>NC_080196.1:36455000-37702500 GCF_030028045.1 Hippopotamus amphibius kiboko | reverse complement strand
GGTATGGAATCAGAGGATGAGGGGAAGACAAAACCACTTAGCCACGGCCAAAGTGACTGCAGATGTGAAGACCAAAGAGTTGATCTTTTGGGGGTGACCAAGGACACTTGCCCAACCTACTTCTCCCTTTTGATTGACAACTTCTGGAATGGGTTGGTGCCCCAAAGGCTCTAGGGTCAAAAGCCTATGTTCAAACCAGATGATACCACCTGGGCTAAAGTCCTCAGATGAGGAGTTGCCTCGGAGTTTCCCAAATTGCCACATGAAAGATGTCAAAGGAGAACCTTTAATTAGTAGATTCTTGGGGCTGGCTTGGAGCAGGCTGAAGCATGGTAGGCTTGGCAGGGGCTCTAGGGAGTGGAGTGAAGGGAAGATCTGAAGCGGAAAGCCGCTGAAATCTTAGGAGACCCACCCAATGGTGGCACCGCATTGGAATAAATCAAGCGGGTTCCTGACTCCTGCTGCCAGAAATCACACATCCCACCAGCAACCCTACCAGGCCCAGCAGCACAGACCATGTGGGCTGGATGGAACGAAGGGGCAGCACACAAGGCAGGCTGTGTTTCCTTTTTGTCTTGGTAACCGGGGTTGATTCACCCTCCTGATGCAGCTGTGTCCTGGATGTGGGCCTGAGCAGGTGAAGAAAGGTCCCCTATGCCAGCCCAGTGGACGGGCTTGGAGCCCCTGAAGAAGGGGCTGCAGCTTGAGCATAGCTGCCCATTTCCAGCAGTAACATAAAACCTTCAGACAATGGTCCCAAGATGGTTTGCAGAGAACTGTCATTTTCCTAACCCAGCCTCTCTGGGGATTTTAGTTGGTGAGTGCTCTCATTCAGGACTAAGTACCCACGTGGGTTGCTTAGAGAGACCTGTGGACAGACACAGGCATGGAGCTTGGCGAGCAGCCTGGGTCCTGTTGGCATTTCTGTGTTTTGGAGTTGACTCAGGCGTCTGGAGGCCAGCAATGTTTCCATGAAATAAGACGGCGTCCTGTGGCTCCTGCTGCCAGGCGAGCCTGGACCTACGGGATCTTTTCCACTGATTTCAGCCCACAGACGCGGCAGCCCAAAAGGGACTTGGGGTCTCATTCCATGCCCAATATTTGGACCAACCTTGGGAACTGGGGTGGAAGGACGTGTGTTTTAGTCCTTCGTGGGTTAAAGGGCAGTTGACTGAGAGGCCCACGGAACAGAAAGGTAGCATTCCTCTTCAGCTTAGAAAAAGGCTCCAAATTCTGCAGAATCTGAAAAATACCAGATTCCCCAAGTTTGACATGTCTTGACTACTTCCAAAGGCCATGGTTAACAGGGTTCTGTTGCCTGGTTCCCAACCGGGTGAGTTCGGTTCTAGTGTCAGCCTGGGCTTTGGGTGAAGCACAATGGCTAAAGCAGAGTTCACGTCTTGTTGTCTGCAAAATGAGGCAAGTTTTCTATGTATGTCTGAATTAGGAGTGAATTCCACTCATCTCAAATTTATTTTGATACATTTGGAAAAGAGAATTAAAGAATTATATTCTAGCCTAGTATCAAAATGCTCCTTCCCTGAAATGCATGTGGATTTAGATAAATCCACTCCGTTTCCCTGGCTTGGGAATAAGTGCAAGGCAAGCTGGAGTTTAGATATATTAGTGTCCGTCCCTTGGGGAAAAAAAGGAAGGGGAATGTTATTTTTGTGTGTGTCTTCTATGCGACAGGCACTGTTCCATAGTTCATAAACATTAACTTAATCTTCACACTAACTCTGCTGGTGGTGGTGGGAGCTCACGCTCACTGAGAACCCTGTGCTGCAGGGATTACACGTGTTGTCTCATTTAATTTTCACAGTGACTCTGTCCATTATGCAGTATTGGGCCCATTTTACAGGTAAGGTAACTGAGGTTGAAGGAGATTAAAAGTAACCCCAGCACAACAGTTATTAAAATGGCAAAGCCATACCTTGATTACAGGTTTGTCTGACTCCAAAACCGTCTCTTTGTGTATAGTGTTGCTAGATGGAAATCATTTGCCAAGTAGAAATGATCTTGTAAGTACCAGCAAACCACTGAGGTCAGACTGATGGGGTTAGGAGTCAGAGATGGCAAAGAGATAAAAGGCAGTTTCTGGATGGGTGTGAGCTGGAATATGGACTGAAACCCATAAATGCCTATGGCAGCTCAGAAAAGCTGGGAAGATCTTTGTGAAGGGGAAAGAGGGAAGGACCCAGCTGGCTGGGAGGAGCTGCTTCACCTGGGGACCTGGGGGGTGTGGTAAGGATCAGAGGTAAAGAGGGGACTGGCTAACTACATGTAGCTTCACTACATGTGTAGTGAAGCCTTGACTCTCTGCCATGAGGACTTGGTTAGTGAGCCTGCTATGGCTGGACCAGTAAATAGTTATCTTTCCCTCATCTATATGGAGCTTGTGCCCAGAAGGGTGTTCATGATAAAAGAATTTATGCACATAGGATGGTTCTGTTGGACTGAAGTTGGGGGGGCGGGGGATACTGTGGGGAAGAGAAGGGGCAGGGTCCAGGTTCTCAGAGTGTGGACTCTGCAGAGAATAATTTCCCGCCCCAAAAATGCAACAGTCATGAAAAAGAGGTGAAAAGGATCTAGGAGGCCATCATTTTCCCTTTGACCTCTGTGCATCCGAAGCTTCTACTCTGGAAAGCATCTCATTGTTTAAATGAAACATCTGTTTGTTCACTCAGGCAGTGAGTCAGACCATCTGTTAACAAGTACTGAGTATCTACTCTATCAACAGCCCTCTTCATGGACAGTTACAGATAAATACAAGAGCCACTGCCCTTGGCCTTGGGATGGAAAGCACTGGGGACATGGGAAGGTCAAAGCTTACGTTACAAAGCAGGAGAGCACCCTGAGACAGAGCACTGATGGTAAGGCAGTACAGATGGTGCAGGTGGTTGCGCGGGAGCAGAGGGGGCTGGTCAGACTGCAGAGGGGCTCTTGGAGGAGCATTCCTCATGAGGCAGGGCTTAGAGGAACCGACGAGCAGGCAGGAGCTGGAGGAAAGGAGCTCGGCCTGGCACAGAGCCTGACTGGGAGGACCTGGGGGTTTCTTTTGGCTGCGGGGGAATTGGGGCCCGAGGGACCTCTAGGTGCAGACACCACACTTCTCACTAGCTCCCTGCTTGCCCAGGGGTCCCCAGGCAGAGGCCGCTGGAGTTTTCTGCAGCCTCCTCAGGCAACTCTCCCTCCCTCCAATGACTGAGGAAGAGTATTTGCTTTAGCGTGTAACCTCAGTGTTCCTCCTGTCCACTGGCTGGGAGGAGGAGACAGGATTTGGGTGGAGAAGCCGTGGGTTTGAGTGCTGGCTTCACGCTAGCTGTGTGACCTGGGGGTGGGGTGGGGAGGGGGATGGAGGGGCTCTGCCATTTAAATGGCTCCGAGTCTCAGCTTCCTCACCTATAAAGTGAAGATCACAGAACTCCTGTATCTTGATGTAATCGTGTGGGGGAAACGAGCGGAGGCGGCACGGGGTGCATATCCTCTCCCTTTTAAAACGACTGACTGCCTTTTGCAGTGATGCATTGCCACGGCGATTTCACCTGCCTGCCACCCCCACCCCTCAGGCCTCGAGCTCCAAAAGGCAAGTGAATTTGCCTCCTGTGTTTGTGGCGCCAGCTCCAAGCTCAGTGCCTGGAACACAGCAGGCTCTCCAAAGGAGGCTCGTTGACTGCATGGGCGAGCAAGGATGAGATGTCTCCGGTTAACTTGTTTTTCTTAAAAGCATTATTTGTTACACTGTACATATATCGCCAGTGCAGTTCTCTGTGTATATATTTTACAATAAAAATAAAGAAAACCAAATATGGCAGCTATGAATCACTTATTTAAGTTTCTGACAATGAATGAATAAATATGGAACACCCTATAAAAAGTGAAAGTGTAAAAACGAGCTATTACTATCATTATAAATAATAAAGAGTCATCTAAAAAAACCTCCCCACAGCGAGATGTTTAGAGTGCAAGATCTACTTTAACGCAGGAGAATTCTTTTATTTATTTATTTTTAAGGTGAGCAGTATTTTTTTTTAAAATTTATTTAATTATTTATTTATTTTTATTGGCTGCATTGGGTCTTCGTTGCTGTGTGGGCTTTCTCTAGTTGTGGCGAGCAGGGGCTACTCTTTGTTGTGGTGCGCAGGCTTCTCATTGCAGTGGCTTCTCTTGTTGTGGAGCACGGGCTCTAGGCACACGGGCTTCAGTAGTTGCAGCACACGGGCTCAGTAGTTGTGGCTCTTGGGCTCCAGAGCACAGGCTCAGTAGTTGTGGCACATGGGCTTAGTTCCTCTGCAGTATGTGGGATCTTCCTGGCCCATGGATTGAACCTGTGTCCCCTGCATTGGCAGGCAGATTCTTAACCATTGTGCCACTAGGGAAGTCCAGCAGGAGAATTCTTAAGGTGGTTGCAAATTATGGTTTAGTGACGTAGGGAGAGAGAGTGGTTTAAGCTGTCAGGCTGGCTCCACTCCTTCTCTGTCCTCTGCCTCCTGACCATGCCAGCCAGGCTCATCCCACAGCAACAACCTCCTGTCATTGAGAAAACAAATGCAACAGGACAGGGGCTCCTCACCTTCCTGACACCATGTCTGCGGGTGGACTCACCTGCAGTCCAGGCTTTCCCTCTGGTAACAATGGAACAAGCATCCACCATCTTAGCAAAGACTGACTCCTCCACCTGGACTGTGGTTCCCAAATCCCTCTCCTGGCTTTCTTCTCTTTTCCCTTCTCTCTTGCCTGAGCAATTTTCCTCTCTTCTTTGGATTATTTCCATCAGCAAAAAATCATAATTTAAAATCTACATTGAATTTGTTGTAGTTAGATATAGATATATTTGAATTTGCAGGTACAAAATGGAAGGTTAAAACATTCATGTTTACTGGCCTTGAATTCACTGGTGAAATAGGAGACAAGATCATCTATTTACGGTGGGATGGCAGAGAAGGAGACTTAAGGACATCGAGATATGCAAGGGGAAAAAATACTGTCTTAACACTATCCTCTCTTTACCCCATTACATTTCTATTTCTCTGGTCCTTTTCCAAGCAAATGCCTCAACAGAGTTGTCTACATCCACCATCCCTATTCCCTCACCTCCCATCCTCTCCTCAATCTAGTCCAATCTAGGAGTTTTATCCCCTCTACTCCAATGAAACAGTCCTTTCAGCAGCCCTGGTGATCTCAGCATTGCCGAAACCAGTGATCAGTTTTCTGTTCTCATTCTAGTGGACCCCCCAGTCAATGGTAAAGCAGCAAAGCCACCAACTGTGCCACACACCCCCATCCATCTCCTAGGTGCCCGGCAGTGAGGGAGGTACACGTGCCTAGCTCTGCCCGGCAGGCTGTGAGTGGCAGTGATACGTGTTCCCTCCTGGCTAAGGCGTTAAAGAGCCAACATGCAATCTCCGTGCCCTCTCTTCTCTCACTCTGGTGACTGGTATCATCCCAGACATGGAGTCTACATCAGCCTGGGTCCCTGGTGATTGTGGACCAGAGCTCCGAACTCCTTTGATCCCCATTGTTCACGCAGTGTGAACAAGAACTAGATTTTGTTATGATAGGCTACTGAGATTCCGTGTTAATTTACTAGCAGAGCATAACCCAGTCTATGCTGACCCGTGCGCAGCACTGTGCGACACCACTGACCCCTCCTCCCTTCCCTGGAAGCACTGCCTTCCTTGGTCTCCAGTGACCTCACTCCCTCCTGATTCTTCTCCTATTTTCCTGGCTTCTTCTTCCAATCTCCAGATGCTGCAGTACAGTAGGACTCAGTTCTGGTTGCTCTTATCTTTCAACACGTAATTTCATTCAGTCTCATGGTTTCAGTATGTATTATACACCAATGGCTCCAAAATTTATATCTTTGGCTCTGACCTCTCCATTGAGGGCCAGACCGGGACCGGTAACAGACCACTTGAGATCTGTACTTGAATCTCTAACTGGCATCTCAAACTTAACATGCCCCAAGCAGAACTGTAAGTTTCATACTCCATTCCAAACTCCACCCCAAACTGTTTCCCCGAATTGTTTCCATTTCAGTCAATGGCACCACTTGTTCAAGCAAAAAACCCTAGGATTCTTTGGTGATTCCTCAATTCCATTATCAGTTCCACCAGCAGGTTCTGTCAGCAATCCTTTACAAATATGCTTTACATCTCTTTGCTTCTCTTGGTCTCTCTCTCTTTTTTAAAAAAACATACTTTTAATGATCTTTTAAAAAATTTTATTTATTGGCCACATCAGGTGTTAGTGGCGGCACACAGGCTCTTCATTGTGGTGTGTGGGCTCCTCTCTAGATGTGGGGTTGCCCCATGGCATGTGGGATCTTAGTTCCCCAACCAGGGATCAAACTGGCATCCCCTGTATTACAGGATGGATTCTTAACCACTGGACCACCAGGGAAGTCCCCCTCCTAGTCTCTTTTTAATCCCAACCTAAGGCACCACTTTGCTCACCTGGACTGTTTCCTAACTGCTTTGCTAATAAGCTTCTATCTTGCTCCCCCAAGACATTTTCCCCACATAACAGCCTGACTGATTTTCTAAGAACACGTGTCACTCCTCTGCTTTAAATTTTCTAGTGGCTTCCTATGGCCCCTGAACAAGCCCCAAACTCTCAGCCTGGCAGGAGTTTGGTCTCTGCCTACACATCTCCATCCCCACACCCCACTCACACCTCCTTTGCTCATGCCTGCTTGGCTCACTGGTGTTCTTTCAGCTCCTCAAATATGTCAATACTATTCCTATCTCTGGGCCTTTACGCTTGCTGTTTGTTCCTTTTGTCTGGAATGTTCTTTCCCTGAATCTGTACGACTGTCAACTCCGTATTCAATTCTTAGCTCACATGTCACCTCCTTTGGTCCCCAACCCAGCTCAATTGTTTCCTACCCTGTTATTCTGTTTTATATCCTTCCTAACATTTGTCACCATCTGAAACTACATGTATGTATGTATTGTGTGGAATGAAAACTCCATATAAGCATATCTGTCTTGTTCACTGCTCCTTCTCTGGTGCTGGGAAGGAAGGAAGGAAGGAATGAAGGAAGGAAGGAAGGAAGGAAGGAAGGAAGGAAGGAAGGAAGGAAGGAAAGAAGGAGAGAAGGAGGGAAGGAAGATAGGAAGGAAGCGAGGGAGAGAGGAGGGAGGGAAGGAGAGAGGGAGGTGTTGGGAAAAGTAATAAAGTAGTCTTGTTCAGGCTACAGAGGCAGAAGCAGGTCTCTGACCAAGCTGTGACCCTGTCTGGACTGCGTGCCTGCTTGCACACCTAACAATTGCTGCTTGTAAATCAAGCGGCATTTACGATAAGAAAGGGAATGGGTCTTGGAATTTCTTGAGCCCTGGGGACCTGGCCAGTCCCCTGAGGTCTGGAAAATCTTGTGATTCACTTGGTGAAAACAACAACATTGTTAAAGTGCATCCAGAGTTGCCTTTTTGCATGCAAACTGATGATATCAGCTTGCGGCCTGGAATTATAAACAGGAGCCCCCAGAACGCCAATCCGAAGTCTCACCCATGGGGTGGACGCAACAGCCAGAACCCTTCCCAACTGGGGCTCCAGGCTGCTGTCACTCGGGACTTCCCAGCTACCGTTTGGATCTGGAAGTAGATTGTCGGCCCAAATTGGTGATGTATACCCTGTCATGTTTCTCTAATATTCTTATTTCTTTCCTTCTAATGATTGTATATTGAAATTAAGTTAAATCACCTTTCATTAAAGAATTGATTAAAGCTGTTTATTTGTGTAAAATGAGTGGTTATTTTGCCAGCAAATCCAAAGAACCTTAAAACCAAAAAGCAGGCTTTTGGCAAAACAGGAGGGAGGAAGAGAGGGGTCACAGTCTTATTGGAAATTGGTCCTCTTAACAGGCACGAGATTTGCACCCTTCTCCTGCTTTCCACATCAAGGCCAACCTGACTCCTACGAAGACTCCCAGGTTTGAGCTCCCTCCTCTTTGTACCCACAGCCAGAATTTTTAGAATGACCCCTCTTTCCTGGGAACCCTGCCCGGCTGAACTTCCACAGGCCCTTGCTAACCCATCCCCTGAGTAACCTCATCACCTCACTCTCCTGCTATTGCTCTCTCACTGAGTTTTCATTTTTGTGGTTGTTTGTTTTGCTTTTATTTTCTGAATATTATACCTAGAACTAATTATTTCTAAAGGGAGACAAACTGCACTCCACATGTAAGTGGTGATGGGCCTGTGAGAACAGCTCTCATTCCCTTCCCTGGCAAGACCTTTCATTTCTTTCTTTCCTTTTTTTTTCCTGGGAATTAAAGGATTTATTTATGTCACCTTGAATAAGGCACTCATGTCACTGAGCTATGGTTTTCCTTTTTTGTTTTTTTTAAGGAAAAAAAATCTTTTATTGAGATATAATTGACATACAATAAACTGCATATATTTAAAGTGTACAATTTGATTTTTTTTCTTATTAGTAATGTTTATATGGCAATCCCAATCTCCCACTTCACCCGCCCCCCCGCCCCAACTTTCCCACCTTGGTGTCCATATGTTTGTTCTCTACATCTGTGTCTTTATTTCTGTTTTGCAAACCACTTGATCTGTACCATTTTTCTAGATTCTGCATATATGTGTTAATATACGATATTTGTTTTTCTCTTTCTGACTTACTGCACTCTGTATAACAGTCTCTAGGTCCATCCATGTCTCTACAAATGTCCCAATGTCGTTCCTTTTCATGGCTGAGTAATATTCCATTGTATATATGTATCACATCTTCTTTATCCATTCATCTATTGATGGACATTTAGGTTGCTTCCATGACCTGGCTGTTGTAAATGGTGCTGCAATGAACATTGCGGTGCATGTGTCTTTTTGAATTATGGTGTTCTCTGGGTATATGCCCAGTAGTGGGATTGCTGGGTCATATGGTAATTCTATTTTTAGTTTGTCAAGGAACCCCTCTATACCGTTTTCCATAGTGGCTGTAGCAATTTACAGTGCAAGAGGGTTCCCTTTTCTCCACATCCTCTCCAGCATTTATTGTTTGTAGATTTTCTGATGATGTCCATTCTAACCACTGCAAGGTGATACCTCATTGTAGTTTTCATTTGCATTTTTCTAATAATTAGTGATGTTGAGCAGCTTTTCATGTGCCATCTGTATGTCTTTGGAGAAATGCCTATTTAGGTCTTCTGCCCATTTTTTGATTGCGTTGTTTGTTTTTTTGATATTGAGCTGCATGAACTGTTTATATATTTTGGAGAGTAATCCTTTGTCTGTTGATTTGTTTGCAAATATTTTCTCCCATTCTGAGGGTTGTATTTTCATCTTGTTTATAGTTTCTTTTGCTGTGCAAAAGCTTTTTAAGTTTCATTAGGTTCCACTTATTTATTTTTGTTTTTATTTCCATTACTCTAGGAAGTGGGTCAAAAAAGATCTTGCTGTGATTTATGTCAAAGTGTGTTCTTCCTATGTTTTCCTCTAGGAGTTTTATAGTATCTGGCCTTATACTTAGGTCTTTAATCCATTTTGAGTTTATTTTTGTGTATGGTGTTAGGGAGTGTTCTAATCTCATTCTTTTACATGTAGCTGTCCAGTTTTCCCAGCACCACTTATGGAAGAGGCTGTCTTTTCTCTATTGTATATCCTTGCCTCCTTTGTCATAGATTAGTTGACCATAGTTTATCTCTGGGCTTTCTATCCTGTTCCATTGATCTATATTTCTGTTTTTGTGCCAGTACCATATTGTCTTGATTACTGTGGCTTTGTAGTATAGTCTGAAGTCAGGGTGTCTGATTCCTCCAGCTCCGTTTTTTCCCCTCAAGATTGCTTTGGCTATTCGGGGTCTTTTGTATCTCCATACAAATTTTAGGATTTTTTGTTCTAGTTCTGTAAACAATGCTGTTGGTGATTTGATAGGGATTGCATTGAATCTGTAAGTTGCTTTGGGTAGTATAGTCATTTTCACAGTGTTGATTCTTCCAATTCAAGAACATGGTATATCTCTCCCTCTGTTTGTGTCGTCTTTGATTTCTTTCCTCAGTAAGACCTTCCATTTCTAGGACAGAGAAATGAGAATCGACAGGGCTATCTGGCATCATTTCAGAATGCAATAGGGTCATCCAAGTTAATATCTGTGCCTGGCATTCGTACTATCTCAACAGGGAGAAGTAATTTGTCATTATGAACCATTTGTATTAAGCCATTCAGGATAGCTTCTGAAGAATTTTTCTTACATAGATGCATTATCCTATAGGGATTCAGAGAGGAATACAGTTGATGCAGAAGGCAAGTCCTAAAGATTTAAATCCCCATATCTTTGCCTAATGAGGTAAGAATATGTAAAAGGTATTATTTTACTTTTCCTACTTATCAAGATACAGCTTGCCCGTTGCCCAAAATATGGGAAATAAAAAATGGTATAAAGAAGCAGAAAAAAATCACTCACAGTCCCTCCACCTCTGTTTTTTTCTGTGCTTTGTTTTACTACATAGTTAAGATGATAATGTGTATACAATTTTGCAACCTGTTTATTTCACTTAAAATTATCTCATAGTCCTTTTTTCTAAGTCATTAAATTCTTCATGAATATTACCTTTTATGGTTGTATAATATTTCCTCATTATGGTCCATTCTCTAATATTGGACTTACACATTATTTTATATATACACTTTGTAAATAATGCTGCAGCAAGCATCTTGGTGTATAAATCTTACTCCACATTTAATAACTTATTCACTTAATTAACATAACTAGTATTTACTGAGTGCCCACTATATCTCAGTTACTTATCTTAGAGCTGGTGAACAAAGGTCTACTTTCTTTGAGAGTGTACATGCTCCTGAGGGTGTACAGACAAGAGGAGCAAATAAATCCATACTACTAATTAGCTCTGTGAAAAGAGATGATGCAAAGTGAGGGGATAGAGGGAGATGAATGAAAGGGGAGGCAATTTTCCTTAGGGGTATTAGAGGAATGTCTCTCTGAGGGAGTGGTATTTGCACAAAGACATTTTGGATTATTTCCGTAGGCTAGATTCCTAGAGGGAGTTTCTGAATTAAAGCTCTTGCTTTCTAGGAAGCCACCTTACTCCCTGACAGTTCTCAGCAGTGCCTGGAAGAAACCACAGTTGTAGAAATGCACCCTACTAGGGCATGATCTTGATGAGCAAGTCACTTAATTCCTCTATTCCTTAGTTTTCCTGCATAAAGTGGAAATAATCACATCTGTCTGTGTCCATTGTGTGTGTGTGAGTGTGTGTGTGTGTGTGTGTGTGTGTGAGAGAGACGTGGGCAGGAGGGCTGTGGGTGGGCACAGGGAAGGGATGCTAAGGTTCTTGCATCCCAGGAGAACGAGGTCAGGGAGCAAACACGTGTCTGTGAAAAGGGAAAGATGAGGTTGTTGAATGTGTGCGGGGCAGTCCAGTTGATGAAAGCATAACTGAAAGAGGGTTCTGGAAGGTGTGGCATGAACACTCACTGCGTCTGGCATGTATCAGGTGGTCAGTAAAGTAGTTTGAAGGGAAGGAATCTAACCTCTCAAGAAGAGCTGACTGACAGTCGGTAGCTAAGAAGGAAAGGTCTTAAATGACTGGTCAAGTAGCAGTGCTCTGTGGCTTGTGATTTGTCAAGAAGACACCACAAAGACAGCATCTTTTCATTCATGAGTCTGCAAATAGGTGGTATCCTCAGTTTTCTCAATCATAAAATGGGACTAGTAATGTCTACTTCATAGGCTTGTAAGTGGGCTCGAAATACGGGAAGAACACAATGCTGTGACTTGTTCACAGTAGGCCTTTTATAAATGCTTGTTTCTCTCCCTCGTTTTATATAATTAGGTGGGAAAGGATCTGGGACAGTAAGAGGTGGGACAGTGGTGTAAAGCACTGCGAGGGCTCTGAGTAAACCCCACCCCGAGAACTGGGTAGTTTATTTACTTATGCACCAGCATTTGGGTTGTATCCTTCTGAGTTCTCAGATTTGCAGTTAATAAAATCATTTTGTTGCGTAAGACAACTGACACGTGCTAATGTTGACAAAACACTCCAGGGAAGGAGTTTCAAGGCCTTGGTTGATGGCTGATGGTGAACAAAGTTATCAAAGGCATGCATTGTAGCCTAAGACATAAATGCTCTCCTCATCTAAAATGATTAACCTAATTTGGAAAACAGCTCAAATCACATATTTCCTTTGGGTCTTTCCAGCAGAGTCTCTCCTTTTGGCTCTAGGTCCCTCCACCTCCACAGGTCCTGCTGTAATCTCTCTGCTGTGTCGCGCTCTCCTCCATCAGACCTTTCTCCCGCAGGCAGAGGCTCTTTGTAAGGTGTCCCCGACTGGTGACCGGGCGGACCCTGCTAATGGGTCATGCTTATTTGTATAGGGTGGGACACACATGCAACATGCCTGCCAGGATCATCCTCCCCTTTCCCAATCTCCAGGGATGTCTAGGGGGTCCCTGGCTCCTCCTGCTGCTGGCCTCGTGGCTCCTACTTGCACTTATCTTCCCCTCTCTCTGCAGCATCTCCTCACGTGGTAGCAGCACGTGAGCAGCTTTTCTCAGTACTTGGAGTGAGTTTTTGTCTGACTTCTTCCCTCACTGTTTAGTTTTCTTTTTTTAATCCTGCCTTTTCTTTCAGCCAGAAGCAGAGCTGGCTGGTGGAAAACAATGCCAAGGGCTTGGGGCCCTGATTGCTGCCATCTGCTACCATGCAGGAAGAGGCGGGGGGAAGGAAAGGGTGCTAAAAGTTAAGTAGCATGATGAAGAAGAATCTCGATTTGATTTGCTTAAAAGCTTCCCAGATTGGCGTTCATCTGTGGTGGAAAATGTTCACTGGCAGATGCTCTAGGACCTGGTTAACTGTTTTTAGTTCATGTGGCTGGGTAGAAAGACTGTCCCCTCTGCCCCAGGGCCAAGAAGCTGCCTTTCACTTCACTGGGTCCACTAATGAGATTTGGGTTGCCTTGGGCAGTGATTTGCTCTCTGGAGACAAAGAATGCGAAGAGTGAGCAGGATGAAAGCCCCTCTGGCTGGGCTTCCTCTTGTTACAAGCAGCCAGTCTTTGAACTTATAATTATGAGTCATGGGGCTCCCAGTCTGGTGCAAAAGTGACTCATTTTAAGCAAATTATCAGCGTTTTCACTGTTACTGAATGCCGTGATCAGCCACTCTGTATATATAAAAAAGGAACTGTTTTATTAAAAGAGCAGGATGTGTGGAAGGAGAACGAGTGGCACTATGCTTTCCAGACTTATGGACCCAAGTCAAGCATGGGCCCAGTGTGAGCCAAGCAAAAAAATCAATAGTAAAAATGGCACAGAAAGCAAACGATCAGGAAAATTCATTTCAGAACAGATGCAAAACCAACTCTTTCAGCCAGCAGCATACAATTCCTACAATGCTATGATTCCTGGACATTCTCCCTTGCCCCCCTTCCAACTCACTTGGACCTACTGGAATTGAGGTCTAGGAAGAAATATCTTTCTTTGGGTTGATTTAACCCACAAGTGTTGTTAAAGAGTCAGTGATGATAGATGCCTCTGAGTTGCCCAAAGCTAGTTGCTTAGACAGATGGACTTACAGACACAGCAATCACAGTAAATAAATGTGATCTAGTGATGAGTCTGTGGTGGAAGGAGAATTCCAGGGTCTTCTGTTTTAGAGACCTCTCCTGAGGACACCTACTATGTTAATGGTCTTTGGCTGAGGAAACATTTGAAATGATCATTGCCCCTTTGCCACCTGCAAGAGGAGTAACTGATCTGAAAAGACATTTTTTCTTCTCTGATGCCTTGGGTCTGATAAACACGTCCCAGGACCACAATAAGGGGAAATGGGCTCAGAGTGAATTGGTGTGTGCGTTTTTTGTTTTTTATTTTAATGGTTTGAAATTTCTGAGTGCCTTTAAAGAGTTTCTCATTCACCTATACCACTGTAGGAAGATTCCATAAGCTACATGAGGAACTTGGCTCTGAGTTAAATTGTCTGATGTACAAATATTACATGCTTTCCAAATTATTTTCAATTTAAAACTGCTTCTCTTGTTTTTGAAAACATTATTTATGGTTCCTTCCATAGAAACCATACACTAAAGGGCTATTTTTGTATGTTCCCAAACCCCCAAAATAAAATCTATTAATCAATCACTCAATGTTTTTAGAATATCCATCTTCTACGCATTCTGCTAATCATAGTAATTGATAAAGAATCAGCAAAAGCCGTAAAAAGTAAAGGCGGACTATAAAAGTCAGCAGTCATCTCCTAATTGGTAATTCTAGTACATATTTCCAGTTCTCATACCTCTGGGCCTCTCTGCAGTATTTACATATTCCTTACTTATTAAAATCGTCTTTTCTGGCATCTTGGCCTGGTTCCCTCCTCATTCTCCTTCTGTGTCTCTGACTGTTCATCGTGAGCCTCCTTTATTGGCTGCTATACTGCCTGCCCATCTAGGTGGCACAACTGGCAATGAGGAGGTCAGTGGGGATGTCAAGGAAGTGTTGAATTCTGTGGACACTTCTGATGAAACATGATGACATATACTATATGAATCTCTATTAGAACTCCCGATATGCAAATAATGGAAACCTATAATTTAAGATGGCTTTAAAAAATGGATTGTACTAGTTCAGGTAACTGTAAAATGCAAAGGCAATGCTGGTTTTGGGAACTCTTTGATACAAAGACTCAAAAAGCAAAAGAAAGAAAAGACTGCTCTGGGGAAGTCACTCAAAACACAGGACAGAGGGAGTTCCCTGGTGGCATAGTGGTTAGGATTCCAAGCTTTCACTGCTGTGGGCCTGGGTTCAATCCCTGGTTGGGGAAGATCCCACACCCACAAGCCACCCAGCATGGCCAGGCCAAACAGAACAAAACACACAAACAAA
The DNA here is from genome assembly GCF_030028045.1 of Hippopotamus amphibius kiboko. NCBI lineage: Eukaryota > Metazoa > Chordata > Mammalia > Artiodactyla > Hippopotamidae > Hippopotamus > Hippopotamus amphibius. Next base: position 37,687,651 of record NC_080196.1, on the reverse strand, counting down.
AAAGCAGCACAGACATCTAAGGAGGTGGAAAATATGAAAGAGAGACTGAGATGTGAAAGACAGAATAATAAGATCTAGCAGATGTCTAATAGGAGTTTCCAAAGAAGGGAATAGAATTAGAAGAGTCAGTATTAAAGAGATAATGCATTTTCTCTGCATTTTTCCAGAAATAATAAATATGTGGATCTTGGTATTCAGGAAGCACAATATATCCTGGGCAGGAAAAATAAAAACAAAACTCATTCCCTAAACGTAATACTTATATTGAGAGCACCAAAGACAAGAATCTTAAAAGTAGCCAGGGGTTTTAAAAGGCATAACACTTACTATAGAATGACAGATTTACAGCAAACTTTCCAATGATAACAATGGAAAAAAAAAAAAAGACAAAAATGTAGTAGCTTTAAAGTATTGATAGAAAATATGTACCAACCTAGAATTCTATACTCAGCTAACTTGACATTCAAATGTGGGGGACAGAATGCTTACTCCCCTCTCTACCCTTATAGAAAGCCCAAACTTTAGCATCAATTCCAAGCAATCTTTACCCCAGCTACTCAAAAATTTTCATCAGTATCCAAACACACTATGTCTTCTCATGACTTTGGCCTTTTGCAATACTGTCTCATTGGCATGGAATGTCACATGGCAGGCTCCAGCTTATTCTTCTACTTTACTACGTGAAGAAAAATGATGAATACAAAAGAAAGAAGGAAGATATAAAAACAATTAGTAAAGGCAAGTAAAGTTAAACAAGTAAATAAATTAGGGGGATAAATCTAAATAAGTAGTGCCTGTATATAACGATATTAATATTATTTATTTGGAATACAGGAAGAATAAAAATAAATTTGGTACTATATTGAACAACAATAATGTTTAAGGTAGAGAGTGCTTTGAATTAAAATGTTCTAAAGTTCTTTTGTTTGGGAAGGGGAACTATTAACTAACTTTTGATTTCATAAAGTAAAAATTGCTTGTTAAATTTCAGAATAATAGAAATGGCCTATAAAATGTCCAAGCCAATAAGGAAAAAATAAAGGAAAAAACCCTCAATAAATCTACTGAAAGTAGGGGAAAAAAAAGAAGCAAAAACAAATTATAGTGAATGGAAAGGATAAATTAATTAAAACCATGAAATTCAAGTTATTAGTAATCACAATAAATGGAAACAGATCAAATTCACTATTATAACAATAAAGATTGTCAGATTGGATTTTTAAAATCCAACTATATTGTATTTATGAGAGACACATCTAAAAATATAAGGACCTAGAAAGGTTGAAAGTAATAGGATTGAAATAATATTAAAAGCAAATGCTAACCAAAAGAAAGCTAACATGGCAAAGTTAATATCAGGCAAAATAAATTTTAAGCGAAGTTCATTGTTAGGGGTGAATAGGCTCACTATGTATTGACAAAAAGAAATCACAAAGCAGATACAATAATTCATAAATTAAAAGCACTGATAGTATAGCATCAAAATGGATAGAACCAAAGTAAACAAATGACAAAAAAGTGGCCAAATCCATTACTATAATGTAAGTGGCCAAATCTATTACTAAATATACCTTCTCAATAATTGAAAGATCAACTAGACAAAATGAATAAAACTGTTGAGGATTTGAAATAATATGGTTAATGAGCTCAATCCAAAGAGCACACAAAAATCCTATATTCCAAAATGGGAAAATATACATTCTGTTTAAGCATACATGGAACATTGACCGAAACCAAACATGTGCTAGGCCCCAAATCAGATCTCAACAAGTACAAATATTTAGTCATAGAAATGATTTTCACTGATGATAGTGCAATAAAATTAGAAATAAAAAACAAAAAGACACCTTTAAAAAGTTCATATGTTTGTTCATTTATAGAACATCTCAAAATTACTTATGGGTCAAAAAAAAAAGTAGACATTATTTATAACAAAGTTAATGTTTTCATGTCAAATCTTACGGAATGCAGCTAAAACTGTAATTAAAGGCAAATTTATAGCTTCAGGGTTCTATTAGAAAATAAGGAAGACTATAAGTCAATGAAATAAGCATACAGCTGAGAAGGTAAAGAAATAAAATCAGGATAAGGACATAAAAGGAACACATCTGTTCATATCATTCCCCTGCTTAGAGGAATATCCTGCTTACTTCCCACTCCACCCTTGTAGAAAGCCCAACTTCTACCTTCAATTCCAAGCAACTTTTACTCCAGCTAAATTCTCACCAGTATCTAAATACACTATGTATTTTTATGCTTTTGCAATACTGCCTCCTTGGCTTGGACACCCTTTCCCACATGGCAGGCTACAATTCATTCTTCTAATTTCAGTTCAAGTGCTACCCCTTCTGAGAAACCTTTCATGACTCCTCCTGGCAGAATTAACTTCCTTATTGCATTCTTTTATATTCATTTCAATATAAAATAATTTTTTAATATGAAAGTGAGCGTGCAGGCATGAATAAAAGTGCTATACTAGGTGGTCAAAGAAGAATTTTTAAAACACATCAGCCTTAAGCTAGAATTTGCTTAAAGCTCACCTAGATCTTGTTTAAGGCCAAACTTAATAGTAATAGGAGTAACCTCAACAATAAATCATGGTTAAGATTTACTTTTTATTTTTTACTTTTTAAAATTTATTTATTTATTTATTGGCTGTGTTGGGTCTTTGTCGCTGCACGCAGGCATCTTTAGTTGTGGTGAGCTGGGCTACTCTTCATTGTGGTACGTGGGCTCCTCACTGCCGTGGCTTCTCTTGTTGCGGAGCACGGGCTCTAGGCACGTGGGCTTCAGTAGTTGCAGCACAAAGGCTCAATAGTTGTGGCTCATGGGCTCTAAAGCGCAGGCTCAGTAGTTGTGGCGCATGAGCTTAGTTGCTCTGCAGCATGTGGGATCTTCCTAGAGCAGGGGCTGAACCCGTGTCCGCTGCATTGGCAGGCGGATTCTTAACCACTGCACCACCTAGGAAGCCTAAGAGTAATTAAACATTGTTCTGTACCAGTCAACAGTTGAGGGGAGAAGAAATATTCTTCATGAGCAGATGACACAGGCTATATGAGTGGGGTCAACGCTATGGATTGGCTAATCTAAAAATCATCCCTAATCCTCTTCACCTTTGCCTTCCTCTCACTCTAGACAAGCACCGAACAATAAAAATATAATGCATGTCATATATATAATTTTAAGTTTTCTAGTAGACACATTATGAATCAGGTAAAGTTAACTGTAAATATATTTTATTTATCCCAATATATCCAAAATATTATAATTTCAATATGTAATAAATATTTATAAAATTAAGATATTTGCATTTGTTTTTTATAATAAATACTTAAACTCCTTTGCACATTTTATACTTATGGTACATCTCAATTTGGACATGGAATTGACATTGGAAATGATCTATATTTATGTTTCATTGAATTTACAATTTTCTCAAACATCTTTAAAGGTTTTCCAATAACAAAATGAGGGCTAAGAAAGTACTGTCCTTTAATATTTGCATCCATATTGACAAAACTAGTTAATGAAATGTTTATGTGTAATACTAGAAACAATGCATGTATCTGTTGACATGTGTACTACAATATTAAAATCTTGTGCCACACAATGATTAAAGTGCATGATTAAAGTGAAATGTAGTCCTACCGAAACAAAGCTGTAGCTAATGGAGATATGTTTTTTACTGCTTCCAGTTTTATATTTAAATTAAATATAAAATTATTATAAATTAATACCATAGAAATTAAAATTAAATAAAATTAGAAACCTAGAGCCACAGTTGCACTAAGCTCATTTTAAGTACTCAATAGTCACAGGTATCTATTGGATGCCACGTTGGAGAGTACATCTCTAGAGGCTGAAAAAGCCATATATCCATGTTCCCAGCCTTCTTGGCACTTTAGGGTGGCTGTGTAATACATTTTTTAAAAAAATAAATTTATTTATTTATTTATTTTATTGGCTGTGTTGGGTCTTTTTTTTTTGCTGTGCGTGGGCTTTCCTTTTTAGTTGCGGTGAGTGGGGGCTACTCTTCATTGTGTTGTGCGGGCTTCTCATTGCCATGGCTTCTCTTGTTGCAGAGCACGGGCTCTAGGTGCATGGGCTTCAGTAGTTGCAGCACATGGGCTTGATAGTTGTGGCTCATGAGCTCTAAAGCACAGGCTCAATAGTTGTGGTGTATGGGCTTAGTTGCACCGCAGCATGTGGGATCTTCCTGGAGCAGGGATCGAACCCGTGTCCCCTGCATTGGCAGGAGGATTCTCAACCACTGCGCCACCTAGGAAGCCCCTGTGTAATACATTTTGACCAAAGAAAATGTAAGACAAAGTTTGGAGTGGTCTCCTGGGAAGTCTTTTGCTTTCCTGATAAAGGGACAAATATAAATACTGAAGATAATTTTTTTTATCACCATTCCCTCCTTCTTCTTTTTGCTTTGAATGTGAACATTATGTAATGCCTGGAGCTACAGCAGACATCTTGCTGCCATGAGGCAACTCACATGAGAATGGGAAACCAATACACTAGACTGATGAAACAATAACCCGAGACCCTGAGGAAAAATCACTGAGCTGCTGGACCAGCTCTGAGATCGCCTACTTTTGAACTTCTTGATAAGAAAATAGTATCCATCCCTATAACTTTAGTCATTAACAGACAGATAATACTTGTAGATGAAAGCATTTCTAATTGATACCATGAGCATGGCATGCTGGAAAAGAGACAATAGGCAGCCTGAATAGGGTAGAGGAACATGTTGAAGAATAGTAATGTTTGCAGAGATGGGGTAGAGCTAGAAAATGGAGGGTCACTAGATATCTCAACTGAGAAGCCCAGAGTAATGTAACTGTCCCTGTCTTATGGAACTTATGTTCTGTCTTTTGTACAGTATTTTATTTTTTTATTTTAGTTTTTAAAAATTTATTTATTTATTTATTGGTTGCATTGGGTCTTTGTTGATGCACACAGGCTTTCTCTAGTTGTGGCAAGCAGGGGCTACTCTTCATTGTGGTGTGTGGGCTCCTCATTGTGGTGGCTTCTCTTGTTGCAGAGCACAGGCTCTAGGCGTGTGGGCTTCAGTAGTTGTGGCACACAGGCTCAATAGTTGTGGCTCACAGGCTCTAGAGCGCAGGCTCAATAGTTGTGGCTCACAGGCTTAGTTGCTCCGCAGCATGTGGGAACTTCCTGGAGCAGGGATCAAACCCCTGTCCCCTGCATTGACAGGTGGATTCTTAACCACTGTGCCACCTAGGAAGTCCCTGTATAGTAGTTTATATATATGTTATTTTTTGGTTACCAGATTATAAATGTTGGGAACTTTTACAGAGAAAGTATTCAGTAAACATCCATTAGCTGAATGATTAGATATAGAGCTGGAGGGATCAAGACTGTCTCTTCAACATAGACCAGATGTAACATTAAAGAAAATGCAGCAAACTAAAGCCCTCAGTGAGAAACCCTATTAAGGATTCCTGAAATAACATGTCAAATAGAAAGTCCTTGGCCTAACTTTTCTATCCCATAATCACCTAAAACAAAAAGGACAACATTAAATTGAATTTTGACTAACCCTCTCCACTTTCAACTTAATTACTAAGTAGCACCTTTATCCTTCCTCTGATATTTGGCTTCCATTTTTATCTCTTTGAACATGTAATGCCTAACGTCATAGCGTCCTTTCTGTCCTATTCCTCTGAACTAAGCTATCCTATTTTCTCTCCTTTATCTCATTCTGAGATACCACTCCCAGTGTGAGGCCAGGCCTCCAACTCACAGCTCGAATACTGTGCACACCTCTGCTGGCCAATCTGCCTCCAGCCTCATCAATCCCAACCTACAATTCACTCAAATTCCTCTGGTATTATATTTTAAAGAACATGTAATTATTTTTCACATTTTAAAATAATATATTCCTTGTAGAATATTTGGAATAAACTTAAAAAAAAAAGAAAAAATAATCTCTAATCTGACTACCAAGAGATAATAACTGTATTTCAGTGTATTTTCCTTCAGACATTTTTCTATACATGTTGAGATCTATGTAACATAATTAACATTGTATTATAAACAAAACTTGCATTCATCCTTTTCATTCCTCATCACACCATGAAACATTTCCTGTGTAATTAGAAATTGTTCAAAAGCATTAAAAAAAATAACTGCATGATATCCCATTGGATGGCCATTCTTTAACTTAACCATATTTTTATATCATCACTTCTCCTTTCTGATTCCCCACAGTGACTGCCAATTGTCTTTTGTATTAAATAAAAATTCCAACTCTTGGACCCTGTCAGGTGCTGTCATTCTACATCTGCTTCTAACCTCCAGCTGGTGTTTCATGTTCCAGCCAAATAAGTTGGCTCACTCCTTCCTACACAACTCGCCTCTCTCCCTCTGAGCCATCCTCCATTTCCTTCCTCTTACATCTCTGTCAAACCATTGCTCTCCTTAAAATTTACCTCAGGTGTCATTCCAGTAACCTCCCACTATCCCTTTCTTTATATTTCACATATCCCAGTTTCTCTAACATACATGTTTATGACTTGGACAGCTTGTAGCTAGTTGTACATATGTTTCTACCACGTGCATTATGGTCTGATAGGGTGGCAGGGGGCAGCAGGATGGGCCAAGAGCAGGAGCAGCAGAGCTAGCAGGTTGGGGGCTGCTTCTTCTTGACTCCCCGTTGCACTTTGCGAGGTCTGGTCGGCTTTGGAAGGGAGACCAGACCTCATATTCTTGTGCTCAGGACTGAGCGGCAGGGAGGTTCATGTTGGCCCAGCTTTGATTAACAAGATAGACTATCAGGCATTTGGAGACCATCTGCATTTCTAGGCTAAATGAAAACATATTTATTTTGGCTGCTGAGTATCTGGAGGATGAGGGAAACTTTGTGCATATGGGAGTCTTACCCTTCTTTTGGAAAAAATGATCTCAATTAAATCCAATATCTGCTTTCGATTAGGCAGTGTGTTAAGTATAAACTTGTGCACTAACTTAAGGGTCCTGGTGAAGTGCCCCTACTTGTGCATCTAACGTTTACCTCACACAGCTATTCTTTTTATAACTGAAAATTGTGAACATCTGGTTAAAAGTTGAATGTGGAATACAAAACAGTCACTAGCCTCCTCCTCCTCAGCCTAGTCAGGCCATTCATCATTGGGCAGCCTGTCTTGACACAGCCTAGATGCCACCAGGCTGAGGTGGCCAGGCCAGGTGGAATGGTTGCAAACACCACTCAATGGAGTAGGACCTGTGCTAACAAGACCCCAAAGGACCCACTGATCCCCTGACTGTGGGAGGTGGTTACAGACTGTTGAATTCAGTGTAGCGATCTATTTACGATGGATTAAAGGCCTGTCAAGAACTGCCTTTTTAAATTGATCATTTTTACCCTTGTTAACTTACAACAAACTTTGGGTTACTGAAAGCATGACTGTCCCAGTTTATGACAAAAGAAAGCTACATGCAAACCAGGTCTTGTGCCTGTTAGCCACCTGAGCAAAAAGATGGATGTGAGTTAGCAGCTTTAAGATGTACCTGTAAATTTTAATTGGTCAGGACTTCGTTCTGTAGCTCACTTTCCCAAATATTTCTGGCACCACCAGATAGCAGTGTATGTCTTATTTCCAGAATAGGCCATGGACTAACTCTGCTGCTTCCATAGATGAACAGGGATGCCATACCCTCGACATGCATAAGCTGTGAAGGAAGCAGCCCTGTTATTTGGTGGCTAGCATCACTGGCCATGAAGTTATCAAGGGAGGGCAGAGAGGAAGCCCAGATGTTACCACACAGTGTGACAGACACATCTCTGGCAAATGAAGAACTTTGGACGAGTAACTCTTGTCTCTTCGAAAATCAAAATAATGACACTGTCATCAAGAGACAATAGCAGGCAATCGAGAAACAGCTGCCAAAGGTGAACTCTCTGAGTCATCCTCGACTCCTCCTTCCCCTATCACTGGCATTTAATTAGTCACAAAGACCTTTTGATTTCCTCTCATATATATCTCTACCAGTCATCTCTTCTTCTTCAACACTACTGCCTTCGTTCAAAACCTCATCATCTCATGCCTAAACAATTGCATCTCTTATCTTCCTAATTGTCTCTCTGACTCCATTCTAACCCACTCCTTATTCATGTCAGGGGTGTCCTTTCAATGTCCATCTGATAGTCTCTCTCTGAAGCTTAAACATTTGCAGAGGTTCCCTAGTGTTTATGTTTACTGTATCATTTCCAAACCTTATGGATTCAACAATTGGGCCTCAAATTAAGCCTTTATTTCTCCTGCTCCTCATCAGACAGTGAGTCTTGTGTTCTAACTACACTCAACCACTTGAGGTCCTCTAGACATTTCATACCTACCAGGCTTTTGCACATCTCTGTTCTTTTTGACCATGCTGTTCCCTATTTCTCAAATGTTCTCCTCCATCACCTCTGTATGATGAATTTACTTCAAAAGGCAGCTGAAATGTTGCTGCCTCAGCCCACCCTAATTCTTCCAGGACAGAACACCATTCCCTCCTCCCCATGGCACAGCATTCTCCATGTGCCCCCCTCATCCCTCCCACCCCCAAGGTCCATTTCTTTGACTTCTCTGTGAGATCCCTGACCTTAGCACTTTGTATTCCAGGAACTAGTACAGAGCCTTACATATGTATCCTGCTCATTCATGTTTGCTGAATACATAAATATGGTGATAGAGGAGTTATTCTGATAAACAGTTTTGTGTGACAACAGACCAGCGTCCCTCCCTCCCTTCCTTCTTTCCTTCTTTCATCCCTTCCCCTCTCCCTCCCTCCCACCATCCATCCTTCCTTCCTTCCTTCCTTCCTTCCTTCCTTCCTTCCTTCCTTCCAACAAACACTGGGTACCAGAACTTTTTCACACTTTTTGGAAGAACATAGAGCAATGGTTCCTTAGTTAAAAAAATCAAAGATAAGGGTGTTGGCATTTCCAAAATGGTGGTATGAGGAGCTCAGAGGGCCTTCTCACCAGAAAACAACCATAGCTAGTGAAAATTTTTTTAAAAAAATTCTGGAAATTATCCTAATGGGACATAGTGAATGGAGAAACACATATTCAAGGAAATCTACTAAATCTTGGTAAGAATAGGGAGAGTTTGTGGCATTTGAGCTAGGACCCACTTCCTTCCTACTTCCTACCTTAGTGTGATGGAAACTTTACTCTGGGTGAATGAATATTAGAACACAAGGCTCCCTCTTCCCTTAGACCCCAGACTGGAATTTTGGTATCTTTCTAGGAGAGGTGGGCTGCCAACATTTCTCATGATCCCCAGCTCTGTGTTGCAGAATTTTTATTCTCGGCAGGAGGAGATGAGAAGCCTGGGGCTCCCTTCTTTCATCCATCCCCCACTTTAAAGGCAGAATCTCCACTGCAGGTGTAGCAGGTCAAGAATACTGGGTCTTTATTGCCTTGCCCCAGCTTGCTCATAAAGTGATGTCTCCATGCTGGGAGAGGTAAGGTGAGAAGATAAAATGTTACTGTGACTGGCTAGCACTCTAGTCATAAAGCAGGAGTATCACTTCAAGAGAAGCGGACTTATCATGTGTAAAGGAACCCCAGGAAGATTAAAAGCTGACTTCTCCTCAGAAATGATGGGGGCTAGAAGGCAGTGGGATGATATATTCAAAGTCCTGAAAAAAAATCTGTCAACTGAGAAACATATCCAGCAAAACTATTTTTCAAAAATTAAGATGAAATAAAGACATTCTTAGATAAACAAAAATGGAGAGAATTCATTGCTAGCAGATCTGCCTTGTAAAATATACAAAAGGAATTTCTTCAGGCCAAATGCAAGTGACTCCAGACATAAATTCAAATCCATAAGAAAGACGAGGCCATGACTGTGGAGTAGGAAGACCCTGAGCTCACCTCCTCCCATGGGTATACCAAAATTACAACTATTTACAGAGCAACTATTTATATAGAATGACCTGAAAACTAGCACAAAAGCTCTTCTATGACTAAGGATATAAAGAAGGAAACACAATGAAATGGGTAGGAGGAATGAAGATGTAGTATAGTCAAGACCTGCACCCCCAGCTAGGTAAGCTACCAACAAGAGGATAATAACAATTGCAGAGGTTCTCCCTGAGGAGTGAGGGGTCCACACACCACATCAGGCTCCTCAGCTTGTGGATCCTGCACTGGGAAGATGAGCCTCCAGGACGTTTGGGTTTGAAGGCCAGCAAGACTTGCTCTTGGGAGAGCAGAGGGCTATAGGAAACAGACGTCATTCTTAAAGGGTGCATACAAAATCTCACACACTCTAAGATCCAGAGTAGAAGTAGTAATTTGAAAAGAGCCTGTGTCAGACATAATTTCTGATCTTGAAGAGCCTCTTAGAGGGCCATATTGGGGGACATATTGGGTTGGCCAAATTGGCCAACCCAATAGATGCTGGTGGCATCCATTTTTGGGAGATAAAATTCCAGGAGAAGAATTAAGTGAAGTGAAGGTAGGCAATCTACCCAATAAAGATCTCAAGGCAATAATCATAAAGGTGCTCAAAGAACTCAGGAGAAGAATGGATGAACACAGAGAATTTCAACAGAGTTAGAAAACACAAAGAAGAACCAAACAGAGCTGAAAAATACAATAACTGAAATAAAAAATATACAGAACTAGAACAAACAATTCTAAAATTTGTATGGAAACAAAAAAGACCCTGAATAGCCAAAACAATTTTGAGAGAAAAGAACAAAGCTGGAGGTATAAGGTATAACATGCTCTGATTTCAAACTATACTATAAAGCTACAGTAATCCAAACAGTATGGTACTGGCACAAAAAATAAACACATAGATCAATGGAACAGAATAGAGAGCCCAGAAACAAACTCACACTTACATGGGCAATTAATCTATGACAAAGGAGGCAAAAATATGCAATGGGGAAAAGACAGCCTTTTCAATAAGTGGTGTTGGGAAAACTGGATAGCTACATGTAAAAGAACCAAACTGGACTACTTTCTCACACCATATACAAAAATAAACTCAAAATGGATTAAAGATTTAAATATAAGAGCTGGAACCATAAGACTTCTACAATAAAACACAGGAAGTAAGCTCTTTGACATCAGTCTTAGTAAATTTTTTTGGGACTATGTCTCTTCAGGCAAGGGAGACAAAGCAAAAATAAACAAATGGGACTGCATCAAACCAAAAACTTTTGCACAGTGAAGGAAATTATCAACAAAACAAAAAGGCCACCTACTGAAGGGGAGAAGGTATTTGCAAAGGACATATCCAATAAGGGGTTAACATCCAAAACATACAAAGAACTCATGCAACTCAATATCAAAAAACAAACAAACAAAAAAAAAAAAACAAAAAAAAACTCAATTTAAAATTGGCAGAGGGTCTGAAGAGACATTTTTCCAAAGAGGACATACAGACACATGAAAAGATGTTCAATATCACTAGTCACCAGCAAAATGCAAATCAAAACTACATGAGATATCACCTCACTCCTGTCAGAATGGCTATTATCAAAAGGAAAACAAATAAGTGTTGGCAAAGATGTGGAGAAAAGGGAATCCTTGTGCAATGTTAGTGGGAATGTAAATTGGTGCAGCCACAATGAAAAACAGCATGGAGTTTCCTCAAAAAATTAAAAATAGAGCTACCATATGATCCAGCAATCCCACTTTTTGGTATGTACCTAGAGAAAATGAAAACACTAACTTGAAAAGATAAATGAACTCCTATATTCACTGCAGCATTATTTACAATAGCCAAGATATGGAAGCAACTTAAGTGTTCATTTGGATAAAGCAGATGTGGTATGTATATACAATGGAGTATTATTCAGCCATAAAAAAGAATGAAATGTTGCCATTTGCAAGAATAGAATGGACCTGGAGGGTATTATGCTAAGTGAAATGAGTCAGAAGAGAAAGGCAAATACTGTATGATTTCACTTGTATGTGGAATCTAAAAAACAAAACAAATGAACAAACATAACCAAATAGAAACAGTCATAGATACAGAGAACAAACAGGTGGTAGCCAGATGGGAGGGGAATGGTGGGGGGATGAGAGAAAAAGGTGAGGAAGATTAAGATTAAGAAGTATAATCTTTCATTTAAAAAATAAATGAGTCATGGGTATGAAATGTACAGTGTGGGAATAGTCGATAACTATATAACTATGTAGTTAAGTAGTCGATAACTATGTAACTATGTAATATCTTTGTGTGGTGACAGATGGAGACCAAACTCATCATGGTGATCATTTTGAAATGTATAGAAATAGCAAATCACTGTACTGTGCACCAGGAACTAACATAGTGTTGTAGGTCAATTATACTTCAAGAATGAACAAACAAACACACAAATAAACTTATAGAAAAGGAGATCAAATTTGTGGTTATCAGAGGTGGCGGTAGTGGGAGGGGGAATTGGATGAAGGCAGTCAAAAGGTATAAACTTCCAGTTATAAGAGAAATAAGTACTAGGGATGTAATGTGCAACATGATAAATATAATTAACACTGCTGTACATTATATATGAAAGTGGTTAAGAGAGTAAATTCTAAGAGTAGTTATCAAAAGGAAAATTTTTTTCTACTTCTTTTATTTTTTATTATAGGAGATGATGGGTGTTCACTAAACTTATTGTGGTAATCATTAAATGATGCATGTAATCAAATCATTGTGCTGTACACCTTAAATTTATACAGAGCTATATGTCAATTATATCTCAACAAAACTGGAAAAAAAAATTCACATGGGAAAACAAAGAGCACCAGTAAAGGTAATTATGTAAGTAATTATAAAAGACAGTATATTGCATAGTTCTTCTTACAACAGACTTTAACAGCAATTATATAAAACAATATGTGTGTAATTGTATTGTGTGGCTTATACCATATAGAAATTTAATAAAACAAACAATACAAAAGAGGTAGGTGGGAGCAAAGCTGCAGAGCAGTAAGGAAATTATCAAGTTATACCAGACGGTAACTTGAATCCATAGGAATAAATGAAAAGAATCAGAAATGGTAAGTCAGAAATATACCAAGCTCTATAAATATATAATTGCTCCCCTTTTCCTCTCAGCTTCTTTAAAAGATATAAAATTATATAAAGGAATAACTATAATGATTATTATAATGTATAATATAACATAATATAATCATATAATATAATAATAAATATAGTAATGTTGGGTTTGTAATATATAAATATGTAAAATGTATATCAATAATAGCACAAAAAAGGGAAGATAGAACAGCGTTATATAGGATTAATATTTTTATATCTCACTGGAATTAATTAGTATAAATATGAAATAGATTCTAATAAAATTAAGATGTATATTTAAGCCCGAGCAACCACTAAGAAAATAACTCAAAAATATAATAAAAAAATCATTAGAGAAATTAAAATGCTACACTACAAAATATTTGCTTAATGCAAAATAAAGCAGTTAATGAGAAAGAGAGAAATAAAAAAAAAAAGTAAGATGGCAGCTATAAGTCCAACTACAGCAATAATAACATTAAATGTGAGTGGATTAAACAATCCAATCAAAAAAGGAGAGATTTTCAGACTGGATTAAAAAAATGAGATCCAACTATATGCTGCAGGAGACATGCTTTACATTCAAAGATACAAATAGGTTGAAAGTAAGAGGACAAAAAAGACAGATCATGGAAACAGCAAACTAAACAGCAAAGCTAAAGGGACTCTCCTAATATAAGACAAAATAGACTTTCAAATAAAAATTGTTACTAGCAATAAAGAGGGATATTTTATAATGGTAAAAGGGTTAATCCATCAGGAAGATATGATGGTTACATGTACCCAACTAATGACAGAGCTGCAAGAAAGATAAAGCAAACTCTGGCAGAATTGAAGAAAGAGACAATTCAACAATAGTATTTGAAGATTTCAATACCCCACATTCTATAACGGATAGAGCAGTAAGGAGAAGAAACAAGGAAATAAAATACTTGAACTACACTATAAACCAACTAGACCTAACAAATTTCTATAGAACACTCTTTCCAACTACAGCAAAATACATATTCTTTTCAGGTGCAACATTCTCCAGGACAGACTATACTTCAGACCATAAAACAAGCCTCGATAAATTTAAAAGGATTGAAATTGTACAAACTATGTTCTCCGACCACATACTGGTGGCAGGGAAGGCCAGAGGGGATCATATTACAGAGGAAGGGTCAGGAGCTGGGATATCAGGGCCAAGGAAGGAGCAACTGAGGCAGAGCAGGGGACTTCACGGGTTGAGGTTCAAAGTTCAGAGGTCTCAGAGGAGTTTTATATGGATTAAAGATCAATGTGGTAACAGCAGCTCATGGTGTGACAGGTGGCTGAGTTGTGACAGTGTGGCTAAGTTCAGCTCAAACACCCACCTGGTAGTTTCTGCCCATGACACAGGTGGTCACAGATTTCTCTGTAGGAGCATCTGGGTTGGTCATAGCAGAACATCCAATGGTGTATCCTAGTGAACTTGTCTCCAATCACTTCAGACTGGACTCCAACAGATGACTGTCCTGGAGATTATCTAAGGATGATGCCTGGAACACCCAGGAGTTTGATTTGGAGGGGTCTCTTTTCATGTTCCCCAGGTGATGTGGAAGATGTAGCACATTCACAGGGTCAAGTTTAGATAACATATTTCGGGGAAGGAAAGAGGAATAATGTGTCTTTTTTTTTTTTACCAACGTAACCGTCTACTGACAGATGTTCCTACTACTCCCTGTAAGTGCAACATTTGGAAAGAAGCATTAACTCCATCCGAGAATATCCTTTCCAGCAGGCACATGAGCTTTCAAGGGAGTCGCAGGCACTAACTGCCCACATTTCTTTATATGCTGCCCTTTTTTAACGAGGGCTCCTTTAAGATCATATTGCTTTAAGATGATCAGATTTTTCCTTTAATGGAACACCATCAAGCTCTTTTTCCCCTTGAATTTTTAATTCATGTTGAGTAATAAAACTTAACATTGAGCTGTGATTTGATATTACAACGCCAGAGATGCCAAAGCTAAGGCTTTGAGATTGTCAGAAGTTTGCGATTCTTGGTCCAGCAAGTTTTCAGGATGCAATCTGGAAGTGTTTTAAATGCCAAAAGAAATGTGACACCCCTGTCTTCTGTTTTCATTTCCTTCTATCCTGTTCTTCTTTTCCCCTGGTATATTTTATAGTCTCCACTTTTCCTCTTTGAGGCGGCCTCTCTAGCACGTGGACCCACCTCTTCCCAGGGAAAGCTCTGCTGTGTACAGAACGGTTGTATTTCTTGCTATTTTTGCTTCCTCCTCTCTGACTCCTTGACCTTTCTTTCCATTATGCTTCTGTGGTCCACACCCATCCTTTTTACTGCCTTCTTGTCTGGCCATGAGATTGAGCACTCCCTTTCTTTGCCAGCTGTGCACATGGATCTATCACGCTCTCTCTGGGCAAGGACACTACTCACATAGCCAGGCCCGGGCACTCC
Organism: Hippopotamus amphibius kiboko; assembly: GCF_030028045.1. Lineage (NCBI taxonomy): Eukaryota > Metazoa > Chordata > Mammalia > Artiodactyla > Hippopotamidae > Hippopotamus > Hippopotamus amphibius. Next base: position 37,672,162 of record NC_080196.1, on the reverse strand, counting down.
ACATCTTGAGATTTACTTTCCTGTGGTCATTTTATAGGTCCTCCATTCATAAAGCCACATGTGTTCAGCAAATGTGTACCCCTGATGGCTGCAGGCTATTCAGAGACCCTCAGGTGTCCTGACCCTGACTGTCACTGGGAGAGGGTGAGAGAGTAGTAAATATCGTTTTCCAGCACATCTGGGGGAACAGCTTGAAGTAGAAAAGGTCTAAGTAATTCAAGTCTTTGTATTCCTCCCAATGGAACTACTTTAGCTCTAGGAAAGAGAGGCTCTCCCTATATACTTGCTGAGCATTTAAATTGTTGGGATACATGTATGGCCTTTCCCCGAAGAAATATTATAAACATCACGGAGAGTGGGATAAATAGTAAATACACGGTCTTCTACTTCTTCCATTTTTAAATGAAACCATTGATACCGCTGACACACCAAGATAGCCTAAAGTTCAGGAGTCCTAGCACAAGTGGCCCTTAAAACTCTATGTCTTAGAGCACTGTATCCTAATGTAAGTAGCAGTAAATCCCTCCCTGTACCCTGCCTTCCAATCCTCTACTAACTTGCATCGTCTTCCCCTTCACAAGCAAACACCTAGAAGTGCTGTCTGTGTTCCCTGGCTCCATTTCCTCAACTACTCTTCACACCTCATTTCACTGTGGTCTGGTTTCTATACTCAGCACTCTATTGAAACTGCTCTTCCGAGGTCAACTTCCACCTCCTTATTGCCACACCCAATAATTTTTTTTAAATAGACCTCATATTTTAGACCTTTAATGTTTATTTTAGAGCAGTTACAGGTTCACAGCAAAATTGAGGGGAAGGTAAAGAGTTTCCCATTCACCCCACGTCCCCACACATGCATAGCCTCCCCGTCATCAACATTTCCCACTGGAGTTACAACTGATGAAACTACACTGACCCGTTATTGTCACCCTAAGTCCATAGTTTACAGTGGGGTTCACTCTTGGTGTTGTATATTCTATGAGTTTGGACAAATGTATAATGTCATGTATCCACCATTACAGTATCATACAGAATAGTTTCACTGCCCTGAAAATCCTCTGTGCTCTATTTATCCTCCCCTCCCCCAACACCTAGTAACATCTCCACAGTTTTGCATTTTCTCGATTGTTGTACAGAGTCATACAGTATGTAACATTTTTATATGGGCTTCTTTCACTTAATAGTATGCCTTTGAGCTTCTTCCTCGTGGCTTGAGAGTTCATTTCTTTTTAGCACTGAATAATATTCCATCGTATGAATGTACCACAGTCTATTTATCCGTTCACCAGGAAGGACATCTTGGTTGCTTCCAAGTTCTGACAATGACAAACAAAGTTGCTACAGACATCCACGTGCAGGTTTTTGTGTGACATACGTTTTCAGCTCCTTTGGGTAAATGCCAAGGAGTGTGGTTGCTGGATCCTATGGTAAGAACATGTTTAGTTTAGTAAGAAACTGCCAAACTGTCTTCTGAAGGGGCTGTATTATTTTGCACTCCCACAAGCAACAAATGAAGGTTCCTGTTGCTCTACCCCCTCCCCAGCATTTGGTGGTGTCAGTGTTTTGGACTTGGCCATTCTGATAGGTATGCAGTGGTATCTCATTGTTGTTTTAATTTGCATTTCCCTGATGGCTTATGATGTGGAACATCTTTTCATATGTGTATTTGCCACCTGTATTTTCTTTTTTTTTTTTAATTTTTTAATTATTTTTTGGGGGGTACACCAAGTTCAGTCATCTGTTTTTATACACATATCCCCATATTCCCTCTCTCCCTTGACTCCCTCCCACCCTCCCCATCCCAGTCCTCTAAGGCATCATCCATCTGCCGCCCGTATTTTCTTTGGTGAGGTGTCTATGAAGGTCTTTGGTCTATTTTTTAATTGGGTTGTTCATTTTCTTATTGTTGGGTTTTAAGGGTTTTTTGTATATTTTGGATAACAGTCCTTTATCAAGTATATCTCTTACAAATATTTTCTCCTAGTCTGTGGCTTCTCTTTTTATTTTCTTGCCAGTGTCTTCCAGAGAGCAGAAGTTTTTAATTTTAGAAGTCCAGTTTATCAATTCTTTCTTTCAGAGACTGTACCTTTGGTGTTGTATATAAAAAGTCACTGCTAAACTCTTAGGTAATGTAGATTTTATCCCATGTTAACTTCTAGGAGTTATAGTTTTGGGTTTTACCTTCAAGTCTGTGATTAATTTTGAGGTTTTTTTTTTGTGAAGAATGTAAGATGTGTGTGCATGTCCAGTTGTTACGGCAGCATTTGTAGAAAAGACTTTTTCTTTTGTACTGCTTTTGTTCCTTTGTCAAACATCAGCTGACTATATTTACATGGGCTTATTTCTGAGTTCTCTATTATTTTCCACTGACCTATCTGTCTATTCTTTCACCGATGCCACAGTGTCTTGTTTACTGTAGCTTTATAGTAAGTCTTGAAGTTGGGAAGTGTCAGTCCTCCAACTTCGTTCTTCTTTAATATCATGTGAGTTATTCTGGATCTTTTGTTCTCCACATCAAACTTCAGAATTCATTTATCCATATCCACAAAATAAATTTTGGGGATTTTGATTGGGATTGCATTAAATCTATAGATTAAGTCAGGAAGAACTGACATCTGAACAATATTGGGTCTTCCTGGCCATAAACACACAATGTCCTTTTGTTTATTTCGTTCGTTGGTTCCTTTCATCACAGTTTTGTAATTTTCCTCATATAGACCACATACAAATTTTGTTAGATTTATAACTAAGTATTTCATTTTTCTGGAAGCTAGTGGAAATGGTGTTGTGTTTTTAATTTCAAATCCCCCTTATTCATCGCTGGTATGTAGGAGAGTGACTGACTTTTGTACATTAACTTTGTGTCCTGTGACATTACTATAATCACTTATTAGTTACAAGAGCTTTAAAAAACATTTATTATTTTTTATTTTCTACATAGATGATCAAGTCATCTGTGAATGAAGACAGTTTTATTTCTTCTTTCCCAATCTGAGTACATATATATAATATATATTTTATATATAATATATATATATCTTAAAAAGATATATACCCTTTTAAGAACTCACCATTTTATTTATTTATTTTTTTGGCCACACTTTGCGGCATGCGGGATCTTCCCCGACCAGGGATAGAATCTGTGCCCCCTGCCATGGAAGTGGAGTCTTAACCACTGGACCACCAGGGAAATTCCCAATCTGCATATCTTTTATTTCCATTTCTTGTCTTATTGCATTAGCTAGGACTTTCAGTATGATGTGAAAAGCCATGGTGAGAGAGGATATCCTTGCCTTGTACCTGATCTTAGCGGGAAAACTTTGTTTCTCACCATTTAACATGATGTTAGCTGAAGGTGTTTTGTAGATCGTTTTTATCAAGTTGAGGAATTTCCCCTAATTTCTCAGGAAATATTCCTAATTTACTGAGAGTTTTTATCATGAATGAGTATTGGAGTTTATCAAATGCTTTTTCCGCATCTACTTGTATGATCATACAGTTTTACTTTTTTAGCCTGTTGATGTGATGGATTATATTAGCTGAGTTTTGAATGCTGAACCAGCCTTGCATGCCTGGGGTAAATACCATTTGGTTGTGGTGTATTATTCTTCCTTTACATTGTTGAATTCAATTTGCTAATATTTTGCTGAGGACTTTTTTTTTGAAAAATTTTCAGCTTCATTGAGGTGTACTTATTACACAAAATATTGTATATTTTAATGTACATATTTCAATGACTTTGGACATATGCACACACCTGTGATAGCATCACAACAATCAAGGTAATAGACATATACATTACTTTTAAAAGATTTGTTGTGTCCCCTTGCTTTTCTTGTGGTAAGAATACTTAGCATAAAATCTACCCTCCTAAGAAGTTTCTAAGTGCACAAAACTGTTGTTAGCCATAGGCACTATGTTGTAACAGTAGGTCTCTAGTACTTATCCATCTTGTATCAGTGTAACTTTATACCCATTGAGCATCTCTCCATTTCTCCCTCCACCCGTTCCCTGGAAACCATAATTCTAGTCTCTGCTTCTACAATTCTGACTATTTTAGATACCTCATACAAATGGAATTATCCACTGTTTGTCCTCCTATGACTGACTTATTTCACTTAGGATAATGTCTTTCAAGTCCATCCATACTGTTGAAAACAGTAGGAGTTCCTCCTTTTTAAAGGCTGAATTATATTCCATTGCATGTATGTGTGTGTGTGTGTGTATCCATTTGTCTGTCAATAGACATATGGGTTGTTTCCATATTATCTATTATGATTAATGTTACAATAAACATGTGAGTGTATATCTCTTCAGAATTCTGATTCAGTTATTTTGGACATATATCCAGGAGTGAGATTACTGGATTATATGGTAGTTCTATTTTTAACATTTTGAGACATCTTCATACTGTTTTCCATAGTGGCTGCACCATTTCACATTCCCACCAACAGTGTACAAGAGTTCCAATTTCTCACACCCTTGCCAACATTTGCCATCTTTTGTTTTTTTGATCATAGCTGTCTTAACAGATGCTAGGTGATATTACACTGTGGTTCTGAGTTGCATTTCTATGATGATTAGTGATGTTGAGTACCTTTTCATATACCTGTTGGCCATTTGTATGTCTTCCTTGGAGAAACATCTATACAAGTCCTCTGCTATTTTTTAATCAGATTATTTTTTAATTATAAAGTTCTGCTATTGAGTCGTATGAGTTCTTTGTATATTTTGGAAATTAATTCTCTGTCATATACATGGCTTGAAATACTCCCTCTCATTCTGTAAGTCGCTTTTTCACTCTGTTGATTGTTTTGTTTTCTGGGCAGACATTCAATAAAAGTTTGATAAAAGGTAACACTTCTGAACTCATTTTATGAGGCCAGTATTACCTTGATACCAAAGACAGACAAGGAAAGAAAATTGTAGGCCAATATACCCGGTGAACACAGATGCAAAAATTCTCAACAAAATTCTAGCAAACCAAATTCAACAGCACTTTAAAAGGGTCACACTTCATGATCAAGTAGGATCTATTCCTGGGATGCAAGGATGGTTCAACATATGCAAATAAATAAATGTGATACACCACATTAACAATGAAGGATACAAATCATACGATCATTTCTGGAAAGAAAAATTGTTTAACAAAATTCGACACCATTTTGTGATAAAAATGAACAAGTTAGGTATAGAAGGAATGTACCTCAGCATGAAAAATGCCATATATGACAAGCCCACAGCTAATATTAAACTCAGTTGTAAAAAACTGAATATTTTCCTTGAAAATCAAGAAGAAAACAAAGATGCCCACTCTTGCCACTTCTATTCAACTTAGTACTGGAAGTCTTAGCCAGAGCAATCAGCTAATAAAGAGCAATAAAAGAAATCCAAGTCAGAGAGGAAGAAGTGAAATTCTTTGTTTGCAGATAATGATGTAGAAAGTCCTAAAGACCCCACAAAAAATCTGTTAAAAATAATACATAAATTCCATAAAGTTGCAGGATACAAAATCAACCTACAAAAATCAATTGCATTTCTACACGCTAACAACAAATTATCAAAAAAGGAAATTGAAAAAAATATTTTTAATGGCATCAAAAGGAATAAAATAGTTAGGAATAAACTTAAGAAGGAGATGTTTTTTACTATATTTATGAAAGAAAATGAAGAAGACAAATAAATGAAAGATACCTCATGTTCATGGATTAGAAGACTTAATATTGTTAAAATGCCATGTTACCTGAAGTTATCTACAGATTCATTACAATGTCTATCAACATTCCAATGGCATTTTTTAACAGAAATAGGAAAAAAATCCTAAAATTCATGTGGAAACACAGACACAGAATAGCCAAAGAAATCTTGAGAAAAGGGGAACAATGCTGGAGGCATTACACTTTCTGATTTCAAAAAGTTACAATAATTAAAACTGTATGGTACTGGCACAAAGACAGACATATAAACCAATGGAACAGAATAGAGAGCCCAGAAATAAAACCATGCATAAACAACTGCAAATGATCTTTGACAATGGTACAAGAATACACAGTGGGGAAAAAATAGCCTCTCTAATAAATGGTATTGAGAAACCTGGATATCTACATGCAGAAAAAGAAACTGGACCCGTATCTTATACCATACACCAAAATGAACCCAAAATGGATTAAAAACTTAAACATAAGACTGGAAACTATACAACTCTTAGAAGAAAACAGAAGAAAAGTTTCATGGTATTGGTCTTGGCAATAATTTCACGCATATGACACCAAAAGCACAGACAATAAAAGCAAAAACAGACAAATGTTGAGGATTTTTGTATCTATATTCATGAAAAATATTGGTCTGTAGTTTTCTTTTAATGTCTTCATTTTGTTTTGGTATTAGGGTAATATTGGCCTCACAGAATGAGTTAGGAAGTATTCCCTCAGCTTCTATCTTCTGAAAGAGATTATGGAGAACTAGTTAACCCACTTGGGCCTCCTTTCTGTTTTGGAAGATTATTAATTATTGATTCAATTTTTTTCAATGGATACAGGCCTATTCAGACTGTCTATTTCTTCTGTGAGTTTTGGCAGATTGTGTCTTTCAAGGAGTCGCTCCATCTCATCTAGGTTATCAACTTTGTGGGCATAAAGTTGTTCTGAGGTATTCCTTTATTATTCTTTTAATGTCTATGGGGTCTGCAGTGAAGTTCCTTCTTTCATTTCTGATATTAATAATTTGAGTCCTCTCTTTTTTTCTTCGTTAGCTGGGCTAGAGTCTAACTGACTTTACTGACCTTTTCCAAGAATCAGCTTTTGGTTTTCCTATTGATTTCCTCTTTTAAATTTCATGATTTCTGCTCTAGTTTTTATTATTTCTTTTTTTTTCTTGCTTACTTTGGATTTAATTGCTTTTCTTTTTCTAATTTCCTAAGGTAGAAGCATAGATGATTGATTTTAGATCTTCCTCCTTTTCTAACACATACAGTCATGCTATTCATTTTCTTCTAAGCTCTACTTTCACTGTCCCACAAAATTTGATATCATGTTTTCATTTTCATTTAGTTCAAAGTATTTTAAAATTTCTCTTGAGATTTTTTTCTTTGGCCCATATGTTATTTAGAAGTGTGCTGTTTAATCTCCAAGTTTTGGGGGCTTTTCCAGCTGTCTTTCTGTTATTGATTTCTAGTTTAATTCCATTCTAGTTTAATGTGGTCTGAGAACAGCTATTCTGTGGTTTCTATTATTTTAAATTTGTTAAGGTGTGCCTTATGGCCCAGAATGTATCGAAATTGGTGAATGTTCCATGTGAGCTAGAGAAGAATGTGTATTCTGCTGTTTTGGGATGAAGTGGTTTATAGTTGTCTAGTATATCCAGTTGAATGATGGTGTTATTAAATTCAATATATCCTTACTCATTTTCTGCCTGCTGGATCTATCCATTTCTGACAGAGGGGTATCGAAGTCTCCAACTATTATAGTGGATTCACCTATTTCTTCTTGCAGTTCTGTCAATTTTTGCCTTATATAGTTTGATTCTCTATTGTTATGTGCATACACATTAAAGACTGTTATGTCTTCTTGGAGAATTGACCCCTTTATCATTTGATGCTTTATTCATGATAACTTTCCGTGTTGTGAAATCTGCTCTGTCTGAAATTAATATAGCCATTCCAACTTCTTTTGATTAGTCTTAGCATGGTGTATCTTTCACCACCATTTTACTTTTAATTTATGTGTCTTTATACTTAGAGTGGGTTTCTTGTAGACAACATACAGTTGGGTCTTGTCTTTTGATGTCTTCTGACAACCTCTGTCTTTCGTGCATTTAGACTATTGACATTTAAAGTGGTTACTGATATAGTTAGATTAATATCTACCATGTTTGTTACTCTTTTCTATTTCTTGCCCTTGTTGTTTGTTCCTATGTTTGTCTTCTACTCTTTTTCAGCCTTTTGTAGTTTTAATTGTTCATTTTATATGATTCCATTTTCTCACCTTTCTTAATATATCAATTGTACTTCTTTTTATCTTATTGTATTGGTAGTGTGAATAATTTATGACAAAATGATCCTAATTCCTCTTTCCCATCCCTTGTATCATTGCTGTTATTCTTTTCCCTTATACATAAGCATATGGACCATTGGGCCTCTATATCCATGGATTCTGCATCTGCAGATACAGATGGCTGACTGTACTACACCATTTTATCTAAAAGGCTTGAGCATCTGTAGATTTTGGTATCCATCGTGGGTCCTGGAAACATTCCCCTACGGATACTGAGGAGTGACTGTATACAGACACATGCACACAAACATACATATATAGGTATGTAATATATATATACCTTAATTAAAATACTTTATTGCTGAAAAATGCTAATCATGATCAGCCTGCAGTGAATAGTTATCTTCTTGCTGGTGGAGGGTCTTGTCTACAATTTAATGTCTGCTGACTGATCATGGTGGTAGTCGCTGAAGGCTGGGGTGATTGTAGCAATTTATTAAAATAAGACAACAATGAAGTCTGCTGCATAGATTGACTCTTCCTCTCACAGATGACTTCTCTGTAGCAGGCAATGCTGTTTGACAGCATTTTACCCACAGTAGAGCTGCTCTCAAAATTAGAGTCAATCCTCTTAAACCTTGCCACTGCTTTATAGGCTAAGTTTATGTAATATTCAAAATTCTTTGTTGTCATGTAAACAATTGTCACAGCATCTTCACCAGGAGTCGCTTCCATCACAAGAAACTGCTTTCTTTTCTCGTCCATAAGAAGCAACTCCTCATTTGACAAAGTTTTATCATAAGATTGCAATAATTCAGTCACATCTTCAGGCTCCACTTCTAATTCTAGTTCTCTTTACAACCACTGCATCTGCAGTTACTTCCTCCATTGAAGTCTTGAACACCTCAAAGTCATCCATGAGGGTTGAGATCAACTTCTTCCAAACTTCTGTTAATGTTGATATTTTGACCTCTTCCTATGAATCACTAATGTTCTTAATGACATGTAGAATGGTGAATCCTTTCCAGAAGGTTTTCAATTTACTTTGCCCTGATCCATCAGAGGAATAATAATCTACAGCAACTATAGATTTATGAAATGCATTTCTTAAAGAATAAGACTTGAAAGTTAAAATTACTGCTTGATCCATGGGTTGCAGCATGGATGCTGTGTTAGTAGGCATGAAAGCAACATGAATCTCATTAGACACCTTCGTCAGAGCTCTTTGGTTACCAGGTGCATTGTTAATGCAGTAATATTTTGAAAGAAATCTTAAAAAATTTTTTTTGAGCAGTAGGTCTCAACAGTGGGCTTAAAATATTCAGTAAACTATGTTGTAAACAGATGTGCTGTCATCCAGCCTTTGTTGTTCCATTTATAGAGCACAGGCAGAGTAGATTTAACATGATCCTTAAGGTCCTAAGATTTTCAGAATGGGAAATGAGTACTGGATTCAACTTCAAGTCATCAGTCACATTAACCCCTAAGAAGAGAATCAGCCTGTCCTTTGAAGTTTTGAAGCCAGGCATTGACTTCTCTCTAGTGATGAAAGTCCTAAATGGTATCTTTTCCCATTATAAGGCTGTTTTGCCTACACTGAAAATCTGCTGTTTAGTGTAGCCACCTTCATTAACTATCTTAGCTAGATCTTCTAGATAACTTGCTGCAGTTTCTACATCAGCACTTGCTGCTTCACTGTGCTATGGAGATGCCTTCATCCCTTATACATCATGAACCAAGGCCTGCTAGCTTCAAACTTTGCTTCAGTAGCATCCTCACTTCTCCCAGCCTTCTAGAATTAAAGAGCATTATGGCCTTGCTCTGGATTAGGCTTTAGCTTGAGGGAATATTATGGCTGGTTTGATCTTCTATTCAGATCACTAGAACTTTCTCCATATCAACAATAAGTCAGGGGACTTCCCTGGTGGTACAGTGGTTAAGAATCCACCTGCCAATGCAGAGGATACAGGTTCAATCCCTGGTCTGGGAAGATCCCACATGCTGTGGAGTAGCTAAACCCGTGAGCCAGAACTACTGAGCCCATGTGCCGCAATTACTGAAGCCCGCACGCTCTAGGGCCTGCATGCTACAAGTACTGAGTTCGTGTGCTACAACTACTGAAGCCTGTGTATCTAGAGCCAGTGCTCCACAACAAGAGAAGCCACCACACTGAGAAGCCCACACACTACAATGAAAATTAGCCCCTGCTCGCCACAACTAGAGAAAGCCCGCATGAAGCAACAAAGACCCAATGCAGCCAAAAACAAACAAACAAACAAACAAAAAACCCAAAAAACCAAAACCAAAAAAGCAAAAAAAAAAAAAACCGCAATAAGTCAGTTTTGCTTTCTTATCATTCTTGAGTTCACAGGAGTAGCACTTCTCATTTCCCTCACGAATGTTTCCTTTGCATTTACAACTTGGCTAACTGTTTGGTGCAAGAGGCCTACCTTCAGGCCTATTTCGGCTTGCAACATACCTCCCTCAATGAGCTTAATCATTTTTAGCCTTTTATTTAAAGTGAGAGAAATGGGACTCGTCTTTCCATTTGAACACATAGAGGCCATTGTAGCTTTATCAATTGGCCTAATTTCAATATTGTTGTGTTTCATGGAAGAGAGAAAGGAGAGTTTAAAAGACAGTGGAATGACTGGTAAAGCAATCAAAACACACACAACATTTATCAATTAAGTTCATTGTCTTATGTGGGCATGGTTCATGGTGCCTCCAAATATTTACAATAGTAACATCAAAGATCACTGATCATAAATCACTGATAAGTTTTTATTTACGATTCACCAATTCCTTCTCCAATGCTCTCCCTTTCTTTATGTACATCTGAGTTTCTGACCTATGTAATTTCCCTTGTCTCTGAGGAAATTCTTTAAACATTTCTTGAAAGGCACATCTACTGACAACAAACTCCCTCAATTTTTGTTTGTTTGAGAAAGTATTTCTCCTTCACTTTTGAAGGATAATTTCACAGGGCACATAATTCTAGGTTAGTGTTTTTTTCTCACAATACTTTAAATAATTCAGTCTACTTCCTTACTGTTTGCAAGGTTTCTTAAGAGAAATTGGATGTAATTCTTATCTTTGTTCTTCTATAGGTAAAGTGTTTTTTCTCTCGATTCTTTCAGGAATTTTTCTTTATCTCTGACTTTCTGTCATTTGAAAATAATATGCATAGGTGTAGTTTTCCTGGAATTTATCATACTTGGTGTTTTCTGAGCTTCTTAGATCTGTGGTTTGGTGTTTGGCATTAATTTGGGGGATTCTAAATCATTATTGTTTCAAATGGTTCTTCTGTTCCTTTCTCTCGTCTCCTCTGGTATTCTCATTACACATGTGTTACACTTTCTGTAGTTGTCCCACAGTTCTTGGATATTCTGTTCTATTTTTTTCCAGTCTTTTTTCCTTTTTCCTTTTCAATTTTAGAGGTTTCTATTGAGATATCTGCAAGCTCAGAGATTCTTCAGCCATAACCAGTTTACTAGTGAGCCCATCAGACATTCTTCATTTCTGTTGCAATCTTTTTAAATCTCCAGGTTTTCTTTCAAGTTCTTTCTTAGAATTTCCATCTATCTGCTTACATTTCCCATTTGTTCTTGCATATTGTCTATTTTATCCATTAGAGGGCTTACAGTCGATCCTCTAGCATATTAATCAAGGCTGTTTTATATTCCTGGTCTGATAATTTCAACATTCCTGCCTATATCTGAGTCTAGTTTTAATGCTTGCTCTGCGTTGTCAAACCTGATTTTTGTCATTGTTGTTTGTTTGTTTTGCCTTTTAGTACATCTTGTATTTTTTTTTCTTGATAGCCAGACATGATACATTGGGTAAAAGAAACTGCTACAAACAGGCCTTTAGTAATGTGGTGGTACAGTGTTGGGGTTGAGGGACAGATGCATTCTGTAGTCCTGTGATTAGGTCTGTTTTTCACTGAGCCTATGCGTCTGGACTGTGAACTTCACACATGTTTCTCAGTCCCCATCTCTCTCCTACACCCCCTTAGATGGGATAGAAAAGCTATAATGAGCTGGAGTTGGATATTTCCCTTTTCTCACATGGAAGGCTAGAGTCAGCTGGAGTTGGTTATTTTCCTTCCCCTAGGTCAGTTAGGCTCTGATAAAACCCAGAAGGTTAGGCTCTGGTTAAAGAGTTTCTCCTGAGGGCAGATCTTGCTAAGAAAAGCAAATCTATTTGTGTGGAATATGTTTTTCCATCCCTTTACCTTCAGTATATGTATGCCTTACTTCTGAAGTGAGTCTCTTGTAGGTGGCATACAGATGGGTCTTGTTTTTATTTATCCATTCAACCATTCTATGTCTTTTGATTGGTGAATTTAGTCTATTAACATTTAAAGTAATTATTAGTAGGTATTTACTTATTGCCATTATTTAAATTGTTTACTGGCTGTTTTTGTGGTTCCTCTCTGTTCCTGTCTTCTCTTTCTCTCTTCCCTTGTGTTTTGGTAGTTTTCTTTAGTATTATGTTTAGACTCCTTTCTCACTTTCTTTTGTGTATTTACTATAAATTTTTTCTGGTGTTACCATGAAGTTCACATATAACACCCTATGTAAATATGAGTCTGTTTTAAGTTGATAACAACTTCAATTTGAACATATTGCAAAGATTTATCTTTTTAGTGACTTGCTCCCACATTTTATACTTTTGATGACACATTTTACATCTTTTTATTTTATGTATCCCATAACTAATCATTGTAATTTTAGTTAATTTTACTACTTTTGCCTTTTAACATTCATTCTTGCTTTACACTGCCTTTATTAAGTATTTACCTTTTCCAGTGAGATATTTACTTTAGGATGTTTCTTATTATTAATTACTGCCATTTCTTTTCTGCTTAAAGAAGTCCCTTTAACACTTCTTGTAGGGCTGGCTTAGTGGTGGTGAACTCTTAGCTTTTTCTTATCTGGGAAACTCTTAATCTCCCCTTCAATTCTGAATGATAATCTTTCTGGGTAGAGAATTCTTTTTTTTTTTTAAATAAATGTATTTATTTATTTATTTATTTATTTATTGGCTGTGTTGGGTCTTTGCTGCTGTACATGGGCTTTCTCTAGTTGTGGAGAGCAGGGGCTACTCTTCATTGTGGTGCACGGGCTTATCACTGCAGTGGCTTCTCTTGTTGTGGAACACGGGCTCTAGGCACGCAGGCTTCAGTAGTTATGGCACATGGGATCAACAGTTGTGGCTCGTGGGCTCTAGAGCACAGGCTCAGTAGTTGTGGCCACCAGGGAAGCCCCTGGGTAGAGAATTCTTGGTTGGAATTTTGTTCCTTTCAGCATTTTGAAAATATCATGCCATTCCCTTTTGTACTGTAAGGTTTCTATTAAAAAAATCTGCTGATAGTCTTACAGGGTTTCCCATGTATGTAACACTTTTTTTTTCTCTTGCCACTTTTAGGATTCTCTTTTTATCCTTAAATTTTACCATCTTAATTATAACATGCCTTGGTGTGTGTCTCTTTGTATTCATCTTAATTGGAACTCTCTGGGCTTTCTGGACTTGTATATCTGTTTTCCTCCCCAGATTAGGAAAGTTTTCAGCCACTATTCCTTTGAAGAACTTTTCTGGCCTTCTCTCTCTCCTCCTTCTGGGACCCCTATAATGCAAATGTTATTCTGCTTGATGCTGTCTCAAAGGTTCCTTAAGGTATATTTACTTTTTAAAATTCTTTTTCTACTTTGCTGCTCTGTCTGGGTGAACTCCATTGCTTCATCTTCTAGCTCGCTGATTCGTTCTTCTACCTCATTCAATCTGCTATTGAATCCCTCTAGTGCATTTTTCAGTTCAGTTTTAACTTATGTTTGATGCTTTCTTGTATTTTATCTCTTTGTTGAAGGTCTCACTGTGTTTGTCCATCCTTCTCCTAAGTTTGGTGAGCATCTTTATGACCATTACTTTTAACTTTTTATCAGGTGGACCGCTAATCTGTTTGTTTTTTTTTTCTTTTTTCTATTTATTTATTTATTTTTGGGGGGGTACACCAAGTTCAATCATCTGTTTTTATACACATATCCCCATATTCCCTCCCTTCCTTGACTCCCCCCTCCTCGAGTCCCCCCCACCCTCCCCGCCCCAGTCCTCTAAGGCATCTTCCATCCTCGAGTTGGACTCCCTTTGTTATACAACAACTTCCCACTGACTATCTGTTTTACAGTTGGTAGTATATATATGTCTGTGCTACTCTCTCACTTCGTCTCAGCTTCCCCTTCACCCCCTGCCCCCTCCCAAACCTCGAGTTCTCCAGTCCATTCTCTGTATCTGCATCCTTGTTCTTGTCACTGAGTTCATCAGTACCATTTTTAGATTCCATATATGTGAGTTAGCATACAATATTTGTCTTTCTCTTTCTGACTTACTTCACTCTGTATGACAGACTCTAGGTCTATCCACCTCATGACATATAGCTCCATCTCATCCCTTTTTATAGCTGAGTAATATTCCATTGTATATATATGCCACATCTTCTGTATCCATTCATTTGTTGATGGGAATTTCGGTTGCTTCCATGTCCTGGCTATTGTAAATAGTGCTGCAATAAACATTATGGTACAAGTTTCTTTTGGGATTATGGTTTTCTTTGGGTATATGCCCAGTAATGGGATTACTGGATCATATGGTAGTTCTATGTGTAGTTTTTTAAGGAACCTCCAAATTGTTTTCCATAGTGGCTGTACCAACTTACATTCCAACCAACAGTGCAGGAGAGTTCCCTTTTCTCCACACCCTCTCCAACATTTGTTGTTTCCAGATTTTGTGATGATGGCCACTCAGATCGGTGTGAGGTGATACCTCATTGTGGCTTTGACTTGCATTTCTCTGATGATTAGTGATGTTGAGCATCTTTTCATGTGTTTGTTGGCCATCTGTATGTCTTCTTTGGAGAAATATCTATTTAGGTCTTCTGCCCATTTGTGGATTGGGTTATTTGCTTTTTTGGTATTAAGCTGCATGAGCTGCTTGTATATTTTGGAGCTTAATCTTTTGTCCGTTGTTTCATAGGCAATTATTTTTTCCCACTCTGAGGGTTGCCTTTTAGTCTTGTTTATGATTTCTTTCGCTGTGCAAAAGCTTTTAAGTTTCATGAGGTCCCATTTGTTTATTCTTGATTTTATTTCCATGATTCTAGGAGGTGGGTCCAAAAGGATCTTGCTTTGATGGATGTCATAGAGTGTTCTGCCTATGTTTTCCTCTAGGAGTTTTATAGTGTCTGGCCTTACAAGTAGGTCTTTAATCCATTTGGAGTTTATTTTTGTGTATGGTGTTAGGAAGTGTTCTAATTTCATTCTTTAACATGTTGCTGTCCAATTTTCCCAGCACTACTTATTGAAGAGGCTGTCTTTTTTCCATTGTATATTTGTGCCTCCTTTGTCAAAGATAAGGTGCCCATATGTGTTTGGGCTTACTTCTGAGTTCTCTATTCTATTCCATTGATCTTCCTTTCTATTTTTGTGCCAGTACCATACTGTCTTGATCACTATGGCCTTGTAGTATAGTTTGAAGTCAGGAAGCCTGATTCCACCAACTCCATTTTTCCTTCTCAAGATGGCTTTGGCTATTCGGGGTCTTTTGCGTTTCCATACAAATCGTAAGATTTCTTGCTCTAGTTCTGTGAAAACTGCCATTGGTAATTTGATCGGGATTGCACTGAATCTGTAAATTGCTTTGGGTAGTACAGTCATTTTCACGATGTTGATTCTTCCAATCCAGGAACATGGTATGTCCCTCCATCTGTTTGTGTCGTCTTTGATTTCTTTCATCAATGTCTTAAAGTTTTCTGCATACAGATCTTTTGCCTCCTTAGGCAGGTTTATTCCTAGGTATTTTATTCTTTTTGTTGCAATGGTGAATGGGAGAGTTTCCTTAATTTCCCTTTCTGCTCTTCCCATATATTAAGTAAATCAGCTCCCTTTCCCAGTCTTGAAGGAGTGACATTAGGTAGGAAATTTCTCGTGGAGCTTGGAAGAGCAATCCCATTTGGCCACCAGAGCCAGTGCTCAAGGGGGTGTTTCCAAGGTGGGTTATATGAGCCCTCCTGCTGTGGTGGAGCCTTGGCTGCTGCTGTGGCACAATAGTGGGTGGGGGCTGCCTCTGAAATGGCTGCAGGACCTGGCCATGGCAACTACCAGGTGCTGGTGGATGGAGGTGGCCCCCAGAACAGCTATGGCATTCAGCCACAGTGGCTGCCGGGTGCTGGTGACCAGGACTGGCCTCCAGAATAGTTGTAGGGCCCAGGTGTGGTGGCTGCCAGGCACTAGTGGACAGGGTTGTCACCTGGCCAACTTTGAGGCCTGACTGAGGCACAGGAGTGGATGGGGCTCTCTGCAGAGCATGCCCCCTGGTGCTAACAGGTGAGATGGAGATATCCAAAATGGTGCCCACCAATGCCAGTATTAGCAAGGTAGCCTGAGATCACAAAAATGGCTTCCACTAGTGTCTCAGTCCTCAGGGAGCATCCCAAATTGTTCCTGTCTCTCTGGCAGAAGCTTCAAGATTAGTAAGTGGGTCTTCCTCACCTATGGCCCATGCACTTTTCAATCTGGTATTTTTGCCCTGGTTTTCATGTCAAATGAGTCTGTGCCCTTTAAGAGTGGGTTTTCTGTTCCCTGAAGTTCTATAGTTTTCTTGGACATATTCCTGTTGGTTTCCAAAGCCAGGTGTTTTGGGGGCTCACTTGTCCTGTACAGGATCTACTGGTTGGAGGTGACTGATGTGGACTCAAATTTCTTGCTCCTCAGGGAAAGTAACCATACCTTTGTGATCCTTCCTGATTGTGGATTGCCACAACTGGGGTATGTTTTTTTCCCTTGGTGTGGCTGTATGTTTATTTCTCCTACCTGTCCTGATGTTGCCCTTTTACCCTTTGTTGTGGAGACTCTGTTCAGCCAGTTTTCAGGTCCCTTTCAGAGGGAATTATTTCATATGTATTTACAGATTTATTCTTCTGTGGGAGGAGGTATGTTCAGGATCTTTGTACACCACCATCTTGAATCCTCTCCTAACAATTCATCCTTAAAGAAAATTTCTTTTTTAGTTGCATTCCCTTGAATTGCAGGTATCCAGTATCTAAGGCAACCGGTACGTAGTTAAGTGTTCAATAAATTTCCTTCTTTACTTTTCTTCTTTACTTACATAGTAAGTGTTCAATACATTTCATTCATACTTGCATGAATGAAGTATTCAATACATCTTAACAAACCTTATATTTCATGTCAGATACCCAGACTCTTGACTAATTCCACAGGGTTGATAACTGATCAAAATCCCACAATAATACATGAGCTAGACTGTCAGTTCCTCCTGTGAAGGGGCTGTGCTCTGAAGCTTCTTTTCTATTTCTTTTTCCATAGAGGACCTGTGAGCCCATTGTAGGGCTAAATATTTGGTGAGAACTGTGTGTTGTCATGTTGTGATTTGTGAATTGTGACAGAACAAGCTTATCTCTGGCTAAAAGGTCAACCTAAAGAGGGATTCAAACTCTAACTTGCAGTTGAACTGCCTTGCAGTGGACCCACTGCCCTGATGGTTACCAGGGTAACCATTCAGAGGTATTGATTACTCATTTACCTCTGTGTTTGGATACAGGACAATTGTTATGACCTCAGATGATCACAAAACAATTTTATAATGGTTCTATTGCTGCAAGTGAAGATAATGCTTCTCCTGCACTTCTCAGGGCCACAACTCCTTCCCTTAAACTAATTTTGCCATGAGCTAAGAATGGAATCCTGGAAAGGGCCCCAGTTTTGGGTTCAGAAGAATCAAGTCAAAGTCCTGGCTCCTCTTTATGAATTGTGTGACCTTGGGAAGGTCACTTAACCTCTCCTCTCTCCTTTTTGTCTACAAAATGGGTGGGTGGTGGAGATGGAAATAACATATAAGGGTGTCGGGGGAGGAAGTGACACAATGAACATAGATGCATGGAATAGACTCTTAAATGCTAACATCTGCTAAAATTGTTTCTTCTTGACCAGTCATTTAAACCCCCCTGCCCCCCCAAAGTGACAACAGAAAGGAAAAGAACTAGTAGTGGTAAGTTTGCAGGTATTTTAGTTTTCCAGGTGTCCTGATTTTAAACAGCTGATCTCTATCAACACAATTACTTAAAACATCAAGTAGAATCCCCATTCACATTATTTTCCTAGGTCTCTAGCAATGTTTTTAGGATTATTTTCAGTCACAGAGGGTCTGGAATCAGGACTCTAACTTGAATTTCAGGTCTGCCTTCTCTTTCTTCTTTTCTGTCCCCTTTCTGCCTCGCTGCTCCTTAGGGTGGCTGTCACTCCTGACCCAGTTCCTGGCTTGATGTGATCTTATATTCTGGGCTGTGCTCAGCTTTAAGAGACCTCACTGTAACTGTGAAGGAAACTCTCATTCTCTGAGGAGGAAGAGGGGCTTCATAAGCAGGTGGATTCCTGCTTCTTTTGGGGTGGGCTTTCTTTTTCACATAGCTGTTAGAAAAGTCACTTCAGGTAACAGTGCACCATGGAAAGTTCTGCCGTGGTCTTGTCTTGCTGACAATTGCTTTCACCCTCTGCCTGTCTAGCAGTGGCTTTTCTTTCACTGAAGATAGCATAAAACAAACAGTTGGCAAATGTGCCACTGGAGAATGGAATTCCATAAAAGTCAGAAAACTAACACACAAACAATCAAACATGCTTTGCTTGTGGCTTATGGTATTTTGATGTGGGAACGCATAGAAACAACAGAGAAACAAAGAAGGGAAGCTTGAAACTCCAGCTAATGACAGTCTTCATGTCCACAGGAGCTGAATTCTGGGTGGATTCTGAGGAAAAATGAAGCTGGAAGGAGCCTTATTTTGTTTATCCTGATTTACTAGTTAGTTCTATGGAAACCACTTAATCATACCAGTTCCAAACCACTCTTTAAATGAAACAGAACCCATGGAAAAGAGCTGTAGGATTCCTTCTTCCCCCCATCCCTCACCTTTTTAGGGATGAACAAGGTATTTCATGTACCATTCTCCACTTTTCAGCCCAAAGCAAACAATTATTCACTCTTAGAATGCCGCGTGTAATCTCTGAACATACACATGTTGCTTTAAATCTGCTCTGTGAGCTTATCACATCTTATGCTGCTTGAGGGAAGAATCATATCTAATTGAAGATTTACAACTCCAATAGCACAAGCATTTATGCAATCATTTATCTACTCATTCATACAAACATTTATTGGATTTACAAATTTTGACTGAAAACCTACTTTGTAGCAAGGCACTTGGGAAAAGCTCTGGGAGGCATAGAGAAATGATGAAGTCAGTCCCTTAAGAAGGAGCTTAAAATCTATCGGGCCCATGAACATGTGAAAAGATGCTCAGCCTCGCTCACAATAAGAGAAAAGCAAATTAGAGCTGTACAAAGATTTCACCCAATAGACTAGAAAAGCCGCCAAAGTGATAACCCACTGTGTTGCCAAGGCTGTAGGGATGCAGGCAATCCCAGATACTGCTGGCAAGAATGCAAAGTAGCACAACTCCCCAAAGAGGACAATTCTCAAACCTCTATTAAAATTATAAATATATGTAGACTTTGATGCAGTGAGCCCATTTGCAGAAATTCATTCTATGCTTATACCTGCAAACATACAAAATGATATAAGGGAAAATTATCTTTTTGCAGCATCATCTATAACAGCAAGAGATTATTAAAAAACAGACATCCATCAAAAAGGGTCTGGTTCTACATATAGTGGAATACCATGCAGCTGACAAGAAGAACAATGTGGAAAAATCTTCAAGATCAATTATTAAGTGAGAAAAGCAAAGTCCAGAGAAGTGTGTATGGCATGTTATCCTTTTTTTTTGTAAAAAGAAGGAAGATAAGAATATACATTAACATTAATATTTGCTTGAGTTTGCATAAAGAAACTGCAGAATACACAAGGAGGTCATGAAAGTGGCTTAGAGCGGTGTATTGTGGTGACAGGGAGACATCGTGCCTGGTGGAGATGGGACAGATGGGGAAAGAGGTGGTAGCCAAACCCTTTACTGTTATGCCTCTGTATTGTTTGGATTTAAGAGTCACATGCCTATATTATCTCTTCAAAAAATAAAATAGGTTATGTTTTAAAATTTTTTTTAGGGAAGACACACACATGTTCCAATAATGTGTACAAAACATGTTGTTGCCTTATTTTCTCATTAAATTTAAAATTTCTTGAGGGATGAGTCACATAAGAGCCTCTTAAACTAATCTCTCAACAGTTTCTCCCTCTGCAATTTCTCTTATAAACCCTTGCCAGATTAATCTTCCCAAATACCCCTTTAGACAGATTGCCAGAAATGTTTCCTTATGGTCTCTGCATCAAATTCAAACATCTCTGTTTCACTCTTAGGTCTCTCTCCAAACTTACCCCACCCAACCGATGCAATCTAATGCCCACTACTGAGATCCCCAACAAGCATCCTGTGCTCCCATCAGGCTGGGTTCAACATTGTTCTTGAACGTTTCCATGCCTGTGCTTTTGCTTAG
The DNA here is from genome assembly GCF_030028045.1 of Hippopotamus amphibius kiboko. Taxonomy (NCBI): domain Eukaryota; kingdom Metazoa; phylum Chordata; class Mammalia; order Artiodactyla; family Hippopotamidae; genus Hippopotamus; species Hippopotamus amphibius. The sequence continues at coordinate 37,651,647 of NC_080196.1, read as the reverse complement.
GCTATTTCCCCGGTCTCTGGGGATGCCTCCCACTTTGCCCTCTGTTTATCCTGAGCCTCACTGTCTTCCAAGGCCCCTCCCTTCCCTAAAGACTGTGCTTTGAGCCCATACTGATCTATCCCTTATGTGACCTCCATGATACTTACCAAGTACTCCAGGATTAACTTTGATTCCGTGTGAGATTGTTAGGTCCTTAGAGTTAAAGCCAATGGGACCTAAACACACACACACACACATACCACACACACACACAACATACACACACCACTGGGACCCTTGGAGGCAGCAACAGCAACCATTCACATCTACAGCTTTCTGGACTCTACTAAGAAGAGGTTGTCCAGTCACAGCTGTAAGGATGGGCCAGACCCCAACTCATCCCTCACTTTCTGCTTTAAGTGGGGTTTTCGGGATCCTGAGCCATTCTCCAGACTCCTGTTAACTGTTGCTTGCATAATAGGCACCCTACCTTGAGACCAAACTGAACCAAACATTACTGGCTGTGTCTGGGGAACTGGAGGGTGGTCCCACATGGAGCCCCCGCCACTACCATCACCACCAGACAAGGGAAAGGTGGGAGGACATTTGAGGTAAGAGAGAAGAGGGTGCGGCACCCATTTCCAGTCCCTTTATCCCGCGTCTGAGTGCTACGGAGCAAGACATTGCAGGTCAAACCAAAGGGCCCATGTCCACGAGGAAGCCAGGAACCACACAGTAAGACTCGGAGGCTGTGGGGGAGCCGTCTGCTCTGCCAGCGTGGCTCTGGGACGCTGAGAATTGGAGAGGATGCAAGGTGGCTTCCAAATTTTTTGCGTTTTGCTGCTGCGAGGAGAACCAGGAGCCAGAGTCTGAGCCAGGTGGCTTGGTGAGCGCGGGGCAAGTGACTACTCAAGCCATGGAGGTCAGGGAGGGGACTGCTGCAGAATTACAAGAAATACCAGTTCTTGAGCAACGTACGATCCCATAGGGGCTATCAGAAATCCCTGGGTGGTGAGGGGATTCTGCAGGATGCTGAGGATGGGAGTGGATGGTGGCAAGAGCCAAGACATTTAGATGATTTCTGCTGGTGTGACCTCATCCACACCCCCAAGTAGATGACACCTCAAGAAATTCAGCTTACACTTGACATTTACCCACGCGCTCCTCCCACAGTGTGGAGCCCATGATCTCACTGGTAATAAACACACGGTTTGAATGACAGAATTTTAGAGTAAGAGTTAGGAATGGCCAGTAGGTTGCATCCTGAGTGCTGACTCTTTCTCATCAACTGGGACTGGCCGCTCTGAGTCCCAGTGGGAAGGATTTTGAAGCCCAGTCCAGCTCACTGGGAGACAGTGCCATAATCCACTACACATGTCTGCCCTGGGCTCAGGGTGGGAGGGCACACTTTCTGTCATCCTTGATCCCGTATTACAGACAGGGAAACAGCCCTGGAGAAGGGAAGTGGCTTTTTCAAGGTCTCCTTACCAAGGTAGAACTAGAACCTAGGGTATCTCCATTATCTTGTAAGGTTTTGTATTTTTTAAAATAAATTTATTTATTTATTTGTTGGCTGTGTTGGGTCTTTGTTGCTTTGTGCGGGGTTTCTTTAGTTGCAGTGAGCGGGGGCTACTCTTTGTTGTGGTGCACGGGCTCCTCATTGCCATGGCTTCTCTTATTGCAGAGCACTGGCTTTAGGCGCGTGGGCTTCAGTAGTTGCGGCACATGGGCTCAATAGTTGTGGCTCACGGGCTCTAGAGCATAGGCTCAATAGTTGTGGTGCACGGGCTCTGCTGCTCCGTGGCATGTGGGATCTTCCTGGAGCAGGGATCGATCCCGTATCCCCTGCATTGGCAGGCGGATTCTTAACCACTGCGCCACCTAGGAAGCCCTGTAAGGTTTGTTTTTGTTTCATTTTGTTTTGTTTTAGATAAAGGAAAAAGTAAGGATAATCAAAACAAGTGATCCAAAACTTTGAATTCAGTTAATAGTTTTATTCTCCCACCCCTTCCCTCTGTCCCTCCACAAAAACCTACGAATTCCTCATAAAATAGTCAACAGATTTGAGATCTTCTCCTTTCTCTCTGGCTCTCTGCCTGCCCTTCGGGGGGTGGGGTGGTGAATTGAAGAGAACCAAATAGACAGAATATAGGCAGAAGATAGGAGAAGCAAGTCGGAAAATATTTAGTTCACGCACAAACAGCGAGGAGGAATCCAGAATCGATGGTGCATGCAAACCTTCCTTGTAGGTACTCAGATCTTTTCCCTTCACAACCGCTGTCTTCCTGAAGCTCCTTCCTCCATCCCTGCCACACACAAGCCCCACTCAGCTCCACATCTGATTTCTGCAGCTGGGTTTATGAGGAAATAGCGATCCTTTAAGATTTCCCACCTGCCATATCACGTTTTGAGTCATCACACTGGGGTGTACCTTTGTCTGATGTGCCAAGTTTCTCTGCTAGCATCTTAAAAGGCAGTCTTTCACACGGGATGACAATCTGAAACCCACTGATATAGAGCAGGTTTTAAACTAGTGCACTTCAAGCATCTGAAAGAGATCTAGAGTTTGACCCTAACATGAAGGGCACAGGCACTTAAATGTTTCGCTGTTCTTCCAGGCCTTTATCCAGGATTCAAAGGGAAAACTCAAGGACTGTTACTGTAATATTCAGGATATTAGCCCTAAGAGAAAAGGGAAATGGAAAAAAGCCTACCAGCATTTCAGGAGCAATAAATGAAATGAGACAACCTCTGACGGAAGACAAGGTATCTAACAGTGACATTTCTCGGTGACTAGCTGCTCTATTCATTCCAAAAACATTTATTGAATTCTTACCCAGGGCCAGGAATCAGGGATTAAAAAAATGAACCAGTCATATTCCATGCTCTTCAATTCACTGTGTGGGGAGGCCTACACGTATGTGAACAGGTGATTTTGGTGCAGTGTGACAAACGATAATGTAGGTGAGGGCACGGAGCTATGGGAACACTTTCAAAAGTGACCTAAGGGGACTTACTGCTGCTAACATTTATTTTGTGCTTTTATACTCTGCCCTACACGTGAACCTGTGTATGTTTCCTCATCTCTGCTGTTATGTTGTATGGACCACATTTCAACATATTTGTTTTGTTTACAGGGTCTGTCCTATAGCAGATGCTTACTAAATAATTAGATCCACAGATATCGATCGAGCAGCTGGTACCTGGTGTGACACAGAAAGCAGAGGAGGCTTTCAAGATTATAGTTCAGTGAAAACGGAAGGCATAATATGATAAACGGTCATAAAAGCAACACGAACAAAACTGCTGGAATGCAGGGCCGGGAGTTCTGCGTGGATGAACAGGGAGGCGTGAGGCAGGGGCACAGAGCGTGGAGCAGTGAGGGAGGGAACCACAGGAAAGAGTGCGTGGGCGTGGGGGTGGGGGGGTGGGGGGAGCAGCAGAAGAGGCAGGAAATAAAGACAGGCCAGTGCCATGCTGGGGACCTTGAACTTTATTTTCTAGGCAACAAAAAGCCTGTTGCTGACTGACTGATGGAAGTGATTAATTTCAGGAGTCCCAGGTGCATGGGAATCTGGCAATACTACCGGAGTCCAGCAATTACTGAGAGCCACTTGGACTATGAACCCTGGTGCCATTTTTCTCCGCATTAAGCTACATTCCCTGTGCTAAGGACTGGGCCTCTATATGTAAAGGTATTGCTATTCCCTCTCGCACAGGTCAGCCCACTGGGAGCTCAAGACACTCCGGCGGTCAGCCTGCGCTTGTGAGGCAGCATTCCTGCCCCTCCCTCAACCTGGTGTTTGCCACCCTCAGGAAGCCTCTCTTACCCAGTCTACACAGCAAGGCCTCTGGGCCCCTTTCTCTGCCCTCCTTTCTCCACTCTGGTCATTCCTCTATCAGGTTTCCTCTCCTCAGCATTTCACTGCCACCTCCCCAGTCCCAGCCCTGGGCTCTACCTTTGGCCTGAGGATTTCTCCATCTTACAGACGAGGAAATGAAACCTCAGTGAGGTTAACAGACTTGCCCCATCACTCTCTAGTAAATGTACTTAGCAGAAAGGGATCTGCAGTGGTGTCCCCAGAGCTGGGACACTGAGTTACTTTCTGGCAGTGATGCAGTTTACACAGTTTACACATAGTGGATGAGATTAACCACCTGCAGAGACATTTCAGACACAGGATGTCTCACAAAGTGAAGGAAGAAAGGAAAGCTCTAGAAATTTAGACAGCTCAAAGGCTTCACCCTCGAAGCTTTATCTAAAAACATCCTCCCCAGCAAATCTCAACTCTTAACTGTGTTTGATTCTTTCCAGAGCTCTGCTTATGATGTGTTTGGGTACCTGATTGGTAACTGTTCTGCTTGCTTGAATATGAGGCCCTTGAAGGCTGAGATTTTGTATCTTCACAAAACTCTGATCCCAGCAATTAGAACACGGCTTGGCACATAGATTAATGCAGCCTATAGCTGAGTGATTTTCTTTTCTTTTTTTTTAAGCTCTTTATTGGAGTATAATTGCTTTACACTGTTGTGCCAGTTTTTGCTGTACAATAAAGGGAATCAGCTGTATTTATACATATATCCCCATATCCCCTCCCTCCCACGACTTCCTCCCACCCTCCCTATCCTAGCCCTCTAAATCATCACCAATCACTGAGTTGATCTCCCTGTGTTATGCAGTAGCTTTCCACTAGCTATTTATTTTACATTTGGTAGTGCATATATGTCAATACTACTCTCTCACTTCGTCCCAGCTTCCCCTTCGCCCCCCACCCTGTGTCCTCAAGTCCGTTCTCTACATCTGCATCTTTATTCTTACCCTGTCACTGGGTTCATCAGTACCATGTTTTTAGATTTCATGTATATGAGTTAGCATACGGTATTTGTTTTTCCTCTTTCTGGCTTACTTTGCTCTCTATGACAGACTCTAGGTCCAGCCATCTCGCTATGAATAACTCAGTTTCATTCCTTTTTATGGTTGAGTAATATTCCACTGTATATATGTGCCACATCTTCTTTAGTAGTTGATGGGCATTTAGGTTGCTTCCATGTCTAGCTATTGTAAATAGTACTGCAATGAACATTGTGGTACATGTTTCTTTTTGGATTATGGCTTTCTCTGGGTATATGCCTAATAGTGGGATTGCTGAATCATATGGTAGTTCTATTTTTAGTTTCTTAAGGAGCCTCCATACTGTTTTCCATAGTGGCTGTACCAATTTACATTCCCACCAACAGGAGAGTTCCCTTTTCTCCACACCCTCTCCAGCATTTATTGTTTCTAGATTTTTTGATGATGGCCATTCTGATCAGTATGAGGTGATACCTCATTGTGGTTTTGACTTGCATTTCTCTAATGATTAGTGATGTTGAGCATCTTTTCATGTGTTTTCTAGCCATCTGCATGTCTTCTTTGGAGAAATGTCTATTTAGGTCTTCTGCCCATTTTTGGATTGGGTTATTTGCTTTTCTGATATTGAGCTGCATGAGTTGCTTCATTGGCAAATATTTTCTCCCACTCTGAGGGTTGTCTTCTTGTCTTGTTTATGGTTTCTTTTGCTGTGCAAAAGCTTTTAAGTTTCATTAGGTCCCATTTGTTTATTTTTTATTTTATTTCCTTAATTTTAGGAGGTGGGTCACAAAGGATCTTGATTTGATTTATGTCAACGAGGGTTCTTCCTATGTTTTCCTCTATGAGTTTTATAGTGTCTGGCCCTACATTTTAGCTGAGTGATTTTCAAGTGAAGAGCTTGAAAAAACACTACCCATGTTCCCACCCTCCAGAGATTCTCATCCCTCGCCTCTCTCATTGATAATCAGTGTGCAGAGAACCACCATCACAAAAGGAATTGTTGGGGCTTCCCTGGTGGTGCAGTGGTTAAGAATATGCCTGCCAATGAAGGGAACACAGGCTTGATCTTGGGGCTGGGAAGATCCCACATGCTGTGGAGCAACTAAGTCCATGCACCACAAATACTGAGCCCTTGTGCTGCAACTACTAAAGCCCATGTGCCTAGAACCTGTGCTCTGCAACAAGGGAAGCCACTGCACTGAGAAGCCCACGCACTGCAATGAAGAGTAGCCCCGGCTCGCGGCCTTGAACTTCCACATAAGTAGTCTGACTACCCTGCTGGAAAGGCCAAGGAGAGAGGCCCAGAGTCTCCATGGAGAGAGCAGAGCTTGGTAGGGCCCAGCTGGCCTTTCTGGGGCTCTGGCACGCAGAGGAGCCATCTTGGAGCCCCAGCCCTGCCCCCTGACTCCACTGGGTAACTCCATTTGCTGTCACGTGGAGCTAATCATCACTCAGCTGACCCCAGTCTAAATTCCTGAGTCACAAAACCATGAGCTGTAAGAAAATGGTCATTGCTTTGCACCACTGAGTTTTGGGATAGTTTATTGTGCAATTATGTTACATTAACCAGAACGGTGCATTCACACTTTCTGAGACGCACAGAAAGAAGTACAGTTTTGAGAAAACACACATACACAAGAAAAAACCCTGAAGTTTAGCTTTGACTCCAGACTTTTGAAAGTGCCGGTGGCCTAGAGCCTAACACATCATTTCTGGAATCTCTGAACTTGTGAGTGATCAGTGACAATGTGGTCTCATAGGCTGCATGAACCCAGAAATGTTAGTTATAAAATATGGTATGTTGTTCGTATTTACTGTTAACACCCATCCATCCATCCATCCATCCATCCATCCATCCTTCCATTCATCCGAAATAAAATCTCACAAAACAATACCCACCTTAATTATTTGTAATAGAAACTGATAGTCTTTGTTCTATTTAATCTTTAAAATACTCACTATGACCCACTAAGTTACTTTCCTGACCCACCAGTGAGTCAACGCCAGCAGTCTGAGGAAGGATGGGCACTGAGGAGGAGCTTGTCAGAGAATGGGCATCGTCCAGGAGAGGCAGTGCTCAAAGTCAGCCAATCCTGATGTTCAGTTTACTCAACAGACAGAGTGAGGATGGAGACAACCCCCCCACCCCTCCACCCCCCCATGCCGGCTTCTAGATGCCAGTGTTAAGATCTTCCATCTGACTGCCTTGCTCTGATTCCACACTCAATAATCAGCTTATTTAGTTTGGCCTGTAGTTTCTGCACATGCTGCTCCCTCTGCCAACCTCACCACTGCCTGATGAACAACTCCTATTCACCCATCAGGACCATCAGAGATGCCCCCTTCTGCCAGAAGCCTTCCTTGACTCTCCAAGGCTGGAGTAGGTCTCCCCTCTGTGTATTCTAAGCTGACTGTATTACCCTTGCCTGTTTACTAGGTGGTCGGCTCTAAGAGCTTAGGGACTGTATCTTATTAAGCTATGACTCCCTAGAACTTGACATGGTGTCTGGCACTGAGTAGGCACTTGGTAAATATCTGTTGAAAAAGCAAATCTCTGTCTAACCATGTACACATTCCTATGAGAGAAAGACTGTCCTGACTAGTCACTCCCCAACCAAACATGAGAATTCCAACTTGCTTGGCAAACATAAACAATATTGTAAATTCTTGTCAACTGACATGTTGTGATTTATAGCTCTCTCTCCTGTGGCTTTAGTTTGCATGAGTCAGTCCCCATTAATTTCATTAACTCTGGGAGGAATCACGAGATTAAGTTTCTAGAATGGCAGTGCTGACTACCAGACCTTTACGATTTTACTGAATGAAGTAACCTTCTCAAGTCTTGATGGCAGCCATCTCATGTCTGACTCTGATAGCCCTACCGTGCTCCCTGATATCAATTACCAATGCAGGGTAAATATCTGAAATCTGAGGCTTTTAAAAATACAGCTATTTTCCAAAGGAAACACAAGCTTTAAATGACACAATAAACCAGCTAGATTTAATTGATATTTATAGGACATTCCATCCAAAAACAGCAGACTATACTTTCTTCTCAAGTGCGCATGGAACATTCTCCAGGATAGATCATATCTTGGGTCACAAATCAAGCTTTGGTAAATTTAAGAAAATTGAAATTGTATCAAGCATCTTTTCCGACCACAACGCTATGAGATTAGAAATCAATTACAGGAAAAAAACTATAGAAAACACAAACACATGGAGGCTAAATAATATGCTACTAAATAACCAAGAGATCACTGAAGAAATCAAAGAGGAAATCAAAAAATACCTAGAGACAAATGACAACAAAAACACAATGATCCAAAACCTATGGGATGCAGCAAAAGCAGTTCTAACAGGGAAGTTTATAGCAATACAATCCTACCTCAAGAAACAAGAAAAATCCCAAATAAACAGTCTAACCTTACACCTAAAGAAACTAGAGAAAGAAGAATAAACAAAACCCAAATTTAGTAGAAGGAAAGAAATCATAAAGATCAGATCAGAAATAAATGAAATAGAAACAAAGAAAACAATAGCAAAGATGAATAAAACTAAAAGCTTTTTCTTTGAGAAGATAAACAAAATTGATAAAACTTTAGCAAGACTCATCAAGAAAATGAGGAAAAGGACTCAAATCAATAAAATTAGAAATGAAACAGGAGAAGTTACAATGGACACCGCAGAAATAAAAAGCACTGTAAGAGACTACTACAAGCAACTATATGCCAATAAAATGGACAATCTGGGAGAAATGGACAGATTGTTACAAAAGTATAACCTCTCAAGACTGAATCAGGAAGAAATAGAAAATATGAACACACCAATCACAAGTAATGAAACTGAAATTGTGATTAAAAATCTTCCAACAAACAAAAGTCCAGGACCAGATGGCTCCACGGGTGAATTCTATCAAACATTTAGAGAAGAGCTAACACCCATCCTTCTCAAACTCTTCCAAAACATTGCAGAGGAAGGAACACTCTCAAACTCTTTCTATGAGGCCACCATCACCCTGATACCAAAACCAGATAAAGATACTACAAAAAAAGAAAATTACAGAACAGTATCACTGATGAATTTAGATGCAAAAATCCTCAACAAAATACTAGCAAACAGAATCCAACAACACATTAAAAGGATCATACACCATGATCAACTGGGACTTATCCCAGGGATGCAAGGATTCTTCAATATATGCAAATCAATCAGTGTGATACACCATATTAACAAACTGAAGAATAAAAACCATATGATCATCTCAACAGATGCAGAAAAAGCTTTTGACAAAATTCAACACCAATTTATGATTAAAAACTCTCCAGAAAGTGGGCATAGAGGGAACCTACCTCAACATAATAAAGGCCATATATGACAAACTCATAGCAAACATCATTCTCAATGGTGAAAAACTGGAAGCATTCCCTCTAAGATCAGGAACAAGACAAGGATGTCCACTCTTGCCACTACTATTCAACATAGTTTTGGAAGTCCTTGACATAGCAATCAGAGAAGAAAAAGAAATAAAAGGAATCCAAATTGGAAAAGAAGAAGTAAAACTGTCACTGTTCACATATGACATGATACTATACACAGAAAATCCTGAAGATGCCACCAGAAAACTACTTGAGCTAATCAATGAATTTGGTAAAGTTGTAGGATACAAAATTAACACACAGAAATCTCTTGCATTCCTATACACTAACAATGAAAGATCACAAAGAGAAATTAAGGAAACAATCCCATTCACCATTGCCACAAAAGGAATAAAATATCTAGGAATAAACCTAACTAAGGAGGTAAAAGACCTGTACTCAGAAAACTATAAGACACTGATGAAAGAAATCAAAGATGACACAGATGGAGAGAAATACCATGTTCTTGGATTGGAAGAATCAACATTGTGAAAATGACTATACTACCCAAAGCAACTTACAGATTCAATGCAATCCATATCACATTACCAATGGCATTGTTTACAGAACTAGAACAAAAAATCCTAAAATGTGTATGGAGACACAAAAGACCCCGAATAGCCAAAGCAATCTTGAGGGGAAAAAATGGAGCTGGAGGAATCAGACGCCCTGACTTCAGACTACACTACAAAGCCACAGTAATCAAGACAATATGGTACTGGCACAAAAACAGAAATATAGATCAATGGAACAGGATAGAAAGCCCAGAGATAAGCTATGGTCAACTAATCTACAATAAAAGAGGCAAGGATATACATTGGAGAAAAAGACAGCCTTTTCCATAAGTGGTGCTGGGAAAACTGGACAGCTACATGTAAAAGAATGAAATTAGAACACTCCCTAACACCATACACAAAAATAAACTCAAAATGGATTAAAAACCTAAATGTAAGGCCAGACACTATAAAATTCCTAGGGGAAAACATAGGAAGAACACTCTTTGACATAAATCACAGCAAGATCTTTTTTGACCCACTTCCTAGAGTAATGGAAATAAAAACAAAAATAAATAGATGAGACCTAATGAAACTTAAAAGCTTTTGCACAGCAAAAGAAACTATAAACAAGACAAAAAGGCAAGTCACAGAATGGGAGAAAATATTTGCAAACAAATCAACAGACAAAGGATTACTCTCCAAAATATATAAACAGTTCATGCAGCTCAATATCAAAAAAACAAACAACGCAGTCAAAAAATGGGCAGACCTAAATAGGCATTTCTCCAAAGAAGACATACAGATGGCAGAGAGGTACATGAAAAGCTGCTCAACATCACTAATTGCTAGAGAAATGCAAATCAAAACTACAATGAGGTATTATCTCACACTGGTTAGAATGGACATCATCAGAAAATCTACAAACAATAAATGCTGGAGAGGATGTGGAGAAAAGGGAACCCTCTTGCACTGTTGGTGGGAATGTAAATTGATACAGCCACTATGGAGAACAACAGTACGGAGGTTCCTTGAAAAACTAAAAACAGAATTACCATATGACCCAGCAATCCCACTACTGGGCATATACCCAGAGAACACCATAATTCAAAAAGACACATGCACCCCGATGTTCACTGCAGCACTATTTACAATAGCCAGGTCATGGAAGCAACCTAAATGTCCATCAACGATGAATGGATACATATATACAATGGAATATTAGCCATAAAAAAGGATGAATGGTACATATATACAATGGAATATTACTCAACCATAAAAAGGAACGAAATTGGGACATTTGTAGAGACATGGATGGACCTAAAGACTGTCATACAGAGTGAAGTAAGTCAGAAAAAGAAAAACAAATATATATTAATGCATATATGCAGAATATAGAAAGATGCTACAGATAAACCAGTTTGCAAGGCAGAAATAGAGACACCAAGGTAGAGAACAAACATATGGACACCAAGGGGGGAAAGTGGGGCTGAGGGGTTAGGGTGGGATGAAGTGGGATATTGGGATTGCCATATATACATTGCTAATAAGAAAAAGAATCACATTGTACATTTTAAACATATGCAGTTTATTATATATCAATTATATCTCAATAAAAGTTCTTAAAAATTACAGCTATTTTCCATATCTTCATCTGAACTGAAGTGATGACAGTCTTAGAAATAGGTTTAAGGTATTTTTCCACTTTTAAAAATTTCATATAAAATCTCTCTTTTCTAAATTGCCTTTAACTATTTGTATTTCTTTTGTGAGATTTATTTTTTTCCCTTTCGAGGCTCAGTTTTTTTTAAAGGAAAGCTTAAATTAACAATTAACAATTTTCCAAAATGTTTTTGTTTCAAATCATGTAAATTGGTACTCATTGTATGTATCTGTTAGTTTAAAAAGTCAGGGGTGGTCATGGCAATGGACTTGAGAGTTATCTCAGCTGGAACTGAGGTCTGCGGGGACCTATGTAATTAATGTTATCATTAAAATAACTTTGGATTATTTATTTCTTACTTACTGCCAGGGTAGAAAATGAAGATTATTAGCACTGGAGTAAGAATCTCAAACAGGAAATCTGAAGACCAGAAAGGGATGACAACTGCAACAAGGGCAGTGGGATTTCAGTCCCTTCAAATAGCAACACTGATCTGGGAGGGAGTGTTTCCCCCAGTGGCTGGCTTAACAGAACCAAGAAAATAGCTGCAAGGGAGAGCCATGTGGGAAGAGGATGGGAGGATAAAGGTCTTATAAATGAACAAAGTGAACCTTACAGAACTATTTGATACAAACCTAGAGGCACTATGACTTTATATTGTTATCAGTCATTTCAAAAAAGAAAAATTAAGGTCTTTTTTTAGAGCAGGGCACAGAGTCTAGGGAACAATCCAAAGAGCAGAAAGCAGAAAATACATTCAGAAACGAACTGCTGGTGGTACCTCTGACCTGCGACATTTTTGTTCTTCTTATCCTTTGGCCAAATTTCACCCTTGGATATACGTAAAAGTTCTTACTAAATTAAATGGAAGTTAAATGTGCATGCTCAAAGGACAGATTTGGCTTGTAGTATCTTTCCAAAGATATTAATAAAACAAAAGAAGTGAAAATGATTGTTGGGCCATCAGAGTTCTTGTTTCAGATGAGAAATGCCGGGAGAGACGGGAAGCACTGCACTACTTTTTCCTTTGGAGAGGCTCCATCTTTGGACGCCCTGACATCAGTGCATTCTCACTAACATTTAACTGTGTCCACAGAAGCGTGGTGTATTCCAAGGAAACATCTCATTCCCTGCAGCAGAAGGCGCCTAGACAATGTGAAAGCAGAATGGATTGTGAAGACATCAAATAAGGGAAAATACAAACTTTTATTCCAAAGGAGAAACAGTGAGTCATAACACTTGTATTGATGAGAGATGTGGGAATGCTATGGGGGGAAAAGTACTGGTTTGGGAATCTGGACAAGTGGTTTTTGAGCTTGATGTCTATTACCAATAGGTCGCCTGACTGTGAGTGTGACAAATGGCTTCACTGCACTGAGCTTTGGGTTTGTTATCTACAAACAAAACGGCTGGTTGACAGGATAAATAAGGTGTCCTTAGCTCTAATACTCTGTGATTTTTATGTGATATACGGTTATCTATAAAAGTACTCGACTAGCAATTTAAGACAATGATAGAAGTTATAAAGGGGCAAGAAAAGAAGTTAAAACAACACTTCCTCTGGGAAGATTCTGGCAACACTCAGGAAAAAACACACTAAATAATAAGGGTGATAATATGACATGAGTAATAATAACAATGATTTATTTAGCAGCTACTATACAAATGTCAGACTGTGGGCCAGGCACTCTACATTCACCACCCCTAACCCTCACCACAGTCTGCATACTGGGTGTAGGAGATGGTATTTCCCAAAGATGGCTGCAATGATATCTCCCATCCCACACACTCTTGTAGAATTTTTTCCCTTCACCATCAAGAAGTGGAGTCCTAATTTCCTTCTCCTTGAATCTGAGTGAATTTGTGACTCATTTGAAACCAACAGAATGTGGCAGAAATCATTCTGGATGGCTCTTGGGATTACCTCATAAAAGGCAATGCAGCTCCTGGCTGTGAGCTGGAACACTCATTCTTGAAGACTTTCATTGTTAAATAAGCAATTGGCTGCTTACATGTTGGGAGCTGCCATGTCATGAGAAAGCCCTCACAGAGACCACATGGAGAGGTCCTGAGACACTGTGAAAAGAGATGCCTAGATCGGTCCCAACTTCTCCAGCAGCCCCTCTCCCTACCGTTCAAGTTCCAGCTACCATCTGAATGCATGAGAAGCCCTAAATCAGAACGACCCAGTCAAGCCTTCCTAAATCCCTGATCCAGATACTGTGAGAGACAATGAAATGACTGTTGTTGTTTTAAGCCATTAAGTTTAGAGTGGCTTGTTACTTAGCAATAGCTAACCAGCAGGTTTAGATACCTTTGGTACCTAGAATTGGGGTATTGCTATAAACAAAACCTGTAACATGTGACATTGGCTTTGGGACCAGGCAGTGGTAGGAAGCCAGAAGAGACTTGAAGGATCTGTTAGTGAAAGCCTAAAGAATGTTAAAGAGAGTGTTAGCAGAAACCTTAAGGATGCTTCACAGAAAGTGATGGAAATATTATTTGAGCTGGAGGAAAGGACACTTTTTTAAAATTTATACTTTTCCATCAACTTATTTTATTTTGTCCTATTTTATTTTTATTTATTTATTTTTGGCTGCTCCATGTGTCTTGTGAGATCTTAGTTCCCTGACCAAGGATTGAACCTGGGTCCTGGCAGTGAAAGAACCAAGTCCTAACCACCGGACTTTCGGGGAATTCCTGGAAAGGACACTCTTGTTATGTAGCAGTGGGAAGTTTAGCAAAATTGTCATCAGCAATAATATGGAGAACAGAGACTTTTACAGTTAGAGTCTGCTGCCTCTTGATGGTGAAGGGACAATAGTCTAGAAGAGCATGTGGGATGGGAGATGTCATTGCAACCATCTTTGGAAAATACCATCTACTCCACCTAATGTGCAGACGGTGGTGAGGGTTAGGGGTGGTGAATGTATACTGCCTGACACACAGCCTGACATTTGTGTAGGAGCTGCAAACTAAATCATTGTAATTGTTGCCCATGTCATTATCATTACCCTTATTATTCAGTGTGTTTTTTTCCTGAGTACCTAATGAACTCGAGGATTTAGCTAGAGAGATTTCCAGGAAGATCATTTTGGGTGTTGCCTGGTTTCTTCTAGTTGTCTATATTACAATGAGAGAGGAGAGAAATGAATTAAGGAATAAGCTAGTCAGTTTTTTTTAGTAGAACTTGGAAGAATTTTAACGGGTCCAGAGAGTCTTTTCAGTCACCAAAGGGTTCTTGAATTAAGGAATAGCTTCCTAGAAAAGATGACACCCATAGTGGGACAGTAAGATCCTTTGTTAAGACCTCATAAAGATCTTGACCTTTTCTGACACACAAACGTTCTCCTAAGGATATTAAGGGCATGTCTCACAGATCCTTAGAGTCAAGTAATAGGGCTTCATTGTCCCACGCAGCCTCACAGGGAGCCCAAGGTAGAAGAGGACCTATTTTGAAGAGATTCATGGATGTGGGTTTAGTCTAACAGAGTGGATTATAAATTGATGTCCAGGCCGCCCATAAAGTTTTAAAGGAAACTATGTCAGTATGGGCTAAAAGGGACAGAGGTGGTGCAAAATATAGATGGCTTTGGACCCCCAACTTTAGAGGATAGAAAGTAAGCACAGAAGTTGCTCATATGCAAACACAAGCCACTTATGGAATAAAAGGGATGACCTAGAGACCGGAACCAAAAGCAGAGCCAAAAGCCATGCATGGAAAACACTAGAAAAAAATTACACTTTCCAGGAAGTCAGACGGGGTTCTAATGATGGACCTGGAACTATATGCCTGGATAGTTTTATAACTGCTCTGACCCAATGCCTGCTGTGTGGAATGGGAGCATCTACTGCAGTTATCTAACCTCGGCACCAACTTCTGCAGGTATGCTATATGTTGGTGGGCAGGTAACCTGTCTCTACTGGTCTTCAGCTGGAACTTATGAAGAAGTGTGCTAGGAAGCACACCAGGACCTGATTTAGAGCCTACACCTTGAACTTAACGCTTTATTCAGGCTTTCAGTTTTTATAGGAAAAATTACAGCTCAATGCACAGAAACTGTCATATTTAATGTCGATATCCTTTTCTCCTTGACACCTAAACCATTAATTTAGGTCTTACTTCCTCTATGAAGTTCAGAGCTTCATGACTGAAAATAAGCTCCCTTAGAGCAGGAATGGAGCTTAAGTTTGCCTAGTATGTGGCTCAGGGTCTTGCATTTATTAATGCTACATTAAATGCTTGCTGATAACGAACATGGTGATGAAGACCTTGTGCCTTCCTGCTCCTTCTACAGAAGCTAGGATATGCACTTCTCCTTGCTGTAGGATTCTTAGTTCCAACACTGTCAATCCTGAATGACTCAAACTATTTCTGCAGGATAAATCTTGTAACTCCTGGAATTTTAGAGCTGGATGGGATCTTAAAGTCCAAAATTTCAACCCTTTCATTTTATAGGTGAGGACATTGAGGTTTTATTGGTCAGTGGGATGACTGACCATACAGTGGTTAAGTGACCTGCCCAAGGTCATGTAATTAATGATAGAGCCAAGACCAGAAATTTCTCCTGTCGTTCCATTCCTGCATTCAACAAAATTTTCTGCGAGCCTGCTATTTGTAAGGCATGGGTTAGATTCTTTTCTTCTCTGCTTCCCTTTGATACTAGATGATGTTAACCAGAATCAGGAAGTAGAGAGGCATTCAAGCCAGTCTGCTGACTCCCTTTGTAGTAGTTCTAGGAAAGGTTTGATGGGTGGAGATGTTAAAAGTATTGCCTTTGGCAAGGTATTGTCTGTGATTTTGGATTATTTATGACATATATTTTGTGTACCACTTTACCACAGATAACCAGGAACTAAATACACTAGCTATTTTCAAAATAGAACCTATTTCTTGCTCATATGGCCACCTTCAAATTATACAAAAATCTAATTCAGAAATTACAGCAATCCTTCTTACTAGTTGCTCTGGCCTATTCTCTGGCCTTTTCCAAAACCCATCACTGCCTCTCAGCGAGATGGAGCTCAACCTGGAGCTCCTCCTGGCTTGAAGAACCTTCTTTTGGTCTCTTTCTACATACAGGTTGGTGTGGCCTTGGCATCATTTATCAAAATCTTCCCCACTCTTGGCATCAAACCTCTTGTTGCATAACTCTCTACATAAAGAATACTGTCTGTCCCCAAGAACATTAACAACTTTCTTGATATTCTTGGAAAACCTCACTAAAGAACCCACTTCCTCCTTCATCCTTTAGGGACTGTAAGTATGGAATGTGGATTCTCCTATCCTTACCAGTGTTTCTTTCTTGTCTAGTGTTTATTACTGACTTGATACATAGCTTAGAAAGTAAGGGTGCTATCTGGTGACTCTGGGTAGTCCCTGGTAATTCAAATGCACTCAAGAGAATTTAATATTACCTTTTGAGTTTAAGACTGCACACTGACTCAACTGACTAAGACCTGGGAATACTGCTTGGGTTTAGTCACTTGGATGTTTATATATTAAGAATTACATACAGCCTCTTCCTTAAGAAGTTTCTAAAATAGAAGGTTTACAGTGAAATAGGTGATAAATTAACAGCAATCAATACTCAATACCAAATAAGAAAACATTGTTTTTTTAAAAGGTTAAATAATCATAGGCATTTTTGTAGCACTTAGAGAAGGGCAGACCCCTGAAATAGTACTTTTGTAAAAGAAATATGGAGAACTACATCATTCAAACTAAAGCATGTATTATATCTGATATAACAAACAAATCAATGCTTTTAGAATTCTGAATTTTTGAAAGAAAGACATATCCAGATGTAAAATAATGGGGCATTTTATTCATGGAGAGAAAAAGCATTGTGATATTTGCTTGTTCTCTATCTTTGGTCCTTTTTGTAGTAAAGAAAATCAGGATGAATGAATGGTGAGGTATACACCCAACGGCAAGTAGTTAAAATCTACAAGAAATTCCTCTCATGACTTGATAGACAAGAAATGATGAGGAAGTCTATATGAGCTTGAATATATGAGGTGAGTCCACAGAAACTTTCTAAATAGGCAGGGTAATTGCCAGGATCATCTTTCACCAGCGTCCAAACATACTTTTTGCATCAGGAGAGTTTCTCAGAGGACGTGGAGATGTGGACATCAGAGGCCTCAGAACTGCCAAATTTATTTAGAGTAAGGAAATAAAGGTGGAAAAAATCTGCATCCGCAGCTCCCACACCCCATGTCCGTGGTCGCTCCAAAATGAACCAGTCGCCAACAACATTTTTGGCCGATGAGATAACTGCATTCCCAAACAGCCACAACACAGACAAATTACTGTAATTAAAACAGTTTCCACAGAGTCCTGGTTCTTTTGAAGGGAGGCACTAGTGAAGGGAGAGCTGAGGGGGACTTGGTCTGGGCTCTCCTCTGTGTGTCTCTGTACGAAAGGGAAGCTGGGATGGGGAGGTGCACACACTTTAGCCTTCTGCAGCAGCAGGAGAGCAACGGGTACAAAGAGGGAAGCAGGCCTGGGCTCCCTGGGTGCGGAGCCCTTCCTCGGCAGCTGTCTCCCAGCCCTGCCCTGGAGGGAAAGGTAGGCTTCCTGAGGGCAGCCAGAGTAACCACTGCCTTTGTACTTGGTATCTCCTCCTCAGTGGCCACTGTGGTTCCTTCCACCAGCGCTGCCTGCTACAAGGAGCACCGAGGGTCCACTCTCTTAAAGGTTTTATGCATATAAAAGGGGTGAGGAGTGCAGTGATCAAACACGCCAGAAAAATGATGGGTTAAGCAAAACAAAGAGTTGTAGGGGAGGATATTCTAGACCCTCAGTAAATTAATGCAGAGTGTGTTTCTTTAAAGGGTAGGGCGGGCTGTTTAGCATGAACGAGAACCCTCATTCGCAGACTTTCCCTAGGACTATGCTTTGGGGAAGGCTGCCTTCTTTGTGGTAGGTGCTCCACATCTTTTGAATTGAATTGACAGGGAATAAGTCTTACCCTTTCACTTGTTATCCCTTCACATCCTTGAGAACAGCGTATTTCTCCTTGGTTTTTCTTTACCGTGTTAAACATTCTCTTTTAGACTTTCTTCCCCTGGAATGGTCACCATCCTTTCTTATTATTCATTACTTTTAAAAGTCTGCCTGCCTTCCACATCGGAAGAGCTGGGAAGGCAGGCTCACCACACACCCCCATGGGCTCCCTCTTCTGGGTGTGATCCTTAACAGCGTTCAAGAATAGGGTGTCCTATTGGGAGACGGGAATACCAAATTGTACACTCTAAATACGTGCAGTTTATTGTAAAAAATAAAAAAATAAAAAGTTAAAAAAAAAAAAGGATAGGGTGTCCAGAATGAATCCGCCATTTCACAGGTGATCCCACCAACTAAGGCAGTCTAACCCGTAAGACTGTTACTACCGCTGTGTTTTGGACACTGTGTCTCTCTAGCCACCCAGGATCACATCGGCTTTGTTAG
This sequence comes from Hippopotamus amphibius kiboko, assembly GCF_030028045.1. Classification (NCBI taxonomy): domain Eukaryota; kingdom Metazoa; phylum Chordata; class Mammalia; order Artiodactyla; family Hippopotamidae; genus Hippopotamus; species Hippopotamus amphibius. The sequence continues at coordinate 37,632,785 of NC_080196.1, read as the reverse complement.
CAGGCATCACACAAAGTCAGCAGCCAATGAGATCCCTGGTTCTTCTACACAGGGAGCTGCTTCTCCTGAGACCCTCCTTTTGCCATTTTCTTTTCATTTGTTTGATGGTTGGTTTGAAACAGGTTTATTGAGATATAATTCACATAGCATAAAATTCAGCCACTTTTAAGTGTACAACCCAATTTTTTTTGTATATTCACAGAATTGTGCAACACTTGCCACAGTCAATTTTGGGACATTTCCATGATGCTAAAAAGAAACCCTGTACCCTTTAGTTATTACCTCCCAGTCCCCCTGTGCTCTCTGGCCCTAGGCAACCACTAATCTAATTTCTGTCTCTACAAACTTGCCTATTTTGGACATGTTATTTAAACAGAGTCATATGTGGTTTTTTGTGGCTGGCATCTCTCACTGAGCATGTTTTCAAGGTTCATCTGTGTTGTAGCATGTATCATCAGTGCTCCCTTCCTTTTTGAGGCTGAATTGCATGAATATACCACGTCTTGTTTATACATTCATCAATTGCTGCACATTTGGGTTGTTTCCACCTTTCAGCTGTTGTGAAGAATACCACTGTGAACATTCCTCTATAAGATTCTGTGTGAACATGTTTTCAATTTCTTTGGGTATGTACCTGGGAATGGAATTGATGGGTCACAGGGTAACTCTATGTTTAACTTCTTGAGGAACTGCCAGACTGTTTTCCAAGTGACCGTCCTATTTTGCATTTCCACCAGCAATGCGTGAGAGTTCCAATTCTTCTACGTCGTCTCCAACGCTTAACTTTTTTATCCAGCTACAGTGGGTGAAGTGGTAATCTTACTGTGGTTTTGATTACTTTTCCCCAATGAATGATGTTGTTGAGTATCTTTTCACCTGTCTATTGGTCATTTGTATATCTTCTTTGGAGAAATGTCTATTCAAATCTACTGTGTATTTTTAAATTGGGTTATTTGACCTTTTTATTGTTGAGTTATTAGTATTCTTTATATATTCTGGATACCAGACCCTTATCAGACATATCAATTGCAAATATTTTCTCCCATCTCATTGGTTCTCTTTTCATTTTCTTGATGATATCCTTTAAAGCACAAAGGTTTTGAATTCTGGTGAAGTCTTATTTTTTTTTCCAGATCTTTATTGGAGTGGTGAAGTCCTATTTATCTATTTTCTCTTTTGCTGCTTATGTTTATAGTGTGTATCCAGAAAACCATTGCCAAAACAAAGGTCATGGAAATTTATCCCTATGTTTTCTTCTAAGCATTTTGTAATTTTAGCTCTTTGATCCATTTTGAGCAATTTTTGCATATGGTATGAGATAGGGATTCAACTTCATTTTTTTGAATGTGGGTATCCAGTTGTCCCAGTGCCATTTGTTGAAAAGACCATTCTTTCCGCATTGAATGGGCCTGGAATTCTTGCTGAAAACAAATTGACTAGCGATATATGGGTTTATTTCTGGACTCTCAATTCTATTGCATTGGGCTATATTTCTATCTTTATTCTAATACCATACTGTCTTGATTACTGTTGTTTTGTAGGAAGTTTTGAAATTGGGAAGTGGTGCATCCTTTAACTTTGGTTTTCTTTTTCAAGAACATTTTTGCTACTCTGGGTCCCTTGCATTTCCATATGAATTTTAGGATGAGCTTGTCATTTCCACAAAGAAGCAAGCTGGGATTCTGATAGGGACTGCATTGCTTCTGTAGATGAATTTGGGGAGCATTACCACCTTAACAATATTAAGTCTTCTTATCCATGAACATGGGCTACCTTTCCATTTATTTGTCTTCCTTAATTTCTTTCAACAATGTGTTGTAGTCTTCAAAAGATAACTTTGGCTTTCATTTTTTAAATTTATTCCTAAATATTTTATTCTTTTTGATACTGTTGTAAATGGAATTGTTTTCTTAATTTTATTTTCAAACTGTTCATTGAAAAATGTACAGAAATACAATATATTTTTACATATTAACATTGTACCTCGTAACCTTGCTGAACTCTTTGATTAGTCCTAATAGGTTTTTTTCTTTTTTTCCAGTAGATTACTTAGGATTATCTATATACAAGATCATATCATCTATGAAGAGAGACAGTTTTAATTCTTCTTTTCCAATCTGGATTCCTTTTATGATGTTGACTTTTTAATACTAAGAACTTTACAGTTATTTCTATCCCATTTAATTTTGTTTGTTTTACCCCACAGTTATTTTCACTTGTATAGTCTTCCAGTGTATTTTGTTTGTAATTCATCTTTTTTTATCTCCAGCATTTGGCACAGTGTCTGGTGTTTTGCATTCAATAAATGTTTGTAAAATTACCACTGTGGTATGAATTTGCAACTTTGGTAAGCTAGTTATGTTCTGTGTATTTAATTGATACTATTGTTAAACAATATCAATAAAATTTCTAGGGTCCCAAGATTTCAACAGTGGTAGTAGTGATGCCTAGAATCTCCCCTTTCACAGTACCAAGAGGCCATACCAGAGGCAAGAAATGGCAGCCTCAAGAAGCAATGTACAACCATTATGAAAAATTTTCTTCAAAAAATTAAAAATAGAACCATATGTAACCCAGAAATCCCACTCTTGGGGATATATCCAAAGGAAATGAAGTCAGTATTTCAAAGAGATAGCTACACTCCCACGTTCATTGCAACATATTCACAATAGCTAAGATATAGCTATAATCCAAGTGTCCATCAATGGATGAGTGGATGAAGTAAATGTGATATATATAACAATGGAATATTATTCAGCCTTTAAAAAGAGGGAAATCTTGTCATTTGTCACAACATTGATGAACCTGGTAGACATTATGCTAAATGAAATGATGCAGGTACAGAAAGAAAAATACATCATGATCTCACTCACACGAGGAGTCTAAAAAAAATCAAATGCACAGACGCAGAGAGTAGAATAGTGGCTGCCAGGAGCTAAGGAGTGGGGGAGGTATTTGTCAAAGGGTTCAAAATTTCTTTTATGCAGAATGAATAAGTTTTGGAGACCTCATGTACAGCATGGTGACACTCGGTAATAATACTTTATTGCATTCTTGAAATTTGCTAAGACAGTAGATCTTAAATGTTCTCACCACACACACGCACACACACACAAAGTAACCATGTAAGGTGATGGATGTGTTAATTAGTTTGGTTGTGGTAATCATTTCACAAGGTATACAAATATCAAACATCACGTTGTATACCTTACATATATACAATTTCATTTGTCAATTATACCTCAATAAAGCTTGGGGAAAAAAAAAGAAGCAATGGAGACACCACTGACACAGACATTGGCCTTGATCTTGTGGACACTGACAACAGAAGAGGAAGGTGAGGCATCCTCACCTTGGGCAGCAGATGGCATCAAAGAGGCCAAGCAAGAGAGGAGGAGAACCGCTGCCATGATATGGGGGGGAGAGACTTTGGTCATGTGCAAATGTGAAATGCTCTCTGTGGACTCTTACAATTAAGGGGGGGGAGGTACTCTCAGGGAACTGGGGATTCCAGAAGAAGAGGTAGGAATGAGAGCCAAATGTGAGAGCTGTTTCACCTTAGGCTGCAGTGGGCTGGAAAAACTTGAGCCAGACGTGCAAAATCTCTCCACTGCAAATTATTTCTTCAATTCTACCTTCCCCTCAAGATGCCAGTCCATTTTTCTTCTTTCCCTTAATTTTAAACTCCTAAGCTGCCTGCTCCACTTCTTCAAATCCACACAACCTGCAATCCATTACATTTTGGCTTCAATATCCACCACCTATTGAAGGAGATCTACCTAAAGTCCCTCAGATTGTGCTGTCACATCACACTTCATTTGCCACATGACCACAGGATGGATGGAAGTCAAAGGGGAGGCAGGGCCTTCTGCATCTAGACGCTGTGCTCAAATGGCTTAATTGTCTCCTGTAATAATACTGATACTGATATATTGCTAATATTTCTTGAGTACTTAGTTTGCTCAGCCACGATTTTATGCATGTGAATACACACACACACACACACACACACACACATATATATGTATAAACATATTTAAGATTCATAGTAACCCCCTGAGGGTTTAGAAACTTCCCCTTTCCTTGTAAATGGCAGAATCCAGGCCCCTACACCATCCTTATTCCTGCTCACAGTCATTTGAGGAAATGAAGTTTAGAAAAAAGTGTCCCCCTTTTTCAAGACTTAGATGGTTATAGGGTAAGTTAATCTACTTTTATATGGAAATCTTGTTTATGGAGAAACTACCCATTATGTTCAATGTCTAGAGTCAAAAGAAGCCACTTGACAATGGTAAATTATTAACATTTTCACACTGAGCCCAGAATGATGAGTATAAATTTAGTTAAATTAATACATGACTGGGCTTCCCTGGTGGCGCAGTGGTTAAGGATCCGCCTGCCAATGCAGGGGACAAGGATTCCATCCCCGGTCGGAGAAGATCCCACATGACTCGGAGCAACTAAGCCCATGCACCACAACTACTAAGCCTGTGGTCTAGAGCCCACGAGCCACAGCTAATGAGCCCACCCTTTGCAACTACTGAAGCCCATATGCCTAGAGCCTGTGCTCTGCAACAAGAGAAGCCAACGCAATGAGAAGCCAGTGCACCACAATGAAGAGTAGTCCCTGCTCTTTGCAACTACAGAAAGCCCACGCACAGCAACAAAGACCCAATGCAGCCAATAAATAAAAATAAATTTATAAAAAAAAATTATTACACAACTAAAATGAGTGAAAGCCTGGCTTAATACTGTTTTATGCTTCAGGAACTCTACTTTTTTGAGATCTTTCTGAACTTTAGCAAATTTAGGAATTCTATTTTAATGTACGGTGCTTAATCAAATTATTTAAAAAGTGTAACTTTTGTACCAGATTTACAAAACCATGACCATGCTAAAATAATTGTTAGGGTCACAAAATAAAGATTGCAAACTGGAGTTTTAAGTGCCTTGCCTGCTTAATAGGGGCAGGCTTGACTGCAGAGGCCACGTGGCCATATACAGCTCCTCCGCGGGGCAGCAGCTGGACTACGCTAAAAATGGAAAACTGTTCATTCTACATCGACTCCCTTTTGCAATCTCGGTAAGTTCCTCAGTGACAGGAGCCAGCCTGCCAAAATGTCAGCATCAGGATCTGGTCCAATGTAAACACCGGCATCGTGTGGCTAATGCACTGAATTGGAGTTATGTTGCTACCCGCCACTCCTAACTCAAAGATGACTTTCTGGATCCAAGAAAAACAGATCAGTCAGCATGAAAATTGGTACAGTTGTCAAGTAGAGAAGTCAATGCTGTTTAAGTCCATTGTCATTAGCCAAGTCTGAGGAAGACCTTAAGAATTGCAGGCTTCTGACAGACCCCTTACTTGGGCTCACCAGACTTTATTTGTAACCTCCCAATATCCTAGGCAGATGGGTCTATGTGGAGAGAAAGGGATTATCTGATTTGTTTAACCAATCAATTCTAGCATAAAGCACAGTGTTCAGGGTTCCTGACCACCAGTCTAAGGTAGGCTCAGAACCAAACCTGTTCTATATATTAAACAGTGAGAAATTTCAACCACAGTGACAGAGCTACCATGTGGTCCTATGGGGCCAGACCTCCAGATAAAGCCATACTGAAGTCACTTTTGACAACCCTTTACTTTCTTGTCATCCCTCTCATCCCTCTGCCCCAAATTCCTGTTCCTAACTTTTCTTAATGCTCCTCTTTACCACACAGTCCATCCCCTTGTGTTATTCCTCTCCACATTTCTGTAAGTGAACATCTAACAGAGAGATTATAAATGACTGGGGGCCAGAGAGTCAGCTTCATCATTTTACAAACTTACTCTTGGTTGCTCACCTTGAAAGGAAAATTCTATCCTATTAACTAGGAATCTAGGATGTCTTACAGACAGGAGAATTCTGTGACTCTCAGACTTTAGGGTACATCAGAATCATATAAGGAATTTGGAAAAATGTACTTTGCCTGCAGTGGGGCCCGTATTCACCAACTGCCCGCATGGAGCTCAGGATCTGGCATTTTGAAAAACACTGTTCTAGACACAGACCAAGACCTTCCCTTCTGCCCAATTCCTGGGCCCTGCATGGTCTACATTTTCAAAAGCTCCTCAGATGATTCAGATGCAGCTGAGCCATAGATCTCACTTTAAAAACCTAGGGAGAGATGGGGTGATGTGTGGGTGCATGTTTGGGATGGGGCATGCCATCTGGGGTGACATCAGTCAGAGAAAGGTAGGGATGCACGGGGAAGATGAGGCTAGAAAGTGGGCTCAGGGCTGGGCTGTGCTCCAAGCACGGACTGTAATGTGTCAGGGGTGGGAAGACCATGATGGTACCTCAGCAGGTGCAAGAGATCCAGGCATCCCTGTGGGTGACTCACCTGGTGGTGGCATGGAAGTGATTGGAGAGTAAGAATGGAGAAAAAGAAACCAGCTTTAATAATAAGAAAGGGCAGTCTTTTGAGTCCAGGGGGAGAACTGGCCAGAATGAATAACCAATTCAGTTGTGGGGAATTAGGGGGTGAAGGAATCTGAAACTACAGGAACTATTCCTACAAGGATGGCTGTTGAGATCATCAACAGAGGTAGGAAAATACAGGAGAAGGAGTCAGGGAATTAAAATGAAGTGAAATTGGGAGCACATTTCCCTAAAGGTGCTGAGGCATCCCAGGGGCTTGGGCTCTGGTACTTACCAGCCTTATGGGTTGAGGCAACTTACTTAACCTTTTGCCTCCTCAGTTCTCTCAGCTATAAAATGGGGACAACAACATTACTTGCCTCAGGGGGTTCTATGAGGCTTAAATGATAGTGCAAGTGAAGACTTCGCACAGAGCCTGGCACATAAAAGTGCTTGACAAATGTTGTTGTTGTCAAAGGGCCATCTCGGTAAAGGTGGGAGTTTGAGGATAAAGAGAGAGGCAGAGCCAGAGCTAGAGACAGAGATGTGGAGATGTCCGCCTAGGGGAGGTAGCTGAGCTTTGAAAGGGCTGAAAGCCTTTAGGGAGGTGGGGTAGAAGGACATGATGACCAAAGATCTGGGAGTGAAGGATTTTCAGGTTTGTTATAAGCAGATCCTGACGGTCTTGACCCTCATCTGGTTATTTTTCCAGGGGCTTTCAGTGACCTGTTCCATCAGTCCAGGACTGTGCAACCAGGGGGCTGGTGAGATGTATTTTTAAATAATAAAAATATTGATATATTATGTATATATATTTCTCCCCCACGAGGCTACATGCTACCACTTGACTCTTCCATTTCTTTATAAAATGTTTTCTTTCTTGCTGTGCAACCAAGTGCCATGAAAATCCTCATGTTTTTGATAAAACTATTTTAGTCCCCTTCTCCAGGTATGACACACCATTTGTCTAATACCTTAGTGCCTAGCAGCCTGGACTTGGAGATGATCAGAAACAAAACCCAGGAAGAAAGGTGGGGGTTGGGGTTGGGAGAGTTCTAGTATAATTTGAAGCAGAGTTTTGCAAAGTGTGGGCTCTGTGCTAGCCATGCAGGTTCCCAGGGCCCACCCACAAGGATCCTCACAAGGGATTCCTATGTCCATTAAAGTTTGATAACCACTGGACTGGAAGGATGGGTTCCAAAGGCTACGATCACCAACAACGAAGCCAGCATAAAGAATCAGAAATAAAAAGAAGAACCTTTCATCTCTACAGAGAGACGGGGCGGCGGCGGCAGCGGGCGGTGGGGGGGGGGCGGTGATGGTTACAACAACATTATTTTTAAACTATATCCTTTTGTCCTTTGACTCTTGTCTGTTGTCTACTGTAGGATTTTGTGTATGTTTTAATTGCCATCTTTTGTTCATCTGCTTGTGATGCTGGTGGACCATAAAGAAGGGGGCATTTCCAGGTTTTCTGGAAGGTGCTGGCTTGTTCTTCTCCAGCCCTGCCGGATTCGGGGTCTCTGCAGGCTCCCACCCGCGCCCTGTGCCAATCTGAGCATGGCAGGTTGCATGAGAGCAGCCTCAGCCACTGAGCTGTGGGGTGAGTCTCCTCACCCCTTGCCAGTGTTCTCGTGCTCTTGATGGAGAGCCTAGGCTGCCTCATGTCTGTCCATCACCGTCTTTCCCTTCCTCCCTCCATGCAGGCACAGGCTGTGAGAAAGCATTTTGCCCCCGCTTCTCTGCCTACTACTTCAGTTCCCCTCTGAACTTCAGGCTCATCCTGGGCTTCATTCACCTTGGCTGGGAACCTGATGTCCATCTGGGCCCCTGCGGATCCTTTCAACCAGTAGATTAGCTTCTATTTCTTGTACCTCTAACCACAGGCTAGGTTCTTAACACAAATCGACTAATTATGAAGAGCTACAGGAATATTTCTGTCCTGGCTTTGTGTTTTGCTTGTCTCCTGGAAGGAAGTCCACTAAAACTGGGTGCTATGAGCCAGGAACATCTGTATGTTTTTGGTTTTGTTTCCTAATTGGTTCTTCAACAACCCAAAGAAATAGGTATCATCCTCAGTTTTATATAGATAAGGGAAATGAGGCTCAGAAAGCTTAAGCGACTTGCCCAAAGTCACACAGCTACTGAAGGCATATGGATGAAGGTTCTAGTTCAGATCTTAATGACTTCAGAGCTCATGTTCTTTCTTCCATAATGTAACGGCTGGCTTCCTGCTGGTGTTCTCATTGGAGTTTATCGCGACGTTTGTAATCCTACAGCAAGTGATCTGGCTGCCTTTATAGGGCTCAGTTAACCTGAGGTGAGGTTTGTTTACCCCATGCCTGTGGCACATGCATCAGGCGTCCTCCTCTTCCTCCCTACAAGACCCCCATGTGCCGGCACCTGCCCAAGTCACACAAGTAGCAGGCACTGGCAGGCTGATGACTTCTACACTCTCGATCCCTACTCACCATCCTCCACAATACCATTACCATGAAACCAATGAGGCTCAGTTTGTAGAGCCCCTCCTGCACGAGCTCCTGAGTCGATCTTAGTAGTACGGGGACATGGTCATGCGGTGTTGTAAAAATTTCAAAAGTAAGATATTTTAATTACAACCAGTCAAGACCCCCGGACCTTCCCACTTGGATTTCCCCTCCATTCCACTTCCCATCTAGTCTGGAAGTGTGCAGTGCTGGAGTGACCACTGGTGCTTTAGGACCTGACTAAGGAGAACATTCAATCTGGTTTTAGAGTAATAGAGTTGCCTGGTTTGTTTGTTTGTTTGGCTGTGCCGGGTCTTAGTTGCGGCACTCAGGATCTTGCTTGCCGTGTGTGGGATATTTGCTGCAGCACATGGGATCTTTTTAGTTACGGCATGTGGGATCTAGCTTTTGCGGTGAAACGTAAAATGCTGGTAGGTTTTTTTCTTTTTTAAAATTTTGTTGTTATTGTTTTCCTTTTTCTTTTGGGAAGTTAAAATGCTCAAATGAGGGGCAAATTCCTGTCCTTCACCTTCTTGGTTCCACCTGTATACTGCATCTCCATTTAGGCATTAGCATTTTCTTTTTCATCTTTATTGGAGTATAATTGCTTTAAAATGTTGTGTTAGTTTCTGCTGTACAACAAAGTGAAGCAGCTGTATATCCCTATATCCCCTTCCTCTTGAGCCTCCCTCCCACCATCCCTATCCAACCCCTCTAGGTCGTCACAAAGCACTGAGCTGATCTCCTTGTGTTCTGTAGCAGCTTCCCACTGGCTAGCTATTTAAGCAGAGAGAACGACACCAGAGATTGAAAGAGTCAGAAAAACCTCTTTCATGTAGGGCACAAAATTGAAAAAGAAGGCAGGTGTGTTCTCTAAATATCTATTAATTACATATATACATAAACACAAAATGTATAAGATTTAATTTTTTGCATTCCTTAGACTAACCCTGAATACAAAGAAATGAAATTATTCAAATTTCAGTGGTCTCCCAATATTTTCTTTGCTAATGAACACATAGAGAAGCCATATACATTCACATAGAAATATTCACATAAAAAAAGATGTAATGAAACACATTTAATTACCTCATTTAATGAAACTACTTGATGAAGTTTCCAAAAATAATCATTTAAACTCAAGACTTTTTTTTCTGGAGATGATTTCCCCTGCTACTTGGTTTAATCATTTTCAGGTTAAATGAATGGATGGACAAATGGAAAATAACATAACACTAATTTGAACATCAAAACCTGATTAATGATAGAAAAACCAGCATTGTTTTAACTGATGATTAAAGTGAACAAACCAAAGAAAAGCTTAAATAATGTTTTTATGTTAAATTGTGATGAAGCTGATCTATAATAAAATTAATGTTCTGAAACTTCAACTGGAAAGAGAAAACTATGAAACCTGCTAATTTTTTAAACTGTATGAAAAAAATTCTACCTATACTGGACACTCGATTCATGTGGATCAGAATGAGGTAAGGGAAATATTTCAGTTACGTGGACAGGACTTCATTCTATGCTTGAGGCTCTTCTTATAAGCCTCATTCTGTTTGTTCAGACAGATGGGCTTTCCCACATCTTTATCAAACCCGAACGTCTAGGAATGTAGACTTTCATAGCTCAGGAGGATTTAAAAAGAGAATTAGGTGATGTCATGAATAGGAACCATACCGGAAGATGAAAAATAGGAGGTTAACACCAAAATAGACCTTCCTCCAATGTTTGATCTAGACGGAGATAAAACTGGCCCCCTCTCCTCTCCTTTGGTGCGGCCATATCACTTCCTGTTGTGGTCCAGGCTGTATTCCTCCCAGCTCTCTCCCACTTGCCATCCCTCTGCAAGTCCCCTGCCCATGATTCTCTTCCATTTCTACTCTCCTGGTCACCATTCTGACTTTGATTCTTACCATTAAACCTTTGATGCATTATCCTAAGTAGGAAAAGATATTTTCCCTTACTACCTCTCTCAAACACTTCTCTCGCTTTGTACTCTGGTTGACAGCCCAGAATGCACCCAACAAAATCATCACAAAGTGATGTAGGAGATGCAGTTACTTCATCTCTCCCACCACAGGAAGCAAAAGCTGCAAGGGGGCCCTCTCCACTGCCAGCCAACTGTAAAGAAATACACAGCACACCAGACTGCTAGGTCAAAATTTCATAACACTAATTCCATCAGTACGGAAATGTCTAAATCACCTGTGATATAACCACATTTATGCATCATGTAAAATGACTGAAGTGGATCTATGAATGAAAGTGAATAAACCTCCAAGACATACCACTGAATGAAAAAAGACCTTTCAGAATGATTTACTACAGTAAATGATTACATTTACTACAATGTAAGTTTCATGGAGGCAAAGGTTCTTTGTTTTACTGAGTTCAATTGCCAGCACCTAGAACAGTTTCAGCATAATGTACTACTTAACATCTGCTGAATACTGAATGAATGAATTTAAGAAGAAATATACAAATATATTCACATTAAATAATGCTATACATTTTCTATGGCTTTATTATGTAAAATATGTATATATATTAAATAAATATATAAATAATATAATCTATATTCTATATTATAAATATAAATATTATATTATTTATGTATTTTGAATTACATGTTATTTATACATAAATATATATATACATACATATATGTAAGTATATATAGGTATGTATTTAAAGAAAAACATACATATAGTTTTAAAAAATATATTTCTTTTTTATTTGTTTATTTATTGATTTATATATTTATTTCTTGGCTGCATTGGGTCTTCATTGCTGCATGCAGGCTTTCTCTAGTTGTGGCAAGGGGGGCTACTCTTGATTGCAGTGCATGGGCTTCTCAGGGCGTTGGCTTCTCTTGTTGTGGAGCATGGACTCTAGGTGCACAGGCTTCAGTAGTTGCAGCACGTGGGCTCAGTAGTTGTGGTTCAAGGGCTCTAGAGTGCAGCCTCAGTAGTTGTGGCGCTTGGGCTTAGTTGCTTAGTTGCATGTGGGATCTTCCCAGAACAGGAATGGAACCCGTGTCCCCTGCATTGGCAGGTGGATTCTTAACCACTGCGCCACCGGGGAAGTCCCAACATACATATAATTTTATTTTATTTTTATTTTTAATTTTTTTTAGAACTTTTATTGAGATACAGTTAACATACAATAAACTGCATATACTTAGAGTGTACAATTTGGTATCCCACTCTCCCAATTCATTCCCCCCAACCCTCCCCGCTTTCCCCACTTGGTGTCCATATGTTTGTTCTCTACACTGTGTCTCTATTTCTGCCTTGCAAACTGGTGGATTTGTACCATTTTTCTATATTCCGCATATATGTGCTAATATACGATACTTGTTTTTCTCTTTCTGACTCACTTCACTCTGTATGACAGTCTCTAGGTCCATCCATGTCTCTACGAATATCCCAGTTTCATTGCTGAGTAATATTCCATTGCCAACATACATATAATTTTAACCGGGGAGGTGGGGATTGGGTGATTGGTGTGGGTTGTCAAAGGAGACAGTGTTATTTGCAAGGTTTCAATTTTTTAAAAGGAAAATATGTACAAATATTACCTATAAAATTAAAAATTAAAAGTTTTATGGCATCATTCTCGCTAAGCTATGTGGATGTGTGGCCACACATGACACAGATAATCTTACAAAATCCTTGTAACAGGCTGCACACAGCAAATGTTGGGTCTGTCTTGAGAATACACTCCCCATATTTCTGCATCAGTTACCAGGAGGCCAGCTGACTGGGGCTAGTTTCCCGACCCCTTTTCTGCTCTTCCCTGACCTCTGTAACCCCAGGAATGAACTCGAGTGAAATGACAGTTGTACCTGAAGTGGAGTGAGCCCTGGGAGGACAGGAAGGTCGGAGCAGTGACATTTCCAAGAAGCGCACTTCATTCCCCTTGCCCTGTCCTTATCCCTTTGGCCTGCTCTCCAGTCTTCTAGAAAACAGGCCTCCATCGCTGTGGTACTCCACCCACATGTGTCATTTCCTCAGATTACCTCTGTTTATCTTAGCTAGTAAGGAGCTGACCAAATGAAATGCACTGTAGTAGAATAATGGATGTTTCTAGCTTAACCTTTGTAAGGTTGTTATTCCATCTGCCCAAATGAAACTGAAGCTGAGACAATTTCAAGCTTAGGGGAGAAGGCTATTTTGGGTAGAGCTTCCCTAACTCCCACCAGAGGCCTTCACTGTTAGGGATCAGGAAAGGATGCAAAGGAGAGAGTCATGCTGAGAATCCAGCTGTGGCAGGGCTCAGCTGGGCATCTTCTATCTTAACCTTTGCCAGATTGGTGAGGGACAGTGAAGGACGTGGACTGAAGAGAGTTCCTCTCTCAGGATGTGTTAGACACCATCTACTGCACCATCACCTGCCTGCACTTGGTGAAAAATGGGGTTTTAAAACCCAGGGTCAATCTTCTGTCAAACAAAACTATTCCACAAAAATGGTACATTGAATACCAAAGCCATGAGTCTGTGGATGATGAGGTTCTGCGGGTTCTGTCTGCTAAAGGTGAGAATTGATCCTTTCATGTGGCATACGGAATTAAAATGGGAGGGGTCATGAGCAATGACGTTATGACATGAACATGATAACCAATTAAGGTTTTACTTCTGCTTAAATTTTTTAACAAAAGAGCCTATCTATTGCATATCTGAGCTAACATAATCCGTCTAACAGCACTTGATTAGTTCAGAGAGCACAACAGTCTGCCTCGCTGGAGGACACTATCAAAAAGCCATCTTGGGCCTTGGTGAGAAAAATCACCAAAAAACCCCCACATTAGGCAGAACATCACTTTTCCATTATCTCATACATACAAAATGCTGTCCTGATCCTGCTTGTGTTTACAGAATAAAGTGGGTCAAAGGAACTCACTGAGATCATAAAGGGCAAGAGAAATGCTAGAGGATAGAGACCCAGGAGCTGCTAGACTTAATGGAATGGAAAAAAATGGAAATTTAACCTATGAGTCAGTACATCAACCATTTAGATAGTTCTGGACCAGCAAGTATGGCAGGACACTCGTTTAATTTAGTACAGACTGAGAGGACTAGAACAGCATATACTAGAAAAGCCCAAAAGAGGAGAGTGAGTGTGCGTGCCTGTGTGCAGTGTGTGTGCCTGCTGTGTGTATTGTGTGAATGTCTGTTGTGTGTGTGCCGGAAAGTATGTGTATGCACGTATATCTGCACAGCTGGGATCGACAACAGTGATTTCAAGGCACTTGTGTCATCTGAGTTAAATGATGAGCACTGCAGACTAATGGTTAAAAAAAAACTCAATTTCTCTTTCTTGTGTCATATCAGTGGGTTATAAAATACTGAGATTACATATCTCACTGAGAGTTTTACTGTGATATAGGAGCATGATTAAGCAACACAGGACTTGAAATATAAAATACTATATTATAGTCCTGTAAAAAGAATATGCCAGACATTACCTTGTGATCACTAATATAAATTTCTACTGAAAGAAAAAGAAGAAGATACTATGCATTCATTAAAAGCCCAGGTGGTGCTCACATCTCAGCCCACTGTTTGGTAGTGAGGCCTGAAGAGTGAGCCAGCGGCCACATGGCACTCCTTGGAAGGACCATTGTCTGAACCCATTAAACCCTTGTGGGTGAGGTCACTCATATAGTGCAAAATTTCACTCAACCCATCCAAATAGCAAATGTTGAGCTTCTAGAAAAATTAAACTCCTAAAGTTCTGTAAACACATCTCAAAAGCACAGCTAGCGAGGGGAACTCTATCATCTAAAAACTCAAGGTAGCCTCGAGTTGATTTTCATCATGCAGTGAAGATGGGAAAACAGCAGTGCTATATGTTATCTTTTTGTTACATCTGTCAACTTGGCAAAGGTATATGACATTATGCACAGAACTGAGCTCTGGAAGCTTCTAAGCTGGATGCCTTGAGAAGTTCATAAACATTCCTAGGCTCTCCTGATTGATTGGCTGGTGGTTAGAGTGGAGGGTACTTCAATGGAGGAAAGTAGTACATATAATAGTTCTGTTTTGGTTTGTCAGCTTGAGGAAACCAGGTTCAGGGTATTTCTGGGCATTTGAAAAACTTTCAATGGAATAGGCCACATTATTAATGAAAGTGTTGGTTACAAAATATATTTCTGAAAATAACTACATACAAATGGCTGGGCTCTAGGAACACACAACAAGATACGGCCATGGTGCCACGATATCTCGCCATGGTGTGAACCAGTCCTGGGCACTGACGACAGATCTGCAGAATAAATAGCTGGATGCACTAGTGCCAGGTGAACCTGACAGGTAACAAAAGATGTTCATGGGTAATACTGCAAACAGTGGTCTAAGAGCACAAGCGCCCGGTGAGATGCTGACCGGCACTTGGAGCAAAAGTTTGAGAAATATTGGTGCTGTGTACTATAGCACCTCTGTCCTCCTCCTAGGTTCAGAAGCCTGGAATCCCACCAGCCTAGGAGGAAACAGGTGAGGGACGCAGGACAGAAAGCTGCAGTGTATGGTGTTAATATGATGTGAAGATCCATGCCCCTCGCCCCCGTCCCCCCCTCCCCCCTGCAGCTGTCCTGTGTGCTGCTGAGCCCACCGAGACTTCCCAATTCCTCTCCTGGAGCAATTCCTTAAAGGCTACCTATGATGCCCTATATCAAGGAAACACCACAACAAAGAAAAGGGCCAGGGGTAGTGTTGTCAGCTAAAATACAGGATTTCCCATCTAAATTTGAATTCTTAATTTGATTAATAACTAATAACTTTTAGTATAAGTAGGTCCCAAATACTGAATGGGACCTACTTATACAGAAAACAAAATCTGTTGTTTATCTAAAATTCAAATTTAACTGATTGCACTCTATTTTACTTTTACTGTCCCTACCAGAGGGTACACGTCCCTCTTCTATCGTTTATAGAAGGTGCTCAACACAACATGACTTTATGAGGCTCAACATGTTCAGGAAAGAGGTGGTTATAGGATTCCCAGGAAGTTTCTGTTCACCAAAATGAAGCAGAAAACCAGAAGCAAAGAACTTAATAGATTCATGGAAGCACAGCATTAACCAATGTAGCATAATTAGAGGATGAAGGGATCAGATCAGCCTGAAATGCAGCAAGAAGGGGCGAAGCAGTATTTCTGAGCAAAGCTTTCTGGCTAAGCAGGTTAAGAGGCAGAGAAACAGGTGACAAAGGGCTTTTCAAATAATGACTGGGGTTCTAGTCAAAAGACAAACTTCATGTGTACAGTGCAGAAAGGCTTATTGTTTCCAAGGTGGCCTTTTCAGTCACACCTACTCCCTGCTGAACATATACACTGATTGCAATAAAGATTAATAACATCATCATAAACATGAAAACCAGCTAAACCTAACTGTAGTAGGAGCAGAGTGGTAAATTCTGGCTTGGGCTGTCAGAGCAATTGATAGATGTTTTATAAAGATCATGTCTTATGCTCCAAATAAAGTCAGGGTTCATCTATCATTTTTCCAAAATACATTCCCTACTGAACACACTGACAGAAATGTGGTATAATCTTTGTTGGTATAAATCCTGGAAAACCAGTTTTGAAGAAGGAACTGCTGATGGAATTCTCGAACTCCAGGGTGAAGGCAGATACTATAGCTCAGTGCAATTATTGTCTCTCATCGCAAGATAAAGTCTGATTACATTATGGCCACAGGGAAGGAACAGTGTTAAAACTGTCAGATAGGAGACTTAAGGATTCTCTGCTCTGAGCCTGACCCAAGTCAAACAGACCAGGAAAAGAAGCTCCTGGATTCAATTCTATTTCTCTGCCTTTAGTGTCTCTGCGTTACCTCCAGAGGGGGTTCTGAGGAGGCCTCTGAACACTGAAGACATATTCAGGAGCTTACGATTTAGGAAATACAACACCAAATTTATAAATATCTGACTTAGGAATGACCCACATCGACAAAGCCACGAAACCACAACCACCGATGCGAGCACGGCCCCCAGGCCAGCGTCCCCGTCCCCGGGAGAGCTGCTGGTGTCCCAAGCAGGCCTCCATCAGGAGCAAGCATGTGGGGCCACACCTACTGCTTCCCCACAGGGAAATTCTATCCAAGAGACAATTTTCAACTCCTTCCCAAGCTTTTGCATGCTGTACTGTTGTCCTAACCTCCACAGGGGCTGGGGTTTCACTGGGGGTGGAACATTCTAGAAGCCAACTGATCTTTCTCCCCACTCCCATTCCAACACATCATCCAGGGAGAGTTCGTTTCAAAGGGAATTCTCAGAAGCATATCATTTAAGAACTAATAGGGAGATCAACTCGATGATGGGTGATGACTTAGAGGGCTGGGATAGGGAGGGTGGGAGGGAGTCACGGGAGGGAGGGGATATGGGGGTATATGTATAAATATAGCTGATTCCCTTTGTTGTACAGTAGAAACTGGCACAACAGTGTAAAGCAATTATATTCCAATAAAGAGCTAAAAAAAAAAAAAGATTACATGAACGAAAGAAAAAAAGAAAAATAACTAATAGGAGACTGAATCTGCTACACTCACCAGGCCTGTAGCCTCAAGGATCATCAGTCTTACCAGGACTTTTATCCCTGTCACCTGCGGCCACCCACAAAATGGAAGCCCCTCCAGGCAGTGGTCACCTCACGCCTGACTCCTGACTTCCTCGCTCTACCTCTTATCATCCCACCCACCCCTCCTGCCTCTACTGGCCTCCCAGAGAACCTGTCTCACGCTGCTCTCTGGACCTCACACTCCATTGTCGATTAAACTCTCACACGTTCGGCATCTTCATGAAGCACCCCCTTTGGCTCTTTCTAATCCCTGAAATCTGCCTCTCCCCTCAAGGACACCGTCTGCTCTGGAGCCCTCTCAAGCGGAGGACGTCCATTCTCCTGCACTGTAAATACCAGAAGGGCCAGAGACAGCGCTGTCCTCCTTCTGGCTCCCTGATACTATTTCAAAATTGCTGTGTTTTTGTTTTGCTTGTTTTTTAACACCAAAGCCAAATCTTTTCCTCCTTTGAGATCTGTGCCATTTGGCTCTGCTACTCATTCTCTGTGATGCTGTAACTTAAGGCTACTTGGTATGTGTATATATATATACAGATAGAAAGATAGACAGACAGATAGATGATAGATAGATAGACAGATCCATCCAATAGTGAACAAATCACCCATCTAACCCAAGCTGACTTGGACTCCTGGCTCACTGTTTTCCTTTCCGCCCCATTTCCTGCCAATATCCGGAATGACTTCAAAATCCACAAAGAAACTCTACTTAACAACCCTCGCCTCAAAATTCCTTAACCTCCAGTGACCTGTGTGACCACTTCCGTCTCACTTCCTCACCTCCTACTCTTCAATCTGGTTCAGTGAGCTTTCTGTCCCCGCACTCTTTGAAAGTGCTTTGGCAAAGGTCACCGATCACTTCCCATCCAGCCCAGTGGACTCTTTGTGGTTCTCATCTTACTTGACCACTCTGTAACATCCAGTACAGTCAGCCACATCCGTCTCCTTGGAACGTCTCTAGCCTGGCTTCTGAGGTCTCCCTCTCTCTTGACTGTCTTGCCTTTCACAGTTCTCTCTTGCTGGTTCTTCTGCCTCAGCCTACACCATCAATACTGGGGCTCCTAGGTGTTCCACTTTTGGTCCTTTGCTACGCATCTCAATGGATGACCCTATCCACTTTCATGGCTACAAGTTAATGACAGAGCCATGTCTCTAATTAACCCCTTGCCTTGAGCACTAAAGCCATGTATGTGCTCTTCCATCTCAGACTCATTCTCAACATATCCATAACTTGACAAATAAACTCTCCCTCCAAGCCTGCTTTTCTTCATGTACTCACTGCCTTGGCAAATGGCACCATATCTACACGGAAACCTGGGAGAAATCCTAGACTCTTCATCTCAACCCCATTCTGATCAGCCACAGATCAGATCTCCTTCTCATGTACTGTAAACACTTTTCTCATCTTTTCAATCCCTACTGTGGCTGGTTTGATTCAGGCCCTTTTAATTTCCTACCTTAATGGCTACTACAACATCCTACCCACCTTCCCTCCAGTTTCCAATTTACTCAGCACATTGCTATCAGTGATCTTTCTTTAACAGAAATCTGGCCACATTACTCTCACATTAAAAAGCCCTAATGGCTCCCCACTGCTAACAAAATAAAGTTCTAAATTTGGAAGCAAGGCTTTTAAGCTTTGCATGAGCTGGTCCCTTTTCAGCTTTATTTCTTGCTAAACACCATCCTATCTACACAAATCCTAAAATCCACCCAAATCAAATGCTTGCAATGTCACAAACACAGCATGTGGTCCACACCTCCAGGTGTTTTCTTGAGAATTTTCCTAGTCCTCAGTGCTCTGACCTTTTCCCCTCCTCTATTCATTCTGTCAGATGTAAATGTGATTCATTACTCTGTGAAGATCCTGTTCAAGTCCCACCTCTTCCGTACCGGTTTCCTACACCTGCCCAGGAAGAGCTGACCTTCGTCTTTCATGTCCCATTGTACTGCACGTGCACATTCACCGTAAGCCCTCTTCTAGATTGTAAACCCTCTAATAGGCACTGCATCTCATTCACGTCCTAATCTCCAGCACCTAGCACTGCCTGCTTCATTGCTTAAATTCAACGAATTTAATGAATTAATTAGGACCATTGCTCCTACAGCTAAGGATAGTCCTTCATGCTTTCTACAAGATCTGTAACAGAATGTCTCATATTCTCCACATCATCTCGAATAGCACAGTACTGCACGTGTTCTAGAGAGTAAATAAACATATAATTGGTGAAAGAATAATGTTTTATTGCCAAAGTCTGGGCAAGACTCTGCATGTGTGTGCACATGTGCTTGTGTGTGTGAGAAAGGGAGAGACAGACAGACATTCAGAGAGAGATGACCTCTACTGCCCTGCTGGCAGAGTGATAGGGCTGTGTTCTTGGAGTCCCAAGCAGAATACATTTTGTCATAGAAACAATGCTAAAAATAGTGATTAGATTATATAATTCCTTTATTTTTTTCAGCTTTATGGGTCATATTGCTATTGAATTACATTATGGGCTATAAAATTATATAATTCTGCTAAATTAAGGACTATATTGGTATTTTGGATATCCTGTAAAACATACTACTTGTGGTGGGTACTGTGATGTCCCATCCAGACACCCCTTCAAGAACAAAAGACTTATTCCTCTAGTTGTTGGGAGCAGCTTAGTAGAAAGCCCTCAGATTTCAACCCTATCTGGGGATTTTTTTCAGCTGAAAAAAAACTGCCTCACTTAAAGCCATGCCTCCTTCCAGGAGCAGGCCCATATCCATTGACTGATCACCATGAGGGCAGAAAGGCCCTGCCCCCTTGCCTCAACTTGGGACCACTCTGAAAGGCCCACTCAGCAATGGAGCCCTTCGTCAGGCAGCTGAGGCCTTTGCTGGGACTGCATCAAAGCCCAGCTTCTCCCTCCACCAATTCTTGCACGTCCCTCCTCCAACTGCCACAGGTGGGGGTCCCAAGGATTCTTCCTAATAAATATCTAGCTCAGACTTTGTTTCCCAGGGAACCCAATCTACCTTTACATGGAAAATGAAACCTGAGCTCAAAATAATCAACCAAAAAATTAATTTTTGAATGCAGTGTTTAATAAAATGAATATTACCCATGTTCTGACACAATCTTCATATTTATAATCCTTTATCCTCGAGTCAAAAGATAGGGCTCCCATGCCCAGGACCATTGCTAACTTTTCTGTTGCATACAAATGAATCCCTCTGGGCAGCTGGTCTCCTGTGGGTATCTGGTTAGGGCACTCTACCTGACCTCAGTGGAGTGCCTTCTCCCAATTTTCTCCTACTCGAAGAATTCATTTGTTTGAGCAGGCAATACTCAACCTACTTATTGACATAACTAAATAGAAATATAGCCTTTCATCCCAAACTTTAGGACAAGGTGAGGAAAATAGCATTATCCCAGAAACTGATTCTTCCTACAACCAGTTGGGGAAAGGGGGAAGTTGGCTTGCATTTTACCTGTTTTATTTTGATGATTCTAGAACAATACTCATTCATACTGATGAAAACAAACACACACACAAACAAACAACACAATACAAGCAAACCTTTGCCCCTTTCGGGTTCATTTTGTCTGGCTGTATCTTCCTCCACCCTCTCCTCCTCACTGCCATCTGCAAACCTCTCTCCTAGCCATTTCACGGAGCACTTGGATAGCACATTCACTGTCTTCTTCTACATATCCAACTCAGCAATTTTCATAGGTAATTTTAATGTCTGTAGGGAATAGGTATCTATTTTACCAAGCTACTTTCTGACTCTTTCATGCCTCTAGTTATTTGAATCCTCCTTGTATTCGGAGTTTGTGTTCCCTTTTCTAACCACCCTGTCTTCCCTGAAGAGTCTGGAATTAATGGCTGACAGGATGAAGGAGCAATGATCCGGGCCTGTTTCTTGAGCATTCACTGTACTGAAAGACATCTTTATCTACCTTTCAATCTCCTCCACTGGATTAAAAATGTCTGAGGTGCTCATAGATGGTGACTTCTAAGATAGATAGATAGATAGATAGATAGATAGATAGATAGATAGATAGATAAAGACACATGGGTATACTAGGTGTCTGCTGAATCAAACCAAATGTCAGAAGTTCAGTTCCATCTAGGACCATGTTTCTTTCCCTTAAAATATGGACTTTTGTTTGTTCACTTTTGAAGTTTCAAGATCTTATTGGGATTGCTAAGACAGATAAAACAAACATTTGGAAATAGGTGTGAGCCGTGATTTTGGAATTAAAGCAAGTGATCTGTTCTCTCTCTCTTTCTCTTTCAACTGTCATTTATTCATATAATCTATAGACCCTTCAAATAGGAAGGATGCACAGATACATTCCTCAGAGATAGTACCTGGAGTAAACCTTGACTAACTGGTCAGTACTGCTTCCTGCAGAAATGAGATTGACCACAGAGCTACAGAGAAGGCAATGATCCAATTACCAAGTATTTCTTTGACTGCATTTATGAGGAAATGAAAAGATGAGAGTGTGTTCAGTTCCAGAAGACAGGGTGAGATGGATCATGAGAGATCTGAAAAGCGAGAGGTGAGTATTTGTGCCTGAGGTCTACAACAAAGCAAGCTGGAGAAGATCCTACAAAATCTAATTGCTATTCTTTTTCTCTGGAATAGAGAGAATTTCCTGGGTGAGTTTTGCCTCCATCAACATCTCTTTAAGGATTTCTTTTCAATGTCATGGAGGATTGGGTATATCAAGCCTTCATAACAGTATCTTTTGGTCTAGAGAGCAATCCTTTGAGCCAGAGTAAAGCAAACCCAAGGAAATGCCTCCAGGTTTGCAGCAGCCTCCTGGGAAGGCCAGCTCCTCTGTCCTCCTGCACGTGCCTCTGGCTGCATCCTCAGTGCCAGGAGAACTTAGGAAGCTGGGAAGAAGGAGAAGGAACAGAGTTGTCCTTTAAGCCATGAAGGACGGTTGTGGGCTGCCTCCAAGTATCTCTCCAAGTTCTTCACCTCTTCACCTCTTCTCTGTTTCCATTATTCTTCTGTCAGACTGTTATGCTATTTCCCAAACCATTTTCTCAAGCCTCCAGGTGCCTCATCTCCAATACATCCTAAAGATTTCTTCCAGAAATACCACTCAGAGCGCAACTATCACCATACCCCCTCTGCTTTGGTGGTTCCCTTCCAACTAAAAGCAGAAAATTCCCTGGCGAGGCATTTATTTGTTTTCATAATATGGCCCTACTTATTCAATAAAGAAATGTAAGAAATTAAAACAATATGAAAGCATATAAAATTAAAAGAAGTTCCCATTTATTCCTTTACCTCTTCTCCCTGAAGCAATCATCCTAAAAATTTCTCAATCATTTTTCTACTCTATTTATTCTGACTTCCTCTATATATTGTTAAAAACAAGACAACAGGCCCCAAATGGAGTCACTTACGCTAACTCCACATCACCAAACGGAGACTTAATTACAGTTTCGGCTCCCCCAGAAATGGAGTTTTAAACCAATCAAGAATCGCCTGGTCTGCACTAGAGAGGCAATCTGCTTGACCCCTGCCGTGCCAGAAAGGAAAGCGACCTTGACATAACCAACCTGCCTTTTGCCAGTATTACTTCCTGTTTCCACTACCTTCTGCTTGCAAAAGTCTTTCATTTTGTACAGCCCCTCAGAGCTCCTTGCTGTCTGATAAATGGGATGCTGCCTGATTCACAAATTGTTGAATAAAGACAATAAGATCTTTAATATATACTCGGTTGAAATTTTTTTAAACAATCTCCAAGACCCCAGCTAAACAAATATTCCTGCCAACTCTACATATTTTTTCCTTGCTTTCCCGTTTTCAAGCCTTTGCTCACATTAATCTTTAAACCTGAAATGTTATACGACGTTCTTCCCTCCATCTTTGAATGTCCAAACTCTATCAATACTTTGAGGCCTAACTTCCATGTTGCTTGCTCTGTAATATCTTTCCTCATCTACTCATTAAAACTCTTCCCTTCTCTTTTGAATTCCCGTAGTAGCATTTCTTATAGCTCCTGCTTTGAGCACTTGTTATTTTATTCTTTGTTCTTCGGGTAATAAACTGGGTCATGATATTTAAATTAAGCCCCCATAGCTAGAAAGCGCTTCCCGGGTAACCTCAGTCCTCCCTCAACATATATGCTGGGCCCTCCCATGTGTATATGGAGGATTCAACAAATTCTCCCTGCGGGAGTAAGAGAAAGAGTCTGGAGCCTCCAGGCCTTGGCTTTGGCTTTCAGGTCACCTTTCAAATGCCAATGACATCACCTGTGATGAGTGGGTTCTGTTAGCATCTCAAACCATTAAAGGAAGTAGTGAGTCACGAGGGGCTTCTGGAGTATTGACTGGTTCCAGGTGACTATTTGGAATGTGCAGTCAGAAAACTAAAAGAGAAAAACAAAACAAACAAAACAAAAAAACCAAAAAAAGCCCACAACAAAACAACAACAAAACCCCCAAACTATAATACTCCTGTTATTTTAAAGAGAACAATGTGAATGCCTCTTTGCAAGCTGTGGAATTCAACGATCCAATCCCTGTCATTATTCCAGTGACACTGAAACAGACGTTTAGCCTCCAAAACAACAGCAAAAGGCCCCAAAGCCCCTAACCTCCCTCTGTTTTGGCACACAGCTCATGCAATGACTGGTTGGGGGGCGGGGTGGGGGGTGTCTCTGGTGAACCACGAATTGGGTTTCACTTTCTTTTCACACAAGAAACTTGAAAGAAGTCATTTTAGCATAAAGTAGG
Organism: Hippopotamus amphibius kiboko; assembly: GCF_030028045.1. NCBI lineage: Eukaryota > Metazoa > Chordata > Mammalia > Artiodactyla > Hippopotamidae > Hippopotamus > Hippopotamus amphibius. The sequence continues at coordinate 37,608,581 of NC_080196.1, read as the reverse complement.
GGTGAATAGAAAAAGGGGGAGGGTTAATGAAGGGGAAACAGTTCCACAACAGTCTCAGAGTGGAAGATGGTCAAATTTACTTGCTTTCTGCATTAAGATAGGGATGGTTAATAGAATCTGACAACATCTACCTAAGGCAGTAATACTCTCCATCCAAACAACACGCTTATTAATTTTTTGTACTGGTATAGTTTACACAAGCCTCTTATATATAAACTAGTGCATGAATATAAGCCTCATCAGCTTCTAAGATTTTAAACATGGCAACAAACTATCCCATTACCTGCTGCTTTGCAGCATGGATTCACCCAGGGCAATTTTCATCCTAACTGTAGTTTTGCCAGAAAATAAAATCAATCCCCCATCAATCCCTCCTCCAAATGGTTAGATCATTATCAGTCCATTTGTGAGCCTATTCCTACTTAAAGTCATTGCTAGAACTATATCCAATGACAGTTAAAACAACTCAAAAACCCTTTCAGCTATAAGGCTTTTCTCCAAAACTCTTTTACCTCATTTGTACTTGGACTTTGCACACAATTTCCATTATTTTTTCAGTGATTTTCTATTCAAGGGAACTTAATTCATCCTCCAAGCAAAACTACAGTGTGTCTCGATAGCAATATCAAGGGATGAAAAGAGTTACTGAAAATGTTGACTATAATTATGAGTTAGGAGAGAGATTATGAAATGCTGTGGGGAAGAAGAATTATGAGAAGGGAGATGATGTGGGCAAGAAAGAATAGAAATAGAGAAGGTCTGGCATCCAGCAAGGGGCTGGGCAGTGATATCGGAGACCATTTCTGCACAGGCACAATGGTGTGTGTCTTTGGAAAAGACCAGTAAAGAGAGTTCCTTCCATCATGAGCATGTGGTTCTAACATGGGAACTGACCGTTCATTTCAGAAGAGACGCCAATGCTGTGTTCTCTACAGGCAATGACGCCAATTGTTGCTGGGCCAGGGGAGGTACCATTCCTCACCTCTGTGAAGAGCCTCACCAGCCACCAGAGACCTGGGGACCAATCCTCACCATTACCTGCCACAGCCAATTAGTCACCAAGCCCAGTTCATGCCACCTTCTGGAGTGTTTCTACCCCCCACCTCTTTCTCATCATCCCCATCCTCCAGCTGGGACCACTGGACTGCAATGGCCTCCTAAAGGATCGTCCCATCCTTTGTCCTCTGCCAATTTGTTTGGCGCATGTCACCCAATCTGTCTTTCCAGCCTCTCACTCCCCAGATCCCATCATACCTGGCTTTTCCACTTTGTAAAATGCTCCTTTCCACCACAAAGGCCTTGGAAGCTATTCAAGTGATTCCTTCTGCTTGCAATATTCTTTCTAGACACACCCCTACCCTCATGCCCCTTTTGGATCTTCCTGGTCTTAAGCTAAGGTAGAGTTTCCCTGGTGTGTGCTCCCTCACTCATACAGAGATGTACTTTTGTAATTAATTGTTCAAGGCTCTCTTTCCTGTCAGTCTGCAAGTGATCTGAGGTCAGGGACTGTGTTGGTCCATGCATGACCTCACCTGTAATTTGGGGGTAAAACAAGAATTTAGAGAATAAGGATTAGATGAGTTCATCCAGGTAGTGAACTCTGAATAGTACCTGGTACGTATAAGGACTGTGTAAACGTTAGCCACATGATAATAATTGGCACAGTATGTAGAACAAAGTGTATACTCAATAAATATATGTTGAATGAATAAAGGAATGAAAAAAATGATGGTTGAATTAATGAATTCACCAAACCAGAGGGGCTTTTTTTTTTTCCTTCCCAACCAGCTGTTACCCATAAGAGAGTATAGAAATGCTGTATGGGAGATGATCACAGGGAAGAATGATTGCTCTTCACCACAATCAATGGTAAAAATAGCATTTTTGTTTCCTGGGATTTTGAATTTATCCTACTGTGTTGCTAAAGAAATATTCACAGAAAGGAGATTTGGAATTAAGAGATAAAGGGGTATAACATCACAAAATACACGTCCAGGCCTCTCAGTCTTGTCTTTATTAACTAAAAAGTGTCCTTCTTAATGAGCACCACACTCCCAAGTTAGAGCCTTTAGAAAAACCATGCATGTCAGGTTGTTCATACCAACAAATGTTTATACAGAAAATTTCAACCTACATTGCCAAAAGGGAAGCTCTTCACCTCTTTGTTCTAGTATCAATACATTCCATACTTTAGATTCCTCAATGTCTTCATGAGAAAGGCATTAGTCAAATAATTATACATCATGGTCTGCTGGTCTCATAGAAAGAGAAACATACACAAACCAATGTGTGCTTCTAGTGTGGTTCTGTACTTCCTGTAGTGGTGGTACCAACACAGTTATCAAAAGCTACACACGGGGAAAGTGACTTGGTGTTAGTTCAATCCTGTCAAATCCTATTATCTGACAAAATTGTTTGTTTATTGTCCTTTAAGGCAGACTGTGATTGTATTTTAAAATTATTTCACTGCAGAGAGCTCATTTAGATTTAGAAATAAACACTGTTTCCTCACATGAGTGATGATTATTCTCTCCCTCTTGTATCAGAGGAAGGTTTCTGTTCCTTTCTGGACAGTTAGCTTTTCTACTGTCGCCCTGGACCCTCTATCTCAGCCTCTGGGACAATCCGTACTTTGTGATTTCAGTTCAGTCATCAATTTTAGAAACTGGCATTTAAGAGATTGATAATTATAAAAATTAATCCTAACAAATAAACTGTTACAGCCTTCGTCCTTGCACATTTAAAACTAAAGGATGCTACACTGAATTCCATTATGGAGAATGAATCTTTTTTTTTTTTAAGGATGGATATACTTTACTTGGCGTTTTTTGTTTTTGTTGCTGCAGCTGCTTCTACTACAACTTCAAAACTTCAAGGAATGTTAGTAACATTAAAAATGATAAGATTTATGTTGGTGAATATAATAAAATTATAATCATTTACGTTCATTTACTTTTTCTACAGATGTACAATTTGATAGTCTATGGTTTATGTGTATAAGTAAATATAACTGACCTGTTTTTCTCTGGAGCAAACTGGATCTGTACTGAGAAGTGCTGGAGTCCAGGGCCTGAGTGGGAGCTGAGGGTGGCAACGTCCTCAGACCCTCTGGGTTCCCAGGTGGGAAGGGGGAGCTCTGAGAGTGTCTCAGTTCACTTCTGTCCATGCTGGAGAAGTGGAGAGCATCCTGAGCTTTCTTCTTTTCCTTCTTTAACATATTGACCAAAATATCTAAAACTTGACTTAAGGATTTAGTGACTCATGCTAGATTATGATGATCAAGACACTCATTTCCAAATTAGATTAATATTCCCAATAACATTTGCGATGTGTCATGTAGTAAAGACGGACAAAAGACAGACTTCACCTTCCTGAGGTCCTCAAGGCAGTGATGGGCAGTTTGGGAGGCTGCCGATCTTTCAATATGGCACCATGACCATTAAGTGAAAAATTAGCAAACACAAGGTCTTTGAAATCTTCTGAGTTTAAACTAATTCAGACTCAAAACTTTCATGAAAGAGTTAAATATGGCACCATGACCATTACATGAAAAATTAGCAAGCACAAAGGTGTTTGAAATCTTCTGAGTTTAAACTAATTCGGACTTAAAACTTTTATGAAAGGGTTTATAAAAAGGAAAATGAACACCGGGTAGTAGTAGACAAAGGAGCTATGTGTCCATCTGTGAGTAAGTAAGACTTTAATGCAGGAAGCTGCTCTGGAGGCCGCAGGAGCGGAGGGAGCGAGAACGTCAGACCCCACCCAGCTGGCAAGTCAGCCGAGTCAGTCCTGGTGCCCAGAGCATCCCCACGTCCAACACATGCTTATTTAGTGTACGTTCAAATGGGGCTTCAAGTCACTTTTTTCAAAAGTCTCTAATTTTGGGTCCCCCTAATTACACTGAAAAGAGGTGAATTATTAGGAAAGATATGTCATTTTAAAATGCAAGTTTTGTGGGCCATGTACACCTATTAGGATGCTGATGGTGAGTGATAAAATCACTCCGTTCTCCCCTACTTCACTGTTCTCTCAGGTTCAACATGTCGAGAACTCCAAGGGGTTCTGTCATCACAAAGAGAAGAGATGACACTGCCTTTTGAGAATCTCAGAACTCTACCTGCATATGCAGTGAGATGACCTCAAGGCCTTCATCAGCCCTAGAGATGGCGTCATTAAGACAGGAGTCTGAGGAAATGTGAAGATGGCATGGGAGAGAAGACTCTAATCAGAAAGGAGGGGAGGGGCACCCAGGTACACTCGTTCCAGGGCAGGTAACGTGGAAAGCACTTGACCTCCATCTTCCTCCTTAGCTTTGACCCCCAACTCTTTGGTGATTTCTGGAAACACAATCAGTTTTTCTCTTACAAGCCCTGGCATGGCCTCCATTCTTTGCCTCAAAAAAGCGTATATTTACCAAAGGTGTTCACAACTTTTGTGGTGTCTAGGCATTGGCTCTGCCCAGCTCCCCCTCTCCCTTGTGTGGAGATGATTAGCGAGACCATCACACACTTTCATTGTTTTGTGTGTGGCCACTCAGCCAATGATACTCACTGGAGCTTGTACTGTGTGCTAGGCAGTGCAGTATTGTAGGCACAGAGATAGAAAGATGAAAAGGCAGACTGGTTTCTTGCTCTCATGAAGCAGATGTCTACTGGAGAATGACAGACATCTCTCTCTCTCTCTCTAACACACACACACACACACACACACACACACACACACACACACACGACATCAGAGGGTGAAAGGGCCCGATTGCTTATTCTTAAAAAGTCAAGAGTGGCTGGGTGGCTGCTCTCCATTGGGTGCTCAAGAAAGTTTCAAGCCTCCAGAAAGGCTTTTTTAAAAGTGACATTTAAGCTGAGATCTGAAGGACAAGAACCAGACAGAGGGAGGGCATCTAAGCAGAGGAAGTGGCGAGTGCTGAAACCCTAAGGAGAAACGGGCTGGGCGGTGGTTCCCAAACAGGGGCTATTTCACCACCCACGGGACAGGTGGCCATGTCGGGAGATATTTCGGGCTGTCCTCCTGGAGTGGGGGGTAGGTGCTACTACCGGTGTCCAGCGGGTAGAGGCCAGAGACGCTGCTCAACTCCCTCCACTGCCCAGGGCAGCCCAGGGGCGGCAGCGCTGAGGTTGAGAAAACGTGTGTTAGAAGAATAACAGAAAGGCTGCTGTGACCTCAGCCTAACACATGTGGTGGGGGAAGGGGCGGAAGACACGAAGCGCGGAGCTGGGCAGGGGCAAGACCACGTGGGGCCCCATGATCTGGAGGAGGGAGTGTGAATGTTACTCTAAGAATGACGGGAAGTCCCTGGACGGCCTCAATCTGATTTACGTTCGTAAAGACCACAGTGGAGATTCAGCTTCTCTGCTGCCTCCCTTCTTCTCACCTTTCCTTCGTCTTGTCCCCCTTCTCACTCCCATTTCACTCGGGCCTACGTTCATGCCGAGTGCAGCGCCGGGGACGAAATGTCACCCTGTTATGTGCTTTGTGAAGGGATGTCTGAACTTTATTCAGGCTGATAATGTCACGGAAATGACACCATTTTCACTCCCTTTCCGAGAAGAACATTCTGTGCCGCTCACTGTCACTTCGTGTGCATCACTATCTCCTGCTGAGCTCAAGTGTTATCACTTGCTCTCCTACGCTAAGCCGTATCTTTCTCATTCCTCCTGTCACTGTCCTGGCCTTCTTGGTTGTACCAAAAAACGATAAGAAAATATTCTCCAACCTGACTGTGAGGCTCTATGAAATTTCAGGAGCCTTTCTTGGTCATCAGCCCTTGATAAACGTAAGCTTTTTGACGAGTACATCTCAGATGCTCTTTTTCCTTCTTCTGAGTCTGCCCATTGTCTATGGGGTCATATCTTCCATGACACGACACTCTACAGTGCTCAGAGCACTTGCCGTACCGCATCTTACCGGCTTTGTTAGGCGCTGTGATGCTGGCGGGGACCAGCTTCACTGAGTACTTGCAGAGACGGATGAAAAGCTAGGATGTCAATCTAGGTGTGAACCTTAAGTTCAGTGCTCTTTTCACCATGCCTCCCACACACCCTCATTGCAAGTATGAGTCTCAGAAGGTGGGGACCCTGCTGGGAGTTGTTCACAGTCAGTAGAGAATCCAGTGCAGCCCCACAGGGACAGCGGTACCTGGATTTACCAGTGAAGAATGATGCATGTCTCGCTCTCACTCCCCTTTCAAAATAAACATATGTGAACAAGCCTAGACTGTTCCCTCTCTGTCATATCTCATTTCATCCCTCCCATACACACAGACATTCATAAGCCCAGAAGGGGATTAAGGGGTTGGTAGGAGTATTTACGGGAGATGATTCTAAACTAGTTATCGAGGCCAGGAAAAGAAGCAGAGCTCAGACTGGGGCTGGGGCCAGGACTGAGGTCTAGGCGGGGCCATCTCTGGAGATGGATAGGGTAGGAGAGAGGAAAAGGAATGCAAGGGTGACAACATTGTGGGCAGCGCTCAACACAAGGGCTCGTGTGGGAGTGTAATTCACAGTCGAATCTACTGTTACTGGCTGGATAATAAAGTGGCTCACACTCACTTGAAACAGACATACAGGGTCTGCTAATACTCAACTAAAATTAGAGACTGAAGTTAATCAGGCAGAGTGCCTACCTCGTATTTGGTTTGGTTTTACCTCCTTATTACTGGATTTCCTTCATGTAGGCTATTTTTATGAATTTTGCACAACAGCTGAAGCTAAAATGCCTTTTAGTCATTTTTAAGAAACGAACAAAAATATTTCTTCATAAAGAACTGACCGAAATAATTTCTTGTGCATGTTTAAAGCCTGCAAATGTAATGAAAATGTCAAATCTTTTACAGGAAGCTTGAAAGATAAAAAAAGAAACAATACTGAAGAAATGCTGGGGGGACCTGAGGTCTAACCACCCAATAGGGGCTCTTTAGAAGTCACCACCTCGTCTGTAAGAGAGGCAGCTCCCATGGGCTGCTACCATTTTCAGCACCCAATACACGCTGCCTCCTAGAGCGGTAAGAATTCTATCCTCAACACTCGTCTACACTCACTTCCACATTTGGGAACATTTGTAAGTGGAACTCAAAGCAGTAGATCTGGCTTTTAAATAAAAAGTTACAATTAAATTAATCTCTGCTCTTCATAAGCTAAATACCATTTGCCATTTCTCAGCCATCATTTGAGTTTCACCCACACACCAGCCACAAATTCTGGGCCATGGTGAGGCTGTGGTCAACCCGGTGTCCAGTCAGCTAGCTAAAGATAACCAGTTAACTTACTGGCTCAGGACTAAAACAGAAAGAGCACTGTAGAGCAGTCAAAAAATACATTCAAAAAAATTTAATGTTGAGAGATGGTGTAAGAAAGCCCATGTTTTTCAATAAACTGAAATATCTCCCATAATAGTAACTATATCTGGCTAAAAAAAGGTAATTTTTTTTTCTTTTATAGCAATTCTCTTTTTACTAGTTGCTACAACATGTTTGCTAAAGGGATATTTTTACTTCTAAATGGAAAGAAGCAATGTGAGCTGGAAGCTGGGTGGGGAGCTGGGTGGTAGGGTTAGGAGAAGACAGCTAAGCGTTCCCCAGTTCAAGCCAGTAGAAGAAGAGTTTCTAATCACTTCAGAAAGGATACTGATTTCATTGTCTCTCTGCTGAAGAATATCTCGTAGCTTTTTATATTCTTCCTCTTTTAACGGTTCTTGGCAGTTTTGATCTTTGATTTCAGAGGAGGCTATGCTTGTTCTGTGGACCTTCTGATCATTCAATAGTTTCTGTAAGATGAAACAAGAGCTTAGCATCCATATCTCTACTCCGAATGTCTTTGTTTCTGATTCTTTTTGTCTTTACCAATGCCTTGCACAGATCAGGCATGCCTGTCCTCCCCTGACTCCTTGCCCCGCAATGCTGTTGCCTTTGCTCGAATGTGTCTTCCTCCTCCTCCTCCTGCCTGTCTTCTTTCTGTCCTCCTTCCTCCTTCCCCTCCCCCTTATCTCTGCTTCCTTAAAATGGGGAATTCCTGCTCAAATATTATCTCCTCTTGAACTTCTTTCCCTTTCTCCATGATCCCATACCACTTAAAAAAAAAAAAAAACCCACTTATCATGTATTATAATTATTCGTTACATATCTGTCTTCTCCATGACTTATTCAACTGTGCCTTCCCTATGCATGGCCCAGAGCAGACTCACAACAAATGTCTATTATCTTAATGAAGATAATATTACAAGTCAGGCAGAAGTAGAGGTTAACGATATTCCCGCTTGCGTCATCATGAAAGTAAAACCCAAGGCTGAAGCTGCTGGAGAAAAATGAAGGACACAATCCTTTTGATATAACTTCAAAATAAGTAGTTTTTGAACACAGAACTATTCTGTGTAGAAAGTAGAGATTCCTGGCAAAAGCTTAGAAGTTCATGGTCTGAGCTTACTCATTTGGGAGGTAAGATACAACCTCTGAAGAAATTCAGTGATTGTCTCAGCATTGGTTCAAAGATCATACTGTTCTGGACCTGGGAAGCTGGGTCCTAAACCGTTCAAGAGTTGGTCAACTAGGAAAGCTTTATTGAAGTTTGAACACAACAGACAATGGCCTCTACTAGTGGAAATGTTTAAATTTACCTTTAAATAATGGAAACAGTGATGAATTTTACGCATATCGGCGCCAACCTCTAATTTACTCTCTGGATCCTGGTCTTCCAAAAACGATGTTATTAGTTTTTCCAGTCTACAAATACATAATGTATGAGAATCAACTATGAGCTCGAAACTTTAGAAATTCTAATGACATTACTTTGTTGGTTGACATTTGAAATATGGGATATTGTTCTCACTTCCTTATGAAAATATGGTTATCTAACTTGACTATAAACATTAAGGGGGAAGAAACAGGGACTTCCTAGGTGGTGCAGTGGTTAAGACTCTGCCTGCCAATGCAGGGGACACAGGTTGGATCCCAGCTCCAGGAAGATCCCACATGCCGCAGAGCAACTACGCCCATGTGCCACAACTACTGAACAACTACTGAGCCTGAGCTCTAGAGCCCGTGATCCACAACTATTGAGCCTGTGTGCCACAACTACTGAAGCCCACGTGCCTAGAGCCAGTGCTCTGCAACAAGAGAAGCCACTTCAATGAAGGGCCTGTGCACCACAATGAAGAGTAGCCCCCGCTCTCCACAACTAGAGAAAGCCCATGTGTAGCAACAAAGACCCAACACAGCTGATAAATTAATTAATTAATTTTTAAAAAAGAGGAAGAAACAAATTGACAAAGTGAAATCTGGAAATGATGCAATTATTTGACTAATTTCCAATGACTTTTCACATGCAGCTTTCAATACAAGATTTGATTGAAAGAAATCATTTGATTTCTACAAAACACGTATTCTAGCCAAGCTGACTTCCTATGCCTCTGTGCCTAGCTGCAACATTGCTAGAGAAAGTAATGAAAAAGGGGTTGTTGTTGTTTTTTTAATTAGTGTCATTAAAAATCCATGCTACTTGGCCTGAGCTGGGACCTCAGTGATGCTCCAAACCCTTTTAATCATTCCCGGTTGGCATACAGTGTTCGCAGTGGCTCTTCCAAATCTTTCCACAGCCCCAAGCCCACTGCCATGCTTTCACTCTCCATCGGTGATGCAGCTTCTCATTAGACTGAGAAAGTCAAAGCCGTTACAAGGAGGCTCCTTCAGCTTCCTTTTCCTTCATCTCCCAGTGTCTCTGTCTCACCACTCAGCCCCTCTTCCTTTTTTTAAATATTTTGGATAATAACCTTCCTCCTTCTCACGGCCAACCTCCCCCACAGGCTCTCTTCAGGCTCCTATCGGGGTTACCTGATTAATTACCTCCTTATCACCTCTCCATGCTGACTCTTTCTCCTCTGCTTACAATGATTTTCATGTTTTTTCCTATTTTAAAACAGAGAACAACAGAAAACACACACCTGCCTTTGGAGGGAACACCAGCCCCTCCATGACGTCCTGGTTCGGTTTGTAGCACCATGTGAGCTTATACTGTCCACACCGCATCCCAGGGTCTGCACGGCACCTCAGCTCCCCCATTAGGTTATAAGCCTCACGGGGCGGTTCTTGGCTCTTACTCATCTTTGTGTTTCCTCTCCCCCACCCTGTATCTAGAGCATCAATATAGAAGCAACGGAACTGATTCCCTCTATGCTGAGATGGGACTCTTGATAAGGAAGGTGTAAGTATGGCAATCAGTATGTATGATGCTAAGTACCATCATACAGTGGCAGTGTAGCTTTCTCACATTGTTATGAAAATGTCTGCACACTTTTCGGCTTATCTTAGCTCCCCAACCAAGAATTGAATCCACGCCCCCTGCATTGGAAGTGCAGAGTCTTAACCACTGGACCATCAGGGAAGTCCCTCTCAGCATCATTTTATTTTATTTTATTTTATTTTAAATTTTATTTATCTATTTATTATTTCCTTGGGGGTTCAGCGTCATTTTAAATGGTACACATTTCCTTTCCACTATTACTATCACCCCACTCAAAAAAGATGTAATGATTTCCTTCAGATAGCAGCTCTGGATTTCATTTTTCTCTCTTCCTACAGTCTGGGACACATGACAGCTGATGCTTCTAAGTGTGAAACAATTTATATTATAATTTTTCAGGAGCCTCTTCAGGTGGAGGGTTACTTATCTGCAATATTCCTGATTTACATAATGTTTCTTTGTAGAATAGGGCTGCAAACCTTCACACACACAGAGATTAGTTTCTGATACAAAAATTTTTCCATGTTTTTTATATAAAGTATTATAAAAACAGATGTTCATGAAAAAAATTCCAAACAACACAGATCTGAATAAATTAAGAAGTAAAAACTCCTCTCCCCTCACCCCCGCCATTCTCATCTTCTTTATTCTTAATACTTTGGAGAATCCAGTGTTAACAGTTGACATATGCTCTCCTAGCTTTTAACAAAGCAGATACCTATGTTCTTATGTGCATTTGTAGATTTTGTTTGTTTATACAAAAATGAGATCACACTCTGTATCAATGTTTTTCTAAACAATTTATCACAAATAATATTCCATTCCAGTACATATACAATAGAACTACTTCATTTTTAATGACTATATTATATTCCACAGTATGGGTGTCCTGAGCCTCTCATGACGGACACTGAGGCAACATATTTGTAATATTCATACTTTCCTCTGTTACCTAGGAGGAGACCTGGATGTACAACTGCCAATTAATGAAACTTCAAAAAATTGCAATGCATATCTACTCGTATTTTCCATGAATACTTAGCAAAAATTCTGCAACTCTGAAAATTACCATTAGTTCTAGGATATACCCATCCTCTGAAGTAAAATCATTTTTTGGTTCCCAGTGTTCCTAAAAGTTCAAACGGCCTATATTAGGTTAGAAGCAATGGTTTAATCAATTCTCCTGCCTTGCTTTTTCTCTAGAAAATAATTTCTCCTGTATAGTTTGATCATAAAGTAAACATCCTAGGACACATTCTGTGAAGCAGGGCTGAAGCGGACTCCTGGTTCACAAGAAAGCATTGTAACGTACACGTCTGCTGCTTACCTGAGTGACCACCCCCAGATCACTCAGGCTCACTGGCCTTTGGCTGTTCCATCAAGACTCTTGTCCTGCACAATGACAGGAGAGGATACAAGGAGGACCGGAGACATGAGCCAAAGAAATGGTGAAGAAGTTTTGCCTAAGTGAAAGAACTGGACTGTTACCCCTTCTGAGACTCGACTAGCCTGATATAAAACTAAGAATGAAGATCAGGCCTTTGACGTGCATTTTTTTTCTCAGTGCTTGAGACAACAGAGCCTCTTTAGATAAGAGAAAAATGCCTGGTCATTCTTTCGTACATTAAATGATTTATTGTTGAATTAATTTTCTTATCAACCAAGGACTTGGTCTAATAATTAAAATGCAGAAAAATGCCTAATTCAGATGTTTCCGATGTACTCCTTTCATAGCTAAGAGTGAACGATTGACCCCAAATTCCCTGCATTTTCCTATCTGCCCAAATAGTTCCCAAGTTCATACCTAGTCACTGCTCCCACTGAGGGGTCTCCCAGCTGCCAGAGCCCTGCTGGCCAGTGAAGAACCATTTGCAGAAAAGGGTCTCCAAGGAGGTCAAGTGAGGACAATAAAGTCTGTTCTTTAGGAAAAGCCCAAGAAAACAAAAAACTTTACTTATTCTCTAGTTTCGCCAGGAGAAAAGAAGTAAAAGAATCCTACTGGAGAAGTAAAAATAAATGTATGTCATTCAGTTCTAGTTCACATGGACAAGAAAGATGGTAGATAATCTAAGTGTGTCTGAACACACAACCTGGCTGGTAGGTGACTGGCAGATGTTTGGGGACTATACCTATTTCCACCAAATTGACTGCTAGTGAGATAGCTCTGACAGCCTGTAGCCTGGTTCAGCAATTCCACTGAACTATCAATTTTGATACCTGACCACACCCAAGAATTGACCATGATTTCTAATATGTGTCTTACCCCCTCAAGACCAGTGTATTCCTCCCTTTTTGCTCCCAACATTTCTTGCCAAAAAAAATGAAGTTTTGTCTGCAGCCATATTTTTGTGGAAATTTAGGTTTAGTAGTGTGAATAAAAAGGGAAAGCAAGTTAATTATCATCAACAATAGCTAATATTACTTGGGCAAGCACTAAATGCTAGCTACTAGTCTGTGCCCTTTGAATACATCATTTCCTTAATTCGCACAACAACTGGATGAGCTAAGTACTATTATTGTCTTCATATCATAAGCGTGGGAACTGAAATACAGAGAGGTTATATACCTTGCCCAAGGTCATACAGCTAGCAAACAGCAGAGCTGGGATTCAAACTTGGTGTGGCTGACTTCAGAATCCAAGGTTTAAGCACTATGCTTACCATACGATAGCAAAGTTACTAACTTTATTTAAACATCATGCTAGGCAATGTATTTCTGAAAGGGAATGCCATATCTTCTAGAGTTCTTAGAGAAGGTAAATAGTTGAATAGACAAGAGGGAAATACGTGAGTAGCAATTGCTTAGATCTTAATAAAGCCACTGACCAGCATGATTTTTTACAGCAAAAGAAGTTGGAAAAGAACCAGAATATCCCACATTAGGAAATTAAAGTATGGCATAGTTATGTACACAGTTAAGCAACTGTTAAAATGATGGTGAAGAGGTATATTTACTGACATTAAGATATTCATGATATATTATGATAGATTAATAATGAATCCCTTTACAAGGATTCTGCAAGTACTGCAACAAGAGACAAGAGACAAGAGACAAAAAAGGAAGGAAGGAAGGAAGCAAGCAAGCAAGCAAGCAAGCAAGCAAGCAAGCAAGCAAAATCCTGAGACTTTTGCCCAGTTGCCTTCAGCTCATGAATGTTTACTACCTCCTTGTGAGAAGAGAGACTGGTGATCCAAGCTAAACTCTTCTGCAATATTTTTATGATTATGTCACATTCAACTGTTTATTAAATGAAGTTCACTGTTTATACACTGAGTATGATTGTGATGTTCTCATTATTCTAAAATAATCTTTGTTTGTAAAAAAAAAATTAACAGTTCCTGTCAGCATTAGTCTCTCAAAATGGGCTAGAAACCATATCTCTATGGCACTGGTTCTGGGAGAAAAGAGGAACAGACATTAGTAAGAGGAGCATGGAAACCCTGGCTGGTTCTAAAACCCCAGGACAGCTATGGGAGGTGTGCCCCCAGGGAGTAACTGGGGGACAAGAATAGCAGAGGTGTCCTACAACCTAGTATTATTCCCGGGAATTTATGAAAAATAAGGTTAGGGAGTGCAAAGCAACAGGACCTTGTCTTCTGATATTGATCTGGAAAGCATGAAGCAGATACAAAATACCCCAGTTGGTGGGTCAGGGCTGTTCGGTGGTAGAATCATGGAAATACCTGGTATCCCTGAGCTGATGGTTCATCTGGATTCTCACTGGTTCTGAGAGAGGAATAGGTGGCTCGTTCTAAAGGAGTTCTGATTGAAGAACCTAACTGGCACTAAATATACCAAAAAGCATCAAAACCTGCCTGACCTCCACCAGTCATTCTGCCACTAAAGAAGCGCCATCTGGGCAGGTTGTCTCCGACGGGGTTAAGCAATGGGGCTGCTGACAAGCTATATTTACATATTAATATAGCAAAAATCTTTTTTAAAACAAGATGGAAAACCATGATAAAGATAAAAGGAAACTTGTTAACTCAACTTCTAGGGATATAACTAAATAGGAAGAATGGGAGAATAGTTACACAGTTAAAAATACTGATCACTGTAGATAAAGAATGTGGCTGAACAATTAGGTTGAATGATCTCAAACTGTGAACTAATTCATCAGCCTCTGTGGGTCACAAATTTCTCATCTGTAAAATGTGCAAAATAACAGCATCTCTAAACTCTTTAAGCCCTATGGAATAAGGTAATACAAGGAACTAAGAGAGGGTATTCATTGTTTGGCCTATTAATGCCTTGCTACTCCAAGTGTGAATAGTAGGCCAAGCTCACAGGCATCACCTGGGAGCTTTGTAGAAATGTAGACTCTCAGGCCCCATCCTAGACCCACTGAATCTGCATTTAAACAACATTCCTGGGTGATTCGTGTGTGCACTAATGTTTAAGAAGCATTATGACAAGGCAACTTGTTGTTGAATTTTGAGTCACGAATACATACACATCTTTTTGGCCCTGGAAACCAAACAAAGAAGTAACTTGGAACGTTAAACGAAAGAGTAACAACATCCCTTGATGGTCAGCTATGTCCTGGCTACTGTGCTAGTGACCATACGTGTTTTCTTATTTAAGTGGGAAAAGAATTAAAGAGAATATCATAGTCTAGTTCTCTTTATAACTGCCTACTCCTAGTTATTTTATTATTCCTTTTATTTACATGTCAGGCACTCTCACATGTAGTTTGTTGTTTATCTGTACCATAAACCTAAAAATTATTTTCCCTCTGTCACAGGTGAGGACAGGAACACAGAAATTAAGTAACCTGTATACTGTTACAAGTTAGGAAACAAACACTGTGTTTTAAAAACAGGTCTTTTGAATCAGAAACCCCTACTCTTTCCACACATATCACAAAGCCTCTCAGTCAACTCAGAAAAATGTCCTCCACTTGCCATAATCCTTAATACACTAAATTTATATTTTCAATTCAGGACTTTCCTACAGATGTTTAAAAAATAAGGAAGGATGCAAACAACAGGGGCAATCAGATCATCAAATAAATAAACTTTGTGTCTTGCATTTCAAAGAAAATAATTTTTAATAAGATGCAACAATGGGGGTTCTTGAGACCCAATGGTGAGGGGTGAAGGAAAGCCTCATCTTGACTCTGCTAACATGAAAAGCTTCTTTTATGGGGTATGACCCTTTAAAACATACAGTGTTGGGAAAGCACATAATTTATAAAAGGAAAGTTCAGATAAGAACAATAAATTCACAATTTATGATTAACTACGATCCACAGGACATGAAAAACTGAAGGCTGAGATGGTGCCAACAGGACTACAACCAAAGGAAACTATGGAAATATTTTTCAGGGTCATTAGTTTCATGCCTGTTTTTTGTTAGATTGTGCTGAAAGAACTATTCCCAATTGGCTTAAAGATGGTTACTTCAAGATTTTTTTTTTTCTTTTAGAATTCTCTAGTCTATGACAAATATTATATACATTTATATGCTCCCCAAGCCCTAACCAATAAGTGAAAGACATGGATCCCCATGTGCAAGGAATTGAGTTCAATGTCAGCCACTTTGTTGGAATGAGCTTTTTAAAATAATGGTTGGGGGTGGGGGGGGCGGAGCCAGAAAGTTCCTGGTTTGAGTGATACAGAGGAAATTCCCATGCAGAGTTTACCTTCAAGATTTCTCTTAGTAACACATATTCCCTTTACCTCCACAAACGCAGTTACGTGGTGCCTCAAATGCAGAGCTGCACAACAGCTTGATACCTTTAGTGTTTTGAAATAGCAAATGCAAAACATCCAAATCAAAATCCAGACTGGTTTGCCTCTTTACAGTGAGGATATAGCCTATTTATGGGAAAATACATTCATGGCCATGTACTTCAGTTTATGGAATTTTTAAAAACTATTTTAAAATAGTTTTTAAGTAAACTAAAATAATTTTAAAGACACTAAAATTTTTTTTAAATGCAATAATGAAGGCTTTCGAAAAGTTACAAAAATTAATTTTGTTTTTGTCAATTTATATTGTCATATATCCAATTTATTAAAGGCGTATATATCTTGCTATGACTAAACATTTTAACTTCAGTAGACATAGAAAGGGTCAGTGGTTTACAACAAATGTAAATAAGAGATTAAAATAATATAAATTAATCCCTAGCTATTAATAACTGCCTCTTTAAATTCTACATGTTATCTTTTGAATTCCTTGTTTGCTGTAGGCAAACACTCCATTATTTGTGTTTAACATAAACATGAATATCTACCTCCACAAATCCATCATAAATAAGAAACTGACTTATGGGAAAGAGGAGAATGAGGTGATAGAATGGGGCAGAGAAGCTGGTGAGGGCACAGGATAGCTGGTGGCAGGAAACTGTAAAAAAAGGTCACATTCAGGAAGGGGGTAAGGACAGGAGAAATGAGGTAGAAAAGGTTTCATTATGGCAGAGATGGAAAGAGCCTGGGAGAGAGAAGTCAAACTGGGCTAAAGCTTAGAGAAGAGTGTAGTGGAGAGAGAGACACCTAGGGCAAGGGCTGGGGGAAAGGACAAATTGGATAAGAATGTGGAGGAGAACCCCTCTGAGGAGATCGCTGGGGACAGCGAAGAGCAAGAGGGAAGGCGAGAGAAGGGGAGAGGGGGAGGGGTGGAGCCGGGGGAGGTCGGGGAACAACAACAAGAAGGTGGGCAAAGGAGAGGATGGGGTGGAGAGAAAGGGAGAGGAGAGAGAGACAGACCTCAGCTGCATAAAGCCAGAGTATACCTATGGAACAAGGTTGATGGGGAAATTTGGAGGAATAGGGCCTGTTGGAAGGGGACTGGGCTCTACCATAGCTATATATCTCATCTCCGTGGTTAAAGTTTCCCAACTGTAGACTTTCCTTACAGTTCATTAACTTGAAGGAGTAGTGAAAGCTTTATTCATCCTTTGTTCCAATTGTCTGAACTCTTTCTGTAATTCTGTGTTATATGAAATTATATTTGTAGACAACATTAAAGTTTAGAGATAAACATTTCTCAGCTGGTTCTTTCAGCAAAAACTTTAAATAAGAGCCTTGGGGACCTCCTAGGTGGCGCAGTGATTAAGAATCCGCCTGCCAATGCAGGGACCTGGGTTCGAGCCCTGCTCCAGGAAGATTCCACATGCCATGGAGCAACTAAGCCCGTGCACCCCAACTATTGAGTCTGTGCTCTAAAGCCCCTAAGCCACAACTACTGAAGCCCATGTGCCTAGAGCCTGTGCTCTGCAACAAAAGAAGCCATGGCAATGAGGAGCCTGCACACCACAATTAAAAGTAGCCCCCGCTCATCGCAACTAGAGAACTAGAGAAAGCCCATGTGTAGCAGCAAAGACCCAACACAGCCAATAAATAAGTAAATAAATTTATATAAAAAAGGTGATTAACAGAAGTAGAATTTAATATCCATATGTGTATTATTGTTAAAAAAAATAAAAATAGTCTTGATTTACATACAAAAATGTAGAACATATATTCTTTTAATCAGAAAACTTGTAAAAGTTTTAAAAGAGATTTTAAAAGATTTTATGTAATAATACAAAGTCAGTCCTTGTGGGTATGTTTCCATTTGATAACAAATATTTTGATTTATTCTATCATATGGAAAATAGTTTATAGCTGTTTGGAAACGTGTTCACATAATATTAATCTAAAGCAAATTTATGTAAATTGAATCATACTTGTACATTATCATCAAGCTCTATTTTAAATTGAAGATGGGTTTACAAGGTAAAGACGGAGACCCTGAGATGTAAAAAGAATCACAATAAGGAATACTGAAACCTTAATAAATATTTAAAAGGAAATGACCATTAAATTCTTAAAACAATGATGCAGGACCTATATAAAGAAAAATACAAATTTAGAGAGGGATCAAAGAGGAAAAGAACACACTGGGAGTCATATTATGATCCTGAGTGCAGAGCTATAATCTGTCTCTAAATTATCCACAAAAGTTAAAGTAAATCCAATCAAAGTCCCAACGTATTTCCTCCAGAAAAAGACAAACATATACACACAAACCCCACAAATTTTTATACACATTTTTGGGGGTGAAGGGTCTCTAAATCCCCCCAAACCTATGCATGGGCCCAACAGCACCTCTGTTGTAGATGTACATATATAATGATGTGAGAAGATACTACAATCGAATGAAAAACATAGGTTAAAAAACAGTTTACAGACTTCCCTGGCGGTCCAGTGGTTAAAACTCTGTGCTCCCAGTGCAGAGGGCCCAGGTCCGATCCCTAGTCAGGGAACTAGATTCCACATGCCACAATTAAGAGTTTGAATGCCACAACTAAGACCCGGTGCAGCCAAATAAATAAATAAATATAAAAAAAAAAAGTTCAAAAAGCATGAGTTCATTTTTTATTAAAATACATATTTATCTGTATTCATTGAAAAATTTGGAGGGTTACAACCAAATAATAAACAGTTGTTATCTTTGAGTAGTGGAATTACAAGTGATTTCTTTTTTTTTCTTTATTTGTCCATTATCACTTTTCCACAATCAACATGAACTGGTGGTAAAATGAAAAATTATAAAACCCCTACAATTCTCAAAGTAAAAAATTCTAAAACTTAATTTATAACATTTCAAGTTACCTTCCTTGAAGATAATGTTATGGGAAAGAGACACACAGTATTTGCTATTAGGTCCTTAAAAAGAAATCCACAGTTAAATTCCAAAGCTGTTCCTCTGTTGTTTCCAGGCGGGTTTGATTTGTTGATATGATCTAATTACTTATTTTATGGTGCTGATTATAGTGGTTGGTGGCTATTTCTGCATTTGTTTATTCACCCTTTGAGCAAGCTGTTGGGAACCAGGTGTTAGACGTTGCTGTAATTTATTATTTCCATAAGTGCACATTTTCACACTGTGGGTTTTCTTTAAGTGGCATAAACCGTATAAAACTGTAATTAGAACAAACATTTGTTTCAGGAAGTCTTTAAAAATATCCAGCTATATGTATATGCAAACCTTTCCTGTGAAAAGGTTATGGGGGAAGGCAAGAGAGAAATACAAATATTCCTGTGACGTGATGAAGGGTCTCACTCCTTCTTTTAAAAGAATTCCCTGGAGCTCACAAAACGCAACGCATAAAAAGCATTGAGAAAGCATTAAATAACGGGAAGAATGAAACAGTATGTTCATACTTTCACACTCAAGACTTTCTAATTTAGAATCAAGTACTTGGACTTCTGATGAAAGAGCCGTCTAGGACAGAAGAATCCAGTGTGTCAACTGTAGTCCAATAAATGGAATTGCCATTCATGCCTCGTCCTTTTTCTGTTATCTGGTTTTGATATTCATTCATTTGGCCTATTAGAACCCAAAGCACTTAAACTTTAGTTGAATAAAATAATCATTAAAGTACAGAAACAGGCCTGAGATGGAGACGGGACTTTTTAATCATATTAGATAACTATGTCTGAAGAACTCAAACGCTTCCATAAACTACCCAAGGATAATTAACACAAGCTGCAGACCATGCTTTTAGTTTTGGTTTTAATATCTTCAAAATGTGGTGTCAGGACCAGAAACACTTTGTACCAACGTGGAGAAACCTCATCTGTAGTGAATTATATCTCACGAATGATTTCAGAGATCTGATTTCTTATAAAATAAGAAAGAGCATTAGCCATTAATGACTCTCTGGGATATTTAATCCACAAAGTTTAGGTTGTTACTTCTCAGCCAGCTATTACTAGAAGCCGGGGTAAGGATGCCTAGAACCCAGGAGATGTGAATTCAGGATCATGTTAGCAGATAATCTTTTTTTTTTTTTTTCCCCAAACATTGCATGATTACTTGGGCCTCTCCTCTTCAGGTGGTGTGAATTAAATGTTTGGAAAATACTGATGTTTCTCAATTCTTTACCCACTGAGACATATTAGAAAGGAACTGTATTTGAGGCTTAAATTTGTCACTGCATAAGGACAGATTCTAAGAAGGTGAGGAATAAAAATCAAAAATGTGCTAACTCCTTCATTCTTACACTGATTCAGGGAGCAGAGCATTTACTAACTGCCTACCGAGCCCCAGGTGTTGCATAATTAAAGATCAGAAGGACACACCCAAGTCTATTCACTTTAAGTCCTCCTGGATCTCGAATTTTAAAAATCTTTTAGGTGGTGTTCAATGGTAATTTTAAAAAAGATATAAACACAAACATCAATTACTTGTTTTTAAGGCAAAACTATTCATGGAAATTATGCAAGTGAAAATAAGAACCCTGATCATACAAAACTGAAATAGGGCTACAAATATTGCATCAGACACACACTAAAAGCTTATTTGTTGTTTATATGAAATTCAAATTTAACTGGATGTCCTGCATTTTTTTATTTGCTAAACCTGGCCACTCTGAGCTGAAAACCAGAGAGCCAGCAGGCACTCCAGCTTGGAGCTGCCCTGTGGGTGCAGCGGCTGGGGGGCGAGGGTCCCAGGCACGCCTGGAGGGCGCTGACAACTGCTGGTTGATAATCCGATAAAGACAGAGGCCCAATGCCACCGTTCTTTTCTGATTGGGTAAAAAGTACAGTAAGCATTGCCCACAGCATCTAAATGTTTCCACAATATTACTAATATTATACTACATTTTCAATTGATTTTAAAGCTAAAAATTCAGAGAGCTATAAAACTCTTTAGAGCCCTTAGGGGGCCAGAATTGGTGAAGGCTGATTCTCTCTGGAAAAAAAAAATCCAACTTGGTAGAAATCTTTTGTGAGTCACATCACCTCTCTGGGTCTGTTTACCAATCTATAAAGTAAGAAAACCAGACTGTGGCTTTGCTCGTATCGATCCCTCCTGCATTTGAAATGTTCTCCCCGTCCAACTTCGCTTTTCTAAATCTTGTCTTAATTCACGGGTCTGCTAAAAGTTGTCCCTGAGCTTCCCACTCAAAAGTAATTTCTGCTCCTCCAATTACCCCAGCACTTCTCCTGTGTCAGGTATCACTTTTTACCTTATAGATATTCATGTACTCGTCTCGTCTCCCTTCCATGACTGAAGCCCTCTAAAGCCAGAACCTGTCACTCATTCATCTTTGTAATCCCCACCCTTCTATCCTGGCACCAAGTGCCTCATTTTGTTTAATGCCCTTGCTGTGGGCTGAGGATGCAGCCTTTTTTCTGTGCCTCTGAGGAAGGCAGACTTTTTAGGGTCATTGCCTGAGCATTTTCTGATTCAAGTCAGACCCTCAAAAATGCCTTTGTACAGATCTGAGAAATAGCAAACAGGAACAGAAATAGCTAAAGCAATGACAATCCTATTGCATGCACTCCTGAGGTTGTGTAATTGTGGTCAGAAGTCTCTGCATTTTAAAAGGCTGATTGGGGGCACTTACAGACGGAGCAGATAAGTTGTCTTTACAACAAAAATACAGACCAGCATCAGCATTCGAACCAGAAAGCATGGCCAGTAATGGGTGCAGAGGGGCAGCTCACCTGAGTCAGAAGACAAGGCAGAACCAGAACCATGAAAGAAGGGTACCTCAGCCAGAATCAGAAGGAACCCTACCCTAGAAGAGGATGGGCAGTTAAAACTAGACCTACGTGATATGTTATTACTAATCTATACATTATCTGCACAGGATATGTGTGAAAGTGAGTTTAAGTCATAAAGTGCTTTTCAGGAAAAGAACACTAAGAAAGCAAAGACATAAATATCAAAGTCAAACCTTTTAGAAACAAATATTGTGCAACCTTTGCTTTCCCAACTCAGTGAGGAAACACGATGCTCTGGAGGTTGAAAGCCCAGTTCAGCCATGGAAGAAGGATCTGCTCAGCAAATGGGGAGGTGCCTGGGGAAGCCACGGGCATGACGGGGTCACCCAGGGAGACCCCAAAGAGTGAGTCAGGTCCTGTGTTTATGAGATCGGGCACGAGGCGATCCCAGGCTTCCTCCCCAGCCATCTGAGCTTCTAGTTTTGTGACACATTCAAAGGAAGCCATGTGAGAACGTTTCTGTGAAATCAGTGACACTGATTGAATTAAACAAAAGAATCCCATACATTTCCGCTCTTCCTCTTTGGCTGATAACAACGCAGAATAAGAAATGACCTTTGGAAAAGTTAGTCATTTGACCCAAATGGTGCTGTCCCTGTGTTTCTTAGTAACTACCTCATAGGCTAGTGGCCCCATGATTACTTGAACTGTGAGGAATTTAATTATTGGCATGAATTCTTGAGTTTTATCAGCTGTGGTCACTTCTACATAAACCATCTCATATTAAAACAAGCACTGGTTAATATACTTCCAACACACCAAAAGCGAGCCAACAGCAGTGGGTGGATGTTTACTTCACGGCCCTGTTCTCTGTCTTATTCAGAAGCCAGTTCCTTAGGATGGAAGGGGGGACACATTTCCTACCAGTGGAAACACAGAAGTCCTTTCCTTGTCTCTTAGCAGACCTTCCAGAGAAGACCATTTCTAGACAGCGTAGCTAGAGTGAATGAACAACCGTGAAGAAAACCCAGAATTCCAGGTAGACCTCAGTGTCTGGCGATGAACAACATAGAAAAATCTAGCTAATTCTAGAACACTGCTTGCATTTTGCCCTGTTAACCCCAGAAGCAGGATTCAGGTTTAAGTCATCACTGTAAACCTTACATTTCTGTGGCTCAAGGGCCACAAAAGGGCAGCTCTGCAGACAGACAAAACAGGCTCCAAATTCTAACTCTGCTTCTCATCTTGCTAGCTGTTATTCGCCTCATGAGGTTATTGTGGAATTTTTATTAGATTATGTACATGAAAAGTGTAATGCAATGCCTAGTGGCAAATGCTCAATAAATAGCATTTATTTTTATCACAATGATCACTACATGTCTGCTGACTGATTTGATAATAACTTATGGAAAATGTGAGTTAGAGAACATTTCACTTTTTGTATCTAACATATTTTTAAATACCTTTATTTTGTCTGATCATAGAGTGATGCATGTCTAATGCAAAAGTTTAGAAAATATAGGATAAAAAAGATTAATCCTGGAATCCAGAGATAACACTGTGAACTTTTGGTGTGTACCCTTCCAGACTTGTTTGTAAGCAAATATACATATATGCATGTAAGTGTATACATATACACTGCATGTTTTGGTTACAAAAGTAACAACATATAGAGTTTGGAAGCATTCCCAGGTCAGTCTTCACTGATATCAAAAACTGCTGCATTAGGCAGGAACAGAGACACAGACTTAGAGAAAGGACATGTCAGGGGGAGGGGAAGAGGGGGATGAATTGGGAAATTGGGATTGACATATATACACTATTGTGTAAAACGGATAGCTAGTGGGAACCTGCTGTATAGCACAGGGAGATCAGCTCGGTGCTCTGTGGTGACCCAGATGGGTGGGATAGAGGGGTGGGGGTGGGAGGGAGGTCCAAGTGGGAGGGGATAGATGTATACATACAGCTGATTCTCTTCATTGTACAGCAGGAACTGATGCAACATTGTAAAGCAACTATACTCTAATTTAAAAAAACTGCTGCATTATGTTTCATTAAATGACTATATCACAACCCAATTCCCTATTACAAATGGTGTTGTGATAAATATCTTTAAAAATATATCTCTGTACATCTGTCCTTAAGGACAGATTTCTAGAAGTTAAACTGCTGAGCTGAGACAAAAAACATCCCCATTTAAAAGTTTGTACAAGTGCTCTACAGGGCCGCCCAACAAGGGGAACAAGCTAAAAATTTGCCCTAGGCCTCAGGACCAGGCTTCCCCGTCTGCCACCCCCACTGGCCCCGTCTACTCTGCCTGCAGGGTAAGAGCTCATCCGATACTGACACGGTATCATCATCTTTTCATTCTTACCAATATGACTGGCAAAAAATTGCATCTCACTTTAACTTGCATTTCTTTGATGAACAGCAACTTCTTTGTGTCTTGATGGTAGCTGTCTTCCTCAAACTTAGAGGATAATTTATGGCTATCAGACAGGGAGTATAAGAAAAAGTGAGAGGCAGAAAGAAGAGGA
Organism: Hippopotamus amphibius kiboko; assembly: GCF_030028045.1. Classification (NCBI taxonomy): domain Eukaryota; kingdom Metazoa; phylum Chordata; class Mammalia; order Artiodactyla; family Hippopotamidae; genus Hippopotamus; species Hippopotamus amphibius. The sequence continues at coordinate 37,584,347 of NC_080196.1, read as the reverse complement.
AACGTGGCTGCAAATTTCAACAAGGGGTTTCAGATTAAAGAGAAAAGTAAATACACAGTCCTGTACTCTGCCCAGTACGTGCTAGTTGACTGATCGGAAAGCAAATTCATGAGGGAAGCAGCTGAAAAGCACTAATAGTAGGAGGCGGGCTTATGAACAGAAGAGGGACTCTGATTTCTGCAGTAAACTGAAGAAATCACATACCAGGCACTGGTTACCGTGACATTAACAGTGACATATTTTTGAGGCTGTGGCAAGAGTTGTGAGTATGCTTGGTTAATGATAAACCCAGAGGGAACCACTAGGGAAACTGGGCTGGGAGAACGGGAATAAGAATGAAGAAAACTCTGAGGAACAGAGCAACAAACAAAACGAAACAAAACAAACACATGAAAACAGTTGAGTCGTCACTGAGCTTAGCCCCTTAGATTCAGATCGCTAGAACTAGGAAAGGTTGTCTGCCAGGCCAGTCACAGGGGGCTAAGAGCCTGTCCTTGCCTTGTCTTGAGGGATGTTGGTCTTTTGTCTCTAAGCATGTAAAGGTTCGCAATAAAGCAGAGCCTCCATAAGAGACCCTGTGAACTCCAGACAAGAAGGGCTGTGGATGTTCAGGATGGGGTCAGCCGAAGGAGGACACGGGGGCCCACTGCAAGAGGCACCTTACATTTTATTTTGGTACCTTTGTAGGGAGTTGGATGCATGCTGTGAACTCATAGTTGAACAGATTTATGTATTATTTTGGAGATAATTCTCCATTGTGTGATGCCAAACTAGAACGGTCTGTCAAACGATAGGTGTAAAAGTAAAAAAGAAGTGGGATTTATCCCAGTGTTCCGCTGAACACAAAATAGTTGTCATCTCATAGCCCAGGGAATGACACAAATTATCCTTGTTCTGCTTTGGGACATTGTTAACGCTTCTGGCACTAAGATGTCCTGCACTGGAGCTCTTTAATATTAAACAAGCAAACAAACAAACAAAAAAACCCAAAAAAACAAAAAAACTTTGAATTTTCTCACAAGTTCTCAGATCTTTACTTGAATGTTAAGGGGATGGGTAGCCACATTTTACAGAGAAGACAGCTGAAAAATAAAAGCAAAGTGTCTGCTTCTAGATCCTAGCAACTTGGTAGCAGTTCTGAGAGTCCTCAAGTTTGCTTTGATATTGCATATGGATAGTTCTTGAAGCAGGCCACTGTGTGGCATTTTAGTTAAAAAGCTTCATCTATACACACAGTTATTTGGGTGATTAATTAATCCTTCCTTCATTAAGTCCTTTACACTCCTGGTCTTTATTGCCCATTTTGTATATGATCATTTACTTGTCTTTATTTTTGAAAAGCAGATATCACATATCCTCATGTGGTTCCTTCTGCCAAGGCACCATGCTTTATGCTTCTGCTCCGGCTGTTCTGACGGCTTCTAGCACAGGGCTCTGATGCTCCTAATAATCCTCAGGGATGGATAAGTAAGGCCTCAGGATGAATCTGAACCTCCAGATTTCCCAGATTTCAGCGGCAGCAAGGCCAAGGAATGAAATAGAAGGAGAACTCTTAACACCTCCTCTCCCAAGCCTCAGGGGATGAAGCTAAGACAAACTGTTCTCTCTGAACTCTCTTTAGCCCACAGATTTGTAAGCAAATGAGATAAATTAGAAGATATACCCAAAGGTTAGGTTCCTAAAATTATACAAAAAGTGAGCCTTCCTTGCCCCCCAAAACAAGTAATCAAAACAAAATCCTTCTCAGTAACTGCAAAAACAAAATCAACCAAACAAAAAAACACTTCAACTCAATTCATCTTGCCAATTTATAAGATTTTAGGATGTTCCCTAACAGTTTTATCTTTGTGTATTTTTAGTACAACTATTACACAGATGTTGAAATGCTAAATTCAGAAAATGGAAAATCGTTTTGCTGACATGCCAGCATTTGAAAGAAAGAATGGAGAGTTCAAAATAAAAACCCTGGGAAGTACCTGAAAGAAGTATTAAGGTATAAAAATAAAGTACTCATGACGAACTTCCACAGAGAGATGCAGAGAATTCCAACTGGCAGGAATCCTGAAGAACAGGGTAGAAGAGAACAGGAAAGGGGCTTGGAGTCCATATCTTGATGTTGGATATAACATTTATAAGTCCCTTGAAAAATCATCTAGGGGAAGAAGTCTACACCAACATCACTCAAGCAAAAAGTATCTGCTTTTTACTTCTAGTATGTTTCCCGTGGGCTCAGATACGGGCATTATATATACATGTTGTTTTCCTTTTTATGTCTGCTTGTATTCTTCAGAATTTCTATGAATACATATTACTTATATATATTTTATCATGTAAACATACACATACATATTTACAGAGATTTTGTTTAAATTTATAATTTTGTTTTACGTACATATATAAACTTCATGTCTCAGTTCTGACTATGATTCAGACTGCTACTTTTTTATTTTATTTTATTCTATTCTAATTTATTTACTTTTTTTTCCACAGGGCTCACTCCCTTCCTTTCTTCAGAAGGCTGCTACTTTAAATTTCCAGATATCTTAAAGGTCTGAGCACAATTTTCTCACTTGAGGGATATGTGAAGCTCTGTTACGGTTAAGGAAGTGGACAGTAAGATGCAAAGCAAACAACTCCAATTTGGAAGCATTTTATGAACATTCCATTCTGGCAACTTATAGTTTTTGCTGTCTTTAGCCCTTTAGAGATACAGTCTTATATCAACTGTATTAGAAAAGTACCACTCTGAAGTGACTGATTAATAATACACAGTATTATACAAAAAAATACAAAATATACAAAAATGAATATAGATATTATCAAATAATTTAAAGTTAAAATTCCAGAAGCAGGTGCAATTTAGATCTCAGAAACAACTATGTATGTTGTGCAATAATTTGCTATATGCCAAGAGAGAACATCTGTTTTTAATTTCACTGTGAAATCTGGTGTAAAAGTAGAGTTAACAAAGAAGGACGTTTTTTCCTGCTGTTTATTAATTAACTGAAAACAATTTTATTTTGCCACTTGGAGGTGTAAAATCAGTAAGGTGTAAAAGGTTCTTTTAAAAATAACCTTTAATTTCCTGTAGAAATTTTAGGAAATACAGCCAGGTAAAAAACAAACAAACAAACAAACAAAAAACAACATCACTAGTAATTCTAAAAACATTTTCCTGGGTTTTCCTTCTGGCACTACCTCTTTCTCTGTGCATGAATGTGTGAATGTGTGCATATTCTAAAGAGAGACATGAAAACGTGGTTTGCTCCTTTGTTTCTAATTGAGGATCCTGACAGAATATCTAATAGAAGTGACTAGATTCCTCAGCAGCAATAAAAGTTGTATCAAAGAAGCACAGGGAAGTGATAATAATAATACTAATAGTAATCATAACAATTGTGTTTAGTGCATAGCATGAATTATTTCATCAACCCTCATAATAGCACAGTGAATGGGTACCGTTATTACTCTCACACACAGATGAGTAACTGAGACACATGTAGATGATATAATCTGCCCAAGGTCACACAGCAAAGATGAGAAGATTGAGGTAGAGGGATCATTTAAGATAACACATCTCCTTAGACTAGAAGGAGATTCAAGATTAGAATTCAAGTCTCTTGACTCTCAGTCCATTCAAATAAATTTTCTCTGCCTTATCTTGGTCGGGGACTCTGGACAAAGCTCAGAAAAGAGCTGTAGGCAAAATTCTGAATATTTCAGATAATTCCTCCGTCATTCACACTGATAAGATGAGATCCACACAGTGGATACCAAACCAGTGCGCGTTGAATCTAAATGTCAGGAAGTGCTTACTGTCCACAGAGACTGGTTCTGAGGACCCTTGTTCATACCAAACATCCGGGCAGCTCTGAGTAGAGGTCCTGGAGATAGAAAATGAATGGTTCAAGAAAGAAGCCAGAGAGGAAACTGAGGCCCTGATGGAGTGTTCACCAATTCATTCAACAAATATTTATGGAGGGTCTACTGTGGGCCGGGTACATAATGGAAAAAGCACAGATGAAGTCCCAGTCCTCAGGAAGTAGTGGGAGACAGACAACAGATAATGAAACATTAAACATGATGCTGCTCCTATGAAGAAAAATAACTCAGCGTAAAGGAGAGTGGCAGGGGAAGGTGTATTTGACATAACGTGGCCTGGGAAGGTCTTTCTGATAATGTGACATTTGAGCAACGAGGTGAGGGAGGAATGTTTCGGGGGAGGGATTGTGGGGGGCGGGGAGTTGGGAGGGAATGAGGCTGCAGATGTTGCCAGGGGTCAGGCCATGTGGGGCCACTGTGTTCTGGAAAGAGGTTCTGGATAGTCACAGTAGTCAATATTGCTGTCATTGGGACAATTTCATCCATAATAAAGAGAAATTAGGCACAAAATTTCTTGAGATTTTTCATTTTTTAATGAGCAATCTGGTGTAGGAGAGCATTTAGTGACATTTCTAATAATTTTCGAGAGATTGTTCAGACTCCTGTATAAGCTTCTCTCTCTCTCTCTCTGTCACTCCAACCTCCTGTTTCTACCTCTATACCTCTCTCTATCTCCATCTCCATCGCCGTCTCTTATCCTTAAGGAACATGGTCTCCTGAAATCCACTCCTCCCAGTCTCCACAGTGAAGACCAATCGGGAGAGCTCACCATGTCACAGAACTTGTACAGCATAAGTCAGGATTTTGAAACGTATTTTTAATAGTGGTTTGACAGAAACCACATGGATTTCAAACTATACTACAAAGTTATAGTAATCAAAACAGTAGGGTACTGGCAAAAAAACAGACACATAGATCAATGGAACAGAACTGAAAGTCACACATATATGGATAATTAATTTATGACAAAGGAACAAAGAACATACAATGGAGAAAGTCTTTTCAATAAATGATGTTGGGAAAATTGGACACCCACATGCAAAAGAATGAAACTAGACTACTGTCTTGCAGTGTACATGAAAATTAACTCAAAATGGATTAAAGACTTGAGTGTAAGACCTAAAACCATTCCTACAAGAAAACACAGGCAGTGACCTCCAAAGGCAAGGGAAACAAAAGCAAAAATAAACAAATGGGACTGCATCAAACTAAAAAGCTTCTGCACAATAAAGGAAACCATCATCAAAATGAAAAGGCAATCCACTGAATGGGAGAAGATATTTGCAAATCATATATCCACTGAGGGGTTAATGTTCAAAATATATAAAGAACCCATACAACTCAGCAAAACCAATTAAAGCCAACCTGATTTAAAAATGGGCAGAGGATCTGAATAGGTATTTTTCCAACAAAGACATACAGTTGGCCAAAGGGCACATGAAAAGATGTTCAACATCACTAATTATTAGGGAAATACAAATTAAAACCACAATGGCATATCATTTTACACCTGTCAGAATGGCTATTATCAAAAAGACAAAGAATAACAAATGTTGGAAGGGATGTGGAAAAGGGAACCCTCATACACTGTTGGTGGTACTGTAAATTGGTTCAGACACTATGAAAAACACTACAGAGATTCTTCAAAAAGTTAAGAATAGAACTATTATATGACCCAGCCATACCACTTCTGGGTATTTATCTGAAGAATATGAAAACACTTGTTGGAAAAGATATACATACCCCTATGTTCATTGCAGCATTATTTACAACAGCCAAGACATGAAAACCACCTAAGTGTCCATCGGTGGATTAATGGATAAAGAAGATATGAAGTATATATACAATGGAATACTACTTAGCCATGAAAAGGAATGGAATCCTGACATTTTCAACAACATGAATGGACCTTGAAGGTGTTATGCTAAGTAAAATGTCAGACAGAGAAAGACAAATACCATATGCTTTCACTCATACATGGAATCTAAAAAAACCCCACACAAACACAAAAATAAAACAAAGAAAACTTTGTAGATACAGAGATCAGATTAGTGGTTACCAAAGAAGAAGGGCATTGCAGGGGGTGAAATGGGTGAAGGGGGTTAACTGTATCGTGATGGATGGCAACTAGAATTGTGGTGGTGAGCACTTTGTAATGTATACAGATGTTGATTATAACACTCTATGTCTGAAACTTAGTTTTCAAAAAAAGAAAAAAAAATTCTTAACAGTGGTTTGACAAATAAAATCACTTTGGAGGTCAATGACAATAAGCCAAATATAATGAAAAGGATAAAGTATTACTGATCCAGAGTTAAGTACTGACAGGAAATTTTACCTAAAAGACTGGTTTGGTATCTATCAATAATTCCATTAGGACTGTATTAACTCAAATATTGAAGGGTATCATTTATTTTTTTGCTTGCTTCTCATTTCAAAAGTAGTCTGTGTCACAGGATAAGACATCATCATAATGATTGTATATCTCAAATTATATGGGATGGTCTTGATTTTAGCTATTTTGTCCCATACCTTTGGGAACATGTCATCAAATTTTAGGTTCCAGAGAGCCTCTATACCTGTAGTTGAAATTAGACTAATCTAATAAAAAAAAATGAACTGCAAGTTAAACATGGTGGAAATGACTTCTCCTGAAGTCACCTTTAAATGCTTACTTTAAAAGGATGAAAGTGCTGATGGATTTTCCATGTCACTTCCTTACAAAGTCTTTTCCTCCCTGGTCCTCTGCCCTTTGCAAAACACTTGCCCTCCCCATCTTTGATTCAAGTGTCTATAACAGCAGCTCAGCACCATCACTAAGCATGTATGTCTGGTCATCTGCCCCTCTCTCTCCAATGGCCAGCCTCCTGCAGGACCCTTTGGTTTGTCTCTGAGCTTCCCATTCCTAACACAGTGCCTGATGTGGTATCAACAATACTCAATCAGTGTTTATTCACTAGAAAGAATGAATAAAGGTATAAAATAGTTTTATTTCAAAGTGAGATTTATTTGGTGCAAAAATGGGGTTAAGACTTCCTTTCAGTGTATTTATTTGCATTGAAATAAAAGTTTGGACATCAATGAAGCTTTTATTAGTACAGATTTGCCCTTCTGAAACAAATTTTGTGTTTGTGGATTTGATAACACAATGTGTTTGGGTTTAAACTATATTTAACTGTATTTAGTCTTAAATTATTTAATTGTATTAAAAGAAATCCCATCAGATAACAATTTCCAAATATCAAGCAAAGCCCCACGGGTGAAAGGTGAAGGACTAACCTTTGTTTTGCACATGGTTTAAGAGCCTGAGGGTCAACTCCAGCACAGCTCCCAGCTTTACTGACTGTTTCAGCCTGGAAGGATGGGATTACTCCCCAATAGAAGAGTAAGTAGAATAAAGAGGAATCTGGGGACTCCTAAAGAGAAGGAGAGAAGTCTGCCCTGGCCAGTGCCCCAGGTCATTTCCCACTTGGTAAAATGTATCAAACTAGGGCATCATTTCCTCAGGTAACACTTGCCTACACAGATGGATTTCCATTGCTCAATACCTTAAATTGTGTGATAACGTGCTCAGGAGCCAGTCAAATACCTCTCAAGTTTTTCCCTTTGTGGATTTAACTAGTTTATGCATAATCTTCGCTGTATTAATATTCACTGCATATTCCTGGATTATGTGTCACAAAATGATACAAAGGAAGGTGCTGTGTACATTCATTTAACGCAGACATGGCTCTTGCCCTCAAAGGCCTTTCTGTGTGGTGGTGACACAGATAACAACCAAACAATGCCACAAATATATGACTGTAAACAGAGATAAGTCCTCCAAAGGAAAAGCACAGAAGATACAAAATGTGCAGTACAGTCATGATTTAGTTGGGGCTGCAGGTCAGAGAAGATGTCTCTGAGGAGTAATACTTTAAACTGAGGTTTGAAGGATGAGTAGAACAAACAAAACAAGGGTGTGTATGTGTGTGTGTGTGTGTGTACATGTCCCCATGCATGCCATCCCAGGCAGAAGTAAGAAGCAATTTCATGTGCAACGGCCCCGGGGTGGAAGACAGGATGAAAGTAAACACTGAAAGGTCAGTGTTGTTGAAGTAAAGGGAGCAAAGGGGAGAGGAATGTGAAATGTGGCTGCAAACACAGTGAAGGGTCAGAACAGGCAGACTCTTGTAGGTCACATGCAGGATTTCGGTGTTTTCCCAGGAACAACAGGAAGTCAGAAGTCACTGAGGAGTTTTAAGAAAAGTGAAATGGTAAGAACTGTACTTTTAAAAAAGAATATTCTGGCTGCACAGAAAAAGATTTAGAGGGGAGCAAAAAACCTGTTATGATGTCATTTTAGTAGTAGAAAAAAGGGGACAGAGGTTTGGACAAGGATCGCAACAGCAGAGGTGGTGTGAAGTGGTCCAATTCAAGACACGCTTTGAGGACAGAGTCAACAGGATTGAGGGATGAGAAAATGATTACCATCACAGGTAACTTCTAAGTTTCTGGTCTGGGCAACTGTAGGGCTTTTAGAGACATTGACTGATGGGGATCCAGTGGCAGAGAGTGGGTCTGGAGAAAGATGGAGAAGAGGGACTTCCCTGGTGGCTCAGTGGTTAAGAATCTGCTTGCCAATGCAGGGGACATGGGTTTGATTCCTGGCCCAGGAAGATCCCACATACTGCAGAGCAAGTAAGCCTGTGTGCCATAACTACTGAGCCTGCGTGCCACAACTACGGAAGCCCATGCACCTAGAGCCTGTGCTCTGCAACAAGAGAAGCCGCTGCAATGAGAAGCCCACAACCACAACGAAGAGTAGCCTCCACTCGCCACACCTAGAGAAAGCCCGCATGCAGCAACGAAGACCCAACACAACCAATAAATAAATTAATTAATTTTTTAAAAAAGATGGAAAATAATTCAGTTCAGGGCATGTTGAGTTCCGGGCCAGCTGTCAGGTAGGCAATGTGATCAACGAGTGGAGCATTCAGAGAAAAATAAATATGGACGAGTGAAATAAATATGAGTCATCGGCATCTGGATAGCAACTGAAGTGTGGGTGTTGAGATCATCTAGGAAAAAGTATAAAGAAAAAGAGAAGAGGAGGTCCTAGGACAATGCCTTGAGGAATGTCCACATGAAAGGAGGATAATCTGGCCCAAGAAGCCAAGGAGCAGTCAGGAGTTGGGAAGAAGACAAGAGAAGAGAGAGTTTCAGCGAGAGGGTGGTTAATAATGTTGAATGTTGCTGAGAGGTCCAAGAAGATGAAGACTTACACAGGCCTATCAAATTGATCTACACTGAGGTCCATCAATGGGGCAAAAGCCAGATTGGAGTGCGTAGCGGAGTGAGTGGGAGAGAAGGAAAAGGAACGGAAGGGAAGGGAAGGGAAGGGAAGGGAAGGGAAGGGAAGGGAAGGGAAGGGAAGGGAAGGGAAGGGAAGGGAAGGGAGACCGTGAGTGAAGTCAACTTCTTGGAGTAGTTTAGCTTAAAAGAGAGGAAAGTGACAGTAGGTAGACAGGAAGGTTGGATCAAGAGGGAGTATTTTATTTCAAATATGGGAAACTTGAGCCCATTCAAATACTCATAAGAAGAGCCCAGTAAAAAGAGAGAAGTTGTAGATAAAGGAAAAAAATAGGAGAGTTGAGGTCCCTGATATGGTGGAAGGGACTGGAATTGAGAGTACGGTTGGTGAGGTTGGCTCCGGAAGGGACACCTTCTCCACTCTAACAGGAAGGAGGAGAGGATGGGTACAGGTGCAGGCTGGTGTGCAGGTTTGGTAGCAGAGAAGGAAATTGAGGAAGTTCTCATCAACTTGTATATGTAGTAATTAGTTGCAAAAATATATGTTTGTGTGCTCTTAAGGGGCTTGCCATCAAACATAAGTTGCTATTATTAAACAAATTATAGCAAAATTTTACCTAAAGGAAAATCCCTCATTGTACCATTTTGTTTTATTTTGCTCTGGCTTGTTTAATGACTGGCCTTTTAATTTTATATTTCATCATACAGATTTCTCCATTTCTTAATTTTCATTTATTTATTTTTCGGTTGCTGTGCATGGGCTTTCTCTAGTTGCAGCAAGTGGGGGCTACTTTTCCTTGCGGTGCATGGGCTACTCATTGTGGTGGCTTCTCTTATTGCAGAGCATGGGCTCTAGGTGTGCGGGCTTCAGTAGTTGTGGCGTGCAGGCTCAGCTGTTCCATGGCATGTGGGATCTTCCTGTACCAGGGATCAAACACATGTCCCCTGCATTGGCAAGCGGTTTCTTAACCACTGTGACACCATGAAAGTCCTCTCCAGTTTTTTAAAAGTCAGGTTAGTTGAAATTACATTTACAGATGGTAACATTTTAAATTTACCCTTTCTAGGTGTGTAGTACTATGACTTTTGACAAATGTGTACACTTATGTAACCACCACTAAAATCATGATATAGAATATTTAGATCACCCTTAATACCTCCCTCTTGTTCCTTTTCACAGTTTCCTCTCCTACCAGCAACCTTAGCAACTACGTCCCCCGCCCCCTCCGCCACACACACACACACACACACACACACACACAGTGTTCATTCCCTCCAGGCAGCTTTGTTTATGTGGTCTCCTTCGTCTTACAATGGTACCTTCCTCCTCGTGACATCTTTTCAGGTTTAGTTAGCTTGCTCAGTGAGTGATGTCTGCAATGACTTCCCCCATTCCTACATAACAATTTAGCTTTTCATTATCATAGATTGTGAGCAAATAATGTATTAAACCATGTGTAATAAACTAATATTAGATTTAAAAACATGGAGTTGAAAGTGCGCATAGATAGCATTTAGTCACAAGATAGCATTTACACATAAAAGAGCCATTAAAACCTAATATAAGTAGAATTAAAAGTATAATCAATGTTTTACAATTCTCAGTGTCCATTTGTTCTTTCCACTAAAACTTTCTCTTATTCTCTGTTTTATACATATACATATATGTGTGTATAAATGTGTATATGTGTGCATGTATCTTATTTCCCCAATAAAACTGTAACTCCTTGTAATTATTTCCCATATCCTATATCCCTGAACCCCCCAAAACACATATTAAAATGATTAGCATCCAGTAGGTACTCACTAAATTCAGGTTGAAGGATTAACTCATTTGTAAAAATAAACTAAAGGAAATAAGTCAGAGAAAGACCAATACTGTATGAAATCACTTATTTGTACAAAATAAAAAAGTGGAACTCATAGAGTAGGTTGGTGGTTGCCAGGGGCTGGAGGGTAGGGGAAATAGGGAGATGTAGGTCAAAGGATCCAAACTTCCAGTTATAAGATGAATACATTCTGAAGGCCTAATGTACAGCATGGTTACTATAGTTAACAATACTGTATTGTATTCTTGAAAATTGCCTACAGGGTAGATGTTAAAGGTTCTCATCACACATAGAAACAGAAACGTAACTATGTGAGGTGATGGAGGTGTTAACTGACCTTATCATGGTAATCATTTCACAATATATACCTATATTAAATCACCACACTGTACTCTTTAAACTTACACAATGTTACATGTCAATTGCATCTCAATAAAGCTGGAGAAAAAAGAGAAAAGAAAAGCAAAGGATCAGATGTTTGTAAATTTACTTTGGGCAAACTTGAGCCCATGAGATCCAATTCAGTTCCATCTCAGAAAGAAAATGTTTCTATGGGGAAAATATTCTACTCATTTAGACTTGGGCCAGGAAATAAAGTTTTCATCCTAGCCAGAGGCCTAAGGGCTTTAAAAAAACAAACAAACAAACAAAAAAAACGAAGGAAGAATGAGGTACGCATTCAGTGAATCAATCAGAATTAAATCTTCACCCAAGAAGTTTTGTATAAACACTAACTTGGCTATACAGCCTTCATCCAGCTGTCTCTTTTCAAATTTACACAGGCAAAAAAAAAAAAAAAAAAGGATGTAAACTAAAAATATCCCAATAACTGCAGGCTGACATCTGAAATCCTCTTCAGTTGAAGCATCCAAGTCAATACAACAAATATTTACATTAAGTACTGAAATTCTAGGAAAAAGTTCCAAAAAATGCGATAGGGCTAGGTATTCACAGACAGCTCCAAACTGTCCAATGCATACTACACAGAATACATTATCTATTAAATATCTGTTTTCTGATGTCCTTCACAGAATCCCTGTTGGGAATGTCCTCACACCATGCCAGTCAGCATAAGCCCAGGAATCAGCAGGACAGAGAAGCAGACGAGGCTAGAACATTCCTGCTACTCTGTCCTGCCACGCTGTGGGACACTTCCTCTCTGCTACACCACTGTTCCCCTCCCACCCTCACCACCTGGGAGTCTGGGTGCAAGGGGCGGAATGAAGCTGATTCCCCTTCAGGAGTAAGGGTCCAGGGGCCCCAGAAGACAAGGAAGCACAGATGATGTTAAACGGCAGAGCCACAGTAGGGGTGAAATTTAATTTCTCTCTTTTACTTTGACGGGATGAAGGAGTCTTAAATCTGACGAATTTTAAGTTGTACCATTATTGATCTAGCTAATTATGCCAAAACATAACTGCAACAACAATATAACAGAAACAATAACAACAAACCCCCCCGCACATTATCTGAATAGTCCTCCCTGTCAGCATGAACAAACACCGAAGTCACTGGCTGGCTGTGAAACTCTCTGCTTGGCTTTGGCAGAGTGGGTGCAGTTTGCAATATGAGCTTTCACCAACTGCTGGTCAGAAATCATTAATGAGATGTAATGCCAGATAGTACATGTAACTTGACAGCAGAGAAGTGATTTCATTGCAGATTGTTGAAATTTACTTACTAGCACATGAACTGCTTTTACATGATTCCTGAGCTCAAAATGAATCATCACTAACTCTGCAGTCTCATGTTTTATTCATATCTCCTCAAAATACTTATACATTGCATCATAGTTACTCCTGCTCATCACTGCCACTAAAGTGTGAACCCGTTGAGAGCTAGATCTAGGTTTTGTTCATCTTTGTGTTCCTTTCAGGGCCTAGGATACAGTTGTGTGACTACTAGGTGAATAATAAATGCTGAATGAGTGAATGACTGAACCAACAGCCCAGAAAAACCAATCCAAAATCTAACAATCTGTCAGTATTTTAAATCTGTTGTCACAATTTTATGTCTCATGATTCTACCCTCAAACTCCTGTGACTGGCAAATTTGCTTGTTGTCAGTAACTTTTAAACAGAAACATCTGTTTGTGTAATAAATGGCAAGTTAGTAAAAGATGTAATGTAAATATAACACAATATTAAATATCAGAAAGAAGGTATAACAAAATTTGCTTATTATTGTTGCTTATACTTCATAGAATTTTTCTTTTTGTGAAAGTATAGTCTGTAGTGGTCTTTTTAAGAGATGATGCAGCACAGTAATTTTCTATCTGAAAGTTTGTATGTCTGAAAAATGGCTTTATTTCATCTTCACCTTTGAATATTAATCTGGCTAGATACAGAAATTTCCATTCACAGTTCTTTTTTGTTTTGTTTTGTGTTTCAGCACTAGAAGTTCTTGTTTCCAGAGCTGTTGATGAGAAGCCTTCTCTAAATCAGATTCTTGGTTGCTAATAATTTTCTTCTCTGATAACTTCTAGGATTATTTTCTATCTGCTGAGGTTCTAAAATTTTTCTACAATATTATTATACTACTTGACACATGGTAACCCTTTCATTCTGAAGTCCTATGTCTTTATTTTTTTAGTTCCAAAAAATAGGTTTTATTTCTTTAACTATTGGCTCCCCTGCATTATCTCTATTTCTTCTCCATAAACTCCTTTTTGTTAGATATTGGTAAATTTAGAGCTATTCTCTATGATTCTTTTCTATCTCTTTACCCTTTCCTCTTGTATTCTGGAAGAATTCCTTAGCCCCCACCTTCCTGGCTCACTGATTTGCCCTTCTGTGTTTTCATTCTGCCTGTTGGCTACCATTAAGTTCTTAATGGCCACAAGTACATTTTTTCATTTTCAAGATCTCTTGATCCTGTTGTTGTTTCATGGATGGAATGCCATGTTTTATATCTCTAAAGATATTAACACTTCCCTTGCTTAGCTCCGAAGCTCTCCAAGCTGTAGGTGCTTGTTCTTGTCTTTCTCCACGTTGGCTGTCCTCATATTTCTAGTCACTCCCAACGGTGAGCTCACGTTTCCTAGACTCTTAGCTCTCTCAGCTTGGGCAGCCAGTCTCGGGTGAGAGACTGAAGCAGCTGTGGGTGCTTGTGTTCCTTACTGTTTTCAGTGAGAACAGGAGATGGGCAGAGCTGGAGACAGCAGCTGGTGTCCAGAGCTTGTGCAGTCCCTCTTTGTCCTGAGCATCATCCGCTACCTGGGGCCCTTCCCTATTTTCCCATCCTAAATGCTGACCTAAACACCAGGGGAAGAAGGGAAGAAAAAGTGCACAGGGGTTCATAGGAGCAAACTCCTGCCACTACAAGAGCTCTACCAAACCTCAGTGGCTGTTCCCAGCCCTCTCCTGCTCCAGGGTGTCACCACTTCCAGGCATGGGACCTTAGTGGTGCTGCACCATGACTTGGTCTATCCTCTTCTCTTGCCCATCTCAACCCCATTGTTCAGTCTCTCAGGAATTCCTTGAAGCTTCTAGTCCCTTGTGCAGTTTACTTCTCATTCTTGGGTGTGGCTAGAGATTCAGATTTTTAAAATATCAGTTCTATAATCCCCTAGATTTGGAGGGAAACTGCAGCATATGCTTACTTGTTCTGACATCTTCAACCACCACATTCAAAATCTTACCCTTAAACTGAGACTTCTGAGCAACAGAGTACACAGGAATTAGAGAAAACACCAGTACTTATGTGATATGTCGGTCATTTCTCTGTTTGCTCTTAGATCCAATTTTCACTTTTCCCTTGTTTGACTCTGCATCACAGAAAACTACATTCCCTGACCCTTTTAACAACTGGCTTCTGGGTAAGTTGTTCGGCCAATGGGAGGCACGGGTGGAGACTGGAAGAGGAGATGAGGGAGAAGCCAGGGCTCCCTGCTGGGATGATGCCTCTATAGCATCCATGGCTCTTCAGAGGCCCCAGCTTCCATTCCGTCAGGCAGCACTCATCTTGTCCAGATCCTGTTGGCTGGCACCAGTCTCTGGCTTTGGTAATACAACCTTCTATTGATGTCCCTCCAGTCCTAGAAGTGTAGGACCTACTCCTGTTGCTCTGATCTCTGCGGTGCTGCAGCACCCCACAGTACCATATCATGTACAATAAATTTCCTATATTAAATTCCTGCTGTTGAGAGGCCTAGAATAGTTTTGTTTTCTTGGCTGGATCCTGATTTGAAGATCAAAATTCTGAAGAGACATCTTCAAAAATAATATTGGGTAAGTCCTTTCTTTGAGGGGAAGGGAACACCATAGTGAAGGAATTTTAAACTTGGGTTTCTCAGTATCTAAGATATCCCAAGTTATTTCAAGGGGTGATATGAAATTCTTGAAAATGTGAATTTTGGCAGTATATTTCACCTTAATCCCATATATGCCATAAAGCAGTAAGGAAAGCCTTAAGGGCCTATCATATTATCATATTCTAGAATCAGGAAATGATATCCTAGAGGAGGAGGACTTTGAGTATAACAGAAGCCTTGCTTAAAGCTTTTCAAGCTTTAGATCTAATCAGGGGCAGCCATGAACTTGTTTAAGGAAAACACTTTCGTTATCTGTTAGTTACCATTTTCTCTGTTGAGAGAGTTATGTGAAATGACAGTAAACCTTTAGAAAAATCTTGTGTAGCTGTGTTATTCCGAAATAGAGAACACCACTGCCTTCTAAGCCTAATCCATTATTATCACTCCACGAATGCCTAATAAGCCGCACAGAAACAACAGGAGAGCCCGCCACTGTGGCCCATGATCAGAGAGAGTGAGAGCCACGCTGCGCCCCTGGTATGCCATGTGGCTGCAAATCTAACGGCTCTGAAAGATGCTGCACTTGTATGGAGCCCTGAATACCTGCTTTCATTCCCATTTTGAGTGTCTGAACTGTAATATATGGGCCATCTATTTATTAAAGGAGAGAGCTTACTTTGGCATGGGATAAATTGGTGCTTGCAGCAAGATGCTGTTTAATACAAAGGACGTTTCTTGAATTCCTTTCAGCTCTGAGATCCACAGCTTAAGCGTGTTTGGTGTATATATTTAAAAATTGCGTGACTATTATACAATCCCTTTTCTTCAGCTGACATGAGAATGACATTCCCACCCTCTCTATGCTCTGCTCTTTACTTGCGCAAGGCTGAGGAGGCAAAAACACTGCCAGCCTTATCCAGCTTTTCATGGAAAGCCGCCACTCTTAACTGGCGCCTAAATGCAATTTCAGACCGTCCCAGGAGAACTTCATGCTTTGAGGTGAATTCATAACATTAGGGCCAACAAAGAAGTTAACACAAACTTGCACGGCTAAAGAAAAAGAAAGAGTCTGCAGGCTTACTGAAGGATCTCTGCTTCTGTGAGTGCCTCTGTCCTCTGCTCCCCAGTGACAATGGCCAGTTCATCCTTCAGCTCCTGGATTTCCTTTTGTAGGCGTATAATCATCTACAAACGGCAAGGCGGGAGCGTAAATGTCAACTCCTCACTGAGGGGGACTACGTGACAGAGAACATGCATCTTCTAAAGTTATGAACAAAAATGTACAGAGAATGATATACATGACACTCTTGTACTTACCACCCAGTCTTGTTAAATCTTAATATTTTGTCACAATACTTCTAGGATTTTTCTTAACAAAGTGTTACTGATGGAACTGGTGTCCCTTATTCCTGTTCCCCTTCTGTCCTTCCTGGGGTGATCACTATCCTGCATTTAGTGGGTAGCATTTCCCTGCATGTTTTATACATTTATTCCATATGTACACATGTGACTGTAAATGATATCACTTTGCATGCCTTACCCTTTATGTAAATGTTACCATACTGCATGTAACTGCAACTTGTTTTTTTTCCTCACACTATGTTTTTGAGATTATTTATATTGCTTTATGTGGCTCTAGTTCATGAATTTTCATGGATATACAGTATTTCAGTAAAGGAATATATCACCATTTAGGAATCTATGTCTCCTGTTGATGGACACTTAGGATTTTTACTTTTGCTATTAAAAACAGTGTTGCTGTGAACATTATAAATCTCTGGGCACATAAGGGAGAGTTTCTCTGTAGTGTGCACTTAGAATTGTGTGTTTGTAGAGGAAGTGCATCTTCCCTTCGTTATATATTGCCAAACTGCGTAAATTCCTGTTTCTCCGCATTTTTGTCACTGCGTATGCAGTATTGCCAGACACTTTAATTTTGCCAGTCTGGTAGGCATAAAACGGTATCTTATCTAGTTCTAATTTGTATTTTCATGATTATTAGTGAGGTTGATCATCTTTGTATATGTATATGTATACGTATACATATGGGTTTCCTCTTCTGTGAATTATATATTCACCGTCTTGGCCATGTTTCAGTTGAGTTGTTTTTCTTTTCCTTATTAATTTGCAGGTTTCTTTACATATTCAGGATGTGAACCCTTTGTTAGTTTTATGCAATGCATATGTTTTCTCCCAATCCATGTAATGTTTTTCACCTTGTGGTGTTCCTTTTGTTAAATGAAAGTTTTAAATTTCAATATAATTTCATTATCAACGCCTTTTGTTATGAGTTGTATTTTTGTGTCTTCTTTAAGAAAACCTATCTTACCTAAAGCCATAGCAATATTTTCCTATATGTTCTTATAAAGGCTTTAAAGTTTTGCTTTTTACATTTAGGTTGATTTTATTTTGCAGGAAGTGTGAGATATGGATCTAATTTTAATTTTTTCATGCAAGATTTGCTATTATAACAATTCTGTTATATAGTTCCACATATAAAATGTGTCTTTTTCTGGGCTGTTGGTTAAAAACATTTGTTTACTTGACTATATGTATAGTAGTACCACACTGTTTTAATTACTACAGCTTAAGAAATTTTAGTGTCTAAATAGAATAAGCCCCTTCCATCTTGCTCTCTTCCAAAAGAGACTTGGCTATTCTTGATCATTTGCTTTCTCATAAAAATTTTAGACTTGGCTTGTAAAATTCTACCAAAGGCCCTCCTCAGATTTTAGCTGGAAATAAAGTTGAGTAAAAGGTTAATTTGATAAGACATTACAGCAATGCTAATGAATCACTACATCCGTGAACGTGGTGTGGCTTTCCACCAATTCCTTTCAAGACAGATTTACAGTTCTCTCTATAAATATCTTATATGTCTTTAATTAGTTTTTGTCCCTAGAATTTTAAAGTTTTGTTGCTATTATAAATGGAATTTTTATAAAATTGCATTTTCTAATTATTGGCTTTTGATGTACAGGAAGGCAATTCATTTTTATGAATGGATTAATTTTCTGACTATTATTTTGGTTATCTGTTTATCTGCTATTAGACACTCTTGGATGTTCTATGTGAGCAATCAAATTGTCCACAAGTAATGACAGATATTCTTCTTATCAAATCCTCATAAATTAAAAAAATGTCTCTTTCCTGAGAACCTCCAAGTACAGTGCTTAAGACATTCTTGTCTTATTCCTTCTAACATTTCACCTTTAAAATGTTTGCTGTAGTTTTTCATCGACATCCTTAATCACTCTAAGGAAGTTCACTTACATTCATAGTTTGATGAGTCTTTTCAAACTATGGATGAATGTTTGATGTTATCAAACACTTTTTCTGCATCTAGTGATGTGATCATTTAATTTTTTCTTTTAATGTGATGAATCACCTTAATTCATGTGATTTTACTTTTTTTAGGAACTACTACAGATACACAAAAATGTATAAATAATACCTTGTACCTACGACTTAGCTTAAGAAATAAAACATTACAGACTCTTGTGAAGACCTCGCCCCACAGAGCCTTCCCTAAATGAATTCCCCATTACCACTACCCTAAATTTGGTGTTTATTTTTCCCATTCAGTTGTATTTTGGGTGGTTTTGAGGACAATTTTTCAACTGTCGCTTGTGCTTCAGAAAAGCTCTGTACATAAAATAATGAACAGTAATGTCAGTTTTTAGAAGCAATTATAAAGGAGATCAGGAAACAACACTTGTCAATTACCAGATTATTCTGCACCAGGAAGACCTCAACATTTGTTCAATTATCAGCTATTAGCTTTTGACTCCTGATTTCTCATTTCTTTAAATCTCTCACAGACCTACAACAAATACATGATAATGTTCATCTTTCTTAAATTCCCCAGGTTCCTTCAAAGAAAAGTCTCTCTAGCCAAATTTGAAGGAAAGAAAACCCCCAATGTCTAATATGTTTATTTTCCTTCAATTATGAAGTAATTTTTGCCGTCAGGCTAATAAGCCCATTCTTATCTTTCTTATTCTGTGCAGTAATATTACAGGGCTGCTAGCAGGATAGGAATAGCAGAAGAACTCATCCTAGGAGTTCAGTTCCACTTTACTTAAGCCTTTGAATTGTGTCTGCTTTTTCCAGTGGGGGCACCGTGTGATGCTGGTATCTGACCAGGGACTGGACTGGAAATGGATGCTGCCTCACCCACTGGTTTCTCCAGAAGAGAATTCTGTCAGGGGAGCTTGGGCTCCCTGAGGCAAGCAGGACAATACAGTCAGCCCCATTATTCCTTTGTCCTCCTTTTCCTCTACCCTCCAATGGAATGATTTCAGGGAAGGAAGGGCATACACTCAAGAGGAAGTAATTAATATGGGTAACAGTGAATCTGAGATTTTCTTTGTTTGGAATTTGAGAAACTCATAAATGAAGCACTGTTGGTACGATTTCACATCTGTTTTATAACTCATATCACCAAGCTTACACCAGCTTATTTTCTAGAGAAAAAAAAAATTTTTTTAAGGTGAGTGATTTGCAAAGTAACATAATCTTAATTTTGGAGCTTTACAAAATTGAAATACTTTATTTCAATTTTGGCGCAAGTTAATTCCTTGTTGCATTTTATTTGTAGAAGACTAATGAAACAGAGAAAAGAAAAAATACCTGCATTTATAAGTAGCTGCATCATGTAACTTGCAAATATCTTTCCTTTAAAAAAAGCACTTTTATAAAGAAGAATTCGTTGTTATAAAACTAGAGGCTTGGCCATTTTTCCAACAAAAAAAAATGGATCAAATCAACTACTAACTTTATAAAATCTCTAGAATAAGTAACAGAACAGTTATGCAAAATACTGTTCTATTTAGTAACCAGTAGGACTTCTTTTTCTCGATAAGCATTTATAAAAGATGGTCTATTATTATTGTCTTTAGAAAGTTAAACTGATGTTTTAAAAGGCTATGACCTGCCTATAAATATAACTGTGTATGATTCTGTGTGTCTCTCCAGGACTCACTGTGCATCTAAGTGATGGAGTAAAGGGGTGAGGGGGGTAGGTAAGAGCACAGGCCCTGGAGTCTGACTGTCTGTGTCTGGGTCCTGCTCTGCTACCTATTAGTACCGCGACACGTCAAATCGCTAAGTATTTCTGCACTTCAGTTTTGTCATCTGTAACGTAGAGGAAGAGATGGCATCTATTCATGAGGTCGTTGTGAGAATTAAATGGTTTTATACATTTCCAGTATTTAGAACATTATGGGGAATGAGTGCCCCCCAAGCTTTAGCTAATCTTTGATACACTTTGATTTTTTTTTAACATAGTTAAAAGGTGCTTACCAATCTGGGATCGATTTCTTCATTAAGAACAGCTTCATTCTTTATGAGTGCCACTCGTTGTGCAAATCTGCAGGTAGATATAGATTCCTAAGAAAGCAAGATAAGTCCTTAAAGTGTTACGGCATAGAGAGAGATAACAATTTCTGTCCACAGGAAAAACATGTACACCTAGAGTTATGTGCATAAAACACAACAGGGAAACATGCTTCTAAATTAGGAAGCTTTGCCCTAGAACATTATTTTTCATTAAAATTTTGTTTGGGCTTACTAAAATGACCAATGCCCAGAGTGCGGAAGATCCTGAGGTCCTAAGTGGCAATTGGTAAGTGCTTTTCGACTACTGATTTGTCAAACCAGAACCATATATATAAACCAGAATCACAGCAGGTACCAAAATTCATAAGCATCAAAGGGTACAAGATAAATATTTGTAACAGGCCAAAAAGAGAGGCTTTTCAAGGCATCTTACTTTTCAAGGCATCATTGGGGCTTGGCCTTGTTTGGGGAGGTACTCTGCCACTTTCTGTTTTCCTCTTTTAGAGAAAGTCTGAATCCCAAACACTAAACCAAAATGCTTGGAGCATCAGCTGGCTCTAAAGCAACCCGGGACAGCCATTTGGCAGCCAGCCCCTGCCAAGGCGTCCTGGGTGCTGTGCCCAGGGACATGTCTAGAGACACATCTCGGAGATGTCACCAAGGCAGCTAAGCAATCAGGAGCCAAACGGATCAGCAGAAGCTGATGGGCCTCCTCCCTCATGTCTCTGGCCGAGGTAAATAATCCAACAGCAGGTCTTCTAAAGCTTGTGTATGAGGTTTTCTGTGAACCATCCAGTGTTATGTGAAGTCCTTTCTCAAATGGGGGAACTACAGTGCTGGCAAATAACCGACAGCTGTGAACCCTGGCGGGCCTTTACCTCTGAAGGCATACCCTAGCCCAGCTGAAACGATGGGAACCCCCCCTGGACCTGCAACTCCATCTCACAAACTAGCAATAAAAGCTCAGACTGAGACCTCCAGAAAGAAGCAGCAACATACGTCGATATTCCTCTTCTCTAAAGAAAGCGTGGCAATCATGGTCGTCATACAGTTCCCTCCCAGGCTGTCTCTCAGGACACTGGTCATCATGGAGTTCCGATACGGGATGTGTGAGCGGTGCTTTTCTGAGAGGGCAATGATGACCTGTGGTGAGGGAGAAAAAGAAGAGCGTTAACCTAGCAGAAAATGCACACCCGACAAACAACTGAGCTGCGACGGCAATAAGGATAAAAAATGCAGTGACCCCCAAAACTTGGGGTCAGAATAAACAACTTAAAATATTCAGTACAGTAACAGTGAAGATGGGATGAAGCGAATGTAGCAAAAACATACCATGATGAACCTGTAATTTCTGGACAGATGATATAACTTGTATGGAATTGGATACATTATTACTCTGTTTTCAGTCACTGGGAAATTTACATAAAAACTCAAGAGTAAATCATGCCAGATTTTAAAAATCCTACCAAAATTGGTCTGTATGCCTCAGCTTCGAGGTAAAAGAGGCAGAACAGTAAATGAAACTCACAAGACACAACAGACCCCAGATTCTGGCACCAGACTGTCCAGGTCCAGATTCTAGCCATACCAGGGCATGCCACTCACCATCTCTGCCTCAGTCTCCTCATCTGTAAAACATGGAAAAGATAGTATCTACCTATGAGTAGCTGGGATGATTAGAAGACTTAAAATATACAAATTAGTTTGAGTAAAACAGCCCATAATCAGTGCTGTCTATGTGTTTGCTTTCAGTGTAAGTGATGGAGGAAGTACACCTTGGTTCAATTAGAGCCTGCTCATCTTGCTCCTCAGGAGTGTCCTAGGTACTTAATAGGAAGATAGCAGATGGATGGATGGGAGGTGAATGAAAGGCTGCTGTGGGCTGTCCCCAAGAGGAGCCCCCAGGGGTTCAGGGGTTTCTGGGGAAGATGAATCCAGTGCCGGGACACCCACTGCAAAGCAACAGGAATAAGTCAGCCACAGATGTGATGTGTGACTTTAGGGGTATCACAAGGCCTTGGCTCCTAAAAACTGCCAGCACCTGCCATTGTTCTAGTCTTCCCTCCTCCCAGATGTGTAATTCCCATCATCAGAACTTTTTCTACTCCTTTAGTTTACAAAATAAATGGGAGTATTGTTTTTGAAGACCGTTTTTTGCAAAATCATGTAACAATACCACTAGTCTTGCTTTAAACTAATGACCAAAGGTTTTACTATAAACCAGAAATCCTGTGAGATTCTCTCAAAAACCACTTTTCCACTCCCAGAAACGGGCCTTCGCACCTTACCGTTTTGTTTCAGACATCTACCCAGCCTCCTCTCCCCGCCTTCAGTCTCAGCTGATGGCCACATGCCCTTCTAGGTGTAAGCAGCCTACCTGCCCCATTCCTAAATCCCCCACATGTTCCACTCTCCCTGCTGTTACTGTCCTGCTCCTGCCCAAGTCCAGCCCTCCGTCCCCTCCCTCTTCTCTCACCTACTTTGCTCCTACAATTAACCCCTCTCTTTGCATTAATTTCTCTCACCTGGATCACTCCCTTCCGGCAAGACCATGACAGTACTAAACTAAGATGGCTCTTGCCAAGGTCATCAGCAGCCCCACTGAACCAAAAGCACTGACTGCTATCTTACTAGGCCTCTGATTTGAGTGAGGCATCAACATAGGTATTCACTGCCTCCTTTAGGAAACACTTCATTCACTTGGTAATCAGGACATCGCACTTTTCTGATTTTTATCTTTTCTTAAAAACTAGATAATGCATGCTTCCTTTTCTTCTTCCCAAATTATATATTGAAGTGCTCCAAGGCTCAGTCCTGGATCCTCTTCTCTTTCTTATCTACACTCTCTCCCTGTGTAATCTCATCCAATCCCCCGGCTTTAAATACATTCATATCATGATGTCTCCTCAATTTATAGCATCAGCTTCAACCTCTTCCCTGAGCTACTATCCTTGTGGCAATTCTGCATCTCCCCCCCGGATGTCTGTTTCTGACATTCTCTCCCCTCTACCCCCCAAGGCTGATTCTTTCTCAGGCTTTACCCATCATTATTGATGGTACCACCATTCACCTAGTGGCTCAGTCCAAAGCCCTAGGCATCATTCTTGAATTCCCCTCACCTCTAACATCCAATTTCTACTAGGTTTACCTACAAAACATACCCAGAATCGGACCACTTTTTCCCACCTCTTTTGCCATCACTCCAGTTCAAGCTACCATTGTCCCTTCCTTGGACAACCGCTCAAGGCTCTGAATCAGTCTCCTTGCTTCTCCTTTTGCCCTCCCATGGTCTCCTCTCTGCATAGCAGCCAGAGAAATATTTATAAAAATGTAAGTAACATCAAATCATTGTCCTGCTTACAACCTCCTGTTGCACTTGGTATAATGACCCAACCCCTGTGTGATCGGGTTCCTGTCTACCTATCCGACCTCATCTCCAATGGTGCTTTCCTGGCCCACACTGGCCTCGCTGTTGCTTCACCATGCCTGTCTTCACCCCAGGTCAGAGCCTTTGACATTATTTCTTTTACCTGGGATGCTCTTGCCCCAGATTTGCTTACAGCTTCCTGCTTCTCATCAATCAAATCTTTGCTCAAGTTTTATTTCCTCACAAGGGCTTTCCCTGAATCCCCTATCAAAAGTAACACCCCGATATCCAGGCTTTTACTCTATTTTATTTTTCTTCTGGTACTTACCACTATTGGAAATTTTATTTATTCACTTGTTTGTTATCTGCTTCTCTACTAGAGTTTCTGCTCCACAAGGCAGGAAAAAAGGACTTTCGCTTGTTGGTGGCTCCATCGCCATGCCAAGAACAGCACCCAGCACCCAGCACATGTGACAGAAACTAAGTTGTCTCCCTCAGCTCTGATGACAGCATCCATTTTATTCTGCTTCCTAAAAAATTACATTTCCTAGCCTCTCTTACAGCTCATGGTTTGCATGAGACCTAGCTCTGTCAAGCAGACACCCTGTGTGGGATTTGGAGGTAAGTAATAAGAGGTGGTGGCCGTAAGGAGGAAGACCACATTTGTAGGAGAGTGGTGTGGCAAAGGCATGTGGTTCTTGTTAGGCAGCTACAGGGAAGTTTCTGGAATCTAGGACTCAATGTCCTAAGTGCCAAGTAGGGATAACAGCAGTGTTTTACAGAGCAGTTCAGTGGTGTGGTTAGAAGTGTCTCTTGGTTGCTCTGCTCCCAGCTGGGTAGTACCCAAGCCCAGTTTTCTAATTTTTCTTGAGATTCTTTATGTTTAATAAACTCTGTGCTGCTTAAATTAGCTAGAGTGAATTTCCCAGTTTGCAACTAAGAAATCTGACTCATCAACATATGCTCAACACTTTTTGTTAAATGAATATGAATGAATGGATGAGTGGATTAATTAGTTTTACCTAGGAAGGCAGTGGGAGGGGCGTTAGAAGTGAATGATATTTGGGAGAACTAAGTTTCAATGTAATTGGAAAGAAAGTGAGAAATACAGTGGACCCAAGTCTGAGTGGCAAGGTGGTAGCATGGGGTGCTGAGCAGAACTCCAGACCCTAAGAGCCAAGAGGACACATATCTGAAACAGGGAAGGAAGGCCCAAATACCAAATACCAGACCAAACAGGGGCTGCTCTGACAGATATGCAGAGAGGGTGGCATTATTGTTCATAAATCATAATTAAAGACCTAACAATTTTCTAAGTACTTTCAAGTTCTTTCATAAAACAAATGTCACTATTTTTTCCTGCCCTAGGAAACAATATTGCTGTCTTTTTAACAGTTTTATTGACAACTTAGATGACATAGAGGAGAATATGCTTATTAAGCTTCCTTCTGATATTAAATTAAATGGTGTGTTAGTTACCTTGCTTTTAGTTGTACTAACAAAATATGTAACCCAAACTGGCTTTAATCATAGGGAAATTTATTGGCTCATGTAACTATAATAGGAAATGCTTTAGGTCAGAAATGACCTAAAAGGTCAGGGACCTTTTAGTCAAGGATTTAGTTTCTGCCATACCTCTGCTCTATCTCCATGTGGCAAAAGTCTGCCTCTCCTCGTGGCCATAGATGGCTACCAAATGCCCCGATGTTACATACTTCCTTAATCATGACTGACATGAGAAAGTCCTCTCATCATTAAACATGAGTCCTGAGATTCACTAGGGACCAACTTGGGTCACGAGCCGTCTCTGAACCAATCGCTATAGCCAGAAGAAAGACTGGCTCTAATTGGCGTAGAGCAGTCGGGTCTGCTCCTGGAGCTGGGATGAGCTTCTGGCTGCTACCCCTGGAGTGAATGCTGTAGTGGCAATCCCAATGTCCTTTCCAGAAAGGGTTCTAAAATTGTTAAAGAGAAGAATTAAAATTCAAACCAGGATTATGGATTAGAAAATACGGTCTTTAAAAAATGGAGGAAATGAAGGCAGTGCATGAGAAAACAAAGAACCCAGGACTTAGAATCCAGCTGCCCCACTTATATGATCTTAGGCCAGTCTCTTATATTTATGAGCCTCAGTCTCCCCACCTGTAAAAGTGGGATTAAAATGCCTGCCTATCTCACAGAAATGATTTAAAGATCAATAGAGTTTCTTGGATAGTTGTTAGTAAAACAAAAAGCACTCCCTGTTTGGAGGGGGCTTCAGGCCATGTTCTTTACGATCCCTTCGGAGATTTGTAGCAGAAGAAACCCAGTCCTAGGCCATTTCTTTATATGAGGGCCCTGAGCAGGTACCCTCCCAGCTCTAAAGGACTTTAGGAATACCATAATAAGCCCAGACCCTTTGGACAGAAACGGATCTTCAGAGTGACTCGGAAACGGCCAGTATCTGAGAGAGAGGCGGAAGTAAATTATTCTTGGTGGGGCTGCTTTGGGTTCTCTAAACTGGGCAGGAACCACATGATCTGAATGGCACAGGGTGAGGAGGTGCTCGTACAGCCTGAATTTTAAAAATCCATTTTGGATTTCATGTATAAATACAATAACATGTTCCTGAAGACATTCTTTAAGCAACAAAGAGTGGAACCCCACATCATACTTAATGGTCTCTCCACGTACCTAGAAACGATGCCTGAAATCAATAATTTGGTTTACTATTTCATGCATTAAAGCGAATTTCTTTGAAAGAACTCAGATGTCCGTGGAAGATTATCCCCTGAGAACTGACAAAAATTTGGAGAGTCACACTAGCACTGCACCACCAGTGTTTTCTCCTGGACACAATACACTCAGTGGAAGCCAAGTGGAAAGTCCCACTCGTGTTGGATAACTGGCCGAGACTGATTTACGTAGAAGGAGAGAGAGCGAACACTCTCTGTGCCCAGTGGTCTCTCACTTGACGTTTGGGCTGAGGAGACCCAGGATCACCTGCGGAGCACTTGGTAAGGCTTATGGTGGGAACAGGTATGCACGGCCCCTTCCTTTTCCTCCACGAACTCGGTGTCAAGCGCCAACATGCACCCTGTTATTGTGGCTTAAAATGTTTTTGAGGAGACTTTTTTGAAAAAAGTACTACATACACAAGGAAAACTCCAAAACCAACAGCACTCTGGCAAATAGAAATTTATTTACTTCTGAGCGCAGTTCAACTCAGAACAGCTATGCCCTGCGAGCAGGTGTGAGGTCTCACAATTATGGCCAGGGGGCAGTTACAATTTGCATGGGATTTCTATAACCAACACGGGCTAATTCCTGTAAGAAAGGCTACCAAACTGTCTTTTCCTAGTCCATCTCCATCTTATATATTCAAACAGAGACAGAAAAGATGTCTCAGTTTGCATATATTACCGACACCTACGTGAGTTTCTATTACAGCATTTATCTTACTGCATTCTAAGTATTTGTTTGTATACTTTGCTCTTTCACCGAATGACATGGTAGCACAGGCTATTTCTCCATTACACATCGATCCCCATGGCCTGATGTAAGTCATAGCACCAGCGGACACTCAGTCACAATTTGTTGAATGAATGAGCGAATGAGTGAATGAAGCGAATTAAACTAAACTGTCTTATACTTCCAGTCTCCGAGGCCCATAATAAAGTACTTCATAAAGCAAATTGGTTTATAGAAGTCCTTGAATTCTGTAATTCCATCTATAGTATCTGCTCACCCTTTTTATTATTCTCCTTCCTAGGTACTCTTTGGTTCCCTCTCACTTACGTCTTTCTGTGTAAAATTCCAATATTTCTCTACTGTCCACTGACTTTCTAGCAGCAGCTCCTAGCTTTACTCAACCCCACACACGCACATCCACACACTGCAGTTTGCCATGTTTATGTTCTTCTTTCCTCTCATACTGATCTCCTCCTTCTCCTCCTCCCTCCATTATTTCATGTTATAACCTCCATGAAGACCCTTGCACATCAGTGTAAAGAGCTAACGGCTGCAGTGATGCAGCGGGTGTCTATGAAACAGATAAGTTACATTCAGAGAGCCACAGGTCAACGACATGTGAATGTCACTGCAACCCTGGGTGAATCAATCCCCAGATGGAGCTAAGGGCTGACAGGCTCCCAGGTCCCCCTGCCTGATATGCCCTGACCCCATCCTGGCCGGGCTCACTCCTACTCATTCCTCAGATCTCTGCTTAACGTTAGTCCCGAGAGAACTTTCATTTACTCTACCCTCCTAGTCTAAGTCCCATCCCCCTGTTCTCCTCGCCCCTTGGACTTGCTCTGCAGGCTCCCACTGGGATTACAACCACGTACTGAACGAGTACTTATTCAATGCATGTCCCCCTCCAGTGGACCATGAGACCTTTGGGGCAAGGCCTGTTTCTGTTTCGTTCAGCGCTGTGCTCCAGGGCCTAGCGCAGTCCTCAGCACATTACTGCTCCTTATAAGTATCGGTTAAATAAACAAACCCGCTATGTAGAAAATTAAGTGCCGCACAGCCACCAAGACTGCTCACATCAGGCTGATGTTCCCAGAATTTTGAAGAGAAGAAATGTAGGGAGAGGAATAGTTTCACTGAAAAGTAACAGCTTGCAAAGGTTGTGCAGAATGAAGAAAAAGAAAGGATTGGGAGCAGAATGTTTTTCTTGAGTGATTACAATTGGTGGAAATTCTGATTCCACTAACAAATATAAACATAATTTCGTATGAATGAATGGATATAATGAGAATTAAAAGACAGTGCTAACACCTGAAACAAGTAGGTATATTTGGAAATAAATCGCTTTGAATACAGTCCATTATGTTTTCATGTCAATGTTATATAAATGTCCTATAAAGCAAGAAGATCTGTTAAGTAAAAGTAGTCTGTAATACCTGAGCAAGAAGCAGTTCAGGAATGCTGACTGTTGTCAGGATCACTAAAGGGATCTGAGCACCACGCAGGCCTTAGTCTCTGGTTACTGCATTACTGGCATTCATTTGGTCAGAGCCTAATTGTGTGTGCCCTGTTCACAGAGAAACCCTCAGGTTTCTCTCAATCTGCTTTTCCAGCCAACTTGACCATTGGAAAGCATTTAACGTCAGGACAACATCGTTCTCAAAAGGGTTCATTAGGCAGCTTTAAAAAAGTAGGTTTTTCCTCAAAGCTTTCAGTCTCCAACATTCATTAACAAACCCTTCTGTCTCGCCAGTATCCCCTGGCCCTCTCCACTCCGGTTTTTGATCATGTTTCTCTCTCTCTGTCTTTTAGAATTGGTTGCCATCTTTAACATTCAGCTCACAACATTTGTACTCACAGAGCTGAAAGGAACTTGAGAAATCATTTAATTCAACTCACTCCTTTTAGAGAGGAGAATTTTTTTTTCCAGAAGACTTATTTACCAAAATTCAGATGAGCTTTCTCTGCCCTCAGAATAAAATTCAGAAATTGAAATTTGAGCATGCACTGGGATGGACTGTAGTAAACTTGGAGTGGGGACAGGGAGGAAAGCTAGGGCAAAGAGAAGCATCACAGGCTCAGAATCACCAAATAGATGAAGTCACTACAAATGGAAAAGATACTGGTCACCTACACATTATGGTCTCATAGCTAATTTACAAGCCTGAAACAAGTAGGCCACGGAGGCAGTTTCTAACTTATGTTCACACCCACTATGAATTTTACAATTAAAAACAATAAGGCATAGTGAAAAAAAGCATAGGCTTTGGAGCCAAGCAATTTGAGGTTCAAATCCTCATCCCACCACTAGCTGCATAATATCGTGAAGGCCTTGGGAAGACCTGAGCTATAAAAACTGTAAGATGGGGGTAGTAACTAATACCTACGGGGCAGAGCTGTTGTGAGGTTTAATGGAATGGTTTATACAGAAGTCTAGTAGCCACACCAATGTTTACAGCAGCATTATTCACAACTGCCAAAAGCTGGAAACAAGTTGTGTCCATCAACAGATGAATGGATATACAAAACACTATATATCTGCATTTACATCTACACACACACAAGGAGATATTATTCAGCTTTAAAAAGGAAGGAAATTCTGATACGTGCTAAAACACGGATGGACCTTGAGATTATGCTGTGTGAAAGAAGTCAGACACAAAAGGACAAATATTGTATATTTCCACTTATATGAATATCTAGAATAGGCAAATTCATAGGGACAGAAAGTAGAAGAGAGGTGACCGGGGGCTGGGAGTATAATGAGACTGCGAGTTGCTGTTTAATGGGTACAGAGTTTCTGTTTGGGATTATGAGAAGTTCTGGAAATGGATGGTGGTGATGCTTGCACAACATTTCGAATGTAATTAATGCCACTGAATTGTACACTTACAAATTAGTTAAATGGTAAAATTCACCTTATATATATTTTGCCACAGTAAAAGAAGAGAAACAAAACAAGACAAGACAAAAATACTAGGAGAATGCATGATGTGAAATATGTGGTCAAAAAATGGTAGATATAGGTACATCCCACTCTATCCATTTACCTGTTCTAAGTAATGTAGCGACAAGTTGATATACTTGGCCTCTGTTAGAAGCTGGCCCCCGACTCCAGTCTTTGCAACTCTCTCTGAACCAGCCAGGTCAACCAGATGCAGCTTGGCATGGCACACAGTTGCGGATCCCGGTTCCTTGCTTGATAAGTGAATGGTGAAAATGCAGTGGGAACGGGTCGAAGCTTGGTTCATAGGAGTCTATAAAAAATAAATTGTAAAACAAAAGTAATGTGAACAGTGGGAATTTCTGAAGAATATCAACAGATATGAATTTATATTTCCAGTGAAAAGACTTCATTTCTCATGAACACTTTCAAATGGAGTGAAAACACTTGCAGCTGAGATCCTTAACATGAATTATTGTCAATGTATTACCTCTAGAACGGCTAATAACAGATGTGGCTGGGATCATTCAGAAAATGAGAAAAGAGCGTGAATGAGGTAAAACTGGGGTCCTCTTAACCAATACAATAACTTTATTTCATTACATGACCACATTCCATATCTTAACTTTGGCTAGCCATATTGAAAATGTTCAGTGTGAATTTCATGGTAAAAGAGGTGAGAATGGATGGGTTCATGGAGAGAATGCATTACACAATCATAAACACAATCCACATAGAAGGATACCCAACATCACTGCTGCTACCCAACACTGAACTGGGGTTTCCAGTCAAGGAAATAAGCAAGAAAAAAATATGAGGCATAGCGATAGAAAAAGAAGAAATTAAAGTGTCATTATATACAGAAAATATTGTGGTTTACATAATGAATGCAAGAATGTCTACAAATAAACTGTTAAGGACTAAAAAAGATTAGCAGGGTTGCTGGATGCAAGATCAATATGAGAAATC
Organism: Hippopotamus amphibius kiboko; assembly: GCF_030028045.1. NCBI lineage: Eukaryota > Metazoa > Chordata > Mammalia > Artiodactyla > Hippopotamidae > Hippopotamus > Hippopotamus amphibius. The sequence continues at coordinate 37,553,022 of NC_080196.1, read as the reverse complement.
AATACAGTTCTAATAATCCAGCAACAATTAATCAGGAACTATAACCTTATTCATAATAGCAGCAAAGATGATGAGATAATAAGAGATTAATCTTATAAAAGATGTATAATTTGGAGGAAAAATGATAAAATAATATTAAAGAATGCAAAGTGAAAATCTGAATAAATGGTGTGCCAGATATTAACATACCATTTCATGGATGAGGAAATTCAAAATTAATCTCTATATTAACCTATATATTCAATGCAACTGAAATACAAATGATGCTGGTTTTATTTGCAGAACAAAGCAAATTAATTCTAAAAATCAGGTGAAAGAACAAATATTGAAAAGTTAAAAACAATTTGGTGAAGGAATAATAAGGAAAGGGGTCTTGTCTAGCTATATATCAAGGAATAATCATAACACCATAGTAATTAAAAGTGTGGGACTGGTGCAGGAATAGATAACTAGATCAGTGAAATATGCTGTGTTCATTTAAGGAACTCTGTATAAGGTATGGGTGACATCACACCACAGTAGAGAAAGGGGGGAGTCAAGGGAGGGAGGGAATACGGGGATATGTGTATAAATACAGATGATTGAACTTGGTGTACCTCAAAAAAAATTAAATAAATAAATAAAATGCTATAAAAAAAAAGAAAAAAGAAAAAAAACAAATGGTGCTGGAATAACGGGCTATCCATCTTGAAAATGTAAATATAGATTGCCTTCTCACACAAACAAATTCCAGAATGTATTAAAGACTTATGTGTAAAATAATATAACTTTAACATTAATAAAATATAGAAGCATATTGTAATCAACCCAAGGCATGTAATGGATAATCTATGATAAGACATAAAACACAGAAATGAATGGATTTGAAATATTTGACCAAATAATCCAAAATTAAAGAACTTCTGTGTGATGAGATCTACCACAAAGTTAAAAGACTGGGAGATAATAATTGCAATATATATGTGGCTGACAAAAGATTAATATTTGAAATAAAGAACCCCCACAAATCAATAAGAAAAAGACAAACAACTCAGAAAAAAATGAGCAAAGGATACGAACAGGCATCCCAGAAAGAAGAAACCTGAAAATGGTCAACAAGTCTTTGAAAAAAAATGCTCAAGCTTACCAATAGTCAAGACAAATAATTAAAACCCAACAATAAATTAGTTAATTCACCTTGCTCAGACTGGCAAAAAATTTTTAAAATAAAGTCTACCAAAACAAGTGTTTTTAAGGATATAAGGAAGCAGGAACTTTTATATACTGCTGGTAGGAATGTAAATCAAGAATCTTTTTTGAGAGAATTCCCTATGACCCACGGGCCACCAATACACTGACTACTAGATATATTTCCTAGAGAGAAACCTGGGCCAGGTACATTATGGGGAGAGAGAGAGAGACAGAGGCAGAGAGATGGGTGGACATTTGCTGCAACACTGCCTGGGGTACCAAGAAGTTGGTGCATGATGTACAACCTAAACGGACATCTGTGGTGGGAAAGAGGAATAAACTGGGATAATTCAAACAACAGAAAATTAAAACGGAGCAACTTTTGTATAGACTTACATAGATTTCTAAAACAGGATGCTGGGGAAAAATGGTAAGTTAAAGAATGATACAAATACGATGATAGAACTTAGATAATTAAGAAGGCAATATTATCTAAAAATATTATTTCATGGTGCTATAACTTGTCATTAAAAGTGTACAAAAAAGGCTGGAGGATATAGCAAATTAATGATAGTGGTTGCCTTTGTGAGGGATGGAAGTGAAAGGCCAACAAGGAGACTTTAACTTTATCTGAAATGTCCTATTTCTTTTGTTTAAAAATTATCAGAAGTAAACAGATATCAGATATCTAAAAATATCTAAAATAAAAATTATCTAAAAATATTCTAAAAGAATGTTTATATGAGTCAACACATTCAGATCTCCACCTTTGCAAAACAGGACTTAACGAAAGAATTTCCATATAGATACACATGTATTCAGATACAGTAATATATTTGGATGCTATTTCAACCAGAAATTCTTTCTATAAATATAAATTCTTGATATATACCATCATTGATTTACACCAAGTAGCAAAATACACAGATGTCAAAACACTGGCATAGTTCTGGTGATGATGACGTAGCTAGGGAATTAAACAGGCTTAAAATCTGACCCATTACTCGTTGCCACAATAACTATAGCCGAATCTAGCCAGTGTGTGATTTCGCGTGCTAAAGTGGATCAGCAAATAACCGTGCATGTAAAACCGCAAACTCAAATTTAGAACCTAAGTTGAGGTGTTCTGGAAGTGACTGCAAGTTATTTGCAGAACTTAAACATGGGTTTCATTTCACTGTTATATTCTCACAACAATAAATCCTACAGCACTGTGACAAAAGTCAAATGACAATCGATATAAATGACTAACATAGAGACTATCCCCAACAGCTGTCTTCAGCTTCTAAATTGACGCACTGAAATCACAGTAAAATGTGGACCATTAGCAAACAGTGGAAGAGTGAACCCATTGCAAAGGGTACATCAAGTTAAATTGTATTTCTGTAGTCTGTAATTAAAATGCAGTAATATGTGTAGGAGTCTATGCCTACAGTTTTGTAACTTCTCATAAATATTTTCTGCATGAAGTAGTAGTTGGTGTCCTCTTAGCTAAAATTTTCTTAAACCTCAGAAAACATTCTTTATGTGTAGCTGTTTAAGTGTGATTGAATGTGGCAGTGTCTGCTCTGTGTTTATTTAAGGACATCTTTATGTCTCTTAGGCATGCCCCTGCATTTGTCCTTTTAAAGGTAAAATTGTATTAAAACATTTCTGAAACTGCCTAAGAACAGATGGCACCATTTAGGCAGATTCATTCAAATTTAAGCACACATTTTAAACAAATGTGCTCTTGGCATTAGAGACAGTGCCTTTGGAAAAATTCTAGTGATGATTAATCATCTGCATGCAGAGAGCTTTCACATTTCATATCAGGCTGTGTATACAGCCCCGTGTTAGGCAGTATACAGACAAGAAGGAAAAGAAGGTCTGGACCTTGCCCTCAAGGCATTTATAACCTATTTCAGGAGCTAATGACAAAATGTGTGAAATGCGAGTGAACAATGACAAAAAGGTAAATGTTCAGGAAAGAAAGTGATCTGTTTTCAGCACTGAGAATCCTGATCTTTTAGGTAAAAGCTACAAATGCTACCCATTCCCTCATTATGCAAGCTCTCCACCCTCCTTCTATTCCCAGGTTTCTAGAGTCAAACACTCTCCTGGTACTTTCTCTAACTGCTTGCTCTGTCTCCTTTTACTTTATTGGACTCTTTGTTCTACAGTCCCTAAAATAAGCATGTCCCAAGCTATGGTCATCATATTTCCTACTCCTGGGGAACTCTTCCATGGCTCTGATTCTCATTGGATTGGCACTGGTGGTGTGGTTAAAAATCACACACCCAAAAATCTTAGAATTGGGTATCGGATTGACCTGGTTTCTTCAAGCCCTGGTTCTATCACTTACTACTGTTGAAATCTTAAGCAAATTTACATAAAGTACTTTTGGTTTTTCATGCCTTTGAAATGCCATAATAAGACTTGCTTCACTGCAAAGAGTTATACGAATTACTGATTGAAGTGTTAAAGTGGTCCATGAACTGTTAAAAGGTCATAAAAATGTCTTACTGTTGATGCTCACTCTGTTCAGATGCCTCCCATATCCTCATTTCCAACCACAATTTCTCTGTACCCCAGATTAGAAAGAATGTCCAAGAGCTGGGCTGATAATTGTCACTAAAATGCCCTGCCGGCATTCTTGTACTTAATGTTACCCCGAACAACCTCATCACTTTCCCTCACTCTGTGTCCAGTCTGTCCTGTTGCATTTAGCTCCGTTCGCTTCTCTCCATCTCCAAATATCCTTTACCTCTCACCTGGGTTGCTACATTCTTTCTTTACTAGTCTCCCCATATTTTTTCTTGTCTCCTCCAACTGTTCTCCACCTTGCAGACAGAGTAATAATTTAAAAACACATATTTGATTATATCAATCCCACTTAAATCCCTGAATTAAATTAGCATGCTCCCTAGGACTAATATTTCCAGTTCCTACAACTGTGTCTTATACAACTGTTTATTAAACTCTTTTTAAAGTATGGCACTCTGACACTCTGAACTGAATTTATTCTTTCAAATGTAGCCTAACCACAGCAGAGGAAACTGGAATCTGAGCCATCTAAATCTACCATTGCCAATAAATAGCACACAAAGTGATAAACCACATTTACTCCAGCCTTTTACCCATGCTATGGAATTTCTTTGGGAAAAACACACACTCGTTTATTTGATGACTGCATTTGATTAGTTTTTATCCCAACATTACTATCTGTTGAGATAATGCTAGATTTTGATTGTTTTGCAATTTTGTGCTATCTACGAAGGAAATTAACTTGTTTCTCCTCACCCAAACAACTTTGTAAGACATGGAGTAAGGCAGATCAATAGCATTCCGTGAAGACACCCGTACTTACTACTCCACTAGGTAATAGCCACGGGTATTTTCTAATTGGCTTCAATCCAAGTACTTTCATATACCTTCAATTTCTCTTTATATCCCCAAGGATATTTTGAGAGACTTTATTAAATAAATTGAATTCACTTGACCTATGAATTTTTATAACCCTATCAGAAAAGTGAATGAAATTAGTTTAAGGTGACTCAATGCTGACTCTTTTCTAATTGCTTATTGACCATCATTTAATAATTCTTTTTCAGATTCTTTTTTGGGATTTGGTATCAAAAATATTAACCTGTTATTTTCCAAATGTTTTCTTTTTTTGCAGAGTTGAGAATAAACGACTTCCTTCTATAGAGTAGAAGTTTAAAACTCAGGCTCACTGGGTCCCTTATAGATTCATCATATTGGTAGTCTGTGGTCAATGCAAGTTAGTTTTCCTCTTTCTTATCTCCAGCTTAGCAAAAGCTTACTTCTCCCTGAAGGCCTATCTGAAAGGTTACCTCCTCTACAAAAGCTTTCCACTTCCCACCTCCTCTCACCTAGACTCCAAGCTCCTTGAAGGCAGGGACTGTGTCTTACACATCATTGTAACCCTAGGATCACATTCACAATAGTGTTCAAAGACGTCTGTTAAATCGTTGACGCTTGCTCATTTCTAGTTTTTTGGAATCTCTATGGCATGCTTCATAATTTCTAAAAGTTGCCAAATAATTCAGACACTACATCTGCAAACTCTTTAAATACATGAAATATAATTTGTCTAAAAATTAGAATTATTTGTACAGTAAGATTGACTCCAGTCTCTACACCTATCTTGAGTTTCAATTTCTCTTTGTGCCTGATTCCAGGGCTCTTATTATCCACTACCCTGTATATCTTCAACTGCCTTTTCTCTTGCCTAGAAAGTCCTCTTGATGGTCAAGTATTGGCCAGTATGTCTTATTGAAAAAGTATGCCCTTTTCCTCCTCCCCAAATAAGCCTACTCTAAATTCATTTATCTTCATGAATTCCCTTGGACTATTCCCAATTGGCATTAACTACTGTGTTCAGAGTGGCCATTTAAATATTTGTGCATATAGTATAAAATACTTAATATCCAAACTCTGGAAAAATCCATTGTTCCAAATGGATTTTTAAATGCCTATCATTTAAAAAGTTACGACATTGTAAAGGATTTGCTACAGAGTGTAGTGAGGGATGATGGTGGAATCCACCAGGCTACAACAGAGTGTTTCGTGGTCAGCCCATTTCTTGCAGTGTAAAGAATGGTGCGGAGTATAAAGGTGATTCAAAGATGGCCTTATCAGACAACGATGGCTCCAAACTGTCTATCTTAAAGGGGCTTGGAGTAGAAATGTACTTGTGGAGTGGTACTTGAAGCTGCTTTTGCAGCTTTACATAATACAGCATTAAATCAAGTAAACACCACATGTCTGTATTGAAGGCTAAAGCTCCTTCTCCTCCAGCCCTTGAAGCCACTTAGGCACTGGCTGGGCTACCACACTAAGAAGCTCTTTCACTGAACAAGAATCATTTTCTACAGAGCAGGAGATACTTCTAGGCTGAAAGAGAAATTTGAAAAGAAATGGTATAGCAATAAGAATTGGGTAACAGTGATAAGCATTTTCAAAAGCCTATTTATTCATCTTTCCTGTTGGAATGTGCAGATGTACAACTACTAATCCTGATGCTCTATGATTTTGTTACACACATTCTTATTGGTAGATCAACAAAAATTTCCACTTTTTTTCATTATTTGATCATGATTTGTATGTGTGTGGCCATTTTCAAGACTGAAAATTTTGATTTTGGGGGCAAAAATTGATATGTGAAATATGATTTTTGCCTTTACATAATATACTATTATTTTTTGTAACAATTCTTTTACTTTTAGTTAATCTCAACTGTTTTCAATCACTTCAAAAATGATTATAAATAGTTAATAAATATAGTATTCAATGATTTGAATAATTTCTCTATATTACATATAAGATTTCCTAGGATCCTTTGAATACTTGCTTTTTCTTGTCATATCTCATAGCTTATATTCCATTCTTATGTACCAAAACCTTTCTTTTTCCAATCACTTCTCTATTTTGGAGTGAAATAGCTCAATAAGAATTTCCCTAATTTAGAATAGGTCAGGTGAAGGATATCTCTCTTAGGTTGGGCAGGAGTATACAATGTACATGCTTCAGACTTTTTAAAGCAAACCAACTAAGAATAACAACAGCAGCCACAGAATCCAGAATTCAGCTTTCACTCTGGTTCTCTTTGTTTGATAACACTTTCTAAGCAGATATCCTAACTGATCTGTTCCTTTGCTCATTTGCTTTAACTTAATTAAAGACTGAAAATACATGGAGGTTAGCTCCCTGTGTTTCTCAGACTGATATCTGAGCCTTTCAAGTTAAAACTCACCCTTAACCTAGGGTTACCTAACCCTCCCCTGACTGGTTAATGATTTCTTATCCAATTCCTCCCATGGCACATGGGTTGGTTAGGAGACCCACCACACACTTGATACACACTCACTCAGCCTGGAAAAGTGATGCCTGACCAAACCTAGTGGTTAAGCGTGTGACCCTTTAAACACCTGTCTTGATGTTTACTGAGGTTGTTTCAGAACATACTGCTTAGCAGCAAAATATCCCCAATTAGATAACCCTCTATTGGAATTAATGACCCTAGATAGAGCTGATTCACTTTGTTGTACAGCAGAAACTGGCACAACAGTTTAAAGCAATTATACTCCAATAAAGATCTGAAAAAAAAATAAAACCATATATACATACATATATGTCATAAAAAAAAAAAGATACCTGGCTTTTAGAAAAGCAATCCAACTCATTTTCCCTAGTTGCAAGATTTCTAGGTCCAGTGTATTATCAGAGCAGCTTTGTAAAAGGGAAAAACAGACCAGGCACACCAATTCTGTTTAAAATTTAAAAGTAAGCTTTGGAGCAATCTGAAACATGTAAGAATGTTTTAGCAATTGTGATTCACCTTTCTGATAAGAATAGCTTATTTTGTTTTCTTATATATCTTTATATATACCCTCTAACAAGTCTGGAATCAATTTGATGGATTTTTGATTTTCGTGTCTTCAAAGATCTGTTAGCTGACTTCAAAATTTTAGGAAAATTAAATGTCAGAATTAGTGATCGATCTTCTTCTATTGGATATCAAGAGTCAGAAGATTGCTTCCCTATGGGTCATTTCCCCAAAATTTGGCAAATCAAAGTCAAACACATTTATACAAAAATCTAAGTATGCTATAATCAGCACATATGGCAAACTGAAAAAGAATTTTACCTATATCTTTAATCAGAGCTATGTTCAATTATCATCCTTGTTTAATATCCTTGAACTGGGTATCATCATATCAACACCAGGACAAAGCTTTGTTCTCTGAACAATGGAAAATATATCACCCCAAATGTTCCCCCACCTTTTTTTTTACTTGACTGCAAGAGGAATCTTAGCTAAATTTGGTCCTCAACAGCATCCTTGTTGTCTAGCATATCCACGTTCCATTTTTTAAATTGTTTAACTTCTTTTCTCTCTTTTCTTCCTCTTAAAATTCAGTCTGGCTTAATAATTTCCAAGTCTAACCATACACATAATTGGAAAAAAATGATATTATGGGGCTAAAAAGTCTAATGATCTTCTCAAGAATTTATAGCAGTTCATTTAAACTGTCTTTTGGGAAAACCTTTTTCTTTACATACTATACACCTCGAGATTATAAGTAAATTGAAAATACCCTTTATTATCCTGTGTATAGACCACTAGGAACAGGTAGTGATACACACTAAGCAGAACTCAGATATACATCTGAATAATTTTATTCTTATGAAGGAAGTTTACCCTGTCAAATTGATTGTGATAGCTATCAATGCAGTGTTTGAATTCAGAAATCAAGATCAGTACTGGACACAGATTTGACGACAATGTCACTCACAGTACAGATACTGAAGGAAGAATTCTAGAAACACAGATGTCTAGTTATTATACACTTTATTTTACTCCCATTTTATAGTCCAATAATCTTGTCTACACATTTTGAAGATTCCAGAGTTCTCTCTATGGCTATGAAGATCTCTTGCTGTTAGAATTGGCAAGACTCCAAATGGCAAACCCAAAACGTGATCACATTACTTGCTAAAGGTTTTGGGCAGTTGATAAGACCCCTGTCTCCTCCCTCTTAGCTTGAAACCAATACAAGGAATAGATGCAAAAGTCAGCCTGCCAAAAAATGAAAGTATTTATCAACAAGAAATGCTAGAAGGATAGCTTCTTCTTAACATTGACTTCTTATAGCCAAAACTGACTTCCTGCCAGTTTCCCTCATGTGTATCCCTGACTGTAAGTTAAGCCAAAAGCAATCTATCTGAATTATTATCCCAATTTCTTATAGAAATGGTTTTACTCAGGGGCTGATCTATGCCTCTTTGCCCTCCAATCCATTCCTTCCCTTTCCTCCACTTTGCTCTACATCACAGAGAGCTGAGTCCTAAAGGCAGTATTTTCCCAAGACCCCTTTTAGCTGGCATCCAGCTGGGAGGACAGGCAGGGGGAGAAATGCTCTGGCTTTTCCCTTCCTCATGCCTTCCACTCTCCTGCCAATACCTCCTACCAGCTGAGACCTGCCTACAGATTGTTATAGCTTCCCGTCGTTGGTCATCTCTGAGTTGTATCACCATTCTGTTTGGCTTCTCATATTCTTCCATCATCTATGAAACAAAACTACCTGCACTGATTTCCTCTGTTTTAAATACAGAGTGGTTTGTTTTCCTTGTTGGATCCTGACTGATACACTCAATTAAATACACAGCCATTTAACATAAAGCTCTCAGGTGTTATACAAGACTGATAGAAGTATATAGTCTTTGTATTTCTTTCAAAGTTACAGGCAAGACACTGCCCATTTTGTTACACAAGAGCCTTTAAACAAGTATAGATACAATTTGCCTGCAATTCAATACATGTAAGTTTGCTCTCTGAACAATGAAAACGATATAACCAAAAATGTCAAAATGTTTCCCTTGTTTTCACTTGTCTGCCTGAAGAATCATAGGTAAATTTTGTCCTTATTGGCAATAATTAACTCATTCTAGTTATCGATCATATCCATCTGTCTTCTTCTTCTTCTTTTTTTTTTTAAGAGTTACATGTTTTTATTACATAAACATTATATCCCTTGTGGGAGCTGGTCTTCAAGTTTGCTTCTTGACTTCACAGATATATTCACAAATCTAAGAATGATTTATGAGGCAAACACTCTTGCACCCCCATTAAAAAACTCATTGCCTACATTTTCCAACCAGATTCCTGAGAATAATAATAGGTTTTGTTTATTTTACAGTGTAATACATAAATTGGCTTTCAAGGTACAAAAAAGGACAGACTTCTAAAATAAGTCTCCTTTTGTTTACAAAGTTCTATAAAAATACATTAAGTATGCTCATGTGTTTGTCCTTTGACTTAATATTCCAGTTTACCAGAAACAAACAAAAAACAATAAACAAAGCTACGCAAACCACGTTAATCTTGCAGCAATATAATGTCAACATCATCATGAACACCTTGCAAAAGCAGTTCTCCTGGATACGTAATAATCTTCCTTCGTTTTGCAGCTTTGAGAGTTCCTACCAATGCTTCAGAGAGGTTGGCACATTTGTCATCTCAGAAGAGGACCCCAAATTTCACACTTAATTTTCCATCAGCATTTTTTGAACCCAGACGATGAATTTCCTCCACTAAGAGGTTAACTTCGTGATCCACATTCATTGCTGCCTCTCGGCCTCCTTTTCTTTTCCGAGAAAACTGGGGCCAGCGTCGGTTCAGACTGGTTATCTTCTTCAACGCACTGGAGAGGAAGAGCCATCTGTCTTATTTTAAATCAAGATTCCCTTTAATTTTTTTTCCCTCTTTGACTTTTTTTGTCCAGGTTTATGTGTTTTAATATTGTAAGTTGCTTCAAACCCATTTGGAAAATAAATGATATATATAGCACTAACATAAACATTGTTTTCTTATTGAAAAAGCCATGCTACATTTGAATTTTATGAAGAATAATGAGTTATTATTTTGTAAAATGACACACATTTATCAAGATAGACCAAGTTATAATATGGTAGCAAATTAACAAATAGCACCATAATCTCAGATGCTTAATAATCACTAAGGTTTCTTTCTTACTCATATTATTTCTCCAACATTGTTAAATGGTGGCTCTGCTCCATATCTGACACCAGCAAGGCTGGTGGGGGTGCTGCCATCTCCTAAGGCCACTGCCCCAACTTAAAGCTTCAGGGTTTGCCACAAAAGGGAAGGAGATTAAGGAGAACTTCATACTAGTTCTTAAAGCCTTCAAATCAAAAGTAACATGCCTCTTTCATCCAGATTTCATTGGCTACAGCAAGTGAACTCCCTTAACTTCAAGGAAGCATGTGCCAGAGGGAATACACAGCAGTTTTGGTAAGCACTGGTAATCCTACCACACTCATTATTTTAAAAATGCAAACACAAAAAAGAGCAAAGATGAAAGTGAAAATCTCCCCCCAAATAAAAATGTTAATTTTGATAAAAATTGTTTATTTTATTTTTTTTTAATAAATTTACTTATTTATTTATTGGTTGCGTTGGGTCTTCCTTGCTGCACGTGGGCTTTCTCTAGTTGCGGCAAGTGGGGGCTACTCTTCATTGTGTTTTGCAGGCTTTTCATTGTGGTGGCTTCTCTTGTTGCAGAGCATGGGCTCTAGGCATGCAGGCTTCAGTAGCTGTGGCACGTGCGCTCAATAGTTGCGGCTCGTGGGCTCTAAAGCACAGACTCAGTAGTTGTGGCGCACGGGCCTAGCTGCTCCATGGCATGTGGGATCTTCCCAGACCAGGGCTCGAACCCGTGTCCCCTGCATTGGCAGGCAGATTCTTAACCACTGTACCATCAGTGGTCCCTGATGAAAAAGTCCCTGTTTAGATATTTTAAATACCTATGCACAAATAGAAGAACCTATAGAAGTATTTTACCAAAACAAAAGCATAGTACACATACTATTCTTAATTGAAAACTATTAAATTTAATTTTATTTGAATTTAATAGAAAAATAAATAAATAAAACAAGGAATCGGTGAGCTTCAGATATATGTTTTTTCATAGTAAGAGATGTATATCTTTTCTCTTTAGAATTAAGGAAAACCCATGGAATTAAAGGACTTGGGTCATTATGTTTTTTAACTACATGGTTGACATTTAGACAGTATCTATTCCTTTCCTGCTTTTAAATATAAGGAAATTAGCTCACTTATAATGCCATCCCTCCTCTACTTTCTAACCCCAAATTTGTGCTACATTTATTATTAATTCATATTTTCAAGGTTTATATTTTCTTTACACAGTTGTTTAGTTTTATGTCTATATTTAAACAAATTCAATGTTTTTCACCAGTCCTTTTGTAATGCTTCTGGGTTCCCACGTTCTTTCATTTGATTTTGGTTAGACTTGATTGTCAAGCAATTTTTAAAAAGGATCCCTCGGTTCATTTTCTTCCAGAATTCACACATGCTTAAAAATACTTGTCTGATGTTTTTGTTTTTTAAGGACAACTTGAAAATCTGGCTGGGTATAAAATTAATGGGACACAATATCCTTGCTTCAGAACTTGTTCCACTGTCTTCTGGCACTGAATATTACTGTGGAAAAGTTCAAGAACAAACTTTTTAAAATCTTCACTCACAGCTGGCTTGCATTTTTCTAACAGGATGTCGATAATGTTCTTTATTTAGCTTTGGAAATTAGTAACTTCGATAGATTTTATCTTGGACTTGAGCTCTTTCAATTTTTTCTTAGACACAGCATGTCCTTTTCATCTGCAGATTCAAGTAATTCCAGATTTTAGGAAAATTCTCTCATTCTCTATCCATGTTTTCCTGTTGCCCTCACTCTTTGCTTCAGGATTTCTAATTATTCACAATTGGTTTCTCCTTCGTCTCTCTTCCTAGCTATCATCTTCTCTCATTAGGTTTAATATCGTTAGTTAGTTTTCAGCCACAGTTCCTCCTCTTCTTCCTTGTCTTCCTTCTCCTCCTTTTCTTCTTCCTTCTTTTTTGCTACTTAATGGCACTTTCATCTCTATAATGGCCTTCTTCTCTTTCATTTCTGAGTTCTTCAAGCTTGCTTTTATTTTCTTGTCTTGTAATCTTTTCTTTGAAACTTTCTATATTTGTAAGCTATTTTTTAAAAACAAAGATTGCATTTAGGTAACATATTTAAGATTATGAAGTACACTGCCTTGCTTCCTAATGTAAGGAGTCTTCAAATGTATATTGCTTTCCGCCCCTACACTCCATATACATGGAAAGATCTTTAGCTATTTTCCTTCTGATAATTTCACCTTTGAGCATGTCCATCTTTTTCCTAGAGAGTAGTCTGGGAGATGGGTAAGGGAATATTCAAATTCAGTTTGTGTCCTGAGTACATTTCCTCTGTACGTTTCATTCTTAGCCTTAAGAGCACATACTTTTCTCAAATTTTTGCACTAAAAAGTCTGAGATGGCAAAACCCCTTAAGTCACAAACTCCTTGAATCCCACTCACCAAAGACCATCTTTATTGGCCATAAGCCTAAACCAGTGACCATAAAAATGGCTTATCTTTAGGTTTCTTCTTTGGACTAACCGTCTAGAGTGTAGAATGAATATCTAAATAATATTGCCCTATCAGACTTGTCTATGTTCTTAGATCTCATCACTCTAAACAGAAGATGACTGGATTTGCATTTAAGAATTGTGACAGAATTGTGACCCTTTCTTTAAGGGTAAACCATATCCTGCCTGAGGTTGGAGGATATATGTTGGCTCTCAGCACCCTCCCTCACCATAATTCAAATTTCATAGTATTTGGCAGATTTCCTCATGGTTTGAGGTTATGGCTATTTCCTTATTTCACTGAAGATGGCGTTTCCCCTTCTATTTTTCATTTTTTGTTGCTGTTGGTGAATTTCAGTAACAGGAGTAGAGTTAAAATTACTTTCTTCTGCTATTTAATCAGAAATTAGAATTTTAAAGATCAGAAGAAACTCAGGAGCTAAATTTTTATAGCCAAAAAGATTGTGTTTCTCTAATTATGTATATGGAGTGAATACATTTTAATATTCTAATAATGGCTGCATCGTACCACTTCATTTATTTTAATAAACGTTTTAGACTTGAAACTCATGGTTCATGCAATACCACTAATCAGGTTAGATGAGAGCAGAATGCAAACTACGTTATAAGACAGAATCACTAGTTAAGAAAGACTGCGTATTTCTCACACACAAAATGTAAAAAAGAGGGAGAAAAATGCCTGGAATATATTAAATGCTCAAAATTTAAGTCCCCTTCTTTCTATACCTGCTAACATATATACAGTAGATAAGGGAAGAAGTAAGAATTGTCAACACATCTTTTGCTAAGGCTTCTAGCTGCCTATTGGGACCTAATACTAAAAGAATGCTATTCTCATTATAATAAGAGCAGGGTGAAATGGATTTTGCCTGTTAAGTATTTTGCTCTTCCCAGGATCACAAATCTTGGAGTATACTTGTTAATTATATACAACTAATATATCTTTCCAATGGAAATCTGTGAGGATGTGTTATTCAGTGTCTCTCTAATGGTCTGCCGGAATATGATTCTGGAACACTAATTGCAACCCAAATCCTCTTGTTTCCCATACACACTACACAAGGAGGTCGAGGCTTAGAGAGCTGTTAACAAACACAAGCACACAGTAAAGCTGCTCTTTCCTTCCTGTGCTGTCCTCGTGTTAGTAGACAATGTGTCCAATGACAGCTGTCCAGTAACTGTACAAACCTACTAACTCCACTCACAGCCTGTCTCTCAACTGTCTTTGCACTTTAAATTTTAAAACGTCAAAGTCATCTGTGATGTACTCTGTACTCACTCAAGGTACCATAAAATCACCCCCAATTCTGGGCCTGAGATTGCAGATCTTTTCTCCTGAAATCACCAGGTCTTCTTCTGCACATCAATTCAACAAAAAAATTAAAAAATGAATGACCTACCAACTACGTAGTTGCCAGGGGCTGAGAGACTAGAGTTGAACAGGACTACAGTCTTCTTGTCTTTAAATAGTTGCTAGCTGATACTTGCAGGGTCTTTCCAAATGTAATACTATATATAGCATACTATCGCTCCTGAATTCATCAAGGTCAAGAGCAACACCAGATACCAATCATATAAGAAATTATATCCCAGGTTATTTGGACACCATATTAGTTTCCTAGTACAACAAACTAGAAACAATAGAAATTTGTTGGGTTAAACAAATAGAAATTTATTATCTTACAGTTCTGAAGGCTAGAAGTCCCACATGGAGGTGCTGGCAGGGTTGGTTATTCCTTCTGAGGGCTGTAAAGGGAGGATCCATTCCAGGCCTCTCTCCTTGGCTTGTAGATGACTGTTTTCTTGTTCACATGGCACTCTCCCCCTATGTGTGTCTCTCTCCAAATTTCCGCATTTTATAAAGATACCAGCCATACTGGATTAGGGCTCACCCTAATGACCTCATTTTAACTTGATCACTTCTGTGAAGACCCCATCTCTCAATAAGATCACATTCTGAGGTACTAGGGGTTAGGGCTTCAACACAGGAATTTGAGAGGGTGAGAAAATTTATCCCACAATAGACACTACTGTGAAGTTTTGGTAGAAAGGACCCCAAACACTATTCTCTCCTACAAAGTGGCTTGTAAAAGAAGGCCATGTTAGTCTAATTATTCACTTGGAGCAACATTATGACTCCCTAAAATGAATACTTAAATGGCACTCTGATCAGTGGAGGCTGCTCCTAGAGGGAGCATTTGATTTTGCTCATTCAGGACAGCTTCAGTCAAGATCCAGGTGAAATCCCCATAAAACCTCCAGAAACCTCTGATAAAATCCACGCCGACCTGAGGATGACCATCCCCTTCCACGTCCCAGGCCAAACTGTGAACAACGGAGTAGATGCAACTTGGCATCAGATTTCAATTCCAAACAAGACACTTTCTAATAAATAGAATTATTCATCAGAGAGCTACTGTATTTCTAAGCATGGCACACAAAGGAGAAATCATAAAATAAAAAGATTGACTATATTAAAAAAAAGAAATGAAAACTAAAAGAAAATTTATAAAATGTGGGAAAATATTTGCTAAATATATGACAAAGGCACAAGTTATTATCTTTAATGTTCGTTCACTCAATAATTATTTGCTGAGCTCCTACTATATATCAGGCTTTGTTTCTAGGTGCGGCGATGTGAACAAGACCAAGTGCCAGCCCTCACGGAGTCAACGAATCAACCAGACCTCCCTGACACTCCAAGAGAAGAACACGTAGGAGACATAAACAAAAACAGAGATGCAAATGGCCAATAAAGATAAAAAATAATTTGGTAATCAAAAATGCAAGTTAAAATAATTTGGCCTACCAAACTGACAGAACTTTCAAATCCTGTGATGTTGGTGAGGGTGCGGAATATGGACCTAATCACATGCTTCTCTGGGAGTGGGTTTCAACCAGCTTCTTAATGGTAAAACCCACACTGCCCCCAAGTTTAGACTGAGCACATTTAAAATGCTAAAATGCATATTCCTGGACTGCACTGCAGAGATTCTGAATCTATCCATCAGATATGAGATCCAAGAAACTGTCTTTTGACCACCATGGGGTATCCTAATACAAGTTATCCTTGGGCCATACATACTTGGGGACAGAGTGCTCTAGACTGCATGTGGGGGTGAGCAAACAGTTCCAGCAATGGGACTGTGCAGGGCCTAACATTAAATGTGGAATGTCTTGTTCAATTAGATTTGACTAATTGAGAGCAACATTTTAATGATAAGACAAGAAGGTACCAAGTCATACTTGCTACTGGCAGGCTTTGACATTAGGTCAAACACAGTTCAGCTTTTACAATACTTACTCCCTTTGGCACGCAAATCAGCTTTTGAAAAAATTTACCCCAGAGACATAATCAGGTTTTATTCAAAACACTGGTAGGATTACAGAAATTATTTAAAAGCAAGTTCTAAAAATAGGAAGAGGATGAAGCTACTCTTAATAACTTTTCCTTAAAATGCTGGCTATTGGTAGAGAACTTAAAAGGGAAGAGCACTCCACTTCAGGTCCCCATATTCAGACTTTGTTTTGCAAATGTTTTCTGGTTACCATGACAGTTTCTGGATTTCTCTGTGTAAATGGGAAATTGGGAACCTCGTCTTTTGAAAAAAATGATTAGTGTGTTCTTTTTATGCTGGTAAGCTCGTTCTGTGCTGACAAATTACATTCTGACAGCTCAGTTGTAATTTAAAACATGCCTCTCTGGAGACTCTGAACAGTAAAGTATTTCCAGGGATTGACAGTTACTCTTCATTTATATTTTTATGTATTTGCTTTCAATGAATTCAAGAGAGAAACTGAAGTGCTACATACTTGCTATACTTTTTAAATAATTCAGAAATGTATCCTCACTTGAAAAATCTGACATATGTCAATTTGATTATTGTACTCGTGAAATGCGGTATAAGGAAAGAATATAAGCTTCTGAAACAGTCAGACTTGGAGCTGAACCCTGGCTCTGCCACCTACTAGTTGTGTGACCTTGGGCAAGCAGTCTAACTCTCTGAGCCTTAGCTTTCACCTATAAAATAAGAATCAGAAATAATATATACATATATAAAGTATCTACAACAATGCCAAGTCTATTGAGCAGGTTCTCGATATAACATGGTAGCTATTACCAAAGAAAAAAATAAAAACCAAGCACAGAAACATCCAAAGAAAAGAAATCAGCCATCACACAAGAAAAAAAAAAACGAATAAATTTTTAAAGTAACGCACAACCAACATTATTAGAATTGGACTTCTTCAGCTTTCAGCTATTTATTCTATTGTTAAACACTCAACAGTAAATAACAGGAAGAGACTGTTGGAATTTTGTAAGGTGGTCGAACATGACAGATAAGCTTGTACAAAGGAAGCTTAAGGTCCTCAAAACTTAGCAAAACAATAGTCTGAAAAGATGCAGTCAGCTAAAATTAAGGTATAACTTTGAAATAGCAAATGGCCAAGCTTTTTAGCCAATAGAGGTCATGGTGAAGCGGGGCCAGGAGCCCTTTTTGACTCATTCAAGATGAGGGGATGTAGTTGTGAGGATGAGGCCTAGAATCCTCTAGTGATGAGTGAGTCACCTCAGGAAGAAGCTTAGCAGTGAGGCAGGGACAGGTTTGCCCATGTGTTTTCCAATAGCATTTGTGGATCTACCTTCCCTCTTTTTCATATTTCATTGGTGGGCAGGACCCATCTCTAGACTGTACTTCTCGGTTTGCTGTTTATGAAACTGCGTATGGAGGAGGAGGAATTTTAGTGGGGTAAGTTAAATCTTTCATTATTACACTCCCTAATTCTTAATCTGCCTTTATTCCTTTCTCTTCAATTATTATGCCAAGTAAGAGCATCACGGATGATCATATGGGCAAAATGTTGAAGCAATACACAAATGCAAAACATTGTAAACAAAAGAAGATATTCTGAAATTAAAACCTATGTACAACTTTCTTTAAATGAAAATAATAATTTAAGGGTCCTTAAATCTATACTATATGTGGCACCTAAGCTCAACTTATTTAAGTTAGTCTATTGAAAAGTACTGATGCAGAACTAGTAAAACAACATCCCAACACAATGACAGATGTCAACACCAGGCTTTCACTACCTGACTTTTCTTTCTATTTATCTATCTTGTATTTAAGGCGGTGCATTCCAGAGGGTGAAAATGAGGCAGAAAAGAAGGCACTCGAGGGGGACTTTCTCAGACTACTTCTCCTCCCAGCTTACGGTCCTTACCTATTGTTTGTCATCAGAGACAAGGTAGAACACAGAACCTGGGGAGCGTGGCTTAAAAAGAAAAGTGCCCGTGATCACAGTAAGCTGTTCACTTGGGGAACTGTTTCCACACCACCACCACCACCACTACCACCACCACTTAATTCCTTTCACTGTAGTGTTGCTGGATGAGACATTTGTGACCCTCCATCTCCAATCAGGAACTGGTTGAGGTTAGCGCCAATGACTGAGCTGGGTCAATCCTGGCTCCAGCCTATGGCTCCCAGGTAAAATATAGGTGCCCAGTTAGTTCTGAACATCAGAATAACAACAAACAGTTTTGAGTATAAGTATATCCCCAATATCGCACTGAGATATACTTATATCACACACCACGGCAGTGTTTCTGGATCTGCCAACAATAGCTACAAATGCATAAGCACTTTCTATGTTTCATGCATTATTCTAAATTCTTTATAAATATTAATTCACTAAAATACATGAAAATAGATGGATAGGTAAACATATGCCAAATACATGGATGACTGGAGGTTAGGAAGAATGAACTATGTATTTTAAGTTTCAAAAATTATGCAAAAATTCCTATAATTAAGACTTTTTATTTTAATTTATTAAATGTTTCCTTTTTTTTTAAGATCTTTATTGGAATATAATTGCTTTACACTCTTGTACCAGCTTATGTGGTACACCAAAGTAAATCAGCTGTATTTATACATATATCCCCAAATCCCCTCCCTCCCACGACTCCCCTCCACCCTCCCCGTTCTGGTCCTCCAAGGCATCACCCATCATCAAGTTGATCTCCCTTTGTTATACAGCAACTTCCCACTAGCCATCTATTTTACAGTTGGTAGTATATATATGTCTATGCTACTCTCTCACTTCATCCCAGCTTCCCCTTTGCCCCCGCCCCCGCGACCCTGTGTCCTCCAGTCCATTCTCTGCATCTGCATCCTTATTCTTGTCCTAGCACTGGGTTCATCAGTACCATATTTTTGATGAATTGTCATTGACTAGCTGCAAATAAATTTGTAGAAAATTGAAAAATATAAAGTTAAAAGAGATTAGATTTTAGTTGCTGCTCATTAACTAACTGGAAGACCTTGGGAAAGTCTCCTCAATCCTCTGGATCTAGGTTTCCTTATCCTAACATGAGATTGGGATGAGATTAAAGTCATTGCTGCCCCTAAAATTCTATTTATCTTATAACATGCAAAAAACAGTTTGCAGAGAAAAGCTTATTACCTCTGCAATCATTCTGTTGGTGTCTCCTAAGAAAAGCAGATTCAGAGCTTCTTCCTCCGTGGTTGCCTGATGAAGAGACAAGTTTTTCAGGTGGATATTCTGATCAGGGTCCTCCAATACTGTCACTTTCCTAGGGTAATGGGAAGCAACAACACAAGGCACTTTGAGAATGAAAAGAACTTCAAGCCTTTCTTACAGGTTTCTTTTTTAAAAGCTGTATGTATGACATCTTGAATTTATAAAACCAAATAGTACACAAGACACCAGACAGTACTGGATTAGCATCAAAGACTGACATTCCCTTGACAGTACTACTAAATAGCTTTGGGGCTGAAAAGTATATTACAAGCTCCTGACTTAAAGTCATCTGTCTTGGTAATCATCAGATCCCCAAAGCATCTTAAAATACATATTCTTATTGAATTAAAAATGCAGATAGATAACCTTCTACCTATATCAGAAAACTTGGCTATACAGTTTTTTTCTATGTCATAATTCAGTTTCTTACATAGGTAATGCACTAATTCTTCTCCTTCTAATTTTCCCCTTTTGTTCAATTTCATATCCCTTTCAATTTACATGATATTTTGAACTGGTTAGCTCATCAGTTTAAATATGATGAAAACTGAGGCGTCTGTTATCCCTCTAGGAGTTATTCCCTTGTCTAGGTTTCTTATCAAGGTGAGTTAAAAATTCTCAAGAAGCCTCATAATAAAATTTTAGTTTGTAATTATTATTTTTATGTCCATCAGGTGTGTTTCTTGACCTTTTTTCTTTTACAACATCACTTTTCCTTCCACTGAATCCTTACAGTAAGAGCTTTAGGTCTGGAATAATGTTCATCTATTATAACTGCCTCAATGGGCATGCTGGTGCCAACACCACTTCCTCCCAGATGAATCCTAACCCGGTTTTGAGAGTTGGCTTGTCAATACTCTCCTTACAGTCCTGTTAGGACTTCCTGTAACCGAAAATATTTTGGCTAAACTCCTCACAGTCTTGCTTCATAGACCTACAGATTCAAGCAATAAAGTTACTAAAGAGAGTTCCCTTCTGCTTCCTGAGTTTTGCCTTCTTGATTTTCTTAAAAATCGTTGAGGAAAGGAAATCTGTAATTCACAAATGTTGCAAGTGCATCTCCAGGTATCTGCCCTTGCTTACAACATTCAGAACTGATGATAATAGATAAAGGTTGGCATCATCTAGCACATTTCTCCCTTCAAAGTACAACTAGCAAGTTGACATGTGTTACTTGCCTATTGGCAAAAACAAACTTAGAAAACCTTAAAAATGAAGATTTTTCAAAGAGCATAATTTTTCAGCCTTCCCTTTGGTAAAGAGGTTATCTGGGCTTTCATATGTAATTTGTGGGCACATAAAATACTAATTGCAGGAAGAAAATGTAGCTCTACCAGCACATCTGTGATCAATATGTCACTAATAATGTAGCCTGTGGCCAAGTTTTGGATTCCTTTTTGTCTCCTTCAACAATACCAACTAAGATGAAAAAAAATCTCTTCCCTTAATGAAAACAAGTGTATTTTATTTAGTTTTCAACAAGACTCATAAGTGAGCTCATTAAAAATGCTTGAGTTAAAAAATGCTTGGAAAACATGAAGGCATTTTTAACTGAAATAGATGAATTATGCTCTATTTTTAGGAACTCCCTTTATTCTTTAAGCTTTATTTCCACCCTGATCCTTCTGATATGCTTGAGAAGGTTTGGCCAGATTCAATCCCTAGGGACACAGAAGTTAGAATTCTTCCTAAATCCACAGATTCTAGGTCTTAAAGGTGAAAGAAGTTCAGTAATATTGGAAGGAAGATAAAAGCATGAAATCAGTAATGAGACTATATTAGAAATGAGAAAAGAAGTGAGTTCTGTCTTTTTCGACATGAGGAAGAAAACAAATTCTCCAACTCTGAGGCAAAGTCACCTGTGATAAATGTTGTAAGACTAAGTCTGACACAAAACCATTCTGTGCGAGTTCAGAAAAGGGAGAGGTGGGGGGGGGGGGGCAGGAAACAATTCAAAGAAGAGGATGCTCACACTCACTGGGCACCAAAAGTATGCCAGGCACCTGCACTGTCTTCTGTAATCCAGTTGCTCTCACCCTGGCTGCACACAGGAATTGCCTGCGGAACTTAAACAAAACAACACACGGGTGCCAGGTGTCCTCCTGAGAGATTCTGATTTGACTGTTCTGGGGCGAGGACTGGGTATCAGAATCTGTAAAGGCTCCAGGTGACTCTAGCGTGCAGCCAAGGTTGAAGCCATTGACTTTATCTTCAATGACCACACAAGGTGGACATATGGGGAGGAGGTTTCTGGTTTCTTTATCTTTACTCTCCACCCACCTCCACCCCAAGCCCAGAGGGGAGAGTTGCTCATTTTATTGGCTAGAGCTGAAGTCACTTGGCGCCATATCTACTAATAGGCAAGGTCCCTGTGAATTTTGAAAAGCTTGTCCTTCCATGGGAAGTTTCTTTTCTACCTCCCTGACCATGCAGCTGATGGGTAAACTAAGCCACCCATGAACCATAACAATAATGAAAGCTCAAATGGGGATTATGGATCTTCCTAAACATTCATAAGGTTTATATCATTGCTGAATCAAAAAAATCTAAATGATATATCATACATAAACTCACCATTATTTCACTGAAATAAAAAATGCAGAAAACAAGCACGTATAGAATTCTAATAATGGTCATTCATTAGGCAACCTAAATAAGTTACTGATTTAGGATTATATTTACAAAGAATAGTTAGAAACATAAGGTAGGAAGTGTGAAATGTCAGCAGCAGCATTTGGCTAAGCTACTTTCTTCCTTCAAAATCATTCAGAGCCTTTGATCTGCAATGTGCCTACCTCAGAACTATCACACTTCTATATTTACTTCTGGGTGCTTGTCCAGCTTTGTCACTTTGATCACAATACAATTTGCACATGCTTCCAGTTTTTCTGTGTAGAACTCTCAGCCGTCTCTTGTAACTCATCACCAGGCATTTCTCTGGCTCTCTTCTGATACTGTTTTCCTCACAACTTTCTGATTTCTTGCCCGTGGAGGTTTCGAAAAGTAAATAAAAAGACAGGTTGGTGTCCAGTTTAGTTTGGCTTCTTTCATGGTTCGCTCCCTGCTTCGGGCTCATCTGTGGGCACACTTTAATGAAAAGGCTCCACATCTGGCATCTTGCTGGAATCTTCTGTGGTGCAACTTTCTCCAATCAGGGTCTCCCTTGCCAGTTCTTCTCAGATTCTTTCCTGGTTTCTGCCCAATCCCTTGGGCATGAGGCTTTGGACCTTCCCTTACTGCCCTGCCTGCCCTCATCAAAAATCCCTTTTGCGCTCCACCTGGCAACCAATGTGTCAGCCCCACCCACTCTCATGCCTTTGCTCAGAGAAGCACAGCCTGAGCTGAGTCCTGCCTCTTGCCTAGGTCAGCTAATCTGGGAGTGAGAACGATCTAAACTCTGCTGTTGGCGGAAAGCTTTTCAAAGTTGGAGGAAATAAGAATCATTAGCGAAAGGTTCTCCTCAAGTTGCTTCCTTTCCTCGTCCTCCCCACTCCCTCACCCCCGACCTCCCACCCCCCACCCCCGCCATCACCACTCCCCACCCCCCAGCTTTCTCACAAATCAATAGCTATTTCCTGAATCCTTAGTCCACCACTCGATTCCGACTACAATTTTCATAGCTTGAAAGAAGGCTTTATTGGAGTTTCTTAAATAAACATCTTAATTCCAAGATGGAAACCCCCCAAACTATTTATTGATTCTTTTTTTGAAACGGCCTGTGAATAGTTTTCTCTACAAAATGTTTCTAAAATGTTTAGGTTTCAAGCAAAAAGTCACTGATAGCCTTAACTTGGACCCCTAAGTGGAAAAGTTCTGCTAAGTATACTCAGCCTGCTTAACGATGGGGAAGAAGCAAGCTTTGTGTTTTCTCTGTAAACAGAGAATCTTTTCCATTTGGCTAAGTAGTTGGAATTTTTAGGCTTTCTAACTGACTGGAAGACATATAAAGAGCAATGGCCAAGCTCTTGTTCCCAATAATGGAAGCCATCAATGAAAGAACCCTCCCCACCCTATATCCCACCTCTATAACATTCCAATACCACCAACTTGCTGAACTGGGACTTTCCAGGAGTTACTACAATGAATCTGGTTTCTCATTTTCATGTTATAGACAAATATTGCTATGGTGATTTCTATTATTTTTTTCTACTTGCAAGTGCCCCATGTGATGGTGCAGGTCAAGCACTGGACAATGGCACCATGTTCAAGATGGTGCAATTCACATCATGAGTCTATAGATTTATTATGACACATGTCTGTCAGGGGCAGTAAAGTGTCTTCTAACAACATCAGCATATTATAACCACTTTCCAACAGGTGGCAGGGGTGCCTTTTAATAATCACATGAAGGTGCCATACAGATGAGCGGTAGCCCAGTCTAGTTACCTTGACTTAGAACAGTATCAATAGCAGGCAGGCCTCATGAAAATGGGAGGGTGTCCATCAGGCTCTTCTAAATAGCTGAATATATCTCACATATTGTGAACACAGCCCCACCATTCAATTCAATAAAGACAATATTCTCTAGTTCAGCACTTTTCAAACTCCTTTTCTCCCCCCTACATCAACACATTTTCAGAAGCTCTCTTCAGGGAAGATTTTGGGGAAGGGAAAATGTACATTTTTAGGAGAAATATGTAAGGGGAGCCCTCCTTCTCGCATTTAAACAATTTCAAAGGTAGATTTTCTTTAGATTGATTAAAAGTCTAAAAGATTTCTTCTGTTATAAAATATAAATAGTTGAAACATATCACTTAAGAAAGTTTTATGAATCTGGAATGAATTTTTGTCTTGGTCTTAACCTAGACAGAATGGACTAAAAGTAATGGATACTTTTCTCAATATCACTATTGAGATATTTTGAAAACTCTTTCTAGTAGCTTGAAAAAGATATCTTTTTCTTGTTTTATCTAATATTATATCTTCTTACTGATGATGAAAAATACAGCCAATCACGTGACACTTTAGATTGAGTTATTTCATTTAACCTACTAAAAAACACTAGGTTCTCTACCAAATATTTAAGGAAGAGATTATACCAATTATCTACAATCTCACTCAGAAGAGAGAAGCAGAGGAAATACTTCCTAACTCATTCTGTGAGGCCAGCATTACCCTAAACCAAAACCAGACAAAGATATAACGAGAAAAGAAAACTCTACACTATATCTCTCATAAACATAGATGCAAAAACCCTCAATAAAGTATTAGCAAATCAAACCCAACAATGTGTAAAAAGAATTATACATCAAGACCAAGTGGGATTATACAAGGCTGGCTCAACATAAGGCTGGTTCATCAGTCAATATAATCCATCATATCAACAGACTGAAAAAGAAAAACCACATGGTCATATTAATTGATGCGGAACAAGCATTTGACAAAATCCAATACAAATTCATGATAAAAACTCTCAGTAAACCAGGAATAGAGGGGATCTTTCTCAATTTGATAAAGACTACCTACAAAACATCTACAGCTGACATCATAGTTAATGGTGAGAAACTCAAAGCTTTCTTAGTAAGATCAGACACAAGGTAAGGATATCCCCTCTCACCACTCCTTTTCAACATTACATTGGAAGTCCTTGTTAATGCAATAATGCAAGAAAAGGAAATAAAATGTATACAGATTGGGAAAAAAGACACAAAGATGTCTGTGTGCACAGATGACATGATGATCTATGCAGAAAGCCTGAAAGAACTGACAAAAAATCTCCTGGAACTAATAGATGATTATAGTAACATTGAAGGATACAAAGTTAACATACAAAAGTCAATTGTTTTCTTATATACTAGCAATGAAGAAGTGGAATTTGAAATTAAAAACACAAAACCACTTACCTTAGCACCTGAAAAAGGAAATATTTAAGTATAAGTCTAATGAAATATGCACAATATCTGTATGAGGAAAACTACAAAACTCTGATGAGAGAAATCAAAGAACTAAATAAATGGTGAGATGTTCCATGTTCATGGATGGGGAAACTCAATATTGTCCAGATGTCAGTTCTTCCCAACTTGATCTATAAATACAATGCAATCCCAATCAAAATCCCAGCATGTTGTTTTGTGGATATTGACAAAATAATTCTAATATTTATATGGAGAGGCAAAAGAGCCAGAATAGCAAAAACAAAATTGAAGGAGAAGAACAAAATTGGAGGACCAAGACTATCCAACTTCAAGACTTACTATAAAGCCACAGTAATCAAGACAGTATGGTATTGGTGAAAGCATAGTTAAATTGATCAGTGAAATGGGACACAGAATCCAGAAATAGACTCACATAACTATAGTCAGCTGATCTTTCACAAAGAAACCAAGACAATATAATGAAGCAAAGACAGACTCTTCAACAAATGGTTCTAGAACAACTGGAAATCCACAGGGAAAAAAAAAAGAATCTAGACACAGATTTTGCACCACTCAAAAATTAACTCAAAATGGAGCACAGACCTAAATGTAAAATGCAAAACTATAAAACTCCTAGAAGATAACAGGAGAAAACCTAGATGGCCCTGGGTGTGGTGATGCCTTTTTAGATACGACATCAAAGACATGATCCATGAAGGAAATAATTGATAAGCTGGACTTCATTAAAATTAAAAGACAATGTCTAAAGAAACAGAAGATAAGTCACAGGCTAGGAGAAAACATTTACAAAAGACACATCAGGTAAAGGACTGTTATCCAAAATATATAAAGGACTCTTAAAGTTCAACAATAAGAAAACAAACAACCCAATTAAAAAATGGGCCAAAAACCTTAACAGACACCTCATCAAAGAAGATATACGGGATTTCCCTGGTGGCACAGTGGTTAAGAATCTGCCTGCCAATTCAGGGGACACGGGTTCAATCCCTACTCCAGGAAGATCCCACATGACATGGAGCAACTAAGCCTGTGTGCCACAACTATTGAGCCTGCACTCTAGAGCCCATGAGCCACAATAAGATAAGCCACAGCAATGAGGAGCCTGCACACCACAGCGAAGAGTAGCCCCTGCTTGCTGCAACTAGAGAAAGCCCATGTGCAGCAACAAAGACCTAACACAGCCTATAAATAAATAAATAAATAAATAAATAAATAAATAAATAAATAAATATTAAAAAAAATAAAGTACACTTACATAAAACTTTGTTTTAAAAAAGAAGATATACAGATGGCCAATAAGTATATGAAAAGATGATCCATGTCATATGTCATCAGGAAAATGGAAATAAAACAATAATGAGATACCACTACACACCTATTAGAATGGCCAAAATCTGGAACATTGACACCATCAAATGCTGGGATGTGGAGCTACAAGAGCTTTCATTCATTGCTGGTGGGAATGCAAAAATGGTACAGTCACTACAATTTGGTAGTTTCTCACAAAACTAAATATATTCCTACCATATCATCTAGCATTCATGGTCCTTGGTATTTACCCAAAGAGGCTGAAAACTCATGTTCACACAAAAACTTACACACAGATATTTATAGTGGTTTTATTCATAATTGCCAAAAACTGGGGAGTGACCAAGATGCCCTTCAGTATGTGAATGGATAACTAAACTTTGGTACAAACAGACAGTGGGATATTATTCAGTGCTAAAAAGAAATAAACTATCAAGCCATGAAAAAACATGAAGGAGCCTTAAATGCATATTACTAAGTGAAAGAAGCCAGTCTGAAAGAGCTACATACTGTATGATTCCAACTATATGACATTCTGGACAAGGCAAAACTATGGAGACAATAAAAAGATCGATGGTTGCCAGGGGTGGAGGTAGTGGGTAGTGATGGCTAGGCAGAGTACAGAGAATTTTTAAGTCAGTGAAAATACTTTGTATATTATCATGATGAATATATGTCATTATACATTTGTGCAAACCTATGCAACGTACAACACCAAGAGTGAAACCTATGGTAAACTATGGGCTTTGGGTGATTTTGAGGTGTCAATGTATGTTCATTCTGGGTAACAAACGTGTCATTTTGGTGAGTGATGTTGATAATGGGAAAGGTTATGCATGTGTGGAGGTAGGGGGTATATAGGAAATCTCCATACCTTCCTCTCTACTTTGTTGTGGACCTAAAACTAAATACTTTACCTGGAAAAACAAAAACAGGTCCAAACTGAAAGCTGCAAATTATTTTTTTTTAATTGAAGTATAGTTGATTTACAACAGCATATTAGTTTCAGGTGTACAACATAGTGATTCATTATTTTTACAGTTATGCTCCACTTGAAGTTATTATAAAATACTGGCTATATTCCCTCTGCTGTATCCTTGTAGCTTATTTATTTTGTACATGGTAGTTTTTACCTCTTAATCCCCAAAGCTGCAAAATATTCTGAGTGCTTGTTGTGATGAATTCTTGTCTTGTTATCACATTAACTTGTTTCTTTTCAATTGGTAAATATCCTCTCCTAAATATTATCATTATTATTTCTAATAATAATATTATTAGACTTGAACTCTGGTCTTCTGATTTCCCAAAGAACTTAGCACCCTAAATCTGCCATTTCAGAGGTGCTGGAAACCTGTATATGATTTATTGCCTGTCTGAAAAGGAGCAAAATTGAAATGAGTCATTTAATGTAGTGTATCCTACATGACTCAAGGATACCTGATGTCAACGTGGAAACATCTTCACACTTTTAAGAAGCTTCTGCTTCTTACTGTGCTTAGGATTTCATATGCTAGGAAAACAGGTATCACCAAAAGAACTCAAGAAAGAGAATTGGAAGCTGCTGGCCACTGCTATAGACATGCAAAACCAAAATGAGAATTATTCATGACAGCTAAAGTCAGAAAAAGACTAGGCACAGTTGATGTGTAGGCGAGCTGACACTTTCCTCACAGGTGGCTATGTTCATTAATTTATCGGTTATTGTCATTTAGTTATTTCACTAAGATTTAGCATCTTACATGAAACATGCTTCCATTTCTATCTTCTCTTTTCTCAAAATTATATCCAAATGTGATAAAATTTTAGATTGCGAATAACCTGATAGGATCATCTTTCTGTATTATATTACATTAACCGAACTTTCCCCACCCCAAAACAATATCACTTTGTAACTGCCAACAGGCAAATGGCTCCCAAATCCAATGTGCAGCTTATCATAGACTCATCTATTGCCTATAGGCAACCACCATTTGCACGATTTTCCAGAAATAAACATTTAACATAAAAAACCATGCTTGTTATCCTTCCTCTAACACTAATACCCTTTGCTAATTTCCAACTATATTCAGCCATCACATTCCTTTCCCTGCTCCAAGCTCACAAATAATCCATCATTTAGTGAAATGTCTTGTTTGGCTTAATTTCATATGGCAATTACAGAGCCATACACTAAAATTTATCTTCTTCAGTGCTACCAATCATTTTCCTCTGATTTTCACTAATACTTGCTTTCTAGTTCAGATTTTATAGTTTCAGTATCACAAATTATGTGCTCAAGTTTTCCACATTTGGGGAAGTTACAGGAATAAATAGATCTAGAGGCAATGGATTTGTAACTCTGGAAAAACATAGCATTTCCTCTCCCAAGTAAATAGCTTTATACACCTCCAAGTTTACACTATTGCATTTCACAAGTTTTGAGTTTATTTGCTTTTATTTTCATTTTAACATAAATTTTATTATTTTTCCAAGGACAAAAGTAATACATGCTTCTTGTGAAAAAGTTTGAAAATTTTCAAAGGGAAAGAATTTCAAAAAACAGAGTCCCAACACAAGGACAATGATAATGTTGATATAATTCCTTAATTTTCCTATGCATATTTTGCAGATTTGTGGTAAAATTAGAAATGTATACATGTTATTATACCCTTTAATATTAATGATGCCATCTTCCTTTTACTATTTTTGGATACAGATGCAGGGAAGGAAATGGGGGATATCCATGGATTTTTCCCCTGAAGTAACTAATTGTGGCTCAAAGTGCAGGTTGCCTATATGGGATCTGATGTCCCTTTCCCCCTATTAGGCTCTGATTTTGTTCAGGGAATTATTTGAAAATACTAGACTTTCCCTGACTCCCTTGCAACTACAGCTGGCCATGTGACATAATTCTGATCGGTGATAAATAAGTGAAAATCAATGGGTAGAGCTTCTGGGAAGACTGTTACAGGGGCAGCCTCGGCCAGCACATGCCTTTTTCCTTTTTTTCTTCCAGGAATGTGGATATGATGTGGAAGGTAATGCAGGTGTTTTGCAGAGGACTGAAGCCACCTGCTGAGCATGGCTCAGCAGAATGGCAAAAGGAAGCCCAGATGGCCTCCTTGAACTTCCACAGCAGCCCTGGCCGCAATCTCCAGAATCCTTACCGTGTCCTGTGGTTGGAGGGGAAAGAATGGACTATTTGGTTAAGCTGATGTAAACTGGACTGCTGTTACCTGCACTTATTAATTCACTGACCAAAATGTTCAATATCATGGACTAAAGAACTCTTCCCTTTATCTATATTAAATAATAACATGGTATAGGATCTGATTCTGGTTTATCTGTTCTTCATCTGTTTAATTTTTGATTTTGAAGCAGTATAACATGATTTCATTATTAGGGTTTTTACCTAATTTCAGTATATGGTGTCACCAGAATTCTATTTTTCAAACACTTCTTTGCTCTTCTTGGTTGTTTATCCTTTCAGATAAACTCTGAAATTATATCTATTTTTTAAAGTCTTTCATGCTTTGCTTGGAATTTCATCAATATGGGAAGAACTGACCTCTTTAAAGTGTTCACATTTCTCATTCATAACAGCTCTCCGTTTACTTTCAAGCCTTCTTTTATTTCTCACCCAAAACTATACTACTGCCTTCACAAAGTCTCTAAACATTTCTGGAGTATTTTACCTTTATTTTGCTATCATAAAAGAAATCTATTTTGCCTTTATTTCTTCTACCTGGGTTATTCCTAGGGCTTGCTTCTTCGATTGAGTTAGATACATACTGAAAGATAACACGTGGTCAGCCACCCTGATCAGTCTGACCTCTGGTTCATAAAGACGGGCTTTCGTTTTGTAAATGTCTTCAACTATCCTAGAACTCAACCTGAAAACACAAGGTCCAATGTAATTGGCTAAACTGCCATGGCTACATAGGCTACCTGCCACGGAAGTTTCAGAGCAGGCAGAGTGATATGCCACCTGTGACCCTTATCACCTGGTCCAGATGATGGCGCTAGCCACCCAACGGAACCTCTTCCCCTCACTCACTGAGATTTCATTCTAAAGGCTCTTCCCCCGACACACTGTCTCTAGCTCAGCACTCCTCCTGCCTCAGCAGAGCTGCCAGCCTGCGGCTCAGTCAGAACTCCGGTCCTGGCACATGCCAGTACAATTAGGAAGTCACTGCGGGTCATGGGAGCAAAGACACTGGTGTGAAGGGACTAAAATTACTGGCCGATATGGGCTCCATTCATGAGACTACTGCAGCTCGAAATGATCTGTATGCCATTATTTCGTTTAGCTGGATAGTCGACAAGTTGTGTTTCATGGAAGTCTCCTGAGGTGTCTCACATTCATGTTACATTTTCCAACTAAATGGTTAGTAAAATGAAGAAAACAGTTTAAATTCTTTATAATGACCCAAAAGAGCTCACTGAAACTCTTGCAACATAGTGAGCACTTCGTATATATGATGTTGACGCTCTCAAAAGGTTGTAATGCTTTTTTTCTCTATTAGTTGAGCTGTAAGAGTTAGAGGTGTTTCCAAACCCTGTGTATTCTTTTAAAAGACAGAATAAAGTGCCCTAGCAAGCCTAAGTTATTCAAAACTCCTTTAGGTAATCTTTTGGTTTTACTTTTTATGCTCAAAATTCAGAACAGATTTCAAAAAAAAATATGTTGTAGTATCAGGATAAATGAAACAATTCGTACAGCAATTATGAAGACTTGACAATAAGTAAAAAATCCCCAAGTCCATACCAATACATAACTTTAAAAGTGCATTTCGCTTCAACCTCAGGAAAAGAAATTGTATGCATTTGTTTATATACAAAGCACGAGGAAAACGGAATAGACTGAGATGACAGTGATTTTCATGTCATTAAATAATCTCATGTGACTAAAACCCCTAAAATCACAGATATATTTTTACATTCCAGATATATGAATGAAAATACTGCAGCTGTTTCTCCCATCCTTCTACTCATCACATAGTAGGCAACTGATGGTGACAGCTAACACCCTCTGCTATGAACTGAATGTCTGCGCCCTCCACCACCACCCCGACAAAAATTCACGTGTCGAAGCCTAATCATCCCCAATGTGATGGTATTTGGAGATGAACCTTTGAGAGGCAGAGTTTCTTTCTATCTCTCTCTCCCTCTCTCTCTCTCTCCCTCCCTCCCTCCCATGAGAGAACACAGAGCGAAGGCAGCCATCCTGCAAGCCAGGAAGAAAGCTCTCACCAGGAATCCAATCTGCAGCACCTTGAGGCTCGGCTTCCCAGACTCCAAAACTGTGATACACAAGCATCTGCTGTTTAAGCCACCCAGGCTACGGTATTTTGTGATGGTAGCCAAACAAGGCTGTCTGATGAAGACAACCTTCTATCTAAGACATTTCTGATAGTGAGAACCATCTCTTTCCATTGGCCATTCAGAGTCGGGGAAACCAGCTTCCCCCTTGTTATTACTCTAGTGGGACAGGTTTTGGGTAGAAGTGTGTCATTTTCAGGATGGAAAGGTTCTCTATTCCTCTACCATGGTTATTTGCAACGTTCCATTTTTCCAGCAACACTATCCCTGGCCAATCCATTAAGGACACAGAGTACAACTGATCGTCACTTGTCACTGGTCACTTGTTCAGATAATCTTGCAGGACAGCACCCCCAGCTTCTCAAGAGGTTGCCTCCCAGCTGTGTCAGTAATTCACTCAGTTGAAGAAAGGGCTGGAGTTAGTTTTAACTTTGAGATCTATGCTTATAGGCCCAGGAATCTCAAATGCTAAATGGGGTCAGAAAAATGACACAAATGAAAAGTGTTATGCAATAGGTAGGTATAAGAACTGAAGGATGCATGCTTCATCTAAAGGCACTAACTTCAAAATTTTTAAACATAAAATGTGTAGACCAAAAAAAGTGTATTTGTACTGATGCAAGGAGTGTCCAGAGCATAAGTGGAGGGATTGGCTTTCAAAAGGACAGAGTTTCCTGAGACTAGAGGAACATAGGTAATTGGGAAAAGGGATGGGAGGCAGGAAGTTGAGGGAATTCATGTTTGACAGCTTCCATATTCTCTGAGGTTAGGATAAAATTGACTTCAGAGAGAATTGGGGCAGGTAGTTCTTGAGTACAGAGACAGACATTTGATAGAGTTATTGTGAGGCGTGCAAGAAAAAGTTCTGGGGACATGAAAATATTGCTTAGCAGGATAAGGGCCCAGCTGAGGTTGGAGTCCATAATGTGGCAGAGTTTCCTTCTCTGAACCCCAAGTTGAAATCAGTGTCTTCCCTTGTGTCCTCAGAGAACCCAGGGCATCTTATCACTTACTATGTAAGATGGAAATGATCAGTTTCTGAGTCTTCTACTAGACTAGAGCCCTTTGAGGTCAGGAGCTCTAGGTACTCTCAGCCTTGCAGAGTGTCTGACATACAACAGACAGAGGTGCACTTGGCTCACAAAAGAGGCTCCCGGAGCCTGAAGAAGCCCAGAAACCATAGTCTGCTCAGGGCTCAGATACAAAACCAGGATAAACATGGATCTTCCAGGCAAGAGCACCATCAACCCCAGCTCTAATATTTCACTGACCAAGGTTGATATCCTATCTCTTGGCAGACATGGAATTTGGGGGGAATATCACACAATCTATGTGAACCTTAGTTTAGTCATCCAAAAACACGGATTATGATGTAATAGGGAAGAACCTTTTGTATTCTATTACAAGTTAATCACTAAAGGGAGGCTGCCTATAAGCTTAAATTATACATAATGGCCCATCTCTGGGAACCCTGCTTCCCAGGTAATGAGCATTAAGCTAAAATACCTTTGTTTAGCTCACAGGAAACAGCTGTGAATGACTGCAGGGAGGAAGAAATTAACATATCCCCTCCGGAGGCTGATGGGAACCAGGAAGTGTCTGACTTTACTCCCTCCCCTTTTAGTATAAAGGAGACTGTATTCTAAGTCAGGCAGGATGGTTCTTTGGGACTCGAGCACACCTTCTCACTCTGCTGGCTTTCTGAATAAAGTCGTTATTCCTCGCCCCAACAACTCGTCTCTTGATTATTGGCGAGCAGTACGAGCTTAGACACTAACAATGATACCCACTTCCTTAAATGAGAGATTTAAGGAAGCATCTTTAAAAAAAATTTCCCTAGGTGGATGAGTGCAGGGATTAAGGCAGACCACCTGCATTAGAAGCACCTGGGATGCTTATTCAAACATAATTGAACCTTCTGGAGGTGGAGGCCAGGAATCTGCATTAACAGTTCTTTCAGGTGATTCTTACACCTTCCAATTTTGCCCCTCTTTGCTCCCATTGCCACGTGAATGGTTCTGATGTCCCACAATGCTCTGGGCTCTCTCTGACCATCTCATTCCTGTCCTGTACACTACTGACTGATTTTTCTTTCTGAAAGGTAGTCCAGTCATGCTATGCCCTGGAATAAAAATCTCCAAGGGCTACGTCTTGTCTGCCAAATCCTTGCTTTCATATCCTTCCAGTCTTAATGTTCTCACCTACTCCCTCACTGGGTTCTTGCTGAACAGGTCTATTAACAGTCACAGAACAAGCTCTATGCTTTGCAACTTCCCTACCTCTGTTTCCACGAGAATGCCACACTTCACTGTCCCAAGTCTTAGCCCTCCCCTCAAGGACTATTTCATGTGCCATCTTCTCTATGAGTCTTTTTCTGTTTGTTTGACCTGATGTGATTTCTTTCTCCTTTAAGTCCTTGTCATTCTTTGTGCCTTTCTTACGATTTTCATATTGCACTTTATGCTATTTTGTACTATTTTTATCCACTGTGCTGTGAGTTCCAGGAAGGCAAAGACTATGTTAGTAAACTCAGTGCCTAACATAGTGTGTGGGAACAAGCTGGATCTCAATAAACATTTGCTAAGTACATGAGTGATTCCACATGACTAGGCTGTAAGCCAGGAAGGCAGACACTTTTTGTGACTCCTGTGGCACTTCGCAGTGTTTTATATCCAGTAGGTATTAGAAATGTGGTGAATTAAATTTAACATCTGTCAACTTTTTTCCTTTGATGACAAATTATTTAAAAATCACAACACAGCCAAGATTTCAATACTGAATGCTAGATTTTACTGACTTTTTTAAAACAGTAATAACCATGACTGTCTTTGGAACCTTAAATGGAATATGCGTCCCTATTTAGGAATACTAAAATTACACTAAAGTAAGGTGATTATTTTCCCTATGGTTAAGACCAGCAGTTATACTGTTTTACTTCATGAGACATACTTAGGTTCTAACTATATTCCCTTTACAGCATATGACATAGGAGCTTTCAAAAGTAGAAGTTCTATTTTCATTTAAATGACTAAATGCTGAGTAGCTTTAACACACACATGTATATGCATATATATGTCTATATATAAAAATTCAGCCACTTACTGTTTTAAATTAAAATTATTTTTTTGTGATAATTGTAGATTTACATGCAGCTGTAAGAAATAATGCAGAGAGATCCCATGTACCCATCATCTGGTTTTTCCCAATGGTAACATCTTGTAAAAAAGATATTAAAATATCACAACCAGGACATTGGCATTGACACAATCCACTGAGTTAATGGAGATGTCCCAGTTTTGCTTGTGCTCATGTATGCGTAAGTGCTTTAGTTCCATGCATTTGACAGTTGTGTGTATCCAGAAGAGTCCATCACCACAAGGGCTCATCTCTGGCCTCATATAACCATTCCCACTTCCCTCCCTAACTCCTGTCAACCACTAGTCTGTTATCTACTTCTATAATTCTGTCATTTAACGAATATGACATAAATGAAATCACAAAGCACATAACCTTTTGGGACTGGCATTTTTCACTCAGCATAATTCCCTGGAGATTCATCCAAGTTAAGTGTATCCGTTGTTCATTCCATTTTGTCATTCTTGTTTTATTAACCAAAGGTCCATAGTTTACATTAGGGTGCACTCTTTGTGTTGTAAATTCTATGGGTTTTGACAAATGCATGAAGTTATGTACCCATCATTATAGTATCATATATATCAATAATAGTTTCACTGCCCAAAAAAATCCTCTGTGCTTCACCTATTCATTCTTCTACACCACCCCACCCCGCCTCAAGCCCTGGCAACCACTGATCTTTTTACTGTATCTATAGTTTTGCCTTTTCAAGAATGTCATACAGTTGGAAACACAGAGTGTGTAGACTTTTCATACTGGCTTTTGCACTTAGCAATGTGTACTTAAGTTTCCTTCATGTTCTGTGGTTTAATAGCTCATTTCTTCTTATTGCCAAATAATATTTCACTGCATGGATATAACACAGTTTGTTTTCTATTTGCCTATTGAGGGATATCTTGGTTGCTTCCAGTTTTGGGCAATTATGAATAAGGCTGCTATATCCATTTGTGGGTAGGTTTTTGCACTGTCGTAAATGTTCAACTCATTTGGTTAAATACCTAGTAGTGTGATTGCTGGATCATATGGTAAGACTATGCTTAGTTTTATAGGAAATTGGAAACTGTCTTCCAAAGTGGCTGTACTATTTTGCATTCCCACCAGCAATGAATGAGAGTTCCAGTTGCTGTGTATTCTTGTCAGCATGTGGTATTGCCAGTTTTTTAAATTTTAGCCATTTCAATAGGTGTGTAGTGGTATCTTGTTTTAACTAACAATTCTTCAGTGACAGATGATGCTGAGCACCTTTTCATATACTTATTAACCATAAGCTTTTGGTGTTACATCTAAAAACTCATTGCCAAATGACTAGAGCAATAATTGCAAAAAGCAATTGACTTTAGTCTGGTGCCCTGACAGCATATGAAGGCCACAGGTAGTCTACAGGTAAATGCTTCTGCAAGAGCAGAGAGGCAGAGTTCATTAGAATGTAAAAGAAAAAGAAACAGAAAAGACAGAGTACCTGTGAGAAGAAGAGCATCCATCAGGTGATTCTGGGGAAGCTATGTTGCTCAGCGGTAAGCAACCTGTTACTGATGCTATTATTGTGCAATATCAAAATGACCATGAATTTGATTTTACGTGGTGAAGCCAAGTATAAGAACGTGGAAGGGATCAAATGTGTGTATGGGGGATTTGGGGATGTATGTATACATACAGCTGATTCACTTTGTTGTACAACAGAAACTAACACAATACTGTAAAGCAATTACACCCCAATAAAGATGAAAAAAAACGTGTATATGGCCATTGTTCCTCAAACAGATGACTGCAGGAGAGAACCAAGGTCAACAGACATTTTGCCTACTATTTTGGGATGGTATTCAGAGTGTTTGGGACATTCCAGCTCACAACAAATAAAGCCAGTCAACCAAACAGATAGGATTTCAGAGTTAGAGCTTGTCCCAGTTCAAGAGTGTGTGAAACCAGATTAACAGTGCATACTCTTAATCCAATCCAGGTATAGCAAAAGTCACATCCCATTATAAAGAATTGCTATATAATCTTAGTAAATGGCAAATCCTCTAAAATTCCCAGAAAACTAGCAGACTCAATACCAGTCAAATCCCATTATCCCCACACCAAAAGACTACGCAGTTCTTGAGTTGTTTTGGAATTTTATACTATTGAATATATTTGAAGTAAACAAGCTATAGTCCTAGGACATGGGAATCTTCTTTCTTAATGAGAATCTTCTCATTTTATTTTAATATTGTCACGTAATTATAGTCTGAAATGTAAGATAAGAAAATCTTTCAGACCACTTTTGTGTGTGTGTGTATATGTGTGTGTGTGTGGGGGGGGGGGTGGTAGTTCATTGAAAACATCTGTTTGTAATGGAGGGCACTTCTGACTTGAGTCAGTGAACTCATTCTCCGACAAGAGGACAAAGCTACTAAAGAAGGAGTAGTAGTTTAAGACAGAAAGTGGAACCATCTATAGAGACAATCTGACCAACACCAAGAACCACTGCTAAATGCCAGGCATGCTGGGAAATGCAGAGACACAGAGTGAATTAAGGCTTTGCCCTTCCTCTCAAGAAGCTTAAGGCTATTTTCCAGCAGGACAATAGAAAATATCTAGATCATTTCTTATTCTTTTGTGAAAGGGAGAAGAGCCACCAAATAAATCCTATCCTATGATGTCACTAATCTTTTAACTCTAGACATTGGGGGTTGGATGGTTATTAAATATTATATAATCCAATGTCCACATTTTACAAAGAAACACCCATAAAAGTGAAAAAATTTATCTATGAGGGTGAGTCAAAAATTATCTGCACTATTGCTGCAGAATTTATTTTAATTAACTTTTAGAAAAGACAAATACATCTCCCCGCTTTTCTTTTTTTTTAATTAATTAATTTATTTGTTTTATTGGCTGTGTTGGGTCTTTGTTGCTGTGCGTGGGCTTTCTTTTGGTTGCGGTGAGTCGGGGCTACTCTTCCTTGTGGTGCGTGGGCTCCTCATTGCCATGGCTTCTCTTGTTGAGGAGCACGGGCTCTAGGCACGTGGGCTTCAGTAGTTGCAGCACATGGGCTCAATAGTTGTGGCTCACGGGCTCTAGAGTGCAGGCTCAATAGTTGTGGCACACCGGCTTAGTTGCTCTGCAGCATGTGGGATCTTCCTGGAGCAGGGATCAAACCCGGGTTCCCTGCATTGGCAGGCGGATTCTTAACCACTGCGCCACCTAGGAAGCCCCTTCCTGCTTTTCAATACACTTTGTCCATCTGTCAACAAGCTTTCATATTCCCTCATTAGAAAATGTTTTAGGCTGAGCTGAGAGCCAAAAACGCACCACTTTCACTTCTTCATCAGAAGTGAATCTTTGTCCTTGTAGGGCTGCTTTCAGGGGACCAGACAAGTGAAAGTCCGATGGAGCAAGATCAGGACTATAGGGAGGATGCTTTAATACCTCAAAATGAAGTTTTTGCAGAGTGTGGACAGTGTGGGCAGAAGTGTGAGGACGTGCACTTCCATGCAAGATCACAACGCCCTTGGATAGCAGTCCTTTCCAGGCTTCAGCTATTCAATAAGCATCTCCCTGTAATGAGCACTGTTGATTGCTGAACCTTTTTCCTGATAATGGTTCAATACTGGCCTTTGAGAATCCCAGGAAACAGAATCATTTCACATGTACGCTCAATGTTGTAATCAGCCACGGACGAGGATGGGTGTCCGACTCCTTCTTGATGGCTAACACTTGTGTTACCTTCCTTGAACTTCTCTATCCATTCATACACTTCTTCACAACAAAACACTTTCTCCATACTGCGCACAAAGTCTTCGATAAATAACGGCACCAGGTACACCCTCAGACCACAAAAACTGCATCACTGCACGCTGCTCTTCTTTTGTGCGTCTGTTTTTGCTGGCACCGCAGTTACAAATGAACTGAAGTAACATGTTTACACCTGCACAGCAGTGACTGGGGAGACAGAAGCCTTGAATGGAAAGCGCTGATAAGACAGTGTGGCCAACAGGAGTTTTAATAAAACTGAAGTGTGGATAATTTTTGACTCACACTTGTAAGATTTCAGGGTTGGGACTAGAACCCAAATTTCCTGACTTCTGATCAAGTGTTCTTTCCTTTATATCACACTACCTCTCTTAGAGCTCAAAGGACTTTTCTCATTCCTTGCTCTTCCCATATTTTCTAATTATATCAATTAGACTCACAGGGTTCATGCTGTTTTCTCTTTACCCTCTCATCATCAAAAAGTCTCCTTCATAGTTTCAATTTAACAGATAATTTTTAAAAATTTTAAGGACTTACTTTGGCCTAGGTGGAAGAGAGACTACCAACACAAGTAAGGCATTCTTCCTTCCTCTGAGAAATGTACTGTAAATGTAAACATCTGGTATGGTATTCTCAGACACCCAAGTCATATATGTGAAACGCATCACCACCACCCACTCAAGTTTTCTAATGGAAATCTCCCTTTTAGGTCAATGACTCCTTAATTCTCTAGGTCCTGTGGTAAAATCTTGAAGCTATTTTTGCTATTCTGGCATGAAAGTGAGAATATCTGTGTTTTAACCCTTGTTCTACCATTAACCGATTAGTTTTGAAACTCTGGGCAAGTCCTACCTCTCTGAGCTTCCTCTCCTTAGTCAGTAAAATGACTAGAGCACCAACCTGCTGTGATTTACCTTCTTTGCAAAACCAATTAAATCCAAGGTGCTAGGCATAATCTATCCATCCTTCCTTCCTTCCTTCCTTCTTTTCTTTCTGCATTTCTTCCTCTCTTCCCCTCCTCCTTTCTTCTTTTCTTCCCCTCCTTCCTTCCTTCCCATCTTTCTATTTATTTATTGTGTATCTCTCAGATTTATCTCTTCTATGTTCATTATAGTCAAGCCCTTCATTTCTGGATTATTACTAAACAAGCTTCAAGCTCTTTGGTGTAAATATGACTTGTTAAAAGTGATTTCAGGCAAGAGTTAGCCTAGAGTTACATAGGTTAGACTTGGGGCTAGGAAACTAATTAAGAAGCCTATTAGAATAAAGATCAGTCTCACACCAATAACCTGTCATTCAAATCCTTCAAAAGCTGGCTTTAGTTGGCATTTCTGCTTTTACTTCACATGACTCCTCAACACATGGCCTTTCTGTCTTTAATGCTGTTGCTTCTATCCTTCCTATGAGGAAAGTGTTTCCTTCCTTTTTGTAAACTTAATTCCAATAGTTTCTTTTCTTCCATGGAGTCAATAATCTTTCCTTTCTCTTAATCTTTATACAAATATTAAGAGTGCCAACAATAATCCCCTTTCCTAACTCCCTCGACCAAATATTGTTAGCATAAACGAGACATAAAAACTCAATCAACATTAACAGAAGAGTACATATAAAGGTGATGTAAAGAGTATAACCTATTTTCTTTATTATCTCTTCTCGTTTCCTTTGTAAATTAAAATAAGCAAATGGTTGTTGACATTTTTGGTAGAAGATTAATATATACTTTAAATTTTTTTAGAATATTTAATAAGAAAAATATTACAATACATTTTCTTGGCTCTACCAACATTCTGAAGATGTCCAGACCAAAGTATATGAATTGTTACCAATTAATATGTCTAATTTAGGCAAACATTCAAATAAGCAGCAAGTAATGTTATATAAATGCTTGCAGAGTACCTTATTCCATTAAGAGATAAGCTCTGACGACTATTTATATTTCAGTTATGAAACAATCAGTACCAATCTGACCAAATTCACGTCAATGTTAGTCAATAATAGTAGAGAAGCAATTGGGGAAAACAAAGTTTTATT
The DNA here is from genome assembly GCF_030028045.1 of Hippopotamus amphibius kiboko. Taxonomy (NCBI): domain Eukaryota; kingdom Metazoa; phylum Chordata; class Mammalia; order Artiodactyla; family Hippopotamidae; genus Hippopotamus; species Hippopotamus amphibius. The sequence goes on along the minus strand of NC_080196.1, from coordinate 37,511,911 downwards.
TTCTCTCTTTCAGACTCTTTTATGGTTAATCTGAATACCTTCTTCAGAGAGACGCCAAATTAGAGAAGTAAAAAGGTTTCATGTGGCAAGAGTAAAGTAGTACTGTCACATCCCATCAATCCTCTCAGCACCTACTCTCCGAGAACATTCACTACATTCGCTTGTACCAACGCTGAAAGAAGTTGTCTGAACAAATGAGTTTCAAGCAATTTTAGGTCCCAACACTACTGTCTATTTGTCATAACTGAAAAAAATATCCGCTATACTACAAAAAGATTCTGTTATCCAGAATTTGTTAATTATGATTGAGACCAGAAACATACAAAGTTTCAAAGAAAATATTTGAAGGGAACATCTGAAAGTAATTTTTCCCCATTCTTTGTTGTTCTGCTACTCACGGCAAATCTTCCAAACTGGAGGCTTCATGTCTTGGATCCAATAGATCATAACCACATTCATTGTAGATTTCCAAATAGGAAATGTGTGTTGTATATATTTTGCTGCTGTCCTGATTGGAAAGAGAAAGACATTATTAAATGGCTATAAATCATGATTCAGCTTAGAGAAAGATGAACACATTTATCACTAGTTTCCTTACAGTTTCACTCCTTCGCTCTCTCACTTTGTATGGTTCACATTTTCAGTTCGTGACACTTTCAAGTTGCCATTTACCATATGCATGAAGCTTTTTTTTTTTAAATGGCCAACACCCATGATTACAAGCAACTTCAGTCTGTTATTTTTTATTGGTTCCACATTATACATAAAAAGTCAATATACACTTAAAAGGAGCCAACTTGCTTGCCGAACTGTATAACACACCATTTTTTACTTTCCAGACAGAAAAAACAAACAAACCAGAACACAGAATTGTTACTTTGATTAAAAAACTTCAGTAGCCAAAGAATAATCTTTGGCTTTAATTATAATTCCTTTAATCATAATTCCTTTTTTAACTTTTCTAATATTCAAGTTTCCAATGACAAATAGATAACAGACAATAAATAGGTATGGAAAGTGAATTCCAGGGGACAGAAATAGTTTAGATCAATCAGGTAACAGTAAGAGTGGACATTAACAGTTCACTACCTACACCTTACCTTGTCCAAGTAGCAAATTAGGGATATTCAACTATTGGCTAGAGAGAGGTATTTTCTGTGGGTCATTGCTGAAATGCAATGATACAGACATCAATGTAATTCAGATAAAAGACAAGGTGACTGGTCCTAGTCTCAGTCCTACCAGCAGACAAAAAGGACCCACTCCCTCTGAGATGGAATAAAACAGGGAATTTCTTCAGGTCTTGAGAAAATTCCAAACTCAGTTTTTAATACAAAATATCAATAACAGCACCTCTTCTTGTTTCCCCCAAAACACAAATGCTTCCATTTCTGCAAATATTAGAGTCCTGCTACTCATAAGAGGAGAATACATTTGTGTCTTCTGGCAAGAAGGTAGGCAGATTGTCAGAGTGGATATTCATAGAAAGGATTCTCATGTATATCCAAGACAATCCATCTGACGGGTGTTATTCAGAGGATGAGAAGACCAAGTCACAGAGATGGGGGAGAGAACAGTGGCCTGCAAATCCAAAGCTGGTATCCTAGTCCTAGTAGCTCTGAGCCCCTACCATACCTGGCCTCCATTTTTCATACCCATTAAAGTGAGGAAGTTGAATAATGACTCCCTATGAGTTCTTCAGATTAAAATTAATATGATTCTCTTGTTATAAAATGGCTCAAACTATTCAAATAAAGATACTACCATTTCATAAAAATGCAACAATGCAAAACTAAGGCAGCTTTTAGCCAGCACATGACTATAGTGAAACACTCAAGCTACAGCTGAAATTCCATGTCTGGTGTTCTTCAAAGGTGACAGCATGGATTGAATCTACGAAGCAAGTTTCTCCCAGCTAAATGCTGGAAATCCAGTTGATGTGGGTGACTTTGGCTGCCTATGCTGACAAATGGTTTATCTGTTATGTTAGTATCCTCGTTTTGTAAAGGCATCATATCAGCACGATTGGGGGGGGTCATAGTTTGGATGAGTGCATGAATCAGAGACTACAAATACTAGACAGACTCTGAGTGACCTTTAGTCTAATCCAGTGTTTCCTAAAATAGTACTTAAAATACTTGTGGGAAAAAGTGTTCCATGATCAACATACATGCTGTCCATCTCTAAAAGATTCTTGGAGCAAGTTAAAGCCCGTGGGGAATCACTCAGTAACATCCTGTTTAAAACAATATATTTCTAAAGCTTATCTGAACATATCTGAAACACGTCAGAGATTATGGTTTGATATTTTAACATACATTTATGAGTTCATCTTAACATTAGACAAAACTGGGTTAGAACACTGGATCTGCTTTTATAACTGAGGAATCCTGCACCCTTACAACTTAACCTCAGTTGTTTAATCATGAAATTGGGGATCATAACCTTTGTTTTGCAGAACTGTTGTGACAGAGAAATAAATGTTCTGCATTTTAAATGCTACCAAAAATCCTACCTGCTAATAGGCACCAATAAATCATTGCTATTGCTTATGTTACCATTATTGCTGTTATTATTTTTATTATTATTTCTGAAAGCCTTTAAAATGGAGAATTCAGTACATGAATACAAAAGGAAAGGAAAAGAAAGGCAAAAAGAACAGCCAACTTGTATGTTCATCAGCAGTAGAGAAACTCTTCTTTCAGAAACTGGAAAATAAAAAATGAGGAAAATAGCAAGACCATTGTCCTGAGATGACAGGGATAATGCCTTTGGCCCCTCCAGCTTATGCATTTTCTGGGCTTTTATTGGAATACACACTTAAAATTCACGGAGCTATGTGGCAGCTACCTTTCCTTATTATTCCTTTTTTACTGTTTAGGATTGCCAGACTGTAATATAACACACATGTTTCCTGCAGACAGCCTTTTCTCCTGCCCCAAAACAAGTATGAACCTCACAATACTCAAAAATAATGAGCAGTGATTTCTAAAATAAATGGAATCAATTTTCTTCTTTTAAAATTTTTGCAAATGTGCTATCACACTCACAGGCATTTTAGGACCCAGTATGCACTAGTTCTTAGTTTATCTTGAAATAAATACTTTGCGTAAGTCAAATGTTTCCTTTAAGGGTTCTGGAGAGAACCATGTGGCCTCTAAAGCAATCACCTGGGGGCATCTGAGTACCTGTCAGCATTTTTCAGCTAAACAATCAGGACAGACTTTATGAAGAACTTCAAAGTTGCCCCTGACTTGTTTCGCCACACTTCAGAAGGATTATAACGAATGTGCTGTGCCCCATGGTGTTAATCTGTTCATTTACAAGGAGTTGTCCTGGCTATAAATTGGTCCCATGGGCTCTCTCCAAGTCCAGGGAGTTACTTAGAATCATTCAGAATGAAATGGGGTTTAGAGTAATATCAATGACAAACAGATATAAAACAATGAACCCAACAGATGGTAGGTACTTGGGAGATATTTAGACTTTTAAAACTGTATTTCGGTAACCATAGACAAAATTTTAAAAGAGACAAATATATTTTCTATTAGGAAAGAATTTGTTTATCCTGTTTAACTTAATCAGGGGAATTAGCTCCATTTGTTTTGAGTTTCAAAGGGTTCTTTGAAATTGGTCAGGAATCATTTGGCCACATGCATGTATGTATGCATATCCATATATATGGATATTAATGGCTATAATAATAATTATCATGTTTTGAGCATCTCCTATGTGCCAGGAACTGGACAATATCTTTAAATACAGTATGTTGAACTCCTACAGCGACTCCACAAGCCTGAGACATTAAGGAACTGCCCAAGTCCACATCTTGTAAGTACTGTACTTAGAACCAGGTCAGCCTGCACCAACTTCAATGATTTTCCCAAGACAGCATACTCCCACATTAGGCCACAGCAACAAAAACTATTAGAAATTATGTTCCCAGTTTGTGAAATCTGGGAACAAAACAAAACAGCTAATGTCAGAAATAAATGTGTAAACGAAAAGAAAGGATTTAGATCCAACATATACACTATGCTCAATCCTTTCTTTTCTAAATTTTCTGGCATGCAGAAGCTGGCATGTTTGCGCTAGTCAGAGATGAGCTGGACTAATGGGTAATTGCTACTTTATGGGTGGAAATTAGAATTATGCAGATCTCAGCAATTTCTTCTCATTTTTGCAACTCAAAATGCAAGCAGCATACAGTCAAGAAATTTTGGAAAGGCTGTTACACTGACCTAGTTAGGATATTTGTTATACAGAATTGATACCCAAAGAATTGCTGGGACTAGTAGGGATGCTGGAGATCCTCTAATACAATTTAGTCTCTACTTTCACAGAGGGGAGAACTGAAACCCAGAGAAGTTAAGCGACTCATTATATAGAATTTGTTTAAATACAACCAGCAAAATAAAGCCAGTCTGATATCCAGAGGTAGGGTATGTAGTGGTAAAAAGCACAGAGTTTGGCATCACACAGACCTGGGATGGAACCTCCAGAACAGCTAGTTATAAGCACACAGAGAAAGATATTTAACCCAAGACTCATTCTTCCCAACTATAAAATGGGGATAGAGATACCTACATTATTGGTTGTATTAAATCTTGATATAGCAACAGGCATTTGGAACCATACAATAAATGATGCATATAATATAAAATAGGAAACTCCTCTTTATCATAATATTAATTATAATATAATTATATATAATTATAATTTTACTGTGGTAAATTCCTCTGGGCTTCTATTAAAAGTGTGAAAAAGGTACGACTACATTATCCTATTCAGTGCTTTAGTAACTAAAATAAAGGTCTATTTTGGCAAAAAGATACTCTTCAGTTTCTCAATGGCAAATATAAGAGATCCGTTGTAAAATGTATTATCTGTTCTTTTAACCTCCATGGGTGTATCAGAAGGAATTCCCTTTGAGCCTTTGCTGAAACAGCATCCCCTTCTGAAGCACCTTCTGCATTTTCACCTCTTCAGCAAAATCCCAAACCTTCCTTAAATGTAAAGGCCAGAGTTATTACACAATATTTCCTCATTTAGGTATAATATAATAAAATGTCACAATAAATTCCCCCCCACACAGTAAATTTCTGCTGAATGTACCAAACATAAAACTAACTTAAAGCTTCATACCTTTTGTAATTGCTCAAAAATGTATGACAGTGTCCTTGGGATAATGCCTCTGTCACTGTAGCGCTCTGCCCCACCTGTGATGGTGAATGTCTTACCGCTGCCTGTTTGTCCATATGCAAAGATGGTACCGTTGTAACCTGCCAGGACGCTACATAAAGAAATGGCACACTTTTAATATAAAAATGGCTAAATGCATTTGTATTAAATGGCTGGTATTCTAATAGCAACTTGATTCAACACTACTGAAAAGACTTTTATAGCAATATCTATAGAAATATTTATGTATGTGACTATCTAGCTAGAAATTTTTTATTTAGGAGTCTCAGCACATCAATCCTTTTCTCTAAGAGAGGACCTGTAACTCAAATGGGATTCAGTCATCTTAAACGTTTTTTTCTATTTGAATAAAAATTTTATTTTAGAATACAATTGACCCTTGAACAACAAGGGTTTGAACTGTGTGGGTCCACTCATAAGCGGATCTTCTTCACTAAATACATACTACAGTATTACAAAATCCTCAGTTGGTTGAATCCACGTTGCAAAACCACAGATACAGGGGGCTGACTGTAAGCTATACTTGCTTTTCTTTTCTTTAATTTTATTTTAGCTCTTTATTGGAATATAATTGCTTTACATATACTTGCTTTTCAACTGCAGAGACGGTTGGTGCCCCAACCCCCTCATTGTTCAAGGGTCAAATGTAGTTGACACATCCATCAACACATCCATCACCTCAAATAACCATCTTTTTTGTGGTGATAACACTTAAGATTTACTCTCAACTTATAAATACATAATAAAGTATTGTTAACTATAGTCACTGAACTGTATATTAGATGCCCAGAACTTACTCATCTTATAACTGGAATTTTATACCCTCTGGCCAACATCTCCCCATTTTCCCTACCCACAGCCCCAGGAAACCACCATTCTACTCCCTCTTTCTATGAGTTTGTTTTTTCAGATTCCACCTATAAGTGAGAACATATAGTATTTGTCTTTCTCTGATTTATTTCACTTAGCATAATGCTTTCAAGGTCCAGGTATCTTGTCACAAAAGGCAGGATTTCCTTCTTTTTTTAATAGCTGAATAATATTCCACTGCAAATATATACCATATCTTCACCCATTCATCCATAGATAGACACAAGTTTTTCCATGCCTTGGCAATTGCCTTGGCGTGTAGATATCTCTTTGAGATAGCGATTTCATTTCCTTTGGATATATAGTTTACCTTTGAACAACCTGGGTTACAACTGTGTGGATCCACTTTGACATAAACGTTTTTTCAATAAATACAACCAGCCCTCTGTAGTCACGGGTTTCACACCTGGAGAGTCAACCAACTATGGATTGAAATTTCCATCCAAGTTTGGTTGAATCCACAGATTCGAAACCCATGGATACAGAGAACTAAATATAGGACTTGAGCATTTGTGGATTTTGATAAATGCAAGGCGTCCTGGAACCAATCCCCTACAGATACTGAAGGATGTCTGTATACCCAGAAATGGGGCTGCCAAATCACATGATAGTTTTCTTTTTAATTTTTTAAGGAAACTCCATACTGTTTTCCATGGTGGCTGTACCAACCTACATTTCCACTGACAGTATAAGGGTTCCATTCTCTTCTCTTGAAATCAGGAAATATGATGCCTCCAGCTTTGTTCTTCTTTCTCAGGATTGCTTTGGCTGCTCAAGTTCTTTTGTAGTTCCTTACAAATTATATGATTTTTTTCTATTTTTTGTGAAAAATGCCATTGTAATTTTAATAGAGATTGCATTGGATCTATAGATGGCTTTAGGCAGTATGTTCATTTTAACAATACTAATTCTTCTGATCCATGAACATGGTATATTTTTACATTTATTTGTGTCTTCTTCAATTTCCTCTTCAATGTCTTGTAATTTCCAGTGTACAAATCTTTCACCTCTTTGGTTAAATTTATTCCTAAGTATCTTATTGGCTTCAATGCTATTGTAAATGAAATTGTATTTTATTTCTTTTTTCAGATAGTTTGTTGTTAGTGTATAGAAACACAACTGATCTCTGCATTTTGATTTTGTATCCTGCACCTTCAGTGGATTTGTTGATTAGTTCCAACAGTTTTTTGGTGGACTCTTTAGGGTTCTTCTATATATAAGATCATATCATCTACAAACAGAGATAATTTTACTTCTTCCTCTCAAATTTGGATGCCTTTTATTTATTTTCCCTGCCTAATTGCCCTGGCTAGGACTTCCAGTATTATGTTGAATGGAAGTGGTAAAAGTGGGCACACTTGTCTTATTCCTGATTTTAGTGGGAAAGCTTTAAAGCTTTCACCATTGAGTACAATGTTAGCTGTGGTTTGGTTATATATGGCATTTATTATGTTGAGGTACATTCTTTGTATATTCAATTTGGTTAAGAGGTTTTATCATGAAAAAATGTTGAATTTTGTCAAATGCTTTTTCTGTGCCTATTGAGATGATCATATGATTTTTATCTTCTATTCTATTAATGTGGTGTATCACATTTATTGATTTGCATATGTTGAATTATCCTTGCATTCCAGGGATAATCCCATTTCAACATGGTGTATTATCCTTTTAGTGTGCTGTTGAATTCACTTTGCTAGGACTTTGTTGGGAATTTTTACATCTATATCCATCAGGGATATTAGTCTATAGTTTTCTTTTCTTGTGGCATCTTTAATCTGGCTTTGGTATCAGTGTAATGCTGACCTCATAAAATGAATTTGGGAATGTTCCCTCCTCTCCAACTTTTTATAAGACAGAGTTTGAAAAGGACTGGTGTTAATTTTTAAACATTTGGTAGAATTCACCAGTGAAACCATATGGTCCCAGGATTTTTTGTTGAAAGGCTTTTGATTACTGACTCATTTTCCTTATTTATTGGTCTGTTCAAAGTTTCTATTTCTTCATGATTCAGTCTTGCTACAATGTATACTTCTAAGAAGTTTTTCTAGGTTATCCAATTTGTTGGCATATAAATGTTCATAGTAGTCTCATGACCCTTTGTATTTCTGTGGTGTCAGCTGTTATATCTCTGTTTTCATCTCTGATTTTATTTATTTGAGAATTCTACATTTTATTCTTAGGCTAGCTGAAGGCTTTCCAATTTTGTTTATCTTAAAAAAAAACAGCTCTTCATTTCATTCATTTTTTTTTCTACTGTCTTTCTTGTCTCTATTTTGTTCATTTCTGTTCTGATCTCTGTTATTTCCTTCCTTCTAACTTTGGGCTTAGTTTGTTCTTCTTTTTCTAATTCTTTGAGTTTCAAAGTTGGGTTATTTGTAATCTTTCTTTTTCTTAATGTAGGCATTTAAAATTAGAAACTTTCCTCTTTGAACTGCTTTTGTTGCATCTGATAAGTTTTAGTGTGTTGTATTTCTACTGTGTTTCTTTCAAGCTATTTTTAGATTTCTTTTTTGATTTCTTCTTCAACCCTTTGGTTGTTCAGGAGTATGTTGTTTAACTTCCACACATTTGTGAATTTTCCAGTTTTCCTCTTCTCATTGATTTCTGGTTTTATACCATTGGTTGGAAAAGATATTTGGTATAATTAACGTTCTTAGATATTCTAAGGGATTTTGTAACCTAATATATGATCTGTCCTGGAGAATGTTCCATGTGTGCTTGAGAAGAATGTATTCTGCTGCTATTGGTGGGAATGTTCTGTATAGGTCTGGTAGGTTCATTTGGTCTAAGATATGGTTCACATCCAATGTTTTCTTATTGAATTTCCTTCTGGATTATCTATCAATTGTTGAAAGAGAGGTATTGAATTCCAATTCTATTATTGTACTGTCTATTTATACCTTCAGATCTGTTAGTATATGCTTAATATATTAGGTGCTCTGATGTTGGATGCATATATATTTACAATTATTATATCCTCATCATGAATTGATTCCTTTATCATTACGACTATCTTTGCCTCTTGTTACAATTTTTGACTTAAAGTCATTTTGTCTGATATAAGAACACTCTTGCTTTCTTTTGGTTTCCATGTGTGTGGAATATATATTTCCATCCCTTCACTTGAGGTCTACATGTGTCCTTAAAGCTGAAGTGAGTCTCTTATCAGCAGTATATAGTTGAGTCTTGTTTTTTAATTTTCCTCTTTATCTTTGTGTATCTCTTGTAGGTTTTTGCTTTGTGGTTACCATGAGGCTTACATAAAATATCTTAAAGATATAACTGTTTATTTTTGGCTGGCAACAACTTAACTTTATCACATACAAAAATTCTACCCATTTACTCCTTGTCCCATATTTTATGCTTTTGATATCACAATTTACTTCTTTTTATACTGTACATTCACTAACAAAATATTGTAGCTGTAGTTATTTTTAATACTTTTGTCCTTTAAACTCTAGAGTTAAGCAATTAATACATCACCATACTACAGTATTAAAGTGTTCTGATTTCACTATATACTTACCAGTATGTTTTATATTTTCATGTGTTTTCATGTTACTAATTAGTGTCTTTTCATTTCAGCTTGAAGCACTCCTTTCAGCATTTCTTGTAAGGCAGGTCTAGTGGTGATGAACTCCATCAGCTTTTGTTTGTTTGGGAAAGTCTTTACCACTCCCTCTTTGCCAGTAAAGTATCCTTCGTTGGCAGGTGTTTTGTTTTTTTCTTTTCTTTCAGCACTTTTATATACCATCCACTCTCTCCTGGGCTGCAAAGTTTATGCTGAGAAGTCTGCTGATAGCCTTATGGGGATTGTGAGGATATTTTTTTCCTTGATGCTTTAAAATTTTCTCTTTGTCTTTGATTTTAGACAGTTTTATTTTAATGTGTCTTGGATAAGATCATTGTGGTGTGAAATTTAGGGGTGACCTATTAGCTCCATGAACATGGATGTCCAAATCTCTCCCCACATTTGAGAATTCTTAGCCATTATTTCTTTAAATAAGCTTTCTGCACCTTTATCCCTCACTTCTCCTTCTGGAACTTTAATAATGAGTAGACTGTTTCTTTTAATGGTATCCCATACTTCATGTAGGTTTTCTTCACTCTTCTTTTCTTTTTGCTCCTCTAATTGGATGATTTCAAATGACTTTTTTTCTAGTTAATCAATTCTTGCTTCTGCTTGGTTGAACCTGCTATTGAAGCTTTCTAATGAATCTTCAATTCAGTTATTGTATTCCTTGACCCTAGGATTTTTGCTTGTTTGTTTTTTAAATAGTTTCTATTTCTTTGTTGAACTTCTCATTTTGTTCATGCATTGTTTTACCAATTTCATTTAGTTGTCTGTCTTTGTTTTCTTGTAGTTCACTAAATTTCTTTAACAGGATTACTCTGAATGCTTTGTCAGAAAGTACATACATAGTTCTCTATTTAGGGCAAGTCATTGGAGCTTTATTGGCTTCCTTTGGTGGTGTCAGCCTGGATGGGTAAACTTGGATCCTGGGTCCACAGGGCCTGACCAGGCACTGGGAATCACCGGGGCTGGTCTGGCATCTGGGTCTATAGGGGCCAGTAAAGAGCAGGGGTGGACTGGTGGCCTGGTTTCTCAGAAGCTGGCTTGGAGGCTGGGTTCACAGAAGCCAGCCTGGTGCTATGGCCAGTTTAGAGCCTTGGGCCATTGGAGTTGGACTGTTATAGAATATTTCTGATCAACAAAATTTGTCACCAATAATATAGCAATATCCCATTAGCAATGTCATTTGGATATATACTACTTGGCCATAAATGCTCTAGGTAGATGAAGTCTATGACTTTAAAGTGTCAAACATTAAACATGTTATTGAGTTTTGATAGAAAACCTTCTAAAATATATTAGGTGTTCCTGTCTTGAAAAGCAAAGGATACAGAGAACAAATTAGCATTTTCATTTTGACTTAGCTACAACCTATGAAAACTGAGTACTGTAGTGTGCTGCACTGGCACCTGATGATTGTTGTGTCTACTTTTATAACTTAAATATTCTCTCTTTCTACCACTTGTCCTAGTATTCCATCCTCTAATATGTGCTCACTCTCCCCCCACCTACAGTGGGATAGAAAACCAAATGGTAAATCTTCAGAGAATACTATATAAAATTTTTTAAATGTAGGCTCCACTTATATATACTCTATGCTACTTATTAATTACATTGCTACAATAAAAAAGTAAATAAAGAATTGTAAATGGGCAAAATTTGTCTCCAGTTCCCTTCTGTAGAGCCTCCTCATCCAAACGCAGTCTGCTCCCTCTCCATTGGGCACTGGGAAATTTCATATGCTTCTAGTCTCATCTGTCCTAAGGGAAAATACTGATTAAAAATAAAGATGGTGGGGTAAGGACCTTTCAAAATTTACTTCTCCCAAAGAACAATGAGAAAAGTGGTAAATATAGTGAAAATCAACTTTTTTTAGACACCTATAAGTTATCCAAAAGCTCACAATAGTCCAAGGAGTGCTTACTCAAGAAAAATGGCTGAATATGAGTAAGAACAGTGAGCTTTATGGTGTTTTAACTTAACTATTCCCACCCCCTTCTCCCCAACTCCATGGTAGACTTGAAAGACAACAGCTTTGCAACTGCAGTAAGTGTTACTGTGCAAACTAGCAACCAGGAGACTAGCAACAATTGGGGGGGTGGGCAGCACAGGTTTGGTGCTCCCCCAAAAGCCCAAAGAACTGTACTTCTCTGACCTGTCTCGAAGCTCCCTGGAAAAGCCCCACTCATAGCACTTGTCATTGCTTGACCTGACTCACAGTTCACTAGGTCAAACAGCACTCTCCCCATGGTGTTTGTTGAAAAAAAAATCAATGTTAAGTGTTTAATATTACAGTTGCCCTAGGCTGCAATGCTAGTGAGGCAAATGAGGGTGAACAAAAACTTACAATAAAAATCCATGGATTGATATGTCTTTAAGGGGCTTTGAAAAGTCATGACATATTCCTAGGACTCTAGAAGGCCACATACACATGCAGGGCTATGTGCATGTCCAGGAAAGACCCAAGAAGGTCATTATATCTCACATCTGACTGACTTTGAGGCTCTGCACAAACATAAAGTGAAGGCCAAGACAAGAGTTATAAACTTCTAGATCAGTGAAGCCCCAACACATACACAGAGTCCTTCACCAAAAGCTTGGAGACTGACTGGTTCAAGGCATTTAAGGAAATTTCTGTCCAATCATTAGCTGATGACTAAGCAACTAAGCAGGGATTTTAGAGGCTGCATATAACAAAGAATATAGACTTTACAGAGTTAGTCTAGAAAATTCACTAAACCAACAAATCAGCAATAGCAACAACGATAGCAAACCCTGGGGAGGGTGGGAATCTAATTTGCAGAGCTGTCATGTTACATTACTTAAAATGCCCAGTTTTCCAACAAAAAAATGTTGAGACACACAAAGAAATAGGAAAGTGTTTCCCATACACAAGAAATAAAATGTTTAACAGAAACAGTCCTGGAGGATGCCCAGACTATGGCTCACTATCTAGGTAAATAATTTATTTATTATAAATATGTTCAAAGAACAAAGTAAAGCATGTTTAGAGAATTAAAGAAAGTATGAGAATAATATCTCACATAAAAAAATAATATTTTTTTCTTTTTTTTTTTTTATTATTTTTTTTATTTTTTTGGGGGTACACCAGGTTCAATCATCTGTTTTTATACACATATCCCCGTATTCCCTCCCTTCCTTGACTCCCCCCAAAAATAATATTAATAAAAATAAAATTTTTAAAAAGAACCAAGTAGAAATTCTGGAGTTGAAAGTCCAGATAACCAAAAAAAAATTTTTTTAATTCACTATAACAGCACATTTGACTTAAAGAATCAGCAAACTTCAGGATAGGTCAATTGAGATTACCCAGTCTGAGGAACAGAAACTAAAAAGAATGAAGAAAAATAAATAGAAACTTAAGAGATCAACATATACATAATGGAAATCCCAGACTGAGAGGGGAGAAATATTTAAAGAAATAATGGCTCAATCTTCCCAAATTTGATGGAAAACATTAATCTATATTTCAAAGAATCTCAATATACTCCAAGTAGGACAGACTCAAAGATATCCAAATCTAGACACATCATAATCAAACTGTCTAAAGACAAAGCAAACCTTAAAAGTAGCAAAAGAGAAGTGACTGACTACCTACAAGGAATCTTCAGTGAGATTAACAATGGATTTTTCAATAGGAACAAAGGAAACCAAAAGGCAATGGAACAACATATTCAAAATGCCAAAAGACTAGTTTGGACATCTTTCTTTGCAGAACTTAACAATCTTCTCCTAAAATTTATATTTTAATTTTGTTTTCAGATTGGTTATTGCTACTGTATAGAAATACAAATGACTTTTGTATATATATTTAATAACCTGCAAACCTGCTGAAATTGTTTATTACTTACAATCATTTTATAGTGGATTCCTCAGGATTTTTATATATATAATTATGTCATCTGCAAACAGAGACACCTTTACTCTTCATTTCCAATTTAGATATCTACTTCATTTTCTTGCTTAAATGCACTGGCTAGTTTGCTAGTGACAAATTCTCTGTTTGCTTATCTGCGAACGCCTTAATTTCTCCTTCAGTTTTGAAGAATGAGTTTTGAAGCTACAGATTTCTCTATCTGCACATTTGATTTTTTTGTCCTTTTTTTTTTTTTTTTGCTGTCTCTTACTCTTTTTAATTGAACTATAGTTGATTTACAATGCCGTGTTAGTTTCAGGTGTACAGCAAAGTGATTCAGTTATTCTTTCTCATTATAGGGTCATTACAAGATATTGAATATAGTTCCCTGTGCTATATAGTAGGACCTTGTTGTTTATCTGTTTTATATGTAGTAGTTTGTATCTGCTAATCCTAAACTCCTAATTTATCTCTCGCTCCCTTTTACCTTTGATAACCATAAGTTTGTTTTCTATGTCTGTGAGTCTGTTTCTGTTTTGTAAATAAGTCCATTTGTGTCACATTTTAGATTCCGCATATAAGTGATATCATATGAGATTTGTCTTTCTCTGCCTGACATTTCATTTAGTATGATAATCCATAGGTCCATCCATGTTGCTGCAAATGGCATTATTTCATTCTTTTTTATGGCTGAATAGTATTCTATTGTGTGTGTGTGTGTGTGTGTGTGTGTGTGTGTATACATACCACATCTTCATTCATCTGTCAACGGACATTTAGGTTGCTTCCATGTCTTGGCTATTGTAGCGCTTCGATGAAAACTGGGATGCATGTATCTTTTCAAATTAGAGTTTTCTCCAGATATATGCCCAGGAATGGGATTGCTGAATCGTATGGTAACTCTGTTTTTAGATTTTTAAGGAACTTCCATACTGTTTTCCATAGTGGCTACATGAATTTACATTCCCACCAGTAGTAGTATTTTTAAAAGGCAGAAAGAGAAAATAGTAATTAATAAAAGTAATGAAAAGCAAATGGTGAATTTCACCATTAAACAATGGGATACACATTTTTGTTAAGAAATGTTTCTGAATTTCCTAAAACCAACAATGCAGGCTACTGCCTAATTCATCCTAGCTAGAGACAGTTCTGATTTATATAAATAAATCAATGCTTTATAAACCAAAGTTTGATGATCAGATGAAAGCTCCACTGAAGAAACCCACTCCTTCCATTTGAAAAACACATTTTCCCTAGAAATTTAAATTACAAAGCTATTTTGTCATTTCTTATCTTTCAATATTTGCATGAATAAAGCAAAAATAAAGCTTCATCCCTCTCGCAGACTATAAACTGGAGTATTATTCCACACACATCACATTTACATACTAGAAAAAATACAGACCATTTTAGTTTAGTTTTTCACTTTTACTGCTCTTTGTTTAACCCCAAGTAGAAGAAAGCTGTCTAGAAGTATCTGCATAAAATGAGACTTCATTTTGTTTAACTAGATACGAAGGCTTTAGAAATCTCCTTATACAACATCTAAATCAAAGTAACCAACAACAGATTATTACTGTGATGATAATTTAGTTCACTGAACCAAACAAATGATATTATAGTCCCTCAAATTTGAGGAGATAAGCAGAGTCGGAAACAACAACAAAGTAATAGGATCATGGATTTTATAATTGGTATCATTAGAGGTGTTCTAACTACTTCTGTTTTCTAACTACAACAGAAGAACCCCATCTAAGGTATTTCTGAAAAACAGATATCTGAATTATACTTAAACAGTTGTTTGATTCGGGAGCAGGATGGAATCACATCGGGGTGCAGCTGCCTTCATTTTTGAGAGGAGAGGGGCAAGTGAGGTGGTATACTGAAAGTCACGCAGTTGAGACTTAGAAAAATTAATAATCCCAGGAAAACACATATTTATAATTTTAAAAACTTTTTATCAAAACAAATCAAATTCACCAGGAAACACAAATAAACCAATTAGTACTAAGAGCAGAATTTTTTAAGCAAATAGAAATTATACTATAAAGAGTTTAATTTGACTAAAAATCTTTACATCAGTAAGACTAATCTGGACAAGAAATATCAAAATTAAGGCCCCTATTGTAAATACATAGTTATCCTATTACTTCATCTTACCTTTCACCCAGTTCTAAGAGCATGAGTAGCTGAAATTCACTAATTTTTATTTGGTTTTGATTCTCAGAACAGTTCATTTCTGTCTACTGCAGCCCTTTTCCTAGAATAAGGTCCTTCAGAAGTAGCCTCAAGCAATTCTTTGGTGCAGCCCATTGTCTTTTATAGAGAATATGGTAAGTGACTCCATTGTTTCACTTTCAGAATATTTCTGAGTGCATAATTCAGCAGCTTGAATTTTTCAGAGGAATTTGAACCCAAAACAGTAGCAACTCATAATTAACACAATTAAAATGACTCATTTTGCCATAAATAAAAATAATCTTCCCATCTGTTAAGCCAAATGAGCCTGTAATTTGTAAAATTTTTGGTCACGGGGCATTCCCTTTGCTAAAAAGGGAAGGAGGGAGAAAAAAAATAGCAAGGGGGCCTCCCCTTTGGGGAAACTTAAGAAGGCAGTAGACTTGGAGAGCTAAATTGTTCTGCCCAGCAAGCTTTCTTAGTTCCTTTTCTCCTGGCAATTAACCCCCCACCCACTCCATTCCATTTTTTTTTTTTAATTAGTGAGTCTTTTTTTTTTCTTCAGTAAGTTTATTTCTTTCTTTTATTTATTTATTGGCTGTGTTGGGTCTTCGTTGCTGCACACGGGCTTTCTCTAGTTGCTGGGAGCAGGGGCTACTCTTCATTGTGGTGCGCAGGCTCCTCATTGTAGTGGCTTCTCTTGTTGTGGAGCATGGGCCCTAGGCGCATGGGCTTCAATAGTTGCGGCACATGGGCTCAGTAGTTGGGGCTCACGGGCTCTAGAGCACATGCTCAATAGTTGTGGCACATGGGCTTAGTTGCTCTGTGGCATGTGGAATCTTCCCAGGGCAGGGCTCGAACCCGTGTCCCCTGCATTGGCAGGTGGATTCTTTACCACTGCACCACCTAGGAAGTCCTCTATTCCATTCTTGAAGCTCATGAGGAACAGGCAAATGTGCAGGGCATATGACTCAGGCCTGGCCATTCATACCACCTCATTCCATCATGGTTCTCCCAACTCCTGCCCTGTCTGTTAACAGCTACTCCTCTAAGAGGCCAACGACATGCTTCAAGCAGAGCAAATAAGAGTCCCTCCCAATACGAATTTTGAGAGGAAAAAGGCTTCCTTTTTGCTGAGGTCCTTGAACCATGGCTGCCAGAGGCCATGTCCCCTGCCTTTCTGCACAGGGAAGCAGGACCAAGCACGGGTCAGATAGGTGGGGAAGAAATCTTGACCTTATCAGGTACCTAGTTCAAGTAGCAATGACCCTGATTTTTGCAGCAATTCCTTCAGTTTTGCAGCAGACCCTTCAGTTCTCTGAGATAACCCAGTTATGTGAGCCAAGAAATCCTCTCTTCTCTTTGAGATGGGATTCTATTATATGTAACCAAAATAGTCTTAACTAATACAAAGTTTCTGGAGCAATCTGCAAAACATCTTTTGTACCTTGGTTTAGACCAGAGGTCTTAAGCTGGCAGTGAATCTTGCCTACAGGAATGTTTAAACTTACCTAAATGTGAATGCCTTTATGTGGGACATGTGTTCTCCAGTTTGCCACAGTCCCCCAAACTCCCTAATGTCTTAGACTCAGCTGCTTCCCAAATGTATGATACCAGCCTAGACCTGAAGGCAGGGCTGCATCTCTGTACAATAACAGAGTGCCAACCGCAGCGTGGTCCTCATGAATGCCACCACTCCCCCAGAAGGGCACAGGCCTGTCATTCGTGAAGACTACAGGGAATCATGCCCCCTTGAGATATGTAACATGGACGTACTGGTTAAAGCCATGTAAGTTTAGTTCCCCTTGGTTTAGACATTGTCCTTCTAAAAGCACATTCTGGCACGATCATTCTTAGGTCTTGAGAGATTCACTTGCATGATGTACTGATCTAGCTGTAAATCCTGGTAAGAAAAATAAAGTGGGTTACATGGCTAACCTTAGTTGACCCAAATCAGACCATTAGTTATTTTTTGGAAAGGAATATTCGAGGCAAGGATATCTATATTAAAAACACTTAACCTACACATCCAAAACGTGTTTTTGTCAGAAAAATAAAACTGCAGGTGTAGATTAAGTGGTAATTGACATATTTGGGCTCGTCATTTAAAGCTTTTTGTAAGTGTCTGTGGCCACACGGGTTATTGCACTAGGGTCACAAATAAGAAATTCACAGGCCAGATTCAGTCAAAAGAGCATTTTGTTCGTCCAGCACTATCTTTTTTTTTTTTTTTTTTTTTGAGAACTGATCTGAATGCTCTTATCCCCTAGGACCTGTGCTCCCCGATCTGGGCACAGATACTACCACTCCCTATTCCCCTCACTGGCTTATTTCAGATTAGCTGCTTGCCCTCTATGGAATTTTGAGTTTTGCAGCCCCCAATATAAAGTAGCTTAGATAAATGCTAAGAGATTAATACTACGATTTAAAAAAAAAAGTAAACTAAACTGAACTAAATATAAGAATGGTATGAGCATGGAAAAATCTTCCAGATTTTGAAATGTCATAGGCAAACCCCATCACACCATCAACCACCCAAGAAACAGACTGGATATTTCTCCCACTATTGCTCACACTGCAAAAGTTTTAAAATGAGATGGGAGAACAGAGATGTTGGGTGCTTTCTTCTCAAACAGTCCCTTTGGCACAATCAACACTCCCACTCCTGGATGTGTCACAAAAACAGGATCAGCAACCGTCTGTCTTAAATGATTTGCAAATTCTTCTCCTTGGATACAGGGGCTAAGAAAGAGGACCTTTTGAGGTTCTTTCCAGCTCTGTGATTCTCAGGGATTTGTTCACAGTCTTGTCCCAACAACTTCAAACCAAACTTTGCAAGAGGGAAACACATCACGGGGTACATAATCCTAACAGTCTCCCTTGAAAGGATCCTTGAACCTTAAGCACTCTCAACGGCTTTACGTCCATAAGTTCATGGACCAGATCCAGGCCAAAGTGCTCTCTAAATGAGGCTGTTTATTATTTCCCAAGTTTCTGAAGAAACCATTTTGTCTTAGTATTAACAACAAGCAGCTTAAATCTGGAAACATAACAGAAATGCATGAAACTTCAATAGAAGAAAATTACCCCTTCTGAACACAATCCAGTCCTGAACTATGTTTTAGTTTGAAGTCCAGTATACTGCATTAAAAAGTGAAGGCTAAATTTTTATCTTATTTACATTATGAAAAATGCACTTACTGTAGCATTTCTGACAGATATTTTTTTTCTGTGACCCTTGAGAATAAACACTTAGATTCATTAAATACATAATCATTTTCAGATGACCATCAAAAGAGGCAACTAAAATGAAACAACAAAAGTTTTATACAGTAATGTGGAAAAATCCATTGTCTATAGAAATTTATTTGGGCAGAATCTTGCATAAAGTCTGAACTGGTTTCTTTGTGTATATTTTGAAGAGATACAAAAGAAAAACAGAAAACAATTTTCACTAAGATTGTAATGCTGAGTTCTCTGTCGGTAAATTGATCAACCACATTTTTAAAGCATCCATTAGATTATATTAAAAGCCTGGCACCATGTGCTATGTGGATTTATAGGGAAAAAAAAATTTCACAGTGCAAAGTAATTAGCAAGTTAAGTATCTTTAAATATATGAGCATGTGCATATATTATGCCTACATAATCTTCTAACTTACACATTAATCTATAACAAAAATCCCAAATGGCTCATTTATAAATATGTTTGTAGAGAGATGGAGGATTTATAAAAAGTCCTCTACAAGGATCTGTCATTAGAAAGGCAAAGTGAGAACACTGTATTTTCCTGGGGACGCCATTCTTTTCCTCTCAAGACTGAAGGAAACGTTTGGGCTCTCCAGCTGTCTGAGCAGTTGTCTGAGCAGGTAGAAACAGAAATCCAGGAATGTAGGGTAAGAGGTGGGGAATATAGGCACAGAAAAGAAGGGACAAAGGGGCCTACGTTGTGGGGATGAATTATCTGGAGAGTTCTGAAAGACAGTGGAGAGTGGGAAAATGAGAACTGAGGGTGGCAGGGGAGGACACCAGGGCGCTGTTGGTGGTGTGGAGGGCGGTGGGAGAAGCAGCAGTGGAGAGAGGATGTAAAAGAAGCCTGCAGCACATTAAAAGTGCACTTTCCCACCCCTTGCATTTGCTTCTTGAGCGCCCCAAACAACCTGACTTCCGTGCATCTGCAAAATGACACTAGACAGACTGGACCACATGGAGCTCTAGTTTATAGTTTGCAGTGACAAGCCTTCTTCTCTAAACTTTCAGTCCCGAGATTTTTGCTAAATGAGATCTTCTAAGGTGATGTCAATTTTGTGTGACGTGGAAGGCATTTTTCACATTCTTGGGAAAATTCAAACACACTTTGTTTTCGATGGACAATAATCAAGGAGGGGAATGTGCCCTCAGGAACAGAAAAGTAAATAAAA
This sequence comes from Hippopotamus amphibius kiboko, assembly GCF_030028045.1. Lineage (NCBI taxonomy): Eukaryota > Metazoa > Chordata > Mammalia > Artiodactyla > Hippopotamidae > Hippopotamus > Hippopotamus amphibius. The sequence continues at coordinate 37,491,789 of NC_080196.1, read as the reverse complement.
ATGCATTTCATGAAGTTGCTAATCCCTCTTCACAGTAGTTTTGGCTATATTATGCACACACAAGAATCTAAAGAGATATATAAACTGAGAGTCTGAAGCAGAAAGATATGGCCTGATTGGGATCATCCCTAAAGGAATGAGGGGAAAAGAGCAGAAAACGAGGGGAAAAGAGCAGAAAACGAGGCGGAAAGTATGGGTGAGACCATTACTGAGCCGACTGTTCACACTGAGCCGACTGTTCAGCTGAGTAATGTCAAGCTCATCCTGCAGGCTATGGAGAGTCACTGAAGGGTTGATACAGGCGGACGGTGGTCAAGGGGGGAGTAGCGGTCATTGAAGAGGCATGAGAGCAGAGGCAGGCAGGCCAGTGTTGGCTGAGAGGATATCCTTTGAGGGCCTTCTAGGAGCCACTGTGCGAATAGACGTGAAGAGAACAGGAGGAAACAGTGTTCACAAAATTTTGTAAGATACGTATCTTGCTCTTAGTTTATGGATAGTGTAGTTGAGATACCATCTTATCAAGTGCAATTAACAACAGGGTCACTAATAAACTAAAAACTCTCTAGTCTTAAAGCAATCAAGAAAAATTTACATACCTAAATTTTTCTGCAGCACTTCAAATTTAGTTTGATAAAAACTGGACTCATTATTTTTCCTCTCAAACGTATTTCTCCTCTTTCATTCTCTAAAGAATTTCTCCTGAGACTTTTCTCTATTATTCCCACTTTAAGCTGAAAAAACTGAGCTTTAGAGAAGTTAACTATATCAAGGTCACACTTAGTAAGTGGTAAGACCAAAATTAAGGTCTATCTAATTCCAAATATAATATTCTTTCTACTACCTAATTAAGTTATAAAATGAATCTGACCATCTTTTTTTAAAACTTCATAATCCAGTGTGGTCATTAGAATCTTATCCAGTTAAATATTCATCTCAAAGTTGCTTTGCTCAGAAGTTCATAGGAGAAGAACAACATAAATTTTTAGAAGTTACATTTACTGGCTTCATTTTTTTAATGTGACGGCTAATCATAATTAAAAAGATGAAGATTAAGATGACAGATTAAGTTGTATACAATTAAATTACCATCTAATACTTTTCATTTGTGCTCATCTTAAAACCACACCTTTGTGGCTTACACCGCGTGTAGTGAACATCTTATAGGTATGAATGTAGTGCAGATCTACATCTTGAGAGTTTGATTTTCATTAATTATACAGTAAAATCCTGCAAAGCGCTATTTTATAACACTTATCACTAACTAGGATGGCTAAAGTTAGGACAGAAAAATAATAACAAAAGCTGTGTCACTCTTTGAGAGAGAAGCAAAAGAGGTACCTTAACAACAGCATGTTAGTAATGGCTTTAATAGCATAGGAAACAGAAAAGAATGTCTACTCTTTTCAGGGTTTTCCTCCTAAAGGCAGTCATCAAAGGGGAAACTACCAGGGACTTCCGGGACAGCCTCTAGGAAAGGCAGAAGTTTAAGAGCAGAAGAAAGGACTCAGATATTTTCCTCAATTTCCTTTGGTGCCTGATATCTAAAAACCCTTTGCAATTCCCTATCTGGAACCCAAGGATCACAAAGGGATTGTAACTTGTAATGAGTAGCTAAATATATTTTACATAAAAGTTAAGACGGGGTGGCTAGAAGGCTCTTAAAATATAAAGGAGAGGGAAGGGCAAAGCCATTTCTCCCCAACTTCACAGTTAGCTGACTCTTAAAGAGGAACAACAGAGAGCTTTGTGAGACTGCAAAAAAAAAAAAAAAAGGAAATTCCAGAGAATGCTGGTGGGAGGGGGGTGGTTTTATAGACTTCCCTGGGGAGAAAGCTGGTATGGGGACCTCTGGATGTACAGGAAAAAGAAACACTCAAGTATAAAATGGGATACACTAGAATTAAACAAGCCATTTGAAAGCAATTGCCCAGGTTCTTTCAAACAAGAGGAATTGGTGCATTGATGTGACCCGTTAGTATGACCATGTTGCTCTCAGCGTAGGACTGCAGGACTTGTGGGCACACATGCAACGGCCGTAACAAGCTATTCTTTACAAAGGTGATGAGAGGAAAGAGCCCAGTAGTAATGAGACATTAATAACATTAAATGTGCTTGAGGTGAACAGGTGGAGAAGTCAGTCAGTCACATTCACTGATATCCTCAGTGAGGATGACAGGACCTGAGGGTGGTGGGGGACATGCTGTTACTTCAAAATGAACATAGAGGTCATCATACAGGAAATTCTTCAGCTCCTCTCTCCCCTCCCAACCTCCACCCCCACATATATAAATTTATCTCCACTAGCTTCCTCCCTTCCTCCTCCTCTCTCATCCTAGAGGACTGGTCCTCCTCCCATCCAAAGCTAATCCTTTCCACCTAAATTCTAGACTGTAGTTTCTCCTACCTCCCTGGGGACGTTTCTCCATCAAATAACTCCTCTCCTATATTTTTGACTCCTTCCTTTCTATTGACTGCTTCCTCCTTAGAAAATAAGAAGCTTAAGTTTCTCCCGTCATTGAAAATATTTTATTTTTGATTATACAAGTAATTCATAAATGCATGAATACAAGCTTATGAAAAATTTAAGTTACATGTAAAATTAAGTCCTCCTTGAACATAATTGCCCTTGACCAACCTCAAACTTTCACCATAGTTAATCTCTGTTACCCTTTTTGCAGGCATACTTACAGACTTTTTTACATATAGAATTGTTTTATGTCTTCTTTCCCTTTTCAAATAACTGGTTTAATACTCTCTATATTGTTGGGTGACTTATTTTGTTCACTCAATAATATGTCTTGTCACATCAGCAGATCTACCACATTCTTTTGTGCTCTAAGTCTGTGCAGCATTTCACAGTGGAAATGTACACCTTATTTAACCAGTCCTCTACTGATAAACAGTTGGATTCTTCCCAGTTCCTTGCCATTGCAAATAATACTAGAAGGGACAAAAGACTACTATTTCTCTACAAGTGGATGCTTCGAAGTGAAATTTCTGGAACCTGGAGCAGGCATACTCTCAGTTTTGGTAGATACTGACAATGATGTCCTCGAAAGCAGCCACAGTGATGTATGTTCACATCTGTAATGGAAGAGTTCCTGTGTGCTCATTCCCTCACTTACTCTTATAGTACCAAATTTCAATTCTGCCAATTTAGTGAGGGGAAGAAGTTTCTCATATTTCTAGTTTTCATTTATCTGATTGCAATGTAATTAAGCATATTTTCATTTTCATATTTCATATTCACATTAAGCATACTTTCATATGTTTATTGACTAATTATAATTCCTCTTCAGGGAACTGCCTGTTCATGTCTTTTGACTAATTTATAAAGGATTGTTTGTCTCTTTCTCATTCATTGGGAGGAGTTATTTCCATGTTACAGATATCAGTCCTATGTTGCATGTTTTCTCCCAGATAGTAACGTATCTTTTAATACGGTTTATGATGGCTTTTGCAGCCCAAATTTTTAAAAAATTTTGATCAAGTCAAATGTGTTTCTTGCATTGTATGTCATTAAGAGGGCTTTCTGTTCTCCAACATCATAAACATGTTTTCTCCATTTCCCTCTATTTATTGCTTTATTATTTATGATTATTTAATTCACCTTATGTTTCTTTGTTTTGTTAATAGCATGAGTTAGACTCTAACATTGTTTTTGGTCAATTGATAGCTAATTTCCCCAGCACCATTTATTAAATGATCCAGCATTCCTCAACTTATTTAAAATGCTACCTTTATCATATATTTTCATTTATACATGACACTTCTGAAATATCCATTCTATCATATTAATGTATTTGTTCATTCCTGTGCTAGCACCACACAATTTTAATTACCATAGATTTATAACACAGTTCAATATCTAGTAGGGCAAGTTTCCTCATCTTTGTCCTTCTACAAAATTGTCTTGGCTAATTCTCGCACATTTTCTTTTCCTTGTGAATTTTAAAATCAGTTTTGTCACGTTCCAATTGCTTCTAATTTATTTGACCACAGAACTCATTTTTCAAATATCATTGTTCAAAAGAACATACTTCAGTGATATATTGGCTTAGATTTTATCTGGCCCAAAGATTTATTTTGTTTGGTCAGTAGAGTGTTGACCCGTTCATGTTTTTAAAAATGTGTGACACCCATCTGAGAGCCAAAAGCAAATAATGAATGTGCAACAGGGTGTATGTATGTGTGTGGTGGGGTGTCTTTGCTTTTCCAAAGGGCAACAACTGGTTGGAGCCAAGTGGTGACTGCTCCTTGTATTTACTTAGTCCCTAAGTCCAAGTTCTCCAGTTTCTGAACTTGGCCCATTTCGCTTATTTGTGCTGTTTGCCTGGACTCAAGACTGCCTTTGCCTCTGAGAACCTGCATCACAGTAATACCATCCTAAGTAGTCTTGGGTCCCCTCAATTCATCTTCTCTCTACACTGCCACCAGAATGATTTTTCTATAACACCTATAACTGACCCACCACTCTGATCTAGAGTATTTGGCAACTTCTGATTGCTTCTAGGATAAGGTCCAGTTTTCTCTGCAGGCCACATGGGGCTTTTCACACCCTGGAATATTTCTCATGTGTCATTTCCCATTACCTCCACGTTATCCCTTCTCTAGCCATTTGACCTGTCTACAGTTCCCCACAGGTTTCCCACATATCCATCCATACTTGAATTTAAGTTGTTTGTGTGGAAATCCAAGTCACCTGACCACTCATAAACCTCACCCTCCAACCCTCTGCCCCATTCAGATTTCTTCTTTCCTCACACGTATTTGTTTGTATAACACCTACATCTCCAGGTCTCGGACTCAATTCCATTCCTCTCCGTTCTACACAGCTCTTTCTGACCACTTCTCCACTGTCACTCTCACCTTCCCACCATCGCAAGGAAGAACGGAGGCTCTTCTCCTGTGTCCCTCTTTCACTCATTACACTTCCACCAAATCAATAATTTTCTTGTCTATTTGACCCATAAGAATGTTCTCCTTGTGGACAGAAATGCTATCTTAATCAATCCAATTTCTCCTAGGGCAGGGTAACTAGAAGTCTACAGGCGTTCAACAAAACCTATGGGAGAGAAGTTTAGAGAGAGGAAGGAAGGGAGGGAGGGATGGAGGGAGGGAGGGTTTGATGACTCAATTATTGCCAATATTCTTGGGGAGTTTAGAGCCATGTAGAATTTTGTTCATTATTTAAAATAGTAACATAGTCAGCATGACCAAACACTCCAAGGAGAGAGCAGAATTAACTTTGTCCTGTATTTTAACAAGTAGAGTGGACACAATTCATAACTATTTCTCTGACAAACTTATAAGAGTTGTGCAATACCACAAATAAATTCTCTCTTAATTTAAAGTTTTTAAGGTTATTTTGTCTTAAAACCAATATATTTTAAACATTTCATCTCTAAAATAATAAAGGAATTTGATGGTAACAAGTGATTAAGTATACAAATACTTGCTTTCCACACTGGTATTGAGCAGTCTGTAAAGTTAAGGCAACCTGTACTCAAATAAGACTGAAGGATGCTCTTTTGAACATTCTCCTCACATATTAAAGACCAATCGGCTCTGCCAGCTTTGTCAAAAGCCTAAAAAGCAACCTCCATAGAATGCCTAAGTCCTATAATCACATTTATAGAGTATTTTTAGTTGAATTCTTAGTTGTAGTAGTCCCATTTTGGCATTTTTTAGCATCTGTCTAGCAGACTTGTGCATGTATATATAAAACACAAAATTCCATTAATACGACATTAAGGTTTCAAGTTTAAACACAGAGGAAACTGAGAAGTTATGGCTCTCACAACAACTTTAGCTAACCCCTTTTGCATATTCTATACATGTGCTAAGTTTAGATACTGAAAGGTTAAATTGAGCTGGAACACAAAAAGAACACACACATAAAGAGTCCAAATGCTCATCTTGGTTAGCATGTCTATTTTTATTTTCAAAGAACTACAGACTAATATGATCTATTTTCCATACACATAATGGATACACACTAAGGGAAAATGGAACAGACTGTATTTCGTTTAAATATTCAGGTGGTTTAAAGTTGAATATTCACACTGCATTAAAAACATCTCTACACTGCATTAAAAACTCCTATGCATTTTCAGTATATTCTTAGTTCAAAAAATTAAAACAAAAATACAGAAAGCATCTACTTCCAAAATAAGAGAAGCACACAATCTTATTAGGGATCTTGAAAATTCTGTAATGGTTGAAAGAGCAAAAATAATTATACCGAACTCATCTTACAACATCTTTTCAATTCTATTCTCTATTTTATTTTCTCTCTAAACTCCTTTGATGCTGAAGTTTTAAAAAGAGTTCTGTCAGCTTGCAAATAAGCACCCACTTCTCTTGAAGTGCGTAATTTGTTTTACAAATGAGGGGGGGAAAAAGACTTATTTTGTTCTACTACTACTTAACTCAGCATATTAAGTTCAGAGTTGTACATTAAATAACTTCCCTATAAGCTGAGGATAAGCACATGTATTTCCACCCAAGGGGAGAAGTTTAGAGTGAATGAAAAATAAGACTCAAATAATGAAATAATGAAGGTCTTCACGCAGGGGGTGTCTTCACACAAGGGGTGGTCAGCCAAGCTAGAGCATAAAAGTCCAACATGGTATGTGGCTCTTATTTGAATATAAAGAACTACTAGGTCATTTAAGTACCAAAAGGGCTTCCTTTTGGGTTATAATGAACTGCAAAAACTTTGGGCTAGAAGGACCGGCCTGGTTTGTCCTTCTGCTCTCAGGTAGGTCCACCCAAACGATTGTAGACAGAGGAGAAACTGAACTATATTTAGAGCCTGCCAAGAGACTCCACAATTGCTCCCAATAACTCATTCTAGTATTAAATAGCTCTGTCATGAAATCTTCCCAATACCTCCAGTAAATTCTTTGTGCTGAAACTGAAACCGGAAAACTGGCCCCAATGAGACTCTAACATGTGGTCCCCTAACCTGGAGGTTATACTGTACCATTAACGCTCATATAATAGGACCGATTCTCCATGTATTTTATAGCAATTTCCCAACAGTTACTTAAGAATATCTGGGCCAAGAAAGTGTTACATACAGAAAATATATGTCCTAGTTTGTTTCACTATTTGGATATCATCTCATTAATCTGGGTTTCTTTCCTTAAATGTGGTCACAAGTGTAAGGCCGGCAAAGCAGCAGATTATAGAAAAAAGACCAGTTCTATATATTTCTGCTGCCCTGGTCAGTCAGCAGTCAAACTGGCTTTTTCACCATATTCATGGTTGATCACGTCATGGTTAACATGAGCTCAATTATGCAATGATATGAGTTAGAAAAGTTGTATTTTGTAAGATTTACTTAGCCTCAAAGAAATGGCTTCAATTTGGCCATGCTGAAAACTGGCCAACCCAGCCATATCATATTTACCCACAAATTCATGTACGTAGAATAAATGTTTCATCAAAATTGCCAGTCAAAAAATTTGTTGAAGGCCTATTACTTATCCATTTCTTCATGCATTCTTTCCAACTGTTATGATTCCCCTTCTTGCACAGCACTGTTCTGGGTACAATAGAACACAAATCAGGAAAATCCATGTGCTGCAGCAGTACATACGGAGTGACAAAGCTAGTCTACACCGGGAGGGGAAGTTCTAACCACAGGGTCCTGCTCAATCACTTGGGGGGCTATCATCAAATTGGACCAGGATATTGTGTGAGTAGCCACCTGTGAGTGCGCAAGAGGCCTAGTTGTGCTGCCAGTGTCTCTTTGGAGGCTCTGAGGTACAGGTTGCTAAGGCCAGATACACAAAATGCTCACACAATTTTGTCAGTGAAGATGTGCTTCAACAGCCAAAATCTTGCACTATTTTTTTTCCCCAGGCCGTCTAAAATGGGCTTTAAAGAGCCAAATTTTGTTGGACAGAGGAGCCCCAATGCTCACTTTATTCTCTTCAGTGACATGAGTCATCAGTCTAAACATGCTCAGCACTGGGACCCTCGTAAAAGAACCTTACAGCAACTTCAAAATAAGAACTGTTAGCATGAGATAATCACATTGTCTAAGTAGCATATGCTCCAGAAGCTTCTGTTTTCTTTCCAAATAAGTAGAAAGTTAAAATACAATTATTCTGGTCAATAAAGCCATTATGAATGGTTCTACAATTACATCGTTTTCTTCCTTTTCACTTCCTGTAAATCCCAAGACAGTACCTTGCAGTGCTTCACACGAAAAGCTGGTGCCTACCTATTTGTTTATTGTACTGCCGCTCTCAGTGAGAGCTGCAAAATCCAAATTGATCTTACTTACACTGCAATTATTGCTCTATGAAATCAATCACCCCCAAAAGGCAGATATACATAGGACAGGCACACAGCAACTATCGTTCACAGTCTGAAAAAAGACACATCAAAGTCAGCTATTTCAAAAGCTATTCTTACTCTACAGTTATGTATTGATAGAAGATCTAACAATAATAATATCTTTTTTTTAATGTGTGGCCTCAATTCCTTACCAAGATTCATTTCTACCATCTTCATAAAGCCTTTTTGATTCTGTTGCCACATTAATCCCTTTGATTTGCATTTCTTATTTCTTTTTAAAATTTCTGTTATGTAAATAATATATGCTTCTTATCAAAAACACAGTATAGATTAGAGTAGAAAGTCAAAGTCCTCCATAACCTTGTCCCACAAAGATAACCCAGGTTAACATATGCTATTATACCTCTAGGTTTTTGTCAGTTGCCTATGTGTCAAGAACATCTTTCTTTCTTTTCTTTTTTTTTTTTTTAATTGGGGTATAGTTGTTTTACAATATTGTGTTAGTTTCTACTGTACAGTGAAATGGAGTTCCCTGTGCTATACATTAGATTCTCATTAGTTATCTATTTTGTATATGTTAGTGTATATATGTCAATCCCAATCTCCCAATTCATCCCATCCCCCTTTACCCCCTTGGTGTCCACACGTCTGAAGAACATCTTTCTTTTTCTTTTTTCTCTGCTAAGTCCAAACCCCATCCCATTTTTCCTGAAGCATCCCACCCTACCTCTAGTACTAGAACTGGGAGGAAATGAAAATCAAGGACCAGAAGAGGAGTTTAAAAGGCATATGGCACAGGCAAACATAGAAAAGAAGGGTACAAGAGGCAACAGAGTCTTGGGAGCTAATAAAGAGCAACCTGAGAGGACAAAACAAAGTCCCTTCCCATGAGAAGCTGGTGAAGAGTTAAGAAGACCAAGGAGACCCTACCAGATTGACATTTTCTGATATCCTTTAATAATTCACCACCCACCAACCAGGAGCCATCTTTGAAAAACACAAATCAGGCCAATCTCTGAGCAATAATTCAACACAGGGATATTTTTATTTTCAACCCAGTAACCTCAGCCAGCCAAAGATGGTACAAGTACTTACCTTAATTGTGGTGGTGACTTTGCCACCCTAGGAAAGTTTAAATAAATAAGAATAGAGATGACAAAATAAATCAAACCCATACTCTTAATACGTCTATGGAATATGTTTAAGAATAATTTTCATATCACTGGGCTATTCTAGGTATGTTTATTTAAAGAGTTTGAAATGCTTAAAGAGATTATGATTTCAATTTGAAATATGTAATTGATTTCAGACTTGTGATATTAAACCAGAAGGTGTAAGAACATTTTATTTAATTTTGGAAATAGCATGGAACTGTTTAAGAAAGGTTGATTTATTACCTATATATGTTTGACTATTGTTATTTTTTATTTTATTTTTATAAGGATTTGTTCCTTGGCTGGTGATTGTAGATGGATTACAAGAAGAAAGAAGTAGGGAGTTGGTGGTACATTGCATAGTTAGAAATAAAACTAACCAGCCTCAGGGGTGCCTCAGGAAGCTGTTGCATGTGCTACCGAAACCACAACAGAAGCACAGCAGGCTATAAGGTGCTGGACATGTGGAAAAGGTCAGAATGAGCACGGTGTGGGCGCTTTTACATTTGACAATGAGAAGCTCCAGGAAAAACATATGTTGAAGAGAGGAGCTTATAAAATATGAATATCGCACAAATCAAACTGCAGAGGATTTTGGAGGGAATGAGGCCAAAGCAGCCAGAGTAGATGGTCACTTCCAAGACCAGAGCTGGGAAGGAAAGTAATTACAAGGAGTAGCAAGTAAAAAGATAGACCCAAGTCTGAGGAAGCAATTCCCTTTTATTTCTTTCTTTCTTATGCTTCTCTTAAAGGTATAGGCTGAGGAGAACGTCTTATAATGACAGCAAAAAAGAGGAGCAGGAGGAGGCAAGAAATCATTCACATCAGGTGAGAAAGTGTAGTTTTAAGGGAGAACTCTAAATCAATTCCACAAACACTACTAGTCACCCGAGCAGACAAATGAGCCAATAAAAATCTTGAACGACTTGTTCCCAGCACCTAAGGTGTGCTAGGCAGGGACTACTCCATGAGCTGGGGATAGTGTGGTGACCGAGACATGCAGGTTCCCTGTCCACGTGGGACTTACACACGAGCGGAAATGATGAGGATCAGAACTAGTGTCAATTTAAACAAGTAAAGCAGGGACCTCCCTGGCGGCGCAGCGGTGAGGACTCCGCGCTCCCAGTGCAGGGGGCCTGGGTTCAATCCCTGGTCAGGGAACCAGATCCCACATGCATGCTGCAACTAAGAGTTTGCATGCCACAACTAAGGAGCCCACTGGTTGCAACTAAGGAGCCTACCTGCCGCTACCAAGACTCGGTGCAACCGAATAAATAAATATAAAAAAATAAAATAAAATGAGAAATTAAAAAAAAAAGTAAAATAAATGCTGTATGTAGTACAAACTCATGTGGTGATAACTGCCATGAAGAAAAACAATAAAGCAGGGGAAGGAGACAGAGAACAAAAGCATTTTATAGGACTGTCGGGACAAGGAGGAGCAGATCAGAGAGTTCAAGCTTGGCATTTTGAGGGTGGAAGACAGAAAACTGAGAAAGGAGAGAGAGAATGTTGGGTATCCTGAGAATCTCCATCTCTGGAAGTATCACTTGGCCTGAGACAATGGCATGACAATTACCTCTAATTTCCCCACATGATGGCAGCCTTGATTCTAAGACTGAAAGCTATTAAGCTTTTTTACCCCTTAACATCTCACTGACAGATGGTTGCATGTGGAAGGAGCTGTCGTTACAGGTCCTCTCATGGTATTTCTAAATAAATCAGTGTCCTCTGGCCCCAAAATACACAGTGTTTTTCATGACAGTGGACTTTACATAGAAGCATGTGAAACATGGAATTAGGCATGGAGAGAAGGAACACGTGCTGGCTGTAAGCAACACTCAATTACCAGCACAGGAGATGCAGAGGAAAAAAACAGCTAAAACATGTCTATTTTTCTCTTCTCTAGTCTGAGTTAGAGTTGTGAGCATAACAAGTTAGACTTTTTTGCATGCCTTTCAAAACTTGGATAAATCCTTTGTCCTCTGTGTGATTTATTTTAGGCTTAGAAAATTAGAAAAGCTAAGTATTCAACTGCATCTTAAATAACTAAGAGCAATTTCTTTTACTGGTTCTGTTTGCAAAAGAAGAGTGATCATAGGACGAGTTCAAACATTGACTCATCCAACACAAAGTACACAATTATGACAAACTAAAAACTACTTAGAACTTTTGTCCTAGAATCCAAAGAGCCCTGAGAAGCCTCTCCCTACTGAACACCTCCCCATGAAATGCAGAGACACAGTACATGCCAGGATCCCTGATAAGGTCATTCGACCTTTACTTGAATACTTGCTAGGATGAGAAGATCATTATCTCACACAGCAGTCATTTTACTTTTGGTTAAGTTTAGTTGCTGCTCAGGCCTTCTGCACCCAGAGCACCTTGTGGTAACTTTCCCTGAGTGCTTCTGTTCTGCTCATCAGGTCCCCCAAGTTAAATTAATTATTCTTTAAATCTCTCAAATGAGAAACACAAATGTAATTCAAGTCCTCCTCCATTATAATTTTAAGTAGTATTTAATGTTAATTTAACTGTAGTAAAACAATCCTGTGAATATATATTATTTTGGCCTCTTTCAGCAATGAAAAGTGGACTCTACTAAGAATGAAATTTATCTGGAAAATTACCTAAAATTATAAAAACCACTGAAACATTTATTCCTAAGATTAAATAATGAGCACTTTGACTATACCATAAAATCCTTATTTCAGGTAATGGCTAGAATGTAACTTGAATATTTATTTTTCAAAGTTATTTATTTATTTTTACTTAATGCCTGCACATTTGATTTCATGAAATAAAGGATAAAATATATTCTCTTAAAGCATTCGCTTAGATGTTATGCGAAGTTGCAAAATCAGACCTGAGGGAAAAAAATAAATGAGAAAATCTAACAAAACAAAGCAAGCTAAATGTTTCAAAGGTCACTTTTTAATTACTTTACAAAGCACCTCTTATGTAAACAAAGCTCTGCTCCACAAGGCATAGGATCCCCCATCACCACTCTGACTCTTGGAGGAAATGGCTAGAGTTGTTCAAAGGGGCTCCTTTCTTTCTGAATACTAATACTAAACAATCTTCTGTGAGCATTATGCAAAGCACACACATATGAATTTATCCGAGACATAGAGGCTCTCCACAGAAGTGAAAACCTGACCTGCATAATTCATCTAAGTGCCACGTCTTTGAGGTGGTGAATCATTTCCCTTGCTTTAAAATATTTTCCACATCTCACACAGGTCTATTCTCAGTTTATTTTCTTTTGAAAATGTTACTGTTCATTCATAGCCAGCTACTTTGAAAACTTTATTTTTTTTATTTTTATTTTTTTAAAAATTATTTATTTATTTATTTAATTTATTTATTGGCTGCGTTGGGTCTTCGTTGCTGCACACAGGTTTTCTCTAGTTGCTGAGAGCGGGCGTTACTCTTCATTGTGGTGCGCAGGCTTCTCATTGTAGTGGCTTCTCTTGTTGTGGAGCAGGGGCCCTAGGTGTGTGGGCTTCAATAATTGTGGCACATGGGCTCAATAGTTGTGGCTCACGGGCTCCAGAGCACAGGCTCAATAGTTATGGCACATGGGCTTAGTTGCTCCGTGGCATGTGGAATCTTCCCAGGGCAGGGCTCGAACCTGTGTCCGCTGCATTGGCAGGTGGATTCTTTACCACTGCGCCACCTCGGAAGTCTACTTTGAAAACTTTAATTGTAATAATAAGCTCTTGGGTTTTTTCTGTATCTTGACTGATCTCTGTCATGTGAGGTACTTAGGCTTTGTACCTCAAATAAGAGGCTAAGAGGTACAGTCCCCAGGACTAGAGGACCCATGCTTAGAGGTACCCTGGCCCCTCTGGTGATGTGGCATGGAGCCCACCATCACAGCCGGCGGAGGCCAGGCCAGGACAGAGGCGGCAGGTGCTACAGGGCGGGCTCCTGGGTATCCAGGCCTGGACTCCAGCACACGTAGGCTTGTGGAAGTGTTGCCAGTGATGGCAAACTACATGCAGTTTGCTTCTCTTCCTTTAAAATCACCTTTCTGAGTAGCCCACGCAGGAGGAGGGAGTGAAAAATCCACTCTCCTAGAAATCACTGAGGAAGGGTCCCTTAATGGAAAAGCTCAGATAGGTGAGAAAGTCCCCACTGCAAGGTGACACCCTGAGAAACCCATAGGGTTCTGCCTCCCTCTTTCCATGAAGGTGTGTTGCTACTCCCCGCTTCTCTGTACCACAATCTATATTTGTCAGCTCAGCTGCCATAACAAAATGCCACAGACTGGGTGGCTTAAACAACAAAAATTTATTTCTCACAGTTCTAGAGGCTGGAAAGTCCAAGATCCAGGTCTAGCAGGGTTTGGTTTCAGGTGAGAGCTCTCTTACTGGCTTGCAGCTCTCTTTCTTCCCCTATGTCCTCATGTGGCTGAGACAAAAAGATCTCCCTCTCTTCTTCTTCTTCTTATAAAGCCACAGTCCTATCCAAGAAGGGCCCCACTCTCACAACCTAGTTTAACCTTAATTACCTCCTAAAGACTCTATCTCCAGACACAGTCACACTGGAGGTCAGAGCTTCGACACAGGAATTGGGAGCAGGGTGAGGGGGGTACGATTCAATCCATAGCAAGTAGAAAAGAAATTGTTAGAATGGAAATGGAGTAGCTCATAAAATCTCCAGGAAACTTAGAGTACCAGACTCAGAAAATAAGTAGGAGCAAAAGGAGGCCAGAGAGTCAAAAACATTCCCAAACTATGCCCATAACCATTCTGATGAGGACCCCATTGCTATCACTGGATGCCACAGCTGAGGCTGCAGCCCCTGTTGCCTGGAAAGCCAAATGTCAGTGTCATGGCCACTGCCACCACCATCAGCCTAGGTACTTACTTTCCCCGCTTCTGTCAGTCCTAACTCAACATCCCAGACATCTGATTAAGAAGCCTAGGTCACAAGGCAGTACCCTAGCTGCAAGGGATGCTGGAAAAGCAAGACTGGGGCTTTTTTTTAAGGTTCTTTAATGCAAGGCAGGCCCTACCTCCCACCAAGACTCATACCCTATATAGTTCTCTAAACAAAGGAACAAGGTTCAAATGACAGATACCCACATGATTATCATCTTCTATTACAAACGGTTAGTTCATAGTTGGCATATATACATAACAAAAACACAAGTTTCATGAAAAAAATCCTTATCATAGCCATGAACTCTAATATTGTCTATCTCTTCTATTTTATATCATTAAAAACTTCTGATCACAAGCAACTGATTTTATAACCTACTAGATCCTGAATTGTAATATGAAAAGCACAGGACTCAGATTAAAATCAGAAGATATGAAAAACTTTTAGTTAGGAAGTTATCCAATTATCAAGCAGGAAAGGATTAGGGTGTGGGCTAGGGCACTAAATGTGGGAACACAATACTGAGAACAGATATGAAATTCTTTGAAGAGAAATATCAACAGGGCTTCTTAATTAATGAATGTTGGTTGGGGTTACAGAGAGAAAAGACTAAAGATGAAATCTATAATTTCTAGGCCAGATAGGAACTTATTTCTTAAATAAATTAACTTCTTTCACTGAAAATGTGGTTACATCATTAGTTTGCCTAACAAATTTTCAAATACCAATAGCAAAATATGAGCCAGGGTCTTGGAACAAGTAGGAAACCCTGGGTGAAAAAGTCAGCACAAGGGGTCAGACCAAAAAAGATCAAAATGATATCAGACATCTATATTATACTGCCTTTCCAGGAAAGAGGAAGTTTGGAGGAGAGAGAATTTTTGAGAAAATTTTTAACTAAGAGGGAAAATAATTAGAATAGGAATAAAAAGGAAAGAAAGTCTTAAAGTAGCTTAACATCTGTCCAACACTTTTAGTATCTTTATTGATGTAAAAGTACTCTAAAATATAGGAGTATAAAATGCCAAAATGAATTCATTCATGAAAGATTATAGAGAGAAGAGAAACAGAAGTTAGCCTTGTGAAAAATTTCCCACAAATCAATTGTATAAACTCAACTGATACGTCTATGACATGGCAAAAAAAGAAATGGGGCGGATACCATAAACTAGAGATCTGTAAGATAGAAGTTGATCCTGAGCAAAATACAGGAAGAGATTATCACATGGCTAGCCTGTTTGCTTTCCTGAGTTTCTCCTCTGCCAGGCTGAGTGTCATGCAGGAAGGAGCTATGGCTTATTCTTCTTTATATCTCTGGTACACACAGTACACACAACAGTACATGGTATGTACTCAGAAATATTGGCAGAGGGACTTCCTTGGTGGCACAATGGTTAAGAATCCACCTGCCAATGCAGGGGACACAGGTTCGATCCCTGCTCCAGGAAGATCCCACATGCTGTGGAGCAACTAAGCCCATGTGCCACAACTGCTGAGCCTGTGCTCTAGAGCCCACAAGCCACAACTCTTGAGCCCAAGTGCCACAACTAGTGCCACGGGCCTACAGCCTATGCTCCACAACAAGAGAAGCCACCGCAATGAGAAGCCTGTGCACCACAATGAAGAGTAGCCCCTGCCCACCACAACTAGAGAAAGCCCACATGCAGCAACAAAGACCCAATGCAGGAAGGAAGGAAGGAAGGAAGGAAGGAAGGAAGGAAGGAAGGAAGGAAGGAAGGAAGGGGAGAGAGAGAGAGAGGGAGGGAGGGAGGAAGGGAGAAAGGAAGAAAGGAAGGAAGAAAGAAAGAAAGGAAGGAAGGAAGAAAGAAAGGAAGGAAGGAAGAAAGAAAGGAAGGAAGAAAGGAAAAGAGAGAGAGAGAAAGAAAGAAAAAGGGAGAAAGAAAGAAAGAGAGAAAGAGAGAAAGAAGGGGAGGGAGGGAGGAAGAAAGAAAGAAATATTGGCAGAAATGAACTGGACTGAGCTGTGCAAGTTCATTAAGAATAAGCCTTGTGAGCCAAATGTTGAAATGTAAACTGAAATATTCAGAGCTGGACACATTTATAAGTAATTTCAATGTCTACTGACAGACTATCTTTAGTGGCATACTCCTGTGTTGTGTACATGAACTGCTCTGGTTTAATACTTTTACCTAATGCTTGTGGAAAACCAAGCTGGTTTGTACATCAAATATACAAATGATTCAGTTCTGGGAAGTAAAACTAATGTAGTAGATAACTGAACCATGATTAAAAAAAAAAAAGCTGGAATGAGGGACCAAACTTAATGATAACAACAGTAAAAATATAACAGAGATCAATAGAAAGTCCTGCAACTCAATAACAACAACAAACAAACCAACTGCATTAGTACAGGATCAGGAAATGTAAAATGACTAACACTTTCAATTCACTCCCTATGGCTGACCAGAAAGCTTGAAATCACTCCTTCTAAAATCTACTTAGAAATTCTGGATAAAGTATAATGTATACCCTTTTAAGCGCATAGTTGAATTTGCCCAAAAAATGTAATGAAAATATCTAAGTACCAAAAACAAAGAAGTAAGTGAAAAAGTAAAATTGTATGAGCTAATGCTAGGACAACCCTAGGAGTATGGGGGTAGGAAAAGAATGCTTATGTCAATAACCAGGGTTCAGGCCAATATGAACTAGGTATTTAGAAACAAGATTCCTTATAAGCCTGGGGCCTGTAAGTAATAGCCTACTAAAGCAGTAAACAAGAAAAAAAAATTCATATCCACCTATCAGCATAGGAAATAGCAAGGAAACTTGTCTGTCTCTGCCTGAACTATGGGTAGGAAAAGAAAAACTCTTCCTTCAGCATTCGTAAACATTGACTTACTCATGTGCATAACTGACATATAAGTTTACACTACCCAACTGGTCTGCAAATCTCAACTGCTGAAATTAATATAAAAAGTGATTTCAAGCTGATGACAGCCCTGAGGCAGCAGGAAGAAGCACAAATAAATCTAGTCATAGTGACATGCCCTTAATACTACAGAATAGGATTCTGACAGACCAAGCTCCACTGAAGATGAGCTCACAATCCAAAATAACACACCCACAAGGACAGAGTCCACAGAAAATAGAAGGTGTAACAAATAGCAGGTTCAGATCTACAAGAGCTTTAAAAGACTATGCAATAAATGTGTTAAAATACTTAAAGTAAGTAATAAAAAATAATAAAATAGCAAGATACTATGAAAAGCAAGGACAGATAGAAGAAAAATGACCAGACAGAACTTCTAAAAATGAGAATATAATCACTGAAATTTTAAAAACTCAATGTAAGGGTTAAACCAAATAGACATAGGTAAGGAAAGACTTGGTGAACTAAGAGAGAGATTATCTGAGGAAATTATCCAAAATGCAACAGAGAGCAATACAAAGATAGAAAATAAATATTTTTTTAAGTGTAAGAAACAGCAGTGAATGCAAGGGAAAATTAATATGAGCTACAGAAGTAGACACTAAAGAGAATGGAAAAGAGAAACTATTCAAAGAAAGAATAGTTGAGAATTTCCCAGAACTGATGACAGACTTGAACCCTCAGATTTAGGATTTAGTCCTAAGTAGGATATATAAAAATAAATCCACATGGAGACACATTATTACGAAGCCACAGAACACATAAAGTAAAACTCTTAAAAACAATGCAAGAAAAGACGTTGCTTGAAAAAAACCAATTAGACTAAAGCAGACTTCTCAAAAGCAAAAGTTAAAAGGTGATGGAATGATATCTTCAAAGTATTGAGAAAACATAACTGTCAACCAAGAATTCCAAACTCAGCTAATATATAAATCAAATGAAATGAATGCTGACAGAATTAGTCATTAATAGACTCTCTCTGAAGGAGCTACCAAAGGATATACTTCAGGTACCAGGAAATTGAAACCAGAAAGAAGAAAAAAAATGACAACATTGAGCAAAGAAACTGGGAAAATATGAGGAAAATCTTAACATTCACTAGTTTCTTTTATGAAATAACAATAATGATGATTGATTCAAGTCATTAAAACATGATGAAATTAAAATATTTAACCAATAAGATAAAACAGAAATATGACTTAAGTTAATCATATAGATCAGAAGATTAGAAATATTAATTTTAGACTTTATGATGTCAAGTATGCTTATAAATTTTTAATGATAACCACTAAAAGAAAAGAAAGATAATATAAAATTTCCAGATAAGAAGTGAAGAAAATAAATAAGAAAAAGTTGGTTAGCAAAACAGAAGGTAGGAAGAGAGGAAGAAAACACAAAAAGGCACATAAAAAGGATAAATAGAATATGATAGAAGCAATTGCAAATATCAGTAATCGCTAAACTGACTAAAACTTGGATAAAAAAGTAAAAGTTATCCATACATCATTTATAAAGAGATACAAGCTAAGATGTAAGAACATGCAAATTTTGAAATTTAAAAAGATGGAAAATTTGTAAATCAACTATATTTCAATAAAATAAATAAAAATTAAAAGATGAAAATTACATTTTAATATATCCTACTTAGTGTGGATATTCACACATTTTATTGTGACTATATCAATGTATTTGATTACTGCATGCTCGCTCAGACCCTTTGGTGCTGCTCTGTAATATTCTGTACACGTACTGTGGGCTTTGGATATGGGCCTACATACTTGTTTTTCAATAGACTTTAAGATATAAAGAATTGTTAGACATAAAATCAGTCACTGAACAGGATTAAAGGAAAGATTCTCAGGAATATGAAGCAATTCTAAATGAATTACATAACCTCCAAGTATACAAGAAATACACTGCGAGAATTTTAGAAGTATTTTAGAACTTCTATACATTTTAGAACTAATATATAGAAGTTCTTATATATCTCCATTGGTTCTTGATAGATCAAAAAGAAAAAAATTCTACAGATATAGCAAATTTTGACCACAAAGTCAATGAGCTTGAACCGAAGGACAAATATGGAATCCTGCATGTAAGTTAATTAGCTATCATAAGACTTTAAACAATCTGAAATTGTTCCTTGGAATCATGCATCAGGTGGAGAGTCTGGTCAAAGGACCTCGAGGATCCTAACTAACTCTGGGATTGTTTAGTCTAGTTTCAATAAATATTTCACTCAAAGCTTTAAAATCCGGGCTTTTCTTTTCTTTGTTTTTTGTGTGTGTGTGTGTGTGTTTTTTTTTTTTTTCAAAACTGGGTACAGCTCTAGGATGAGTTACAGCTTGAGGTATAAACCTCAGCATTCCCACTGTGTTCCACTTTGAGTTTGGGGTGGGGTGGGGATCACCACGCTAAACCCAAAGAAAACTTCGTGGGTGTAGTCCAAAGGGAACCAAATCAAACGAACCAACAATTTTGCACAAATTCCCATGAGCCAAAACCACTGAATTTCACTCAGCAACAAAGACATATATTAGACGCCCCTCATCAAGTGGAGCCAAATTTTCCCAAACCTCAGACATGTCAGGGCACTGCTCAGTTTGGAAGATGAGCGAAAGGGTAGATTTCAAAAGAATTAACTTAAAACTATTCAAGTTTCTTTTACATTTTGGAGTCTTTACCATGCAACATTCTGGAGTCTTTACAATGGAATAAAATTAGAAGAAATAAATCATCCAAGGCCCCAGTACCCTCAGCAGGCAGCAATATTTCCTCCCAGACATTCACCATGGGGAAAAGAAAAAGAATTTGTGTACTGATGTTCAACAAACAAATGACAGCAGCATTCTAGAAGGAAAAAATAAATAAAGCACATGTTGAAATAATATAATGGGCTAAATTTATAGGTACCATATTTACAGACAGACTTGGTCCAAATATCAGTCTGTATATACAACTACAGTTCTACTGTTATAAAAACAGATAAGACAAAAGGGAGCCATCGTTTAATTGGTTCATAGAGTAACTACTTGTGTGGAAAACAGTGCTGTGTGTACTGATGTATGAATTTACATTTGCAAACTTATGATATCTGAGTGTCCCTTTTTAGAGAGTCCAATTAATCTGTTTACCTTATATAATTTTTAAGGGAAGCATTAGGGTGGTGTCATCTTCACGGATGCTTACCCTACCCCTGGGGTAGGGGGCCTGGGAAGGGCAACAGCGGGTAGAGGGCAAGAAGGATGGAAGAAAAATTAACAGAAGAATCATCTGTCCTATGAGCTTCTAGATTCTAGATCCTTTTTTTCTTAAATTCCTTTCGACTTTTGTATGTGTCATCCCATCTCCCTGGAATGGCACCTGGAATTTGAGATCAGTCTTAGAATCAGTGCATGCCTATCACATGGCAGGGTTTCTTTTCTTACATGAAAGCTACGAATAACTCAGTGGTACATCACACAAGTCAAGCATCTCAAATAAAGCAAATATAGTTCTTTTTAATTCCCCAAGCAAACTATCAGTTCCTTGAGAGCAGGCATGGCTCCTCAGTATTTGTCAGTACCAGGTACCACCGCACCTATCCCAGTACTTTCGGTGAGTAAGCACTGACTGGTTTAGATTGGCTTTAAAACAGCTAATAGCCTAATAAGATAAATAACTGGAGAAAAAAGATACATAAGGCAACATCAACACAAAATCCACGGAAGCATACAAAAAACTGTAGGAGAAAAATGGGTCAGGTGTTTCTTAGTGAGCAGATGGTGCTTATTGGTAGCGGAAGACAAGATGGGCTTATCAATGAAGACCTTAATCTAAGAATTAGAAGTGGGAAAATGTGATATAACAGGCTGGGGATGAGCTAAAATACCTCCCCCCCCCCACACACACATACACTTTGACAGCTTGATCAAGACTAGAAATAACGGGCCATTAGCAAGCAGTTTTGTTTACAAGGTCAGGATAAGATGTAGTGGATACAAGTAACAGATTAAGGTAACTATAGAAATATACATTACCATTCCATAAACATACATTTAAAACCTATTTTCCCCAGGCACCATTTTATCAGGAAAGACGGGGAGTGCAAGAGGAAGCATAGGAGGGGAATGCAAAGATGAATAAAACACAGCCCCTGTCCTTAATATGTTCATTGCACAGGATACAGACAGACAGGTAAGACAGCATGATGAGGGCCATGTATCAAGTGTCATGGGTATGAGGGGGAGGGTATAAACACTTCTATCTGAGAGAACCAGGAAAGTTCTTAGTAAATAACTTTTAAAAGTAACTCAAGACATATGTCAACGTGTAAAAGAGACAGCTAGCGGGGAACACGCTATAAAGCACAGGAAGCTCAGCTCAGTGCTCTGTGACAACCTAGATGGGTGGGATGAGGAGAGGATGGGAGGGAGGGGATATAGGTATACCCATAGCTAATTCACTTCATTGTACAGCAGAAACTAACACAACATTGTAAAGCAATTATACTCTAATAAAAAGGGGGAACTCAGGACATTTTTATATAACAACATTTATATGACTCATAACATTTGAGCCATTAAAATTAAAATTTGACAATCTGATTTGAACACAATTACCATTACAATGAAAGATCTCTATATCAAAGCTGCCTTTACAGTTTGAAAAATATACAATTAAAAACAAAAACAAAACCCTTCATTGTTCTGTTTACAACAAACTGTTAGCACCGAATACTTGATAATAGGAATTGTGTTCTGTTTTGTCTTGTTTCATTTTCTGGCCCTTGTTCATGTATATTTTCAAGCATAAAAACAGCACCTGATGATGTACTTTTTCATGCTACAAAAACTAGGAGAAAACAACTCTCAACTTTTAAAAAATAACTCTAGAATCTTTTCTTGTCACCAAATAGTAATTGCCTTTTCATTTTTCTCTCTTCCTCAGCTACCCCTTATTCTTCCAATACTCATCTCATTCAGCAAAACACCAGCAAACAAAAAGCCCACAGCCAGCATTCCACATAGAACATCAGGGAGCCTGGACGAGAGAGGCATGAGATTCACTAGACCTCACTCACTTCCCATTTGGGAGTCAGAGCTTTTCCCTTTCCAGTCCTACAGGGAAATGGAGAATCAGCTGTTTCACCCCCAGTTTCTGTGACTGTAAATGCAATTTCTGGCTTTGTGACAAATTCCACTGGAACAAAGCCAACAGCATGCCCCATGGATTCACTATAATGGGATTTTTAACTCTATTGGCATTATGTATAAATTCAAGGAAAAGTACATCTTAGGCAATGGTGAACATAATAAGAGCTACAAGTTCAGAAGTGTAGAAAGTAATATGATAAATTACTTTAGATTGGAGGTCAGAGAAGGCATCTGTGAGGAGGTAACATTTAAGCTGAGATCTAAATGACAAAAAGGAAGAACACCTAGGGATGAGATAATAGCCCCAAAGGCAAGAATAACCTCTCTTTATTCTAGGAACAGAAAGAAGGCCACTGTGATTGGGACAAGGGGAAGGAAGAGGTAAGTCCGAGGGGCCAGGAAAGGCCAATAGTGTTGGGTTTTACAAACAATGTAAGGGAGGGGACTTCCCTGGTTGGTGCAGTGGTTAAGAATCTGCCTGCCAATGCAGGGGACATGGGTTCGATCTCCAGTCCAAGAAGATCCCACATGCCTCATAGCAACTAAGTCCGTGTGCCACAACTACTGAGCCTGTGTGCCACAACTACTGAAGCCCAAGTGCCTAGAGCCCGTGCTCCACAACAAGAGAAGTCACCATAATGAGAAGCCCACGCACCGCAATGAAGAGTAGCCATCACATGCCACAACTAGAGAAAGCCCGCGCACAGCAACGAAGACCCAACACAGCCAAAGATAAATTTAAAAACAAACAAAAAAACAATGTAAGGGAACCTGGGCTCTATTCAAAGTTCAACTAAAAGCCTTTGTGGTACTGTAACCAGGGAGATGATTAGATCTGATGACATTTTTAAAGGCTCATTTTGGCTACTGAGTGGTGAATGGACTATGAGAGGGCGTGAGAGCAATGGCATGGAGAGTTGCTGCAACACTGACCAGGGTGGCCATAGGGAAGCTGGAGAAAATGGATCACTTTGGGAGATGCTTTAGAGTTCAGTCCATAGGACTTGCTGATGGGGGATGAAGAAAAGTGCAATCAAGAATGACTGGAGCCCTTTATGGAGATGAGGGCTCCTGAAGAAGGGCAGTTATGAATGAGGATTAAGAGTTCCCTACAATATATTACCTTTTAGATGACCGTTAAATATCCAAGTGGAGATGTCAGGAAGATGATTAGACATAGAAGTCTGGAGTTCTGGGAAAGATCAGAGCTAAAGATTTGAGGGACTTCCATAGTGGTCCAGCAGAATTTTTAACTCCCCCTCAATGCAGGGACCCAGGTTCAATCCCTGGTCAGGGAACTAGATCCCGCATGCAGGCTGCAACTAAAAAGCCCGCATGCCACAACAAAGATCCCACTTGCTGCAACTAAGACCCACTGCAGTCAGAAACAAAAAAAAAGGACAAAAAACAGAAATCTTTTTTTTAAAAAAGGATTTGATACTCAATGCCACAAAGATTACATTTAAAGCCATGGGAATGAATGAGATCACAAAGACATCAAGAAGAGAAGAGTTCGTCCAAGGATGAAGCCACCAGCATTAAGGGCTCCTGGAGAAGAAGAGGCAAAAAAGATAAGGAACTCCCAAGTGGGTAAGGGAATAGGACAGTGTGTGAGTCCATCTGGATCTTCTAGGAAGGTGACACCAAGATGGGACTAGACATATGAAAGAGATATTATAGGAGGGGGGATCAGGAGCAGGTGAAGAGTGTTTCCGACCTTTTGTAGGTCTGACATCTATGAAAGGGGAGGAGGATGGAAGGATTGAATGGGAAGAGCTTCAGACCACAGCTCAATTCTAAGAAAGACTTGGTCTGGTTAATGGGGACTTCCTGATCGAAGGTAACTATTAGAAGACTCGCATGTGGTGAGACTGTCCTAGTTCTAGGAGCTCCTTCATGCTCAGTTATTGGCTGGGAACACGCCAAGCAAGCCTGGGCTCTGTTTCCACTGTGTTGGATCTAAGCATATGAGAGCTGGAGGCTGTCACTCAGCTGTCACCCTGCAGCATATTCTCCTGAAGGAAGAACTGTGTGGGACACCTCCATAGCCACCACAGTGTGACATTATGAAATCCAACAGTAAAAGGTGTTTCAAAGAGGAAGAAGAAGTTAGCCTTGTCAAACGCTGCTTAAAGATCAAGTAACACAAGAATGGGCATATACTCATTGCTTTTGACAACGTGGAGGTCACTAACGACCTCAACAAGAGCAGTGTTGGGAGGGCAGAGACAGAAGCCCAGCTGGAGAGGGTCAAGGAAATGAAGAGAAAGTGAAGAACTGTAGACAAGACAAGAAGACAGACAACTCTTTTCAGGTAGTTTTGCTGGGAAAAAGGAGTAGAGAAATGGGAAATAGCTGAAAGGGATATGGGCAAATGTAGTGCACTCTTTTATTTTAAGATAGGAGATACTAGAATGTACTGATGAGAATAATCCCTTAGATTTGAAAAATCAGTGATGTTGCAGAAAGAAGAAAATTACAAGTGCGATATACTTGAGACAAGAGAAGAAGGCCTCAGGAAACAAATGGAGGGCCAGCCTTTGGCGGGGACCAGGGGCCTCTAACTACTGAAAGAGGAAGGAAGCCAGAGAGTTAGGTAGTGATGCAGCTGGCAGATTCGGTGGTGGGAGAATGAAGTAGTCTGACTTGGGTCTATTTACTCACGGAAGTGTGAAGCAGCTAAGAGTAAGGGGGTGGGAAAGGAATATGGGAAGTTTGAGAAGAATTAAATTGGGAAATAGTCATCTCTGAGAGTGAGAAAGCAAACATACTAGGAAAGTGTATTAGGTCTGTGAGGCTATCCTCTCTTTGAAACATGTGGGCATGACTTTATAATAAGGCCCATCAAAACAGTAATGCTTTTCTCTAGCAATATTCAGTGGCCTAAGTGTAGGTGCGGAGTAGGTGGCTGATTAGGTTTAACAAGAGAAGGGGTTTTGCTGAGTAGATGGCAGGGAAAGAGGTAGAAGAATTTCTAATGTTTCCTGGCCATGGATCCAACCCCACATGATGGTAGTTACAGTGGTTGAATGGCTATAGCGCCATCAACTTTCCAAACTCCTAGAAAAACTTCTACTCCCACTCTCCTCCACTGTTTGGGTGACCTCTGTGCTTACTCTTCCCTTGTTGCTAGTGAAACTCACAGATATCAATGCTCATAATGAATACAATGCAAAAATCGGCTGCATTCAGTTTTGTTTTAACTGAATTTACTATTTTTAAAAATTTGGTTCTTTTATAATGAGGATCGGATTTTAAAACATCACTGAATTTAAATATCCCTTATTTGGATGGCAGATGAAAGGGCCTTTTGATGAAAATAAACAAAATAGCTCAACATGGCATCTTCTTAAGTCTCTGCCAGGACAATAGAGCAAGTCATATTTGGTAAGGGGTTTAGCTTCATTGTTCTGTCTAGGTCTCAACTGTACATAAAATGGTAATTTTTTAGATACCACCACATTGATCTTTTCTTTAGCATTTGCCAAAGGTAGGTGCAACTAAAAGCCCCCCATTTATTTGAGCAAAGCTTTACATTTATATACTCTTTTCATGCAAAAACATTTGACCAATAAGATGCTAGTATTTACACCAATCATGTGGTAAAACTGAAACCTTTTAATCAGCAGCTTTCTATTTGTCTTAAAGCTACAGTTTATTGCAGAATAATTCTTGATTCTTAATAAATACAACACCGAGGTAAGTAGTTTGAGAGATTATAAGTGATTGCTTGTGCTCATAGATTTGAATTTCTGATCAAAGTCCCGAGTTTGGCAGTTTAAGCCCACGGTAGTATCATATGGGGTTCCAAGCAATAAGAAAAGAAAACTGCCAAGAAACTCTGGCCTTCTCCCATGATCCAACCGCCCACGTTAGGAAAAATGATTGGGAAGCACATTTGTCAAGAACAGAACCTTCCCTACAGAACAACCACCCAAAACCCAAACTATAAACAGCACTCATTCACATGTACTATTTTTAACAACAAGAACACCTGAATCATAAATGTATGTTTCTCTTCTTTGAGCTCCTAAAAATCAGCTGCATTTTTAAAGTTTGCGTATACCTGAGACCACAAAAAAAAAATTATAGGCTATCATTCTATGAAGTTTTAAAGATGCAAGGATCCCAAAGGGACTGTTACAGGGCTGTTTATTTTCAGTATTTTAGCATGAAGAAATGAAGCTACACTTTAGGAAGCTGCTGTGTTGGAAAAAATTTTAACTGCCAAATAAGTCATCCAGAAGCAGCATACTGTAGCAACCAGGCATACATAGAGTCCAGAATCAACACACTGCAGCTGCGGTCAATAGCAGCACCACAGCACAAGGCCACGAGGACGGAAAACTCGACAGGTTCCACCACAGAAGGATACGGAGGGCAATGAACAATGAAGAATGAGTGGTGACTGGGGGGCGGGGCAGAAGGGGACACACCCCCCAACACAAAGAGGACAACAAAATGATGACCACGTCAGTTCTGGGAACAAACTGACAGGACTGAAATCATGTAAAAACTAGGTCATTATGAGAAATGAATACTAACTCGTAATGTCAGGCTTTTAAGAGAAGAAACAAGCTAAATTTGAACTTTTGATGAATTCATATTTTAAAGAGAATACTCAGTTGTTGGCAAAGATTGTTTTTTTCAAACAGGGCTGAGAATAATAAGTAAACATCAAAGAATATCATTCTTTCAAACTTTCCTGGGTAACAGAAAAAAAAAAAGTCACTCTTTTTTGAAGTATTCAGATGAAAGTGCTAGGTGAGGAGAAAGCACTGGTGGTAATTTGGTTGATCAACCTTATCTGTCATCAATATGAGTAATGTTAATATATTTTATTACTGTGAATATTCCCAGAAAAACAATGAAATCCTATATCACTCATATCATCATACCCTGGATACAGCCCGGTGGTTAAGACTATGTAGCCTGGAGCCAGATTGAATCCTGGCTCTATCACACCACAGCCCTGCGACCTTTGCTGGTTACCAAGTGTTTCTGTGCCTCATTTTCCTCTCCCCTGGAACAAGGATACTATTTATACTTACTTCATAGTATAGTTGAAGGGATTAAATTAGTTACTCCATACAAAGCATCATATCAGTGAGGATCCCAAAAGGAAGTAGATGGCACACTCTGTCCATTGAGGACCTTTTTACAAAGATGTGGGACACACAGGGGAGCCACAAGGAAGAGTGCTGAGACCTGGGGCTAGGAGTAGTGGATTTCATATCACCCCTAGGGCTTAAAAGCGCAAGGGGAAAGAAAGATAACTGAATTCAGAGGAGAGAGAATTACAGAGAGCAGGCTGCCTCGAGAAGTAACTGATCTTCAGTCTGAAGAAAACAGCCAATCCAAGGTGACCCTGCAGGGAGAAACCTGTGGGGAAAGCAACCTCGTTGTCCATTCCCCTCTGATCTCCCACTGGGGCTTTCCATTGGCCAAAACCACCCAGCAGCCAGTAGGCAGGAAGCAGGTTGATGAGCCTACCAGGCCCAACAACCAGGACAGAGATCAGGTGGAAAAGAAAGACAGAAAGAAAGACGGGAGGTCTGGAGGGGCAAACAAAGAGATCCAGCTCAAGCATTTCCAGGTACCGAAACCATCAGATGATTATAAGCATCTTAACTTCCACAAATGTACATTAACTGTAATTAATTACATCATACCAATCAACAACTGTGAAGATTAGCTCAGCTGGACTGCAGTTCAAGAGTAATATACCCATATTTTCACTTTGATATAGACCAGAGATCAGGAACTCCTTATTTATTCAATTTATTATGACCCAGGAGAAAAGAAGCATCCCAGGAACTAGCTGTAGCCTTTCTCAGATTGCCCAACAAAAAGCTGCTACGGTATTCTGCAACCCAGCCAAACCCATAAAGAGGAGTGCGGTAAGGGACAGCCTGGGACGAATTCTCCTGAGCCTTTGGCTTCTACAACAGAACAAATGGAGAGTCATGACGGGGAGGGGGAGGACTGTATACAATCTGGATTTTTATTTATTGTGAATAAAGGCTATCTAATTATGAGATATACTCACTGTAGAAATGCTTGGATACAGCAACTTAACATCTGCTTTCTTATCTCATCACTTAGAAATGTACATAAAAGGTATGAAAATTTTGAGATTATGAAAAGGTTAATTTTTAAATGCAAAATGTAAGAATTACACATCAGGTCATGAACTGCTCTTGTCACATAGTTTAATAGTAATGCACATTTCCATATATATTTGCTCACAAAGCCAAATATAATGCAGGATGTCATTTTAAATTTTGTTAATAAATCACACTTTTATTCTCTAATTCAAAGTACAGGAAACTGAGCATCATTTAGTAAATGGGAAAAAGTCAAAACATTTCTTTATATTTATGTAATTAGAATATTATTAAATTTTTATTAGAAATAAACTTTATAATGTAACATTTACTAATATAGTGATATAAACTAGGACAATCCTTCCTCTTAGTCTATATGCCAAATTATTACATAATTTAAAACATCCCTGGGAGTCAAGGAAGGGAGGGAATATGGGGATATGTGTATAAAAACAGATGATTGAACCTGATGTAACCCCCAAAAAAAATAAAATAAAAAAAAATAAAAAAAATAAAAAATAAAAAAATAAAACATCCCTAAAGGGGTTTTCAGTATTTTATTATGATGAAAGAGCAACAGGGAAGAATTTTTTGTATTCGATTGATATAATATTACAAGTTAATAACTAAAGAGATATTGCCTATAAGCATAGATTATACATAATGGCCCACCTCTGGGAACCCTGCTTCCCAGGTAATGAGCATTAAGCTAAAATACCTTTGTTTAGCTCACAGGAAACATCCTGACCTGGCCCACCTGTGAATGACTATAGGGAGGAAGAAATTAACACATCCCCTCTGGAGGCTAATTGGAACCAGGAAGTGTCTGACTTTACTTCCTCCCCTTTTAGTATAAAAGGAGCCTGAATTCTAACCCAGGTAGGATGGTTCTTTGGGGCACAAGCCCACTGTCTTCTCAATCTGCTGGCTTTCCAAATAAAGTTGTTATTCCTTGCCCCAACAACTCGTCTCTTGATTACTAGGCAAGCAGTATGAGCTTAGACTCGGTAACACTAGTATAAGGTAATGATATAACAAGATAAAAAGGCAAAGGCCAATTCTTGTTAAGTCTTGCATGTAAGTTTTCAAATAAGGGGCTTAAAGTTCATTCTGTAGACAACAGTAAGTCCCTGCTGGTTTCCAGCTGGGAAGGAATAAGATTGGTGCAATAGTTTAGAATGAGGAGCCAAAATGACCTGGGTAGCGAGAGCCTGGAGCAGGAGGCCAGCTGGAAAAGCAGATGGGCAGGGACCACTTGTGAGCAGGGGCCTGAACTGAGTGTACTGTGGGGAATGGACAGACAGGTGCAGACAAGAAAGAGAGAGATAGGGGAGGGAAAAAGAAGGAGGGGAGGGAGAAATGGACAGTGAAGAAGAATGGACGGGACTTGCTACTGACTAAATGCAGAGGACAAGGGTAAAGGAGGACTCGACCTCAAAATTTCAAGCATAAACATTGCCGTGTGTCATTAATAAGAAAGAGATCAGGAGGAAGGGCAGATGGGTGACTGCATTAAACTGGTAAAACAACAAAAGGAGAAGGCAGCACCATCCAGATGGAATGGCCAAAGGCAGGGGAAAATGCAGGGACAAGAGAAATCCACTGATAGAGACATGAACTTGCACAAAGAAATATACAGACAGTATCACAGCAAGGAGGGCAGGAAGTAGGGTTGCCAGATGAAATACAGGGTGCTCAGTTAAATTTGGATTTCAGATAAACAACCGGTAATTTTTTAGTATAAGTTCGGCCCATGCAACATTTAGGACACATTGATACTAAAAGTTTACTCATTGTTTATCTGAAATTCTAATTAACTGGGTGTCCTGCATTTTCATTTGCTAAATCTGGCAACCCTAGCTTAGGAAGTGAAGTAGCAAATGAACTTCTGAAAGAAGCAAACTGAACTGGAGACCAAGGCCTAGGTAGTAAATTTAGTAAAAAGAAACCCAAACTTAAAACTAAAGAAAAGAAGTCTTTCTGTGTTCAAATTTTTTAAAATC
The DNA here is from genome assembly GCF_030028045.1 of Hippopotamus amphibius kiboko. Taxonomy (NCBI): domain Eukaryota; kingdom Metazoa; phylum Chordata; class Mammalia; order Artiodactyla; family Hippopotamidae; genus Hippopotamus; species Hippopotamus amphibius. Next base: position 37,461,297 of record NC_080196.1, on the reverse strand, counting down.
ACCTAATTTCCCAAAGTAACTGTTGCCATTCTTTTGATAACATGATGGCCATGTGGAGACGTGATGGACTTTGGTTTAGCTTAAGGTCACTGTGACAGATCATCTAGGATCACGCTCAAAAAATATTTTATTGAGGAAGTTTCACACTTGCTTTTTCATCTGCACTTCCAATCTTAGAGAGGCTGAAAACATCAGGTAAATAGCCAAGCAGCTTTTCAACATTCTGAAGTTGTGATGTATGACTCTTCACAGTGAGGCCTTAAACACATTGGAACATGTTTACAGTTCAAATAATATATGTTATATGTCTAGCAAAGAAGAATGATGGTTTTATCACTGAGATATTTCTGAACCTCTATTCATTACTTATTTTGTCAAGTAATCTCTAAGGGGAAATATTTTTACCACACCTACACTTCAATACATTTACTGGAGGCTACTTAATATACAACCCCATTGTACTCTTACTGCTCCTTAAAGGAGATGCAGTGTGTGAGGTGAAACAGAAGAGTTATACTCACTATTTTTTTTCATGAGAGAAGACTGTGCTATGCTTCAAATAGACACAAACCCTGCTTTTAAAAGTGACACGACAATGCACCAGCAAGTTAAAGAAATGAAGTAGCCTCTCAGCACCAAAAGGATAACTACCATAAAACCTCATTTATAAATCCACTTGAGGAAGAACAGCAGTGGTAACGGAGCGGCATATGAGAAAGCAGTGGTCACATATGGTGTAAGCATAGAGCAGTGATGCCCGGATCAGCATACACATGTGCCTGGGGAAATCAGTACGCACATAGCAGGACTCTGAGAAGATTCACCAGGAGCCTCTTTAAAGCATGTCTGAGGCCTTAGTCAAGAGCAGGAAAGAAGCTCTCAAAGGTACCAAATGAACACAAATCCAGAGATTTTTAAGCCTTTCCTAATTTGGGTCACGTGGTCTTCCGGCTCCTGACCAGCGCTTGTGTATGTTTTAGGAGATGAAGTACGAGGCAGAGACTCCTTGTTGCCTCCCAGTCATCGTTCTCTCCTTCCTTAGTAACCAAACCCCAGATTCTAGCTGAGCACGTGGTCTCCCAGCTAAAAGATGTACATTTCTCTGCCTCACTTACTGCTTGGTGTGGCCATGTGACTAAGTTAAGACTAAGGAAATCTAAGGGGAAATGTCATGTGGGAATGCCCCCTGCCTAGAAGGTGTATCTCTGGGCTGGCGTTCAAGCAGCCATCTTGTACCACCAGGTGATGTGATGAGGAAGGTGGTCATGGAGCTGCCCGTGCAGTCTTGGACTGCCTACCTCCAGGATTCTTTTAGGTGAGATAATAAAGGCTCATATCTTTAAGACATACTAAGTTTTTCTGTCACTCACAGATGAATCAACACCTCACAGATTCAAAAAGAGAGTATATATATGTATGTAAAATATTCCAAAGCGTTTACAGCCTAACACATGGTAGAAACCTAACATGTTTGCTCTTCTTTATCTATTATGGCATAACTACAATCAACCCAAAATAAACAGACGTAGGCCCACATCCCATTACCAGGCAGCCTGAGCTAACTGTTAGATACCATGGAAGTACACAGCCAAAACACAAGCAAGCTCTGTTCTTGTCCTTCATTTTCTACAGTCACCCTTGAAAGTCCTCAGGCCTTCAGTGTCTCATAGGTATCTTCAAATTGATTTGGCTTTCTTTAATTTGCCTACTTATTCAAGGCAGAAGTTTATCTGTCTAGCTTGTTTTCTTATCCCTCTTCCTCTGGCATCACCAAGATCCTGTCCTTCGGCAGAACTTCTCCCCATCTCCAAGTGGTATAGGTAGGGCCATCAATGAGGCTGGGGGAATCTAGGTAAAGAGTGTACCCCATTCTCTAGTGACAGTGATTTGTGTGGGAATGGGCATGATGCCAGAATCCTCACATGGACGTTCTAGTAACATAGTAGGAAAGATAAATATCCTTTTTGAAGGTTGTAGTTCTGCGAATCTGTAAACTTGGAGCTGCCAGCCACACGGAGGATACTGAGACTGAAGTCAAAACGTTTCTAGACTCCCTAGCAATGTAAGCCAATAAATTTCTTTTTCTTTGATTTGAGGTGGGTTTTTTTTAAAATATTTTATTTATTTATTTATTTATTTTTATTTTTGGCTGCATCGGGTCTTACTTGCAGCACTCAGGATCTTCGTTGAGGCACACGGGATCTTTCGTTGCAGCGTGTGGGCTTCTCTCTAGCTGTGGCATGCGGGTTTTCTCTTCTCTAGTTGTGTCACACAGGTTTTCAGAGCACGTGGGCTCTCTAGCTGAGGTGTGTGGGTTCAGTAGTTGTGGCATACGGACTTAGTTGCCCTGTGGCACGTGGGATCTTAGTTCCCTGACCAGGGATCAAACCCACGTCCCCTGCATTGCAAGACAGATTCTTTATCACTGGACCACTAGTGAAGTCCCTTGGGGTGGGTTTTTACCTCTTGTCATTGAGAGAGTTTGGTAGATCAGCATTAGACAGGTCATTTTTCCATAGTTCAATGACATATTAAGAATAAAATAGATTGGGGAACTATAGAATCAACAACTTTTTAGTATCTGCATTGGTATCTTCTTAGTACTGCAAAATTTTGATTCATATTACTCATATAATATTACTAATATCACATAGAAACTGAGAAATCTTTAGAGCTATGCCTTCATCTAATGTAGGTATGAAACCATTGCTGTGATTTTCATCCTTTTAATTGAACTAAAGAAACTAATCATGTTTTTACATCATAACATTTAGAAAATAGTTTTGGTGTGCTATTTAACTGTTTCATTATTCTGGTGGCTTCCTTGGAAATCCAAATTTTACTGTCCTGATATAAAAACTCCCTCTACCAGAAACATACAGATAGCACAGCAACTTTCAGTAACAATTTCTCCCATTAAAGAAACAATTCCATTTTTTAAAAGTAACAGGCAGCACAAGTTTGTTATTTAAAAAATGGATACTTCCTGCTTGTAACAATAATCCCAATTTTGTCTCAGTGAGAAGAAATGTTGTTCTCATGATTAACCAAAATTAAATCACAAATAAAAGAAATATTGATTTTCAAAGATCCTAGTGCTTGAGAGTGAATACAAGTTAGTAAATATACATTTGTATTTCTACAGAGCTATGGATGAAGAATATGTTATTTATGAATAACACTAGTTCCTAATTCCTAACACAGTTGGCTATGCACCTAAATTAAGAGTGAAAATGTAGACACTCCTAAGTGAAAAATTACTGTACTTCTCTTGTCATTTAGATTGAGGCAAAACAGGATCTCGTAAGAGATAAATATTCTTAACAAGCAAATAAAGAATTCAGCCACTGGGGTTTTCTTTTTATTTCAACTGTTTAAGCTTTTATAACAAAGTTTTTAGTTTTCTGAAAGCCTTTTACAGCTACAATCATATGAACAACACAATTTAATTAGGATGCATTCGGTGTACAGCTCTATAATAGGAATTTTCATTAATTAAAATAGATGGAAATACAAAAGCATTAGCTGTAAACAATTTGCGGAATCAAGAATCTAATTTGCCTATTGCACAACAAAGAAAAGCACACTGTAGTTATGTGAATAATTTCGGCTTGCACCGCAACTGCATGTTTATCGAATAGTTTCAGACTTCATTTTAGAAATGTTCACTGAGTATCTACTATGGGTCGACATTGTTATAGGTGTTTGGGAATCATCAGTGAACAGAACAGAAAAAGATTCCTGTCCTTGTGAACCTGACATTCCAGCAGAAGAGACAGATAACGTACAACAGACACAGTACATAGGTAAATTATGTCAGATGGTGATAAGTGCTACGGGAAAGGAAAAAAAAAAAGAAAATGTAGGCTAATGTAAGGGGGTCAGTAGTAGTGGGGGAGATGCGTGGGCTGCAGTTTTCACTAGCGTGGTCAGGGCGTGCCTCATTAAGAAGGTGACATTTGAGCAAGGGCTTTAAAGAGGTGACAGAGTGAGCTATGTGGGTATCTGGGGGAAGAGCATTCCAGGCAGAGAAAAGAGCAGGGCTAATGCCCGAGGGCTGAAGATTTCTGGACTGTTAAAACCTGAAGCCTAATGAGCAAAGGGGAGAATATGAGAAGAAAATCAAAAGCCATAGGGTAAGGGCTCCTTTGTTTACAAGGGGGAAGCAAGAGGACCTTTTTGGTAGGGCTAGTTAAAATATTTGTGAGGCCAAAGACATAATGAAAATGCAGGGCCCTTTGTTCAAAAAGGAAAAAGTGTTGTCAAAGATATTAAAATATAAAGCTTTTTCCCTTAAAAATATTTTAGTATCTATAGTGATTACTTATAATTAGATGAATAATAGTATTACATGAGTAATGATACTTTCAAATTGTAAAAAAAAAGTTGATGTTATAATTTTATATAACACAAAAATAACTTTATTCATATATCTTAATTGATCATACAATTTTCCTTTTTTCTACATATTCATTCATTAGATCATCAAAATTTGTATTTTTAGCAATTTCATTTTCAGTTGGTATAACTGAAAGCTCTTAGCAAATGCAAGATCACAAACAATTTTTCTTTCGAAAGTTTTCCTTCTTGTGATGATAACTTTTAGGCTCTACTCCCTTAGCAACTTTGAATTATGCAATACAGTATCATTAACTATAGTCACCATGGTAGGAAGAGGTGGTCAAGAGGTACAAACTTCCAGTTATAAAATAAGTAAGTCATGGGGATGTAATATACAAATAATTTTTAAAAAAAATTTTTTTGGAGTATAGATGATTTACAATGTGTTAGTTTCAGGTGTACAGCAAAGTTAATCAGTTATATATATATACATATATCCACTCTTTTTTAGATTCCTTTCTCATATAGGCAATTACATAAGATAATTTTTAATTTTTTTTTATTGAGATACAGTTAACATACAATAAACTGCATATATTTAGAGTGTACAATTTGGTATCCCAATCTCCCAATTCATTCCCCCCCCAACTCTCCCCACTTTCCCCACTTGGTGTCCATATGCTTGTTCTCTACATCTATGTCTCCATTTCTGCCTTGCAAACTGGTTGATTTGTACCATTTTTCTATAGTCCGCATATATGTGTTAATATACGGTATTTGCTTTTCTCTGACTCACTTCACTCTGGATGACAGTCTCCAAGTCCATACATGTCTCTAGAAATGTCCCAGTTTCCTTGCTTTTTACAGCTGAGTAATATTCCATTGTATATATGTACCACATCTTTATCCATTTATCTGTTGATGGACATTTAGGTTGCTTCCATGTCCTGGCTACTGTAAATAGTGCTGCAATGAACATTGGAGTGCATGTATCTTTTTGAATTATGGCGATCTCTGGGTATATGCCCAGTAGTGGGATTGCTGGGTCATATGGTAACTCTATTTTTAGTTTTTCAAGGAACCTCCATACTGTTCTCCATAGTGGCTGTATCAATTTACATTCCCACCAACAGTGCAAGAGGGTTCCCTTTTCTCCACACCCTCTCCAGCATTTACTGTTTGTAGATTTTCTGATGATGCCCATTCTGACCGGTGTAAGGTGATACCTCATGGTCGTTTTGATTTCCATGTCTCTAATAATTAGTGATGTTGAGCAGCTTTTCATGTGCCTCTTGGCCATCCGTATGTCTTCTTTGGAGAAAGGCCTATTTAGGTCTTCTGCCCATTTTTTGATTGGGTTGCTTGTTTTTTTGATATTGAGCTGCATGAACTGTTTATATATTATGGAGATTAGTCCTTTGTCTGTTGATTCGTTTGCAAATATTTTCTCCAGTCCTGAGGGTTGTCTTTTCACCTTGCATATAGTTTCCTTTGCTGTGCAGAAGCTTTGAAGTTTCATTAGGTCCCACTTATTTATTTTTGTTTTTATTTCCATTACTCTAGGAGGTGGGTCAAAAAAGATCTTGCTGTTATTTACGTCAAAGAGTGTTCTTCCTATGTTTTCCTCTAGCAGTTTTATACTGTCTGGCCTTACATTTAGGTCTTTAATCCATTTGGAGTTTATTTTTGTGTATGGTGTTAGGAAGTGTTCTAATTTCATTCTTTTACATGTAGCTGTCCAGTTTTCCCAGCACCACTTTTTGAAGAGGTTGCCTTTTCTCCATTGTATATCCTTGCCTCCTTTGTCATAGATTAGTTGACCGAGTTTATCTCTGGGCTTTCTATCCTGTTCCATTGATCTATACATCTGTTTTTGTGCCAGTACCATACTGTCTTGATCACTGTAGCCTTGTAGTATAGCCTGAAGTCAGGAAGCCTGATTCCACCCACTCCGTCTTTCCTTCTCAAGATTGTTTTGGCTATTCGGGGTCTTTTGCATTTCCATACAAATTGTAAAATTTCTTGTTCTAGTTCTGTGAAAAATGCCATTGGTAATTTGATGGGGATTGCGTTGAATCTGTAAATTGCTTTCAGTAGTATAGTCATTTTCACAATGTTGATTCTTCCAGTCCAAGAACATGGTATGTCCCTCCATCTGTTTGTATCATCTTTGATTTCTTTCATGAGTGTCTTATAGTACTCTGAGTACAGGTCTTTTACCTCCTTGGTTAGGTTTATTCCTAGGTATTTTATTCTTTTTGTTGCAGTGGTGAATGGGATTGTTTCCTTCATTTCTCTTTCTGATTGTTCATTGTTAGTGTATAGAAATGCAAGAGATTTCTGTGTGTTAATTTTGTATCCTGCAACTTTACCAAATTCATTGATTAGCTCAAGTAGTTTTCTGGTGGCATCTTTAGGATTTTCTATGTATAATATCATGTCATATGCGAACAGTGACAATTTTACTTCTTCTTTTTCAAATTGGATTCCTTTTATTTCTTTTTCTTCTCTGATTGCTGTGGCAAGGACTTCCAAAACTATGTGGAATAGTAGTGGCGAGAGTGGACATCCTTGTCTTGTTCCTGATCTTAGAGGGTATGCTTCCAGTTTTTCACCATTGAGAATGATGTTTGCTGTGGGTTTGTCATATATGGCCTTTATTATGTTGAGGTAGGTTCCCTCTATGCCCACTTTCTGGAGAGTTTTTATCATAAATGGGTGTTGAATTTTGTCAAAAGCTTTTTCTGCATCTATTGAGATGATCATGTGGTTTTTATCCTTCAATTTATTTATATGGTGTATCACATTGATTGATTTGCATATATTGAAGAATCCCTGCATTCCAGGGATAAACCCCACTTGATCATGGTGTATGATCCTTTTAATGTGTTGTTGCATTCTGTTTGCTAGTATTTTGTTGAGGAGTTTTGCATCTAAATTCATCAGTGATATTGGTCTGTAGTTTTCTTTTTTTGTAGTATCTTTCGTTTTGGTATCAGGGTGATGTTGGCCTCATAAAATGAGTTTGGGAGTGTTCCTTCCTGTGCAATGTTTTGGAAGAGTTTGAGAAGGATAGGTGTTAGCTCTTCTCTAAATGTTTCATAAAATTCACCTGTGAATCCATCTGGTCCTGGACTTTTGTTTGTTGGGAGATTTTTAATCCAAGTTTCAATTTCATTACTTGTGATTGGTCTGTTCATATTTTCTATTTCTTCCTGATTCAGTCTTGGAAGGTTATACCTTTCTAAGAATCTGTCCATTTCCTCCAGGTTGTCCATTTCATTGGCATATAGTTGCTTGTAGTAGTCTCTTATGGTGCTTTTTATTTCTGCAGTGTCTGTTGTAACTTCTCCTATTTCATTTCTAATTTTATTGATTTGAGTCCTCTCCCTCTTTTTCTTGATGACTCTTGCTAGAGGTTTATTGATTTTATTTATCTTCTCAAAGAACCAGCTTTTAGTTTTATTGATTTTTGCTATTGTTTTCTTTGTTTCTATTTCATTTATTTCTGCCCTGATCTTTATGATTTCTCTGCGTCTACTAACTTTCGGTTTTGTTTGCTCCTCTTTCTCTAGTTTCTTTAGGTGTAAGGTTAGATTGTTTATTTGGGATTTTTCTTGTTTCTTGAGGTAGGATTGTATTGCTATAAACTTCCCTCTTAGAACTGCCTTTGCTGCATCCCATAGGTTTTGGATCGTTGTGTTTTCATTGTCATTTGTCTCTAGGTATTTTTTGATTTCCTCTTTGATTTGCTCAGTGATCTCTTGGTTATTTAGTAGCGTATTGTTTAGCCTCTATGTGCGTTTTTTACAATTTTTTTTTCCTGTAATTGATTTCTAATCTCATAACGCTATGGTCAGAAAAGATGCTTGATATGATTTCAATTTTCTTGAATTTACCAAGGCTTGATTTATCACCCAAAATGTGATCTATCCTGGAGAATGTTCTATGTGCACTTGAGAAGAATGTGTAATCTGCTGTTTTTGGATGTAATGTGCTGTAGATATCTATTAAATCAAGCTGATTTATTGTGTCATTTAGAGCTTGTGTTTCCTTATTAATTTTCTATGTGGATGATCTGTCCATTGGTGTCAGTGGGGTGTTAAAGTCCCCCACTATGATTGTGTTACTGTCAATTTCCTCTTTCATAGTTGTTAGCATTTGCCTTACATATTGAGGTGCTCCTAATTGGGTGCAAATATATTTATAATTGTTATCTCTTCTTCTTGGATTGATCCCTTGATCTTTATGTAGTGTCCTTTCTTGTTTCTTGTAACATTTTTTATTTTAAAGTCTATTTTATCTGATATGAGTATTGCTACTCCAGCTTTCTTTTGATTTCCATTTGCATGGAATATCTTTTTCCATCCCCTCACTTTCAGTCTGTATGTGTCCCTAGGTCTGAAGTGGGTCTCTTGGAGACAGCATATACATGGGTCTTGTTTTTATATCCATTCAGCCAGCCTGTGTCTTTTGGTTGGGGCATTTAGTCCATTTACATTCAAGGTAATTATTGATATATATGTTCCTAGTACCATTTTCTTAATTGTTTTGTTTATGTTTTTGTAGGTCCTTTTCTTCTCTTATGTTTCCTGCTTAGAGAAGTTCCTTTAGCATTTGTTGTAGGGCTGGTTTGGTGGTGCTGAATTCTCTTAGCTGTTGCTTGTCTGTAAAGCTTTTGATTTCTCCATGAAATCTGAATGAGATCCTCGCTGGGTAGAGTATTCTTGGTTGTAGGTTCTTCTCTTTCATCACTTGAAATATATCATGCCACTCCCTTCTGGCTTGCAGAGTTTCTGCTGAGAAATCAGCTGTTAACCTTATGGGAATTCCCTTGTATGTTATTTGTCATTTTTCCCTTGTTGCTTTTAATAACTTTTCTCTGTCTTTAATTTTTGTCAGTTTGACTACTATATGTCTTGGTGTGTTTCTCCTTGGGAAAGATCTTTCTGCTGATGTAACTGTTACTGGAGTTGTTAAGAATATTTCACAAGCCGTGACAACACTGAGATAAATTTCCTATAAATTATTTCAAAATATAAAATTTAGTATATCTAAGCTGATGAATCTCATAAAACAATTTCTCTAAAAAGATTTAACTTCATACAAATCAGTTTCATCTTAGTTTGAATTTAATTTTAAATGCAAATATATATAATGCATTTTAATGTTTCTTCTGACATCTCCTGTAACTTGTGGCAGTTGAACAAGAAACCGAGATGTAGGAGAGTAGAAGCCTACTTCAATGAGCACCAATTAGCAAACACAGATGGTCTCATAAAAAAAAAGAGAAAAAAGAAAAAAAGAAACCGAGAGTGGCTCTATAATTTGTACATAATTCAAAACACATGTTTATGCATTCAATCACTATACGATTACAAGGAAAAATTTAATTTTAAAATTGTCTTCATTAATTGGTTCATCTCAAGCTTCATATGAAAATAGTATCCTTTTCTGTTGAATGTGATGATCTTTAATTTCTATTTCTAAGCCTGTAGATATTTTCTTTACAATGTTGCAGCAGTTTTCAAAACTGAAAATTCTAACCTCTCTGAAGAATTCTAACAACTCTCTGATATGCTTTATTGCAATGTCCACATATATGTTTTTATTCCGTAGTAACTTACTGGCAAAGTTTGCAGCCTAAGCACCAGCAATTCCTGTCCCAGTGCTCAGGAGGGAGACTTAAATATCAGATGCTGCCAGGACCAGCTCTGGGGACACAAGGGACAGCCAGCCTTGCATGCCTGTCCCAGTGCTGCTCCCTTGGGAAGCCCCTATCATCTCATGTGGCCACTTCTGATGCTATGGTGGTCACTCTCACACATCTAGGTCACAGTCCTAGCATGCCCCCCCCACCCCCCAGGGTCCCACAGCGCCCTGGACTGTTCCCAGGTGTGCAGCTGGCCAAAAGCTATGACATGGGTGCTGCCTGCTGTGCCCCAGCTGAAAGGTCAAACGGGATGGAGCCTGAAAGACGTCCACTGATTCAGTGACAGGAACATCACTGGTGAATTTAGTCAGGGCAATTTTTTGTGAAATGGAAGGAAATACATAAACACAGCTGTGTGATACAGCAAGTTCAGGATCAAAGGACTATGAAAGGAAGATCTATTCCAGTCTCAGCTCCACAGCTTAATTACTGCATGATCCTGAAGAAGTCAATTAAATACTCAGAGCGCTGGTTTTCTTATCTAAAATGGGAATAATACCTATCTACCCATAAGGGTAAAAATTAAGTGAGATAACACTTGTGAAAATTCTGTAAGATTGGCAGAGCTCTATATAAAATGAAATGCACTCACTATTATCAAATAACAGTAAGTAAATTTGTTATTTAACATAATAAATAATATGTTATTTAGCAAGAAGTACACTAAAAATCTGACCAAAACCACATGTCCAAGATTAGGAAAGGCCAAATTTGCTGAGAATGATGGAAGTTCTGCTAAAAGAGCTCTGCTTCAAGGAAAGCAGCTTTCAAATGAGAAAGATATTTAGATCTGCAAATGATAAAGCACTAGATAAATTTACTGCTATATTTTCTCCAACAATTTAAAAAGCATATTTTAACTATGGTTGTGCTTTTTGCCACAGTCGATTATAAATTCAAATAACTAAAGTAAAAATCTTGCCAGTTGTAATCAATCACTACATATTTGTGTAGGAAGGATCTTCCAGAAGGCTTTGCATTCTATTTGCTTTCTTTGTATACCATTCTTTGGCAGGATATGAAGGTGAATAGTAATAACTAGAACTATCTTTGGATCATCGGTAAATGCATCCTCAAATCCTAAAATAAAGATCTATGGTAAAATGGCAAACTTGTGCCTCGGGAGAAATCAAAGCTAAAAACAGTCGAGGGGAAAAAAAATCCAAAAAGAAAAACATTCATAACTTGGTAAAATCCTGAACTGGAATGAAAAATCTTTTTCTATAAAAATGTTGGTGAGGAGCCAAAAATGGATGAAAGCTAATAGTTACTGAGCACATACTATGTACTGAGGCATGTGTTTTTCATGTATAGCCCATTTGCTCATCATGGCAAATGAAGTAGCTATTACGGTATCACTTTCCCCATTTACAGATTAAAAACTGAGACACAGAGAGATTAAGTAACTTGCCCAAAGCCACAAAGCTATTAAGTATTAAAATTGGGAGCTGAACCAAGCTTGTATGGCTCCAAAGCCCACCGTCTTAATCAATGTGTTATGCAGTCTCCCACAATTACTTCTTTAGAGAGAATTAGTAAGTTCCTGAAAAGTAGTCATAATTAATTAATTACCTAGCTTAGTCCAAATAGTCTCTGATGTCTCTGCTACTTTTTAATCTTCCTATCAATGTTAACAACAGAGTATTAAATCAGGATGGGTCCCCGTGTTACTACATGGGTCTCATGCCCATGAAGCCAGCCTTAACATTAGGGTAAGGTACTTTGATTTATTTTATAAATAAGTGGGATGTAAATTATAAACAAACAAACACCAATTTCCGAATTGGAAAGTTGTATAGAGTACATATCAGATCTCTGGGAAAGATATCGTTAAAGACAGATGATTGAACTTGGTGTACCCCCCAAAAAATAATAAATAAATAAATAAAATTTTAAAAAAAGATAAGTGACTATGGAGTAACAGCGCCAAAAAAAAAAAAAAAAAAAAAAGACAAATACCACAAATACCCTCTGTCCCTGCCCCCCAACCCCTCCCAACCTGTATTAACCTTTATGTCAAGATGAGAGAATCTCAAACTTTAGTTCTAGTTTAGTGCTTCAGAATCATTTAGAGGGCTTATTCAAACACAGATTGCTCTGAATGAACAGGTCTGGGTGAGGCCCAAGAATCTGCATTTCTAACAAGTTCCTGGGTGACATTGATGCTGTTGGTCCAGGGACCACACTTTGAGAACCATTAGACTAGACAAAAAAGCAGCTCTCTGTTGTTTCATTTTTGATTTGCTGAAAAGATCTCTGTCCAAAAAAATATCTCGGGAAGGAACCAAAAGTAAAACCCCTTTTACAAGAAACAAAGCCCATCACTATGCATTCAGCAAGAAAGGGAAGGCTTACAGCTCCTAAAAGATAACCCTCTATGTGCTGGTTCTCTCACTCAACAAATATTCATAGAGTAGGCAGTATGCACCTGACACTGTCTTAGAAGCGGGGGACACAGCAGTGAACAAAGATAGAGCCTGTGCCTTCACGGAGTTACATTTGAGTGGGCGGAGGCAGGCAGTAAACAAATTTAACAAGTAAATACGGCATATAGTGTGTTAGTTGGTGATACATGCGATAAAGAAAAATAGAGCACATTTAAGGAATGAGTGTGGGGTGAGAGCTTTCTTTCACATCGAGTGGTCAGGGAGGGTCTCATGGAGAAGACATCTGAGCAGAGACCTGGGGGACAGGAAGGGATAAGCCAGGAGCAAACCTGGGAGGGGAGGATTCTAGGCAGAGGGAAGAAGAGAAAGTACAAAGGTCCTGAGTTGGGAACACCCTTGACGTGTTTGAGGAACAGCAGTATAATATTTTAAATTATTATGGATGAGGTACTTCCCTGGCGGCGCAGTGGTTAAGATGCCACGCTCCCAATGCAGGGGGCAAGGGTTCGATCCCTGGTCAGGGAACTAGTATCCCGCATACCTCATGGTGTGGCCAAAAAAACTAAATTATTATGAGTGAGGGAAGCTTTCTACTATCCTCAGGTGTTAGTGGGCAAAATGATACTGAGTATGTGAATGTCAGAATATTGGGAAGAAATGAGGAGAGTGCTCACCACACTCCATATGCAGGTAACTTCTCTCCATTCTGGTATCACAATATTTTAAGAACCCAATCTCACATAAAATGTAGATACAAATAACATTGGCTTCCGGGTTTTCTTTTGGATTTTGTTTCAACCTGCTTTTCTGTTGAGTAATTGCTGAGGAGAGAAGTCCAGAAGCTTCCAGGCTACAATGAGCAGAAATGTGGGTGTATCGCAGCAGAAGTAGCAGTGCCCCCACCCCTGGCTACTCGAGACTCCCTGTTCCCATTCTCGCTGATGGCTTCCTGCGCAAGAGCCTGTGGCTCTCTGCCCACACACTCACCCTGCCTAAGGTGTTCGTTTCACTCATGTACAGGTGAGGCTGGGAGTACCAAGGTGCTAACAGTCTGGAAGCAGCGCTCCAACCAGTGACAGATGGGGAGGTTAAATACAAAGGCATTTCTTCACCCTCCGGTGGGGCAACGCGGAGGCCTGTTCCTCACAGTCCCCCAGAGAATACCAGTGGGATTCGGTCCCAGTTGCCCATGGTGGTAACTTGCTCTTTAATGTACCTGGAAGTGGCTTCCTTTCCTTCCCCGCCTCCCTCCCCCACACCCTGACTGGTGCTTCCTGGGCTCACCTCGCAAGTAAACTACTTGAAACACTCAAATCCTGGCCTCAGGATCTGCTTGAGGGAGGTGGGGTGGCAGCCTACGACAGGCACCTTCTAGTGAAGGAGTCACATCGCTGTGTGAGGGCATCTCTGATGCACTGCTCAAGCTTTTCCTTACTGTCATTAATTTGAATATGCTTTTTATTTTACCACTGGCCCAGCGATCTCCATCACATGTACACGTTCTGTCAGAGAACTCACTGTCCCCACAGTCAAATGGCTCCATACAACGCTCAGCCATTTCTCCAGAGGTATTTTATCAGATGAACCACAAACAGCTTCCACCTGTAGTTATCACTGCAAAAATGACAGTATCGTTCAATTTCTTGATTGGTCATTCTTAAGAAAAGGCATCCAGATTTAGAGTCATGTGTTTAACTACAATGATACAATTCATACTTTAAAAGTGCATCCTTAGGAAAGCTCTGCTTGTTTGGTGGACTGCCGCAGCTCTCTCCAAGCTCACTCGCTGTTGGTGCAGTGGCATTACTACCCCTTTCCCCGTTAGGATCTTAGAGCACCTCTAGCTCATCATCTTATCTAATTCCATGGTTTTAAGCTGATATGTTTTCCTGGTTTTAAACACAAAGCCATGTTTTCAGATGAAAGTATAATTTAAAAAGTGTTAAAACTTTAAGAGTACTAGTAAAATCACAAAAGCCATAACTGTGATGTTATAAGGAAATTCAATGTAGTAGGAAGTGGAGCCAAGTACAGGTACACGTTTATAAACAATGCATCTGGTGAAGTGAAATTGTGGCCTGAAGTTGAACAGATCTATGGGAGCCAATACGTTTTTCTACAGTTTGGTGGCTGACCACTGTTTTCTGCTTGAAAGTCAACTTTGAGAAAAATAAAGTGTTTACTGGAAGGCATGTTTGGGTGAATGCCTAATGAAATTAGCTTTATTGAGACCCATGGGGGGGAAGTTCTAGTCTAATCAGTCAGATTGCTGAATTTACTGAATAGAAGAACATCACAAAACAAATGACACTAAAATTTTCCTATCTGGGAATATTAATGTTTTATTTTGAAATATTATAAATTTATAGGAAGTTGCAAAAAGAGTACAGAGTGGTTCTGTGCACCTTCACCCGGTTTCCCCCAATAGTTCTATCTTGCATAACTATAGCATATTATCAAGACCAGGAAACTGACCTTGGTACAATACGTGCGTAGAGTTCTATGCCATTTTATCATGTGTAGATTCAAGTAACCAACACTGCAATCAAGATACAGAACTATTCCATCACCACAGAGATCTAATGATTTTGTGACACTTTATCAGTTTGAATGAAGTATAGAAAACTAACTTCCCTTTAAATCATTTTCCCCTCCCCTGTTTATAACTGTCATCAGACAATGCTTTGTTTTTTGCTTCATCAAACACAATTTTTCAAACTCAAGAGAAAAAAAAGTTTAGTGTATATTTTTGTTCTTTCTCTTGCTCCTTCTTTGGTTCTAATCTTCCAAGATTCATTCTTTTTTCATTCTCTCTCTTTCTAAGAACTTCCTTTATCTCTTCTTTTAGGGTAGACATGCTGGCAACTAATTCTCTTGGTTTTCCTTTGTCTGAAAATGTCTTTGTTTCTCCTTTATTCCTGAAGATAATTACACTGGGGATAGGATTCTGGGCTGACAGTTCTTTTCCTTCAGCACTTGAGAATATTCTGCTACTTCCTTCTAGACTCCATACTTTCTGATGAAAAATACACTATAATTCAAATTATTTTTTCCCTGTAAGGTATCATTTCTTTCTAATTGTTTTCAGGTTTTTTTCTTTGTCTTTAGTTTTCTGAAGTTTAACTAATATTTGTCTTAGAGTGGATTTCTTTGAGTTTATCCTGTTTGGAACTTTCTCAGTTTCACAAAGTTCTAGGTTTATGCCTTTTGCCAAATTTAAGGAATTTTCAGTCACTATTTCTTTGAATACTTTTCAACTATACTCTTTTTCTCCTGTCCTTTGGGACTCTGATAACATGAATGTTAGATCTTTTGCTGAAGTTCTCATAGGTCCCTGAGAGTCTGTTCATTTTTTTTTTCAGTCTATTTACTTTCTGTTGTCCATATTGGGTAATTTCTATTGTTACACTTTAAAATTTATTGATTCTTTCATCTGACCTCTCCATTCTGCTATTGAGCCCATCCATTATATATATATTTTTTTTCACTACATTTATAATTTCAGTTATTGTACTTTCAATCTGAAATTCCCATTTGGTTCTTCTTTATATCGTCTTTTTTTTGCCAAGACTTTATACCTTTTCAGTTGTTTCAAACATGTTCACAATTGTTCACTAAAGCATTTTTATGATGGTTGCATTAAAATCCTTGTCAAGTCATTCTAAGATCTGTGTTATCTATATTTTAGCATCTGCTGATACTTTCCTAGTTCTTGATATTTTTTATTTAATACATAATTTTTAATTGTATCCTGGACAGTCTAGGCATTAGTTATGAGATTCTAGATCATACTTAAAACTTCTGCTTTAGCAGGTCTCTTCTGACACCATGCTACTGGTGTTACCTCACTACTGCCAGGTGGGGGTAAGGTCCTGGTTCTCCACTCTGCCTCTCTTGACACCTGTGGAGGGACCTCACTCCCACGGACAGAGGTGAGACTTCAGGCTCCCTTCTAGACCTCAACTGACACCTCCCTGGATAGGAGGGGGTGGGTACTTTGTGATGCTCAGTGACCTCACATCAAGGTGGGGAGGCCTTGTTACTGCTGGATGGTGGTGAACTCCAGGATCTCCATGAGACTTCCACTGACAACCTGGGGGAGGGGAAAGGAGAAGCTGTTACCTCCAAGTGAGGAGGAAAGTCCTCCCACTCCTTTTCAGAAATCACCCTGGCAGCAGGGGAACGGGGTGCCTTGTTATAGCCAGGCCTTTGCTGTCTGGGTAAAGGTGGGGCCATGGATTTTTCCATGGTATCTGGATGGAGTAGGACAACCAGTATCTAAAAGTTCCTGTCTCACTGGGTTGCCCCCTTCCTGGTGCCTTGGCTCTAGAGAGCAGAATTTGGGGGGCATTTTTGTCTAAGTCTACTGGTGCTTTTGGATTGCGTTTCTCCAGCATCCAGTCTGGAATACATAAGGCAAACAAAACAAAACAAACAAGAAAAAAACACAAGAAATTCACTTCTGTGTCATTCCTTTAGGTCCTGAGGTCCCCTGGCCAATCTACCTTTTTCTCTCCACCTTTCGAGGTCTCCTTGTATTTCTTTTATATATAACGCCCAGAGTTTTTAGCTGTACTTAGTGAGAGGAATAGGGAGAAGTCTGTCTACTTCATCTTGGTCTGGAGCCAGAAGTCACTGGGCATTGTTTTCAAGTGGCAAAAAGAATAAAGATTTCCAACTTTTCAACTCTTAGATTGAACAGGGCATTGATGTTCACAAAGTACATTCATATGCGTTGTTTCTTTTCATCCTCAAAACAACCTGGTAAACTTGGTAGTATTAGCATCAACCTTTCTCAGATGGTAGAACTAATTCAGAAGTGACAGGTCTTACCCAGAGACACAAAGTGAGTGAGTCACAGGGCTGAGGCCAGAATTAGATTATTCTATTTGTTGCCAAATTTTTTGAGCCAGACAAGGTAGAAGCATGAGTACACGGAGATGAATAATAAGACTTTTTTTTTAAGCCAATAAGACTTTTTTTTAAGATTTGTTTGATGTGGACCATTTTTCAAAGTCTTCACTAAATTTTTCACAACACTGTTTCTGTTTTTTTATGTTTTGGTTTTTTGGCCACGAGGCATGTGGGATCCTAGCTCCCCAACCAGGGTTCAAACCTACACCCCCTTCATTGGAAGGCGAAGTCCCAACCACTGGACCACCAGGGAAGTCCCAAGATTTATTTTAAATACTCTTCTGTGGCCCTCCTTCTCTCCCATTCTGGTCCCCTTGTCTTGAAGGTGCAGATCTATTCTCTGCTTGTGCAGCAGGACTAGGCAAGCTATGTGACCCATAGCATCATCTGCAAAGCCTGTTTCCTAGGGCACAGGTGAGAGCCCTGCTGGGCTTGGCACTGGCCCCACTGGAGTGTGGGACTGCCCCTCCCATAAGGAAATCCCTCTACCGAGCCCTGGCCTCCCACCCAGCCAGAGCAGAGGTGGACAGATATTCTCGGACATCCTTCTCCAAGTCTGAGGTGGTAGCCCTGGGAGCTTTCTTTTCCCCTTCATTCTCTTCTTCTCAAAAATTGAAAGGCTGCCCTTGATATTGTTCATCATTCATAAAATCAAAGGTGAAAAAGCGATGGTTCACAATAAGTTTCCAAAACCCAGCCTGGTTGGCCTTGTTGCAGTGCAGAGGCTTTAGCTGTCCAGTGCCAGCTATGGGGACCTATATCTTTGGCACAACTGGTCCTCCTGGCAGTGTGCACCCTATTCATTTTGATCAAATCATGTTCTTCTCTAACACTAAACTTCCAAATTTTTCCAAAAGCACTCGCTGTACCTAAAATAAATTTCTTATATCCCAAGCTTTTAGGTAAAACATAAGATTGGCTGGACTCGGATACTGCAGATTTACAAGTGCATGTGATAAAATCTCTGAAAAGTCTAGACTTCAAAGTTTTCTCCCTAAATCTTTAAGTAAAATTCATACTCCAGAGTGATGTGCTATGTTCAGTTTGTGGCTTCAGGTACCCCCTGATAGAGTATCATACACTTCTAAGATCAATGCACTCCAGTCTGAGAAGCATAACACCGGATAAAGCATCAAATAAAGCTACAAACTCTTATATGGTACACTACCATATACTAAACATATCTGTGGACCTAATAAGTTTTATCTTTCCAAAAAATTATTTCAAAACCAGTGAGCAAAATTAATATGATAGAAGGCAGTTTTTGCCTGTCACTAAACAACATAAGGTATATTTCAGAAACATCAAAGTTCAGAAGAAGCGGAATGTACTTCCTAGTCGAGATATGCTAAACAAAAAATAACCACAAAGATTCTTTTACTTAATTTCCAATGATACAAATTTAGAGCTTTATAAATTCTCACCACCAGTCCTGCAATTCTACAGTCATGGAGTCATGTCATTGATTTGAATTAAGTAGGAAAAGATGCATCTAAATTAGTAAGATTCCTGAAGTGCAGAATTTTGGAAAGAAATGTGATTAATTTTATTTAGCTTTAATTGTATACAGTAACCAGAATTAAGCTACAATAGGTTAACCCAATAGAGTAGCTTCAAAGGGATGGTGTAGATGAGCTGTATTTATGCTGAGCATGTGTTCCTGGAGACCAATCTTCATCAGGAACAGCAGGCACTTCCACTTAACATCTAAAGTGGCACGGTTTCCATTCACCAGGCCTGCCAAATTATATAATTCTTAAGAAAACATTTTTCAATTTATGGGGATAAATACTACTTCAAATATTGTGTATAAATGAGACTTTATTGATACTTCATATTTTACCATTTCAAAGTCACACAATTCAAGTTTTCATGAAGTGTGAGCATACTATACATGACATATTTATAGGCAGTGAAAATAGTGATTCCCCTGGGCTCTTAGGTTAGTGTTAATTTGCTTGATAACCCTCTCCTCTGCAGATGAATTAGAGGGAGATGTGAGTCTGCTCCATCTGTCCATCCATGTATTGAAGAACACGTTCCTGCAGAGTAGGAACCTGGATTAGTGACAGTGACCAGAGCCCCTGGTGGTAAGCAACACCAGGAGGAAAGAGTGTTCTCACACACAGCAGACAAGCTCAGGGCATACCCTGCCCACGGCCCACACTTTCCTTCATCACAGGCACCAGGGGAGCCACAGTGAACAGAAACAGCATTTTCAAACAGACAATGGCACTCTCAAATGACAGAGGTGAGCCCACCACTAAGACACTCCAAATGTCTGAGGAAAATCTGTACCAGAAATGCAAGGCACCAAACTCAACAGTAGAAGAACATTTACATAAAGAAAAAGTACATAGAAAAAAAAAGCCAGTGTTTCCAAAAAAGATAATAATTTTTTTCAGAAACAGAAGGGAGGATATCACAACAATAAACAAGAATAGACTTTTTTCATTTTCTACAAATGAAAAATAAGATTGTAAAATTAAAGACTTCAGAGGCAAGCAATAGAGAATACACATGTCTGAAAAGCAAATCACCATCCTGCAAGATTGAGCTAATGGTTTCAGAACCAAAATACAAAGAGGTAGGAACTATGAATGGATAGTTATAATATCTGAAGGATAGAACTGGTAGTTCTGGATCCAGAAGTTCCAGAAAGAAAGAATAAATAAGTTGGAGAGGAGGAAATTAATTTTTTAGTTATCAAAGAAATTAGCAATGTGATGACCCTTGAGCTTGAATATAAGGGTTTTCGGATTGAAGTGGCTGAATGTTTCAACAGACTCATATCACTGATATAAAATTTCATAAAAACAAAGAGAAAAAAAAAACCCTAAAAACATCCAGGAGAAAAATGGTATTTCCTAAGAAGAAATAAGATGCAGATTGACACTGACATCTATTCAGCAACACTGCATACAAAGAGACAATGGAGCAAAATCTGCACAGTTATGAGAGAATGGAATTTTTGACCCAGAATTCTACACCTGGTCAAACTGCCATTTAGCTGTGATGGGGAATGGAAAGCTTCAGAAAGCTCCCCAGTCTTGAACTCTCTCTAAAAACATTATTAGAAGATGATTACCAGCAAAGCTAAAAGGGGATCCAAGAAACAGACATAAACAGTGATAAGTAAAGAAACAAATACAACTTAGAGATGAATATAAGTAAACGCTGATGATAGAAATGATTAATAACAATCCAGAACGAAATTATAGGAAGGTCTCAGCAATTAAAGTGCTGGGAGAGGAGGAAAGGCAAAGCAAAAGTGTGCCAAGGTCCCTGCCGGGGGAGAAGAGATGCAGACAGGCAAGCTGAGGGAAGAAGTTCAGATGTTAAGAAAAAGCACAGGTAAGTTTAAATATCTGGATGTAAACCACACAGATGTGTGTACACCTTGAGAGAGAAAATGGAAAGCAGCGAATACAACAATAAAGAGTGCAGTCAAATCAACAAACAGCAAGAAAGGAAAAAAAAAATAGAATGATAAATGGAAAAAAATAAATTGAGAGGAAGAATAGCTCCAGACACTATTACCGTAACTATAATAAATATAAACAGGTTAAGGTAACCAATTAAATATCAAGGACTCTGAGTTTGGCTACAAAGGCAAAAGTCAGCTATATTTTATTTACCAGATCTATACTTAAAAATAAAATGACACAGGGCAGTTGAGTTAAGAGACTGAGAAAGATAAACCAGATAAAGGTTAACAGGAAAAAAAAAAACAGCAAAAAATAGTTTCAGGAAAAATGGGATACAAGAAGAAAAGTATTAAAAAGGACAATGAGGAATGTTTCCTACTGATGCAAGATATGATTCTCTAGGACCAACCTCAATGGCCTGGATAAAAATGCTCTTGCCTGTCATTTTTGAAATCTTGTCATCATCAGGTGGGGAATCTTTGTCAAGTCAGTGAACAAAACAAATTAATCCCCAGCCTTCATGGAGCTTTTGTTCTAGTAGAAGGCTGACAAAAAAACTAGTAAGTAGAATATATAGTACATCAGATGGTGATAAATGCTAAAACAAAATAAAATAGGGAAGGGTGACAGGGAATGTAGTTTCAGATCTAATAAAGGGCACTAATAAAGGAAGGCCTTCCTGAGAAGGGGATGCATGAGCACAGACTTCAAAAGAGCTAAGGAAGCAACTCTGCATGTTTCTGAAGGAAGAAAATTTCAGGCAGAGGGCTCAGCAAGGGCTGAAGGGGAAAGTGGGCTTGAGATGGGAGAGGCAGTCAGTAGTGGGGGTGTGGGGGAACAGACATCCATGAAACACAAACTAAGGTCTCCTCCCTGAATGATTTTAGGAAGTCTCAAAATAAAACACATGACATGAGCTACCTGAAAAATGACATAACCCGAAGCATTACTAAAAAGAAGAGAATTTTAGAAATGTGTGACATCCAGTCTAGGACATCTGGATTTAGTCTAAAGAGATGCTATTGGATTGTGACTACAACTAAAACAGCTTAAACCTACTCAATTATACTTTACCCACTGTGATGGAAGATAGTATAAAAAGAGAAGGGCTTGATTAACAAGTTTAGGGACCTAATGGACAGGAAGGCGACTATAGCTAATAATACTTATAATAATAATATATACCATATACTTAAGTGTTGCTAAGAGAGCAAATCTTAAATGTTCTTACCACAAAAAAGAAATAGGAACTATATGACGAGATGGAGGCGATAGCTGATACTATGGTGATACTCATTTTGCAACTTGTAAATATATCAAACCAACACATACACCTTAAACTTACACAGTATCATGTGTCAATTATATCTCAATAAAGCTGGAAGAAAAGCAAGATCGTGTGCTTTGAGCAGGATCCATGAAACAGGAGTTTGAGAGACAATATGTGTCAATATATTTTCAGGAATGTCATCGTTGAGGGTGTACTGATTAGTGGACTTGAAAAATGGGTTTATTTAGCAGATATATTTTTTCATTCTAATCATAAA
This sequence comes from Hippopotamus amphibius kiboko, assembly GCF_030028045.1. NCBI lineage: Eukaryota > Metazoa > Chordata > Mammalia > Artiodactyla > Hippopotamidae > Hippopotamus > Hippopotamus amphibius. The sequence goes on along the minus strand of NC_080196.1, from coordinate 37,438,967 downwards.
GATAGATATATTTGGGGATAATGACATCATTAAAATCACCCAAATGATTTCAGGATCAGAAAGCAATCTTATGAGTAGTGGTTTCCCATATAGACTCCCTACAGAAGGAGAGTGTGCTTATCTAAGGGCTTGGGGGTCTAGTCCCAAGGAGACTTTGCCAACATATATTAATAAAATGGCATGCCAATTTATTCTGAATACTTATTCTCATGTGAGTTTGGTTCTAGTAGTCAGCAGCCTGGAACTACCTGGGTATACAAAAGCAAAAGGGACCTAAGCTAAGAGTCGAGCTTTGAAATAGAGGTTTTATAGTGAGGTAGAGTTGGGCCAACCAGAATTAGGCCTCCCAGGTATCACAGTCCTTCATCCATCTAACCATATGTTTGAAACATTGTACTGAGGAAATAGCACTGGACTTAACAGTTAGACAACCGTCTAGGACTCTGCTACCACTAGCCACCAACCCTGAGCAGTGCTACTTAATCTCTCCAGTCCTCAGAGATTTACATATCTTTCAAAATGGGAATAATAACAGCTATTCTGTCTATCTCATTGGTTTGTTTTGAGGCTCAGAATCTAAATCTAAAACAAACAAGCTGTAAGAATAGAAGGTATTAGTGCTACCATCATCACATGCCCTGCAGCCTGAGTATATAATTGATATACTGAAGCACATTACCACAATTATCTGAGAATTGAAGGCAAGATGAAAAACCACTAACCCACTGAATAAAATATAGGAAGTCCTACCTCTCAGCAACTGGTTTGGCAATGTTTTCGAAAATGGTCTCTTGCTTTGCATCCTGATCAAAAACCCTTTGAAATCTGCAAATGTGAAAACAGTAATTATTTAAAAGCTGAGCCTTCAAACACTATTGGATTAATACATTTTTTTTCTCCTGAAAGCTTTGTAAATTACCCCATATTTACATCACTGGGCTTACCTAACCTAACACAATGTTTGCCCTGTAAGCCCCAAACACACTGCGCTCTTGTACCCCTGTATACAAATGGTGGGTAAACAGTATTGCTTTGACAAGATCTGCACAATAAATCCCTCTGAAAAACTGCAGCAGCTTTGAACCAAATAATAAACTGTGTGTTTTTTAGCTCTCAAGAGGGACAGTGTCTGCAATTGGCATCAAGTTCAAATCTAGATAAGTGCATGAAATGGAAACCCAAGAACAGGATGTAAACAGCCAAAGAACTTCTGATGTCTGATCTGTAAGGAAGGAACGCAGCTGTGAAATGTATGACTTTTGAACTTAGTTTTAAAGTTTTAAAGTGAAGTTTATTTTCCATTAATTAGGTACTGCCTCCTAGTATTAGCTACTTAATTCTCAGGACCGTTTGTTTCATTTTGTTGATCATGAGCCAAAAGTCAAACAGTAAATGAAGATAGACCTGCCCTGTAAAGGAAATCTTGATTCAGCTGGCAAGGCTAGAGGCCTGGCAATGTGGGATGGTGTCCATTGCACCCTTCTTGCAATGGCACCCTGACTTAGCTTAGTACAGGATCACAAGCACAGCCGGATACCTGGGGGGAGACTCACAACCTATCCTTATGCAGTGTGTTAACTCACAACCCGCAAGTATAGCCCCCATTCAAACATCTTGAAGAGAGAGACAGGGAGCAAGACAAACAGGAAAGAAATGGAAAAAGAGGGAAAGAGCAGGAGAAGGGGAAAAGAGAAAGAGACAGAGAGAGACAGAGATAGAGAGAGACAGAGAGAGAGCACATAAGCCCATAGGGCAAAATGTTAACAACTGGTAAATCTCCCACAAAGGGTAGAGGAGATTTGATTGCATCACTCCTTCACCTCTTCTGCATATTAAAAGTGTGCAGAATAAAAACTGGGAGAGGGGGTACTTTAAAGCAAAACCTTTGAAACACACACGTCCTAAGCAGCTTTCAAAGTGGCTTAGGAACGTTTGGTGTGTGTCTGCCCACACAAGTCAGTTGGGCACATGTTCAAGTAGAGTCTACATGAAACGTACATTTGTTTTCATTACTCAGGAGTTCAGACGGATGTCTGGAGCTGGGTTGGAAATATAAAATGGAAAGAAATTCATTGTCTTTAATCAACATTAATTTCAAGAGATTCCTATAGCATATCAACCACCCTTTTGAAGAAGCAAATAACGAAACTGTATACAAAGAGAGATTGTAAGGCACTCCAGGTACTCATTTAGCAGGCCAGATTATATGTTAGCAATATTTACTGAGTGTGCCCAGAAGACTCCTCAAAACCCTACAGGTGTATGAGGGCTTCAGATAGGAATGTTGAGATAACATGGCTGCTCAAGTGTTCTTCAGAGCACTGTCCACTGTGATGTCTGAGCACAGACCCAGTGGTGCTTTTAAGTGATGATGCTAAGGCTGTTTTGCTTCTTTTACCAGGTTGGTGATGACTGAGTGAATGAATTAGCCATTCCCAACCCCACATCCTTAAGAGGAATGACATCTACGACCACGTAAACCAAAGAGATGGCAGGAGTTTCAATAAATCACACATTGTGCATTAAACACAAAATATTATCACCCCCAAACATTTTATTTCATATAACATAGCTGTATAGTCATCTGGAAAGTCATTACAATCAGCTATCTTCTGAAAGCCACTTAAGAGCAAAATAGAATCACAGAGTTTAACAAATTCAATCTAATCCTTTACAGAGGAAGAAATTGAGGCCCAGAGAGATAAAGCAATTTACTCATGGCCGTGGAGTTAATCTACAATGTGCCTTGAGACATAACTTAGGTTTCCTGATTCCTAGCAGGTCCTTTCATTTATTAGGAGGCTGTGTGGTAAATGCTGATCTCGTCCCACCTCAAATCTGTTCCTCCCGGTCTTCCTCATCCTGGTAAATGACAACTCCACCCTTTTAAAAGTTCAGTCCAAAACCCTTAGAGTATATCCTTGATTCCTCTCTTTCCATTACACTCTATATGCAAGCCATCAGCAAACTCTGTCATCTCTGACCTTCAAAATACATCCAGAACCCAACTATACCTCAACATTTCCACTTCCTACTACTGTGGCCCAAGCTGCCGTAATTTCTTGCCTGGTCTCCCTTGCCCCCTCACAGTCTACTTCCCACACATTAGCAAGAACGATCCTACTAAAATATAAGTGAGATTATTCCATTCTTCTGCTCACAACCCTCCATTGCCTTCTCTGGGCACTTTGGGAAAAGCTCCATATGTTCTGGCCACTCTCCTGCCACTTTAACCTTCTTCCCCCTCCCCAGCCCCCTTGTTTACTCTCCTCCAGCCACACAGTTCCCTCACTCTTCTTCAAATGTGCCAGGCACTCTCCCATCCCAGGAACTTTGCTCTTGCTATATCCTCAGCCTGGAATTCCCATCCCTCAGATATTTGAACATCTGGTTTCCTTACCTCCTTCAAGTTTTTGTTAAAATGTACATCTTGGGACTTCTCTGGTGTCATGGTGGTTAAGAATCTGCCTGGCAATGCAAGGGACACGGGTTCAGTCCCTGCCAGGAAGATCCCACGTGCCACAAAGCAACTAAGCCTGTGCACCACAACTACTGAGCCTGCATTCTAGAGCCCACCAGCAACAACTACTGAGCCTGTAGGCCACAACAACTGAAGCCCTCACACCTAAAGCCTATGCTCTGCAGCAAGAGAAGCCACTGCAATGAGAAGCCCATGCATCTCAACAAAGACCCAACGTAGCCAATCAATTAATTCATTCATTCATTTTTAAAAATGCACACCTTCCCTGCAGCCCCTGTGATTGCAGCCACCCCTCCACTCTGCTGCTCTTCATCCCAGCACTCCTTATTTCCTTTCCTTGCCTCATTTTCCTCCATAGCGCTCAACACTTTCTGACACACACACATTGCCTATCCATCTCTGCCCACTAAAACGTAAGCACCTAAGAGCAGAAGCTTGGTGGCACTCCCTGCTGTATTCCTAGTCATTAAAACAGCACACGATGGATGGTTAATAAAGACTTATTGATTGCATGAATTTTCTTGAGAGAAAACAGCCTTTAAAAAGCTTAAAATATTTGTCTCTGAACATATGTATTTTACTAATTCCTTTATTTAAGATACTGAAAACAATATTTTTAATTCAGAGATTTAGAAAGAATGATTAAGAGATTTAAAAATAAGCAAATAGCACTTTTTCAATAAGCATATGTTTAGATGCACTCTGCATCTACGTAACATACAGAGTACTTTGGAAAGGACCAACAGAGACATGGCCAATCAAACAGAATCTTAGCAATCAAACAGAATCATGCCGAATAAAATGTTTTAGCAAATTGTGGCTTTGTGGAGACAGGCCTAGGCCAGCTGTCATTAAGTCATAGCTACTGAGGTATGCAGCATGCTTATCCCAGTGGGAGAATGCTGCCTTCAGAAAAGTAAGTCACGTAAGGCTATTCTGTAAAGGACAGAATGAAAGGCAATGAGGAGCCAAAAAGACAAGGTTAGGACCGTCTCACTATGCAACCATGTGCTAGCCATCCTGCTTGTACTCACTGTAAAAGGAGACAAAAGAAGAAGATGGGGTGGAGGCAGTGGGCGAGATATACATGTGATAGACAAAGAGGTGAGTTGTGAAGACCAAAGAGAATCTTTATGAGACAAAGTAATAATAATAATAGTGAGGAGGAGGAGAAGGAGGAGGAATGGGGAAGAGAAAAAAGAAGTAGAGAGAGAGACAGAGAGAAAAACACAAAAAAATATTTGAGATGGTTTTATCCAAAGGGCCAGGGCAGGAATAGTCTCAAAATAAGGCCTACGTAAAACAGCCTAGAGACGAATACAAGAGAGCAATTAGGATTCCTTCATCAGGACCCAGGAATCTACTACCTAAATTTAGGCCAGAGACTAAATATAGGCTCAAACTTCCCCAGAAATCAAAAGTGGGAATTAAAGGAAATGATGTCATCTGAAACTGGAGAATAAAGGACTGTGAAACAGCCATAATCTGCAAATTCAAGGCCTGGCTACTAGAATAGTATTCAGAGCAAAGGCACTGATGACAATCTGGGGGTGGCTGTTTGCTACTTTTCACTGGAATGATACAGTTCAATACTGTGTGAGAGAAATAAAATGCAACCCATAAATATGAGTATATATGTAATTTAAAGTTTTCTAGTAGCCACATTTTTTAAGTGAAATGAAACAGGTAAAATTAATTTTAATATATTTTAACACAATATATCCAACATTTTGTCATTTTAATATGTAATCAATGTGAAAAAAATTCTTGAGCTATTTTATATTCTTTTTTTTTCATACCAAACCTTCAAACACCCTTGCTATATCTCATCCTTACAGCACATCTCAATTCCGACCGGCTACATTTCAAGTCCTTAAGAGCTACATGTGGCTGGTGGCTGGTACACTGGACAGAACAGATACAGAGTGTACATATGTATACAGGAGGTCAGTATATCATTTACCTTATTAAGAAGGCTCACCTATACAGCACACAGATTGTTCTTTAAGTTGCCATCTTTTAATAAAGTTTAGTCATGCATTGAACTTCCCATAACTGCTAAACTATAGTGGGCCAAGAAGGAAAAAGATAACACTTGATAAACAGATATAGTAAAGAAAGGCTGGGATCTTGGTATATATCCTGTTGGATACAGGAATATACCCCCTTTTTAACTTTGGGCACGGCAGTGAAAAGACAACTTGAATTCTATCCACTAGATAAAATAGAGAATTGTACTACATTCTCCCCCAAGAAATGGTGCCAATGATTTTACAGCAGATATTAATGCAGTACAAGAGTTAGTTCAACAGTAAAATAGAAATGAAGGTGAAAAAGGGAAGGCTTACTTAAATCTGTAGCTTTCTCGCTTATTATTCACAAATCCATCTGCCAAATCACGAGGTAAGATGATTTCCAAGCTAGGTGTTAATTTTTCATCTTCACTGATGGAATAAATCTGCAAATATGAAGACAACAAGTGAATACAAAATGGTAAAATTATGGCTTGAACAATGACCATGTTATTATGGTGTTTAAAAAACTGTACTTTTCAGACAAAAAGTCATAACACAGCACCATTTGGATCATTTTTCTGTTTAAACTCTGTTCACACTCAAACAAATATATGGAACTGAACAAGAAGTCAAACCTAAATCAATGCCTGATCAAAGCTCAGATGCTCTTTGAATGATGTAATATTCAAATTTGAGTATCTGAGTGTCTGTCTCCATTGCTGAGAAACTAACAGCGCCAAGAGGAATGAGAATGTTTGTCACTGTTACTACTAATTATTCTAGTTGGTAATGTACAATTCTCATCTTTGGGCTTGGTTTTCATAGGTGTAAAATGGCCATAAGTAATAACTTATACGTATATGGCACAGCCACGCTCCATCAGAAGTTAGGTATTGACAATAACAGAGGGATACCACCAGGCAAATGGACCCAGGATGAAAGCACTGTCTCCTTCTTGGGCTGAATGAGAAAACAGGATTGATCTTTTTTATTCCTAAACCTTTAGTGCTCTGAGACATTTTGCAGGTAAATGCTTATGAAAATAAAAACATCTTTTTCTGCAGTGTGTTCTTTTTGTTTTTTAATAAATGTATTTATTTATTTATTTATTTTATTGGCTGTGTTGGGTCTTTGTTACTGCACAGGGGCTTTCTCTAGTTGCAGCAAGTGGGGGCTACTCTTCATTGTGGTGCGCGGGCTTTTCCTTGCGGTGGCCTCTCTTGTAGAGCACAGGCTCTAGGCGTGTGGGCTTCAGTAGTTGCAGCACATGGGCTCAACAGTTGTGGCTCACAGGCTCTAGAGCGCAGGCTCAATAGTTGTGGCGCACGGGCCTAGTTGCTCCGCAGCATGTGGTATCTTCCTGTGGCAGGGATCAAACCCATGTCCCCTGCATTGGCAGGTGGATTCTTACCCACTGTGCCAACTAGGAAGTCCCTGTAGTGTGTTTATATTGCCATTTAGATATGACCTTGAAGTTTATCTCAGTGATTGATTTCTGACTTCTCTGTTAGGAACATGCCTTTGCAGAGCTAAGGGGAGTTCGATGACATTCAATAATGTTACTCTTGTATTAATCTGTCCTCTTTCCAAACCATAAAAAAAAAAGAAAGAAAGAAAAAGGGAAACTAATAGCTCTGACAACAACATATTATCTAACTATTACTTTGGAATTATGTACCAGAAATTAACATTTTACTACAACCAATAAGCATTTCTGAGCATTTACACAATGCTAGACACAGAGATGAAAGGACTGGGTCTGAGCCTTCTCAGAGAGCTCACATGAATGCCCTAATTCAAGTTATGTTCAAAGAAGCCCACGTTAACACGAGACATATTCAAGTATCTGATAAAAGACATCTGACAAAAGACACATGTAATTCATGTCTTTTATGTCATTTTCAAGATTCTCTTCCCAGCTCAGCCACTAATTAGAAAATGACCTGAGAGAAATCACTTAACCTCCTTAAGCTGATATGGAAATGAAGGGTCTTAAACAACCCCCTCTACAAGTGTAATAGTCTCTGATTCTCTTCTCGGTTATCTACTCCTTTATTTATTAGTCAGGAAAAGCAAGAGTCAAGCCTATAAAGAAAAGTCCACGATTCAATGTCCAAAGACCTGGGCCTAACGCTGATCGCAATTTACCAGCTGTGTGACCAGCCGCCACTTTCAGAATCTCGGTACCTTACACATAAAATAAAGAAAACAGGATTGCCTCCGTTACAAGATTGCTGTGGGGATCAAATGATGTCATGGAAATGGAAGCATTTTGTAATGCACCATAAAAAATGTTAGTCATTAGATTTAGAGGTTTTTAAAAAAGACTTCTTGTCTTTCACCAAGAAATAAAATTCTTTCTAACAGGCAATACTTCCTGTTTAAGACCCATTTAGATGCTTGATTATGGGGGAAAAGTCATATTCTTAAATAAGTAAAAGCCTACCTAAATCTCCAGAAAGTCTGAATAATTTTCCTAAGCAGATTTTTATTGAGCCCTCTCATTTAAAATGTGAGGAATTCATGTAAGAAAAGTCATGCTGTAAAATAAAATTATTTGTAGAAAGTAATGGCATCAGGTCCAAGGCTTTCTGGCTAGGTTTTCTTAAGAGACATTTAAAAATTATATCCTATAGGGCACTACATAATTCTTTTTAAAAAAGGTTAATGGCTAGACAGGTGACTGAAAGGGGTATGTAAGACATAAAACATACAGGAGTGAGGGGTGCCATACATTTTTTAAAAATCTGCAACACTCAGGACTCAGAAGACAAAAAAGGACCAATAATTAGAGTAGGAACAGTGACCCTCGACCCCTCTCATTAAGCCATTCTTTGAGGCATTAAGAAAAGTCCCTAATAAGAAAACTCATTTAGTCTAATAAACTGGCTTTCTACCATTAGTCATAAAAATATTTGAGATAAAGTAGTTTTTTTTAATAGGAGACAATTAGATCAAATGCAAGGATGAAGATGAAAATAGTTCAAAATACACAAAGCACTATGCAAATGAAAAGCACTGCCATTGTTAAAATTATCACAGAGGCTCATTTTATGTATCTTTTAATGTATTAAACTATAAATTATCATAATTTAATTTATAGTGCCTTACAGAATACATTTAATGAAGTAATGGGGCCACAAAATGAAGAGGAAAAAAAAATACCTTTGAATCACTCTTGGTTTAATGCTACAAGCGGCATTTCTAGTCAGAGAAACAACCACACTATCTTTGGGGCGCTAAAAGTAGAATTTCTAAAGAAGAGCAGGGCTACACTAACTCAAAATTCGTCCATCTGTGTTCTCTTACTTTTTATGTTGCATCTTGGTAAAAATCTGACATTATTAAAACACAGTATGAGACCTAAAAATACTTCCTGGAGTAGCAAACAAGCCACTCCACAGAATCTCACCCAAGAAATGCAAAAGGAAGCACACTGAAATATTCAAACACTGAATTTTAAGGAAAGAGGAAGTTCAAAATAAATCAAACGTTATCTATCAACTCACCACCACCCCCAGTCCCACCTCTATCCATCCTCCCATATTACCATATCAAAGCAACTGTTTCTGACTGCTGAATCAGTACAGACACATTCAATATTTTTAGCTAAGAATCTGAGGGGGGCTGGAGGGAAATGTTACATATAATTTTTATAAGTGATGCACCTTTAAAAACCTTCTTGAAAATGAATGTGAGAGGAGAGAAAATGGGACAGTGATACCCATGGTTCTATACTCTTTATTCCTTAAAATTAAAAAAAACAACATAGCCAGTATTTTCTTTGGAGTTTTTTCATGCATCTTTTCCTAAATGAATTCCACGAGAATCTTTTCATGCATCTTTTCCGAAATGAATTCCACGCATGAAAAGACAAGACACTATATTCTCCTTGTTTTAAGTACATAAATTACACGAGGCAAATGCTAAATTATGAGCTGCTGTGATGTTACATATATACATACACGCTGTGTAGATACGGGGTGGAGATACAATGTTATTAATAATATGCCCATTCCAGAAGCTCGTGAATAAGCCTCAGATTGCCCTTGCCTATAGCCTTCTTTTGCGAGGCAAAAAGGTTTTGTCCCAAGAGCCAAGAGTTTTGGAATAAAAACTTAATTAAAATCAGGGTTCTGCCACTCACTAAGTGGGTGGCTTGGCCAAATTATTTAACTTGTCTGAGACTCAGCTTCCTCATCTATAAAATGAAGAAGATGACATCAACCTTGCAGGGTTCTCATGAGACTCAGGGATAATGCAGACAAAGCACCTAAGCGGTGAGGATGACTATGCTCCTTCCCAGGGCAAGAAAAGAATGGTTTGAAACATTTGAGAAACATTCAAAGTACAATATCTCTGCTCAGCCTAAGGGTCATGTCTTAACCGTCTTTGTACCCTTTCGAGTTTAGCACCCTAGAGGAAGCAGCACCTAGTAAATGTTCAGTTAATGTTTTCGGAATAAAAAGTATACGTATATTCTCAGTGTCAGGACGCAGAGATACCTATCCTTGTCTGCAGTGAGTGTATGCCAACGCGCCTGTGTCTGTTCCTAATAACAATGTAGCGAGCCAGCAAAGTTTAAGGGCCCACTGTGTGCAGAGTCCCGTGTGTGCTTTGTGCATCTCTCTTTGTATCTATCACCCTATCATCTCAGACGTGTATAGACGCGTTTCTCTTGCTTGCACGTTCTGCCTGAGGACGAGACAGAAGCTTGAGGGTACCTGGGTGGGCAGAGCTGCGTGACTGTTTTCCAGAAGGGGTGCAGTAAGGGTGAACAGCTGGGGCGCAGGCTATGTGAGTGTACACGCAGACGTGCATGCACGTGCACGTGTCTGCTGCTGCCTGAACACGTGTGTCCGGGAGTACGGAGGCGGCTCTGTGCAGGTTAGCCTGGGCCCACAGGGCTGTGCTGGGTGGGAGTGGACTGGGTGCCTGTCTGTCCGCGCCGCTGACCGCAGCGCGCCAGAGTCTGCGAGGCTGCCGGGGCGCCGGGTCCGAGTGTGCTGGACCCCAGACAGAATCCCGCGCCTGGCGCCGAACCCCTCACCCCGGCCCAGGCCCCTCGCGTGCCGCCCCTCCCCCGGCCTGGGAGGCCCCGCCGCGCCGGCGCCTGTGCTGCTCCAGCCCGTACCCCTTGTCGCTGCTTCCGGACAGTGGGCTTCACCCTGGCGAAAATTTGGATCGTCTGCTTCACCATCTCCTCCCCGACTCTTGAACTGACTCTTGACCTCTCTCAGGCCCTGGCTCCCAAAACTGTCGACCCCGCCGCCTCAGGCGAGCCGCAGCCTTAGCAACAGTAACTAGGGACACTACCCAAGGAGCACCGCGCCAACCGGGACCGCCTCCTCTCCCTAATTGGTTGCTGACGGGGTGGGGAGGCCCGAAGGAAGACACTGAGGGCGGGGCGGGGCGGGGCGGGGCGGGGCGGGGCGGGGCCTAGCGGATGGAGCTGCGCATGCGCCTGTGGTCAGGGCTGGCACCTGGCTTACAGACAGAGCTGGCCTGGAGAGTGGTTAATGGGGTGACAGCCGCCACGCCTTGCCCGTTCTTTAATCCATACTCTCTCTCTGCCAACACCTCTTTTTAGCATTGAAGTCATTCTGGTTTTTATTATTCATTCGTTGAAGAAATGGCACTTGATCTGTGACAGCGATATACTGGCCGGAGATCCTAAGCTGAAGAAAACTTCCTGGGCCCGCTTGGAGGTTAGGGTTTGATGGAGACAGAGTTTTAATAGGAAATTACAGGTTACCTCAGGGTAAGCGCGGGGTTCTGTGGAAGGGCATTTCATCTACTTCTGTTTTGGAAGAGGCCAAAACTGGAGGAAGGGGGACTGTTTTCCATGCAGTTGTCCTGTCATGAAAGGATGGGCTCTGGTGTGCACTGCTGGTGGGAATGTGAGTTGGTACAGTCACTATGGAAAACAGTATGCATGTTCCTTAAGAAATTAAAAATGGAACTGTGGTGTGATCTAGCATTTCCACTTCTGAGTATATATCCAAAAGAACTGAAATCAGAGGGATATTTGCACTCCCATATGCACAGCAATATTAGCCAAGATATGGAGCCAACCTAATTGCCCACTAATGGAGGAATGGATAAAGAAAATAAGATATGTATATAATGGGATATTATTTTTTATATATTATGTTTTATATTTATAATGGGGATATATATGAATATTAGTCTACCAAAAAGGAAGGAAATCCTGGCATTTGCAGCAACATGGATGGAACTGGAGGGCATTATGCTTAGTGAAATATGTTGGAAAAGACAGATACTGTATATATGTGGAATCTAAAAAAGTTGAATTCATAGAAACAGAGAGTAGAATGGTGGTTTCCAGGGGCTGGCGTTGGTGGAAACAGGGAGATTTTGGCCAAAGGGTAAAAACTTCCCGTTATAAGTTCTAGGGGCTTAACATACAGCATGGTAACTAGAGTTAACAATATCATGTTATATATTTGCCAAAAGAATAAATCCTAAATGATCTTATCAGGTAAAAAAAGGTAATTATGTGAGGTGATAGAATTGTTAACTAGCCTTACTGTGATGATCATTTCACAATATATGTGTGTATCAAATTATCACATTGTGTACCTCTAACTTATCTGTCAATTATATCTCAGTAAAGCTGGAAAATAAGTAAGTAAATAAGTAAATAATAAAAAGAAAAGATGGGCTCCTCAAAAAGACACTTGACACATGGGAAGTTGTTCCACATCACTATCCACCAGAACAATACACAAAGACCACAATGGGATATCACTACACACCTATCAGAATGGCTAAAATTAAAAATAGTCACAAAACCAGATGTTGCCAAAGATACAGAGAAACTGACTCACTCATACATTACTGATGGGAATATATAATGTAAAACATATCATGGATAATTGTACAGCCACTCTGGAAAACAGTTAGGTAGTTTCTTACAAAACTAAAGATGCAACTACTATAAGATCCAGCAATTATTCTCATGGGCATTAATCCCAGAGAAATGAAAACTTGTGTTCACACAAAAATCTATACATGTGTGTTTATGGCAGCTTTATTCATAATAGCTCAAAACTGGAAACAACCCAGATATCCTTCAGCCACTGAATGGTCAAACTGTGGAATACTATTCAGCAGTAAAAATGAAGAAACTACTAATACATAAAACAACTTGGATGAGTTTCCAGGGAATTAAGCTGAGTGAAAGAAGACAAACTCAAAAGTTAAATACTGTATGATTCCATTTATATAACATTCTCAAAATGACAAAATTATAGAGATGGAGAGCAGATTAGTGGTTGCCAGGGGTTAGGGAGGCAGGGAAGGGGTGAGGTGGCTATGGCTATAAAAGGATCTTTGTGATGGACTGTTCTGTATCTTGACTGTGGTGGTGGTCACAGAAATCTACATATGTGATAAAACCACATAGAAGAAAACACACACACGGACGCATATACACCCACACGAGCATATAAAACTGATGGAAGTTTAATAAGATTAGATAAAATGGATGGATTGTATCAATGTTCATTCCTTGGTTGTGATATTGTACTATAGTTATGCAAGATGTTACCAGCGGGAGAAACTGGGGGAAGAGGATGCAAGATCTCTCTGCATTAGTTCTTACAATCGCATGTGAATTTACAATTATCTCAAAATGAAAAGGGTTTAAAAAGAAACAGAGAATGAAAAGATAAACCACAAACTGAGAGAACATTTTTGCAAAACACATACCTGATAAAGGACTTGCATATGAAATACTTAAAAATTCTGAAAACTTAGTAATAAATAGGAAAACAAACTACCCAATTTATTTTTTTAAAGAGGGATGTCGAAGATTTAAAAAGACCCTTTCCACTATAAGGGTGGCAAGCACATGAAAAGATGTTCAACATAATTCATTGTTAACGAAATGAAAATTAAAACCGCAATAAGATACGATTACACACCTTTTAGAATGGCTAAAAAGAAGAAAATAAGCTGGCATTAGCAAGAGCTGGCATGGATGCAAAGCACCTGGAACTCTCAAACACTGCCAGAGAGAATGCAAGATGGACCAGCTACTTTGCAAAACAGTTTGCTGCTTTCTTACATATAAAATTCTATGTATACTTACCATGTGACCCAGCAATCCTACCCCCAGGTGTTTACCTAAGTGAATTGAAAACTGATGTTCACACAGAAAGGTAAACAGGAATGATTATTGTGGTTTTATTCACAATTGCCAAAAGCTAGAAACAAAGCAGTTCTTCAACTGCTGAATGGAGAAACAAACTGGTACGTCCACACAATAAACAGGAGTGGAGTGCCGATGCCTGAAGCAACATAGCAGAGGCATCTCAGATTTATTATGCGGAGTGAAGGATGCCAGACTCAAAGTTACACACTTTAAAATTCCATTTTTATGACACTCTGGAAAAAGCAAAACTATAGGGATAGAACCACTGACCAGATCAGTGGTTGCCAAGGGCTGGGGGTAGAGAAAGAGGTTGACTGCAAATGAACATGGGAGAGGTTTTTTTTCTGGGGGGGGGGCAGGAGTGGAATGGTTTCATATCTTGATTTTAGTTGTGGTTACATGACTATGCTCTTTTGTCAATACACTTAAAGGGGTAAATCTATCTATACACTTAAAGGGGTAAATTATACTGTATGTAAATTGTACTATTATAAGAAAAGCAAAAGAAAAAAAAAAGAGGATGGGGAATAAACAGGTGTGGCAGTAGTGGGGATGGAGAAGAGAGAACCAGCTGTTTATGAAATAGATTTTAAGGACTTTTTTGCCTGGTGCTGGGTGGAAAGGAAGAAATGACTCAAGATTGGTCAGTTGGGTTGTTTTCATATGTTGGCTCTTGTGAATCATGCTGCAGGGAACATGGGAGTGCACGTATCTCTTCAAGATACAAGTCTCATTTCTTTCAGATATATACCCAGAAGTGTGACAACCTGTGTCCATCAATAAATGAATGCATAAAGAAGGTGTGGTATGTATACATATACAACGGAGTTTTATTCAACCATGAAAATTTGTAATTTGTGATAACATAAATGAAGGTAAGTGAAATAAGTCAGACAGAGAAGGCCAAACACTGCATAGTATCACTTATAAGTGGATTTTTTTTTTTAAGTCAGACTTATAGAAACACAGAGTAGAATGGTTATTACCAGGGATTGGAAGGTACAGGAAGTGGGGAGTTGCTGGTGAAAGTTTCAGCTATAAGATAAATAAGTTCTGAGGACCTAATGTACATCATGGTGACTATAGTTAACAGTACTGTATTGCGTACTTGGAATTTGCTAAGAGAATAGATCTTAAGTGATCTCACCACACACACGAAAAATTTAAAGTAACTATGTGAGGTGATAGGTGTGTTAATTAACTTGTGGTGAATATTCCACATTGTATACCTATATTAAATCATCCCACTGTACACTTTAAATATATACAGTTTTTGTTTTCAATTATACCTAAATAAAGCTGGGGGGAAAAGATTGGACGATTGGGTGTGTGGTGCAGGTACTCACCTGGAAAGGTAAAATAGATCAGAGCAGGAAAGGAGTATAAGGAGTTGGGGATGTGCTCAATTTCAAGTGCCTGTGGGACTTCAATCCCATTTGGATAAAGTTTAGGAGAAGGCTATGGCTGAAAATGCGGACTGGGGAGTCATCACAGGGTTGTTTTTTTTTTTTTTTTTTCCAGAAAGCGATCAAGTCACTCACAAGGATGGAGGCTGCAGTCCTAATGCTGATGGTTGTAGGTGTAAGCAGGGCTGCAGAGGAGGCTGGAGGAGCAGCTGGAGTGATGAACTGAGGGAGAAAGGGGGATGTTGTAGCATGGAAGCCGAGGGGAGAGGGCACTTAAGAAGAAGAAACTGTCCAACAGTGTCAGATACTAAAGAGGTTGCACTGAAAAATGTCCATGCGATTTAGCAACTAGGAGGTCATTGGTAACCTAGACAGTGACTTCAGGGGAGTGATGAACTCAGAAGTCAGATTACAGGAGGTCCAGGAGTAAAGGGGAGGCTAGGAAGTGGAGGCAGCGGGGAGGCTACCTTTCCAGAAGCTTGCTGCTGAAGGGTTGCAAAGAAGCAAAACACAGGGTGGAAGCTCGAGGAACCCAGGGTAAGGACGGGTCTTTTGTTTGTACCTAAGAGGGTGAAGCCAATAAGGAAGGGGAGGTTGGAGGTATGGGAAGAGAGAAGATAACGTGAGTAACTGGCATTATACCAAGACGGTGTAATGGAAGAGGCAAGGAAGGCAAGGGTATTCAAAAGAGATCATTTTAAGTGTTGAATCATGGAGTCTAGGTTGCTTAGAGGTGCCAGTGACCTTTGACATGGAGGAGTGTTGTGAGGTTTGGAGGGATATCTATGGGTCCAGCATATGGGAAATTTACACTTCTTGTCTTGAGCTCCAGGCCACGTGATCAAATGCATTGATCGGGAGGAAGTGTGGGTTCAAATCCTGCTTCTGTCATACCTGTGTGACATTGGGCAAGTTATTTATGTCTTTTAAGTCTCAGTTATCTCATCCAACAAATGGGGATAGATAATAAACAGCTACGTCACTGAATTGGGAAGATCACATGTGGATATGCATGCAAAAATGTTTCTCTCAGGTGAATAGAAAATGCTCAGTACCCAAAGGGTTCTGACCTCTGGACTGGATTCCTTTGATTGTAAACACCTCCTAAGGAGTGGAAACTTCGACATATATATGTATAGAAGACATACCAGGGATTACAGACTCACATCTTCTGGGGCCAGACTGATGGAATAAGCATGTCAAACAGACAGGTATATGACGATAGGCAGTGCTCATGTGAACTGGAGACTAGGTGTCCCTAACTAAAAAACACTTACATTCAAAATAGTTAAAGCACAAGGCTTCCTAATTAAAGCACGACTGTGAACCCCGGCTTACAACCTCTGTTTCTGTTCCTGGTATAGCTGACTTCAGTAACTCCCAGGCCTAGTGCCTCTGACAGGTTTACCTAAATCTCAAACAGATGGCTCTAATGGGTATCAAATAAGTTTTGAGATTAAATCTCCAAGTTACAGTGTCTTTCGCATGACTATTAATAGATCGATATTCAGTATTATTATTTGCACCTTATCCACTTGCTTAAATGTGGGAATTAAGATGCCTTCAAATTGTTTAAAAGATTCTTGAGCTCTGCAGTTGCCAAAATGACATATAATTGCCCCAGGAAAATTAGCCAGGGTTTATAAGCCTCAAATCTGAAAGGAATTAAGCTGTGCCTGAAGTGAATTAGTCTATAAGCAAGTTAGTTGGGTTTTGTTTGTTTGATTGCATGTTTTTTAAGAAAGATTGAAACTGTGATCCAGTACTAGTTTTCAGCTAGCTCTTTAGCTGTTGATACTACAACTATAAAATGCATTAATCTCCTTTGTAGGTCTGAAGAGGGACCAGTTAAAATTTTATGGGCTGGTAATTTTGATATTATAGAATATGTACATAAAATTACCTAATTGCAGTAAACTTCCCCTCCCTCTATTTTATTCTGTGGCTTTGGGGGATTTATGATTGTTCAAAAATCTTTCACTGCCACAGAATCCCCCTTTATCATTAGATGAGGAAAATCATGTTCAGACAGGAGTGGTGGGGCTGCCATGAGCAGGACAGATTGGGTCCTGTTTGATTGGGGTCTTCTCCTATTAACTTACTCCAAAGGACAAGACAAGGAACCAGAATTTTGCTGTTTATTAGTGAATAGCATTATTAATAGAATAAAAGTCAACCGATGTAAATTGTCCCTCTACTCTCTTGAAAGCTGCTCTTGTCCATAATAAGAACTCAAGAATATGTTCGGGGTGATGGATAGGACATCAGGCATGATTCCTTCATGATTCCCAAGGGTCCCTGACTGAGAATCCCATGGAAAGGAATTGAAAGCTGAGGAAGAAAGCATATTTTCCATAGTGGATGCTTTCATTAGAAATGCCCTTGTCAGCTGAGCTCCTGTCCACCAGTCCTACAGATGGTCGGTATCAGAGGGATCCCGTCATACCTGGCAGAATAAAAAAAGCCACATATTCCACTGTTTCTGAATCAAGTGGAGATTACATAGAGCATTTTCTGGTACTCATTAAATGCAGAATAATAACAACACGCTGTTAAATTGCAGAGCAAGAGTACCACAAAATCTGTAATATATAATTTCAGCAAAGAATTTTCTTTTGTGAATGTGTTCAGTTAATTTAAAGCATAATTTCATTAACATAACCCTCTTTGCACACAGAGTGGAATTCATAAAACTTTACCAGCACTTAGATTTAAAGGATCACAGTCCGAATCACTGGGTCTGGTAAACGGGCACTACCTCCCTTTCCCTATCAGACATTAGATGCAGATTTTTGATATTATCCTGGGCCCTCTCTCAGGTTCATCCCTCTCTGGCTGAGAAGCAGAGGCCCCTTTCCTCGTGCTTTGTCTGATCCTCTTCCTGCAGCTCTCCTGGGGCTCTCCCTGAACAGCAACATCAAAGTCATTTATGGCTGGAAGCTGGTGGCCAGCCATATGGAATTACAGCCCAGGCTCTCTCCGGATTACAGAGTGTAGCATATGAACCAAATGACAGTGCCATGGCGCAGAGGAAAGGCTGGTAAAGCCTCCATTCTGAATGGAAAATATGACTGTTTGTGTATTTATACACAGGCTCCTCATAAACAACCTGAATGTTTCACCAACATCCCAATGAAGCCAGGGATGGGCTGAGTTAAAAATAGCTCCAGAATGCCTCTCTTCTAAGTAAATTACCCACCCTGTCCTATCTCCTCCGGGTGTTTACTTTAACATGTTTCCCTGCATATTTCAGAATTCAAGAAATTCTTACCAACACATAGCATAACTTAAGACATAAAAGAAAATGGCTCACATAGCAGAGTTCCTTTATCTAATACATTATTATTGCCACAAAGTCCAACAACATCTTACCCATCCTGGATCTAGCTATTTAGCAATCTCATCTGCCTAGATCTCTACGTCCTCCTCTCCTATTTGCTTCTCAACCCCTGCAGTCTGCCTTTCATCTCCCACACTCCACAGAACCTGTTTAAACTTTGCACCTCCAGAGTGATACCTTTTTTGCGTGTACATCCTGGAATAACATCATGATAGACCCAGTTGCCCATATTTGACCTCATAGTTGCTCCTTGCTGCTTCCTCCCTCTGAGATAGCTCTATCCAGACAATTTCCAAGCCCTGGTGATCTTGCCTCCTAAATATCTTTTGTCTCTTTCTGGTCCACTCCATGTTTGCTGCTTATTGCCCTAATGTGGCTTTTCGTCCCCTGCCAGCATTAGCAAAGATCTCCCAACTGCTTTTTGTGCCTTTAATGTTGTTCCTCCTTTATTTCATAGTCTACACCTGCTACTGGATTATCTTTATACAATGCAAATCAGTTCCTGTCACTCCTTGTTTGAAAACTACCAATCCTTCCCTGTTACAAATAGAATTGAGTTCAAAGATCTTTCATAACCTGGCCCCAAACTGTCTTTACATCAACCTCACAGCCCTTATCGTATCCTCCACCTCTACTTCCCTGCTCCTCAACTCCAGCCACTGACTTCTTTTGGAAAGATTTTTATTTATTTATTTATTTAGGCTGTGCCAGGTCTTAGTTGCAGCATGTGGGATCTTTTAGTTGCGGCATGCAGACTTCTTAGTTATGGCATGCATGTGGGATCCAGTTCCCTGACCAGGGATCCAACCTGGGCCCCCTGCATTGGGAACATGGAGTTACCCACTGGACCACCAGGGAAGTCCCTTCAGCCACTGATTTTCTGCAGTTCCCAAACATGCCATACTTTTGCATGTCTCTGTGCCTTTGTCTGTACTGTTCCTACTGTTTCCAGTGCCCTTTCCACCTTGTCCATTAGGAATACTCAACTCACTTTTCAAGAGCCAGCTCAAATGCCACCTGCTCTGTAAAGGCCATCACCCCCATCTCTCCTCGGCAGTTAGTGACCCTCTTCTGTGCAGCTGCATCTTATACACCCCTTTGTAAAAGCACTTATGTCAACATTGCCTGTATGTATCTGTCCCCTCTTGGTGCCAGGGATTATTTAAAACTTCAAGTGTTTCCTGTTTCTGTCTCTGTATTCCGAGTGACTAATAAGTCTTTATGCACATGCCAGAGATTTCTACATGCCTCATGAATGAATGAGTGCATGCATAACTCATTGCAAGGAATCAATAAAATAAAACCCCTACAATTTAAAATTTTTATCTGAGGTTCATATTTCCATGGTGAAAGTCCTCCTGCTCCTCCTCTCCAGCCCCAGAGAACAAAGGCAACCTATAGACTGAGTAGATGCCGAACTGGAGAAAGAGTTAGAAGCAAATACAGCATCACCATTTCCATTTCTGAACCCTCTTTCTTCAGGCACAAAAAGACAGTTAGCAATTTCCCAGGGTGATAAAGAGAGCACATTAACATTTGTGTCAGTGGAAGAGAACAGAAACAGTGATAAGTACAAAAGCAAAGCAGTCCCATTGTGAAGCCAGTGAGTTTCATCCAGGATGTCTGGGAAGCACTTAATGAATCTCGGAATAAACTTGTTTTTAATTTTAAAAAGAATGCACTGTTTACAAACGACCAATTAAGTGTTTATTCACCTTCTTTTGTTTCACGTTAAAAAGGGTTTGTTTGAAAGTTTGACACAGGCAGTCATTGGCACTTCAGTAAACTGCTCTTCCTTCTCTCCCATGAGTTTTACTCCCCCAAACACCGAAGGAATCTTTCCTAAAGTACACAGCCTCTTGCCCTCTTCTCCCTCCCCTTTTCTCAGCTCTGGCTCAGTGTTCAGGCCCAGGTGAAACATCACCTTCTCTGAGAAGCCTCTCCTGATCCTCTCAGACGCCATACAGCGGTCTAGCTCCGGGTGCCCTTAGCATCCTGTATCCTTACTCCACACTGTCATTGTTACTTGTAACAGATACTACTCACTCACCATGGCTGAGATTCAACCGTTTTGTTGTGTGCGTCAATAGCCTGTTCTTTGGATTCGCTGAGTAGTAGTCCATGCTTTAGGTGTGCCATGGTTTGTTTATTCATTCATCCAGGGTAGGACATGTCTTCATTTCTCAAGGGTTAATGCCTAGCAATAGGATTGTTGGGTCATGTGGTTAGCGTATGATTAAAGTTATAATAACCCTTAAAATCTGTTTATAATAACCCCTAAAATTACCATAATGCCCTCTGAGCAGCAATATTTGAGAATTCTTACATCTTTCTAGCCTCACCAACACTTGGTATGGACACTCTTAAAACACTTCCTAGACATTTGCTGAGTACTGCTATCTCACGTGGTTGTAATTTTCATTCTCCTAGTGACAAATGACAGTGAGCCTCTCTTTAGGGGCTTATTTGGCATCTATATATCTTTGATGAAGTGCAAACCTTTTGGCCACTTTTTAATTGAGTTATTTGCTTTTTGTTGAGTCGATACAAATATTATATATGATTTATGAGTATTTTCTCCAGGTCTGTAGTTTATCTTTTCATTCTGAGTAGTGTCTTTCATAGAGCAAAAGTTTTTAAAATGTTAATGAAGTCTAAGTTATCTTTTCTTATGGCTCGTGCTTTTGCTGTTAGGTCTAAGAACTCTGTCTAATTCATGGTCGTAAAGATTTTTCTCCTATTTTTTTCTAAAAGTTTTATAGCTTGACATCAGTAGTCTTACATTTAGGCTTATGATGCATTCTGATACATTTTAAATTAATTTTTTTATAAGGTGTGAGGTACATGGAATTGAATTGAACGTCTTTGGAGACATTTCGCCTTTAGAACACCCTGCTTCCAACTCAACCACTGCAAGACTTAAGATGCCCCATTTTCTTATGCCATGTTTATAACTCTAGTGAGAATCTTTGAGGCTGGGCAGATTTGAACTGAAGAAACGCTTAATTTTAATCAGACAAGTTGACAGCAATGAGTATTAATAAAGAATAAATAGTGCGGGTACGAAAATATCTGGTCTTTTCTTTGACAAGTATTGGTTGGCAAAGTCAACATACAGTATGTGTGTGTGTGTATGTATGTATCTGTTCATTCATACACACACACACACACACACACACATCTATAGACTCTTAAATATTTCTGAGTTATTGCCTTTCCCTAGAGCTTTTAACCATAATTTTACTTGTTCAAAAATTCCAGCTACCCTTTTCCCAGAGGCAGATTTTGGTTAGTGGCTTTAGAGTTTGTCACAAACTGTCACATTCTTCAGTTTATAAAATGGCCTTGACTTGGGTAGACCAAAGATGGATTTTCCATTACATCATTTAGAAATGGATAGGCCTTTCCATAAACACACTTAGACACTTTATCCCAACTTTTACTTTTTTTCTATTTCATTTTCATGTTTTAATGGCCCTTTTGCTGGCAACCAGCACATCCCTTTTGGCACTGTTGGCAACGTCAAGAAGCTTGAGTACATTGCCTTACCCTGAATCAGCCAGAATGGCGGAGTGGCTTCTTTGCCAAGCCCACTGAGCTTGAGGCCTGAGGCATCCCCATCACCACTTTGCACGATGACACCTTCACACAGAGCTGGGAGCCTTTTAAATTTCTTGAATTTAGGATTAATGACTTTCTCTGGTATCAATTCTTCAGTGTTTATGGGTCCACTTAACATAACACTGTCAGGCTATAGCCTAAAATATTATCCTTGAATTTAAAAAAAAAAAGCGGTTATCTAGGCCAGCCTTTACCAAAAAACACAGAATACTTACTGTAAAAGATTGGGTTATTTGTTTCAACGCTTCACTCCCCTGCAATAGGGTTGTACATCTATACCCTTCCCCTTGTAGCGTGGCACTGTATCCCCAGAGGACAATGGGACTGTGGGAGGAATTTACTTCCCCCCCCAAACTCCACTTTGTTGGCAGTTGGCTTGGCCAATGGAATGCTGGGGAAATGGCATGAACAGAAGGTTTGTGTATGCCTTCCATGGTTTGGCTTGCCCTCCTGCTCCCCTGTGATCACCATAGGAAGAACATGGCTCTGCTGGCTTCTATCCCTTCGGTTTGGGTCCAGAATGAAACACAAAAAGCTGACCCAAGCCTGGTCTGCCACCTGGACCTAAACTAGCCAAACTGCAGCCTGAAGCAGAGCTGCCCTGGGCAACACACAGACCAGTGAGTAAGAAAAGTAAAATGCTTGTTGTTTATAAGCCACTGAGTTTTGTTACTTAGCATTATTCCAGCAATAGCTGACTAATACACTTACCTATCTCTCAGTCGTGTTTCCCACAGACAGTCAAGTCCATGTGAAACCCAGCATAAATTGTTACTTGCTAGGAGAAACAAGTGAATATTGCAGCCATGAATCAGATAGGTTACCATCTTCTCAGGGATTTTTCTCCAACCTAGCCCATTCTTTAAGAATCTGCCCTGAGCAGATTTTCTGAGTATTCTTTTAGTCGGATCAGTCAGTGTAGAATTACAGAATGAGAAGGCTGTCATTTCCTAGTTGTCTTCATAAATGCTGGATCCCAACAACTGAAGCCTCTATCAAGTTGTTATGTTATGATTTATACATGAGCAATGGTACAGCTTCCAAGCTGTAGGAGCCAGATTTCTTGGCAATAGAAATAACCATTAAAATTCAGCCTTTACCCAAGAATATTAACAAACTCTGATCGTTAGCCGTTAATGTCCATTGCCATGCTCAGCGTGTTATCAGCAGGAAATGACAGGCTGTCCTTTGTCTTCCCAATATCCCCAAATGAACACAATGTCTTACATTCTTTGCTCCATGAATATAGGTGCATTTTGCAGTTACATTACTGGGGTTGGCCAGACCTCACGAGTATATTTTCTTACACCTAGATTTTTAGCTAGATAATTTTAATTGGAATCTTTTATTACAGTGTGCTGTTTCAAAATCTAAAGACATAGCTTGATATTTCCTTTTCCAAGCATTTCTCAGAATAAGATGCCATCATCTTACCAGTAGAAAGTTCCTAGGCCATCTTGAGCCTCAGATTTGTATCTTTACAGCAGAATCAAAGAGTCTTCCTAGTTTTAATGCATCATACGAGCCCTGAATATTTAAAAATAATCACCAAGTACATAAAAGTCGTACTTAACCTTATAAAACATGTGCTGGCTCTGTTCATTTTCTCAAAGCTCACCTCCCCTTTTCTGCCTTGACTTTGTCTACTTCTCATCCGGCTATTCCTTTCTTCCTTAAATCAGATTGTTTCTCTTCTGACTAGCCAAACACAGGCAGTTTGAGCAAGGCTTAACGGTATGAGAGATCTTTAGCCTACAAGAGCAAACACTAAGCGGGGGACATTATAGTCACCTTTTAACATTTGATGGTCCATCATGTAAAAAAGGCAATATGTTAGAAACAAAAAAAAGAAAAGAAAAAGAAAAAGAAAGAAAAAGAAAAAAGAAAGAGGGAGTATGCTTGTCCCGTGTTGCCATGGAAAGAATAGAGCTAGACGAGTAAGAACAAGTCATAGAAAAGAAATTGGGCTCAATTAAAATCTTTCAAGCAATTGGTAATGTCCAGTCATAGAATAAAAAGCAGTGAGCCCCTGTCAGTGAATGTGTTCAAGCTTCTCAGGCATAATAGACACGTAATTCCTACATCTCTGAGTACCTTCCAACTCTAAAATATTATGATTTGATCTATTTGATTCTCTATAGTTTATCAATATGAGTGTTTGTGCAGTGTGGGGTAACATGGTTCATACCATTTTTATGATTCTGTGATTAAATGGAAAAGCCAAGCAGAATTTGTAGTCTTGAATCCAGTAAAGTCCTTCTGAACAGTCTTGGCTTCTGTGGATTCCAAATTGAAATATCTTACATAGCAAGATAGAAAGCATTCCATTTCTTTGTATTCTGCTGGTTAGTTTGGTTTTTTTGTTTCTGTTTTTGTTTTAATATCCACAGCCTGATCTCCACTGTCTAAAAACATAAATATGTGTGTCTTTATGGCTGAGATCATGTTAATTTACTATCTCCCATAGTAGTCCTGAAAGGAGCTTGTTACTCCATTTTCTAGTTTCTGACCACAACTTTGGGGTTAGCTTTCTTTTAAAGTAGTTATATTAACATATAGAGTTTACTAAGAGAAACATTTCCTATGTAGACTTTTAAAATCAGGAGTACAATTCAAAAGGAACAAAAATGGTATATAGTGAAAATTCTTCCTTCTTCCCTTCTTAAAAAACCAAAGGTCAGATTAAAAAACTATATTTGAGACTTTAGTTTGAGATTATTTTCTTCTATCTATGTATAACCTTTAGAAAATCCTTCACTGTGATCAATTAGTGAAGAACTGTTTGAAAGAACATGTCATTCCTAAAGAATATTGTTCCTGGTGCAGAATGCTGGATTAGCAGTCATTATTTATTTATTTTGCTCAGCACAGCAAAGACTAGCTTCTGGCTTCCATTGATGCTGTCGAGAAGTCAGCTCTCAGTTTAACTGCAGCTCATTTGAAGGTGTTCTCTTTGCTCTCTGGCTGCTTGTATGATTTCCTTTTTGTCTTTGGTGTCCTGCAGGTGCCCTCTAATGCACCCAGGTGTGAATTTCCTTTATTTATCTTGTTATGATTCATTATGCTCCTTGAATTGCTGGTTTTCATCAGTTCTGGAAAATTCTCACTCATCAATCTTCAGATATTGCTTCTTATCCTTTATCTTTTGCTTTTTCTTCCTGAATTCAACTAAACATTTTAGAATTCCTTATTATATACTCTATGCCCCTTATTTCACTTCTGCATTTTCTAGGGTTTTTGTTTGTTTCTCCATGCTTCAGTTTAAATATTTTTGAGCCATCTTCCAATTCTCTGAGTCTCTCTCCCGGTGTTATTAAACCTCTCCATTGAGGTCTTATTTTGGCAATTCTATTTTTCAATTCTGCAATGTTTTATTTGGTTTGTTTTCAAAAAAGCCAGGCCACTTTTTATGTTTTCCAGTTCCATGCTATAATTTTCAGCTTTTCTTTTTAGCTCATTGAATATACTAAACATAGTTTTTTGTGATCTGTCTCTAATAATTTTAGTATCTGGAGTCCTATGTCCTACTCTTTTCACTTCACATTATATTGTTCACATAATGTTACTCAGTCTCCTTTCTTATATTTTTGATATCTGAATAATATTCTGTTGATCAAAGGAATGATAATTTCCTCATCTATAAGATGGGGATATTCCCACTTCTCAGGGTAGCTGCCTGGCTCATAATAATGAATCTCACATAGTAGACCCTAAGTAATTATTTCCGTCCATATGTATCTTTGCAAGGATTATGATTTTAAAATAATGTTTATGAGTAGGTGGGGTCTTGAAGAAAACATGGAAAAATTAAGTAAGTTGATAGGGTATTTGGATTGTGTGTGTTTAAATTTTCCATTCTTTATACTGAAATATGTTTGTGCAGTGAATGTAAATCATAAAAAGTAAAATGAAGTTCCTTAAAGCTAAAATAGTAATATTTTATATTTTAATGAGCACTTACTATGTACCAGCCCTAGTCTAGGCACTTCACATGTATTAGCTCATTTAATCATCTCCCAGCACCCTCTTTGAGAGGTATGATTGTTATTCTTATTTTACAGATGAGAAAGTTGAGGCACCAAAGGGTTAAATAACTGTCCATGGTCACACAGTTAGTAAGGGGCATGGCCAGGATTCTAACACAAGCAGTTTGGCTCCAGAAATCACTTTCTTAACTATTGATTTATGAAAAAAAGAAAAGGAAACAAGAAACAAAAAGAAAACAAAACAAGAGTAACATGAAATGTACCTCCATCAACATACCTCTTGTTATCACATCTTCTTTGACATCCCCAGCTCCATTCTGTACTGACCTCAGAGGACTAGGAAAAGATGTGAAGAGAAAAAAGATAGTGTTCTAGGCACTATGGATGTGTAACAGGGCACCCTAAGATTTAGTGGCATAAAACAACTTTGTTTCATTCATGGATTCTGTGGGTCAGGAGTTCAGAAAGGATAGAGGGAGTAAGGCTTGTCTCTGCTTCACAATGTCTGGAGCCTCAGATGGAAGACTTGAAGCTGGGGATAGAATTCATGCAATTATCTGAAGACTCCTCCAGTCACATGTCTGGCTACTGTTGATGACCGTTAGCTGGGAGTCTCAGCAGCTCTCCATGAGGACCTCTCCAGGGGGCACTTTAAGGTTCTTAGAGACTAGCTTGAGCTTCCTCATAGGCCAGGGTTGGTATAGTCCAGAGTTAGCACTTTCAAAGAAAGAAAAAAAGAGATAGAGACAGAAATGGAGATCGAGATGGAGAGAGAGAAAGGGAGAGCGAGGATAAGGTTGAAACTTTTATGACCTAGCTGGGAAATTACATAGCATCTTTCCTACCATACAGTCTCGGTTGACATAGTCATGAACCCCCAGCCTGGCTCAAAAGAGGGACAGTCACATTGTAAGAAAACTATATGAAATGGGATATATATTGACAAATACAATTTGCTGGAGAAGGAATATACAAAAGTTCATTTCTGGGTTGCACTGAAGCCAACAGAAAGAAGAGTGGTAATTTAGGCAATCTGTTTTAAGTTAAAAATACAGCTAACAGAAAAATATGCATCTTCACCCAACGGCGAATGAACAGATATATTAATTTACATAAATGCAAATGACTTTAAAACTAACAATCTTTATAAATCTTTATAAATCTGCCCTGAATGATTTATACCTCCAATATTTTAAAGTAGAACACCTTCTGAAGGAAGAAAAAGTCTGATTTCACATATAATAACTGATCTTTATATCCAAGAACCAAATTTAGAGTACAGCTGTGGGACAATGCTTCCCATTGAGAAGACAGATTCTTTTCTTTTTCACATCTTTATTGGAGTATAATTGCTTTACAATGTTGTGTTAGTTTCTGCTGTACAACAAAGTGAATCAGGTATATTTATACATATGTCCCCATATCCCTTCCCTCTTGAGCCTCTCTCCCACCCTCCCTATTCCACCCTTCTAGTCATCACAAAGCATCAAGTTGACCTCCCTGTGCTCTGTAGCAGCTTCCCACTAGCCATCCATGTTACATTTGATAGTATATACATGAAGCAGACATATTCTTTGCTGGCAAGAGTTTATATGGGGTGGCAATTTGGTTCTTAAGTGTAAATTATGACACAAACAGACACTTTGTAGGCCAAAAAGTGCTACTTTAGTGTCACTGAACAACAGTGACAAAAAAAGATTAATTTTAAGAATAACAAATATAATCTTTCAACAAATGTGGTCAATGAGACCAGATTGAACATTCTATTTATGAAATGAAACAAACACCTATAACAAACCAACAGATTATGACTTACTGTGCCTTCTTGAATATCAAAAAGGCTTGAAACATCAAAGAGTGTTCTGCGTTCACTGGTTTTACCTAAGACTCTGGTTTTAAGATCAAAGGTAAAGCTTGAATAGTTAGAAGAGCTGACTATGCATCACCACTGTATCTAGGAAGGCCATGACACCACTTCCAGATCATCCCTACCCCAGTATGCATCAGATGAGGTGGGACAAATTTCAAACCAAACAGGCTCAATAAAATCCTATTCAGGAACAAATCAATATGTATTAAAATAAAATCCAAGTTCTCAGCCTGTGCAAAAACAGGCTGAGAGATTTGAGTTACTAGCAAGATTTTTCTTAAAGAAAATAATTGTAATTATAGAATTTAGAGGCATCAAAGCCCAACACAGGCACAAGAATGCAGAGTCCTATCCAGGGCAGATGGATATGTGGGTTGGGCCAAACGCTTTATGGGAACGTCAGGAGATGTGCAGCTAAAACGGTAAGAGGGAGGACTAGAAAGAAGTGGAACCTCTTTGCTGGACCACTTCTCATGCCCTCTGGAGCATGTGAGCTCCTTCATCTCATGCCAAGTTTTTTGGTCCCTTGCATCCTAGTAGCAATACCTTTAAGAACAACAACAAAGACAATTCTGAGGCAAGATGTGATTATTATAATAAATACTTAAGTATCTTTTTGTGTGTATGTTATTTATCCTGACCATTGGCAATTGGCAAGGGTATGCAGAGATCACTTGCCTGTTTTTTAAGTCGTCAAGGTTTTCTTTTATGGTAGCAGGAGTCTGTTTAAGATTTGTAAGTAGTAAAGGAATACTGTGAATACAATTTAATAGCGCTTGTGTAAATCAGAAGTAAATCCAAATTTACATGTGGGTTAAAAAAAAAAAACCTGGAGGATGACTATAAAACTCTTCCTCTGGAACTAAGTGATTTTTAAATAATTTAAATATATACTCTTGAGCTGAAAAACTTGGATGTTGGGAAAACTTATTTTCCCCGCAAAAGGAAAAAGACATTTCCAAAGGATGCTTATGCATTTAGCTGCTTTATAGTGGTATTCAATTGCCAGACAGTTCTGAAAGTGTGTCTTTGGAGACATATTCAACTTAGTGAGGCATGGAGTCTGGATCCTGCTGCAGTGCAGGCTGCAGATGCTGATGTAGTGGCTTCCACCTTCCTCTGGGTCATCCTGGAGGTCTTGGCTGATGCGCTATTGGAGGACAGAAGAAGCTTGCCATTCTTTGGTGAGCAAACTTAAAGACTGACATTTTATTCAAGCTCACTCATAGTCAACATGGACCTAACACATTATGTGGGTTCCTTCCCTTGTCCAATGGTGGAACCAACGGTCTACTCTGGTCCTCTCTCACTTAGCCATAATGGGTCGTTTGGGACATGACTACAGTTGTTCACACAGCAGTCTCCTTACCACACTGCAGGGGGACACCACCCACTGCCCAATATCATCAGAATAGGTCGTCTCTCTGTGTTCCCACTTCTTAATGGCGACTGCTTTTACTCCTCCTCAATGGCTTTCAAAGGCTTCATTATCCATTTGCCAACCTCAGCCAGTAAGCTCCATCCTTCTGGCCAGGGAGTTTATAGAGCTGCCCTTCTCTATGAAATCATTTGTCAGGCCCAGCTCGAGCTCCTGCATCCATATTTGCACGTAGGGAAGCTGTTTACAAAAGGCCAAGGGGCTCGCTTCATTTCTCCATTGTCTGCAACATACTCACCATTGCACAGAATTACACAATATAGCAATGGCTTCTGAAAATAATGCTTACCGTGTCTCTTAGAAAATCAGGATAACATCCACTTCAAATAAAATGACCAATGTGAGCTTAAAAAAGAAACCCACAAGAACTCACTCCTTGAAAGAAAACAGAAGCTCTTTTGGCCCGAGCAATGTCCTCAAATTTATTTCTAGTCAAGGATTATTATAGAGACAAATAACCCAACAGATACTGTTACCAAATGCAAGTTCATGTGCCCAACGCACAGTGAGACCAAACAAACTGAAACATCAGGCTTTGGAGCAAAGAAAGGTTTATTGCAGAGTCAGGGAAGGAGAACCACTGGGTTGTGCCCCCCAAACCCCAAACTCCCTGAAGGGGTACCGCAAAGCATTTTTAAAGGCAAGGTGAGGGAGGGGCGTGGTTAAGTTGTTGTAAACTTCTTGGTGTCAGAATCCTTTGTTCTTGTAGTTGTCCATGTAGACCAGGTCACCATGGTCCTGTAAACCTCAGACAAGACAAATGTTATTCTCTGTTCTGTAACTTTTCATCTCTATATGAAAGGCAAAATGTTATACCATTAAAGGTCATGGGCTATTCTGTCTACTTTAGGCTATAGGCAACATTCTTAACTTGAAGCAAAAGCAACAGAATATAAAGTTTAAAGTCAGATTTGTTCTCTCTTACAGTGCTTGTGGAATTTTCCTTATCCTGGTAGGGCAACAGATTCCCTACTCTTTTTGCACCATTCTCTGCCCACCCCAGAATCCATATGCTGAAAGATACAGAATCTACCAGGAACAGATTGTAAACTTCTTGAAATCAGCTTCTGAGACTGAAATTCCCTTGCAATCCTAAGAGTGTTTAACACATCATCATGCATAAGGTAGGTCCTCAGATACTGTTAATTTGGCCATAGTTCAGCTTCCAGGTATGTAACATAAGATAAATATTTGATAACACATGCTGTATTAAATAACCTCTAAATAATAGGTCTGACATTTAGAAGCAGAATTTCTAAGATCTTGAACTACATAAATAAATAAATAAATAAATAAATAAATAAATAAATAAATAAATGAAATACAGGGAAATTCCCTCCTATCATTACATGAATAGCTAAATACTCTCTAGGGAAGCCAACCTTCATTAGGTTGCTCATAATTAGATGAAAATGTATTTCAGCTGAACTAGGATCCCTTACTTGAACATTCTCCTTGGAGGATTTCAGCCACTCTTACAGCTTCAGCTACCTCCTAAAAGTGGGTGATTCTCAAAACACTTTCCAACTCCTATCCCTTTCATGCTCTCTAGACCACTCATTCCAACTCTTTCTTGGAAATCTTCACTTGAGTGTTCAACAGCCAGCTCAAAATTAACATGTGCAAAGCTGAACTCTAAATCTGCTCTTCCTCCTATTCCAAATATTATTTTATAACATTATCCTCCCTACTGGACCCTAGCCGGTAACCTGGGCATAATCCTTAACCTTTTCTTCAACCTCACTCTCCAGAGATACAATCAGTTGCGATATCCCATCTTGTTTGCCTTCTTAGCTCTTTTTATTTTTTTAACAGTTTTTTGAGCTTTAATTTACATTTCATAAAATTCACTCACTTTAACTAGATTCTTCAGTGTGTCTCAATAAATATATATAGTTGTGCAACCATCACAACAGTCCAGTTTTAAAACACTCCCCTTATACTGAAAAGTTCCCTGTGCCTCTTTACCCTCCCACCCTGGCCTCAAACAACCACCTATCTGTTTCTACACTTCTGCCTTTTCTAGAAATTTCATATAAATGGAATCCTATAATATTGAAGGCTTTTGTATCTAGCTTCTTCCACATTCCATGCTGCTTTTGAGATTCACCCATGCTGTTGCATGTGTCAATAGTTTGTTCCTTCTTATAGTTGACAGTATTCCACTGTATGGGTATATCACATTTTGCTTATTTATGGACATTTGATTGCTTTTCCAGTTTTTGGCTATCATAACTAATATTGCTAAGAACATTCTCACACGAGCTTTAGTGTGGTTATAGGTTTTTGTTTCTCTTGGGTAGATATCTAGGACTGGAATTGCTGGTTTACATGGTGAGTGAATGTTTAACTTCTTAAGAAACCGCCAGAAACAGAGACACAGATGTAGAGAACAAACATACGAACACCAAGTGGGAAAAGCAGGGGGGGTTGGGGTGGAATGAATTTGGAGGTTGGGAGTGCCATATATACATTACTAATAAGAAAAAAAATCACATTGTACACTTTAAATATATGCTGTTTATTATATGTCAATTATATCTCAATAAAAGTTCTTCAAGGCAAAAAAAAAAAAAAGAATTAATACATAAAAAAAGAAACTGCCACAGTTTTACAAACTATGCTCTATTCTACATTCCCCCACCAGTGTATCTATGTTCCAGTTTTCCCACATCCTCATCCACACTTGAAATTGTCTGTCTTTTAATAGTAGCCTACCTAATAAGAGTAGCAGGGCATTTCATTATCATTTACTTTCTATTTCCCTAAGGACTAATGATGTTGAAGATATTTTCATGAAATTTGCATTCATTTATCTTCTTTGGTAAGATATCTGTTAATATCTTCTGTTGTTTTTTTCATTGAGTTGTTTGTCTCTTATTACGGAGTTGTAAAAATCTTTTATATTTTCTGGATACAAATCCCTTATCGGGTACGTGTTTTGCCAGTATTTTCACGAAGTCTGTGACTTGCCTTTTCATTTTCTTCATGGTGTCTTTTGAAGAGCCAACATTTAACTTAGCTCTTTTGAATCTGGTTCATACCTCTCTTCCCACAGCCACTTCCTTGGGTTCAGTTCTTTTCCATTCTTGGCTGAATTTTTGCAGTAGCCTACTGACTAGTCTCTTTATCTCCCCTTTGGATTTTCTAAAATGCCTTTTGCTTGCAGGACTAAACATAAATTTTGTAACCACCCATATGTGACAACTATGGAGGGATGCCCCTCACATCTCTTCCCAAAGAACCTGTGGCAGAGAGCATCGTGACTGACAGCCTCTAGCTACCACATCCGTAAATCTGCCACAGCGCTCACTCCAAGGCCATTCTTGCTCCAAACTGCACCAAGATAATGACTGAGGCCCCTGCAAGACTCTCCTAATAGGCAATCCATTCTCAGGAGCTCCTCATCAGCCTTGCCAAGCCTCTCTCAGGAATCTGCTGCAGTCCGAAGCTTTCCCAACCTAATCCCTCCTCTCCTGTTTGCTTTCATAGGTGTCAAATCTACATCACAATCTGAAGGCTCTCCTAGCTTTCTCCCGTTTCCTTTCCCTTTATCCTTACCAGTGTTTCCCCCCCAAAAATCTTTTGCATGTCTAATCGTATCTTGGTATCTGCTTCTCAGAGGACCCAGTAGGTAGGGCCTTTCTTGATCCAACTCCCACTATAATCTTTCTGACTCCTCAGTTGTCAGTGAGCTTGTGTCTTCTCCTTCTAATATCATGACTATGGGGAGAACCAGGGCTTCTTCTGCCATATCCCAGCTTCCTCTCTTTTGTTCAGACCTCTGAGGCAGCAGAAGAAAAATTCATCTGCGATACTAGAAAGGCTATGATAATGTGCTGAGGAAGCCTTATGCGAGTAAGAAGAGCAGGAGCTCCAAAGAAAAGTCAGCCCTTGACCCCATCTATACCCCCAATGCCTTCTTTTGAGCTATGGATGTTGGAGGAAGAAAGAAAAAACCCTTTTTTCCCACGGGGAGTTATTCTCCTTGTACCCATAAATAAATTTACTCTTCCTTGCAAAAATGATGCTTCTGACAGTGGTCAAATGTACCGTTGGAGGGGTTTTGTCAGTAGTGAGAGACAGCAGGGGGATGTGCAGTGTTTATCATCATAGGAATCTCATGGGGCTCTTAAAAAGTTGCAGAGCTCTGGGTGCCAACCCAAACGTCCTGACTAGACTTTCCAGAGAAAGGCACTGGGAAGAGTATTTTGGACAAGTGCCCCATGTAATTCTTAGGATGTTTGAGAAATACTGGTAGAGAGGTTAAGAAAACAAGTACTAAGCCAGCCTGAGTTAGTTTGATTCTCAGTGCTGACCTTTGCTAACTGTGCAATCTTGGACAAGTTCCTTAGTTTTCTCATCTGTGAAATCCTGCATAGGTTGCTATGAGCACCCAAAGAGTTAATGGTTATGGTATGTGTAGGAGAGTGTCTATCATGTAGTAAATTGGTCACTAAATCTGAACTTTTTATTGTTGTTATTATTATTACCACCATTATCAGTCTCATTAGAGACAGATCGAATGCAACAAAATCATGAGCACTTGCCAGGTATTATGCTAGGGTCTAGTGTGGAGAGAGTGTGCTTTTGAGGGGTAGGGTTAAGATACAGAATTGAGCGCAAGCTACTATCTGCTCAGAGCTAGGTGAGTTTTTCCTTCATCCATCCACCCTCTCCCATCTAATCTGTATCACCCAGGGCATTCATTAGGTAGCTATCTGCTAGGATTAGGAGTGGGCTCTGTTGTTGGTGCCGAGACAAGCTGACAGTCTTTGATCTGGGCTTCAGAGAGGCTCTGAGATGTACAGGAAAGAGTCTCTGAATCATCAGTTCAGAGTTCACATCCCAGGGTATCTCATTAGAGTAGTGAATGACTTTCAGCAAATTATTTAAGCTCTCTGAGCTTTTGTTTCCTTATTTTCTGAATGTTTCCTACCTCTCTGGGCTGTTATGAGGCTTAACTGTGATGATGTATGTAAGCTCCCTGGCACATGCTGGGCGCTGAACAAATGAACTTCCCACCTCATTTCATTAGGACTGTTTTTAGTTCACTGAGATAACATACCCTCAGAGCCTGGATGAGCCCAGCTGTATCCCTGTGAGAGGAGAGTTTCAGGACCCAAAAGGCTCCCCAGACTGCCAGACTTATGACTCAAATAATCCATCTTCACTGTGGTGTCTCTGTGGTGCACGGGCATTGTCACTACTTACGCTTGCATTATCTTGTCATTTACTCCTACAGTTTGGGAGAGGCGGTTCCAGGGTCATTTGAAAATACTGATAGAAATACATGTCAGCTTAACAAACCTGATTCTTTCCCCAAACTTTGGCTTTGGTTTCATCAACATGATTTCGAATTCTTGCTCTCTGCCTCGATGCTGAGCACATGTGGCCTCTGTAAACGTGTCTTCAAAGTGTTTTCAAAGTTTCCAAAGTAAACTTTGGAACAGGACAGTAATATCACCAAAGCAGCAGTCATTGGGAAAATAATCTTTTTAAACAGGCTAATATGTTTTGGACTTTGATGTGTCCAAATTTCAGAGGAATGTATAAATGTGTTGGTATAAATTTTATTTTCAAAAAAATAGGACATTTCCTAAAGTAGTTGCCAAAATGGTGCCTAATTTAGAGTTGTTCTTTCCATCCTGGTTTGCAAGGGATTTGCTATGGGGTAAGGTTATGTAACAGAGATTGCAAATCAAAATTTGCTTCTTACAGATTTCCAAGCTTAAAGAAAAAGTTAGTCCCCAAAAATGGATTAGAAAGTACTTGAAAGCTTTCTGAAGTGAAGGGTAGGATTATGCATAGATAGTAATGGGTAGTTCATAAACTTTTTGCTATTTTTCAAGCATGATGGTGAACTCCTGCAAGTTAATAAAACAGAAATAGAGAAGTAACAAAAACTTGTTGGCACTGAGAATGAAAACTCTGGGATATTCTAAAAATTTGCTAGATAAGCAACTCATGTTCAAAGGTAAAATAAATCATTCAAATTATATGATTGATTTATTCAAACATGAGTCTATACTTCAAGGAAAAGTGATTTCCGAGGAACTGAATGAAATTCTGGATGTGGTTGCCAAGACATCCCTTGAAGAATAATTGAATCTACTTAGATAAAACTGGGATGGAGTCACATGAGGTAGAACTCCAGTTCCTAGGAAGCTGAGCCACAGTGGATCCTTGTGTCTTTTGTACAAAAAGAAGAGGTTTTCCCCCAGGATGACAGGAAGAACCTCCTTTTTTTGACAAAGTGCAGCAAGTAAATGGAATCCTACCAGAAGAGTTTTGGAAATTCCAGTAGATGCGGGCTAGTGCCACAGCTAGAGTGGCAGCAGGCAAGTCCTCACCTCCTTTCCTGGTGTGAGTTGAGAGACTGTTTAAGATGTTTAAGAGAGTCTTGCCCAAATTAAGAGATTCAAAGCACATTCCAATGCAATCTGGTGAGAGATTTTTTTTTAAGTAACTAATTGATTTGTTTGTTTGTTTTTGGCTGTGTTGGGTCTTTGTTGCTGCACGCAGGCTTTCTCTAGTTGCAGTGAGCAGGGGCTACTCTTTGTTGCGGTGCGCAGGCTTCTCAGTGCAGTGGCTTCTCTTGTTGTGGAGCACAGATTCTAGGTGCTCGGCCTTCCGTAGTTGTGGCACATGAGCTCAGTAGTTGCGGCACACGGGCTTAGTTGCTGTGTGGCATGTGGGATCTTCCCGGACCAGGGCTCGAACCCATGTGCCCTGCATTGGCAGACAGATTCTTAACTACTGCACCACCAGGGAAGTCCCAGAGAAATATTTTTTAACTTTAGTCCTTGGCACGTATTTTAGTCATGTATTCCTGCATAACAAATGATCTCAAAACTTGTGGCTTGAAACAACAGTTTATTATTTTTCATAATTCTGCCCTCATTTGAGCACTTTTCTTCTCCAAGAGGTGTCAGCTGGGGAACTTGGAAGCATTCGGCTGGTAGCTGGGCTGGCAGGTCCAGGAAGGATATGCTCACAGGTCTGTTGACTTGGCGCTCTATCATGTTGCCTCTCCACATGGACTTCCTTACAGCCTGGTGGTCTCAGGGTAGTCTGGCTGCCTATATGGCAGCTGGTTTTGCCAGGTCTCAGAAGTTACCACTCAGGGCTTTTGTCACATTCTGTTGATCAAAGCAGGACATGAGACCAGTACAGACTGAAAGGGAAGAGACATGGATCCCTCATCTTGATGGAGTAACATGCACATACAAGGAGGAAAAGCACGGATGACAGCCCTCTCTGGGGAGTCTCTACCACAGTCTGAGAAAGTGGGTCTGGCAGTTGAGCATGAGAAGAGCATGAAATCAGCCTAAGCAGGGGAGAGCCCTATCTGGAGGCAAAGCTGGTGTGTGAAGCTCGTTAAAGCTGAGGCAATTGGGCATCAAACTTCAGGTAGAAGTTCAGAGATAGTACAACGGAAAGTTGATCCAGAGGAATCCTAGGGGACATGAGAAAAGGAATCTGGGAAAGTTGTACCAACATGAATCAGGCTTCTCACAACACCATGGAATTTTTTAAAGTTAAATATCTATGCAAAAACAAGGTCTTTTTCATTATCTTTGTATCACTAATGACTCCAAGCTTATGACTTTAGGTAAAGAGCAGGGAGATGAATGGCTCAGAAAAGTGGGGCCAGAAAAGTACAGTCAATTGCCTGACCTTGTCTGGGTTGCAGTTGGCTTCCCTGTTGCTTCTCTGGAGCCTTCGCAGGAAGTAGCCAGTGTTCTCATTGAGGAGAAGGAAGTGCTCTCCTAGGGAGTGCTTGTAGATGTGGTCATCCTAAAGACCTTTGCTGGTAGGGATGCTGCTGGTGTTTAGTGGATAGGGGCCAGGGATGCTAAACATCCAAACACCCCACACACTTGGGGAGAATTGTTCCAGCCCAAATGCCAACAGCACCTCAGTTGAGAAACACAAGGTAGACAATTGGGGTGATATAGAGTATTTGGGTGGAAAATATTGAATTTGGAAGATTCAAGGACTGCAAGATCCCACAACAGGCTATTGTCTTCTGGTAAGAACTGAGTCAGGCATGATACTAAACTGTAGGAAGTATGGTGCCTATAGAAAACACATTCTTTAGATTGCGTACCCAAAATAAGGCCACCTTTGGAAACAAGCATTTCCTCACTTATCTCAACCATTCTGAAATGTTAGATGGAGAATCAGGAAAGGTTATGTTTTTTTATACAGAAATAAGACTGTACCATGTGAAAACTTCTTTCTAGGGATTGGCTTATCTCTGTGGAAATTACGGCATCTTGTTTTTGTCGTTCTTGTTCAGAATCAAATATGTTCAGTTTTGCTGTGAAGAGATATTTCTGCTAACATGTATAGAATCCTATTTTATTCTTCCCTAGTCTGATTTCCTCCCGCCTGCCAATCAACCAGTTTTATGGTGTCTGTCAAATCCACTCTTTGATGGCAGTGGAAACTGACTCAGGTACAAACTTACATGGGGTCTAATGTGTAGGTTTTCCTCCAGAATGAAATTTACCTTGTGTTGCAGAAACATACTCTGTAGCCTTTCTCTTGCAGTGATTAATTTAAGAAGTGAGCTTGAATTTGGGAATCCTGATCAGCCTGGTCATAAAATTGCCTCTCCCAACATCAATCTTTTTCTTCTATTCCTCCTTCTTTGTTGCTTTTCATGCTTTTACTCTTCTGTGTAGTGGTGACTAATGCAGAGATTTTCTCAGAGGGAGGAAAGCATTCCCTGAAGCTTGGAATTGTCCATCCCAAGGTCTGGAAATGACCTAGGTGTTTGCTGCTGTGTGGTCAGCAGATGGATATGCCTCACCCACTCCTAAGCTCAGAAAGTTTCAACTTTTAAAAGCTTTTTAACAGCCTCTAATTTGTCAATGGATAATACAAATTAGGCACAAACAGCAGTGATTTAATTGGGTACATTGACATCTGCTTTCACAGCCGTGTACTTTTGAAAATTGTGCACAAGTATTTTGGTTGAGTGCATGTTGACCATGAAGAAAGTCATTGAAAGGGGCAAGCTCTCACAGATGTAGTATAGATTTTTATTATCCATACAGTGAATTACCTGTGGCAAATTTGAAATCCCCACTTTATTTCTTCTTCTACCTAGCACTTATCTGGACTCCTTCCCTCTGTGGTTGGTTGATGTGTGCTCTGGGAATGCAAAAATCATTTTAGTGCATTCTCTTTGATGACTTGGAAGGCATTTGAGACCACGCAGAGCCCCAGGGTCATGGTTATGAACAACAATTACTGTACTGGAGATTTACAGATGTGCTGGTTACTAGAGGGTTATGGTTAATAGAATGTTAAACAACAAAGAGTTTATTGTATAATTGAGGAGGTAAAATCTCCCCAACAGCAAAATACATAATCTCAGAAAGTCAGGGGATCTGGAGGAAAACACACGAAGTTTCCTTTATAAAAAAAAAAATTCTTCCCCCAAATTAAATAGTCCGAGTTTTAGAAACTTACCCTGTGGGAAATACGTTGCTTCAAAGAAGAAAGAGATTAAATGTAGATGCAACAAGCGGTGTTTCCCATATGTAAACTCTTTTCCACAACTTGGTTAAGTATTTGGTGAAATCTGATTAACTCCAGTCACCAGAGAACTGTTTAGTGGCTTTTTACTTCATTGCACTGATTTTGGCCCCGTGGACCTCCTGCTGCACATGGAACATCAGAACTGATCTTTCTGTGGCAAATTCAAATGCAGTTCAGGAGCTACCATGACCCTTTACACCGAATGCATTAACCTGACACTGCCTCTTAATACTATTGCTTGCCTTGGACTCTGGTAACCAGATACATAAATTGGGTCTTGCTAAGAAGTTCACCAAAACCTAAGAAAACTCCGTTGTGGTAATGCCTGTTATATCACAGTGGATGGGGTTCCTTCTGACCTATTTCCCAAGACCAGTGGAGTGAGCTGTGTGACAGACCAAACCCTACTGAGTTTATCTAATGCATTAGGTAGACAGGCTACACAGTGCCAGGCAGCTGGTGGTAGAATATATTTCTGTCCAATGACTTCTCTGGATGTCTTTGACTTGCCCCTGCAGATCCATTCCCTACGCCCTTCCATCCTTCTCTGTGTCCAGGGAGGCTGACCTTGGATTTGCCCAATAGAGAAGGGAGATACAGCATTGGGAGACTCAAAGAAAGGGAGATCAGGAAATTTACCCCTCCCACTCCTGTTTCCTAAACTAGCCGGTAGCTACTTCCCTCTATTGAAGTCCATGGCTTCTTTGGGGCAGCCCACTCTGCCTCTGGGTTCTGGTAACCACTCTCTCCTTTCATCCTTTCAGGTTTAGGAATTATAATAGCTCCAGCGATGGCTAGCCCCAGGTTGCTGTAGTACCTTTTGTGGATTCTCTTTCCTACCCAGAACTTTGGAAGTAGCCCCGTTGTTAAGCTGGCCTTAAGTAACCCAGTGAGAATGATGGCTTGTCTCCTGCTGGAACCCTGGTGAACACACAGACTTAGCCCACTCCTCTTTGTATGTAACTCCATGTATCCCAGGCTGCAGGTAGGAATGGGATAATAATAACAGACACAAAAGAGCATTTCTCTAGTTCCCCTGCCCCCATGCTCCCTGCAGAAATTTCAGTTGCTTGGTGCCCTAACAACAAGTCCCCTTGATTTGGCCCTTTGGATACACAGCCTTCCTCCCTTCCTGCCCAGCTCAGTATGCTGACAGCTCCAACCATCTTTTTTTTTTTTTTTTTGGCTGCCTTGGGTCTTCATTGTGGTGAGCGGGCCTCTCAGTGTGGTGGC
The DNA here is from genome assembly GCF_030028045.1 of Hippopotamus amphibius kiboko. Taxonomy (NCBI): domain Eukaryota; kingdom Metazoa; phylum Chordata; class Mammalia; order Artiodactyla; family Hippopotamidae; genus Hippopotamus; species Hippopotamus amphibius. Next base: position 37,398,843 of record NC_080196.1, on the reverse strand, counting down.
TTCTCTTGTTGTGGAGCACGGGCTCTAGAAGCAGGCTTCAGTAGTTGTGATGCATGACCCCAGTAGTTGTGACACGTGGGCTCTAGAGCACAGGCTCAGTAATTATGGCGCACTTGCTTAGATGCTCCATGGCATGTGGGATCTTCCTGGACCAGGGATCAAACCTGTGTCCCCTGCATTGGCAGGCAGATTCTCAACCACTGTGCCACCAGGGAAGTCCCTCTAACCATCTTAAAAGACAGCAGTGCCAGCTTTGCCCCCGTTGGCTCCCCTAGGTTAGCTGCTGTAGAGTGTCTGGGTCCAGGTCTCTGGTATGCACTCTAAAAGCACCTCTATAGTTGATACTGTGGCTGCCGTCACCAACCTGGCTGCCACTGCTCTTCTCTGCTCCTCCACTCTCAGTGTCCCATGGAAATGATACTCTTTATCTTTGCTTGCTTTTTATCAGAACCCTCTTGGCCAAAGACTTGGTCATAAGCCCAGTGGAATGGGTCAGAGTTTAGTCTAAGTGAGAGATAATACACTGATCTTAGAATCAGGTGTCCCTTTGGTTTACTAGCCCCTTGTCCTTAAACCAACTTCCCACCTCCACATTTATCCTTCCCTTGGGAAGTGTTCTCTCTCAGGAATCAAATTTCTCATGTAAACAGTGCCCGTTGGTCTGCCCTGTTATTTACTCTTCCTGACCTGCCTAGCAATGTCTGGATCCTCAGGGACATTCAGCTTAGATTCACTTGATACCCTGATCTGCTGGCTATTCTACTTTTGCCTCTAGAAACCCACCCTCTACCCTCATCTGCATCAATCTGTGCTCGGGAAGGCTAACATCTATGGATTCCATCCCCCAGGCTCCCTTGCCCTCTCAGTGCCATTTGGGCTCAGGCCATAGAATGCAGTGTCAGGACAAGAGAGGGTGAGCAGAGAGCGATCTTGGAGTGTTTGCTCCCCTCCCGGCCCAGCTGGGGTGCAGTTTGGTAGTAGTTATTTACATAGAGTTACAGTGCCTACAAGGTCACCCTCAGCAGGGCCACAGCTTTTGCTGCATTCTGGAAGAGTACCCCCCCCTTTAGTCCTAGGGATGTGTGGTGGGCATAACTGCCCCCCAAAGATGACCACAGCCTAATCCCTGGAACCTGTGAATACCTTATATTACATGCCAAATGGGAGTTTGCAGGTGTGGTTAAGGTAACGGCCCTTTGAAGATAGGGAGAGTAGCCTGGATTATCCAGGTGGGCCCAATCTTATCAGACGAGCCCTAAAAAACAGAGAACTTTCTCCAGCTGGAATAAGATAGATGCTCCAGTAGAATAAATCAGAGATGCTCCAAGTGTGAGAAGGACTCAGCGTTGGCTCTGAGATGGAGGGGCCGGGGAGGAGGTTCTACCCCTAGCTGTCAGTCAGTAAGGAAACAGCTCTCAGTCCTACACCTGCAAGAAACTGGATGCTCCCAGCAACCTACATGAGCTTGGGAGCAGATTCATCCCCAGAGCCGCCAGAAAGAAACATGTGCCTGTGGACACCTTGGCTCCAGCCCTGTGAGACCAAGCAGAGGACCCCGCCGAGTCACACCATAACCAGGCTTCTGAGCTACATAACTGTGAAATAATAAACAGGTATCATTTCAAGCCACTAAATTTTCGGTAATTTGTTAGGGCAGCAGTAGAAAATGAATACAGGTGATGACAGTTTTCCATCGTTGCTAGTCTTTGGGTGCTGTACTATCTCCTCCTGCCCCCTTAACTCTGCTCACACCATGTTTAAGGCTTTTTTCAGTTACCCCTTTGAATGGCTGCCTCTTTCCTACCCAGACCCTAACTCACATGCCCTACTCTATTTAAAAGCCCTAAAGATATTCATCTACACATTTGCTAAGTGGTTGTGATATGTTCTTTTTTATTTTCCTTTTATTTGATGTTTGCATTTTTTTAATTGATGTAGAGTTGATGTACAATATCATAGGTTTCAGGTGTACAACATAGTGATTCAGAATTTTTACAAGTTGTATTCCATTTATAGTTATAAAATATTGGCCATATTCTCTGGGTTGTACAATATATCTTCGTAGCTTATTTTATACACAGTAGTTTGTACCACTTAATCCCCTACTCCTTTCTTGCCTGTCTCCCCTTCCTTCTCCCTGTTGGTAACCACTAGTTTGTTCTCTATATCTTTGAGTCTCTTTTATTATACTCACTGGTTTGTTTTATTTTTTAGATCCACATATAAGTGATATCATATAGTACTGTCTTTCTCTGCCTGATTTATTTCACTTAGCATAAGACCCTCCAAGTCCATCTGTATTGTTACATCTATGGCAAAATTTCATTCTTTTTTTAAATGACTGAGTAGTATCCCATTGTATATATGTACCACATCTTCTTTGTCCATTCATCTGTTGATGGACACAAGTTACTCCCACATCTTGGCTATTGTAAATAATCCTGCTATGAACATTGGGGTGCATGTATCTTTTTGAATTAGTGTTTTCATTTTTTTCGGCTATATACCCAAGAGTGGAATTGGGTCATATGGTATTTCTATTTTTAGTTTTTTGAGAAACCTCCATACTGTTTTCCACAGTGGCTGCACCAATTTACATTCCCACCAGCAATATACAAGTGTTCCCTTTTCTCCATATCTTCACCAACATTTACTTATGGTCTTTTTGATGATATCCATTCTGACAGGTGTGAGGTGATATCTCATTTTGATTTTAATTTGCATTTCTTTGATGATGAACAATGCTGGGCATCTTTTCACGTGTCTGTTGGCAATCTGCATGTCTTTGCAAAAACGTCTATTCAGGTCTTCTGCCCATTTTTAATCAGGTTGCTTGTTTTTTTGATATTGAATTGTATGAGCTGTTTATATATTTTGGAAAGTAACCCTGGTCATGACATGTTCTTGAAATACAAAGCGTAATAAGTTTCATCAGTGTGTATAAGCCACGTGTCTCATATAGCCCAGAACCTATTAACTGATAGTGGAGATTTTAACACGAAATGGAGACTTTATGTGTGGGGTCTGTGATCTAAGAGAATTTTGCTGCTCTTATCCCTGGGATTTCTGAGGTCTTTCTGGAATAGGATAAGAACAAAAATCAGAAAGACATAATATTTGGTGCCTCAAAATGTTCCCAAGAGCTCGGCTCCTCAGAGGCTTATGTATCAAGGTCGATTAGGCAGGTTCCTGCACGGGACATAAGACTGAAGGATCTGATGCCAGTGTAGAAAGCTTATTCCCATCCCTCAGAAGCATGAAGGACACCTAGTCCTGCCAACTGTCTCACACGTAGAGTTCCCCCAATGGTCCAGTGAAAGGCTTGCAGGTGGTGGGTATTTTTCATTTGCCAAATACACTTCATCACGAGATGCTGTCCTGCTGTCCCTGCTCCCCTGAATTCACAAATACAACACAGCATCATTGCCTTGGTTTTTGAGAAGCTCCCAATATAGAGACTTTAAAAATCAGCTTCTGGTCCAAGAGAGGAAATTGAGGCTGTGCTTTAGAGAAGAATATGGTAAACACTGGAGACATGATGAAAAGACAAAGGATTGGCTTTCACGTTACTTGAAGTGATAGATCCCCTCATTTACATTCCCCAGGGGTCCTTTGGGTGTTGGGTGTTTTAACGGGGACCCGGATCATGCTTCCCTGACAATAAGCTGTGGATGTTGGTGTCATCACAACTCTGCAGCTTGAACCAGAGCACAAACTAGACACTTCACAGGGCCCTTGTTTGCCTCACCAGTCACAGCCAGTCCTAGACGTAATGGGTAATATGTCACTAATTATAAACAGGCAGACAATGGAGTTTGTTTTTTGCCCTGAGAATCTGCTCTTGCTCCCAGTCAGATCTGAATGTATTTTCAACTGTAATAGAAACCAGAGCTAAGTGCTTTGGGGCTTTATTATGTGCACAGAAAAACAGAAATAAATGGAAAACTCAATCCAAGTTTTAAAAAATTGAGTCCCCACTATGTGTGGATTGCTTTACATATATTTTCTCTAGTAGGTAAAAAATAACCCTGCACATTTATTATGACCCCTCCTATCCCTAGTTTATAGATGAGGAAACCAAGCTCGGAGTGGTTATTTTCACTTGGGCAGGACCACCCTGTTAACAAGTGTTGAAGTTGGGATAAAACATTAAGTCCATCTGGCTCCGAACCCTAGGCATCAGCTATTTCATCTTACTTCCACATCAACAAAATGTTCCCCGGAATTTAGGGATATTTAACCTTCTCCTCAGGAATGCATTACTGGGGCTGGAAGGAAACTCTTGCCTCATCCCCTCTTTTGCTTTCCAATAAAACTACACCCAAATTATTTCAGATAAATACTGTTTCTAGAACTTTCTTCTAATGGTTCTGACCATTAGGAGAGTTCCTTCTTATGTCTGACCTGAATATTTCTTGCTGTACTTTGAAGCCTTCCATCTTGCTATGCTCTTACTGTAGAGGGAAAGCAGCTTAATATAAAACCACCTCACAGACCTGTGGGTTGTGAAATAGCTGCTCACCGGCCCCTGCCCTCTGTGGAGGGGGAGAACTCATCCTCTTAGACCAGACAACAGAACAGCCAGAGAAAATCAATCTCCTCTGTAGGAATCAGCATAGGTTTTAACCTTTCCTGGCCTCTCCCAACTAAAAGTCCAACTTGGAATAAATCTTCAGTACTCTGAATGATCTTTTCCACACCTTTACTCTCTCCCCACTCTCCCTATGCCGCCCACAGTCAGCTTATTCCCCACCATCCTTTAGTTAAAAGATAGGGAAAGAGAAATTGGAGATAAGGCAGAGTTGAGTTGCATAGAAACATCAGTTACTGGATTAAACTTCTTTGCTGAAAAGCAACCTTGTGGAGATCAAGCTGATAGGAGCACAAAAGTCCAGGAGAACTAGGGAGCCCACCTCTCCTACCCAGCACTTCTGAGGCTGTTAGACACACCTGGCTGAGTATGTGAGCGGCTTGAAGGAGCCTCTTGTGTGGTTCGAAGATCAAAGCAGAGTCTCTCCCATGTCTGGTCTCTTCTGAAGGAGCCTCAGGCTCATCTGGGAATGGGAACCCAGAAACGGGAGGCCTCCCACTGTGGCCAGAGATCAGAGGGAGGGATGGGCAGCCTGGTCAGTGGTTGGTAACAGAATTCCAGTCCAGAACTCACAAGGCTTTGAAAGGGAGCCAAGGCATTAGATGGCAGGCCCCGGGCTTGGTTCAGAGGAAGCCACAAAGGGTACCAGGATGCGGCAAAGATCTGGGAGCTGGTTGGCTTCCCAGCGTTGGCATCTGACACTCCGGGTGTGCTGGGGAAAGAGCAGACCCATCCAAGGTGGGTTCTCACCATGCTCTCTGTTCGGTGAGGCTTCCCAGGGCTTCCGTCTTCACCTGGATTGAGACCGCGCTTCCTGCGCTTGGATTCCATGCTCAGCTTGGACTGCTCTCCTAAGCAACACAGTCCTATTTTGACAACACCTGAACATATCTCCCCAGAGGCCCCACAGACACTTCAAGTTTAACATCTCAAACTGAGATGACCATTTTCTCCTCTTCAAAAATGCTTCTGCTTTGTTTCCCGTGTTGGCCGTTCGCATGACTCTTCCTGATTCTCCCAAGCAGGAGAATTCCAAATCCTCGAGCCCTCTGATGCCCAGACCCACTCTCAGCCACCGTCTTAGCTCAGGGCTCGCTCATCTCAATGGAAGATTGTAACCACCTGCCGCTGGCTTCCCCAGCACAGCCACTGCCCGTCATTGACTCCACTCTCCACCCTCTCCAGAGTCCCCTTCCCAAACCATCTAGATCCAGCCTCACTCCTGCTCTGTAGCTCCAGATGCTTCCATGCTGGCTGCAGGACACAGACAAGGTTCACTTGTCCTTCACACTTTGACCTACATGTAAACTTTCTGACCTCATAGTCCGTCAACCCTCCTCACACCCCTGCACCCTGCAGAGCTCCAAGGCCCTGGAACCAGCTTGCTGGGATTTGAATCCTAGCATCTTAGACAAGGGTTTTATTTTGTTTTTATTTTTTCCTAAGGGTGAAAAGCTATTGGGAGGCATCTGGCAGCCTCTGCCACACTCACTAATAGACCTTCCAGCCCCACTGGAGTGATAGATGTATCGATGTACACATATGCACACCGATGTGTATATAGACATAAACTTCTATTAAGAAGTACTCACTGAGTATACTTTTTAGGTGGGTAGGCACAGTTCTGAATGCCTTATACACATTATTTATTCCTCCCTCAAGCCCTCTGAGGTAGCTATTATTATTAGCCCCAATTTATAGATGAGGAAATAAAGGCACAGAGAAGTTAAGAACTGGCTCAAGGTTGCATAGATAAGAAGAAGCAAAGCCTGGACTTGAACCTGTGCTGTGGGACTCTAGAGCCCACGCTATCAAGTACGACTCCATACCTCCTGTGTTGCGTTACCCCCTCACAGGGCACCTTCTGAGTTAGGGAGAGTCCCCCTGCCTGGGCACCCGAGGGATCTTTTTCACCATTAATTCTCCTGTATTTTAGAACCATGGAAAATCAAAATTGGGAGCCCTTGGCTCTGGGCCAAGTTTTCCGCCATTCAGAGAGGGAAAGTGACCTATTAAGAATCACACAAGAGAAGGGCAAGGCCCAACACAGTACTTTCACGCTGTTTTGTTTTATGTCTCTGGACACAAATTCTCACTCGTTAGCTCCTTTTTTTTTTTTAATCTTGCTTCTGATTTGGGATTCCTGCAATATCTACTGCATTTCAGAAAGAAAGGGGGGAAACGTGTGTGTGTGTACACACACACACTCAATTCTATAGATGACTATCTCTCTTCTAGCTTCTCCATAGTGAGTTCTTTATCCCCAGTCAAACTCTCCTTTACCCCTCCCTGGGCATCTAGCCATCGCATCCTTTCCCAGTTCTTGTTGATTTTATCTAGGCTAGAAATGTGGAAGCAACTACAGTGCCTCAAAGGGCTAAATACCTTATGATGAGTCTGCTCATCTGTTGCAATGCCCTGCAAAGGCAAACAAGGACTAACAAAGGCAGAGGGATAAACACATTTAAGCCAGACCAATTTCCAGAGAAATAATTTAAAGACGGTTCAAACAAGTGCTTCAAACACACAAGAATAATGATTTCCCCATGGAAACATTGTGTGCTTGCTGGCACTGTAACTTTGGCTTTACATGCAGGATCCCATAAAAAGTTAGGGGCAGGATAAAAAGAAACAAGTAGTGCACGATGGAGTGAAGCCATTTGCGCTGCAGCCGAATATCCCTGCCCCAAATTACCCAGCCGGAGCCTGCTGTCTGGGGATTCCAGACGCCTAGAATGCCGCACATTCGATGTCTGTGGAAGTGCCATCGACGGATGCTGGGACACACCAGGAAAAGACCCCTACCTGTTGCCTCCCTGTGATTTTTTTTCTTTTTTTTTGGAGTGTGCTTCTTAGCCTGCCCAAAGGTAGGTTTGCCCATGTTTATTTGTCTCCTTTTTTGGTAGAGAAAAATACCAAAGCAGACATGCAGTTGGGCAGTGGGGGAGTGGCTCGGTCCCAGTGGGTGAGGCCAGAGTCACAGGGGAGACTAAGTTATTTTGGATGCTAATGCAGTCTGCCCATCTGAGCCACTGGAAACCATCGGAAGCTTTAGCCACCTCGGTGGGGTTGTCTGGCCCTGATCCCCAAAGACTGCCTGTAGCCATCCCACCGCCCTCCCTGTAGCCCATATTTTGGCAGGGGAGATTCAGGGGAAATGAGGGCAGCCAAATCTATCCATTTTGATTTGCTCCTAAGCCCTCCACTGGGAACATCACCGTTGATGGCAAACACCTTGAAAAGGTCCACCTCTGTGCCTCCTTACCTAAGGTTTTTGGGCTCTAGGGGTCCATCAAAAGTGATGAGTTGTTTTCAGTTGTGTCCAGTATTTTCATGGCACATTTCTTTGCCACAACCATCTTTACCCCAAACATTTTTACCGCAGAAGTAATTGGCCTTAAAGCAATTGTATCATAAAAGATAAAATAACTGGCTGACATTTTAGTTTGACATATACAATACAAAACTCATGACAGATGACAACGATTTGCCCCAAGAATTGATATCTTAATTTTGAAACACACTACATGGGAGGAGAAAGAGGCCTCAAGGGCACAGAGTTGAACCCACATTTCCTTAGAACTTTGGAACATCTATCCATGGAAATGTGACAATACGCCAAGAATGCACAGCAGTGTAAAGGCTTTCACAACTCAGTAAAGCTCGGTTGCAAACATGCATTCTAGTGTTGGGAAACTGATACCTCTCTTAATGAAGGAAGAAATGTTAGCAAAAAAAGAAAGAGTGCGATGCCACACAAGGAGACAAATCAACAAGCAAAAAAAAAAAAGTGAAGATACTATGAAAGATTTGGAAGACAAGTGCTTAGGTACAACCCACAAAATAAAAATAAAATCAGTTCTTTGCAGATTGGCATGAATCTACACCCATTTAAAATGTACTCAAATATCTTGTATTTCACAATGAAGTCTTTTAATTTTTAAAATTTATTTCTCATGCTCCATTATGTCCTTTTTAATGTCCCTCTTTTATTTTTCATGACAGAATTGCCTTATGGCCAGTTACACAGCAAAAACATTTGTGGCAAAAATGCAGCGAAATGTTTACAGTGAAGAAGCTTATGGAGAAAATACCTAGAACTGTTTTCAGTATTTCAAGAAGTTTTTTTTTTAGGAACTTCCTAGGTGGCATAGTGGTTGAGAATCCGCCTGCCAATGCAGGGGACATGGGTTTGAGCCCTGCTCTGGGAAGATTCCACATGCCATGGAGCAACTAAGCCCATGTGCCACAACTATTGAGCCTGTGCTCTAGAGCCCATGAGCCACAACTACTGAGCCCATGTGCCGCAACTATTCATGCCCACGTGCCTAGGGCCCGTGCTCCACAGCAAGAGGAGCCACTACAATGAGGAGCCTGCGCACCACAATGAAGAGTAGCCCCCACTCACAGCAACTAGAGAAAGCCCGTGTGCAGCAACGAGGACCCAATGCAGCCAATAAATAAATTAAATAAATAAATAAGTAAATTTATTAAAAAAAAGGTTTTTTTTAAAAGGTCTACTTCTTTGGTAGTAGAACTGCATGTATTGCTTAAAGAATAGATTTTTTCTTATTGGTAGCATTACATTAACTCAGAATGTCACGATGCTATTACATCCTGCTCATGAGTGCTGATTGGTGATTGATGCCACCTTAGGACTCGCTAGGACATTTTTAGGGCTTCAGATCTGGTTGTCAGAGGCACAGGCTATTTTCCTCTTCTCTCCCAATGTACATCCTACCCAGTTCCTCGCTGTTTGCTTAGGTTTCGGATGCGTACAACACCTGCTTCACTCCTGAATTCAGAGCTCCCGAATTCTGTCCTTTCCCAAGCTGGGGTTTACTACCCTACACATGAGTGAGAGAGCACTGGAGAGAGCATAAGATAAGAACTTTCCTGGTCTCCCCACTTGTCTTCTCTAAACATCTCATCAGCAAGGGGGTTGGTGGGAATTCAATAGGACTTTGTCTTCCAGGGGCCTCCGTGTGGGTCCTGGATATAGGCCAAGCCTCCTTGGGAGGAGTTCGAGTGAGGGGCCAAGTTGTGGGGCCAATCAGGAACCTCAGTGCCAAAGGGATCTCGTTCGTTACCTCATTCGTTATTAGATCAGGCTATGTAGGGATGCAGAATGACAGCCAAGGTTGAACTACCCATCACAGAAAGAGTTCTGAAAGGGGACTCATTGGTGAGGTTGGTAACCACTGTCTCACCCTGCAAAGGCTCCCACTGCCCTGGAATCAGGAGGTTTGTCCGCCCCCTTGGGAGAGGCTCTTTCAGGCCCAGGACCTCATGTGTCACTATCAATGTTCTATGGGTTAGGAGATGGAGAAGAAGCAGAACCAAGCATTAGAATGCTGCAAACTCAAGAAAAAGTCTTGGTTCATCGGAAAAGGATCAAATCCCAAAAGGCAAAGTAGAGCGTGAAATGATGATTCAGTATCTGGCTGGAAGGAAGGGAATCTCAGGGGGAGTTCAGCAGCTTCCTGTGCTCTAGGCTGTTGTCTTGACGCATGCCTTAGGGGGGATGCCCCTGGGGCAGACCTGAGACAATGATGTGTGTAGGAGTAGTTTATTAAGAAATTGCTCATGGGGATGCCGATCAGAGAGTGGGGAGGCTGTACAGGGGAGGAAGTTGAGCAAGGAGCTGCCTGGGACAGAAATTTAGTGGGGGCAAGGTTCAGCCTGATTCTGCAGGGGCCCTCTGGACTAGAGGTCCTGCCTCTGAGTGGTCCCAATCCAAGGATAATGACCTGACTTCTATGCTCCTACCCATGGCCATGGGTAAAAGAGGGGGTCCTAAGCAGCCCCCTGCTGTCTGAGGGTCAAAGGGCTCCACCAGCCAGAAGATGGGCCCCCAAAGATGAGTCACAGGTGCAGAGACTGAAATCACACCAAAGAAAGTAGGGGGTGAGCAGAGAAACGGTAAAAAGATATTTCAGGGGACCATCTGGAAGCATCAACATTGTCTGCTGTGACCCAGCTGCCCTGGATGGATTCTTCTCTCTGTGCCGGCTTCTCTGGCCTGGTCAGACCCTGAATCTTTGGTTTGGAACCAGCCACTCAGCCTTTGACTTGAAGATCCTGTTCTTCAGCCAGGGGCCGGGGTGCTGATGGTCTGTCCTAGAAGGAGCCCTCTCGCTGAGGCAGAAGGCAGGAGACTGGCATGGAGCCCAGCTCGTATTCATGACTGCCCGGCTCTTGGGATCCATACCTTTAACGCTACTGTAGAGACCAGCAAGGAAAGCCCTGGGTCTGTCTACACCGCAGGTCTTGCGTGTACTGATTAGCTGCTGGTTAGGATTGCCCACACCACGGCTCCTTTCCAGTAACCTGTTTAAAGCATTTTTCATCTGCGTTCATGGATTTATTTATTGTTGAGATGTATCAGATGAAAAGGTAGGAAATAATGTATCAATGATTTATGCAGGTGTGATTTTGTCGAGAGAAAAAGTCCATTTTGTTTAAAAAACATACATCAGCACTATCCATTCTAGGGCTGTTGAGGAGACTAATAATAATGCTCACAGTTATTAATATTATGACAACAGTAGCCAGTGTTTTGTGTGCCCTGCACTGTGCCTCACGTACATGATGTTAGCTTTACTCTTGTTATTCCCCTTTTGCAGAAGAGACAATCAAAGCACAGAGAGGTTAGGTAACTTGATCATAACCACACAGCTCCTAAGGCAGAGCAAATGGATTCAAACCCAGGTCTGGCAGCCTCCTGAATTTGCCTTCTCCTCATTCACACTGCTGTCTAATGTTGCATGCTGTTGCAGACGTAGAAATGTCGAGAAGTTTGATAAAACCAAACCAGCAAAATTCTGGACTCGCTAGTTCCAGAAGAAAGTGAGAAGGCGCCCAAGGGACACTTAAGAATTAAAGTGGACAGAGCCTTGGCCCTCTGAGCAATGAAGCACAGAACACAGAACAACTGATGGAACTCCGTGAGCAGACAAATATGGTACTAGCTTAGCTTCAGCCTGTATTCTCATTTACTCTCCCCTAATTTTGTCTGGTATGTAAGCATTTTTTTTTCTTACCTTCAAAGGGAACTTGAAAAACAAATGAGAAGAATAAAAAGAACAGGGAAGCCTGGTGACCGTGACCCTGCACTAGCACACACACTCTGAGTGCACACTTATGTAAGAACGGTAAGAATTCTCACACTGACGTCCTTGCACATAAGGTTGTGGCATTCATAAAATTTGGACTTCTGGTTATAAATAAAAGGCATGGCCTAGAAATGGATGAAGATGACACTGGAAGAAGGGAAGAGCATTTTATGAAGTTCAGGTTTTATATTTTAAAGCACTGACACAGAAAGATAATCTGATTTGTTTGAAAGGCTTATTTTTAATCTAAAAATAATGACTTTCTACTAAAAAGGGAGACTTGGGGGAAATAAGGAGAAATGGTTTTCTGTGGGTGATTTATAAAGCAAGCTATTTCTGGGGATTAAGACTGTCTACCTGGGTTTGAGTTATTTGATTACTTAAAAACATGAATGAACACGAGGCAGTTAATTTGCTGGCTTTCTGGTTGACCTCGGTGTCATCATGTCCTCTCCAGATGAGTGTGGGCGAGATTTATCTGGGGTGGCCCCTCCGCCGTGCTCGGGCCTGCAATAGCACTTAGTCCCTCTTCCTCCCACGGGCCCCTCCTCAGCCTCTCTCACAATGGTTGCCTTTGAGCCTGGAGAGCCTCAGTCTTGTGGGCCTCTGTCTAATGTCTCTGAGGAAAATGCTGGAATCCCCGGGAACGGAGCAGAACTGGATGGGCAGACATCATGATCCCAGAGCTGACTGCAAATTGTGCTGTTTAGTCTGTAAAGCAATTAGGTCTGGGGAGTGTAACACGATGCTGCAGGCTGGCTGGCCTCTGTGCCCTCCTGGGTCTGGTCTGTTAGTTCTCCGTGGGCACCAGCACCGGGCTTTTCAGGCCAGTATCTTGCTCTCCCTAACCCAAACGCATGTGCCAAAATACATCAGTTTCCTCTTAAGAGCTGAGTAGCTGTGTGTACAAAGGGCCTGTATCCTGAGGACCTGAGTTCCAACTGCATGCAGCTTTACTGCCAATCACTTGCAGCTGCCTTGAGTGCATCTCGGTTGCATTAAATGGGCCTCATCACCTCAGCCACATAGGTTGAACTGAACTGTGCAGGGCTGGCTGGGTCTGGCATGTGGTTAGAGCATACCGTGTGTTCTCCTAAGTCTGTCTCAGTTCCTTTGCAGTGTGGCTGGTGACTAGTTGATTGGCAAGAGCCATGTTCAAAAGATCTGCCATCTTTTCTATCTGCTTCTAGAGAACCCTGGCTGGCCCAAAGACTTTCCCCATGGATGTCTCTCCCCCACCACTTCTGCAGTGTTCTAGCTGTGCCCCGTACCACCCTGTATTAAGTCGGTCCCGCCTGCTATCCTCTATCACAGTATCCTGGCTGTTTCCTACGTACCACTTAGCCAGAGATTGCATTTTTTTGTTTTGTTTACATCTTCTTATCTGTCTTCCTCACTTGACTGTGACCTTCACAAGAGCATGGACATAGTTGCCTTAATCACACCATGACCTGGAACCTAACATAGTGACTGCTTAGTAAATATCTTGTGGGATGAATGAATGAAAAATACTACATACATGCCCAGTAGGCAGACAATAGGCAGGTTGCGGGCGATGCCCTCCCCTTTCCTGGCCTGATACAATCTCAAGGTCAGAATCATGAACTTGGAAGGTCTGACAGGGCAGCCTCATTCCTGATTACCCCTGGGTACCTCCTCCCATCCTCCATACCACACACAGCCTTGGACTCTCTACCGCTGGGCTTCTCTTACATGAACAAGAAATAAACTTCTATTTCATTTACTCTACTATTTTTTTTGATTTTCGGCCATATGCAGCCAAAACTTATTTGGTTTATACGCCAGGGAATTTACGTTCAAGGGAAGCTCCACTAGGCTAGAGGCTGCTTTGGAACAGCAAAGTAATGTAGGGCCTGTGTGTGTTTGTGGGTGGGGAGGCGTTGGGGGGTGAGGGAGATTTCACCAGAATCCTGAGTGTGTTTGGTGCAGGAGGGAACCTCTTTTCCCCAGTGAAAGATAAAGCCCTAGGAAAAGTCTTGCCACATTGCACATTAAGCCAAGCCTACTTGGTTCCATGTGGACTCCAGTGCACATTTGTTTTATATTATTCTCTAATTGCTTAAGTGTTTGTGGTGTCTTTGCTCTTAACTTGGGGGCCTGGAGAGTGGAAGGAGGGAATCTTGCTGTCCCCACCCCTCTACCCCCAGGATGGAGACCATCACAGAAGCTCCCCTTACTCAGCCTAGTGAGAGGCCAGTTGGTCAGAAAGACAAGACCCTTGGGTGTGAGAAATAGAAAGACCACTAGGCTTCCCTTCTAATCCTCCAAGTTCCAAGCCCTGACTTGGTGGTGTTGTGTTGGGAAATCTGACTGTTTTGCTTTTGTGGCAATGCTAACATATACCTAATTAGTCTGTTTGTCTTAAAAATCCACCCACTCTTCAAAAGGAAAAGAAAATAGCTGGGGCTGAAAATAGTTCAGTTGTATATGTGGGAGTCATTGCCAAAGCTTTAATAAATACTGAAAACCTCTTATTGGTCTTTGCCAGATCTGCTTTTAGGGCAAAAAGCTGCAGGGACCTGGTTGAAGTACTTTCTGCTGAGATCGTGGGTGGGATCTCATGGCTGCAGGGGGGAAGATCCCACATTTCACAGAAGGTAGGAGTCATCATAGTCATAGACTGTCAGAGATGAGAGAGACCAGGACATCATAAAGATCAGCCCTATTGTTTTACACCTGAGATAACCACAATGCCGAGATGGGGGAGGACTTGCCACAGTCTCACAGTTGGAAAGCAGAATAGTAACCTGAACACATTCTCGGTTCACCTCTCTCTTTTACACCTCAAATCAGAGGCATGTAGAGTCCAACTTCCACATTTAAGGGGCAGTCCTCCCATGAGTCACACCTGTGATTTCTTCCTACCCAAATCCAGTGACTTCTATAGTACAAGGGTGAGTCAAAAATTATCCACACTCTGGTTATATTAAAACTTCTGTTGGCCTCACGGCCTTATCAGTGCTTTCCATTAAAAAGGATACTGTCTCCCCAGTCACTGCTATGCAGGTGTGAACGTGTTACATCAGTTCACTCATAACTGCAGTGTGAGCAAAACTGGATGCCCCACTTGTGATTTGCACGAAAGAAGAGCAGCATGCAGTGATTCGTTTTTTGTGCACGTCCACACACTTCTGCCCACACTGTCGACACTCTGCAAAAGCTTCCTTCTGAAGTGTTAAAGCATCCTCCCTATAGTCCTGATCTTGCTCCATCAGACCCTCACCTGTTTGGTCCCCTGAAAGCAGCCCTATCAGGACGAAGATTCACTTCTGACAAAGAAGTGAAGACAGAGGGGCGTTCGTGGCTTGCAGCTCAGCCTAAAACATTTTTAATGAGGGAATATGAAAGCTTGTTGACAGATGGACAAAGTGTATTGAAAAGCAAGGAGGTTATGTTGGAAAGTGATGTATTTGTCTTTTCTAAAAGTTAATTAAAGTAAATTCTATAGCCAGAGTGCGGACAATTTTTGAGTCATCCTCGTATTTTCCTTTCATCTTCAAGAAAAATTAATCATTTGTTGAGTCCTCACTCTGTGCCTCGGCCCTGTGTTCACGTGTTGCTCATTTGATCCTTATAACAACCTTACAAGATTGATATAACTCAGTTAACTATTATAACTCTTAATAGTTATAAATAAGAGATAACTATTGGGGGAAAAAGATGGCGGCGAAGTAGAGAGACGTGGAGTGCATCCCTCTCCACAGATGCATTGGGAATGCATGGAAGGACGCAGTCATTCCCACAGAGAACCAGCTGAACACCAGCAGACGGCCTCGGACACCAGAAAGGGCTGCGGGGAGCCCGACATAGCCGGTAGGGAGGCATCTATGAGGGCTCAAAGAGGGTGAAGCGGCGGAGCTGTGGCAGACGGGAGGGAGTGAGAAACATACGGAGGGTCCGCAGCGCAGCTCAGCGTTCCCGGACCGAGACATTGATCCGCGGCTGAACGGAGGGTCCAGGAGCGGGAGCGTGGGAACCCGAGAGCTGGTTCAGGGTGAGAAACATTGTTGCCGGTAGGGTGACGGACCGAGAGCACAGGAGGGAGCAGGTCCGCGGAGAGGAGTGCCCGCCCCTGAGAGATGCCCGGCCATGATGGCGGCTGGAGACTGCAGGCTCACGGGCAGGGGGGAGGAGCCGCGCGCGTAGCCTCTCCCTCTCTTTCGGCGCCTCTGCAACAGGCAGTGGAGAGACGCCCTGCAGGCCACCTAAGGTGCTCAGGGATAACAAGCACCCTCAGGCACTCGGGCGGGGCTAGATTAAAACCCCTTGCAACGCCAGCAGCAGGGAGGCTGCCCAGAGGGAAAAAAAAAAAAAAACAACAACAGCATCAATAAGAATAAAACCCCGAGAGAGGCCCAACTCTAAGACTTTCTGTTTACGCCTGAGCCACCAGAGCCCTCTGCAACAGGCACCTCCAAGCCTGACTGAAACAACAGTGCACCACTGCTCACTCACTCCCAGGAGAAGGAGCCACTATTGTACCCTCTCCCTCCCCACACACCGATGCTTGCAGACAAACAATAAAGGAACCTCTGCTGGTCACAGAATAACGCAAAAAAAAACCCAAGGCAAGGAGAAGGATACTTACAGCTGAGACGCTAAGGAAACAGAAATAGTAGTATCAATACCTATTGAACTGGTCCATTCTGGGATCAGTTCTGGATTTTTTTTTTTTGATTTATTAAATACGATCTTAGCCCTAAGGGATCTACAAGTTTTATAACATAATTTTTTAATGATATTTTTTATTCTCTCTCTCTTTTTTTTTTTTTTGCCTTTTTATATACTTCTATATCTAGCTAAGTTTTTGGTAGTACGGACAAAATATCTCTCATACTTTCCTTTCATCCCTATTTTTTATACATTTCTATTCCTTTCTTTTTATTTGCATATTTCCAACCACAGTACGCTCTTCTGTTCCCCTTTCTTCCAGCCTTTTTAAGTTTATTTTATCTTAACATACTTATAAGCAACACTATCAGTCTGCTCAGACTCCTTGCTCTATTTTCCAGAAGATGCACTGCCTTGGTATTTAATAGGCTTTTGTCTTTATCTTAGTTCTTAGTACAGTTGTCTAATTACATTCTGAGAATCTCCATTCTCTCTGGTGGTACTCCAGCTCTTTTCTATATTTGATCCTAGCTTACAAAATCTCCCTGGATTGCTGTTTGTAGGTGTAGGGTGTTATTTGTTGTTTGTTTGCTTTTGCTTTTGTCTCTGATTTGTTCTATTTCAGTTGTCAATTTCTGTTGGGTTTCTCTTTGAATATCTGATAGCACACTGGGGTTCTGTCAGGTCTTTCTAGAGCCTTATGTCCTAACGGATTCAGTAATTGTGTGTCTTACACATGCATGTGTTTCCTAGACTTAATATTTGTTTAATCCAATACTTGGACATTAGTCTGAGGCTTGGACAGTCTTCTATAAACACCTCT
This sequence comes from Hippopotamus amphibius kiboko, assembly GCF_030028045.1. Lineage (NCBI taxonomy): Eukaryota > Metazoa > Chordata > Mammalia > Artiodactyla > Hippopotamidae > Hippopotamus > Hippopotamus amphibius. The sequence continues at coordinate 37,381,682 of NC_080196.1, read as the reverse complement.
ATCGTCAGGACAAGTAACCCCAAAAGTTTGGACAACCATGAGGAAACAAAGAAACACCATGCAGGCAAAGGAGCAGGAAAAAACCCCACAAGACCAAATAAATGAAGAGGAAATAGGAAAAATGCCTGAAAAAGAATTTAGAGTAATGATAGTAAAAATGATACAAAATCTCGATAACAAAATAGAGAAAGTACAAGAAACAGTTCATAAGAACTCAGAAAAACAAACAGCAATGGATAACAAAATAACTGAAATTAAAAATACTCTAGATGCTATAACCAGCAGAATGACTGAGGCAGAAGAACGAATAAGTGAGTTGGAAGATAGAATGGGGGAAATAACTGCCACAAAGCAGGAAAAAGAAAAAACAATAAAAAGATTAGAAGACAGTCTCAGAGACCTCAGTGATAACCTTAAACGTACCAACATTCGAATTATAGGTATCCCAGAAGAAGAAGAAAACAAGAAAGGGTCTGAGAAAATATTTGAAGAGGTTATAGTGGAAAACTTCCCCAACATGGGAAAGGAAATAATTCACCAAGTCCAAGAAGCACAGAGAGTCCCATACAGAATAAACCCAAGGAGAAATACACCAAGACACATATTAATCAAACTAATGACAATTCAACACAAAGAAAAAATATTAAAACCAGCAAGAGAAAAGCAACAAACAACATATAAGGGAAAACCCATCAGGATAACAGCTGACCTTTCTACAGAAACTCTGCAGGCCAGAAGGGAATGGCAGGATATACTGAAAGTCCTGAAAGAGAGAAACCTACAGCCAAGAATACTCTACCCAGCAAGAATCTCATTCAGATTTGAGGGAGAAATCAAAAGCTTTCCAGACAAGCAAAAGTTAAGAGAATTCAGCACCACCAAACCAGCCTTACAACAAGTGCTAAAGGAACTTCTCTAAGTAGGAAACATAAGAAAAGGAAAACACCTACAAATACAAACCCAAAACAATTAAGAAAATGGTCATTGGAACACACATGTCAATAATCACTTTAAATGTCAATGGATTAAATGCTCCAACCAAAAGACACAGAGTGGCTGAATGGATCCAAAAACAAGACCCTTCTATATACTGCCTACAAGAAACCCACTTCAGACCAAGGGATACATATAGACTGAAAGTAAAGGGATGGAAAAAGATATTCCATGCAAATGGAAGTCAAAAGAAAGCTGGAGTAGCAATACTCATATCAGACAAATTAGACTTGAAAGTAAAGACTATTACAAGAGACAAGGAAGGACACTACAGAATGATCAAGGGATCCATTCAAGAAGAACATATCACAATGGTAAATATCTATGCCCCCAATATAGGAGCACCTCAATACATAAGGCAAATGCTAACAGCTATAAAAGGGGACATCGACAGGAACACAATAATAGTGGGAGACTTGAACACCCCACTTACATCAATGGACAGATCATCCAAACAAAAAATAAACAAAGACACACAAGCTTTAAATGCCACATTAGACCATCTTGACTTCATTGATATTTATAGGACATTCCATCCAAAAACTACAGACTACACTTTCTTCTCAAGTGCACACGGAACATTTTCCAGGATAGATCACATCTTGGGTCACAAATCAAACCTCAGCAAATTCAAGAAAATTGAAATCATATCAAGCATCTTCTCAGACCACAACGCCATGAGACTAGATATCAATTACAGGAAAAAAACTGCAAAAAATACAAACACATGGAGGCTAAACAATTCACTCTTAAACAACCAAGGAATCACTAAAGAAATCAAAGAGGAAATCAAAAAGTATCTAGAAACAAATGACAACGAAAACACAACAACCCAAAACCTATGGGACGCAGCAAAAGCAGTTCTAAGAGGGAAGTTTATAGCAATACAGTCCTACCTTAAGAAACAAGAAAATGATCGAATAAACAACCTAACCTTACACCTAAAACAACTAGAGAAAGAAGAACAAAGAAACCCCAAAGTGAGCAGAAGGAAAGAAATCATAAAGATCAGAGCAGAAATAAATGAAAAAGAAAGGAAAGAAACCATAAGAAAAATAAATGAAACTAAAAGCTGGTTCTTTGAGAAGATTAACAAAATTGATAAACCATTAGCCAGACTCATCAAGAAAAAAAGGGAGAAGATGCAAATCAACAGAATTAGAAACGAAAAAGGAGAAGTCACAACGGACACCTCAGAAATACAAAACATCATGAGAGACTACTACAAGCAACTCTATGCCAATCAATTGGATAACCTGGAAGAAATGGATACATTCTTAGAAAAATACAATCTTCCAAGACTGAACCAGGAAGAAATAGAAACCATGAACAGACCAATCACAAGTACGGAAATTGAGGCAGTGATTAAAAATCTCCCAACACACAAAAGCCCAGGACCAGATGGGTTCACGGGCGAATTCTATCAAACATTTCGAGAAGAGTTAACACCTATCCTTCTCAAACTCTTCCAAAATATTGCAGAAGGCGGAGCACTCCCAAACTCATTCTACGAGGCCACCATAACCCTGATACCAAAATCAGGCAAAGATGTCACAAAAAAAGAAAACTACAGACCAATATCACTGATGAATATAGATGCAAAAATCCTCAACAAAATACTAGCAAACAGACTCCAACAGCACATTAAAAAAATCATACACCATGATCAAGTGGGGTTTATCCCTGGGATGCAAGGATTCTTCAATATACGCAAATCAATCAACGTGATACATCATATCAACAAATTGAAGGATAAAAACCATATGATCATTTCAATAGATGCAGAAAAAGCTTTTGACAAAGTTCAACACCCATTTATGATAAAAGCTCTCCAGAAAATGGGCATAGAAGGAAATTACCTCAACATAATAAAAGCCATATATGAAAAACCAAAAGCCAACATTGTTCTCAATGAGGAAAAACTGGAAGAATTCCCTCTAAGAACAGGAACAAGACAAGGGTGTCCACTCTCACCATTATTATTCAACATAGTTTTGGAAGTTTTAGCCACAGCCATCAGAGAAGAAAAAGAAATAAAAGGAATCCAAATTGGAAAAGAAGAAGTCAAATTGTCACTCTTTGCAGATGACATGATATTATATATAGAAAACCCTAAAGACTCTACCAGAAAACTGCTAGCACTCATTGATGAGTTTAGTCAAGTAGCAGGATACAAAATTAATGCACAGAAATCTCTTGCATTCCTATACACTAACAACGGAAGAGCAGAAAGAGAAATTAAGGAAACTCTCCCATTCACCATTGCAACCAAAAGAATCAAATACCTAGGAATAAACCTGCCTAAGGAGGCAAAAGATCTGTATGCAGAAAACTTTAAGACATTGATGAAAGAAATCAAAGACGACACAAACAGATGGAGGGACATACCATGTTCTTGGATTGGAAGAATCAACATCGTGAAAATGTCTGTACTACCCAAAGCAATTTACAGATTTAATGCAATCCCGATGAGATTACCAATGGCATTTTTCACAGAACTAGAGCAAGAAATCTTACGATTTGTATGGAAACGCAAAAGACCCCGAATAGCCAAAGCAATCTTGAGAAGGAAAAATGGAGTTGGTGGAATCAGGCTTCCTGACTTCAAACTATACTACAAGGCCATAGTGATCAAGACAGTATGGTACTGGCACAAAAATAGAAAGGACGATCAATGGAATAGAATAGAGAACTCAGAAGTAAGCCCAAACACATATGGGCACCTTATCTTTGACAAAGGAGGCACGAGTATACAATGGAAAAAAGACAGCCTCTTCAATAAGTGGTGCTGGGAATATTGGACAGCTACATGTAAAAGAATGAAATTAGAACACTTCCTAACACAATACACAAAAATAAACTCAAAATGGATTAAAGACCTAGATGTAAGGCCAGACACTATAAAACTCCTCGAGGAAAACATAGGCAGAACACTCTATGACATCCATCAAAGCAACATCCTTTTTGACCCACCTCCTAGAATCAGGGAAATCAAATCAAGAATAAATGAATGGGACCTCATGAAACTTAAAAGCTTTTGCACAGCAAAAGAAACCATAAAGAAGACTAAAAGGCAACCCTCAGAATGGGAAAAAATAATTGCCTATGAAACAACGGACAAAGGATTAACCTCCAAAATATACAAGCAGCTCATGAAGCTTAGCACCAAAAAAGCAAATAATCCAATCCACAAATGGGCAGAAGACCTAAATAGACATTTCTCCAAAGAAGACATACAGATGGCCAACAAACACATGAAAAGATGCTCAACATCACTAATCATCAGAGAAATGCAAATCAAAGCCACAATGAGGTATCACCTCACACCAATCAGAATGGCCATCATCACAAAGTCTGGAAACCACAAATGTTGGAGAGGGTGTGGAGAAAAGGGAACTCTCCTGCACTGTTGGTGGGAATGTAAGTTGGTACAGCCACTATGGAAAACTATTTGGAGGTTCCTTAAAAAACTACAAATAGAACTACCATATGATCCAGTAATCCCACTCCTGGGCATATACCCAGAGAAAACCATAATCCCAAAAGAAACTTGTACCATAATGTTTATTGCAGCACTCTTTACAATAGCCAGGACATGGAAGCAACCTAAATGCCCATCAACAAATGAATGGATACAGAAGATGTGGCATATATATACAATGGAATATTACTCAGCTATAAAAAGGGATGAGATGGAGCTATATGTAATGAGGTGGATAGAACTACAATCTGTCATACATAGTGAAGTAAGTCAGAAAGAGAAGGACAAATATTGTATGCTAACTCACATATACGGAATCTAAAAATGGTACTGATGAACTCAGTGACAAGAATAAGGATGCAGATACAGAGAATGGACTGGAGAACTTGAGGTATGGGAGGGGGCGGGGGGTGAAGGGGAAGCTGAGACGAAGCGAGAGAGTAGCACAGACATATATATACTACCAACTGTAAAATAGTCAGTGGGAAGTTGTTGTATAACAAAGGGAGTCCAACTTGAGGATGGAAGATGCCTTAGAGGACTGGGGCAGGGAGGGTGGGGGGGACTTGAGGGGGGGGGAGTCAAGGAAGGGAGGGAATACGGGGATATGTGTATAAAAACAGATGATTGAACCTGATGTACCCCCCCCCAAAAAAAAAAAGAAAAAAAAAAAAAAAAGAGATAACTATTATTATCCCCTCTGAGGCTCAGAGAGGTTATCAACAACTTACCCAAACTCACATAGCTTGAAAGTGAAGGGGCTTAGATTTGGGCTCAGGGATTCTTACAGTCTGACCCCAGAGTCCCCAGTCTTAACCACTGTACCATATGGCTTTCTAGACTTTAAAGATTTTTAACTTTTCTGTTCAAGGAATTTAGTTCTACTCACCGAACATCAATAGACCACATCCCTGGAGTGATTTTTCTTTGATGATGAAAGAGTCACATAGATCTATTCATAGCTTCTGGTATGCTATGCTTCATGGCCACACCTATGGCCCATGTTTAAAGGGTAGAGCTCGTATAAGTTCTCAACTCCTGCTTGCATAGTTTTGAATGGGATCCAGGACAAGATAGGGCCCTTCAACAGACCCAGGCTGGGGTACAAGCTGCTTTGCCTCTTGGACTGTGTGACCAGCATATCCAATGAGGCTTCAAGTGTCTAGGCAGATTGGGATGCTTCTATGAGGCCTTTGGCAGGCCTTAATAGGTGAATCACAGCACAGACTATCAGAATTTTGAGCAGATGTGCCATCCTATGTGGATAACTATTCTCCTTTGAGAAATAGCTCTGTCTTGCTCCTGGGTCCTAGTAGAGGCTGAAAACCCCTGACCATGGGCCACTGAGGTACCATGTGACTTGAGCAGCCCATCGTGAATTAGGTGTCAGGTATCTGACACATTAAAACACAAAGCTGGGCATGCAGGGACCACTCCATCATCAAACTGAAGCAGCATACGTGAAACTGGGCCCAAACAGGTCCTAAAACACAAGTATGTTGCATCAGCAAGTAGTCCAGCTGCTGAGGCCCATACTCCTGCTGAGGGTCCTAGGCATTCTCACAGGGCCCGTGTTCAGAAGGGCCCCACATTTGATTTAATGCTCTACTGTCACTGTGTTGAAATCTATAATATCGGAGGAATGGGCCTTTCATTTTCATTTTGCTCTGGGCTCCACAAATTATGTAGCTGTTTTTGTTCCTGCCATCTTGCTTCCTCCCTCTCAACCTGTCTCCATAGCTGCATGGGGTTTTTTCTATGATCAGTTGACGTAAAAAAAAAAATTGGACTTGGTTTACATATGATTCTCTGCAAGATAATAACACTACATGAAGGTAAATGAATACAAAACCATAGCCCTACTCCTCGGTGTCCATGAAGGGCAACGGTGCATAGATATCCTTCTGGTGGACAGATTTGTTCATCTTGCCTGGAAGAAGAGATGGCCAAAGGTTGGGATTTATACTGATTCATGCATAGTGAATGGATAGCCAAAGACATGGAAAATTGATGACAAGGAGGCCTGGGGAAGAATTATATGGTTAGATTCTCTGAATGGACACATAATGGAAAGAAATTTGTATCTTTGCTCATCAAAGAATGACTTCAGCAGAGGAAGAGCTTAATAATTTGGCGGACAAGAGCATTCATTCTGCAAGTCAGGTAGCCTCTTTCCCCAGCCACCTTTCCTTGACCAATTGGCTTATGAACAAAGTGACCATGATGGCAGGAATGGAGGTTATGCTTGGGCTCAGCAACATGGATTTCCACTCACCAAGGCTGATCTGCTACAGCTGCTGCTGAATCCCCAATATGCCAAGAACAGAGACCAACAATGAGCCCTTGATAGTACACCATTTCTTGGGGGGAATCAGCCAACCACCTGGTGGCAGGTTGATTACAGTGACTCCTTCCATCATGGAAGGGGCAGCACTTTGTTCTTACTGAGGAAATACTTTCTTTGGATATAGACTTGCCTTTCCTGCTCACAGTGCTTTTGTCAAAACCACTATATGTGGACTTATAGGATGCTTTATCCACTCTCATGGTATTCCATACAGTATTTCTGCTGCCCAAGGAATTCATTTTACAGCCAATGAAATAGAGTGATGGGCTCTTGCTCATGAATTTTTCTGATCTTGCCACGTTCCCCATCACTCTGAAGCAACTGACTAATAGAACTATAGAATGGCCCTTTGCAGATATAGTTATGGTATCAGCTGGGCATCAATACCTTGCAGAGCTGAGACAATGTCCTACAGGATAAGGTATATGCTTTAAATCGGTGACCAAGGTATAGTGCTCTTTCTCTCATAGCTGGCATTCATGGGTTCTTGAATCAAAGGGTGGAAATGAGAATGGGTTCTTTTTTACCTCTAGTGGAACTTTTGCTGTTTGTTTCTGCATCTCTGGGCTCTTCTTGTCTAGAGGACTTAGTTTCCAAAGAAGAAATACGTTCATCACAGCAATGATACCATTAAACTGGAAGTTGGAACTACCTCCTGACCTCTTTGGGCTCTTCCTGCTAGGAAATCAATAGGAAAAGAAGGGAAACTACTGTGCAAGATACGTGATTGATCTTATCAAGGGGAAGTTGATGGCTGCTGTACAATGGGGGTAAGGCGGAGTATGCTACTATGTCTGGATGCGGAAGATATCCTGGGGCATCTCTTGGTTCTCCAATGTTCTGTGATAAAGATCAATGGTAAATGACAGCAACCTAGTACAGGCTGGAGTGCTAGCATTCTGTACCCTTTAGGGATAAAGATTGGGTCACCTCGTCAGGTAAGAAACTTTGATCACCTGAAGATGCTTATTAAGGGCAAAAGTAGTATTGAACGGATAGTAGAAGAAGGTAAACACCAGCTACGACCATATAACCAGTTGCAGAAATGATGACTATAATGGTTACGAGTATTTCTTCCTTATTTTACTACGAATATATTAACCTATTTTTCTTTACCTCTCTCATTTCTTTATCACCTAACATGTGTTAATAGTAGTTAACTTCATATCTTAATATTTAAGTTACCAAATATCTCCAGATGAGCCTGACTCAGCTAGAAGAGGAATGAACATCTGGCAAAGATGGATAAAAGCACTTTGTATCCTCTCTTACAGAGATGGTTATTGTGTTTTTTGTGGTACATGAGATAGTTGCATCATGTAAGGCCAAGCACAATCTTGCTATTGCCTTTATTTGGACGTTAAATATGATGAAAATAAATATGTATCGGTGCCAAGTTGTCATGGGCTGGACCATGGTGGCATTGTATTATGTCAGTTTAGCTAAGCTGAATCTGTGTTTCCCAGAATTGTCTTCTCTGCATGGTTCCAGGTTAAGCCTGACCACAAGAGAAATTTGCATAAGATTTGAAAGGCATAAATGAAGCTGTGGGCCTCTTATGCTCCGAAGGTTGTTGTAGGGCAGGCACTGTTGTAACTCATGCATCTGTGATTGATCTGCTGGCTCACCGTGTGGGTAAGGGGTAGAGGCTGAGCACACAGCTCTACCAGCTCCCATCTGATATCCTCCTTCCGTCTCTGAATCCTGGACCAGGTCCATATGAAGCTTATCCTGCCGGCCACTTAGGTCATGTACAGTAGAGGTGGCGAGATACAGACATAGTTCCATTCTGCCCTTCCAGGTTCTAGCTAAACCTTAGTCTCCCCACTTCACATGCATCTTCCCTGCACAACTGCCAGCTCTGCTGACTTTGGGCTCAACATGAGATGCAGAAGTGATAGCCTTAAATAGACTGCATTACCACTTCCATGCTAGGTCTCATCCCTATAATAAATCCCTTATTCTATATAATTCATAGTGGTTCATCTTCCCTGAGAGAATGCTGACTGATACACCTAGACTGATAAGCCCTCTCTCAAAATCATTTCATATTCATCATACTGTTTAATCCTTATCATAACCCCTTGAGGTAGATATTACTATCATCAATTTGAAGATAAGTAATTTGAAATTAGAGAGGTTAAGTGACATTCCCAAAATCACACAGCTATTAAATAGCCAAGCCCGGACTCAAAGCTAGGTCTAACACATTCTGAGTTCAGAATTTTTCTGTTCCCCAAACACTTTGAATCTACACTTTGTTATATTGCTGAATTTGTGTCCTTGTTGCTGTTTCTGATCCTTGTGTCACCAGAGGCTAAAAAGTTAGTTTTCATGGGAGTGGGGGTGATTATAAAATCAACTGTACTTTTGCCTCCTGCTGACCTTTCACTCCTGCAATGTGGTGGGGTGTCTTTTCCCTGCTACTGGGTAAAATCTCAGGCCAAGTGACTTTTCAGTTCATTAGTAGGCAATAGGAAGTTCTACAAGTATGTTAGAGGGTAAAACATAGACTTGGTTTAAAAGAATTAATTCTGTATATTAATTAGTACTTCAATTTATTTAGAGTGAGACTCCTTTCTTTGCTGAACCCCCCACACCCACCTCTTTCCCAGCTAAAATGGGTTGCAGTCTAATTGCCTACCTCTGAGGAAAGGATGTGGTTAACATTCTCCTCTCTTTCTGGCCTGATTCTCACCCCCTTCTTTCCTCCCTCAGGGTTGGCATTGGGAGGAAGGGAGAGAGGCAGGAAAGTGATTTTTTTTAAACAGTTTTGCATATTGTAGTTTATATACCATAAAATTCACCCATTGTAAGCATATAATTCAGTGATTTTTAGTAGATTTATAGTTGTGCAACCATCGTAATTTTAACTCTGCTAGAACATTTCCATCACCCTGAAAAGTTCTCTCAAACCCATTCCTTACCCCAGTCCAAAGCAATCACTGATCTGATTTCTGTCTTTATAAATAACTTGCCTTTTCTGGATATTTCCTATAAATGGAATCATACACTAGGTACTATGTTGTGTCTGGATTCTTTCACTAGTATAAAGTTTTAATGGTCATCCATATTTTGTCATGAATTAAAAAATCTTCCTTTTTATTGCTGATTGGTATTCTATTGTATGGATGTATCATATTTTATTTATCCATTCACCAGCTGATGGACATTTGGATTATTTCCAGTTTGGGGTCATTATGAACAATGCTGTTATGAACATTCACATACATGCTTTTGTGGGGATGTCTTTTTGGTTCTCTTGGGTAAGTTCCTAAAAAAGGAAACTCTGAGTCTAATGGTAAATTTATATTTCAGTTGTTAAGAAACATCCATACCATCTTCCAAAGGGACTGTACCATTTTACATTCCCATCAGCAATGTATCAAAATTTCAGTTTCTCCACATCCTGACCAACACTTACTATTGTCTGTCTTCTTAACTGTAGCCACTCTAGTAGATGTATAGAGGTATCTCATTGTGATTTTAATTCTTATTTCCCTAATGACCAATGGTGTTGAATATCAATTCATGTACATATTAGCCATCTGTATATCTCCTCTTATAAAATGTCTGTTCAAATATTTTGCCCATTTAACAACTGGGTTGTTTGTTGTCTACTTATTGCGTTGTAAGAGTTCTTTATATTTTTGGATATAGGTGCTTTATCAGATATATGATTTGCATATATTTTCTCCATATACTGTTTGTCTTTTCATTTTCTTTTTATTTCCATAGTGTCTTTTGAAATGCAAAACTTTAAAAATTTGACAAGGTCCAGTTTATCATGTTTTTCTGTTAGAGATTACACTTTTAGTGTCATATTTAAGATCTCTTTGCTAAACCCAAGGTCACAAATGTTTTCTCCTATTTTTATTCTAAGAAGCTTTATAGGCTTAGTTCTTTCATTTTAGTCTATTTGTGATTCAAGTTAATTTTTTTTCATGTGGATCTCTCATTGCTCAGCACCATTTGTTGAAAAAAATTATCCTCTCCCCATTGAATTGTTGAAAATCACTTGTACAGAAATGTAAGGTTTTATTTCTGGACTTTTAATTCTGTCCCATTGATCTATAATACAGATCATATGTAGATTCTATATGCCCTTTCTATGTCAATACCACACTGTCCTGATTGTTGTAGATTTATAGTGTTTTGAAATAGGGTAATACAAATCCTCCAAAATTTTTCTCCATTTTCAAATTTGTTTTGGTCCTTCTAGTTCCTTTGCATTTCTACAGAAATTTTAAAATAAGCTTGCCAATTTAATTTTTTTTCCAAAAACAAACAAACCCTCCTGAGTTTTCGATGGGAGTGCATTGAATCTATACATCAGTTTGGGAAGAAATGCTATCTTAACAATATTGTCTTCCAGTCTAGAGTATTTAAAAGTATGTTGTTTAATTTCCAAGTATCTGGGTATTTCCCAGATCTCTTTTTGTTGTTTTTTTTATAATTTCCTTCAGATGATCTGTGATTAGATGCCATATTTTGTATGATTTCAATACTTTAAAATTTATTAAAACTTGTTTTATGGCACAGTGTATGGTCTTTCATAGAGAAGGTACCAGGTGTGTGTTACTAGAAATGGAATTTTAGACAAGGAAGATATTTCCTAATGATAAAATGGTCACCCAAGGGGCTGCAGGTTATCAAGCACACTTGATACATTCTCCAGCAAAGACCATATACTAGGCCATAAAACAAGTCTCAAAAATTTTAAAAAGATTGAAGTCATACAAACTATGGTGTTTGACCACAAAGAAATTAAATTATAGTATCAGACAAAATAGACTTTAAGACACACATACACATGCATAAAAAATGTTAGTTATATCAAGTTGGTTGATAGAGTTGTTCAAGTCTTCTATATCCTTGCTGATTTACTGTCTAGTAATTTGATCAGTTCTTGAGAGTGGAATATTGAAATCTCCAACTATTATTGGATTTTCTATTTCCCCTTTCAATTCTGTCACTTCTTTATGAATTTTGAGGTTATGTTGTTATGTATTATATCTTCCTGATGATTTGACCATTTAATAATTATAAAATATCCTTCTTTGCCTCTAATATTATTTCTGGTTTTGAAGTCTATGTTGTCTGATATTAATAGCCACTCTGGATTTTTTGTGGATGCCGTTTGCACAGTATATTGTTTTTCCAAACTTTTGCTTTCAACCTGTTTGTGTCTTTGAATCTAAGGTGTTTTTCTTTCAGACAGCATGTAGTTGATTCTATATGTGCATTCCTTAATGTGCTTATTTTTATGGTTGGATTTATATTTACCATTTTGCTATTTTTTCTATGTATTTTCTGTTCCTCCTTGACTGCTTTTTTGCATGTTAACTCACATATACGGAATCTAAAAATGGTACTGATGAACTCAGTGACAAGAACAAGAATGCAGATACAGAGAATTGACTGGAGAACTCGAGGTATGGGAGGGGGCGGGGGGTGAAGGGGAAACTGAGACGAAGCGAGAGAGTAGCACAGACATATATATACTACCAACTGTAAAATAGATAGTCAGTGGGAAGTTGTTGTATAACAAAGGGAGTCCAACTCGAGGATGGAAGATGCCTTAGAGGACTGGGGCGGGGAGGGTGGGGGGGACTCGAGGGGGGGAGAGTCAAGGAAGGGAGGCAATACGGGGGATATGTGTGTAAAAACAGATGATTGAACTTGGTGTACCCCCCAAAAAATAATAAAAAATAAAAAAATAAAAAAAATAATAAATTTTTAAAAAGTATCATTTTTAAAATTATTTATTTATTTATTTATTTATTTATTTATTTATTTATTTATTTATTTATTTTTGGTTGCATTGGGTCTTATTTGTGGCACATGGGCTTCTCTCTAGCTGTGGAGAGTGAGCTCCAGAGCACATGAGCTTTGTAGTTGCAGCATGCAGACTCTCTAGTTGTGGCACAAGGGCTTAGTTGCCCTGTGGCATGTGGGATCTTAGTTCCCCAACTAGGGATTGAACCCACATCCCCTGCAATGGAAGGTGAATTCTTAACCACTGGACCACCAGGGAAGTCCCAAGAAGTATCATTTTAATATGTATTTATTTTAACTGTGCTTTGGGGGTTATTTTGCCTAAGTTTTTGAAGAATAGTTTTGCTGGATTTAGAATTTACTGGTTAGGAATATTTTTCTTTCAGCACTTTGAACATGTCATTCCAATGTTTCAGATGAAAAGTCAGCTATTAACATATTGATGCTCCCTGTATGTAATGAGGTTTGGGGTTTTATTTTTTTTTTCTCATTTTTTTCAAGATTTTTCTCTTTGTCTTGACTTTTAAGAGTTTGGATATTTTATGTCCAGTTGTGAATTTCTATGTATTTATTCTACTTAGATTTTTGAGCTTCTTGGATCTGTAGATTAAGTACCGCAGTAGATTTTCATCAAATTTTGGAAATTTTATGCCACTATATCTTCAAAAAATTTTCTTCTGTCCATTTCTCTCTTTTTCTCTCCTGGGATGCCCATTATATGCTGATGTTGTTCCAGAGGTCTCTGAGACTCCATTCATTTTTTCTTCATTTTTTCCTCTCTGTTCTTCAGATTGATAATTTCTACTGATCTATCATCTAGTTCACTGATTCTTCTGCCAAGGTGAATCTGTTTCTGAGCCCTATAGTGAATTTTTTATTTTAGATGTGTTTTTCAATTCCAGAATTTTCATCTGGTTAATTTTAAAAATATAATATCTGTGTCCTAACTGAGAATCTCTCTTTATTTGTTCATTGTTGTCACTCTTTCCTTTAATTCTTTAAACATTGCTTTTTTTTTTTTTCCATATCAGATAAAGTAGACTTTTTTTTTATTGGAATACAATTGCTTTACACTCTTGTACCAGTTTTTGAGGTACACCAAAGTCAATCAGCTGTATTTATACACATATCCCCATATTCCCTCCCTCCCTAGATTCCCCCCCACCCTCCCCATCCTGGGCCTCTAAGGCATCATCCATCACTGAGTTGATCTCCCTTTGTTATACAGCAACTTCCCACTGGCTACATATTTTACAGTTGGTAGTATATATATGCCTATGCTACTCTCTCACTTCATCCCAGCTTCCCCTTCACCCCCCGCCTCACCCAACCTTGTGTCCTCCAGTCCATTCTCTGCATCCGTATTCTTGTCTTGTCACTGGGTTCATCAGTACCATTTTCTTTTTTTTTTTTTAAGATTCTGTATATATGAGTTAGCATACAATATTTGTTTTTCTCTTTCTGGCTTACTTCACTCTCTGTGACAGACTCTAGGTCTATCCACCTCATTATATATAGCTCCATTTCATTCCTTTTTATGGCTGAGTAATATTCCATTGTATATATATGCCACATCTTCTTTATCCATCCATCTGTTGATGGGCATTTAGGTTGCTTCCATGTCCTGGCTATTGTAAATAGTGCTGCAATGAACATTATGGTACATGTTTCTTTTTGGATTATGGTTTTCTCTGGGTATATGCCCAGGAGTGGGATTACTGGATCATATGGCAGTTCTATTTGTAGTTTTTTAAGGACCCTCCAAACTGTTTTCCATAGTGGCTGTACCAACTTACAGTCCCACCAACAGTGCAGGAGAGTTCCCTTTTCTCCACACCCTCTCCTACACTTGTTGTTGTTAGATTTTTTGATGATAGCCATTCTGACTGGTGTGAGGTGATACCTCATTGTGGCTTTGACTTGCATTTCTCTGATGATTAGTGATGTTGAGCATCTTTTCATGTGTTTGTTGGCCATCTGTATGTCTTCTTTGGAGAAATGTCTATTTAGGTCTTCCACCTGTTTGTGGATTGGGTTATTTGCTTTTTTGGTATTAAGCTGCATGAGCTGCTTGTGTATTTTGGAGAGTAATCCTTTGTCCGTTGTTTCATTGGCAAGTATTTTCTCCCATTCTAAGCGTTGCCTTCTTGTCTTGTTTATGGTTTCTTTCTCTGTGCAAAAGCTTTTAAGTCTCATGAGGTCCCATTTGTTTATTCTTGATTTTATTTCCATGATTCTAGGAGGTATGTCCAAAATGATCTTGCTTTGATATATGTCATAGAGTGTTCTGCCTATGTTTTCCTCGAGGAGTTTTATAGTGTCTGGCCTTACATCTAGGTCTTTAATCCATTTTGAGTTTATTTTTGTGTATTGTGTTAGGAAGTGTTCTAATTTCATTCTTTTACATGTTGCTGTCCAATTTTCCCAGCACCACTTATTGAAGAGGCTATCTTTTTTCCATTGTATATTCATGCCTCCTTTGTCAAAGATAAGGTGCCCATATGTGTTTGGGCTTACCTCTGAGTTCTCTATTCTATTCCATTGATCGTCCTTTCTAATTTTGTGCCAGTACCATACTGTCTTGATCACTATGGCCTTGTAGTATAGTTTGAAGTCTGGAAGCCTAATTCCACCAACTCCGTTTTTCCTTCTCAAGATTGCTTTGGCTATTCTGGGTCTTTTGCATTTCCATACAAATCGTAAGATTTCTTGCTCTAGTTCTGTGAAAAATGCCATTGGTAATTTGATGGGGATTGCGTTGAATCTGTAAATTGCTTTGGGTAGTACAGTCAATTTCACAATGTTGATTCTTCCAATCCAAGAACATGGTATGTCCCTCCATCTGTTTGTGTCATCTTTGATTTCTTTCATCAGTGTCTTAAAGTTTTCTGCATATAGATCTTTTACCTCCTTAGGCAGGTTTATTCCTAGGTATTTTATTCTTTTTGTTGCAATGGTGAATGGGAGAGTTTCCTTAATATCTTTTTCTGCTCTTTTGTTGTTAGTGTATAGGAATGCAAGAGATTTCTGTGCATTAATTTTGTATCCTGCTACTTTCCTAAATTCATCAATGAGTGCTAGCAGTTTTCTGGTAGAGTCTTTAGGGTTTTCTATGTATAATATCATGTCATATGCAAAGAGTGACAATTTGACTTCTTCTTTTCCAATTTGAATTCCTTTTATTTCTTTTTCTTCTCTGATTGCTGTGGCTAAAACTTCCATAGCTATGTTGAATAATAATGGTGAGCATGGACACCCTTGTCTTTTTCCTGTTCTTAGAGGGAATTCTTTCAGTTTTTCCCCATTTAGAACGATGTTGGCTTTTGGTTTCTCATATATGGCTTTTATTATGTTGAGGTAATTTCCTTCTATGCCCATTTTCTGGAGAGTTTTCATCATAAATGGATATTGAATTTTGTCAAAAGCTTCTTCTGCATCTATTGAGATGGTCGTATGGTTTTTATCCTTCAATTTGTTGATATGATGTATCACATTGATTGATTTGCGTATATTGAAGAATCCTTGCATCCCAGGGATAAACCCCACTTGATCATGGTGTATGATGTTTTTAATGTGCTGTTGGATTCTGTTAGCTAGTATTTTGTTGAGGATTTTTGCATCTATATTCATCAGTGATGTTGGTCTGTAATTCTCTTTTTTTGTGACATCTTTGCCTGATTTTGGTATCAGGGTGTTGGTGGCCTTGTAGAATGAGTTTGGGAGTGTTCCTCCTTCTGCTATATTTTGGAAGAGTTTGAGAAGAATAGGTGTTAGCTTTTCTTGAAATGTTTGATAGAATTCACCTGTGAATCCATCTGGCCCTGGGCTTTTGTTTGTTGGGAGATTTTTAATCACAGTCTCAATTTCCATACTTGTGATTGGTCTGTTCATAGTTTCTATTTCTTCCTGGTTCAGTCTTGGAAGATTGTATTTTTCTAAGAATTTATCCATTTCTTCTAGGTTATCCAATTTATTGGCATAGAGTTGCTTGTAGTAGTCTCTCATGATGTTTTGTATTTCTGTGGTGTCCATTGTTACTTCTCCTTTTTCATTTCTAATTCTGTTGATTTGCATCTTCTCCCTTTTTCTCCTGATGAGTCTTGCTAATGGTTTATCAATTTTGTTTATCTTCTCAAAGAACCAGCTTTTAGTTTCATTAATTTTTGCTATTGTTTCCGTCTTTTCTTTTTCATTTATTTCTGCTCTGATCTTTATGATTTCTTTCCTTCTGCTCACTTTGGGGTTTCTTTTTTCTTCTTTTGCTAATTGTTTTAGGTGTAAGGTTAGGTTGTTTATTAGATATTTTTCTTGTTTCTTAAGGTAGGACTGTATTGATGTAAATTTCCCTCTTAGAACTGCTTTTGCTGTGTCCCATAGGTTTTGGGTTGTTGTGTTTTCATTGTCATTTGTTTCTAGATATTTTTTCATTTCCTCTTTGATTTCTTTAACGTTTTCTTGGTTGTTTAATAGTATATTGTTTAGCCTCTGTGTGTTTGTATTTTTTGCAGTTTTTTTCCTGTAATTGATATCTAGTCTCATGGCTTTGTGGTCAGAGAAAATGCTTGATATGATTTCAATTTTCATGAACTTACCGAGGTTTGATTTGTGACCCAAGATGTGATCTATCCTGGAAAATGTTCCGTGTACTCTTGAGAAGAGAGTGTATTCTGTCATTTTTGGATGGAATGTCCTATAAATATCAATGAAGTCAAGATGGTCTAATGTGTCATTTAAAGCTTGTGTGTCATTTATTTTCTGTTTGGATGATCTGTCCATTAATGTAAGTGGGGTGTTCAAGTCTCTCACTATGATTGTGTTCCTGTCGATTTCCCCTTTTATGGCTGTTAGCATTTGCCTTATGTATTGAGGTGCTCCTATATTGGGGGCATAGATATTTACCATTGTGATATGTTCTTCTTGGATGGATCCCTTGATCATTCTGTAGTGTCCTTCCTTGTCTCTTGTAATAGTCTTTACTTTCAAGTCTAATTTGTCTGATATGAGTATTGCTACTCCAGCTTTCTTTTGACTTCCATTTGCATGGAATATCTTTTTCCATCCCTTTACTTTCAGTCTATATGTATCCCTTGGTCTGAAGTGGGTTTCTTGTAGGCAGTATATAGAAGGGTCTTGTTTGTGTATCCATTCAGCCAGTCTGTGTCTTTTGGTTGGAGCATTTAATCCATTGACATTTAAAGTGATTATTGACATGTGTGTTCCAATGACCATTTTCTTAATTGTTTTGGGTTTGTATTTGTAGGTGTTTTCCTTTTCTTATGTTTCCTACTTAGAGAAGTTCCTTTAGCACTTGTTGTAAGGCTGGTTTGGTGGTGCTGAATTCTCTTAACTTTTGCTTGTGTGTAAAGCTTTTGATTTCTCT
This sequence comes from Hippopotamus amphibius kiboko, assembly GCF_030028045.1. Taxonomy (NCBI): domain Eukaryota; kingdom Metazoa; phylum Chordata; class Mammalia; order Artiodactyla; family Hippopotamidae; genus Hippopotamus; species Hippopotamus amphibius. Next base: position 37,363,703 of record NC_080196.1, on the reverse strand, counting down.
GTCGAATCTGAATGAGATTCTTGCTGGGTAGAGTATTCTTGGCTGTAGGTTTTTCTCTTTCAGGACTTTCAGCATATCCTGCCATTCCCTTCTGGCCTGCAGAGTTTCTGTAGAAAGGTCAGCTGTTATCCTTATGGGTTTTCCCTTATATGTTGTTTGTTGCTTTTCTCTTGCTGGTTTTAATATTTTTTCTTTGTGTTTAATTGTCGTTAGCTTGATTAATATGTGTCTTGGTGTATTTCTCCTTGGGTTTATTCTGTAAGGGACTCTCTGTGCTTCTTGGGCTTGGTTAATTATTTCCTTTCCCATGTTGGGGAAGTTTTCCATTATAACCTCTTCAAATATTTTCTCAGACCCTTTCTTGTTTTCTTCTTCTTCTGGGATGCCTATGATTCGAATGTTGGTGCACTTAATGTTATCACTGAGGTCTCTGAGACTGTCTTCTATTCTTTTTATTCTTTTTTCTTTTTCCTGCTCAGTGGCAGTTATTTCCCCCATTCTATCTTCCAACTCACTTATTCGTTCTTCTGCCTCAGTTATTCTGCTGTTTATACCATCTAGAGTATTTTTAATTTCAGTTATTTTGTTGTCCATTGCTGTTTGTCCTTTAGTTCTTCTGAGTCCTTATTAACTGTTTCTTGTATTTTCTGTATTTTGTTATTGAGATTTTGTATCATTTTTACTATCTTTACTCTGAATTCTTTTTCAGGCATTTTTCGTATTTCCTTTTCATTTATTTGGTCTTGTGGGTTTTTTTCCTGCTCCTTTGCCTGCATGGTGTTTCTTTGTTTTCTCATGGTAGTCCAAACTTCAGGGGTTGCTTGTCCGGTTATATCGGGATCCTTGCAGTCCTTTCTGGTGTCCAAGGTCTTCTGCTGGTGTTCTGTTGCTTCTCTGTGGGAATTATTTCATCTTTTGGTGCATTCCCAATGCATCTGTGGAGAGGGATGCATTCCACATCCCTCTACTTTGCCACCATCTTTTCTCTCTCTAAACATTGCTTTCTTCAGTTCTTAAAACATATTCATAGTAGGTGCTTGTAAGTCTTTGCTAAACCTAGCATTTGAGGACACTCATACAGTTTCTATCAACTGCTTTTTTTTCTTGCCTATGGGTTACTCTTTACTATTTCTCTGTGTGTCCTGTAAATTTTTTTGTTGAAAACTGGACATTTTAGATCAATTTTTTGTAGCAACTTTGGATCATAAATGTTGTTGTTGCTATTTCATTTGTTTGTTTTGTAACTTGCCTTGGCTAAATCTGTGAAATGTGCAGTATATGGATAGTGATGTCTCATTTCAGTTTTGTTTTGATATCTTTATTTTCATGTATAAGCTTGGCTTTCTAAAGATCATGCTTGCATCTTCCTAGCATAGTGGTCAATGATTTCACACAGCCTCAAGTTCAAACACCAAAGATTCCCAATATTCTTACCCAAAGTTCACCAGTTTGTAACGTATAAACATGTCTCAGATTGTTATATGCTTCAGTTGATTTCCATAGTGCCAAAATGGTTGTTTTTGCTAATCCAGATTTATGGTTGCTTTGGGGGGAAAAGGTTTGCTTATCTCCTTACTCAGCCATTGTTAGAAGTTTTTACTTGACTGGTATGGTTGTAAAATGGTTTGCATGTAACAGGCTCTTTTCCCTATGAGTCTTTGGTGGGTTCTTCAAAGACTATTCAGTTGGGTCCCTCCAACTGCACCTTGTATGATATGGACTGTGCATTATCTTCCTTCAGCTGATTTTCTCCTATTTAGTTGGTTTGCCAGTGACCCACTCTGTACCAACTCTTGATATCCTGGTTCCGTAATTCTTCCAGGTAGTCCTCTTTGATGAGATATAAATATGTCTCCTGGCTCACTTTCTCACCCATGTGACCCACATATGGTTGTCAGGACACATGTATTAATCCTTGTCCTAGCAAGCCTTGAGAGTTCCAGCCTTTCCAATAAAATGACTACTCTCCTTGGATCCACCACCAAATCAATTTACCATCCATCTTTTGCCTTCTAGATTTCCAGGCTGGGGTCTGACACTGTCCATGATTCCCAATGTCAGGAAGCAGTTAGGTCCTTGAGTCATCCCCCTCAAGCTGTTCTCACTGTGGGGGTGAAAAGAAGGAATTCTGGTGCAAGCATCTCAGAGAAATCTACCTCATCACATTCCTTCTCAACTTTCACATTTCCAATTCTTCTCATAGGAAGGAGTTTTTGGAGACATGCAACCAGTTACCAGATCTTTGCTTTTGAAAATCTCCTTCTCCCTCTGAAACACTATTTTAGAATTTCTTATCTCTTGCATCTTGCTGCCTCATTACAAGTGCCAATTCAGCATCCCATTACACTCATGTTTATTTTTAGAGACTTCTTCTGGTCCCCTTCAGACTAAACAATGTTTCTGAAAGTTACGGGATGTTCATGGATGTTATGTGAGAAATGGGTCCTGTGAGGAAATAACTTTGGGGAGTACTGTGCTGAGCTGAGTTCGGCAGGTCTCTTTTGCTGTGGGACTTCTCAGAACTTTTCATATGCTAATAGGCGCTGTGAATTTCCAAGGTGTGTGTGTGGAGGGGGATAGAATATATAGTTTTTATCAAATTTATTTGATCATAAGGAACACTCCCTCTGCCTTTTTTGGCAAGCCATTTAAAGGGATTAGTATTCTATAGAATCTATTTTGGACATTGAATCTTGGCCTGGAATTGCAATTGGCCTGGAAGGTACCGGTGGGAAGGGAAGGTATTTTCTTCTTCATCCAAAGGAGGCAATGTACTCTCGACATTCACCTCATCCGAATCACAGTGATTCTGAAAATTTCATGTGCTTTTCCTTTTTTTAAAAACCTGCATGTAGTTGAGCTTTCTTTCCCTCCATTAGATTGAATTCCTTATTGATGGAAACCCCATCTAATGCAACTTTGCATCGCCAAGGCTTACCACAGTGCCTGAGACTTAGGAGGATGAGTGAACAAATAGCATTAGAGAAGGATGTCTTTGCTGCTGCTTCTGCTACTGCTTCTTTCTTTTAAAAAAAGTAAGAAAAAGTCCCTATACTTGAGTCCCAAACCACATATATGCATCAATCAAACAAGCCTATTGGGTGTTTATGAAACTCCCCAGTGTCTGAAAATCTGGGCTTATGAATAACTGCAGGAGGATTCATTAGATGTGTAAATGTCCTTGCTTTCTCCAAGGGCAACTAGGGTGGGTTTTCTCTTTCTTTATTTCTGTGTGTGTGATTGTATACACACAGCTGAAGAGATGAGTTGCTGAGAACTTACCAAAAGCAATGAATGGGATAAAACAGATTGCCAAGTTACTGAGTGATAATTAAGAACAGATTCCTAACATCATCACTCTACCATTTTTAAGATATTTTCCCTTAAAAGACAAAACCACCAAATGATGAAATGTGTCATGCTTCTCCTGATGTCCCTTAGTCTTCCAAATATCTGGGCTCAGTTGCATATATACCTATATGCCAGCCCAAAGTCACAAAGACCCGAAGGTTGAAAGCAGCCTCAAATTATTTTTCGACAGAGAAAAGTGTGTGTGTGTGTGTGTGTGTGTGTGTGTGTGTGTGTGTGTATGACCTATGTTCATCCCTTGTATAGGTCAGCTGGGAAGATTTCTTTCTCTCAAACATTTCAAAATACAATTTTACCTTGAAGCTGACTGGAGCACTTAGTCCTGAGCATTCTTTTTCAAAGGGTTTTGAGCTACTGAAAGTGGGACCATCATAGGAGTTTGTATGTAGCCCTGACTGCAAAGACTCTGGCTCCAGAAATAACAAAAGCAGCTGTGGCTACTCGTGGGCATGGCCTTCCCCAGCCTGGGGACCCTGAGTTCTGATCACACATTGTCTGTGGAGGTCAGGAAGGAATTCCACCCCCTTTCTCACCCACTCAAGCACTCTGCACACTGTGCTTATATCCCGTCCCACATCTGGCCAGGTGTGGTGCCTTACTGGCCTCTGCCAGGGGGGCCACATACCGGATTAGACACACGCACAGCCTGCCTTGCTGTGGGGGTGGAGGGCTGCCGCCACAATGTCCCAGGATTGTGTGTCTTGTGGTTAAACACTTAGGGTTTTGACGCAGGCAAGGCAGCAGAACCGACCCTCAAAGCTGCTGCAAACAACCTGAGAAGGCTTCTCAAAAATGCAGTCCTGCGCCTCGGAAGGAGACGGCCTTTATGGGGGCAATTTTCCAATCGCTGCCTATTTGGTGTGGTCATGTCTGAGCCAGGGGAGGCTTCTTAACTCCAGGAAAAGATGTTTGCAGAGAGCTGGATGCCAGGAACCTGGTGAATTGTACGTTAATGTTAAGTGCATTCTTGGTATTAACTAACAGAAGGGCTGTGTGTGTGCAGAGGGGGATGTGGAGATGGGAAAGGGCAAAGAGAGGAAGAGGCATGTGGAATAATGGCCATCTGTAATCATAAACATTCTGTAATTCAACCCTCACTCAGGCACCATGGGGTTGATCCTCCTTTTATTCCATATTTTTTTTCAGAGAAGCTAAATGATGCTCTTACTCAGCTGTAAGAGCTAGAGCTGGGCTTAGAAACCAGGCTTTTCTGATGCCATGTTCTAAGGCCTTTCTACAAACCTCCTAAGACATCTTCAAGCAGTTCATGTCCCATTGGCAGGTTTTTTCCAGGAAGAAATTGTGGTACCTCTGACTTTTTCTTTAGTTGCAGTCTTAGAAGTTACTGTCAGTTAATGGAAGTATAGGAGGCCTGTCCTAATCAATGAAGATTACATCCCTTAATATAGGTGAGAGAAGCAGGACAGCCCATGAGCAAAACACCTGACGTGTGATGTGTCTGTGCTGAACCGGGCCCAGTTTATGACAAGCTTCTTCTGCCCTCTAGGTATTACCAGCAGCCTTGATACAGAGTTTGGCACCTTCCCTAAGCAGAGCCTGGGGTCAGCAGGTGGCTTCCGACAGCCTCAGTGGTGGGATGAAAGAGACCTTACAATTCTGAGTGTTCCTCTTCCTCTCCAGTCTCAAAAGAACTCGATGAAGTAGGGACTTTCGATCCATTCGCCTCATTTAACCTTGTCAACAATCCTTTGGGATGGAATGTTCTTCATCTCCTGTTATTGCTGAGAAACTGTATTAGTCAAGGTTCTCCACATAAACAGAACCAAAAGGATATGTGTGTGTGTGTGTGTGTGTGTGTGTGTGTAGATAGACAGATAGATGGATAGATTTTAAGGAACTGGCTCACGTAATTGTGGGGGCTTGATGAGCTCCACATCTAATGTGGCAGGCTGGCAGGCTGGAGATCCCGGAAAGAGCTGAAGTTGAAGTCGGAAGGTTGTCTGCTGGTAGAATTCTGGAGGTCAGCCTTTGTTCTATTACAGCCTTCACGTGGTTGCACGAGGCCCACCCACGATAGTGGTTTCCCAATTTAAATGTTAATCCCATTCAAAAAACACCCTCATGGAAACATTCAGGATAATATATGACCAAATATTTGGGAACCCAGCCAAGTTGACACATAAAATTAACCATCACAAACACTAAGATTCAGAAAGTTACCTGCCATGCTGAGCTCACAGAGGAGGGAAAGGCAAGGCTGGGGATTTAACCAGGTCTGATTCCAACACCTAAATTCTCTTCACCGTCTTCTTTAGCCTGTGTCGGTAAACTGGGGAAGGGTGCGTGCTAACCATCACGTTGGTCAGATGGCTACCCATGCGATTCTCATGGATGCATCACAAGGTCTTCGCTGAGTGCTCTGGGTCCACGCAATACAGACTAGGAGCTCTGGCCCTGGGAAGAGGGCAAGGAGGGACCTTTGTGAAGCCTCCTTCTCCCACGAGTCAGCTGGGCCTTGGAAGTCCGTGGTTGACTTGGGAGTGGGGACAAGCTTGCTGAACTATTTGCGGATCCCTCCGGGAGCAGCTGGAATCTTCCAGATGAGCAGTGCGCTACAGAGAGCCTCACTGTGTTCAGGGGACGTTCCTGGGATATGCAGGTGACTGACAGGTGAAGAAAAATGGAGCCCCACCCCCAACCCCTGGGGCAGTCTTGAGAATAGATTACCACCCCCCACATTAGGGTTCTGTGTGTGATAGTGTTGGGAATAGGGGGTGAATCAGATGATCTTGGAAGGGGCCCTCCCAGTTTACAGATTCTTCAGGGCTCGCCAACCTCAAAAACAGCCTCTTAGCATTGAGAGCCACATATTTCATAAGCTTCACCTACTCCTCTTCCCAACAGAGCCCAAGTAAGCTCACCTGGGGAGGGATGGAGACCACCCCCCCCCCCCCCCAGAATTGGTGCACAGCCTTACTCCCCGGTTCCCATCATTGCCCACCACCTCTAAGTCTCCAGCCCTCTCTCACCTCATCTTTAATCCCTTTCTTTCTCTCACTTTGCCTGGAATAAGTTAACGAGGATATTCTAAAAGGACTTAATTCTAAAAGGAGTTAATGAGGCTGTTCTATCTCTCATTAGGTCTGCCTCTTCATTTCTGTTGTGTCTGTTTCTGCTAACTTCCATTAACTCTGCTACATTTCCTCACGACTGTGGACAAGTAGATCGGCCTGTGGCGTGATCTCTAAGGGAGGATGATCACACCATAGCTTCCGACGCTAGAAATGAGTCAGTCACAAAACTCTCTCATACTCTAGTCACTTTCCTGCATCTTTTTTACATTAATAATTAAAAATAGATACCATTTATCCACTACTTGCCATATGCTGGGCAAATATAGACAAAAACAGGTGAGGAAGCAGGATTAACGCTGAGAGGAAAACGGAGGTTAGACTGTAGATCCAGGCGTAGAAACAATGGTTGACTTTCCTAGACAGTCGTGGAGGCTGTGGTGGGACTCAAAAGAAAGGAGGAAATCACAAGAGGAGAGTCGGTGACAGGTAAGAGAAGGATGGTGGCTGACAGATCCCTGGGGAACATCCAGGTGGAAGAAGGACAAGGCAGAGAACCTGCACAGGGAAGTTGTCATGCTGGGAAGACGTCCCTGAGAGAGGGTAGTGCTTCAAGAAAGGGGTGATCTAAGCATCTCAAAGGGCGGACAGTGAAGAGTGCCAAGACTGGACTCAACTAAAAGGCCATGTGCTTGGTGCTTTGTGACGACCTAGAGGGGTGGGATGGGGTGGGATGGGGTGGAATGGGGAGGGTGGGAGGGAGGCTCAAGAGGGAGGGGATATGAGGATATATGTATAAATATAGTCGATTCACTCTGTTGTATAGCAGAAACTAACACAGCATTGTAAAGCAATTATACTCCAATAAAGATATATAAAAAATAAATAAAAAGTTAAAAAAAAAAAGGTCACGTAACCTTAGCAAGAGCAACTTTGGGGATTCAGGGCAGAATGTCAGAGGGTAGCTGGAAGATGAGGGGGATTCCGGGAGACAATGGACTGGACTTAATTCCCCAAATGGACTGAGGCACTTTCTAGTTCCAGAATTTACTTTCAATCTCCTTCATCTTGGTTGAATCAAATAGAATTCATGCCGAATGAGCAGCAATAAGGATTCTTCACTGGACTTTGTCATTGTGTTATTAAAGTTGTTGCAGGAAATACACAGAACTGGAGTCAGAAGAACTAGGTTAGGGTCCAAGGGCCCCTTATTTTGTTGACTGTGTGATCTTGGGCAGGATATTTATCAAATATGGCTTCTTTTCTTATATAAAAATGGAGGTTTTAGTGATGCTTCCCCAAATTGTGAAGTCACAGGAGATATATGTGAATAGGCTTTGAAAACTATAAAGAATGATGTCAGTATAAGGTTAAAAAGAATCATCGTGCGTATGAGCTAATGCTCAGGAATCGTCACAATATTATATTTTGGTGGGTTGACGGGAGTGTATCAGGTAAGATCATACTTGGCTGAAAAAAAACACGACTCGCTTATTATAACTTGAACAGATAGGAGTTTATTTTTCTCAGCGGACAAGAAGTCAGAGGAAAGTTCAGCCACGTGTGGGTGTCATCTAGGGCCTCAGCTCCTCCAGGAGCTCCACCATCCTTAAGTAAGTGGCTTTTGTTCTCAGGGTTGCAAGATGGCTGCTGTATCTCCAGGTATCATATCTATGTCCTAAGAGAGAAGAAATGGGGGAAGAAGGAATAGGGAATGTCAAAGGGTCAAAGGGGCATACCATCTGAACCTGACATTTTGTTAGAGAGTTTTTATAGAAGCTGCCCCCTGCCTTCTGCAGGCCAACCTCCCTGGCTGGAACTGGGTTTCACAGCTATCTCTAGCTACAAGGGAGTCTGGGATGGTGACTATTGTAGATTTCCAGTTTCTTTAGTTGAGGAAGGCACGGGAGAATGGGGCTTGTCAACGGGCTTTGGAAGCCAATGAGCAGTGTCCACCACAGAGCAGAGCACACCTTGCCAATGGAACTTTGATGGGAGGAAGGGGATGGAGGGATGTGGCAGTGGACAGGAGGACAACTTGACAGTGACCAAACAGCAGGGCTCTAGGCTCTCTGTGGCCTGGACCAAAACCTCTTGGCTGTCCCCCATCAAAAGGCCCTTCTGGCAGTCATCTGCTGCCAAAAGGGTAAACACATTCCAAGTCCTTGAGTCTCTGGCGCACTGTAACTGCGGTTAGAACACACTCCTACCTTTACCCCGTCTAGGCTGACGGGAAGCTCACTAGAGCTGTGTTGTTCGGGTGATGATTTGTGGTTCTCCGTGTTCCTTCTCCTTAATGGGGAGCTAAATACCTACACACTTATGCTCTCCAACTGTACAAGCAATTTGCATCCCATGCATATCATTTTGCAGTTCATTCTCCAATCTGTGGGAACCATGTAGGATAAGGCATTACATTCTCTCTTTCTCTACTCTGGAAAGACGGTCCTTAAACCAAACCATTTCCCTAAACCCCTTCCAGCTAGATGGAGAAACAGACAACCATCAGAATCCAGACCTAGACACCTAGAAAACTCTACCTGGGTAGAGTTTGGTGGGGGACAGCCAAGATGTTTTTGTCTAAGCCACAGAGGGCCCAGAGCCCTGCTCTTTGGTCACTGTCAAGCTGTTCGCCTGAGCATCATACCACCAGCAGAGGCACCACCTGCCTGCTCACTTCTGGGAGTGTGGGCAACACAGAAAAGATCCAGACTTACTCTGAGGGTGGTGCCAATCATGGAGTCGCTCTTGACTAAGGCAATTTCCAGTTCAGACCAGGAGATGGATCACAATCACATTTAAGAAAAAAAATTAAAAGCAATTTTAAAAAGTATGAATAAGAGCTATTGTAAACGGCTCAAACTCTGTATGCAAGCAATGAAGTAAGATGAATTGACTGGTACTGAGTTGGAAAAGCTATACAGAGGCAGGGAGTGTGGAACATAATTTAATAAAAATAAACTTTTTTTTTTTTAACGCACCCACTCCCAAAGAAGAAATGGAAAAGTTGTTAGGGTGTGGACCAGAGCTTCTAATTAGCTGCTTTGCTCTTCCTGATTTATCTTCTTTTCTTGCCCTAGCACCTTCTTGGGACTTCGTGTCCGCGGAGGGACTTGGTCGAAGGAGAGGACTCGCCGCCCACCCCCAGCACCTGACCTCCTAGCCGGCTCCGACCAGGGGAGGAGCAAGGAGAAACCCACCGCCTAGGTCCCCACTTCTGCCTCCTTGACCCTCACATGTTTCCAAAACAGAGGGAGCCCTGAGAAGGCTCCCTGCCAGGGCTGGAAACAGCCACCCTCATTGTCTGCCTCGCCCTGCCGGCTGCGCTCTCCCTGCCTCCCTCCCCTGCTTTCTGTCTGAAAGTGTGAAAATTACAAATCCCAAGGAACTGCAATCAGAACTCTACCTAGGGAAAATGCAGAGTATCCTTGCCATAAATATCCCGCTCCAAGACGCCTGACGTCAGAGCGGGGCGGGCGGGCGCGAGGCCGGCCCAGGGGGAGCGGCGCGGTTTCGGTCGGAAGACAGCGAGCTCAGTTCAGCGCGGAGCGGGCGCGGCGGGCGGCGGGCGGCGGGCGGCGGGCGCGCAGCCGGGCGCGGGGCTGCGGGAGCGGCGGACGCGCCATGGGCGCCCCGGGGTAAGTGCGGGCGGCCGGGGGCGGGGGGACCGCGGCAGGCGTTCCGGGGCACTTCCCCACTTCTCTCCCCCTCTACTTTCTTTCTAAGGCTGAAAAGGGATTGGAGAGGCAGCGGCTCCGCGGGCTGCCTGTTTTGTTTCTCCAAAGTGCTTGCGGGAGCCGCCGAGGATACTTGAGTGGCGGGCTCCGGGGCCTGCGTGCGTGTCTGTGCCGATGGGTGTGATTTGCGTGAGGGTCTGTGTCTGTCTGGATGGGCACATCTGGACACAGGAAATGTCTTTGGAAAACTTTAAAAAAAAAATAATGCTTATTTGTGGCTTTGAAAGCTGATTCCTTCTTGTCACAAGTGGACAGACATAGCCGGTGCCCCCCAGACGGACAACTTTTTGGTGGTGGCTTTTTCCGGTTCAGCTCGTGCCTTTCTTGGGGTGATTTAACTCTTTACAAGCCCCCGGCTCCCACTTGCAAGCCTGGCTCCTGGCCAGCAGGCTGGGCAGAGAGAGCAGGGAGGTTCTTGCTCTCAGAAGCAGTGGGACTTGGGAGAGGGAAAGAGCATCCCAGGAAAGGGGTCCTGAGTGGGTAGCCCAGCACCTGCGGCTGCTGCCCATCCATCCGCCCGCTGTGGCCCTGACAGCGTCCAGCAATGCGGCTTTGACTTAACTGGGAAGGAAGGATCTGGTCTGGAGGCAGGTAATTGCAAAGGGGAAGGAGGAGGGGTAGGAGGCGGTGGTGGCCAGGACTGAGGTTCTGTGTCCAGCCCTGCCCGGAGAGTGGAATGGATGTGTCTGCCACATGCGCCCACGGTGGGGGCCGTTGGGGGTTTTCTGGGAGCGCCTTGGTGCCCCAAACAAGATGCAAGCTCGTAACATAAAGAAACATGTCTGAGCTGTGGGGTGGAGGAAGGGGGGCGGTGGGGGAGAGCGAGAGAGATTTTTATCAAAATTGAACACAGATTGTTGAGGTCTGGGCTGACTTAACCCTTCTCTCTCTGCCTTGGCCACTTTTCCACAGTCCTGTGGTGGATTTGTGAAGTTCCTGGGAAGGTGGGAAGGAAAAAAATCACACCTCCCCAGGAAAGAGTCCCTGGAGATTTTCCTTAAAGCCTACAAAGGTAACAGAGCAACTTCCCATCTTTGAGTAGTTTCAAGTTTTGTGTCCACCCCCCAAGTTTGGTGTCAATTTCTTGGACTTCTCTGAAAAGTTGGCTGAAGGAGGGAATGGATTTTCCCTAGGATGTAGAGGGGCAGTTGTGCTCTACTGAGTGTAGGAGGAAGCGGGGCTGTGTAGATCCACCAGCCCTGGGTTGCCCAGTGTTCACACTGGGTGTCAATAGCTGTTCAGGAAACCAGTGACCACTAAGAGAGCCCTTTCAGCTTCATCCTGCCCGGGTTGCTGGTTTTATATTTTGCATTAGAACCAACCTACAGTGTTTGGGTGGGAGGAAGATTACTGGACTCTCCCTGTGTCCTAGAAAAAAAGGAGAGAATAAAATAAAGGGACAGGGAGGAAATCTGGATACAAAAACGGACCCACAGGAAGTTGAAGATTTGGGAAGGATTTTAGAAATTATATAAATTGACCCCTAGGGAAGAGCTATAAAAGACTGAGCAGACAGCAATGTCAGGTATTGACTTCTTTAACTTCAGGAGTATGTCTTCAACTTGAGTGCAGAGCAGAAAGAGGAAATTGCACCAAGGGCCGTGTAAACAAAAGTGCGTGTAAGTGGGTGGCGGGGTACCCACGAGATGCACGTGCAGGCGCCTGTTTATGCATTGGTGACTGCGTAGGGATGATCGTGGCCTCAGGCCTGGAAGTGTAAACGGGCCATTTCTCAGTTGCTCTGGGAGCTGCATCGACACCCATCTCTCCATTTAAAAAAGAAAACAAAAAAAGCAAAAAAACAACTGTACTATTATTGTCTTGTTCCCTGGTAGCTGCACACTCCAGCTCCTAACTCCTAGCTGAGTTTCCAGAGCTTTTTCTCCAGATCTTGAGATGCTGAGGGAATACGCATGCCCCCATCAGGACAGAAAGAGGAGAGAAACTTCTCCTGGGCATTAGGACTTCGGAGAGAGTCAGGAGTTCAAGAAGGGGGTGGGGGAGGGGTGGGGGTGGGGAGACCAGTAGAAAGGCCCGTGGAGGTGGAGGTTTTTAGTTTTGGTGAGTGTGAGGGAGGTTGAAAGACTACTGCTTTCAGTGGAAAAATGTCCCCTCCCCAGTCTTCCTTCCCAACCCCCTGTCCCCAAAGTTTTTTTTTTTTTTTTTTTTTGACACAGAACAGGTTAAACTTTTGCCGTTACTGAAGAGCTTGGATCCAGAGGTAAAGAAGAGGGTGGGGTGAAGTGTAGGTGGTCAGGAGGGTGCAAAGAGCATCAGTGAGGCAGAGGCTGGAGTCTTTCTTACAGTGCAGCTGATGGAAGTAATGATTTCAGTGTTCCCACTCATTCCCACCATTTACAAATAGAAGGCTGAGTACCCAGGGGTGGAGGGGATGCATCTGGGAATCTATGGTGGCCTCCTGTCCCAGCACTGGACTTCTTGCGGACAGCTGAGGGTGAGAACTGGGCTCTCAACCCTTTCATCACCCTCTCTGGAGGGTCAGTGGAATCCTGACCCTTTTGGGTTTGCTCTGGGGGACATTTCACCAACTTCGGACCTGGGATGGATTCTCAGGACACTGACACTTGGGCTGATATGGAAGCCTTCTCACTGGCCCTTCTCTCAGCTCAAACTTCTGGCCAGCTCTTTGGTCATCTTTGAGATCAGGAAACTTTGAGCAAGTGCATTCTTAGGCTCTCCAGAAGGTCCAAAGGGCAAAGGCACCTGGCAGAAAGAACCACTTAGAGGATGTCCTTGGCTTTGACAGCAAATGACCCTCTAAATCTCCACAGCCAGAGTCTCTGTGTTCAGGGATCCTGTGTCCTTCAGCTCTGGACTTCAAATGCAGCCTGGCACAACGGGAAGAGTACACACATCAGAGCAGTCTGCCCTGGGAGAGAAATAGTAACCTAGGATACATTACTTATTCTTTCTGAGCTTATTAAGCTTCCTCACCTGTAAAACGAGGATGATATTTACCTCACAAGGTTGTCACAAACATGATATTTATGCAAAGGGACTAAAACAGAGCTAGGAATGTTGTACACCCTTAATAAAGGGAATCTCATAATTTTATTTTCCAGTTTTTTAGCCATCAGGAGCCCGTGTGGTTTGGAAAGGACCTCTTCTCAAATCTGGCTACATGTTTTCCACTATTGAAGGCCTTTGGGTGGAGTTTCTTTCCTCCCGCTAGAAACATTGGCTAGTGGGGATTATCCAGGAGCATGGCTGGTCCGTTATCCTGAAGCGTGGGAGGGGGCACCAGGCATCCTGAATATCTGGTCTGGAAACCATCCTGCGTTTGAGCTCTTGGAAGAGAGGAGGCAGCAGAGCTGGTTGTATGTGTGTGGTGTGGGATGTGGCGGGGTTGGGAAGATGGGGGTGGGGCAGGAGGATCAAGGACCAGTGGAGTCTTGAAGGACAAGCCCGAGGTCAGAGGCAGGCACTACTCCTCAAGGGTGCTCAGGTCAGAGTGAGAGGGGAGGATCTGATGGCTCGTATAAATGGAAGCTTCAGCCATCTGTAAACATCTTGGTGGGCATGGGCTGGGGAGGCTGCCCCCTCCCTGATGGACACGCTGTCTAGCGGTGTGGTGTGGCTGGTCCAAAGGATGGAAAGAGCATCTGATGTGGAGAAAGCAGCTGCAGGTTCTCTTGGCCCATATCACAGCTTCTAAGTTATCCTTCAAGTTGACATTTAAGACTTTGAAGATCACATTTGTTTCTGTTTTGTTCAAGCTCTCTCTTTAACCATGACCTGGGATGGCTTTTCAGCTTTTAAGAGGCTCAGCCAGTGGCCAACTTCTCTTGAGATGGCCCAGATTGGGGGTCAGTGAATTCCTCACTCCTGGCAGTATCTGTTTCTCCAAACTCTCTCCTCACATTTTTTTGGTTTGTTTGTTTTTTTGTTTCATTATGAGGTTATAAAACTGCCCCATCCAAATGCTGTGCAGTGAGGCAATGCCTTTCCTTTTGACCCGTGGATCATCGTGCTAGTACTAGGTGAGACTTGTCAGACTACGGGCATTAGCAGGTGTTGAGGGGTTCTTTCTGGGTCTCCCTGTCCAAAAAAAGAGGAAATAAGGAAAGAAAAAAAACCTGGGAAGAAGAAACTTGGTGGCTCTTTGAATCCTGGCTGAACAGGAGCTGGATTATTTGTAGGCTGCCCCGTGGGTCTGTGCAAAGAGCTTCAGAATCAACAAGACCCAGGTTTGAGTTCTGGAACCTTTGGGTGCGAAGCTGTTCAGCCTCTGTGAGTCTTCTTCATCTGTCAAATGAGAACAAGAGGTGTTCTCACTTCCCAGGTGTGTTCTGAAGATGAAATGAAATAATATACGGGAAGAACCTAGCACACTGATGGGTGCTCAGCAAGATGGTTATGTCCTTCCCTTTTTAGTCCAGAGCTCATGAAAGTACATGGGTTTGGGCATTTGTCAGTGAGTCAAAGTAAATAAGCCACTTATTCACGGCTTCACAACACTACTCAGAAGTCTGCTATCACTGCCTAGAGATGGAGACCTTCACTATAAAAGTGGGGCACAGATCTTTGCTCCCCATACCAGACAAATGGCAGTCCCATGCGATGCTCTACTAGAATAAAGGAAAGGCCACCAGTTCACTCACCCGTGAACCTGGGCTGTTAGTGAGCTACCCATAGAGCTTGCTTTAGAAATCCCAAACACTGCCTTGGTCCAAAGAATCAAGGTCAAAACTGGGGAGGGAAATCATTGAGGTAGGACCTAGCATTAAAGCTGAAAAATAATGGTATGACAATAGTACCTGACATTTGTATAGCAGCCTACAGGTTGAAAAGCATGTGGCCTCTTTCCATCCTCGTAACAATCCCATGAGATGGGTATTATCCACATTCTACAGCTCAAACTGGGGGCTTAAAAGACTTCCCCTATTTCACAGTACGTGGAAAACAGGAGGTGAACAGCTACGCAAGCAGCAGGTCTCAACCCATCACCTGGGAAACTTGTAAAATTATCAGTGCCTAGGCCCACCCTAGGTCAATTAAACTAGAATCTCTGGGGCGTGGGGCTCAGGAATCGATTGTTGTGCAAGCTCCACAAGTGATGTAAAGTAAAAGTTGAGAGCCACGGGTCTAAGGGAAGCGTGAAGAGGATCAAGGTGAGGAGTTAGGGTATCAGGAACAGGTGAAACAAACAACCAAATCTTTGCTAGGATTTAAGGTCCACGAGGGTGGAGACTTGCGTGGTTCTCCTTCTACCCAGAACCTAGAACGTGTTGGGCACGAGGTAGACACGTGGTAAATGCTGGCTGAATGTGTGAATGAACAGACTACTGTAGATTAGGAGCTGACAATTTCAACAGCTAACTCCAGCCTGTCACCTTGTTGTGTAAGTAAACGAGCCTTTTACGTTATTGGAACATCGCCACGCCGTTTGCTTATGTGTTGACTGTGGCTGCTTTCATGCGAAAAGGGTGGAGTTGAGGGTTGTAATAGAGGCTGTGTGGTTTGCAGGGCTGAAAATATTTACTGTCTGGCCCTTTAACAGAAAAAGGTTGGTGGCTCCTGCCCTGGTTCTCAGAGTGAACAGAGCAAGTGTATTCTAAGGAGGGTCGTTACAGCAAGGTGGTCAAGAGTATGGATTCTAGAATTAGACAGACTGTGTTTGAATCCTGACTCCACCACCTAACAGTTGTAAGAACTTGCGTATTATTTCACCTTTCTGAGCCTCAGTTTTCTCATCTGAAAAATGGGGATGTAATAAATAATACCGCCCTTGCAGGATGGTTGCAAAGGTTTACCCCTGGCAAAGAGTAAGCACTCAACAGACGTTAGCTATCCCTATGATGGTGGTGGTTGTAGTTCCTGGCAACTAACCAACTTGAAGGAAAACTAAAGTCCACATCTAAATCCAGTATCACAAACAGAATAATGGCTGTGGTGTGGTAGGGGAAAATAATCAGTCGGTAAGCTGGTGTGAGGAAGAAGGACTGATGCGGGGTTTTTGAGGTAAAGGGGGTCTTTTCAAGACAACACAGGCCCCGACGTGTGAGTGAGGTGCTGTTTGGCTGATGGGGGTGTCATCTCCCCCATCAATGCCCATCATCTCTCAAGGTTTAGCTTAGGCTTTATTTCACGGAGTCCATCACAAGCATGTCCCACCACTATGCCCTTGTTTGTACTTCGTTCTACCCAAGTCCTCATCTTCCTGGGCTACTTGTCCTGCCAGGCTCGCTCAGGTGGCCTCTTGGCTCCCAAACTCCCTTTGCAAGGCTCCCCCGCCCCCAGTCACCCCTCCCTCCTCCCTCCAGCAAACTTAGCACGCAGCTCTCATATAACATCTAACAGGTTGCCTCACTGTCAAGGCGGGACTGAGTCTCCATCTTGCCTTCTACATGTTTGGAGCCCATAAAAGTCAAATTGCAGTGTAGAAGCCACACCTGGTAGCCAGACAGTGTCAATTAAACCCTTGGTTCAACTCAGTGACAGCTGAGTTAACTCTTGAGGAATGCGTATGGGACTTGGCCGGGTGCTGACGGGTTTGCAAGAGCACATCCCCATAGCCAACCAGATAGAGAAGAGGAGTCCAGTTTAGAGACCACGTGGATCCTTTGTGTCCTCATCCCCCTGCACTGCAGTGGCTCCTGCCCTCTGGAACACCTCTCCTAAGGGGTAGCCAGGGACAGGCAAAGAGGGAAGAAACTTAAAACCAGTTCTTTGGCTTCTTGTCAGCAGATGTGGTGAGCAGTTGGGTTTTGGCGCCTCTGGGCTTTTCATGTCCATGTGCCAAGATAACTGGGAGTTGGCTTGGTGTGGTCAGCTCTCATTAGCACGGTAACGGAGAGAGGCATGGTCACAGATAATAGCAAACAGCAGATAATTCACAGCATTGCCATCTGAATACATAATTCGGTGTTGCATAATTTTTATGGATTTTAGTGGCAGGTTTACGTTGGTGGCAAATATATACCGTATATGGAATAATATTAAAATTATCTTCTAATGATTAAGGAGAAGGCATAGAAGAATCTCAGCCTTAAATATTCCCCTTGAGGAATCCCAAATGGACAGTTAGGAGCTGATTTCTAAGAGGGGAGGGAAGAGAAGAGAGGGAATGAAATAGTGTTTTATATGTCCTTGCTATGCACATTGGCACCATGTCAATAATTGTTTAAAATGTATTCTTTATTTGATTTTTCAAAGTATGACAGTAATTCTTGCTTTCTTAAACACATGAATCGATATCATGCAGAGATACAAAAAGACAAGTGGAAAACGGATAGCATCTCCACCCCTCCTCCACACCCTGGGAATTAATGTTTATAGCCTAGGATTAATCCTTCCCTGTCTTTTCCTTTGTTCATACAAATACTACAGGTGTGTATACACGTATGGTGGGGTCTCATTGTTTGAGTGTTTTTCACTGAAATGGAATCTTTGTCTATTACTCTGCGGCACACTTTTTTTCCCTTTGACCATTTATCAAGATCAGCCCTGCGATGGATGGAACTCTTTATTTTTTTCTGCTTTATTTATGCCTAGACACACACAGCTGCATATGTTTGTAGCGAGGTTCACTTTTTATCAGTCAGTTATGAAATGTGGTTTCATCCTTGCTGATCACCAGTTTGGGTCCCTGAGCCTGACAAACCACGCGTCCATCACCCAGGAAAACTGTGTGATTGAGGTACCTAGTCTGTGACCATCCTGGGTATGGCTACATGCTGTGTGTGGTCCTTGTTTGTCCCCTAGGGAAGCCATTGCGCATCAGGCCCTGTGGCTGCCTCCTCCTTCACATCAGATTCAGTCTTCCCTCCTTGGGTCTCTTCAGTCACTGAATAGGTAGGAAGAACAGCAGGAAACACCAAAGACTGATACGTTGGATTGGAGAACAATGCTGATGGAGCAAGTCAGGCAGTGCGGGATAATGGTCGGGTGGGTGGACCCTTTGCTTGGATCAGCTCACTGCGTCCCCCCAGCCCCCCTGCAGGACTGACTCCCAGTGGCAGGCAGTGCTGGCAGGGCTCAGCCCTCTTTGGAATTGCCTCTGCTGAAGAGAGTTGCCCCGCCTGCAGTCTCTCCTACTGGGTCACCTGCATCCAATGACCAGTGGGGCCCCTCTGTCCCAATGGGAGGAAATTCTAAAGGGCATCCCAGCTTCAGGGCTCCCCATGGGGTTAGCTGAGGCCTTCATCGAGGCTACCTGGCAGCTCTGTTTCTCCCTTTGCCCAGTGCCACCTCCTACCTGAACCTCCCTCCCATGAGTGTTTGATTGCAAGAACCCTTCCTACCTGCCCCATTATTTTCCAGATAATTGTCGGTAGCTATGTCAGCATATGAAAAAGTGCATTTTTTTCTTGTGCTCTATTTTGTGTGTTTTCTGGGTGAGACCCAACTGATTTCTCCACAAATAGAGTTGTGTCATAACTGGGAAGGCTGAGCAAATGTTTTGATTTTGTTGCCAAATTTGCATTTGCCCCTGCTCCCTTCCCCAAACCCCCAATGCTAGGCTGAGGGGCGTGGGCCCTTCAGCTTGGAAGCGTGACCAGATGGCTTTGTTGCTATCCTGCCTGGAGATGGGGGCTGGACAAGTTGACCTTTGGGAATTCCCCTCTATCTTACTGGTGCTTCTGCTATATAAAGAGGGTGGTCTCAGGGGGCCCTGTTGGCCCACTGGGAGCCACCTTCCTGCCTGTATAGGTATTCACATCATGCCTGCCTGGGTCTCACCATATCTGATCCATCCTTACGGGGGTGTTTGTTTCTTACTGATTTGTGCCAAGCACGGGAGGTCTTTGGTGCTGTGTTTTTGAACGTTCCACTTTCCGGATTGTGTACACTGATTGCCTGCCCGAGTGCCAAAGCAAAGCTTGACTGCATGATGGATTCTTTTATTTTTTTCCTTTTTTTTTTTTTAGAACTTTTATTGAGATGCAATTGACATACAATAAAATGCATATATTTAAAACATACAATTTGATATTTTTTTCTTATTAGTAATGTATATATGGCAATCCCAAACTCCCAATTCATCCCACCCCAAACCCCCCGCTTTCCCCACTTGGTGTCCATATGTTTGTTCTCTGCATCTGTGTCTCTGTTTCTGCCTTGCAAACCAGTTGATCTGTACCATTTTTCTATATTCCGCATATATGTGTTTAATATACGATATTTGTTTTTCTCTTTCTCACTCACTTCACTCTGTATGACAGTCTCTAGGTGCCTGATGGATTCTTGATGTGCAGGACTCAGGGACCCAGACTTACAGCTAACGTCTGAGCACATTTTGGGGGGTCAGTGTCAATACTCGCTGCCTCACTTCCTCTCAGACACCACAGCCCCCAGCCTCCAGTTCCCCTGATCAGCCAGCGAGGGAAGGGAGTGATTCCAGGTCAGTGGGGAAATCCATCAGTATCTCCAAAGTGTCAGAGGCAGCTTTGAAGTTTGTTTACAGCAAATTCGGAGTTTCTGTGGACTTTGGGCAGTAGAAAGGCCAAGCCATTTTAACTCTTCTTTTCTTTTCATTTTTTAAAAAATCTCCATCAATATATTTATCAGTCTGTTCCCGATCATGTGACAGTGGGCTGGCAGCTGCCCAGAGAGAGTTAGGAATTGCCTGTGCCTTTCCGAGACACTCAGTTGATAATTTACTATTACCACTGCCCTGAACAGAGGTGATGTTATCGATATCCATGGCTCCTGAATGGAAGCTGGGACTGACAGCTGATAAACAGACCAGACCTCTGGTAAAAAAGCTGTAAGTCGGAGCACAAGCACTGGCTTCAGATTCTGGCTCCACTTCATGCTAGCTATGTGGCCTTGCACGAGTTACTTCATCTCTCTGTGCCTTAATTTCCTTATCTGTAAAATGGGCTGTTATGAAGATAAAGTTAATGCGTGATTTGGTAAAAAGAAAAAAATAGTACTTGAAAGCACGGCTGTCACATAGTAAGCACTAGGAAGTGTTAGTGATGATGACGATGGAGATGATGATGGAGATGATGATGGAAAACAGGGACCCAGTCTCATTAATTCTGTTGGCCCCGCATTCTGCTTGGGACAGAGCTGGGACCCAACAAGCATTTATTAAGTAAAATATGCCACCGCCTTTTGCTAAGTGTCTACTGTCTGCTTAGTCTGTTCCACTCCCTACCAAAAAATGTTTTACATTTAAAATTTTTACCAAAGTTTGACATGATTCAGAAAAATACAGTTTATTAAAAGTATGTAGCTCAGTGGGTTTTCACACCCAAGTAATCAACATCCAGATCAAGGAACACAACCTCCGAAGCCGCCACCGTCGCCGCCCCGAGAAGTCCCTCGTGTCCCCTTCTGGTTACTCCCCTTCCGTAATCCTAACTTCTAACAGCAAAGATTCGTTTTGCCTGTTCTGGCACTTCATGTAAACGGGATCGTCCAGTGTGTACTCATTTGCGTGTGTCTACTTTTGCTCGGCATGATGTTGTGTCCATGCCTCATCCTCATGGTTGTGTAGTATTCCGCTGTGGGACTAGCCACACTTTATCCCCTCTCCGGTTGGTGAGCATTTGGGTGGGTTCCAGGTTTGGGGCTGTTGTGAAAGCCTTGCTGTGAACACTTGTGCGCTTGTTCTCGGGTGAAGATAGGAGTGCTTCTCTGTTGCTGTGTTCCTGGGAGTGGAGCAGCTGGGTCACAGGGAAGGCACGTGTTCAACTTCCGGGGATACTTCCAGACAGCTTTACGGCGTGGTTGTACCATGTTTTCTATTTTCTGTAAAGATGAAGGAGCCATTCCAACTTGGTAGTGTAGGCGTTTGAGGCCTGGTAATATCCTGGGTTTCCTGAAATGTGCATATCCTCCAAGCTTTTGGTATCTGAGAGCTCACATGTTCTAGAAAGCCTCCGGTGGGGGTTGGTGGGGGTGGTAGGCGTGTCCTCATTACCAGGCACTGTACTAGGTGTTTCAGTTATACTTCTTCACCAAATCCTCACAACCATTCCATGAACTGAGATGGGTGTTATCAATCCTCTTACAGATGAGAAAACTGAGGCTCAGAGCAGTTGAATGAGATACCTAAGATCATACAGAAAGAAACTGTCAGAGTCGGGATGTAAAAGAGGTGCTCCTGCATCTAAAGCGTGTGCATTTTGGGATCCAACGGTGAATCATTTTGGCTTTGGCGCTAACTGTAGAGAAACACAGACCCCCTAGAACCTGTGCCAGCTGTGGGTGGCGGCTCTGAGAAGACCTTCAGTGAGAGGAAGCAGAAATAAGGCAACTTAGTGACCTTAGGAGGTTAAATTGTTTTCCTGCCCAGGGATGGTTGGAGAAAGTCATGACTTTCCTGGAAGGCAAGGGCAACCATGTAATTTACTGTCTAAACCAGGACTCTTTCAAGAGTGCAAGGGCACTAACTGGATAGGACACTGGGAAGCAGGCGTAAATTGGGACTGTCCCAGTTTTGTTCGCCCCCCCTAGAAGTCTGAGCAGGCATCTCTCTCTTGGTCTGTGGGGCTGCACAGGTTCTTTTTAACTCTTTCAGAACACTGTCTGTCTAGGCTCTGCCCTGATGTAATGTACTTCTAGTTTCCTCTGTTTATATTAAAAACAAGTCTGGTTTTCTTCTTCCCCCTCTACACAACATTCCCTGCTCAAATGGGACTCTGACAAGGTGAGCTTCCTTTAACACCATTGAGATGCATATGCCAATGGACTAGAAGCTTCTAGAAGCCTAAGGCTATGCCTTAGTCGCTGTGGTATCTATGGCACTTAGCCGGGTGACAGACACAGTTAGCACTCCAGGAATACTTGACTGTATATGACATTTATCCATGTGCTTGTTCATTCATTCATTCATAGTTCATAAAACAAGAGCTTAGTTTACATTCTATCCTCTTTTTGTTCTGACTCCTATTCCACTGGTCCAGAAAGAAAAGTCAGTTGTGTGTGTGTGTAGCGGGGGTGGTGTGCACGCACACAAAGAACAAAGAATAAAGGGACCAACTTAATGAGCAGCAAACACATCATGGAATTTGATGTCAGGATCTAGGTTTGAATTTCAACCATCCAGTAATGAGCTGCGCTGGCTTAGATCAGCGAGGTGGCAGTTGAGCACTTCTGAGCCTTCGTTTCAGCTGTATGTGGAGTGGAAGCAACAGTGATGCCCAGGGTAGAGGAGGGAAGTGAGTCTGTGATGCAGGGTGTATGAAACGTGCCCAGTATGCGGTGACGTGCTGTGTAATTCCTAGCTGTTGGTGGCTGTGTTGGTTCAACAGCTATTTGAGAAGTGCCAGTGGGAGGTGCTGTGTGCTGAGGCAGGTCCTGTGGAATGACTCCCCTGTGAGCAAAATCTACACCCCCTCCAGGGCCTCTGGTGTCTCGGTGAGCCATCAGTGCATACGTGGCAACCCCACGTGACTGGGAGCTTTTATTAATACACAAGGAAGGAATCAGCAAATTCTTCAAGGTCTTAGGGATTTGACGTGGGCGTCAAAGATAAGGATGCAAAGGATAACTAATTTCTCATTAAGCTCACAGCTGCATTTTCACCAGAACAACAGCAAGAAGCATTTAAGGGCTTCAGTGTGTCCTGCAGTATCTTTGATATAGCGTGGTGGCTTCTTGTGCAGATTCTGGGGTCAAACTGCTGGGATGCAAATTCAGATTCCACCCTTTATTGGACTTGTAACCTTGGGCAAGTATTTATCCTCCCTGAGACTCAGTTTCCTCATCTGTACAATGGTGATAGTAACAGTACCTACCTCCAAATGAGGACAAAAATAAGACTTATAAAGTACTTAGAGCAGTGCCTAGTGCACACTGTGTACTCCATAAGCCTATGTTGTTATTATTAGCCAAATAATTTGTTTTCCATTGGAATACGAGGTACTATACGGTGCTGCTGCAATGCAGAGAGATGGGGAATGTAAGGGGAGGCTTCATGGAAGAGAAGCATCCCAAAGTTTGACTTCTTTTACACCCAGAGCAAAAAGTTTACATCTGTGATTGCTCTGTTCTTAAAGCTCAGAAAAGAAGATTTAGCATGGAAGAAATTCCTTTCCTTAAGAAACATAAGTTGAATGTCTCCTGGACCTTTGAAGTTGAAAAACGTGTTCCCCACTCTCATGCACTTCCATACAGGTGCATCCATCCTTGTGCCAGGGACAGGGGATGTTAAGACGAGTCCTCCAAGTGCTAACAGTGTGGTCGAGGAAGGATCTAGAAGTGAAGAATACTATCCCATGTCATCAGTGCCGTGAATGGGAGATGCTCAAAGCTGAGAAACTTAGATTCCATTTAAGAGTGTTTAGGAATGTGAAGAAGTTATGGAATCTCCTTCCTAGTTTCTGTTGTGACGATGGGATGGTAAATACACGGTGCTTCCTGCAGCAGGAGGCTGGACAAATGGTTCCTGTGGTGCCTTTGGTGTGTCTGTGATGTCCACATAGTTGTGTGTCTTACAGGTAAAGGGCACAATGAAAGCACTCAGGGCTTTTCCTAGACAGTGTTGATAAGATCTACAGAAATGCATGTCTCACATTGCCCAGGGATTGTTTTCATTTCTCCTTCATGGGCTTCATCTTTAATGCCATGACTCGTTTAAAAAAATCTCTTTCTCAAAGCCAGTTTGCAAAAGGAAGTCTTCCCTCTGGCTCCAGCCACAGGTCCTCCTCCCTTTCCAAGTTTCCTAGTGAAGAAGTGATGAAATACTATCCAACTTGTTCAAACTTTTATAAATTAAAAGAAAAATTCTTTTGGTTTTTCAAAGCGTGCAAATGCAATTCTAACACAGCAATGATGCTGTAGGATGATAAACATGTGAAAAATGTTCAATCTGACTTGCAATCAGGGAATTGCCATGAACTGAAGTCTTAAGGAGACAACCATTTCACACTCATCAGATTGCCCCCCGCTCCAAATTACACTCCTCCCATTGTATGTAGAGCCAAAGACAACTCCCATTTACTGATGGTAGGTATTAAATTGGTACGGACAGTTTGGGGAGCTATGTGGCACTGTCCAGTAACATTGAAGATATACTTACCCTACGACCCAGGGATTTCATTCCTAGGTAAGTCTAGAGAAACTCTAATACATGTGAAAAAAAGACAGGTTCAGGAATATTCATGATGGCATGTTTTTTTAAGAACTAGAAAACTACCCACATGTCTATCATCAGCCAGAAGACTGGTTACATAATTTGATATGTGCATACAATGGAATACTATGGAATACAGTGAGAAAACAAGTAGACTGTGCTATGGGGGTATAATCTCAGAAACAATATGAAGTGGAAAAAGCAAGTTGCAGAAGGATGCTGTTGCTATTAAATTTAGATCATGCAAAGTAATACTCTCTTATTTACATGTATTTACCTGTGTAATAAAAGTGTAATTAAAAAAGAAACCATTATTTTGGAATAACCACCAAATTCAGAGAAGTGGCTCCCTCTAAGGAAGGCAGGAAGAAAGACCAGGGAGGGGTACGCAGGGCTTCCATTTGTTTCGGCGATATTTTATTGCTTGTGATGGCTACACGGATGTTTATTTTAATATCTACATTTTGTAGATAGGTAAAATATTTTCTAATTTAAAAGAAGGTAATTTTTAGAAATGGACACAAACTCCTGCTCCATCTCGCCTGCCTGTTGCCAAATAGACACATTGTAGAGTGACTGTGAAACTGCTCCCCATTTGTTTTAGGTCCATATGGGAAATTTTAGGTACATGTGACCATCTTCAAATGGAACGTTCTCCAAACATCGACACTGGACCCCATATGCACATGGTATTCACTGTTTTTTGAACTAAAAATCTTGACCTGTTTTTTTTATGACTTGTGGGTTTGCTGGGATCACATTTTGGTGTGTTGGTAGAGTTGCAAAACAGGGCCATAGATAGAAACCAAACAATAGCTCTCCGGCTCATTGTCCATCTAGTAAACCTCTGGAGCCTCCTCTCATCCATCTCTTCCTTGAGAGTTATTGGGATTCCTTGCTAGTGCTGGTGAATGACCACGGCCACAATCCTTTGATAAGGACATGGGACCAACATTCTCAAATATTTGTCATTGCCCAGGGTGGGCAGGGGAAAGAATTGCCCTCTCTCCAGCATAGCTGCCTGGTTTCAATGAAGTTCTTCATCTCTCCTGAGTTCCACTAATACAGCCCTGGCTCTGTTCCTCTTGCAAAGCACCCACCACTGGGAATTGCTTCACTTTCTTTTACTCCACAATGAAGCCCTGCTGACTTCTTCCCTAGGTGCTTATTGAAATGCAGTCCATTCATCTCTTTTCTGTGCCTTCCTCTTTATTGCAGCCCTTCTTGCTTGGAATCTGGTCTGAGCTCAATCCCAGTGACACATACTGTGTTGGCCTTGAGTGCCCTGTCCTGTATTGTGCAGCCTCTGTCCTTGACCGAGCCCATGAACCTCCGTGCTCGGTTCTGCAACAGTGAACCCCCTTCTCTGGCTCACATGGTGCTTGCACTGGGGACTAAAGCTGGGGATGGCTTTCCTCTCTGCCTTTGGCTTATTTATACGTCATATAATTCACCTTCATTAAATAAGAGAAAATCGCACAAAGCTGGGACTTTGGGGAGCAAATCCTAGGTACGTGGTTGCTCTGAGAATGGACAGTGTAGTCTATATCAGTCAGGCTGTGGGCAGGAAACAGTTGACACTCCCAAAAGGGTTGAACTGATAAGAATGTAATGAGAAGGCTATTAGCAGAGAGATAAAGGGCTAAGGAGATGGTGAGGCACCCAGGGGCCAGCAACAGCAGGAAGCTCTTAATATTCCTACCTCTGAAGGGGTGAGGCAGGGGGCTGGTGTTATCAGAGCCCTGTGCCAGCTGGAGCTGTGGCCCTGATGGATACGCGTGTGAAGCCGATGACGCCCTTAGCTGGAGTTAATCTCAGAGTTTTCCTCCTGTCTCCACTTTCATCAGCATCACTCATCACCCTCGCCCTGAGGCTCCCCTGAGCACATCTCACCTGTGAAGGCTGTGATAAATGTCAGAGAGGTGGGTTTGATCAGATGACCCGAATTTATGGAGACGTGATCTCTAAACACTGTGTCAAGGTACAGAGGAAGCAGAAAATAACATATCTGAACGCATGGGGCTACAGGGCCTGCCCTTGAGAATTCCCAATCCAGTATATGAATTGGCACGTACACACCAAAGATAAAGCACACCTGCGAAGCAACATGTCACGAGGAAGTTCACAATATACGAACAAAATATGTCCTTGGTAAAGAAGGGTAGGGGAATAGAACCATTGAAATTAGTGGGCTTTGAGTGCAGAGAGTAAGAGCCCCGTGACCTTGGCTAAACATTTGGCATCTCTCAGTAGGCCTCAGTTTCCTCATCTGTAAAATGGGCAAGCTAAAGGTCTCTTTTTCATTAGACAGTTGCAAGGGTTACATGGGAACATCCATGTGAAGCACAGGACCTAGCATGCAATAAATGTTCAGTGAAGGTTGGCTGTTTTTGACATCATTATTATTCCTGGAGGTGAATGCCAGTCACCACTTGGAAAGAGGAGTGAAGACTCCAAGATTCCAGAAGACTTGGCACCTCTTTTGAGTCTTCTGATTGACCTAGTTCATTGCCCTTTTCCAGCCAACCTCACAGGCCTCGATTCTTTGACTCCCGCTCATGTCCCATAAGGGTGACGTGGGTGCTTGCGGACCTGGCCATCAGCTTGGTCCCCTCTAGGTGGGGAATCATGAAATGTTCAGGAGGGAAAGTCTGAAGGGTCATCTTGTCTTGCATTTCCCAAACAGAGTTTGATAAACCACTGGATTCCCACAGTGGCCCTGGGAAGAAGGTTCTGTGGTTAAAGAAATTTTAGTAGCCCTTCCATTTTTGCTCTTCTTTCCCTCACAGAGCGACAATGCTCAGAGAAGCACTGCAGTCAAAAACTGGTTTCACAGTGTTCAAACTAGTATTTTCTTGATTTATCTAAAGAGGATTTTTCCATGGGATACTGCACAAAATTAGTGTTTTCAGGCTTATATAGGTTAGAAGCCTAACTAGAGTGGCTCAATCAACTAGGGTTCTTTATTTTTCTCATTCTCATGACAGCAGATGCAGTCCTGAGTTGAGAGAGTTGCACCACAGGGCCATGAGGGACCTAGGCTCCCACTATCTCTCTGCTTCAGCCTTCCTTAGAATGAGACTTTTGTCTTTGCGCTTATTGCCTCATGGTTACAAGATGGTTGCATCACCGCTAGCTTCACATCTGCATTCCAGGCAGGAAGAAAGAGAAGGGCAAAGCACAAAATGTGCGTGTCAGTTAATTCTTCCTCTTTAACAAGCTTTTCTGAAAAGCTTTTAACAAGCTTTTTTTAACCTCTAGAATGTCGTTAAAACTGTGTTAAGGAGAGACTTCAAACAGCAAGGGAGTCTGAGGGGAAGCTGAAAACTTTTTAAATGAGCGTTTTGGTGCCTCTGACCAAAGCAGGGACCAATTAGCATGGAAGAAGGAGAGAATCAGTGTTAGGTGGGCAATTCACATCGTGTGCCACGTTGATCAAATCTTTGCTTCTCTCTTCAGCGGGTCAATTCGAACAGCATCCCATGCAAAAGAAATGAAAACAAAGCGAGTGAAGAAACATCTCTTGTAATCAAGAGAAAGTACACATTCTAGGCAACAAGGCACTTGGGCTCACAGACTTATTGGGAAGATGCTGTTGGTGCCCCATGCAAGTCCCCCGGCTGCCGTGGATGTTCCAGCTAATGGCTTATACCTGTGGGGACTGCACTTGGGTTATTGAACCCCCTTACCCCGAGGTGCCTGGGGATTACGTCATGCTTACCCCACCTTCCCCTGCATTCTGTGGCTAATGACCAGCTTGGAAAAAGGTACGAAGGCCCAGTCCCTTGCCCCAAGGGGGGCACATGTGGCAATGCCCTTCCTCCTCCAGAACTCCCCACCGGATCGGGCTGAAGCTAGACCACTCCTAGAACCGCATTCTTGCCAGGTCGTTCCCTGGCCCTCTCCTTTTTCCCTCATTCCCTTCCTGGTTTCTCCTGAGAGCACGACCTCAATACATGACATATATACAAATCTCCGTCCCAGGCTCTGCTTCCAGGGAACTGGATCAAAGGTGTCCCGGGTCAAGCAGGAAGGGAGGGGGTCTTCATGTCCTTCTAAGGGATTTGGTATAAAACCCATCCCCTCAGTCCTGTTTGTGGCCACCTTGACTTGGCCTGGGTGCCATGGTGACAGCTCTTCATTTCACCCTGGTGACGGCTGTGGGGCAGCATCTTTGCAAGTCCTGTCAAACATGTTTGGGGAGAACTCAGTGCAGGACACTCAGCAAGCGGAGTCTAGCACTGTTATCTTCTCAAAGCAGATATTCTTAGAAACATTGATTTGCATTCTTAAGCCCACGAACTGTTTGAAAGGACTTGTCATGTGCGGGGTGTGTGTGTGTGTGGTGGAGGGTGTGTGTGTGGGGGGGGTGTGTGGGTGGGTGCGCGCGCGATTTTCCATCTTGTGGCAATGGCAGCGGGGTATTTATAGCTGGATCTACAGGGCCATTCTCACGTGGCTAAAGAAAATGAAAACCTCATGTGGATTTTGTTTTGTTTCCCCCCCACTGCCTTTGCCATTGCAAACTCTCCGGTTCTTAAGCCCTTGTTGTTGTAACTAGAGCTGCGCTGAGCATCACTGCAGTGGCGAGGTTATGTAAATGTACTATTTCAGGCAAACGCGCTGCTTCTCCTCGGTTCTCCACCAGTCAGGCCACAGGGCCAAAGAGGGGACTTTTGGGGGGAGCTTGTTGGTGACACTAAGTGGTAGCCACACCCAACACCACTCTCTCCAGAAAGTCTCCCCGGATTAACCTTGTGGAATGTGGATTCCCAGGTCACCCCATGATCCTTCTGTGTATATGAGCTCCTTGGAAAGACAACTGTTTTCTTTCCCCCTTGTTTTTCTGTATTCTTAAGCCTTTCATGTCTGTGTTTTGCCTTCTTGGTTAGATGGAAAACACCCCGGGGGCCTGGTCTGTTTGCCCCGGTTAGTAGAGCTCTTGGCAGGGGCTGTGTGGGGAGCTTGGGGGATGGAGAGGCAAATGCTGAGGCCCTTGCTTTCTCCAGGTGGATGAAGAACTCCTGGGGCTTTCTAGACAGCAAGGTTGGGGTGTTTGCCTGATCTTTATGGAGAAGCCAGCGTGCTTCTTGACCAGCCGAGGGACCCAGGACCCCTGTGGACCGTCTATCATTTCTTTCTGGTGACCCGGAACCCACACATTAGCACTTTGGATTAAAGCAGCTGGGGCTGCAGAGGGTCTGCCCTGCGGCCTGGGGAGGAGTGGCATGGCCCTAACCTGCCAGAACACATGGCGCCCCTGAGGGGCCTACGAAAGAGGGCGCTTGGTAAGCCTAGTTGCTGAGAGCCCAGGAGCTGCGTCTTCTCACTGCCTGGCCATCCCCAGGGCTGTCAGGGCTCCTGCAGCTGGCCCACTGCACAGAGAACTTTATAAATTCCTACTCTTCAAACTTGCTAAACAATACCTGTCATCAATTGAAAGCCTACTGCATGCCAAGCACTGAGCCAAGCACTTGCACACAATACACCTCATTCTCATAACAGGCCTGCCAAGTGGGTGTTATGCCATTTTGCAGAAGAGAAACCCGAGGTTCTGAGAGTTGAGGCACTTTGCTTGAAGCCACACAGATAGGTAGAGGCACAGAGAGCCCGACTCCAAGACTCCTGCCTCTCTACTGCACCCTGATATGTCGTAACCATCTCCTTTTTCTACGAGCTCAATAACCACTACGTGACTTCTGCCGTGCTGTAACTCTATAGCATCAATAAGCATTATTCCATATCCCTACCTCCCCACCCTGCCCACGGTAGCCTTCTAGTCGCTGAGTGGGAGGTGCCTTCTAATCTGGGTGTCAGTGGGGAGCTTCTGGAGAGCCTGTGGCTTGAGCCCCTGAGTCCCACCTCTCAGTCCTGCCTCCCTGCTCTCTGCCATGCATACCCCACACCCTCTTTTCCTGCCTCCCTCCTCTTTCCACTCCTGTGAGTTCTAGAGGGTTTCCAACCGAGGGTAGAGCCAGCAATTCATTAGTCTTTGTCCTGTTTCCAAGAATCCCAGATATACAAGAATTCCTCATTGAAAAGTCAAACATTCTTGAGGAAAGTGTGTGTCACCAAGAGAGCGAGATTCCTTGTGTTGGGAAATGAGATCCTAGGCCAGTCCAGGAAAATAACTGTGGATTTCAGAGCCAGATGGAAGTGGATTGGCTCTCCCTGACACCCCATCTCCCAGCTACTCACCCCCTCAAAAACCACATCTGGGGAATTTGCCTTCCCAGTTCATCTGAGGGCACTAACAGGATGACATTTTCCTCCAGATACAGGAGGGACGAAGAGGCAGATTAGGGGGTGTGTGTGTGTGTGTGTGTGTGTGTGTGTGTGTGTGTGAGAGAATACATAGTTCTCCTCACCTGCAGGTCTCTTTCTGTGCAGTTCCTCTTGGCGTGAGCCACTCACCTCATGAAGAACATTCTAGTGAGCGTTTGTTTGTTCTTTTTTTTGGGTGGGGGTGGATCCCAGGATATAGAATGGCAGAAAATGAGCTCGGCCGCTCACCTCCTCCTACTTTGGGGCAGCTCCGCCTGCCAGAGCATCTCAGGTCAGTGCAAGGAAAGGTGTTTAAGAGCATTGAGCAAGGAACCTCTCATGGCTGCAAATTCACTGGCTAGAAACAGAGAACAAGAGCCAGCGTGAGAGCAGAGGGCAGAGCAGGTGCGGAATGGGATATAATCAAGAAAAGCTTTGGGAGGATATGAAGGTAAAACAGACACAGACACACACACACACACAAACCAGCAACAACCTTCCCTCCTTTATCGTAAAAGGAATACAGGTTTATTATAGAAAATACATAGAAGCAGAAAGACAAAAATAAAATTAGCCTGTAAACCCATCACTGGGGAACTGAAAGGGGCTTGGACCTTTCTGTGCCTCCACCCCTGCCCCCCGCCCCCCCAACCCCTGGCCACAAACACCCTTGGAGAACTTGTCCTACCCCCACCCCACCGCCCAACCAGGCCAGTGAACATTTGGTCACTCACATTCCAGTCTCCTCTCTGCACATTTTTAAAGCAAGGTTGAGTGTGTACTGTTGGAGCAGATGTTAGACAGTCTTGTGCATTGATTTTTGTCCCCTCAGTGTCACTGACTTTGTACATGAGAGCAATTTCAGCTAGGTGTGGAAGGAGGTCCTGAGGCATGGTTTGGTGGAGAGAAATCTCAGAACTGGAGGAAGGGCCCTTCACCACTGGAGGGTACCCACTGGGGTGGAAGACATTTTAAACAGTGGAGGGAGACAAGGATCTCAAGTTCAGCCTCGCAGCTCCTGCATGCGCTGTGAGCACCCCAAGCCTTTGACCGAGGTTTGGGTACCTGGCCACGCATTTAGCTCTGATGCTATTACTGAAGCTTCTTCTAGGGTGAGTACTGTCACGAGCCCGTCACGTGCAGTTCGTTTTTATAGCTCTGAGTTTTAGGTGGTTAGTTGCTCCGCTTTACAGATAAGGAAACCAGGTCTTAGAACAGTGAAGAACCTTAGCACGATGGGTCCACAGCAGTAGAGCTGTGATTTGAATTTGTTCGTATTTCTTCTAACCACTGCCCTGAACAGCTTCCCATCCATGATAGAGGATGTTTCCTGGTTAAATGTTTGTTGCTCAGCCTTTCTGGATGGACTCACCAGAGAACAAGGGGACCCCCTCCCAGCAGTTCCAGGGAGGGCAGGTAATCGGAATTACCTTGTTTTCCCTAGGAAGGGAACCCGAAAGCCTCAGCCCTGCTCTCTGGAGTGGGCATCAGATCAGTAATCCCACTGTAGCTACTTCTTACCACTAGGCTCTTCCTCCAGGAAGTCTTCCAGGTTGAAGTCCAATTGACACTCGTCCCTCCCTTCCTTTGTTCTCCTGGTTATTAGCCTTCTTTACTTTCCAGCTACTCAGTAGTTGATATTGTGGCCAAATGTCACCTGAACAGCCCTGTCTTTGAGATTCTGAATAAATTCGCTGGATCCAGCCCCAAGCACAGGAAGCCTGGCATCCCTCCAAAGGAGCAGTGGTTCTCACAGTGGTTCTGGACCAGCAGCATCAGTATCCCCTGAAACCTGTTAGAAATGCAGGTCCTTGGGCCCCACCCCAGACCTGCTCCATCAAACGCTAGGGGTGCAGCCCAGCTGTTCGTGTTCTGTCAAGCCCACCAGGTGATCCAAAGTCTGAGAACCACTGGCCTAGAGATTCCTAAGTAAGAGGTGATGGCTCCAGTTTTTCCTGTCCCCTCCAGCTCTGAGTTCCTATTTCCACCCAATTAGTTAAGATTATTAATTACTGCTGGTCATGAGCAGGGTAGCCATGAAGTTAAGAACATGGGCTCTGGAACTAGACTGCTTGGATTTGAATTCTCCCTTTACCTCCACTCACTGTGTTCCCTGAGTGAGTGGCTTAAATTCCCTCTGCTTCAGACCTCTTATTCCTAATAAGGTTAAGCATCATATTCTTCACAGCGCAGCTGGGAGCTTTTGGTGTTTGCATGTCAAGTACTTGAACAGTGCCTGGCACATAGTAGGCCCACAGCCAGTGTCCACTATCATCACTCGTTTCATGCTAATGGACTGTGTTGACCCAGATGTGAAATTTAGTCCTTATACCCTGATTTACGCACACACATGTAGGCACACACAGACACCACTTACAAAAGGGCTTTGTGAATATGGTAAACTTTAAGGAGGTTTGAGGAAATCAATGGCATTTACATTACAACAATACAAACACCTGAAATTGAAGATTGGACAACCTTGTTCTGAGAGGTTGACTGCTTGGCCAGAAGTCCTATGGTTTGGGCTTCTTCCTCGCTCCCTTCTGGGTGCTCACCAGCAACTCGACCAACTTGTTTAGTGTGCTGAGTGGCTCAGCTGCCTTTCCTCTCCAGCCCCACTCATAAACTTTGCTCTTTGCCTCCCTTGTAAATCTAAGGACAACTTCTGAATAATGGACCTTCCCATGTGATTCTTTTTTTAAAAAATTATTTATTTTTGGCTGCATGGTGTCTTCTTGCTTTAGGCATGCGGGCTTCAGTAGTTGTGACACATGGGCTCAATAGTTGTGGCTTATGGGCTCTAGAGCTCAGGCTTAGTAGTTGTGGTACACAGGCCTAGTTGCTCCTTGGCATGTGGGATCTTCCTGGACCAGGGATTGAACCCGTGTCCCCTGCATTGGCAGGCGGATTCTTGACCACTGCGCCACCAGGGAAGTCCCCCATGTGATGCTTACGCTGGCTTCCGCCCTATCAGGGAGGAGAGAGCTGCAGTGAAATGTGTTTCCCTTCCCATGTGCTTTCGTGGTACAGTCAGCTTCGGTTTATCTATATATGTGTATGAATATTGATACGGATCTGCTTACCTGTATCTTTTTTTCCTGTTGGACCATGTGGCTCCATAAATGTCTTTCCTGCTCTTTGTTGTAAACCTTCACACCTGCACGACTAGGGATTTAGTCTCAACCAGGGTCTCGCAATCTTGGTACAAGCCTTGATAATCCTTTGTTGGGGGAGGGGTGGTGCTCTTCTGGGCATTATAGGACGTTTGGCAGCATCCCTGGCCTCTGCCCGTTAGATGCCAGTAGCATTCCCTGGTTGTGACATCCAAAGTTGTATCCAGACGTTGCCAGATGTCCTCGGAACTGCCTCCCGGCTGAGAACGACTGGTGTAAACTAAATTCTTCTGTAATAGTTTACATCCATTACATCTTAGCCTGTTCCAGAGTTTACCTCTGTGGTGTATGTATGGTTAGGGGACTGGATTTATCCATTGAGAAGAAAGATGCAGACTCCCAGCAGCCTCTGGGTCAATGTTGATTCCTAAGGAGAATCATCAACGCTTTGTAACTGCATTTCCTCTAAGCCTCCACACTTAACCCACCTGTGTTTGAGCCAAGGACATCTTGCTCCCATCCCAGGACCCCCTCTAATCCGCTCGACTCCCCCCACCCCTACAACAGGAAACCTCACAGGAACTAGGAATGGCCTTTGGGTTTTGGCTTATAAATACTCATGGTCTCGTTTTTCTTACTGAGAAAATTTTTTTTATCATGTTTAACATTCTTGTTGCCGTAGTGGAAACTTTTGTTCTTTGGAGAATTTCCCATTCCAGGCACAGGGTCAGATTCTTCAGCAGAACTCTGAACATTTTCTAGGGAAGTTTCTTTCAGCAGTGAGATTATACCTTTGATTCATTTATATGACTGAGGTTGGATTCTGCGTTAAGATGTCCCAGGATCCTAAGATAAGACAGTGAGGGAAACTGGAGGAAGAGCCATGTATCTGGGACTCCGTGGGAGGCTGTGATCAAAATCCTTTTATGGCTCCATTAGTTTTTTGGTTTTCTTCTCCTTACGCTCTAGTATCTCAAATCTAAGACGGACAGCCAGTGTTTCAGTCAATATGTTAGATTACGCTGTGGTAACACATCGTGCCCAAAGTTCAGTGACTTAAAACAACAGAGGCTTCTTTCTTACTCATGCTGCCTGTTTGTAATGGGTCGACACAGGACCTGTACTTCTTACAGTCACTCAGGAACCCAGGCTGGCAGAACAGGCACCTCCCTAAATGTAGATGATTCCTGGGCCAAAGGAAAAACAGGGTCTGGTTCTGCCCATTAAATGCTCTAGACCACTAATGACACTTGGGTTAGTCAGGATTCTCCAGAGAGACAGAATCAATAGGCTGTACATATCTCCCTCCCTCCCCTTCTACCTATTTTTTATTTATTTTAAGGAACGGGCTCACGTGATTGTGGGAGCTGGCCACTCCAAAACCTGCCAGGCAGCCCTGTAGGCTGGAAACCCCGGGAAGAGTTGATGTTGCAGCTCAAATCCGAAGGTAGTCTGGAGGCAGAATTCCCTCTTCGTCTGGAGATGTCAGCTTTTTCTTTAAGACCTTCAGATGATTAGATGAGGTGCACCCACATTATGGAGGGTTATCTGCTTTACTCAAAATCTACTGATTTAAATGTTTATCTCCTCTAAAAAAATAACTTTACACCAACATCTAGTTTGACCAAATATCTGGGACCATGGTCTAACCAAGTTGACACATGAAATTAACCATCACAACACTCAGCTTCTACTCTCAGCTCGTGGGCCAGAATTAGTCACACGGCCCCACTCAGACACAAGTGTCCAGGAAATATGCTCTGTTGTGTGCCTGGAGGGAGGAGTGGGAACCAGTGATATTTGATGAAGCACCAATAACGATCGCAGCTATGAATTCTGTTACCTGAGGATGAAAGAAAGCATCAGACCATGTTGTCCCCATTCCAATGCTTCTGCGAAGTCGATGTGGAAATAGTTCTATTTTTTATTTTATTGGAGTAGTTGATTTACAATGTTGCATTAGTTTCACGTGTACAGCAAAGTGATTCAATTACACATATACATGTATTCATTCTTTTTCAGATTCTTTACCTGTATAGGTTATTACAGAATATTGAGTAGAGTTCCCTGTGCTATATAGTAGGTCCTTGTTGGCAATCTGTGTGATATATAGTGGTGTGTACATGTTATCCCAAACTCCTAATTTATCCCTCCACCCCCTCTACCTTTCTCCTTTGGTAACCATGTTTGTTTTTGATACCTGTGAGTCTGTTTTGTAAATAAGTCCATTTGTATCATTAGATTACACACATGAGTGATATCATATGGTATTTGTCTGACTTACTTCACTTAGTGTGATAATCTCTGGGTCCATCCATGTTGCTGCAAATGGCATTATTTCATTCTTTTTTATGGCTGGGTGATATTCCACTGTGTATATGTACCACATCTTCCTTATCCATTCTTCTGTCGATGGACATTTAGGTTGCTTCCACATCTTGGCTATTGTAAATAGTGCTGCAGTGAACATGGGGGTGTATGTATCTTTTTGAATTATGATTTTCTCTGGATATATGCCCACGAGTGGGATTGTTTGATCATATGGTAATTCTATCTTTGGGTTTTTAAGGGACCTCCATACTGTTCTCCATAGTGACTGCAGAAATTTACGTTCCCATCAACAGTGTAGGAGGGTTCCCTTTTCTCCACACCCTGTCCAGCATTTATTACTTGTAGACTTTTTGATGATGGCCATTCTGACTGGTGTGATGTGATACCTCATTGTAGTTTTGATTTGCGTTTGCTTTTCATGTGCTTTTTGGCCATCTGTATGTCTTCTTTGGAGAAATGTCTATTTAGATCTTCTGCCTATTTTTTAATTGGGTTGTTTTGTTTTGTTTTTTTTTTTGATGTGGAAATAGTTTTAGATTTAGACCTACCTGCCTTCTTTGCTCACAGGAGAGGTTATGGAGGGAGTGGTTTACAACACAGCCTGGCCTCTGGGGGACTACATTTTAAGACTGTTGCTGAACACCTTCCTCTGTTTTTTCTTTACTGATTTCTTTATTAAATGTTTTCTGTGTGTTGTGTTGCATTCAAGAATCCTTGTATGTTGTATACTTGAAGAATGCCCTGAAAAATAATTTGGCCTTTGTGACTTTCTGTTAGTACAGAGTCTTCAGGTTGTGTTTTTCTTGCTTAGATCAGAAAAGGCTCACGTGTCAGCCCTCACTTTGCCACTGTATCACTCTGTGCTTCTGACAAGTCCCTCCCCAGTCGGGGCCAAATTTTCCCAGCTGTCTGGCGGGGCGTTGAGCAGTGGGATCTCTAAGTTTCCTTCTGGCTCTAATGTTCTGTGCACCTTTGGTCCACACCCTCTCCTGGAGGCCACCCCCCGCCCCCCACCACCCTGAGCCAGGGTTTGTAGATAGGCTGCCTGGTTGGGTACAGCTGGGGGCTGCGTGACGGAGTTCTCACGCCATGAAACTGGCAGGATCATTCTGGGTTCTCACTTGAAGCTGTGACCTCATTAGGGCCCTGACCATGCTGTGTTCATGAGCCCAGAGAGAATCCATTCTGCAACCTAGTTGGGGAGCATCGTCCCCTTGCCTGGCTGGTGGGGGAGCCCAGGGCGAGGATGTGTTGAGATGGAGCCCCGGGAAGCACAGTGTGGAGGGCAGGGCCAGGAGGTAGGAACCATTGTCTTACCTGAAAGTGAGGTCTGAGAGCCAGGGCAGCCCTTTGTGGCCATCCGGGCAAACCTAACCCCCAAAGGGCAGAGGTTCAAGGCTGCCAACACTGCTTGCTTCCATAGTCTTCATATTTGACACTTTCAAGACCCACTCCAGCCAGCTGTTTTGTAGCTCGAATGAGATAATGTTGGAGGAAGGACCTGGAAAACTATACGTGCTCTTAAAACAACGCTTCTTATTATCATGTGCCGCCTTATTCCATAGATATTTTGGTGCTGGGGATGGAAAAGTGAACAAAGACACGAAACTGATTAGAATACAGTGTAATGTCTACTCCAAGCGTGCTCTGGTTGGGGAAGCTTGCGGGAGCTCAGAGAAGGGAGCCATCCGTTCCGCGCGTCGGGGTGGAAGCCTCCTCGGGAGCAGCGACCATTAAGCCGGGTCTCAGTGTCAAGGACTTTACAGGAAGAAGAAAAGGGCATTGTACGCAGAAGGTACTGCGTGAGCAAAGGTCAACGTGCTGGCTAGCCTTAGGGAAACCTCTGGAAGTCTGGCCTGGCTGCTGGGTGAGACAGAGTGAGGAGAAGCAGCATACAGGGTTGATGATCACATTACGAAGGGTCTGGAATAGCATATGAGGAGTTGGGTCTTAATTGAGTTTTTTGTTTGTTTGTTTTTCATTAACAGGTGTG
Organism: Hippopotamus amphibius kiboko; assembly: GCF_030028045.1. NCBI lineage: Eukaryota > Metazoa > Chordata > Mammalia > Artiodactyla > Hippopotamidae > Hippopotamus > Hippopotamus amphibius. The sequence goes on along the minus strand of NC_080196.1, from coordinate 37,325,814 downwards.
GAAAAACTTTTAATTTCAGTTTTGCCTGAAAGAAAGCTATTGCTTTAATTTTATTGAAAGTCTGGCTGTAGATTGATAATGGGCTAAATGTAAATAGAGTTTGTCACAGTGTTGCTATGCCATCCTGTTCACTTGGCTATTCTCCTTCCTCTTAGAACTTCCATGTAGGATAGAGAGATCTTCCTGCTCTAGTCTTGATCATTTTAAATATTCAAGTAGGAGATAGGTGGCAGAATCTTTATTTTTTTTCTATTTATAAAAGGAGTAACTGCTTATTTTAGAAAGTATAGGAAAAAAAAAAACAGTAAAGATGAAAACAAAAACAGGAAAAAAAACACACAAAAAACCCCACAAGTAATTCTACCCTCCAGGCAAGTTTGGTGCTATCTTTTGGGTGATTCCTTCCAGTGAGCATTTGAGGGTGGACACCTTGTCTTACATGTTGCCTCTTTCATGGCGTGAACCTGCCCCTGGGAGGGGCTTCATCTGCATTGTTGATTGATATAGTGAGGTTCCCCTGGACCCCTCTAGGGAAAGCTTAGTGGTTGAGTTGGACCACATATGTTCAAATCCTAACGTTTCCTTTCATTGCTTGTGAGACCTTTGCAATCGCCTCTCTCTAGGCCTCAGTTTCCTCATCTGTGAAATGGGAACAACAAAAATAACAGTATCTACACACTCAAGTGTGGAGACCAAAGACGTTCTTTTGTGCAAAGCACATACGAAAGGGTCTTGCACAGAGTAAGTGATTTACGTTTGTTACTGGTTTTTGTGCTGCCCTCTGGGTGAGTCCAGCCCCAAGGAAGGAGCTGCAGGTGGACAATATTCCCTATGAGTACAGTCTTTCTGTCTCATTGTCCTACACAGCAGGAGAGCCGTCAAGCCTGTTAAATCCTCAGGGTTAGACTTGTGAACAAGCCAGGGCCCTGGTGCTTGTTCCCAGCTTCTCCCTGGAGGAGGATGGCTCATTCCCGCTAGCTCCTTCCTGTGTAGCTTTTTCCCCACGGGCTCTCTAGGCAGGCTGTCCCTTTAAGAAAGGCAGCCACAGCTAATGCTACTCCACCTGGCCCTGCCTCCCCACTGGGTGCCTCCCTGGGCTGCAGCTGGAACCCTCCTGGGCCGGATTTGTGTGCTGGACCCTCCAGAGGAGGGAGGCTGCTTTGAATCAAGAATCCACGCCCAAGGAAGGACTTCCCGGCCACAGCCCCCCACTGCAGCCCTGGGCTCCCACCCCTCCGCCCTGGCTCTGGGACATACAAGGATCATTCTTGAGGACTGAGCTCAGGATCCCTAAAAAGAAAGTTGGAAAATAGCTGGATAAACTTGGGAAGTGAAAGAAACCATCATCTCCTCCTCCTTGGATTATGGATTGCAGTTTTGGGGTTAAGTCTGGTGATTCTTGCCGGATGGAATCTGATGGGCAAATGTGGGAAGGAGGAGATGGGGTGGGGGTGGGGGCACTGCTGGGATTTCCAGTGGGTGGAAATCCCCTAGCCTTGGACTTGGGGATAGCCCCCAACCCTCCTCCCCGTGGTTGTCACCCCTGAGGCAGGGAGCTGAGGGTTGACATCTGGAAATGTCTGGAGCCTGGCCCAAGGGGTGAAGATCAGGGAGAGGCAGATGTGAGATTTCTCTCATTCGGGGAGAACAAAGTGTGGTCAGTGAGGGCTGTTTGCAAAGATGCCCAAGGCCAAATGCAGTGAGTGACAGTGCGATTCTGTCTCAGCTGGGGACTCGGGGTTGAGGGGACAGACCATGTCCTGGGCTTTTTCTCCAGGCCCCTTGGACCAGGGCAGCTGCCTGTGAGCAGCAGCAGGCAGGGCTGTAGCAGGAGGAGGCAGGTCTGCCCGGGGCAGGGGAAGAATGGAAGGCCTGTTGTTCTGAAGCCTGGGAACACCGCCCCGGGGGGAGGCCCACGCTGCCCCAGCTCAGCGTGAGAAGGGATGGGGGAGGGGTCCCTGCAGCAGCAGAATGGGGCTGAGCTGGCACCTCCACCCTCTGCAGAGCAAGCGGTCCCCCAGCCCTGTGGCCTGGGCACAGGTGAACTCCCTGGCTTTGAATGCCCGGGTGCAGTTTGTAGGGCTGGGAGGTAGCCTTCACAGAGGAGGCAGGAGACAGAAGCAGCCTCAGCCCCTCCACTTAGCCAAGCCCTGAGCTCCAGATCAGAGATGCTGTCTGCCAAATTCTGCTCCAAGAGCTCTTTCCTGTGCTCCATCTGGTGCCAGGCTCTGGTTGGGGGTTTAACCAAGATTTAAAAAAGAATGCCACAATGAAATTGGGAGGGTGAGAAGATCTGGAAAGATGTTTTGGATATGAGATTAAAGCTGTCTTTGATAAGTAACGGTAATAATTACCATTTACTCTATACTCTGAATGTGCCAATCACGGTGCCAAGGGCTTTATGGGTACCATCCCATTTAATTCTCGCAATAGTTCTTTGAGTCATGAATAATTTTGGAGATTTTATAGATGAAGAAACAGGCTCAGAGAGGTGAAGGACCTTGCCTGAGGACACAGAGCTGGTCAACTGTGGAAGCAGGACGTGAACTTCATCATTCATTCAGTCATTCATTCACGTGTTAGTTTAATAAAGCTGAGCCTAATGGCCTACTATGTGCCAGCCATTCTGACGGGCACTGAAGACACGGCTGGGCATTAGACTGGGGAAGGCCTGGCCAGCCTAACTCCACAGCCTGGTCCTCAGCCCCGGACAGAGTCTTTCAGATGACCCTTGGGGAAAGTTGTGTTGAGAAGTCTGCTTGAGAATGTTCTTTGCCTTAAGAAATGTTTCCTTTTGTTTTCACTTTAATAATAATCTAAAACTTGAATGCATTCATTCTGAAGCAGCTGAATGGCCATCATAGGACCTACTACTGGCCTGAGATTTTAGTCCCTGAGTTTATTTTCCGTGCAAATTGGCACCAAGTGGTTTCCTAAAATGATAGTGTTTAACTTTTAATGCTTTGTTTCTTAAATCGGATTCTACATTGTATGCTTGGAAGGCCCAAATACCAAAGATTAAGAAAGGCTACACTGATTCTGCTACAAGGAGGGAGAGGTTCAACGTCCCCTCTCCTCGGGGCAGAGTGAACTGGACTCAGCCCTGGTGAAGCAGCGTGGGTTTCTGATCTTCCAGATTCCAAGTCTCCAGGATCAGGTGGGACCCAGCCCAGAGACTCAGGGAGGAACATGCAAATCAGGAAAGAGGAAAGTCCCCGAATTAAGGGTAGGGAGCCCCACTTCCAACACAGCATCTCTGACCTCTAGCAAATGGATGTTCTGCTCTAAGCCTTTCTGCATGGGGCAACTTGTGCCAAGGCTGGAAAGGGAAAGTGCCAGGCCTCCTGGGAGCACTGTGTGATTTCCTGTCAAAGAGGGATGTTCTCTGGCCAACCCAGAACTTCAGACCTCTTCCAAGGTCCAGCCATTGGGTGAGAAGGCTGTAGCAGGATCCCTGACATAGGGAACTGTGGTTGTGACCCAGGCCTCGCCACCCCGAGGATGAGCAGGTACATTGTGCTGGCTTGGTGCCTTGGCCCTTGGATGGGCTGGGTGGCCAGCACCCTGTGTGGATCAGATAACTCCCCCAGTGCAGGTGGCTGGAGGCAAGAGACCCAGGACCCAGACCTCCTCTTCTTCTTCGTCCCTCTCCTTTTTGTCCTCCTCCTCCTGCTGCTGAGGTTTTGGGTCTTGCTGTGTGGTCACACCTCCTTTTGAGTAATGGTCCTGTGAATCTTTACTCTGGGGTTACTGTCCCTCCCCTGGATCCTGGGCGATCATCCTGGGCTTCCTTTCTCCAGATCTCTCTCTGTCCTCGTCCATCTTCTCCATTAGGAATCTCCAAGATATGAGGTCCTGAGGACACAGAGTCTGGCTTTGGGGGCCACAAGGTCTCCATCACATTCACTTGACTCGAGCACCAAAGCAGCCCATGACAGTATGTAAAAATGAATGGGCATGGCTGTGTTCCAATGAAACCATATTTATAAAAACTGGCTATTTACAAAAACTGGTGGGCACTGGGCCAGCTTTAGCAACCCCTGCCCCAGATGGAGTCAGCCTGTGCTGAAAACATTTGCTAGTTCCCTGTGGCTGGCTGGACTCCTTAACGTGATGAGTCCACCCCCTTCTGCATCTCTGGGTGCATCTTCTGCACTGAGTTCGTCTCATGCCCCCATGAGCCCCACTTTCCATCCACCCCAGCTGGCCCGCCCTTCCTTGAACTTACTCTTCTCTTTCCTGCCTCTGAGTCCTTGCCTGTTCGGTCCCCACTCCCCCGCACCCCCGCCCAATCCTATCTACTCATAAGATTTTCCCTCCTTATCCAGGTCAGGTGTTCCCTCTTTGCCCTGCCATGACCCTGCACCCCTGAACCCTCTCCAGCACAGCGAGTTCTTCCTCTCCTCTGTGACTCTGTCATTTCGTTCTTGCCTCAAGAGTGACTGTTCATTTGCTCCACTTTAGTAATTTGTTTCTAACCGTATCTCCTCAAGGGCAGGAACTGATAGGACAGGACCTGGCTATCTCCACCACCTCCCCATCCCTGGCTCCGTGCCTGCCAGGCAGTCGGTGGGCAGGAAGTAGTGTTGGCACAAAGGCTCATGACCTCTCCCTCCCCCCTCCTCCCAGAGCCCCTGCCACAGCTGGTGGCTTTTGGGGGGTCTAGCCGAGACATTTTGGGAAATCAAGATCTCGTCACGTGTCAGGCCCTGACTCATCCTAGAGCCAAATCCACCTCTGGCCCTGTAACCCGAGCCTGCCTATCCCTGAGCCCTGTGATCAGGTGGCCCTGTTTGTTTTGACATCCCGTGAGGGGCATGAGTGGGGACCTGAGAGATCCAGATTTCAAAGCAAGAATTTTCTCTTGTAGCCGTTGAAGGCCAGGCCCCTCTCCCGGGCTCCCATGTTAGCATTTTCAGTTAATTAAGAAAACAAGCCCCGAATCCCTGACCACGATGGTCCTGCAGATTCAGGACAGAAGATGTGCGTCAACACGCAGGAGAGGCCTCCCAGCTCCCGCAGGCAGGGTGAGCCAGAGGGGTGCCTTCTCAGCAAGAGAAGATGTGGCCGAAATCGGATCCTGGGCAGCCAGCTCCAGGCAGGGCCCAGAGTGTGAATTTCTGCTCCTCCTCCCACCCCCTACCCCCCCAACCCTGCCAGGCTGTTTTCTGAATGGATGGCGTGTGGAGCCAGGCCAGTGGGATGAGAATAGCAGAGGAAGATTCAAGAGCCTGGAATGTGCCAGTCTTCTTCTCCAGAACCAGCTTATTCCAGCTGCCTGGCTAGTGGGGGACAGTGGTGAGAGGTGGCCCGGGGATGGCTTCAGCTGGGCCCAGGGAGCTGCCCTGCCAACGGGAGCCCTGGTCAGGGTGCTGCTCACCCAAGCACAACCTTGGTATGGATTTAAAAGGGCGTCCTTCCTTAAGGGAATGTAGTTATACTGCTGTAGAGGAATTCCCGTCCACCCTCTCCCTCGCCCACAGTCTCTCTGTGCTACCCAGGAGAAGATGCTGGGCCTCCACCAGCACCGTTCCCTGACACGGGTGTCATTCGGCAGGAGGGGATCGGAACTGGGCCTCTGGGCGGTGCGGGAGCACAGCTGCAACAGGTGTTGGTGCTGAGAGTCTGGCCTGTGCCTTCTCTCTCAGGTGTGCCTGCCCTGCGGCCGCATCCCCGTGGAAGTGGGACTCTCTTGCAGGTCACAGCCTGGACGTGGCACGCAGCGGTCCTGGGGCCCCTTGGGCAGAGTGCGGGAGAGCGGAGACCCAGTCCTGCTCAACCACTGTTAAACAGTCCAGGGCAAATCATTTGGCCGTTGTGAACCTCGTTTCTGATAGGAAATGGAGATGAGGCTTACGCAGAATGTGTGTCCGCAAGGTGTAAGTGTGTTGGTACATATTGGATGAGGCCTGTGCATCCTGGGCCTGGCTTGGTGAACCTGGCTTCCTTGTCCGCTGGACGTCTGTCTTGGTCCATCCTGCCTGCTGACCAGGTATCTGGCTCCTGGAAAAGATACTGGGGAGAAATAACAAAGACTTGATTAGTCTCTGCTCAGCGTGGGGAGGAGGGGTCTGGGGAGGAAAGGGTTGTCGGGTCAGCTCTCGGTGTCTGGTTTAACTGTCCAAATAACCAGAAGCTGGTGGCAGATAGCTTTTGACTTTTGAGAGCCTTCCCTTTATCCACTGGGGAATCTCAGGGCTCCCTGCCTCCTCCAAGTCATGGCTTCATCATTCACAGGGCAAGGCCACATTCTGCAAGCAGGTGGGGTCATTGGGGAAAGCAAGTCTCTGAAAAGGTGAATGTCCCTATGATGCTCTAAAGTGGGAGAAAAGTCATTTGGGGTTTGGGGGAGAGTTTCAAACCTTTTTCTTTTCCTTCTTTCTCTCTCTCTCTTTCTCTCTCTTTCTCTTCTTCTCCCTTCCTCCCCTTCCTTCCCTTCCCTCTCTTCCCCTCCCCCTTTTCTTTCTTCCTTCCTTCCTTCCTTTTCTTTCCTTTTTTTTTCTCTCTTTACCCCTCTCTCTCCCTCTCTTCTTTTCTTTCTTCCTTCCTCCTTCCTTCCCTCCCTCCCTTCCTTCCTTTCCAGCACAATCCTTAAGTCGTGTAGCTGGTATGACCAATAGCTCTTCTTTCCTGGAAAACGTATCCAAAATGGCACCCGATCCTCCCGGAACTCCCAGATCTTTGGACACCAGATGGGTTTGCTTTCAGCTTCTGCTGCTGATTTTTCTCACTTCACCTTAGGGCCATTTGAATGCAAAAATTAGGGAAACTATACATAAAATCAGGTGTGGAATATGCACAAGTGTACTGATGGTAGACGAATAATGATGACTGTGTACAAAGTTGCAGGTTTCTATAACATCGACTTGGCAGAGCAGAACCTTTTAGACTGACTGTTGGGAAGACTGTCTCTCTCTTTTTTAAAAATTTTATTTATTTATTTATTATTTTTTGGGGGGGGTACACCAAGTTCAATCATCTGTTTTTATACACATATCCCCGTATTCCCTCCCTCCCTCAACTCCCCCCCCACCCTCCCTCGAGTCCCCCCCACCCTCCCCGTACCAGTCCTCTAAGGCATCTTCCATCCTCGAGTTGAACTCCCTTTGTTATACAACAACTTCCCACTGGCTGTTTTACAGTAGGTAGTATATATATGTCTGTGCTACTCTCTCTCTTCGTCTCATCTTCCCCTTCACCCCCCGCCCCCTCCCAAACCTCGAGTTCTCCAGTCCATTCTCTGCATCTGCGTCCTTGTTCTTGTCACTGAGTTCATCAGTACCATTTTTAGATTCCGTATATGTGAGTTAGCATACAATATTTGTCTTTCTCTTTCTGACTTACTTCACTCTGTATGACAGACTGTAGGTCTATCCACCTCATTACATATAGCTCCATCTCATCCCTTTTTATAGCTGAGTAATATTCCATTGTATATATATGCCACATCTTCTTTATCCATTCATTTGTTGATGGGCATTTAGGTTGCTTCCATGTCCTGGCTATTGTAAATAGTGCTGCAATAAACATTATGGTACACGTTTCTTTTGGGATTATGGTTTTCTTTGGGTATATGCCCAGTAGTGGGATTACTGGATCATATGGTAGTTCTATTTGTAATTTTTTAAGGAACCTCCAAATTGTTTTCCATAGTGGCTGTACCAACCTACAGTCCCACCAACAGTGCAGGAGAGTTCCCTTTTCTCTACACCCTCTCCAACATTTGTTGTTTCCAACAGCCTTGAGGGAGCCCCCCTGCAGGGTAGTCAGAGAAAGGAGGAGTCAAGTTCCTTACACACAGGAGGGGTTGGGGTGGTGTGGGGGAGGTAGAGCCATCCAGAAGCAGAACAGGGTAGTCTTTTCCAGGGTCAAATTTTTGCACCCAAGCTTGTGGAATGGCACTTAATCACTCCAGAGAACGGTGGCCCTCGTGCCTTGGCTCTCTTAGTAGGGGTCCACTGAGACGCCCCTGTGGCTGGTGGGATGTGGGGCTTGGACCTGGGCTGCTGTTCAGGGCCTCTCTCTCTGTGTGCAGTGTGCTTCCCCTTGACCTCTTTGGTCTGAGCATGGATTCTCTTAATGGACCAAAGGGGAGTTTGGAAAATCCCAAACCCAGTTTCAGAATCCAAAGAGGGCGGTCCCCTCATGATCAAGCCCTGGGCTACTTCTCAGGTCTGGCCACACCCAGCTCTGCACACCCTGCCTCTCACCGGCTGTATCTTAACTCTTACCCTTCCCTCTACCTGAAAGTTGGTACCTGGTGAAGTACCTAGCCCTCCTTTAAGGCTCAGTTCAAATGCCACCACTTCTGTAAAGTCTCTTCCCCCGAGTTTCAGGGAGGTGAAGTTCTCTTCCTCTCTGCCCCAGCAGACCTACCCCTGATGTGGCGCTTAGAGTGATGCTTGAAAACCACTGTTCTGCCTGGCTCTTGCTAAACCATGAGCTTCCAGAAGGCAAGGATTCCGACAGGCTTGATGGTGCTTTCCTAGTCCCAGTGTCAGGGTCTAGCACGTAGTAGGTCTTCATTAAATAGCGGCCAAATGACAAGTGAAGGAAATCAGTGCTCTTTGCAGTTTTCCACTGAGGAAGAAGCCAGCAGGAGTGGCTGGTGTTTGGGCCATTTCCCCGGCGCCCAGCTTCACGGTGCTGTGTGAACAAAGTGAGCTCATCAGTATCCCCTCCCCCCCCATCCCTTCCATGCCGGGGGGCTGGGGGCGTGTTCCGATGGGCCTGCAGTGAGCACACGGCTGGTGTGGGTGGCAGCACCGTGCTGTCCTTCTGTGGAGACCGAGGTGCAACAACTGTCTGCTCTTCCTGGCCTTTGTCCCCGTGGCCTGTGACTATGGCAGCACCTGGGGACAACTCCACTGCTTGTGCCTGTGAGGGATGCTTGTGCCGGAGGCTGAGGAGATAGCTTGTCTGGCGCCAGTTAGAGAGTTCTAGTGTGCCAAGCTGTCAAGAGGAAACTGGCAATATCAACTTGCATGCATGCCAGGGGGATCAGAGGAGAGCAAGGGTTCCTGGGGGTCAGGAGTGAGCTTACCTTCAGGGAGTTTGCCAAGTGCCTCCCACGTGTGTCCGTCATTGTTCTAAGCTCTGAGGGTGCAGCCTGACCATGTCCCCGCCCTTGGCGGGGCTTACTTTCTAATGAGAGTCCCTGAAAACTGAGAGGATGGGATCTGAGGCCAGCGTCCCCCTCAAGGCAATTCTGAGCTGATCCCTTGATGAGGGATATCGTTTCTCCATTCACCAGCCCCTGTATTCTTCCCAAGACATTGCCAGAGGCACCTTGGTATCACCCTTCCAGATTCCTGGCCCTCCCTCCTTCCCCAGGCCATGTTAGAGACCCCTCCCCTAGACTCTCGCCTGCCCTGTGCAGCTCTGTCCCCTCCCCAGCCAGCTTATCTGTGGTCTTCCCTTGCCTGACCAACTGACCGAGAGCATTTTTGATGACCTGGTCTATGTTTAATTCGCTGCCACCTCCCTGCAGTGCCCGGCACAGACGGGGGCCTCTACATGTGACTGTGGAATGGGCGAGCTGTGGAGTGAACGCTGGGTTGCATTTCTTCATCTTCCCCACCTACGCTGCGCTTGTGCGTCTGTGTTCATCTCTTTCTGGGTCAGTCTTGGAGAGGGATGGACTCTTGGGGAAGTTGCTGGAAAGCTGGAGGATTGGGAGAAATGGAGACATGCGAGAAGACCCTGGTTGGAGTCAGCTCTTCTGGGTGTCCTCTCTGTGACTTGGCCGCGTGAGGTTCGTCTGCCTTTGAACATGCTACCTCTCCCTGGCTGGGAAGGCGGGTAGGGTTCAGAGCCAACAGAGCTGATCTCCGATGCAGACCCTCCTTGTGCCGAGGCCTGTATCTTCCTCCTTGTGGGTGGGGATGAGGCAGCGCTGAGGGACCTGCCCTTACAGGCCTCTGGTTCAGTCAGCCCAGCTGGGCCTGCAGGAGAGCAGGCCGCCTGGGAATGGCTGGGAAGCAAGGGCAGGCCTTGGGCCCACCTCCCCCAAGGCCAGGATGTGGCGTGGGACCCAGGCAGGCGGAGGTTCCCACCGCTCACTCCTGCACCCGAAACGCTCCAGGCTCAGGCAGTGTCTCCCAGCAGGAGGGGGTGGGGAGAGACTCCAGCTGCCCGGGTCAAGACCCCACATCAGGACCAGGGCAGCTCCACAGGCGCCCACCTCTGACGTTTATCCGCCACCTGGACAGTTGCCAGTGGCCCTGCAGTCCAGCCTTGCCTTGCCATGGGCGGGGAGATTTGGGGCTTAACCATTGCAGGCCCTGCCTGAGTCAGGCTGAGACGGGTCCTCCCAGATCAGCTGGCGTCCATCCGCCATGTACCAAGAGCTGGAGGGGGCATATTCACAAATGTTATCTCATTTCATCCCCATGTCAACCCCGTTTTCCTAATGAGTAAACGGAGGCATGTGGAGTTACATAATCTGCCTAAGGATAAACGTTAGTAAGAAAAGTTTCCTGTGTTCATTCTGTGTTACCGCGTCTGCTACGTGCTAGGTAGTAATTCTAGGCACCGTGGATACACAATGAATGATGGACAAAAAGGTCTCGGGGAGAGATAATAAATAACGGATATAGCATCTCACATGGTGGTAGGTCTGTGTGGAAAATGAGGGAGAAGGGAGTGGATGGTGCTGGAAGAGGGTTTTTTTTTTTAATTTTAAACTTTTATTATGTCTGCTATTGCACATTTATCATTGACTATATTCCAGTCATTTAAATTTTTTTTTTATTTTTACTTTAAAAAAATTTTTATTTTGTATTGGAGAGTAGTTGAGTTACAATGTTGTATTAGTTTCAGGTGTACAGAAAAGTGATTCAGTTCTACATATACATATATCCATTCTTTTTCAGATTCTTTTACTATATAGATTACTACAGAATATTGAGTAGAGTTCCCTGCGCTACGCAGTAGGTCCTTGTTGATTATCTGTTTTATGTGTAGTGGTGTGTATATGTCAATCCCAAACTCCTCATTTATCCCTCCCCTGCCACCTTTCTGCTTTGGTAACGGTAACTATGCTGTAAGTCTGTTTCTGTTTTGTAAATAAGTTCATTTGTATCTTTTTTTTTAGATTTCACATTTAAGTGTTATATTTGTCTTTTTCGGACTTCACTTAGTATAGTAACCTCTAGATCCACTCATGTTGCTGCAGATGCCATTACATTCTTTTTTATGGCTGAGTAATATTCCATTGTATGTATGTACCACATCTTTATGCATTCCCCTGTTGATGGACATTTAGGTTGCTTCCATGTCCTGGCTATTGTAAACAGTGCTGCAATGAACATAGGGGTGCATGTGTCTTTTCGAATTATGTTTTTCTATGAATATATGCACAGGAGTGGGATTGCTGGATCATATGGTATCTCTGTTCTTAGTTTTTTAAGGAACCTCCATACTGTTCTCCCTAGTGGCTGTACCAATTTACATCCCCACCAACGTGTAGGAGGGTTCCCTTTTCTCCATGTGGAGGAGGGGTCATTTTAAATAATCTCACTGAGAAGGTGGACGATGATTGCTACTCAGACAGTGCATGCTGGGAGCCAGGCACGACCCTGATCACCGTATATGAGACCACTAACTCAATCCCAGCAGTTACCTCAGGAGGCAAATTACTATTACATTTTCAGGTGGGAAGTGGAGGCACAGGGAGGAGAAGTAACTGCCAAAGGTAACACAGCAGATCAGTGGTGCTGGATTCGGCACGCAGGCAGCCTGACTCCTGAGTTCCGGCTCGTAACTACTGTGCTGTCCTGCTGAGGCTGCACAGACAGTAAGTGGGTGGGCAGGTGAGCGGCCCCGCAGGACCCTATCCTGACGGGCCAGGCTGGTACTAAGGGGGCACGTGCCCTGGTGCCCCCTCCTCTGCAGCCCCCTTGGTGAGGAAAGGGCGGAGCAATGGGCACATTCGTTACACTTGAGTGAGAAGGGAGGGCTTGACTCTTTTTGCAGAGAATAATAGGAGAGGGTAGAAACTCCAGGTGAGGGCCTGAGTCCCAGAGGCTGCAACTCTCCCCTCCCCTCCCCTCCCCACCCCCTTCCCCTCCCCCCTCCCCTCCCCCTCCCCTCCCCACTCCCCTCCCCCCTTCCCCCTCCCCCTTCCCCTTCCCATCCCTCCCCTCCCCACCCAACCCCTCCCCTCCCCACCCAACCCCTCCCCTCACCTACCCCTCCGCTTCCCCACCCCTCCCCTCCTCTCCCCATTTCTCCCCTCCTTCCCCACCCCTCCTTCCCCACCCTGCCCCTCCCCTCTCCTCCCCACCCCTCCCCTCCCCACCCCTCCCCCTCCCCTTTTCTCCCCTCCCTCCCTCCTCTCCCTGCCCCACCTCTTGGTCCCCCCAGGCTCCCTCAGCTCTCCTAGGACTCAGATCTGAGGCAAGTAGGACTGCTTCTTGCTCTTGTCCTCAGCTGCCCTGCTTCCATGTCCGTCTGGGAGGAACCTATTTAGTGATGAGGAGGAGGCAGCTAATATTTATTGAACATCCTTAAATGGCTGGGAAACATATATGTTACAACGCATGTGTGCAGGAAAAAGCGATTATTTGCTCTGATAACTTGCAGTTAAAATCGTAGCTTAGTAAATAAAGGTACCTTAGTCTCTTCTGATGTGAGATCCTGTGAGGCATCTTCCAGGGCCCTCCTCCTCTGTGATCTGCTTGCTGGGAAGGCTCCAGGTTTCTCAAGGCTGCGGGGTGCCTGCTGATGTCCACTGCCATGCTCTGTGCTCCCTCTGTGTCCTGGGCCCCTGTGCTGAAATCCACTGAAGGAGCCAGGTCTGGTCTTGTCCCGGGGTGTTCGAAGAGCTACCAGGCACCTGTTGCTGAAGCTGCGACTTCTCCAGGCCCCCTGGCTCTCCCAGGACACCCACCTGCCCCTGGGGGGCCCCAGTGTCCAGTTGTTGCCTGGGTATGAGGGCCCTGGATGGGTGGGCCGAGGACAGCCCCCCAGTCTTTGCTAACCTGCCCCTGGCCGAGCTCTGTTGCTCTGAGCCCAGCGGAAGGCAGGGATTCTCCGAGGGGCGTGGTGTTTCCCCAGGTGTGCATCCCTGTTCTGGGATTCTCAAAGTCATTGGCTCCTTTCTCATGCTGTCCCCCCCCCAGGTGTGGAAGGGTGTGAAATCCTGGCCATTTACTTCCTTTCCTGCCTAGTCCTAAAAAAGTTTTCTATTTCCTCTTCCTGTCCAGAGAAAACAACTTTACCTCTTAGCGACCCTTCCCTGCTCTACTGACCTTTTTGTTTTGGGGGTTGTAAGTCTTCTCTGGCCAGAGAAAATAAGGCTATGTCTTAGCGCTGATATTAGAAGGGTACAGGAGAAAGGAAAGAAAAAAAAATTAAAATACCTGGATTTCCCAAAGGCAAAATATATTGGGAAATATTTGCAATATTTTCCTTGTAAAGTACTCTGTATCAGACATGCAGTATTATTCCTGCATTGTCAGTTACTCCTCATGACTATACTACGGGATATGTCCTGTCATGACAGATGAAGAAGGGGAAGCTTAAGGAAGTTAACTTTCCCAAAGGTCTTAGAGCTAGTTAGCAGCAGAGCCAAGTTTAGAAGCTAACATTCTAGATTCTCAACTCCATTCTGTTCCTGAGGTCTTTGCCTCTCAGAAAGGAGTCTTGGGGTCAAAGTTCTTAACACTCAGGGAAAATAAAATGTTGCCCCTTGAATAACATATCCCCAGAGAAAGGGGAATTGGCGTCAGTGGACTCAACCAGGGGTAAACATCAGGACAAACCCTTCATGTCGTAGGAAATCTCATTCCATGCTAGCAAGGGCTGTCGGTCTTCAGATTCTCTCCCATTCCTACATATGGGAGATTTTCATCTTTCTGTTCTCATTCAGTCTTGACAAGAACCATGATTCTCACTACCTCTTGGGATGACTGCGCTTGACAAAAAGTATGATGGGACAGCCTGCTCCCCACTTGGCTTTCCTAGTTAAAGAGGCCTTTGACTCACAGCTGTAGCTGCTTTGTGCAGAGCCTGGTACAGCCCTGACTCAGCTCACAAGTCAGCCGAAGCCCTGCCCTCTTCTGTCTGCCAGTAACTGTTTTCCAGCTATGAGAGACCGTGGTGCAACATTTGAAAATTCAGCTCTGGCCCCCAGTTGCACTGGAGTTGAAAGGCCAAGGCGGGTATCCGAGCACCATCTAAACATAGCCAGGGGAAATAACCTTTTGCTTTATATATTTAGTTTTCATTACATAATCAGTTATTGGTATTATAATGTTAACTTTAAATAAAGGGAGGGGAAAAATCCACCCACAATCATACCACCTGCACATGGATTCATTTTCCCAATGCCCGGGGCATTCTGAGTTGATAGGGCGAGGAAGGGAAGGGAGCAAAGTCAGTGAGACGTGATTAAGATGACCTGAAATGGCAGGAGCCAAGCCACTGCACAGGCTCAGTTTCAGACTTACTGTGTCTCTTCATTGCCTCCTCCAGGAAGCCTCCCCTGGTGTCCTCCTGGTCAACAACGAGGCTGTATCAGACACCTCTCTCCACTGACATCACAGTCCTTACCTGTGTGCATCCCAAATTGCATTATGGTTATCTATTTATGTGCCTGGCTCTCCCACTAGACTGTCGTCATTAGGTGCTCAGGAACGTATCTTATTCATCTCTTATCTCTGGAGCCTGGTACATCCCAGCAGGTCAATAAATGTTGGTTGAGATGGTCCTTAAGATGCCAGATACAGGGGCTGAGTCAGTTACTGATGATGGCATGCACTGAGGCTCAGACAAATTTCTAAAGCCTATAGGATGGAAAGCAACATGAAACCATGAAGTATGTTATCCGTGTCTGATACGGATGTGTTTTCTTCGGTATGGTTTGTGTGTGCAAGACAAAAATGGTGCCGTCTTACCAGTGGCTGGGAGGTCTCTTCTCATGCTCAAAAAGAGGATTGAAGAACATGAGCATGAACTTGAAGAACATAAGAAGGGGGCCCTGTTATCGCCCTATGACTGAGCTCCCACTCTAGTGTTCTGCTCCTTAGGCTGCTGGAGGGCAGGGACTGTGTCTTTTTTTTTTTTTTTAATAATTTTTATTTTACTTTTTTAAAAGATTTATTTATTTATTTATTTATTTATTTATTTATTTATTTATTTATTTATTTATTTATTTATTGCTGCATTGGTTCTTTGTTGCTGCGCTTAGGCTTTCTCTAGTTGTGGCAAGCTTCTCATTGTGGTGGCTTCTCTTGTTGCAGAGCATGGCCCTAGGCATGCAAGCTTCAATAGTTCCGGCTTGCGGGCTCTAGGGTGCAGGCTCAGTAGTTGTGGCACAGGGGCTTAGTTGTTCCGTGGCATGTGGGATCTTCCTAGACCGGGGCTCAAACCCGTGTCCCCTGCAATGGCAGGCGGATTCTTAACCACTGCGCTACCAGGGAAGCCCCAGGGACTGTGCCTTTCGTGTCGAAATCCCTGCTGCCCAGCACCGTGCCTAGTCACAGAGTGTTACCAAGACCAAGTTCACTCTGCTCACTGCACAACAGGCCAGTAAATGGAGAGAGACGATTTGTTGGGGCAAGGAATAGTGGCTTTATTCAGAGAGCCAGCAGACTGAGAAGATGATGAACTAGAGTCCCAAAGGGCCATCTTACCTGAGTTAAAATTTGGGCTTCTTTTATGCTAAAAGGGGAGGGGGAGTGGCTGGTAGTTGTACAGCAATCCTTTGTTCTTGCAGCTATCCACATAGGTCTGGTCACCATGTTCCTATAAGTATCCAACAAGACAATTGTTATTTTCTGTTCTGCAACTTTTTATCTGTATATGAGTGGAAAAGTGTTATACCTCTAAAGGTCAGAACCTTGAGAATAAGCTATCATGTATATTTCTGGCTATAGGCAACATTATGTTACAAATGTGCAGAGCCAACATGGCTAAGCACAGGCAGCAGCGCACAGGGGTTAGAGCTAAACGAATAGATCCAATATGGAGTCAGGTTTGTTCTTCTCTGTTGCAAGAGCAGATGTTCAGTAAATATTTGTGGAATGAGTGGATGGATGGACGAATGCACACATGGAGGAAGGAACTCTTGCAATCAAGTGACGTTCAGGGAAGACTTCAGGGAGATGAGCTTTGAGTCTAGTTATGAAAGAGGAAAGGGCATAGATTGGCAGAGATGGCAGAGAGAGCTTTGTGGTTGGGTGAGGGGAGGCAGGCCTTTGGTACCCATTGGTCTGGATACTTCTAACCAGATGCTGACTCAGAATGGTCATATCCTGGGGGAGAGGAAGACCTGGGGGCTGTCTTCTACAAAGACTTGGGGGAAGTTCTACAAAGACACAAGCCTAGAGAGAGGGTTTTCCCCCTTTTATTTTGCTCCTTTTCCTCTGGCACTTGGAACTGAGCACATTGCTAAGATTCCTTGAGTCCCTAGGGCAGGGGTGGGGGTGGAGTAGCAGGGGGGGGCCGTTCTAACAAATGAGTCTGGACAGAGGCATGTGGACCATGGCCCAGAGAGATAGGGAGTGGGGAGGGTGAGTGAATTGAGAGCTTGGAGAGGAGGGAGTTCTATTTTGGGTGACTTTGACTCCCAGCCTCTCTTCCAGCCAGATCTGTAGCAGACCCCCACCCTCTGCACACAATTGGCTTGTCCCTTCTGTGCACTGGCTTCTGCTCTCTTTCTGGCTCCCCTCCTGCATCCTTTCAGACTTGGCTCTTTCTCTCTTTGGTGTCCTGCCTCTTGGTATTCTTGCCTGCATCCAAAACCTCCTCCCAATCTTTCCAAAGAAACCATCCCTGAAAAACAGCAACTACAAATAATAACCAACATCTACAATTTTTCTCCAGTCCTGCTATGTGCTGTGCACCACACTAGGTGCTTCGTGTGTCCTGGTTCAACTCACAAGAAACACATGAGGTCATTATTCCCGTGATTGCTATTTGACCAATGAAGAAACTGAGCCCCAGAGAGGTTGGGTGAACCCCAGGCAAGGCCATCCTTAATGTTGGTGGCAAAGATCTGCCCAACTCAGAAGACTGTGCCCTTCTCTTCTCATGGCTACAGAGCCCTCCCGCTGAATCAGAAACTCTGGGAGCGGGGCCCAGTAAGCGGCATTCAACAAACCCTCCAAGAGATTCTAGAACCACTGATTTAGCTGATTTGGCTCTGACCTGGCTGAAAACCTCCAAGTCCACCCAAGATTTGGAGAAAGCTGATTCATTGCTATTACTCATCCTTAGAATTCTGTTGAATAGCTCTGGGCATAAGGCAAGATGCTCAACGTTCCCGAGACCTCGTTTCCATGGTTGTGAAATAGAAGCAACCCCTACCCTTAGAGGGGAGCGTCCCTGGCTTTTCATTTCCAGGAGAGGATCTCCCCAGAGTGGTTACTCAACACTGATGGCACCTTAGCATCACCTGGGGAATTTTACAAGGTATCAATGCCTGGCTCCTTCCCTGGACCAGGCCAGCATCTCTGGAGGTGGGATCAGGGCATGAGTGGCTTTAATGGATGTGGGGGTGGAGAACCTTGGCCTCTCCCTCCCCATCACTTCCTCAGGGGAAGAGGTGAGGCATCTCTAACCAAAGGCTCTGGGAGGTTATGAGCTGGGCCTGCCAACACTCCCTCCCTTCCCTGGGTTCTGCCACCTGCAGGGCGGGCATATCTGGCCAGCTCTGGGGGATGGAGTCAGGAGCCCGCTCCTACGGGAAGGTCCATGTTCACCCTCCTAGGCCAAGGACTGGACATGTCAGCTGGCCTCACTCATGTGTGAAATATTAGGACGTTCATTTGGCCAGAGAGATATAGCCACACACTCCCACAGCTTTATCAGGAATGTGGCTGATACCGTGACCGCCATCTGTTTGCTTCATGGATCTGTTTCTCAACTGGTCCTGAACTTGAGCCAGAAGAGGAAGATTCTATGTATGGACCCCACAAAACCCCAACATCATACGCAGGCCAGAGTTAGTGTTGAATTTAATGAGATGGTATAAACAAGCCAGCTAGTTAGTTAGTGGTCAGCAAAGGCTCGTTGCATCTGAATCAAAACCCAGCCCACTCTGGTCACCACTACACCTCCCTGGGGAGGACTGAGCTCCGAGCCTCAAACCTCCACCACCAGTTAACTCCTTAGTCCTCACTTCACTCAAGTCAGTAAATGTCAGTGGCTCTGGGTAGGGATAGAAAAAGGATCTCTGTAGCTGAGAGAAGAGCAGATCATTTAGAATTGACTGTATCTTTTTTTTTAACAAGTTCCCAGGTGATACCGATGCTGCTAGTCTAGAGACACATTTTGAGATCACCTGAGCTAAGTGAAGACAAAAGGCAGGTGAGCGCTGGCTGGAGGGAATGCCAGAGGGAGAGGCATCTCTTGACTGGATGGGGTCCAGTGTTTGGCAAGGTTGGCTGCAGATTACAATCACCTGGAGAGATTTACAAACTCCAGAGCCCTATAGGGCAAACGACTGATCCTGTTTTCTGGGGACCGAGAGCGTCCCTGGGATGTGGGACTTTCAAGATTAAAACGGGGACAGTCCTGGGCAAAACAGGATGAGCTGCTCGCCCTAGTGGCTCCCCAACACCCACCCAGGGCTTTTGTTTTCATTGGTTCTGGTTAGGATCCAGGCACAGATATTTTTCGAAATGCCCCATGATTCTACCATGCAGCCAGGGATGAGAACCTGGGGGATATGATCACAGCTCTGGAAAGAAGGGGTGAATTGTGAACAAGGTTGGTACAAATGCTGGTGAAAGAGAAGGGAAGGGGATGACGAGTGAATGAACCCACGGGCATCCCAATCCCTTGGGGAACTTGTTAAAACGCAGATTCCCGGGTCCTTACCCAGATCTGCTGAGCCGGAAACTCAGAGAGCAGGGCCCTGGGCTCTGCATCGTTGAGAAGCCCCTTAGGAGGCACTGTCCTTGGAGATCTGCTGAGAGCGGGAAGACCAAGAGCTAAATTGAGGGAAGAGAGTTGGAAACCCAGGCTGTGCTCTAGGTGGGTAGCTTGTTGATAGCTTTTGGCCTGAGGCCAAGAGGAGCCGTGAGCGGGGTGCAGGTGGAGTCCAGCAGAAAGGGGCCAGCCTCAGCCTGGGCTGGAGGTCAGCCAAACCGGTAAGAAAGGATGGGGCCTTGAAGAAATGGTTCCAAGCTGAGAGCACGTACCAGCTCCCTGAGTGAGCATAAGATGAGGTCAGCGCTGCCGGCCAGCCGTGCAGGACTCGAGGCTCCCCATTCCCCCACCCCACTCTGTGACCACACAGCCATGCCCTGTCTGAGTCCGTCCTCAGCGTCCACATGGGAGATCAAAGGGCCCATACAGGAAGCATTTCTGAGTAGAATCAGCTGGGTGTGGAGACTGATTGGATAATTTATAACGTAAAGGAGGGAACAGCGTGTGTGTGTGTGTGTGCACGTGCGTACACACTTGGTGAGCTTTTGGACAGCCTGTCAAAACCTGCCTCTCATGCCAGCTCAGTCAGCTATGTGCTTGTGACCTTGGGCAGGTCACTTGGCTTCTCTGAGCCTCAGTTTCCTTGTCTGTAAACTCAGGATGCTAATACCCACCTCTCAGGGTTTGATGTGAGAATAAAATGAGGTAATACATGTAAATGCCTGACATGTAGCCGTCCTCAAGACAGAGGAAGAGTTAAAGTATGATTCTGTGGTTTGACCTTCGGACTGTGGTGTCACTCACAGAGAAAAGCAGGGGTGGTCCGAAGGGGGTGGGAGATGAAAGACGTTTGAGAGGAAGCTGGTGGGAGTGGTGCCAGCGCTTCTGAACAGAAATGTGGGTAGTTGGAAATAAGGAGCTGGAGATGCAGGAAGGGAGGATTTGGGAGTGACCACTGCTAACTTCGTCTGAAATAAGGAGATGGAAGGTTTCCTGGGAGGGAGAAGGGGTGAGGGAGAAGGACAGAGACCCAAGGTGTGAACCCTTGGCAAAGCCCCAGCACCTCTGCTGCTGGCCTGGCTCCATGCTGGGTGCAGAGTTCCTGAGAGACTGCGACATTGTCCCCAACCTCAAGGACGTCAGAGCCCAGTGAGAGTGACGGTAATTCAGGAAGCAACAGTGGCTCTGTCTGATGGGAGAAACGCAGGATGCTAAGGAGGGGTGCTTCACCCACACCTGTGGGGATGGATGCAGGCTGCCAGGTGAGTGGCCAGGGGTTGGGGGGAGGGCCAAGGAGGGGGTGCTCCAGACAGGGGGACCAGCTGGTTGAAATCAAGGAGGAGAGAGCGAGAGGAGCATGGGGACAGGCAGGTGGAATTTCACATTGTTCTGAAACACCACGAAGAGGGAAGTGGGAAGAGGGCCCCTGGAAGGTGAACAGGATGGAAAGAGGTGATACTGATGTGCAGAAGTGCAGTTTCCAGGGGAGGTGGGCACTGAGGAGGGAGGCGAGGGGAGACATGAGGGGCCCTGCTGGGTAAATAAAGCCCCTTTGGTGGAGAGAATCGGGGCACAGCTTGTAGGGGTGTCAGGGTCAAAGAAAGGTGATTTAAGGATGGGGGTGTCCATGCAGAGACTGTCCCTGGGACTGGAACTATGGAGGGGATGGGCTGGCTTCTGGGGGGGGAACCCCAGCTTCTGTAGCCTGAATTCTTACAGCCAAGGTCTCTCGTCCCTTGGAGGAAGCATCCTGTTCCTGGAAGCACGGAGAGGAAAAATATCTTATGCCTTTTACGTGCAACATACATTTCATTTGCTGGAAGGGGCGGGGGCTGGGAGGAGGGGAGAGTGGAAACAAACAGAAATGCAAATGTCCAGCGTTTCATCCGGGAATGCCAAGAGCTCATTTAACTGTTGGTTTGTAAAGGTGCACGACTTTACCTCGCGCTGAGTGCCACTTGAGACACCTCTTGACAGTGTCTGGCCAAAGTCTGGGTGCCTTTGACCTCCAGTGGACTCTGAGAAAACGTTGAAGGACCTGAGGTCATTGGGTTTGCCGTGAAGATTTATTTCTAAGGTTAATAGCTTTCTCCTCTCTCTACCCAACTCCCGCGCCCTCAGGAGATGACTTTCATTCAGGGAGAGGACCTGCTGCGTACATGGCGCTATGTCATGTTCTTAGGGGGCTCAGAGTCTAGATGGGGGAAAAGCTCATTGGCATAAAAAAGATAAAATAATACAAGACATCAAGTAACAAAAGTGCCGCAGAGTCGTATATGATGCAGTGTCCTATAAACAGGATAGACAGCAAGGGCTCTAAGTTTATTTGGGACAATTCAGGTAGACAAGGATGGGTAGGAAGGCTGCTTGGAGAAGGTGAGACCTGCATAGGGGAGGGAGAGGAGGAGGAGGACGAGGCAGAGGTGGGGATGGGGATGGGGATGAGCTGGGGGATAATATTGCCAACCCAAATGTATTGAGTTAGCCAAAAAGTTTGCTAACATCTTACAGAAGAACCTGAACAAACGTCTTGGCCAACCCAACAGAACAAGCAGAACCAATTTTTTTTAACTCTATTTCAAAGCTAGCACATTCTTTTGCTTTTCATATTTATCCAATTGCAGAAGGACACACAATCTTTGTGTTTGAGTCATGGGAAGCCATCACATTGATGATAGGTCTTATAACTGATAGAGTCAAGAATTCAGGAAATGCGTGCTGCAATGTATCTAATCCATCCGATAGAGTTCCTGCTGTGTGTGCGGAAAGAGCCCAGTGGGGGGAGTTGGAGATAAAGCTGCCCTTGAGGAATTTTAATCCCTTGAGCAGTGGTGCCTTTAGGGAGGAGTGACCAGGGAGCCTACTGCGGAGGGATGAGGTGGAATAAGGAGGAGCGGTGAGGGTGGGGAGAAGCCCAGCAGTTACTGAGCTGCCCATCAAGGCCCTTCAGGCAGGAAGCCACCCCAGATTAAAGTCACTTGTCTCTGTTCCGTCCTGACCATTCAGGGACTGTGGGTAACATTTTTGGAAACACACAGGGAGTGGCCAGCTGGGCTGCTCTTCCTGGGAAAGGCTGCTCTAGCTGGCTGCCTTAGAAGATGGGCAGGACCAGCTGCGCAATTCGCAGGCCCCAGTGCAAAATGGAAATGCAAGGCTCCCAGTTCAAAAATTATTAAAGATTTCAAGACAGCGACAGCAGAGCCTTAAACCAAGCAGGGGGCCCTTCTGAGGGTACCCAGCTCACACACCCAAGGGACTGGTCCAGAAGATGGGATAGCCTGGATCTTTCTGTGACTCAGTGTATGCGGTAAGATGATGGGACCGGGTTGCTGTCTGCAGCTGGGAGACAGAGCTTCTCTGTACTAGTGCTGACTTCTTCCCTGAGAGTTGGGATGGGTAATGGGGAAGGGATGGGGAGACTTCCAGGGATGGGGGGATGGGGGTGCCTGTTTACCATGATGCTGCCATTTCTGTGCAATGAGAAGGCTATGTCTGAGTTTTGGAATCAGTTAGAGTAAGGTTCACATGTTTTATGAACCCTGCTAACTTGGGCAAGTTGCTTACCTTCTCTAAACTTTAATTTCCCTATATGTAAAAATGCATAGTATCATCTTTGTGGGATGTTGGGATAATTAAGTGAAATAATAAATGTGAAAGTTTGAGCCCAGCCTAGCTCTTAGTAAATGTTAGTATCCTTCTTTCTAAAAACGTGCTGAATATCTGTATTCTAAAATATGGAGCATGGAATAGATTGGGGATACATTATTGTCAGCTATTTGGTTTTTTCTATCTCAGGCTTATTGGGGAAGTGGCTAAAATATAACACCAAAATTTCAAATAGCAGAGGCAGAGGGAGTGTACACCCTGTTATAATATACACCAAAGGAAGCCCAGTTGCATCTGCTGGACACACACATACACCCAGAGGAATACGCACATGTGCGTGTGTGCATACACGCTCTGGAACTGAATTGAAACTAGGTTGGAATGAGATGATGTTTTACAGGAGAGAGCCCTAGTGTGGATGTCATCTCCTGGTTTTGAACCTCAATGTCCTTATCAGTCAAAAATACTGACCTTGCTGAGTCGTCTTGAGATGATGAATGTGAACACGTGGTCTTTGGTCCACAGCAGTTATAAGCATCTTTTGGTGCATCTCTGCTCCCAAGCCATAGTGTGGTTAATGGGAAACTGAAGACCAGACAAGGCCTACCCCATAGGAACATTTCCTGAATATTATGCTTGGGCAGCTCCTTATAAACTAACATGGGCTGATTTGAAATAGGCATGGGGGCTGATTATCAGTGATATTCCTGTTTTCTCTGCTCATGTACTTTGGGAAGCTAGCTGGGTTTTCTCCCTGCAGAGATTTAAAAGTCAGTAGAATCTTGTGTGTTTGTTTCCTGGGGATGAACACATGTATACACACACCATACATACATGTCCATACCATACCACATACACACATAAACGCATACTACACACATCATGCTATAAACATACACATACACACCACCCTGTACATCCACCTCTGCACCATAGGGTCAAACCCTCTCACATGTCAACATGCATTAATATCTTCCCTCTCTCCCTTTCTTCTTTGGTCATTTCTGAGAATCCTCTATACCTTCTTCTGCTGTGTGCAAGGGTGGGTACCTCCCCCATCCCAAACCCACATCCCTCCCAATGTCCTAGAAACTCCAAGTCATGGCCACTTCGCTCAGTCCCCTTTGCCATCTCATCTGCCTCTGACAAATTCCAGGACTGTAACCCAGGCTGAACATGCCTTATTTTTACCCACCCAGAAGCTTGGGGCTGCTCTCAATTCAGCTCTACTCCCAGAGACATCCAGGTGGAACCAGGCTAGTGCTTCACTAGGCTCCCAGGGACCCCTCAGCTTCTCCCATGCTTCTGTGGGCAGAGCCCTGAACCCTAGTCACCACTGAGGGGAGCCTGGGGCCGGGACAGGGGAAGGGACCTGGTTGGAGGGCCTGTGATATGCCTGATGCTGTGCTGCCTGCTTGATACGTGCTCTTTGTTTGATGCCCACAGTAGCCCTGGGAGGTGGGCTTTGTCGTCCGTGTGCCCATGAGGAAAGTGAGGCTCACAAGTCCTAAGTGACTTAGCCACAGGCTTAATATGAAAGCATATGGTCTTTACAGTAAACCACCCTGCCTCCTGGAAGACCAGGCCAGATTAGCTGAGGCCTGGGCCTGGAGGGAGTTCCGTGTTCCCCTCCCCACCCCACACACACACACCTCTGGGCTGTGAGCTCTTTCCTAGAGCCTGTAGAGCAGCTTATGACACTAGCAGTCTTCTAGAGGGTTGCCAGCTGCAGTGGCCAAAGCCCTTGGGGGTTGGAGATTGTGAGGTTATGAGTACACCTGTTTTGTTTGTTTCTAACAACTCTATTGAGGTATAATTGGCGTACCATAAACTTGACATAAAGTATATAATTTGATACATTTTAGCACATGTATATACCTTTGAATCCATCACTACCATTAGGATTACGTTTGACCATCATCCCTCAAAGTTCCCTTGTGCCGTTTTATAATCCACCTCTTCCCTGCCTGCCCTCCACTCCCTCCATAGGCAGTCACCTACTCAGTTTTATTCACTACAGATGCGTTTGCATTTTCTCAAATTTTAGATAAGTCGAATCATACAATGTGTAGGTTTTTATCTTCTGGTTCCTTGTACTTAGCATAATTATTTTGAGCTCCATCCACGTGTGGCATGTGTCAATAGCTCATTCCTTTTTATTGCTGAATAGTATGCTGTGTTATGGATACACTATACAATTTGTTTATTGATTTGCCTATTGATGGACATTTGGGTTGCTTCCAGTTTGGAACTATTACAAACAAAGCTGCTCTGAATATTCATGAATAAGGTGTTGTATTGGCATATACTTTCTATGTTTTGGGTAAATACCTAGGCGTGGAATGACTGGATCACATGGAGGTGTAAGTTTAACTTCTTAAGAAACAGCCCAACTGTTTTCCATTATGGCTGAGTCATTTAGCACTCCCACCAGCAGTAAGGAGAGTTCCAGTCCTCACTGGCACATGGATGTAGATCTGATTTCAACGCTGGGTTGAAATTCGTGAGCCCCACCAAATGGCCAATCCTAGAAACTGAAGCAGTTGGTGTTCAGTTTGGACTGGGAACCCCGAGGGATGCTGAACCTAGGAATGTAGAATCAGGTGCTCCTAGAAATGTCATTCAAAAGGCTGTTTGCAGAATGCTGGAAGAGGGGGAAAATGAGAGGTCAGCACTGGTCCCAGCCTGAGCTCCTGTGGAGCTGGACCATGTCTGGAGCTTGGTGATTGGAAATGAAACAAATGCACCTGAGACATTTGGGGAAAAGGTGGCAAGAAGCACTAAAAGGATGGGGCATTAGGGCAGGAAGGACAGGAGCAATGGAAGGGGACTTGGAGCTTGGGAGACTAGAGCTTGTGAGGGCAGGAGCTATATCTGTGTAGCTTGCCCTTAAACCCCCAGCATCAGGAGCAGTGCCAGGCGTAGCGTGAGTGCTGAAAACAGTGGAGATGGAATGAACGAACAACTGAATGAATGGTGAACTAATGGGAGGATAGGATTCCATTCAAGCAGCATCATTTAGCACCTTGTGTGCTCTGTGGCACAGAGCCCAGCATCCGGGGTGGAAGCAACTCTGGAGAGCATGTGGTTTTACTCCTTACTCACAGACAAGCCTCAGAGAAGGGATGCTCTTAGCCAGGGTCACTCCTGTCTTGCACAGGTAGCCTGCTGGGGCAGAGATGGGACTCCATCCACAGTCTCCTCATTTTTAGTCTAGTGTTTACCTTCTTCTTTTAAAAATAATATTATCTTTTCTGATGAAAATAAATGCTCACTGTAGGAAATCTGAAAAAATCCAGAAAAGGATAAGAAAAATAACCCTAAATTCCAGCAACCCAAAGATAATTACTTCAAGCTGTTATACATGCGTGTCTATCTATCTATCATCTATCTAACCAATCCTTATGTATTTTTTAAAATTTATTTATTTATTTATTGACTGCGTTGGGTCTTCATTGCTGCGTGCGGGCTTTCTATAGTTGTGGCCACTCCTTGTGGTGTGCAGCCTTCTCATTGCAGTGGCTTCTCTTGTGGACACAGGCTCTAGGCGTGTGGGCTTCCGTGGTTGTGGCACATGGCCTCAGTAGTTGTGGCTCATGGGCTCTAGAGCTCAGGCTCAGTAGTTGTGGGAGATGGGCTTAGTTGCTTTGAGGCATGTGGGATCTTCCCGGACCAGGGTGCAAACCCTTGTCCCCTGCGCCACCAGTGAAGTCCCCTTATGTCTTAACATTTTGGCTGTTTTCAGTCTTTTCTAGCATTAGTGACCCTGGGATGGATGTCTGGTCCTGAATCCTTGCTGGCATCTCTGATGATCTCCCAGTGCCCTTTCCACTACGCGATGCCCCCTCTAAACCCTTCATATGAGCAGAGAGCTCAGGGTAGAATAGAACCCCTGCTGGGAGAGAGCTCTGCAAACATTCCCATACCCAAACACCTGTACTGCCCCCGTCATAACCATAGCCACACTTTATTTAATGTTCATTTGATTAATTGTCTCCCTTTCCTGCCAAACGGAACTCTTGTTTACCCTTGTATTTTTCCAGCTTTTAGCGGGGTACTTAGGTGCTCAACAAATATTTGTTAGAGTGAATGAACGGATGGATGACATTGTATGAACAAGAGTGAGGAGCAGGTGAGGGGTCTCCCTGACTCTGCGTTTTTAGTCCCTTGCCTCCAGGAGTCAGCTCAGCTCCCCCTCCCCCAGCCCCTGCCCTTCCGCACTCTGCCCACCCTGGAGAGATGGAATGTGCCTGCGGTCCAGGATTTATGTCCAGCCCGGCCCCGAGGCGCACACAGTGCCTTTTCTGGTGTGAGAGCAGGACGCTGTGAAGGACTAGGAGGGCTGTGAGGATGGCACCGTGTCTGGGGAAGACTCAGCCGGGGTCCAGAGTGTGACCAGGTGCACAGGCCCAGCGGGGGTCCCAGGGCCGGCTTGCCCTGACAAGGACCTCGAGGTCCTGCCTTCACGCGTGACAGAATGCCTTTGTCCGGGACCCCAGGAGGAGCAGGCAGTAGGGAGCTTCTCCGAGGCCCCGGGGTTGCCTAGAATGGTTCGAGTCCCCAGCACACTGGGCGCTCTGGTGGGAGACCTGGCAGGAGCGCCCAGGAGGAAGCTGGGGGCAGTTTTCCCTGCAACCCTTCAATAAAGCATCCCCATCAGTGTGGGGGAGGGACTCAGCTTCCCGGAAGCTGAAGGGGTTGAGGACCGGTTGTCACGTGTTGGGTGGTTTCCCTTTGGCCGGGAGCCCCGGGCCTCTGGCTCTAATGGGTAGCAGAGACTTGGGTGTTGAAATTCCTTCTTCTCTTTTACATCACAGCTGTTGCCTAAAGAGCTCCCCACTGCTCCCTCCTCTTCTCAGCCCAAGTCCTTGCTTTCTGTGCCCGGTCCCTGTCTTGCCAAAGCCCCTCACGCGCTCACACACGTGCGGGCATGCACGCCCCTCCCTCACATCCCCGGCATCCGTCCCCTCCTCTCATCCTCGGCAGTTCAGGGCCTCATTAACGCTTACTCAGACAGAGCTACTTCTAGACTCTTCGCCTCTCCTGTCTCTCCTGTAATCCACCCGCATAACATTGCCACCAGAATTGTCCATCCAAATCCCAGCTCCGATCAGGCCTCACAGACTCTCCTTTTACTGTAAGCCAATCAACTAATCAGCCAATAAACCAACCATCCTTGAGTGGCCGCCTCCGCCGCCTCCGCCGCCTCCTCCCCCTCAGCCTGCCATTCAAGGCCTGCCTTTATCTGGTCCCCATCTTGTGTCCCACTGTACCCCTTTGAGCCCTGTGTCCCAGCCTGCTAAAATGACTTCCCTTGGCCCCTCACTCACCTGGATGCCAGGTCCTCCCTTGGGCACACCTTTGTCGTGAATGGGTTTCTTGGACTCTCCCACTGGCACATTAACCTCTTTCCTCTGAGACCCAGCTTCAATGCCACTTCTTCTGGTGAATGTTCCAGACCACCCCAGCCAGGAGCCACTGTCCCCTCCCTGCAGTCCCAGAACCTGGAAATCCCTCCCTCCCTTGCATCCTGGTGGGTTATCCACATGCCTCTCTAGTAACACTGTAAACCCGGTAAGGGTGGGATTTGATGTTTGGCTCATCTAAAGCACCCAGAGAAGTTGCCTTGTGCATGGCAGTCACTCAGGGGATGAATGGTTGGATAAATGAACGAGTGAATGAAGGAACGCATGCATGCTTGACCATGGCCTTGGAGAGCTACCATCTGCTTGTTTTCTGTCCTGGTGAGACAAAGAAACCTATGTTCTATCGTTTCTCAAAATGAGAAAACCAATTGGAAAATCCATAACTTCCACATTCGCCCCCAAGTCAGAGAAATGTCACTTTGGGGACTTTTTCAGTTTCACTTTCCCAGCAAGATACCTCTTTCTTTCCTTCTTCTCCCACCCTACAGCCTGCACAGAGGGGACCCTGGGGCTGCAAGAGTTTACTTTTACTTTCTTGCCTTTCCCAGAGCAGAGGGGAGACGGTAATTTAGGCGGCTGCTAAAAATAGCTCTGCCGTCCTGGAAAGAGAGCATGCTTATTTTTGAAAGTGCTCCCTGCCCCCTCCCCAGCCCTGCCCGAGGCTCACAAGACAAGTCAGATTGTTCTGACTTCAGTCCTGAGACCTACAGGGGAGTCACGACTGGGCCCTGTCCACCGCGTGGCCCAGGTGCTGGGAGGTGGGCCCGCAGAGAAGTAAGGAGATAGGAGGGCTTCACGGTCTCCATTTTTTGTCCTAATCAGGACGCAGCCTCTTAGACAGCGCCCAGTGGGGACAGCATGGTAGCTGTGGGGTCTGGAGAGCTGGTTTCAGTCCTAGGCTCACACTTGGCATCTTGCTGAGCCTCAAATCTCCCTATCTATAAATGGGAGGGAGCAGGGCGGTGATCGTGTGTACCCTGCAGGAGTGTGGTAAAAGTTTGAGATAAACCTTGAACATGGCAGATGCTCGAAAAATGATCATTATAACTTTATTATGATCAGAATCACTGGATTTAAAGCACAGCACTCCTGGTTTAATGAGTAAGACAGGCTGCGTGGGGAGCTCGTATGCTATGCTAAGTTGAACCATATGAAGTTGATGGTTTTGTAGAATGAAAAGTCTTGAACACTGTCAGCTACAAATGATCCAGCCTAATAACACAGGGATCAGTAAACTTTCTGTAAAGGGCCAGGTGGGAAGTACTTTTGGCTTTATGGGCCCCAGAGTCTCTGTTGTATGAAGCAGCCATAGACGATGAACAGGTGTAGCTGTATTTTAATCAGACTATTTACAAACAGGCTGTGGGCTGGATTTGACCCCTGTGGTATTTACCAACCCCTGTAATAATACGTAAGACTCATTCACATAGAGAACCTTTCTGTAATACGTACTGTCAACATTCAGGTTTCTTCATAATTATAACAGTAGCTTATCTGTATAGCTATTAATAGTATTTATTATAACTAGGGACTGTTCTAGGTACTTTCAAATATTAACTAATTTAATTCTCACGACAACCCTGTGAAGTGTGTACTGTTAGTATTTCCCCATTTTACAGATGAGGAAACCGAGGCTCAGTGAGGCTAAGTAACTGATCTGAAGTCACAGAGAGTTGATGGCTGTTGGGCGGAACCCAGCCAAGTTTGTGGGGGTGGAGTTGGATGTCAGCAACTCAGGCAGCTTCAGGGTAGAAGCAGGGGTAGGCTCGTGAGGGGTCCCGGGCCTCTTTGTTGTCCACAGAGCCTGAGGGGAGGGTCTTCAGAGGCTTGAAGTGGGAGCAGGTGTGGTGTAGCTGGGCAGTGGGGAGATGGGTGGGCAGAAGGCTTGGGAAGTAGAGCCTGGGATGGAAAAGAATAGACTCTTTCTTGGGAAACCAGGTCCTGGGTAAGCTGGGCCTGGGGCCTTCTCTCAGTGACACCCAGTGGCGCATGAAGGGTCAGTATGTAGGGAGGAATCTCCTGCCTGGGGAACAGGACATGGTTTACATTCTTTATGTTTCATGCAGCATCTCTGGGGAGCTCTGGGCCCCATTCCCAGACCCGGGCCCCGGGGACCTGGCGGGGAGAGGAGGGCAAAGGAGGAGGTTCCCCAGGGTGCCTGGTCAAGGTACTTGGATACCTGGTCAGTTCCCTTTGCCTATTAGTTTAGCCACAAATTAACAGGCCTCTGGTCAGGACCCTGGTCCCTTGCAGTCTGTGCTGTTCTCCCTCTGTGCCTTTGCTGATGCTGTTCCCTTGCCTGGAATGCCTTTTCCCACCTGCTGCACTCTTCCTTAATTCTCTTATCTCTTTCAAGACGAGGGGCACAGGTTTGATCCCTGGTCAGGGAACTAAGTTTCCATAAGCTATGGCCAAAAGAAAAAAAAAACGAAAGAAAGAAAGAAAGAAAATTAAAAAAAAAGAAAGAAAACAGAATTCCCTGGAAGTCCAGAGGTTAGGACTCTGTACTCTCACTGCCAAGGGCCTGGGTTCAATCCCTGGTCAGGGAACGAAGATTCCACAAGCCATGCAGCCAAAACGAAAAAAGAAAGAAAGAAAAAAAAAATTACTAAAAAAAAAAAAGAAGAAAGAATTCTCTGGCAGGTCCAGTGGTTAGGATTCCATGTTCTTACTGCCGAGGGCTGGGGTTCAATCCTTGGTCAGGGAACTAAGAAAATCCCACCACATGTGCAGCATGGCCAAAAGCACAAAACAAAACAAAACAAAAAAGACTTTTCTCAAAACTAGCTCAATGTCACCTCCCCCTGGAAGCTTTCTCTGATTCCCCTTCACCCCCCCCCCCCCGCCCCCAACTGGA
Source organism: Hippopotamus amphibius kiboko (assembly GCF_030028045.1). Taxonomy (NCBI): domain Eukaryota; kingdom Metazoa; phylum Chordata; class Mammalia; order Artiodactyla; family Hippopotamidae; genus Hippopotamus; species Hippopotamus amphibius. The sequence goes on along the minus strand of NC_080196.1, from coordinate 37,295,046 downwards.
CCAGGTCCCCTTTCTCAGTCTCTCTCACCCCACCCTTCTGTATTGTCACTGCCTTGACTCCCTCAGCTCTCCCACTAGAAGGGGACCTGCTCAAGGAAAGGGACCAGGCCTTGTTTACTCCTGTGTCCCCACCACCCAAGTCAGTGTCCAGCACCTGGGCTGGAAGCTGGTTGAAAGCACGTATGCTCAGAACCCAGCCCCTCACCCACAGGATGTGGTCATTGGGCAATTGCCTGACCTTTGGGAGGCTTAATCATCTGTAAGAAGGGATTGTTATGCGATTGGAGGGTTGGGGGCAATACGTGAGGTAAAGCACAAAGTTGTCAGCTCAGGCCTGACTCCTTGTTGGCACCTGGGAAGTGGCCAAGGAGAGGTGCAATGGCGTATCCTCGTCCTGTTACCCCCATGTATGGGGCTCCGGGGAGGCGACAGGAGAAGGCAACTTGAACGTCCCAAAGTCACAGCATCAATCCCAACAGCTAAAGAAAGAGTTTATGAGTCAGCTTGTGTTCTGCAACGAGAGCACTGAACTTGGAGTCAGAATATTCCGTTGCAGTTCCAGCTGTGTCCCTTAGCTAGTGGGTGTCATTGATAAGCCACGTAACAGCTGCTGAATCCTCAGTCTCAACATCTGTGAGGGGAGATAATAGTAACAACCACCTCACAGGGTCACTGTGACACCGAAATGAGATTGTGGAGCTGTGAAATCACCTGGCCCAGCCTATGAGAAATAATCATGAATTATTGAGTCTGGATCTAAAGAACACTTGAGAAAGCTCTGAGTGGGTCTCAGATCAGATGTTTCTTGGACATGTGCCCTCTGGCTTAGTGGTTTGTAGCCTTAGAGTCAAATAGTCATGTGTTTGAATCCTAACTTTGCCATCACTAGCTGTGTGTCTTTAGGCAAGTTACTTAACTTCTCTGAACCCCACAGGTTTTTTGTTTTTTTGTTTGTTTGTTTTTTGTTTTGGTTTTGTGTGTGTGTGTGTTTTCCTTTAAATGACTTCTTTAAGATGGTGCCATCCATCTCAGAGAATGAGAGGTGACCCAGTGTCTGGCAAATACCGAAGTCTCAAGTACTAATATTGTTCTGCTTTTACTTAAGACTTAGGAGTAAGCACTAATGATACTGGGATTTTGAAGCTTTAATTAATGTAAATAAAAACTGGTGTGTGAAGGAGCTGGGGGCCGGGGTTTAGGGTCAGGGGTTAGGATTCTCATCTTTACAGACCAAATGGGAGTTCTGGATTCAAGTAATAGGAAGCGCTTCCTGGCTTGGAGTGGAATGTGGGCGGAGCGCTCAGTGCAGGCTGAGGACAGCCCCTGGGGGAATCTTTGGGAAGGAGATTGAGTCAGGCAGCGTGGATGGTCAGGGCTGAAGGGGCCCTCAGAGGTCTTCAGTTGAACCCTGACATAGCACGGAGAGGAAACTGAGGCCCAGAGAGGATGGCATTGTGACCTCCGACCCACAGCTGCCTTGTGACTAGCCTGGTCCCGTGAATTAAGGAGCTGTGTTTTTTCCACCATATGGAAGGATGTGACAGGGAGGAGGCGAAGTCTGGCTGGACCCAGAGGACTGGAGGAGACCCCGAGAGAGTTACAGGAGGGCTTATGGGTGCTGACCTGATGATTTGGTGTCATTGGCCAGTTGGTCTGTATTTAGGGACTGACAGTCCTGGGAAGACCTTGTCCCCACAGGGAGAAGGGGAGGGGGCAGGCAGACAGGAAACGGATGGCCTAGAGCTGTTGGTGTTGGGGAAATTTCCATGGAGAGAAAGGTGGTTGGTGTGTGTGGGGGGGGGGGGGTGGCTAGGATCAATTTCTCAGGCCTAAGTTCAAGTCCACTGGGTTTTGTTCTGTTTTTGCTTCCTGTTTTTCCTTCTTCTCAATTCTCCTCCACTGCTCCTCTTTGTAGAAGGATTTTGCAGAAATGAATTGCTCTGGCCACCTCCACATTTCCACTCCCTGCCGCGGGTCAGTGACAGGGTTTACCTTTCCAATTAGAGGTAGCTCAGAGCCTGAGGAAAAGCCCGGCTCCTCTGGTCCAGACATCCCAGTTACCGAAGACAAAGATGGGTGGCTTTTTGAGTCTGGCTGAGCAGGTTCTACAATGCCAGGCCTTGGGGCCCCACCCATGCCCGGAGAAGGGCCCACGGTTCAGGCTCGGGGCAGGGCAGGTCTCTCCTTGCCGGTGGTCACGCTATTCAAGCCACAGCAGCAGTGCTGGCCTTCTTTAGTGAATGCCCGGAGAGCTCCCAACAGTTTACTTACATTGTTTCATTTATTCTTCAGCAAAACCCAGTGAGGAAGGTGCTGTTATGACCTCAGTGTTACAGATGAGGAACCTGGGGTTCTCAGAGGTTGAGACCTGATGCTCAGGGTCACCCAGATGGGAAGGCAGAGCCAGGAGTCAGATCTCAGTCCATTTGACTTCAGAGCCTCTGCTGGAGTGAAGGAGGGCTTAGAACAGGGGTGGGAGAGAAATCAGATTGTGGGAGACACACAGTTCCTCCTGGAGAAGTAGGCGGCTTTTGCCCTCTCCTTAAGCTCTCCTGGTCTACAGGGGACCTTGTTTCCTGGAGCTATTTCTTTTTCTCTCTCTCTTTTTTTTAAGTTTTCTTTTTTTAAAAAAAATACTGTTTTCTTTTTTATTGTTATTTATTTATTATTTTTTGGCCGCGCTGCAAGTCTTGTGGGATCTTAGTTCCCTGACCAGGGATCAAACCTGGGGTCCAGCAGTGAAAGCGCCGAGTCCTAACCACTGGACCACCAGGGAATTCCCTGGAGCTATTTCTAGACTGAGCTGTAGAGTCCGGTCTTCTCTAATTGGGGAAGGCTGCAGGGGGGAGGGGGACAAGGACATTGATGTGGGAAGAGGAGATCTTCTGAGGTAGTAACCAGACCACAGCCTGAAGGCTGGCATCCTAGGTTTCCATTTCAGCTCTGTCCCCATAGCTATGTGACCTCGGGTAAGACGTTTCCTCCTTGGACCTCGATTTTTGGATCTCTACTGTGGAACTAGATGCTTTCCAGCTGGGGACTTGCGGTTTTAGTCTTGGATGTTCAGAAAGGGCCCCAAGAAAGGGAGGAAGGGACAGACTTCAGAGGGGTTCCCGGGAAGGAGGGCACCCTCAGGAACATAAACACACCCAGGAGCTGTGGAGCAGGCCGCCCTTAAAAGGGCAAATATGCAGCACTCCTGGGAAGGGGTGGGGGCCGTTAAGGCCCTTCTCTGTGGGGACAGCACTTCCTGTTTGGAGGGCCTGTGTCTACGTCTTCCCTCTTCCCTCCTCCTGAGACCACTACACCTCCCTCCTCATACTCAGAGGAGACCTCAAAAATATTTAAAGACAGGTATGGCCTGGCATTAACCAATCAGAGCAGTCACAGCTGGGAACAGCTGGTGTCAGACCAACGGGGTATGCCAGCCCTGCCCCTGCCCCGACTCCCCCTGGTAAAGCCTGGCTCCGGAGCTGAAGGGAGAGAAGGACAAGGAGGGAGACTGGGGGAGCGAGACGTTGAGGAGGTGAAGGCAGAGAGTATGCAGGTCCTCCCAGACGTCAGCCCATCCCCGCCAAAACCCCGACGTGCCGTCCACCCAGCCTCACCTAGCCTCTAGGACATGCCCGCCCTTGCTTTGCGCCCTCAACAAAGCAGTCTTGCCTGCCAGCCGCAGCTGCATTTTGGAGGCTGATGAAACCAAGGTGACCTGGTCTGGACTCTGCATCATCATCCCAAACTGACGGTGGGCAGGGGGTTCAGGGGAGTCCACCCCTACCTGCCCACAGAATCAGTGCTTTACTTAGCCTGGCAGTGGGAGGCCAGGGCTTCACCCCACCCACTCTTGCCCACTGGCTGTCGAGTCCCCTGGAACGCTTCAATGTCTGCCTTCCCCCCTCGATTCCTCAGCTGCCAGCCGATTCCGGGTCTTTGCCAACATAAACCAGGATTCTGCACTAACCTGCCAGCTGCTTCCTCTACCTCCAGCTTCGAGACTGTCGCCTTGTTTGCCTCAAGGGTTCTTGATGGCTTCACTACCAGGAATCAGAGATTTCAGTCAATATTTCTTGACCGATTGATAAACATCCCTCTTCTTCTTTTCCATGAGTACAGGTTGTTTCCCAATTGACCAAGAAATATTTATTGAGCACCCATTAAGGCATTTTATTAGCCATAAAGGGGGTGGGGATGTCAAAGAAGCAGGAGGCGTGGCCCCTGCCCTCAAGGAGCCCTCGCTACATCTGGGGAGAGGCAGTACGTAAACCCGGAAGAGATGACCAATAATACAAGGCAACGTCGGGCAGTGTGTTATTTTAGGTGTTCCTGGGTCTATTAAAAAGTCTTTTTTTTTTTTTTTAGTAGAAGAATAGTTGATTTACCATGTTGTGTTAGTTTCAGGTGTACAGCAAAGTGATTCAGTTACACATACATACGTATCTATTTTTTTTCAGATTCTTTTCCTCTATAGGTTATTACAAAATATTAAGTATAGTTCCTTGTGCTCTACAGTAGGTCCATGTTGGTTATCTATTTTATATACAGTAGTGTGTGTATGTTAATCCCAAACTCCTAATTTAAGAAAAAAAAAGTAGATAGATAAAGGGAAGGAATGATCAAATCCCTTTGCATGAATAACCTGGTCTGTATATAGAAAAAATTTATAATTTTTTGGATTGTATAGGGCAATATTTCTTTAAAATATCTTTGGAAAATAATTCTAAAGAAAAATTTTTTTTAAAAGTTCTGTGTTCAAGCACATTTAATAAATGCTAGCAAACATTTAAAAAAAGTGTCACAAGGTTTATTAAAAAAAAAGATTAAGTGGAGCCAGTAAAACTTCTACATGATGATTAAAGTGCATCTGGCCTGTTATGAGAGGCCATCTCAGATGACTAATTTATTAGCTGGATTGTTAGGGCTTAGGAAATAAAGCAACGTTCTCCTTGAGTTACCTTGGGTTCACTAGGGACAAGTTACACCACATTTATCTTTTTTTGGATGAGGTTCTAGAACTTGATTCAAGGGAGTGCGCTGGATTTGGCATATTTGGAGCTCCACAAGGACTTAGGGAACGATCTCCTGTGTGTCTTTAAGAAAAGAGGGCTAGATAAGTACATGGGCTTCATGGGTACAGAGCTGGTTGAAAGACTGTCCCTTGAGAGTGTCAATGACTAGTTCTTTGGCATTCCCAGATGAGGTGGCTACGTCATCTGGGCCTGTCGGTGTCCTTGGTGTGGTCGACATTTTTAGCAACGATGAAAGTAAAGACCATGGAGACGTTCTGATCATTTTGTTAACGACTGAAATCTAGGAAAAACCGCTAAGCATCACGACTCAAAAATACCTGAAGCCCTTTGGACATATTACCCCAAAACACTGAAAGCAGGGACACACACAGATATTTGTATGTGTTCCTAGCAGTGTTATTTACAGTAGCCAAACAGATGAAGCAATCAAAGTGTCAACAGATGAGTGGATAAACAAAGTGTGGTGTATGCATACAAGGGAATAGCAGTCAGCCTTAAAAAGAAAGGAAAATTCTGCTACAACTTGTATGAGCCGTGAGGACATTATACCAAGTGAACTAAGCCAGTCACAAAAGGGTAAACGCTGTAGGATTCTACTCACATGAGATACTTAGAGTAGTCAGATTCATAGACACAGAAGGTAGAATGGTGGTTGCCAGGGCCTGGGGGGAGAAGGAAATGGGAAATTATTGTGTAGTGAGTACAGCGTTCCTGTTTTACAAGATGGAAACAATTCAGGAGGTGGATGGTGGTGCTGGTTGCACAACAACGTGAATGTATTTAGCGCTGCTGAGCTGTACACACAAAGATGGTAAAATGGTCCATTTTATGTTCTAGGTGTTTTGCCGCAATAAAAAAAAAATCTTGACCCTAAACCTGTGATATAATATTCGATATGGATAAAGGCAGAATCTGATTTATATTCAAAAAATTAAGATATGCAAGTATAAGGAGAATATGGCTGGGCAGCAGGGTGGTGGAAAAGCAACGGTGTCTCTCCTGAACCCACCCAGATCGGAAACCATGTTCAGGAACCATTGGTCAAGGATCGTGTGGCCCTTTCAGGAAGACCTTATGCAGATAATTGGACTTAATCTACTAGGAGCTATGTGGCATCAATGACTAGAACCAGTGTTCACTCTCATGCTGGTCACCACAGAACTAGGCTCTCCCAGTGGCAAACCAAACCCTTTCTGTTCCGATGACCGCCTGACTGATCTATGAGTTCTGGTCTTTGGCCATAGTGGTTTCCTCTGTTCTTGGGTCAGTGTGGAAAGCAGATTCCTTTCACTGTTGGCTGAACACCATTCCAACGACCAGCCCCATTTCCTTACCCAGGGTTCAACCTAATGGCTCCCCCAGTTCACCCCTCCTTCTAGATGGGTGGGTGAACCCACACCCTGTTGATATTTCACATTCATCCAAACATGCCTGGCCACAACAGACTGGGCAGAAAGCCGTGCAAGCCTTCCATCTTCTGCCCCCATGGAGGCCCCCACTCCAGGAGCCGTGCCATGTCATTAGCTCGGTGTCTCCCCTGCTGGCCAACTTCAGCCCTTCCTTCCTCATTGGATGACACCTTTAAAGCAGGTATCCCCAGACCCTGGAATGAATCAAGGAAGTGGGCGAGCCCTGCTGGAAACTGGTCGGCCAGGGGACGGGGAGCAGGAGTCCCATCTGTACAGTCGCTGAGAGGGTAGGCTGAGTGCCAACTCTGACCTCCTGGAAGTCACATTCTGTGATACAGCCCTCTGGTCTTCTCTAGGGGCACAGGAGGATCTGCACGTGTTTGTGGCTGTGAGAGAAGGAAGGGGCCTTGGCTATTGGGTCGAAGGCTCCTGACAGTCAGGCACAGAAGTTACGGTGGCAGAGTGGCCACGTCTCTGCCCAGCTGGCTGCCGTGCCTGACCACTCCGTGCTCTCTCTTCTACCCAGATCACCATGAGGACCTAGGGCATCTGCCTGCGGACTGTCCCCTCGGCCTGCAGTGACCATGGCCCACCGCAAGAGGAGCCGCCATGGCCTGGGCTTCCTGTGCTGCTTTGGGGGCAGCGACCTCCCTGAGATCAACCTCCGGGACAACCACCCTCTGCAGTACATGGAGTTCTCCAGTCCTATCCCCAACCCAGAGGAGCTGAATGTCCGCTTTGCAGAGCTGGTGGTGAGTGAGGGGGTGGGGAAGGATGGGGTCGGCAACGGGGAGGGCCACGGCTGGAGCAGGCAGAGCCAGACGGGGCCGAGGTCCACGTGCGGGCGTCTTCACCTACTGAAACACCTCCGCTGTGGGGTAGCAATAGAGTCCCTCACTGGGGTGGACACCGTGAAATGTTTCCCCAGAAGAATGGTCCTCTGTCGTATCCCCACTGGATTAGCGACCTCGTGGGGTAGCAGCAGGCCCCCAGGAGAGGAGCAGGTCCGGGCTCCTGTGAAGTCAGGCAGTGAGAGGCCCCAGAGAACAGCAGAGCACTTGACGCCTTTTTCTCTTCTGCTCTTTGGAATTTCCCCGGGATTCTTTTCTCTCAAACACAGAAAGAAGAGACAGGGTGGAATTCTGTAGGCAGACGCTAGGTACCTCAGAAAAGGGGATGATTTTCTTTTTTTTAACTGAAGTATAGTTGATTCGCAGTGTTGTGTTAATTTCTGCTGTACAGCAAAGTGATTCAGTCATACATGTGTATATGTTTTTATATTCTTTTCTGTTATGGTTTATCATAGGAGATTGAATGTGGTTCTCTGTGCTATGCGGTAGGACCTTGTTGCTTATCCATTTTATATCTAATAGCTTACATCTGTTCATCCCAACCTCCCACTCCATCCCTCCCCCAACCCCCTCCCCCTTGACAACCACAAGTCTCGGAACAGGGGATAATTAACTGGAACCAAGGAGGTAAAGATGCCTGTGTCACACCTGGAGCCCGGGTCGGGTCTGGGATGATGACATCCCCTGTCTAGCCTGGGGAGGATGCAAGCTCTGTCATTCACGCTAGCGGCAGCTTTTCTTGACTTTTTGATACCCACTCAAGACCACAGCAGCACCCTGTATGTGAAACACCATTCTGACCACAAAGAGACAGGACAGGAAAGAAGCATGATTCCTCTCTTTGGGGGTCTGGTGGTGAGACAAAGCCTGCCTGCACACCAAAGAAAGTCCCAGACTGGGGAGCAGGACCCGTGCCCAGGACTCGGGCCGGAACCCTGGCAGAGAGCGATAAGCACGAGGTCATCCACCGTTAACCCTTGGTCACTCATTCTCATGGCTGGCCCGTCGAGAAACAATGCGGTGTGATTGGGAACGGGGTTTCATACTTGGATTCGGTCATGGATGTATCTGATTAAGGCGATCCAGCTCTTCACGTCACAGGACAACTATAAGATGGGACCAATTGTAAAATAGGTAGCTAGTGGGAAGCTGCTGCGGAGCACAGCAAGAGCAGCTTCAGAAAAACAAATGCTGTATTCTAACACACATATATATGGACTCTAAAAAAATGGTACTGATGAACCCAGTGGCAGGGCAAGAATAAAGATGCAGATGTAGAGAATGAACTTGACGACCCGGGGGGCGGGGAAGGGGAAGCTGGGACAAAGTGAGAGAGTAGCATTGACATACATACACTAGCAAATGTAAAACAGGTGGCTAGTGGGAAGTTGCTGCATTACACGGGGAGATTAACTTGATGATTGGTGATGACCTAAAGGGGTGGAATAGGGAGGGGGGGAGGGAGGGGATATGGGGATATATGTATACATACAACTGAGTCACTTTGTTCTACAGCAGAAGTCAACACAATATTGTAAAGCAATCATACACCAATAAAGATGAAAAAATTAAAAATTAAAAAAAAAAAGATGGAACCATGCACGTGATGAGAAAAAGTGATCCACCTTCCTCATCACATCAGGTCCAGGAAAACTCATTGTCCAGATTTACGCCTTTCCTCTGGGTGAGGCCGGGGGTGGGAGAGAACAAAGCCCCTGCTCGTGTAGAATAACGTTTGGAGCCTGACCCGTGTTAGTCCGTCCTGCTAAGATCTATTACTCAGGATACTGCTGACACCAAATACATGGGTTTTCCACATCAGGCAGTTCTCCAGTTTTCCACGGACATCAGCTGGGTGTCCTACGATTCAACTCGGTTCTGACACTTACTACCCAGAGTTAGCATAGACCCCTCAGGATAAGGGCTCAGAGACTGACCCCCACGTCAGACGCCAACCACAGGTGGTGGGTCCCAGGTTCCCCACACTTCCGTCCAACGTGGCTACAAATCAGGGGTTCCCACGATCCCCTCCACAGGCTTGATAATTTGCTGGAACTGCTCACAGAACTCAGGGAAGCACTGTATTTACTGTTGCCAGTTTATTATAAAGGATATTCTAAAGAATACAAGTGAACAGCCAGATCAAGGCATATGTAGGGGTAGACCCCGAAGGATGGGGCTCCTGTCCTGAGCACAGGAGCGTCTGTCCCTGTGGAGTTTGGGCTTCCCCACCCTCCCAGCGCGTGGCTGCATCCACCCAGCTGGAAGCTCTCTGAGCCTTGCCACTTTAGGGGCTTTTATGGCGATTTCAAACATGATAGATTTTTAACTCTATCTGTAGCCCTTCTCTCCCCAAAGTTTGGGAAGTAGAGCTGAACGTTCTAGGCTTCTAATCAAGGCTTCATCCTTCTGGCCACCAGCCTCCACCTCGAAGTTGTCTAGGGTCCACCAAGTCACTTCACTAGGAGAAAAGAGGCTCCTATCACCCAGGAAATTCCAAGGAGTTTAGGAACTCTGGGTGAAGAACAAAAGATATTCCTATCACTTCTATCATTCATGAAATTCCAAGGGATTTAAGAGCTCTAGTATAGGAGCTGGGACTGAAGATGAAAAATATATTTCTTACATTATCCCAGGCAGGGACATCTTCTTGAGCAGAGTGCACAAGTTTTGAAAGAAGGACATGACAAGGGGTGTTCCTTCCTTTGGCCCTTTTAGTTACCAAGTATTTATTGAGCATTTTAAGCGGTGGGTTTTTTTTTTTTTTTTTTAACAAGGTACTTTGGCAAAAAAGCAAGGATGAGTCAGACATGTCTCGTCCGTAAGGAGACTCGCGTAAGGTATTGATCAAACAAATGAAAAATATTTCTTGAGAGACTGCTGTGTGCTGGGCCCCGTGGGGCTGCCAGGGATTTAGCAGTGAACCAATAGGCGCAGCCCCTCCCCTCAAGAACATGAAGTCTAACAGGAAGGCTGACCTTGAACAGTAGTGACAATGTAGTGAGTGTTTTGAAAGGGAATGTCTGGGGGGCTGTGGGAGTGTCCAGCAGGGAGCCTTATTCTAGACTGGGAGTCACAATGGCATCCCTGAAGCAGTGACATTTCCACTGAGATCTGAAAGCAGAGTAATGGTTAGATAAGTGAATGGAGGTACAGAATGAGGGCATGGAGCCCCTCTAGAAGAAGCAGCAGATGTGAGAGTCTCAAGTCAGAAAAGAGCTGGGTCCCTTTGGGGGGAACACCATTATGATGAGAATAACCAAGGATTTTGGATTCAATCCTAAGGGTGATAGAAAACCACCAAAGAGGTTAAGGAGGGGTTTGAGGTGATCTGATCTACTTTTCTAAAAGACCACCTGGGTACTCTGTTGGAGAAGAGTTCTGTGTAGACCATTGGGAGGCTCTGGGTACAATCCAAGCTGGGGAGGATGGTGGCTTGGACTAAAGTATTAGCTGTGAGGATGGGGAGAAGTGGACAGATTCAAGAGCTGCTGAGAAGGAGATATAATAGGATTTGTTGGGATTGATGAGTGAGTAGGAACCAGGGAGCACCAGGTTTCTTACATGAGGATGTGGGTGGACGGTGGGACCCTGTACGGGGCAGGATGTGCCAGCGGAGATCCAGGCTTAGGGGACTGGGATGATGAACTCAGTTTGCATATGTTCTCTGTGCATCAGTTTCCTCATCTGCAAAATGGGTTGTTGCAAATTTAATGAGTAAAGCTTAAGCACTGAGAACAGTACCTGACACATCGTGATACTTACATGAGTGTGGCAGGTACCTGAGGGTCATCACTGTGCATCAGTACAGGAGACAGCTGGATGCCAGGATCAGGAGCTCAGGACTCTGGTGGGCTGGAGGTACAGGTCTGAGAGAATTTAAGATCATCACTGAGTCCTTGGGAATGGCTGTGAAGGATTCACCCTGGGAAGCATAGTGGGAGGGGAGAAGAGGGCCCAGGTTGGTGCCCTCTGGAACTTCAATGTTGGACGGTAGGAGACAGGAGGAGAAGTCGGGAGTCACAAGAGGAACATAGAGCGAAGCAGGAGGGACTGCCCGAGAGGGTGGTTGTCCAGGAAACCAGGGAAGAGAGACTTAATAAAGAGTGGGTGGTCTGCAGCGTCATAGGCTATTTGGGCCGAGCCAGGTCACCAAGAAATGTCCTTTGATTTAGCGATAGAGACCACTGGTGGGAAAAGACAGGTGTGTAAATAGCCAGAATACAAGGTGAAACATCACTGCTCTGGAGTTCAGGAAGGGAGAGGTGCTCTTACCTGGGAGGGGCTGTGGAAGGCTTGCTGGAGGATGCTAACTTTGAGCTTGGGAATTAGACCAGGGTCCACAGGATGGGTGGGCCCAGAGGGCAAGCCTGGAGGAATTAACTGTATAAGCAAAAGTAGAAGAGATGCAGTTTGTGCTGGGCAATGTCAGGTGCACAGAACTCTTATCTTTTATTTCTGATTCTGACCTTGGAAAGGAAATGCTTCAGAAACCTTGAGCAGGGTCTGGGGACGTTCCTGGGATATAGAGCTAGTGGTTCTAGGGAAGAACCTTTCTTTAGCATTAGATCTGCCAGAGTCTTTAGTTCCAAAGGCAGGTAACCCGATGGGCATAGTTTCAAGTTCTCTCTGTATGTTCCGTTCAGGATGGCAGTCACTGGTCACGTGGGATGCTAGCACTTGAAACGTGGCTGGTCTGAATCAAGATGAGCTGTAACTCATGAGCTGGGGAATCCACACCAGATTTTGATGACTTAGTTTGGAAAAAAGAATGTAAAATACCTCATGGATCATTTTTTTTTACCTTGATTACATGTTGAAATGACCATATTTTAGATATTTGGGGTTAAATACAGTGTATTATTAAAATTGAGTTCAACTATTTCTTCTTAATTTTTTAATGTGACCAGAATGTTTTTTTAAATACATGTGTCTCACATTATATTTCTATTGGACAGTTCTGATCCATGTGAAGGAAAGTCTAAAATGTTCTCATTGAATAAAAATAAAGGGAAAAAAGTATAGATATTGATATTTAAGTCCCCTGTACTTTCTTAGATATTACTTTCACTATTGCTTTAGAAATTTAAAGATTAGTAATATTATGCTTTTTTGTCTTAATGTAAGTTTTGCTTTTATTTAAAAAAAAAAAAAACCTTGCAAGAATTGAGTTGAAAAGCACCTTATGTTCCCATGGCCCATTAACTGTTTTTTTTTGATGAGCCCCTGCATCGCTCATGAATCACAGGAGAAGAATTTTTGGGGCCATTCAGCACAGCCAAGCCTATAAAATCATCCCAAACTACCTATAGTTACCCTAAATTTGATGACATCAGAAACGTCCCAGTCCTGCTCCCGGGGAAGTGTGGGCGAGCTGCTGGTGCACAGCCTTGTCTTGGTGGTGGTGCGGCTGGAGGGCTGTCTCAGGCAGGCGCACCTCCACGGGAAGCAGACCGATACCTCCTGGGGCATGGTGTGCCCTTCTTGCCCAGAGAGTTGCCCAGCTCCTCATCTTTACCAGGTCTCCTCAGTCATTCTGGGAACCGTGCCGAGGTTGGGGGAGCCAGAGAATTTCTGGGGGAGACATGTGAAGGGCACAGAGACGTGAAGGATGGGGACAAAGATGGGATCGGCAGACTGATTTCTCTCTGTGTTAAGCCTTGATTCATGCTGTTGACAAGCTTAAGAAGGACAAGGGAGGAAGACAAGAAACTCCAGGCAAGAGGACTAGGAGCTAGCTAAGCAGTGCAGGAACTGAGCGGGGAGAACCCGGGTCTGGAGGAGGAGCCCGGGGTGGGGACAGGAAGTGAAGGAAGCTTGGATAGAAGCTCAAGGGCTTGATACGAGGGGATGGGAGGATGGGGCTGAACTTGTAGAAAAAGACTTGTCCTATCATATTTTTGATGCTCTTTGGAGAAAAGACAGCAGGCCAAGGGCTTTGAGGGAATTTGAGGGAATTGTAATTTCCTGTAGGACTGAGTATTCTAAGGTCAACCATCCCTGGGTTTCAGACGTATTTCTTGTCTTTGCAGGATGAATTGGACCTCACCGACAAAAACCGGGAGGCTGTGTTTGCACTGCCGCCTGAGAAGAAATGGCAGATCTACTGCAGCAAGAAGAAGGTGCCCTCTCTGACCCCTTCTGCTGCCACTCAGGGTGCACGGCACGGCACAGCAGCCCTTGCCTCTGTGCTCACTCACTCATTTAACAAGCATTTATTGTCCTAGGTGTTGGAGAAGTGACAGTGATAAGTCAGGACAAAAATAATCCCTGCTCTTGTGGAGCTTACATTCAGGGAAATAGGATTCTGTCTTTCAAAATTCCTGTAAGCAGGTGCCCACTGGGTTCCAGGAGTGGTGCTGGGTAAGGGAGCTATAAGATGACCAGTCTAGGGACTTCCCTGGTGGTCCCTGGTTCCCTGGTTGGGACTCTGCGCTTTCACTGCTGTGGACCCGGCTTCGATCCCTGGTCAGGGAAACTAAGATCCTAAAGCGAAGCCAAAAAAAAGACAAGTCTAGATTCCTTTCTTGTGCCTGTGCATGTGGGGAGGGCGTGCCGCCCTGGACCATACCTGGGGGCAGCTCTGTTGGAAGGACTCCATTTGGAGGAAGTGAGTGGTCTCTTCTGCACCTTTAGCCTCCGCCCTGTCCCAGGCTCTGTCCCTGTCCCAGGGCAGACTGCACATCAGGGACACACATTAGTCTCTGTGCTCCCCGCCCTCTCCTCCCTCTCCTCCTCTCCTTCATTAAAAGATGTCAGTCTCCTGATTGTGGTCCTCCCTAGAAGGGTGTGCGCGCTGCAGTCAGGGCTTCATTGCGTTTTATCTCCTCCCCTCTGCTTTCCCAGTGTCTGTGCCTTGCTCTCTTCCTCCATCTCTGCGTCTCTTTCCTTCATCTCTTTCTCTCTGTGTCTCTCTTGCCTCCTTTGTATTTTAGCCTGTTTCTTTCACTCTATTTTTCTTTTCTTGGCATGCCTTCCTACCTGCCCCCCAGCTTCTCATTTCCCAGGCTTGCAGCTTATTCCCTCAACCTCAGAGTATAGGTGTTGGGAGTTAGGACCTGGTTATTCCTGCACCTGAGGCTCAGAAGTCTCCCTCCTGGGATGACGGGAAGGTCTGGAATGGTTTGGGGCTGTTTCTCCTTCATGGTCCTTAAAGGCCATTCCTGGCTCTTTTATAATTCTTCTCACTCAGGATATTTGTGCCATACGGGGCCAGACTGAGCTGTTGGAAGGAACCGAGGACCAACCCAATCTAGTCTTTTATCCTACATAAAAGGCAAGGGAGGCCCAGGGAGGCCCAGAGAGGCAACGGACTCACCCAAAGTCACCAGCCAGTCATGGCAAGTGGCTGCAGTGATGCTGCAATGCAGGCCTGCCGGAGTCTGAGAACCTGCATGCACTGCAAGCCACTGTCTAGTATATGCAATGTGCATGTATTAAGCACCTGCAGAATACTGTGCTCTGTGTCCAAGAATCTCATGTGAGGAAGGCAGGTCTTTCTTTTTTTAATTAATTAATTTATTTTTGGCTGTGTTGGGTCTTCATTGCAGTGCATGGGTTTCTCATTGCAGTGGCTTCTCTTGTTGCGGAGCATGGGCTCTAGGCACGGGGGCTTCAGTAGTTGCAGCATGCTGGCTCAGTAGTTGTGACTCGAGGGCTCTAGAGCACAGGCTCAGTAGTTGTGGTGCACAGGCTTAGTTGCTCCACAGCATGTGGTATCTTCCCGGCCCAGGGATTGAACCCATGTCCCCTGCATTGGCAGGCAGATTCTTAACCACTGTGCCACCAGGAAAGTCCAGGAAGGCAGGTCTTAAAAAAGCTTAAGTCATGGAAGGGAGGGAAGGAGGGAGGGAGTGAAGAGAAAATATTTAGTTTCGGGAGTAATTCATCCTATCTCGTGATTCTCCACTTTCCAAACTGATTTATGCTGGAGGTCCCTGACATTGGTGCCTTATGCAGCTAAAATAAAAAATGCACTAAAATGTAAGGACATCTCTCGCCACCTTCCAGACCAAATTGTGTGTCATCTCCCTACACACTTTCACACCCCCCTCTCTTTCCACGTGGCACTTTCTCTGTCTGTAACACCTCCCCCTGTCTTAGCTTCAGTAATCTTGAGTAACTCAGCCCAGTCCTCTCAGACCCCCTATCCCCCACTCCATGAACCTTCTGTGTTAGATGCCTCCCATCCTGGGTTTCCATGGCCCACCATGGACAGTCCTACCATAGAGCACTGGTCACCCTGCCTCTGGCACTCACAGACTACTACATGGATGACTTTGTTCAGTACTTTCAGGGTTCATTGCAGTGATTGGTGTGTAGTAGGTGTTCATTGAAGGCATATGAAATGGCCAGATGGGGAGCCAGTGAAGGCAGGAAATTATGTGCCTCTTGATACATTTTTTTATGTTCTGTGATCCCCTCTCTAAGGCGGAAGATAAAATTTGGGGGCTTCAGTCATGGAAGCCATGTGGCTTCAGACATTAAAGCCACATGAAGTCACAAAGACCCAATCATTGCAGGTTTCTCACTGATCTGAAATTTGGATTCGAAGAAACAAAATCATGAAGCCTGAGCGGATGGGGCTGAGGGATGCAGGGTAAAGTCCAGGCCGGCTGACAGGCAGGTGGTTCATCAGGAAGGTTCTCGAGGTGGTAAATGTTCATGCTAATTTGAAAGCAGGAAATTGGCAGAAAGCAGATGAGGGGGAACATCCAAATGGGACCGGGACAGGGACAGAAAGGATGAGGGTGTGTGTAATGCCCAGAAGCAGATCCACTGGCCAGAGCAGAGGGCTGGATTTTCAATCAGCATCAGTGTTGATCCAACTCCCCTCATTCCTGCCCGCACATGGGGAGGAGTTGTGGCTTTCTCTTGGGACCTGAGGGTCAGCTCTGATCTGAGCTCTGCCTCTCAGCTGCACAGACTCCTCCTCTTTCCAAAACCCAGGGCCTTGCGAGTCTCTTTCCCTCCATTTTTCTTTCTTAATTATTATTTGCATTTATTTATTTATTATTTGTTTATTTTTTGGCTGCTTTGAGTCTTCATTGCTGTGCATGGGCTTTAATTGTGGCGAGCGGGGGCTACTCTTCATTGCGGTGCATGGACTTAGTGAGGTGGATTCTCTTGTTGTGGAGCATGGGCTCTATGCATGTGGGCTTCAGTAGTTCAGGCGTGAGGGCTCAGTAGTTGTGGCTTGAGGGCTCTAGAGCACAGGCTCAGTAGTTGTGGTGCCACGGGTTTAGTTGCTCCGTGGCATGTGGGATCTTCCTGGACCAGGGATTGAACCCATGTCTCCTGCATTGGCAGGCGGATTCTTAACCACTGTGCCACCAGGGAAGTCCCCCTCCATTTTAAAAGTTAGAATTTATTGAGCACCTACTATGTGCCAGGCACTGCACCAAATGCTTTATATCAACCAGTGCTTCCCAAAGTCTCTGAGAGAAAGACCAAGTTTTTAAAGGTCAAAACTGTCACAGACCAATAATTTCATAAAATATGAGAATGATATCATCAGAAAAAAAAATTTGAAAAAGCAGGTGTACAAAAGATAAGTACACATTTTCATTAGATTCAACGGACTTCAAATTGTATTTTATTAGAGCCAGAACAAATATAACAGGGAAAAAGAATTTATTTTTAATTGTACATATTGTTTGAAAGTGTATATGCCTGCATGGTTTCTACCCATGTCATTCATGATTTACATTTTGCCAAGGAAGAAATGGAACCCTGGGAACATTTTGTAACTTCCTCAAAGTCACCCCGTCCAGGCAGGGCTGGGAGATGAATCTGGGTGCTGACATGGAATGCAGCTCAGGATCTCAGACCGTGGGCCTGTCTTGCCCGGTGGTCCATACAGCCCTTCTTCTTGTTCCAGGAGCAGGAGGATCCCAACAAGCTGGCGACCAGCTGGCCTGACTATTACATCGATCGCATCAACTCCATGGCCGCGGTGAGCTTCGCCCCTGTCTTGCCCCGGCCCTGCCTGGGCAGGCTCCGGGGAACGCGGTCCTCATCTTCCCCTGCATCCCACAGCCCACGTGCTCCAGGGATCAGCAGCTTTCCAGTTATTCTCAAGATTCTATCCTGATCCCGTTTCTCTCCTGTGTGACTTTAGAGTCGCCTAAACCATTGAAACATTTATTAATTATGTGTACATCACACAGGCTTGGGAAATAGTCTGGGTGGATCCTAAAATCATCCCCATTTTACAGATAAGGAAAGTGAAACCCGGGAATGGAACCTGGGTCTTCTCAGAGTCTGACACTCTGCCTTAGTGAGCCATTTCCTGAGGCGAGGGCGGCCCCTGGGTCACACGCGGGCTGGGGGTGCAGGGAGCTGGGAGACAGGCAGCCCAGCATGACCTCTACCCCCTTCTCCGACCTCAGATGCAGAGTCTGTATGCATTTGACGAGGAGGAGACGGAGATGAGGAACCAAGTTGTGGAAGACCTGAAGACTGCCCTCCGGACACAGCCCATGAGGTGATGTCCCCTTCCCTCACTTCCTTCCATGTCCCCTCACCCAGCCGTCCCCTCAGCTTCCCGAAGTGTCACGCAGAGCTCTGCTCCCATCCCACTCCACTCTCCAGCATCCCCTAGAGCAGGGGTCCCCAGTCCCCGGGATCTAATGCCTGATGATCGGAAGTGGAACTGATGTAATAATAATAGAAATAAAGTGCACAATAAACGTAATGCGCTTGAATCATCCCCAAACCATCCCCCCAGCCCCTGGTCCATGAAAAAATAGTCTTCCTCGAAACCAGTCCCTGGTGCCAAAAAGATTGGGGACCGCTGCCCTAGAGCTCATTTCACCTCCTTTGACATCGTGGCTCCCACTCCCCCTCTCTCTGAGGAGCTGGGATGCTGCCAGAGGATGGGCATGTTGGGGAGGGGAGATGAACACAAGAAGATGGGATCAACCTCAGGTCCTGAAGAGAAATTAAAGGCAGGTGCTTGTTTTATTCAGGAAACAGGACAGAATGGGGGGGGGGGGGGCGTGCATATGGACAGGTGCACAAGAAAGTGCTGTGCAAATGAGGGGCCCCGCCGGGGGTGATAGTGGGTGAGAAATGCTGCAGCCACTAGGGGGCGATGTGGTATCTCTGGATGAGGTTTCTGCATCTGGAGTGGGGAGCAGGCAAGGAAGAAGGGATGGCTGTCTCAAGGGATGAAAAGAGCCTCTCCCTGAGTCCCCAGCCACCTTGTGAAAGGGCCCGAGGGCCAAGAGCCACAGGCTCCTCTTGTGTCTGGCAACTCGTTCCAGCTTGTGAGAACCAAATGTTAAATTTTCAGCATCTTTGCAAGCTGGTTGTTGAACATGGCTATGATTAAAATGTAAATTACATCAACTCATGAGTAAATAAATGATATCAAAAACAAAGATAATTAAGTACTTGAAACTTATCACTCCTTCATTACCTAAAAATTCGACTACATGTTACCGTTATGTGTACTCTTTATACATACGCTGTTATGTATGCTCACTGAGTTTCCACCCATTGTGTGTGCCTGGTGGGGGTATGTGCATGGTGCATCTTTTCCCAGCTCCACGTTCAATGACATCACATTGATAGCTTGAAATAAGCTATGCTGGGAGTATTTATACCACTGAAATTGGCAAATACCACAGTCAGGCCTTTTTCTTGTCTTCCTCCAGAGGGCCAGTTGTTACCAGCACACTGATCTGCCTGTGTGTGTGTGTGTACGTGTGCACGCGCCTTGGATGACTTTGGCACCCAGATGAAAACTATTGACATCAGAATGATGTTTTTAAATAGGAAAATAGAAATAAGATTAAAAACGAACCAATTAAATTGAAATACAGTTACCAATTTTTAACTTTAATTTTTTGTGAGATAGCAATAAATGTACTTCTGTATGACTTAAATAACAAGAATTAGCAACCACCATAATTTTGAAGTGCTGATGAGTGGAAATGATATTTTGAGATACCTGTAACAACTGTAATTTGAGAGGAAAATAGCTATGAATTTTTTGGGTGACAAAGTCACAGATTCTGCCAATGCCACTGTAGTTTATTGCCTACATTCATCATTGGAGAAATGCTAAGTTTCAGGTAGAGGTTAGCAGAAAATAAAAGTGGAATTTTCTTTTCCCATCCAAATGGGAATGTTAGCCATAGACCCCTTAGGGGAACACAGATTCCAGGTTAAGAACTAAAGGGTTTTTAATGTTTTTTGCTAACATTCAAGATAACTCAGATGTTTTCTTAGGGATCCCTTGAAGAGTGCCTTCCCCGGCCTTGATCCTTTAATGCAGTGACTCTGAAGGTGCCCCCGTATAAAAGCCCTCCGTGTTGTCTGATTGTACTTCTCTTAATTCCCATCCTCACTGGTGATGAGTCTTCAGGTTTAACAGCTGAGATAAATGTCCTAATAATTATCAAGATCATCCCTTTCACATATACACCTTCGTAGCTGTGCAACTGACAATCAATGATGTGCAGTTGCGTGGTATTTAAAATGCAAATAAGATGTGAGTCCCTTGTGAGGTAATAAGGATTTTAGTGCTTTAGATAAACTTTATAAATGAACCAAGTGGGACACAGTGGTACCCATGTAAGGGTATTTACAAAATGGATGCAGAATAATATGCAAATGCTCTTTTGCCAACGGCTCTGGTCTGGGCAGGTTTGTGACCCGATTCATCGAGCTGGAGGGCTTGACCTGTCTGCTGAACTTCCTCCGGAGCATGGACCACGCCACCTGCGAAAGCCGCATCCACACCTCCCTCATCGGCTGCATCAAGGCTCTGATGAACAACTCTCAGGGGCGAGCGCATGTGCTGGCGCAGCCCGAGGCCATCAGCACCATCGCTCAGAGCCTGCGCACGGAGAACAGCAAGACCAAAGTGGCCGTGCTGGAGATCCTGGGTGCCGTGTGCCTGGTGCCCGGCGGCCACAAGAAGGTGCTGCAGGCCATGCTACACTACCAGGTGTATGCGGCTGAGCGGACGCGCTTCCAGGTGAGGGGCTGGCAGAGAGCTTATGTAAAAAGACCCGAGGGGCGTTAAGGGGTGGGGGGTGGCTGGAAAAATGGACTCCTCACTAGCCCATGGGTTCCTTGAGGCTAGAATATTGGTCTGCTTCATTTTTGTGGCTCTACATCTTTGAGCTCAGTACCTGGCTTATATAGGGGCTCTGGCAAGAATTATTGAATTGAATGCAGTTGTTGGGATCAAGATTTTAGGCCCTGGGACTTCCCTGGCGGTCCAGTGGTTAAGACTACATTGCAGGGGGCACGGGTTCAATCCCTGGTTGGGGAACTAAGACCTCACATGCCGCACGGTGCGGCCAGAGGAAAAAAAAAAATGATCTGAGGCCCTATGCCTGGGCCAGTGCCTACTTTGGGGACACTGGGACCAGTCCTGGGAGCTCAGGCCATCCTAGTCTCTTTTTGTCTCCCTGACCTGCTCCAGTAAAGAGAGAGATGATAAGAGTAGTGTTTTGGTTCAGAGTAAGTCTCAAGAGATGTGGACTGTCATCCCAAACTTCATGGTTTATCCACTAGTGTAGACTATATGTTTCTTCTGTCATCAAACATTTTAAAGCACCTCCTTTGTTTGCAAAGTGACCCCAGACCCTTTGCAGAAGATGCAAAGGAGGTAAAAAGTAGTGTTGCTATCAAGAAGCTGGGCAGTCAATACTGGGTATCCTCGGGGCATTGGTCCCAGGACCCTCATGGATACCAAAATCTGTGGATGCTCAAATTTCTCATATAAAATGGTGTAGTATTTGCATATAACCTATGCACATCCTTGTGTATACTTTAAATCATATCTGGATTACTTATAATACCTGATATAATGAAAATGCTCTGTAAATAACTGTAAATATAATGTAAATGTTACGTAAATAATTGCCAGTATTCAGCAAATTCAAATTTTGCTTTTTGGAACTTTCTGAAATTTAAAAAATATATATATTTTTTCAACCTGGGGTTGGTTGAATCTGTACATACGAGACATGCGGATTTGGAGGGCTGAGGAGCTGTACACAGCTATAAGGTGCTGAAGCAGCATTTCAGCATCGCCCAGCAAGATAAAACAAGTCCCCAAGGCTGAGTGGAGAGGAGATAAGGTAGGGCTGGAGCTGAGATGTGAAGAGGCAAAGGATGCTTCTTGGAAAATGTGAGCTTTAGGGGAAGGTCCAAGATGAGTTGGATAGATCGGTTAGAGAAAAAGGACGGGGCGTTCTGGTGGTTGGAGTGGCAGAAGCAAAGGCGCAGAGGCTGGACCCGTAGGATCCTGAACCCTGCTCTCTTTCCATCCTGCCTTTCCATCCAGACACTGCTGAATGAGCTGGACCGAAGTCTGGGCCGATACCGGGATGAAGTGAATCTGAAAACAGCCATCATGTCCTTTATCAACGCTGTCCTCAATGCTGGCGCTGGAGAGGTGAGGCCTCTTCTCCATGCCCTTGCTGTGCCCTGACTTTCCAGGCCCGGGGAAGAGGGCGTGAGTGCTGCCTGGGGAAGTGGCAGAGGGTTGGTGTGGCTGCCACTACCATCGTTGTCCTCATATTATCTGTATCACCTCATGCCTCCTTCACTGGGGATCAAGAAAGCACAGCTTGTCATGAAGCTCTCTGTCATGAGGGGTTCCTGGGGAGCTCCCCGCATAGGTGGCATCATGCGTTATGTGTGTCATGGACAAACCCCAAGCTTGTCTGGCTGGTGATGGCTTAAGATGGTGGGGGATCATTTATGGGAGGAGGGCAAGTGTTGGCCCTTCTTTCTAGAGCTTTCTAAAGACCTGCTTCTGGACTGGTTTCTTAGTTGGCTGGTCATGCTCTTCTAGCATCTTTTGTTAGGATGTGTGACTTCTGATTTTTCTCCTTTTGGGTTAGAATGGGATTCCCAGACCGTAAAAATAGCAACAGTCGAAGACGAACTTGAAGAGCAGGTGAATTCCCCAAATTCTAGGGCAGTGAGATGCCCCCATGAAGGTCAGCTTGTTGAAGGTCAAAAGGGGCAATTTAATGATCTCTGCTTTTCCCTCTTTTCTGCCAGCATACCTTTTTTTGCATCCCATCCTGATGACCTGAGTTAGGTGGGGTGGATTGGGGGAATTACCTGTCCCTAAGATGCGGATGTCACCTGGGTCAGTACCAGCTATTTTTGCTGACATCTGTTCTGATTAGTGCTAACCATATGTCATCAGGTAGTTCTTATGAATAGCATTCCTGTAGGTAAGTAATATCATGCGCGTTTAACTGATGAGGAAACTAAGATTTTTGCAAAGTCATAAAACTGGTAAGTGACAGAGCAGGGATTGGAACCGAGATCTGTCTGATTCCAAAGTGTGTGCTCTGTATCACTCTTCAACACTGCTCTTTGAGGCTAAAAACTTAATGAAAACTGGTGAAGGACTTGAAGGAAGTGATGCAGGAGAGCTAAAGGGAGTAAATAACAAGGTCAAAGGAGATCTCCTCCCACCCTTTCTTGCAACTCTGGGACTTGAAGCAGTTCCAATACGTTTGTTACAGAGGATGTGGTGGGACTGGAGTGGCAGTGATGGGGCCACTGGGGACTTCTGTGGAAATCAAGGCCAGCCAGTGAGTCTGGTCCTCCCTTGGTGACCCCCAGGATAATCTGGAGTTCCGTCTACATCTACGGTATGAGTTCCTGATGCTGGGGATACAGCCTGTGATTGACAAACTCCGGCAGCACGAGAATGCCATCCTGGACAAGTAAGGCCCAAGTCACCTGTCCCAACTGTAAACCTATGGGGACAGCGCCTCGATGGGGGACGGTCAGGACCCTTGTGGAGGCTTCTATTCCCCTGGAGGTGGCCTGCCACACCCAGCATCGATTCAGAAGCAGCTCTGGGGGGCGGGAGGTGGGCAGCTCTCCCACCTCCTTGTCCCACATCACCTATGCCTGTCCTCTTTGCCAACCTCCTGTCTCATCTCTGATGTTATAGGCAGGTGGACCCAATAGTCCTTCTACTGTGGCAGTACTGTCCCCTGGGGGGAATTTGAAAATGTGGGGGTGTTCTTTGCTTTTCAAACCGGCTGGTGGCAGGGGTTGGGCACTACTGGCACTGGTCGCAGGGAGCCAGGAATGCTAAAGGTCCTGAAGTTCCTTCCTGCTCAGCAAAGAAATGTCCCCCCTCAAGGTGCAACCCATCAAGGCCTTTGTAGACCAAAGGGCACAGTGAGGCTCCTGTGCACCACCAGTGAGCCCTCTGGTTCCACCCCATTCCACACAGGCTGTTCTATTACACTAGGTCTTAAGGGAGAGAGGATGGATCCTCCTGGGGTGGCATGAAGGTGTAGAAAATGAGAGATTGGCTTTGAGTAGGGACATGGGACAGTACAAGAACACTGGGGAAGGTAGATGTAGGGCAGTGGTCCTCGATGGCGGGTGACATTACTTCCCACCCAGGGGATGTCTGGCAGTGCCTAGGGACATGTTCGGTTGTCATAACTCAAAGCGGGGAATGCTGGTGGCATCTGGTGGGTAGAGTCAGAGATGCTGGTACACATCCTATAACTCACAGATCCACCTCCCACAGCCAGGGATGATCCGGCCCCAAATGTCAATAGTGCTGAAGTTGTGAAAGCCTGATTGAAGGTGACAGGACCCTGGCTTGGCCTCCCCAAGGACGAGCATGGGATTCTATAAAGGAGGAGCGTGTTGACGTGCGGGCAGCTGGCTTCTTTCTGGTTCTGCCCGGGCCTCACCGAAATGCAGTCTTCAGGTTCAGCCAATGGGGGACTCGGAGAGCTGTAACCCCCACCCGGCGCTGACCTGGCGGTGATGTCTGTTTCCTCTACCCTCCCCCCACCCTGTCTAGGCATTTGGACTTCTTCGAGATGGTCCGGAACGAGGATGACCTGGAGCTAGCCAGGAGGTTTGACATGGTGAGGAGCCTGCAAGGGTGGGGCGAGTGCAGTGGGTCCCGCATCCCGTGCTGTGGAAAGTCCAGTGTGGGCTGGGTTCCCTGGCGGGTGCCCCTCTGCGGGTCCGCTGCTGGAGCCCTGGCAGCGAGGCGGCTCTGCCGGGCCACACCAGCAGGCCTTAACCGGGGAGAACATCTCCCTGGAGGAGGCTGCAACCCCCGAAGGAAAGAGAGACAGTTCTTGCACATGGTTACTCTCAAATGCTTCTCCTGGGATGACTTTCTCCCTTTCTTCCAGTAATTTCCTGGGTCACCTTTCCCCATCGCTAACCTCATCATGCTTAGCAAACGTCATCATTTCCATTTTAGCCTTGGGAACCTTGAAATACACACATGTGCTGCTTAAATATCGTGTTTATCAAATCCCTATCCAAGGAGAGACCTACCCTGGGGTGGCGCTCCACTCGCCAAGCACCACCCCTCTGTATCTAAAAAGTCCCAAGTTCAAAGAGAAAGAAGCTGGTGTTAATGAGGACAAGCAGCTTCTTGTTGTTGTGGAACCACAGGGTGGGTCTGGGATCTGCACCCAGGTTGGGGACCTATGCCGACTCATCCAGGCCCCTGCCTTAGTTTGTTTGTTTGTTTGTTTGTTTGTTTTTTCTTTTGATTACAAAACGGACACGTAGAGACGTGCAGCTTTACTAAATCACACAGTTCACTAGCAGCAAAACCGAGGCTCTAAGTGTTTGTAACCAGAGAACAGGTCAGAGCTTTTAAAAAGAGCTATTCGGCAATCAAGCAAGTAAACAAGTGAGATGTGCTATAAAGCGAACATGGGCTCTGTCCATTGCTAGGGCTTGAGGCACGTCTGGGTAGTAGAGGAATAATGCTGATGGCAATCTGACAGCTAATGGGAGCTGACGCTTTATCTGCAGGCTTCTGTTAGCAGAGCCTACAGGAACTCAATCTCAGATACATTTAGGGAGCGTTACACAGCCCTGCCTTAGTTCGAATCCGTGGTTCTCAACCAGGGGAGGTTTTACTTCCCTTGAGGACACCTGTAATGTTTAGAGACATTCTCAGTTGTCACAGCGGGTATAGGAGGATGCCTTTGATGTCTGGTAGCTATTGGGCCAGGATGCTGCTAAACAGCCCACAGTGAACAGGACCACTCCCCCTCCCCCGCCCCCCACACACAACAAAGAATCATCCAGTCCAAGATACTGTGGTGCCGAGGTTGGGAAACCCTTGTTTATGTACTTGGCACAGTTCTCGCCTCCTTTTCTCTGCCCCTCTCTTTTTTAAGCCTGGACCAGAGGCAGGGAAGGAATGCTCTGCGGGATGGGGCTCAGTGGACAGAAGCAGGGTCTTCTCCCCCCGCCCCCATTCTCTTCCTCTGCTGCCTTCCCTTCCGCTCTCCCCATTCACTGGGCCCTCCGCACCCTCAGGTCCACGTCGACACCAAGAGTGCTTCCCAGATGTTTGAGCTGATCCACAAGAAGCTGAAGCACACGGAGGCCTACCCCTGCCTGCTGTCTGTCCTGCACCACTGCCTGCAGATGCCCTGTGAGTAGCCCCCTCGGCCAGTCTGAGCCCCTGGCCCGGGGCAGCTTGAGATAAGGTGTCAGAAGCTCCTGGGCTTGGGGAGTCTCCCTCTGTACCCCAGTTCCCAGGAGGCCAGGCCATAGGACTCAGGCCCCTGCTCTTCCCTTCCTCCTTGAGGTCAGGACTTCCACTGTCCCTCAGTGGAGGAGCTGGGGACTCAGCCTTGACCGATGCTCAACATCCTGGCCCAACAAGGGGGAGCTTGATCCCTGCAAAATCAAACAGCTCTGACTGCCAGCTCGTGGCAGGGTTGTGATCTGTCTTCTCGAGGTGTTCCAAAAAGAAGTTTTGTGCTTGAGGGGAGCAGCACAGCTGTGAAATGAGCATGCCTTTTTTTTTTTTTTTTTTAAAGATTTTATCAACACCTCCATCTAGCCCTTGCTGCCTCCCACCCTCCCACCCTTGTTCCTGACTCACTTTGCAAATACCAAATGTCAGTAGCTATAGAAACAGATACTAAGCTCTTAAGATCCAGGTGTGTACAGTGACCGAATATATTACACATAATTACTAATAGTCAATAGCATGCAATGTGAAATAAGCTGTAACTGCTCCATTTGGTATTTAAGCTTTTCGTAAAATAGAATATTTGGAAACTCACATGGCCCAACAGAATGGTCAGCCTAGACAGACCGTCTCTCGTGGTGGTGATGTTGGTGTCGGGAATCCAGGTAGTGGTGATAATAATGGTTTATTGTTGCCTCCTCTGGGCTGGGCGTGATGGGAGGTCTATTAAGATAGTGTCTCTAAACCTTAGAATAGCTTAAGGTGTGTGTGTTATTATCTCCAGTTTACAGGGGATGAGCCTGAGGCTCCGTGAGTCTCTGCATGTGAAGGAATTTTGTTTCTTTGGGGTCAGGGCTTTAGGTGAAACACTTTCTACTTCTGTGAACACAGGCTTTACCCTGTGTTCCTGGCTGAAAGATAAATGGAAAAATGATATCACTTTGCAATGTGTGTGTCGGTGGATGGATGGAAAGGAGGACAGACACAGTGACCTGGACCAGAAAGCTGCCAGTTCTCCAAAGCTCAGTCTTCATGGAAGACTTGGGAATTCTGACTTCTGCTCCCATGAGTGCCTGTGTTTAGTGCTCCCAGGGCATTGTGAGTGGGGCCCTCTATTCTGCCTCAAAATAGGGCTGTGCAAACTTGACCTAGGCATTCTGGTTTGCCTTTGAGGTCAGGATGGTGCTGCTTGAGCTCCCTTGGTGGTCAATAGAAACAAAGTACTTGGATCAAGAACCAAGGAAGAGGCGCTTGTGTCAAGCACGTGAAAAGAAAATCCGTGTCTAGCCAGACTGTGATTAGAGGGGATGACTGTGGGGCCCTATGAGATCAAGCGTAATGCCTTTGCCTTTACGGTTCAGGGTCACCTTCACCAAGAAGTCTGCCTGGATACCATGACCACTTCTCCAGCCCGTTCTGACCCCCTTTGACGGCACACCTGTAATTAGTTCCCATTCATCTTTTTCTGTAGGACAATAGCATTGTTAACCTAAAGCCTTTTCTTTTTTAAAAAAAAAAAATTTCCCTGGAGACTTCATTATTCAGCTTGTAATGTTTAGAGCAGATTTACTTTCTTAAATGTACTTTTTAAAGATAATTGTAAGAAAGCCATTTGCATTCCCCAGGCATAGGATACTCAGGGTACCAACAGGGGAGAAGGCAGCCAGAAAGCATTTCAGGGAGTAGAGAAATATATCTAGAGGGTTGACACATTCATAAAAGGTCATTTGCAGATCAGCAAGAAATGATAGGATTTATGAGTCCTATCAGCAATTGCATTGCCTCCCCCATCAGACTGGGAACTTGTCAAGGGAGGGGAGGGGTGCGCCTCCCCAGCCTGGCCCCAGGCAGTGATTCTAGGGCGGGTCCCCAGGGGGCCGCAGAGCTCAGTAAAGGTATGCTGCCTGTCGTCCCTCAGACAAGCGGAACGGCGGCTACTTCCAGCAGTGGCAGCTCCTGGACCGCATCCTCCAGCAGATTGTCCTCCAGGATGAGAGGGGCGTGGATCCTGACCTGGCTCCCTTGGAGAACTTCAACGTCAAGAACATCGTCAACATGTGAGCAGTGGCCGCCCCTCACCTGTCTTCCCCTTCCTTCCCCATCTCTCTCCCACGTGGGGTCTCACCAGCGAAACTGCAGCTCCCTCTCTCAAACCCAGACACCTCCACATGGGCACTGCCCAAATGTGGCTACTGAGCGCTTGACACGTGGCTGGTGTGACTGAGGAACTGAGTTTTACATTTTCTTGCATGTTCATTGAACTCAAGTAACCACGTGCCATATGGCTGGCAACCACCATGTTGGATAGCAGCGGTTCAGAGGGGTGTACGCAGCACCCCATGCTGCACTGCATGGAGTGGACTGAGGAGGGCTAAACGTATTAACGTGGAGGAAGACTCAACGAAGTGTAGCTACGGGCGAACCCCCCCTCCGCCAGCGTGTTTTGTGTGGTCCATGAGCCAAGAATAGTTTTACATCTTTAAAAGAGTTGTTAAAAGCAAACACACACACACAAGAATATATGACAGAGCCTGTACATAGTATGTAAAACCTGAAATAGTTACTCGGGCCCTGTAGAGAAGGTCTGCTGACTACTGAAAACAGAGCGTGTCAATTGAATTATGAGGCTGATGGCAAAGGCCGTCAGAGCCTAAGGTCTCTGGCTTATCAGCTTTGATGGACCCTGGGTGAAGAGAAACACCGAGAAATGAATGTAGGGTCACATCAGTTAATAATTAGGCCTCGTGTTAACATACTGATTTTTAATTTTAAACTTTTACTTTCATTATAAGGCAGACTGCCCTTAAGGAGATGAACTGGCTTTCAGTGATTCATTGTACTGCATTGTGACGCCAAGGAGAAAATGATTTCTGAACTACTCATGCTACTGTTTTCATTTGTACAAATAGCTGGGTGTTGGCATAGCCAACATCCTAACTGGTATGTTGGACAAGTACAGCTAGCAGAGTAATCAAAAGGCAGCTTTATTTATTTTTTTTAATTTTTAAAAAAAATGTTAAGTTTGTTTTATTTTATATTGGACTATAGTTGATTTACAATGTTGTTATTTTCAGGTGTACAGCAAAGTGATTCAGTTATATGTGAACATATATCCATCCTTTTCCAGATTCACATTTCCCATATAGATGATTACAGACTATTGAGTAGAGTTCCCTGTGCTATACAGTAGGTCCTTGTTGATTATCTGTTTTATATATAGTAGTGTGTATGTTAATCCCAAACTCCTAACTTATTTCCACCCCTCTCCCCACCTTTCCCTTTTGGTAACCATAAGTTTGTTTTGGAAGTCTGCAAGTCTGTTTTATAAATAAGTTCCTTTGTATCATTTTTTTTTAGATTCCTCATATAAGTGATATCACATGATATTTGTCTTTCTCTGATTTTACTTAGTAGGATAATCTCTAGGTCCATGCATGTTGCTGCAAATGGCATTATTTCATTCTTTTTTATGGCAGAGTACTATTCCATTGTATGTATGTACCACATCTTCTTTATCCATTCCTCTGTTGATGGACATTTAGGTTGCTTCCATGTCTTGACTGTTGTAAATAGTGGAGGCAGCCTTATTTTTATCTTCTACTAATTCTTTACATTATTTAGTGGGGAAGCTCTTCCTCTGCCAGAGGAGGACAGCTCCTCAGGTGCAATGGGGTTTTTGCTGCTTCTTGGACAATAAGGGTCCTAAGCTCACTTTCAGCTGCCAGCGTGGTCTCAAATCTGCAAATAGAAGGGCTAGGTGTGAATCAGTATTCTAGATATGATTTAGCCTTAATCTCTTTCCTCCCTGGACTGGGACTGGAAGCTGCAGTAGCAAGTGTGTGTGTGTGTGT
Source organism: Hippopotamus amphibius kiboko (assembly GCF_030028045.1). Classification (NCBI taxonomy): domain Eukaryota; kingdom Metazoa; phylum Chordata; class Mammalia; order Artiodactyla; family Hippopotamidae; genus Hippopotamus; species Hippopotamus amphibius. The sequence continues at coordinate 37,265,430 of NC_080196.1, read as the reverse complement.
GTGTGTGTGTGTGTGTGTGTGTGTGTGTGTGTGTGTGTGTGTGTGTGTGTGTGTGTGAGTGTGTGTGTGTGAGAGAGAGAGAGAGAGAGAGAGATGGTTGGCTTCTTTTCTCTGTTCTTTTTCTCTTCTAGCCCTTTGTACCCTCCCTTTCCTCTAGCTAACCATTTTCTGACCCCCACCAAAGGCAGCATGGGGGCAGGAAGGAGAAAAGGAAAAGGCCCTACTTGGTCAGGTAACTTAGTAAATAGGCTTCCTGCTCTCGGCACATGGATGAAGATGTGACATGTATTCTGAGGTCTTCAGAAGTTCCTTGCTGGCTGCCTCTCACTACAAAACCCTGGTCGCTGCCCACGTATGTTTTTCTTTTTTTCCTCCAGGCCTGCCTGGGACCATCCCTTCCATCAGGTCCTGATTCACTGACAATACACGTAGACTTACGCTGTTGAAGCGCCCAGTTTTCTCCCAGATGGACTTTTTGGATGAGACTTAAAATAGCTTCAGCCTAGTTCTTCCATGATGCTCTCTGCCTCATGAGAAACTCTCATGCAGTCTCTCATACTAATAAATTCTTGGAGTGTCACAGGTCCCTGCCTACCCCTGGACCTGCCTAGCCCCAGTCCACCATGTCTCCCTCCCAGTGTCAAGGAACATGGGTCAAACTCTCTGGGTGGGTGCAAAGAAGTCACTTCACTAGATGCCCCTCCCCCAGACCAGGGAGGATGGCAGTGGCTCTCTCCAAAGAAATCTCTTTGCAAATTATTTCTCCTATCATACTTCATCCCCTTTTATATCCTTGATCTGGTTGAGGAGGCCAAGAGTCATCGATCTAACTCCTCCATGTTTTCAGAGTTACAGAAGAAATGATTATTGAGATCTCACCTTGGAATTTCATCTCTCTTATACCTTGATGTCTGGATAAAAGCTTCATTTTCACCTCACGTAATGAGAGTTTGACATGAATGAGGGGACTTCCTATGCTTTAGACATCTCCCCTCTTTCCCCTCCACCCACTCGCTCTGTGTTGCTGGGGTGGGTGATTTCTCTTGCTCTCACACATTGGTCATTGGAAGTCTGGACCATGGTAAGGTCAATATTTTGATCTCTCTCAGATGGCAAGAACCTATTTTTACAAAGGGGTACAAATCATTGTACAGCTAAGGGAACCTAGGATTTAGTCCTAGCTTTACCACGAGTTAGCAGTCATCTCCTTTTCTGGTCTTAGGAGCTTCAGCTCTATCACAGGGGGTAGAACTCTAAGGGTCCTTTCAGCTTTCTCAGACCGTGAAGAGACAGGTAATGATAACTTGTCAGGGATGGGACCTGGAGAGTCAAAATCCTAGCCTCCCTGATGTGGCTAGACAGATTGGAGATCAGGGTACCGATGTGGGCAGTTGGAAGATGCCATGTCTTCTGGGAAGCTGTGAGCCTACAGTCAAGAGACCCTTCTCTCCACTCCCCACCAGGCTCATCAATGAGAATGAAGTGAAACAGTGGCGAGACCAGGCAGAGAAGTTCCGGAAAGGTGAGACGACCTGCTCCACACCCCTGCCCTGGCCAGCCCAGGACCCCATCTTCTCCTTTGGAGAAGGACACACACACATTCACATCCTTTCTTCCCATTTGCCCTCCTGTCCCACCTCCATCCCAGAACACGCGGAGCTGGTGAGCAGGCTGGAGAGGAAGGAGCGGGAATGCGAGACCAAGACGTTGGAGAAGGAAGAGATGATGCGGACGCTGAACAAGATGAAGGACAAGCTGGCCCGAGAGTCCCAGGAGCTGCGCCAGGCCCGGGGACAAGTGGCGGAGCTGGTGGCCCAACTCAGTGAAATCTCGGTACGTGGCCCTTCTTCTCCTTATACACAGTTGAGCCGAGACCTTTGGGCCGGTGGGGGAAGAGCAGGTGTGGGGAGGAGCCAAGGACCCCAGGATGGAGGAGAAGAGAGAGAGGAACCTCAGACCAGGATAGAGGAGACCCTTGAGGCTGCAAGGTTGGCACCTTGCATTAGACAAAAACAGTGTTCCTTCCTCCAGCTGACGCTGGCCCAGGAAGCACACCATGGAAAGCAGAGTGCAGGTGGGGCTTTGGCTCCCCTCCCCCTTGCAGCTGGATGCCCTTGTGCAGGCCTGTCTGTATCCATCCTGCTGTTGCATGTGATGGCTATGTCTTTGTCCACTGTCTGTGTCGGTGTTTGACTTGTGTGTGTGTCTGTGTTGGATGTTCGGGATGCAGAGGGAGAAAACAGGGCTAAATGTGTATGGGAGGTGAGAGCAGGCTCTGGGGTCTAGTCAAGGTGGAGAATAAGAGTAAGGGAAGGCATAGTGATGGGGGACCTGAAAGGCATCCGTGTTGATGGCTTTGTCTTTTCGATGTCTCTGTCTCCCCACAGACAGGACCTGTCTCTGCCCCACCTCCCCCTGGGGGCCCACTTATCTTGTCTTCCTCGATGACAACCAGCGACCTGCCTCCACCCCCGCCCCCTCTACCCTTCGCCTGCTGCCCTCCACCGCCACCACCTCCCCTCCCCCCCGGTGGGCCTCCCACTCCCCCTGGCGCCCCCCCTTGCTTCAGCATGGGCCTGCCCCTCCCCCCAGACCCCTTCCCCAGCAGTGATGTCCCTCTCAGGAAGAAGTGTGTTCCCCAGCCTTCACACCCACTCAAGTCCTTCAACTGGGTCAAGCTGAATGAGGTGAGTAGCAAGGGGAGGAGGTCAGTGAATCCATTCTCCTACAGCCTGGGGCAGTTAGCCCTATGGATTGACAGCCCGCTGTTTGCAGATCTCCACCGTGGGTGCTTTCTTTGGTTGGGGTGAGGGTACACAGTAGATGCAGAAGATGGGGTTGCTGATGCCAGGCTGTCTATTGGGAAGAGCACAGGGAGGAGATGGCCTGGCATGTGGTGATGCTCACATTGGCAGAGCCACCTACAGATGGAATATGTCTGTGTTGAGGGTTGCTGGAGTAGTACAGGGCCAAGCAGGGGTGCTTTCTAGACAAGGCAAGGGCTTGGCTAGAATGTGAAGGATAGGGTTGATTTGAGGAAAAGGGTGGAACATATAGGTGAAGATCTTGGGCCGAGGTCTAGAGATGAAGGACCAGGGCAGTGTGTACAGAGGACTGAAGGGATGAGGCCGTGATAGGGTAGCAGGGCAGGAGGAATGAAGAGTTTGATACAAGGTATAGCCCTTTTGGCCTCCTCCCAGGGGAAGGTGCACACACGGGCTACTTTTCTAAACTGCTCAGTGGTGAGAGGCCCTCCTGAATATGAGGCACTAAGAACCACCCATCCCAGACCCACATGTGGGAGTCGGTTCCTCTGTTGGATTCTCATGAGTGTAGAGTAGAGATGCCCTGGGTCACGTTGGACCCCTAGTGATTGAAGGCCAGTTCCAGCCTGGGCCAAGCCCTGCTCTGGTTCTGTATTGTGTCCCCTTACAAGGACCAGTGGCTTCATCCTTGAGGTAAATAGATACAAAGGAACTGGCCTCAGTTAGCCTGACTCACGTTCACACTCCAAAAACAGTTTGGGGCTAGGACGGGTAGATGCCCTCTGACCTTGTAGTGTGAGCCAGTGTGCTAACTCCTGGGGAATTCATCACCATACCACTCCGTCAGCTTAAATTAGCTCAAATGGAGACTTAAAGTGTGGGGAGGCTGGATTGCTACGTAGGTGGTCAGCTGTTTGCTAGGTGCCTTCTCCTGGTGGTAGACCAGCCAGCCTGTCAGTCTGAGGTCTGCTTTGTGTCAAGCGTTCTGCTGGGGGTGGGGGCTGTGATGGACAATAATAAAAGGTGAGACATAATGTGGCCCTGAAAGAGCTTTGGATCTGGCCAATTAGGAAGTGTGTCCAAGGATGTGCCCTGAGATCCTGGGGGATGGGTTGAAGGAGAGGGTCCAACTGCTCACCAAATTAGGGTTGGCTCTAACTGACTAACTGTGTGATGTGCAGAAACCACTCATTTCATACCTGTTTGCTCACCTGTGAGATGATCTCTGATTCCTTCTGCCCCTGGTTTTGTAATCTAAGTGGAAAGACAAAGCTTGACTATAGCGCATTCATTGCCTCCTGGGCTTCTGATAACGTGTCCAGTCTGCGTTACTCAAACTGTAGAGCCACCTGTTAGCAGCATTTTGAACTGACATCATTAAAGTTTGTGACAACTGCATCACCCAGTTGTGCCCTGTGGGTGATTCTCCATGGTCATGAGGCCAGCCAGAAAGGCCAGCTGCACAGGAGCAGGCAAATGGCTCTGCAGAACCAAAGGCCGTAGGCTGTGTGGAAACAGTCATTGCTCATGATCAGAAATGATATTTTTTGAATTGCGGTTTAAAAAAAAGAATTTTGTTTTTGCTTCCTGTGCTTACAACTTATAATTTAAGGTTTTAAACATGTAATGAAGGGTTGATTAGGCATCTCAACAATGAAGGCAGGCAAACAAGGCATCTAATATTTTTGTCATATTTTCATCTTAAAGAGCTTTGTGCTTAGGATTTTCTCTGGGGTCCAGTAATAATAAAGTCTATGTCAATTCCTCAGGGGCCCAGAGCAGGCCAGAGTCTCATTCCTAGACTGGAAAGTCCAGGTTGATAGAACACGCGATGAGGAGCCCTTGTAGGAGTTGTAGCAGCAGGCATGGGGGATGGGGGACTTCGAGTCATATTTGTGAACTTCTCATCCCATTCCCAGTCTTTTAGTTGCATGACTAAATTCAGGTTATTTCATCATTTGGGCCTCAGTTTCCCAATCTGTAAAATGGGGGTAATTACGATAACCAGATCAAAGGGTTGCTGTGAGAATTAATACATACAAAGTACCTGGAACCGTGACTGACACATAGAAAACCTTTAAAATAAGAATATTAGATACGTTATTATTTGTGGGACTACCACGTGTGCTCTAAGAGTGTTCTCTCGCTTAATCCTTACTCCAACTCACTCAGGTGAATGTGATTAAAACTCAGTTTCCTTTCATGGGATGCGGGAAGAGAAGAGAACCCCTCCGTTTGCCAACAGCCCCCTTAGGAGCTATCTGACCCCAAACGCTCAAGGAGGGAAACATAAATGTGTTTTTGAGAAAGATTCCCCTGGCCTGTAAAGGATGTCTCTAGAGGGACAGAAGCCCCAGGAATCTAGACTGGGCGTGGTGAGGTCTTGGCCAGAGGGGTGTAAAAATTAAATTCGAGTGATTGTAGGAGGTGGGTGTATCTTTAGGATGTGGAGGATGTTAGGAATACATGTATGTCTCTCTGTCCTCAGACCTCAGCTCTACCTTTTTGAAGAGTCCCAGGTGCTTCTGGTGACCTTGGAGAAGGGGGAGTGTTTAGAAGGGGGAGTGATGGGGAGCCTGGGTCCTCAGTCTGTTGTCTCATGGGAAACTCTTCCTGATGTTGACCATTCAGCTCTGTCATTCCAGCCCTTTCCTTCTCATCCTGGCCTCACCGAGAATAAGAGCAGTGGGAAACTCTATGTCTGCAGTCCTTCCCTCTCCACCCCGCTCGACCCTCGATCTAGATTTAGATGAAGGACGAGTTAGAAGCCCGCCCTCCCTGCCTTCTCCAATCCAATTCCCCTTCCCATCTTCTTTCTGCCTCCCACATACCCCTGTCCAGGAGCCTGCCCCTCTCCTGGCCCTGGTCCCCTACCCCACGTGTGTTCCTGTACACGCATGTGCACGCACGCATGCACACACACACCCACACACAGTGGTTGTTTCTGCCATGAAAAGAATGTGTCTGTGTTGGGTTTGGCCGGTTGCCCGCATCCCTTGCTGCTCCGAGCTTCCCAGCCCGGCATTCCACGAGAGGGTCCCTGGCCTTAGGAAGGCCACAGGAATGTCCCCACCCCCCTGCTCTGGCCTTGCCTCCCCTTTCCAGAGTTTAAGAAAATACAAGTGAGTGAAAGGTATGTTTCTCTCTCCAAGCCTTCCTGAGGGGTGATGGAGGGAGGAGGCGTCCGCCGCATTAGGAAGATTCCTAGCTGCCCCCCAGGCAGAGGGAGGTGGGGAGGTTCTAATTTAAAGACAGCAAAGCTGTGGATGAGGTGAGGGGTCCTGGAAGGGGGACTCTCCTCTCGGCCCTCTAAGCCATTACTGGGGTGTTACAAGACCACTGGCACGTTCCTGGAGTGGTTAACAGCTCTTCCCTGGACCCCCAGGGTGGGGTTCAGTGCAAGCATCCTGCACAGAGATGGGCAGTGCCTAAGTGGAGAGACCTTGGAATGTAACCCCTGGGCCCATTCCAGTCATGAGGGATGGGACATCCTCTGACCAATGGGAACGTGTGGCAGAGCCTTGCTGGCCTGAACAGTCACTAGAGGGGCCAGGATGTCCCAGCCTTTGGCATTTGTCCACTTTCTGGGAATCTGGGAAAGTGGGAGGAAGACCCCTGGGAGAGAAAATGACCATCTCAGATACAGGAAATACAGTCAGCCCTGAAGATTTGAGGATCCCAAGTATGTGTGGGCACTCTTCCTGCCATGATTCCAGCCAACCCTAACCTTGGGGGAAAGTGCTCTGAGAGCGCTGGTTTGGTTTGGTTTTTTTGGAAGGAGTTTCATATGTACCCTTTCATACTTGCCCACCCGTCACTCCAGTGCTCCTGTTGATTTCCGGCACGTGCTTACACGTGGCCCCTGGAGAAAAGGAGGAGAAGGAGGTTGTCTCTTCTTGTCTCTCCCCTGGAGCAGAGTATTGGTGGTGGCGCGGGGAGGTGGGGGGGTGGAATCGACCCCCTTCTGAAGGTCTGAGAGCCTGACTGCAGGCGTATGTGCACCTGGAGGACAGGTGGGGTTAGGGAGGCATCGGGCATCTCCATCATGAAGGAGCTGAGTCAGCCACGAGGTCTCCTCCCTTCCCTGAATCTTAGGAACGTGTCCCTGGCACCATATGGAATGAGATTGATGACATGCAGGTGTTTCGGATTCTGGACCTTGAGGACTTTGAAAAAATGTTTTCAGCTTATCAGAGGCATCAGGTAAGACCCTGACGCCTCTAGCATCTTGAGTCTTGACTTCCGGTCTTAACTTCACACGCACCCCTTCAGCACAACCCTGTGCGCTCCCTCCCTCCCTCCCTCCCTCTCTTCTTCCCTCCCTCCCTCTCTTCCTCCCTCCCTCCTTCTCTTCCTCCCTCCCTCCCTCTCTTCCTCCCTCCCTTCCACACACACTGCCTGACTTTGTTCTTTACCAGGTACCATGTTCCTGTTGGGGACGTAGACATGAATTAGGGGGTTGCAGGGGGGAAACGGGAAAACATCCCATTGTATGAGTTTGCATTTGCACATCAGGTGATGAAATAATATGTTGTCCATTTCTCTCTTTGGTCTTGGAGCCCTGGAGGTGGCGTAGCAGGGCCAGACCACTGTTGACCTTGCTCTTTTTCTGGCCCTGGGACCTAGGAACTATACTTACAGGCATTATACCTTTTCAACCACTTTTTCCGCTATACTCTCAACTCCCCACACTCCCATGAGTTGAACAGAGGATGCTAATGTTCAAGGAAGGTGGGGGTGGCCGGGGCGGGTTGAGCCTGGGGCTGGGCTGGGCTGGGCTGAGCAGGCCAGGAGAGGCCCTGGGCTTTGCTCTGCAGACACTGTACAGAGGCTGACCAGCAAGCCTGCTCCTCCCGAGGCAGGACAGGAGTGGGGCTGCCAGCAGGATGCACGGCGTTCCCGAGGCAGTATCTGCCAGGATGGCCAAAAATGCCGATTCTCTGATCTCATCCTCCCGTGAATGTGAAGGCCCAGGAATCTGCACTGCAGAGATGGGGGTTTGCACTGAGCATCACCATCCTGGAGGCCTCGGAGCGTTTACTTTCTCTCTGGCCCACCTCCCAGGGGTTATTTCCTCTCGGGGTTGTGCTATTTTCTTCCACGTTTTCTCTGCTGATCTCAGGGCTGCAGCGGAGAAGGTACCTGTGAGGGGTCTGTGCCCTCCTGGGCCCTGGGTAGTGGCTGCATGTCGTGGCTGGGCTCCCCACTGCTTTCTGCCAAGCCTGGAGCTGTGGATGACCCTTCCTGAGGGCAGACAGGACCTAGGGCCCCTGTGACTGCTCCGGGGGACGTGCCAAAGGGGTGCAGTGGGGGCGGGGCCCTGGCCCTGCCTTAGGGTTCTCGAAAAACTGGATGGTTGTCTAACTTAAATGCAGGTGCTCTAGGCATCGCATTCTTTACCCCTAACTCCAGGAAGCACTTTCAGCCTCGTGCCCACGTCCGGCTGGCATGACACAGGCAGCAGCTGTGGCCCGGCTGCAGTGGGAAGGAGTTCTTCGGAGCGTTTGCTCCTGTGATCAGTGCTCCCTCCCTCCCAGGGGTGGGGAGGAGTGTGTGCTGGGGGTATCAGGCCTGGGCGTGCACACGCCTCCCCCTATTTTGAGAGTCTTCCTCCGGGCCAGGGTTCCAGCCTGGCCCACCCAGTCTCCAGGGCCCTGAGGTAGGGCCAGGGTTGGGGCCGGTGGGGAAAGAGGGACTCTGGGGTTTAGGAAAAGCTGGACCTGAGGCCTCGCTGTTTGGGGAGGTGAGGACAGCAGAGATGAACAGCACCCTGCTATGTCTCCCCTTGTCTCTCTGAGCCAGCTCAGCCCAGCACCCTGTTTCAGAGCTGGGCTCACCCAGACCTCTGTCACTCTGCAGGTCGCTTGGACTCTGAACTCACAACAGCAGAGCTGGGGACCCAGAGGCTGTGTTGCCCTGGTCGCCTCCTCTTTCTGTCTTGGGGTCTTCGGAGTGTGGGAGAGGGACGGTCCCATAAGTGTGGTCTTCCCTCTGTGGGTCCTCAGTTAGTGACTTTACCTTACCCGGGTCAGGAAGGGAGAACCAGGTTGGGCTCTGCCCCCTCAGCTCCCTTGGTTGATCAAAAGACAGACAAGGGGCAAAGGGCAAGGAGCAAAGTTCAGGGATGCCTGCTTTCCTCTGCTCAATGAATGCAACTTTCATGTGCTTTCAGCTCAAGTTCAGTTGTGGTTGTGTCTCCTCCCCTGTTTTGAAAGATGAAGTCATGCAGGGGTGCAGGAGTGCCCTCTGCCCTCTGGGCAGATTCCCAGCAGAGGAGAGGGAAGAACTGCAGCCGAGGCCCGGGGTGGGGAACCCCGGGGCCTGGTCCGACTGGGGAGTGGTGGTCCCCCGGGCACGCAGGGCACGCAGGAGAGGCTGCCTGTCCTCTGCTTGGTCTGGCTTCTCTGTGAGTGCATGTCTGCTTAGAAGCAGCTCCTGTTTGGTGCTCCTTGCAGGTCTCCATCTCCAGCCATGGGGTCTCACCGGAATGGGGCAGACAGAGTAGATGCTGAGGGGTCCCCATGTCTTTCCTACTGTTCTTGGGTCCCCAAACCTCTTGGCTAACGTTGTGCATGTTTAATTCTCTATTGGCTGTGGCTGCTGCCTGCCTAGGAGCTGATAACTAATCCTTGCCAGCAGGTGAGTTACTCCTGGGGCTCTGGACACTCCAACTTGTAACCATGGTCCTGGGCTGCTGCCCTGTACTGGGCCAAAAGAGAGGGCTTGTCAATTCTACCTTCTGCCTTATTACCCATCTTAACGGGGTGGCGTCAGGGAGTGTCCCCAAAGAAAAAGCAGAAATGTAGGGAAGGGAGCTAATACAAGTAGACCCCTACCCACAGTGGAGGTGAATGTCTGCTGGAGTGAGGAGAAAGCTTCTAGGTCTGTGGTCTTGCCCATCAGGCCCCAGGCAAGGCTGCCCTATAAGACTGCACAGGCTGGGCACCGCACAGTTCCAGGGGCACAGCTCACAAAGACAGTGATGCGAGTGGCGGCCCCTGGAGTCGTCCAACATGGAGCATGTGCTTGGAAGGACCTCCCAGAGGAAGAATCAGCCTCCTGTCTACCTCGCCAGGGGCCAGGAGAAGACAGGGGGATCTTTGATTTCTTGGGAACTGCCTGCTGGAATCCCAGAGAGCTTTGCAGGGAATTGTGCCTCAGTGTCCTCACCTCTGAACTTGTGGATGCCCTCCACCCTGGGCACCCTGGGCTGCGCCTGATGTCCCCAGGGATCCAGGAAATGTGACCTCATGGGGACTTGGGACCAGCGTCTCATCATAAGATTGGGGAGGCTCTCTAGGCGGGGTGGGGGAGTGGGGGTTGATTGTCTGGGACGAGGTGTAGATCAAATCTCATTGCCCACAGCCATAGGGATCAGTCACTCCCCGTCTAGTTTGCCCAGAGAGGGCAGTCTCTGGAAAAGGGGCTTCTCACTGCCCCCGACCCATTCTATACCAGGGTAAAGTCCGGGAGCCTCCTATCAGAGTCAGGTATTAACCACCCTCCTCTCTCTCTTCTGTCTTTTTCTTTCCCTTTCTTTCTTCTGCTCACACCAGGAGCATTCCCTGGTTGGCACGGGGGTGGCTCCTGGGGTGGGGGGCGGGCAGGAAGAGGACTGGGGAAGACACACACCTCACCCTTTCTGCTTGGCTTGTCGGTTGCAGAAAGAGTCGGGCTCCACAGAGGACATCTACCTGGCCTCCCGCAAGGTCAAGGAGCTGTCTGTCATTGATGGCCGGAGGGCGCAGAACTGCATCATCCTTCTCTCCAAGTAGGTGCCAGCCCTGCGTCTCCGGGCCCCTGCTCCACAGCAGGTTGCAGCTGGGAGGGAAGCAGGGGCCTGAGTTGGGGCTAGAGAGAAATATGATGGAGCTACATGCCTGGGGGAGAGGGGTGCCTGGCAGAGGAATGGGGCGGTGGCAGTCTCTGGCCTCCCCCCATCTCCTGGCTGTCCCCTGGGAACGGCAGGGGGCCCCTGATCTAGAACCCTCTCCTGGGAGCCCGTACTGAGCACCAGTGCAGGGCTGTGCAGACAGGAAACTGCCCCATCACGAGGCCCCTGCCCAGCCTGGTCAGCGTCTGGCAGCGGAGCTGCTTGAAGCCCCGCTCGGCTCAGGCCACAGAGAGGCATGATCTCAGCCCCCAAGCATTTCCCGCGGCTGCAGAACAAACAGTGCAGTATCTGCACTAACAGCATAGCTTCTGTGCGGGGCCCCCTGCCCAAGCCGAGGTCAGAGGGCACCGCCTCCCGTACTATTCTTAGCGCTGCCCCAGCCGCCCCCGGACGTCCATCCCCGCTTTCCTCCCGGCAAGGTTCCAGGCCTCAGTTTCTCCCCTTTGATGGTGGAGGGAGGCTTCTGCTTCCCCAGGGCTCCCAGTGGGTGTGCATCTGGAGCGGCTGTGTGCGTGAGTGTGTGTGTGTGCATGTCTGTGTGTGTGTGGGGGTTGCTTCTCCCTCTCCCAGACAGCAAGACGTACTGGAACAGCTGTGTGGGAGCGAGGCGCTGGTGGAAAACTGAGAGCTGTTCTGTCTTGAAGGAAGCAGGAAGCTGCCCCCTTAGCGGCCGGCCCATGTTCCCATCCTCCCGTCGATATGCTGCGGGTATTTTCGGCACGAGAAGGATCAGAAACTCTTCTCCCTGTCTCAGTCTACACGGAAGATGGCCCTTTTCCTCCCGAATGTCCCTAACCGTTAGGATGGAGACTCAAGCAAGAGACCAAAGACTCACGTCTCTATTTAGGGACTAAACTATCTCAGGATCGGGGTGTAGAGTGAACCATGTGAGTTTAGTCTGAGAAGGCTTTGCGGAGGAGGGAGTGCTATCACATGTAAGCGAGAGAGAGCAGGCTGGGCTCTGGCTTCTGAAGGAGAAGGTCTGGGGTCTGTCCTGAGCAGAGGGGCCAGGCCGGGCTGCTCAAGGCGGGGTCGTGCCTTAGGTTGAAGCTGTCTAACGAGGAGATCCGGCAGGCCATCTTGAAGATGGACGAGCAGGAGGACCTCGCTAAGGACATGCTGGAGCAGGTGAGGCCCCTGAAACCAGGGGGCAGCTGGACCCCTTCCTCACAGCCCCCCAGGGAGACTCTTAGGTCAAGGAGAGGAGGCTGGAGGAGTGAGGGAGAGGTTTATAGAGACTTCCCTGGGTCAGCCTTTCTGAGGGGAGACCAGAAATGCTGCATCTTTTCCGTGGGTTGAGGCCCCCCCAGAAAGGAGATATGAAGAGTGACCCCCATGAGTCTCAGGGCAAAGGCAGTGACCCACAGCTATATCTTCCCCAAACCTCTTCCACATCAGTCTGTTGTGTCTTTTGAGAGAAACCCAGAAAACACCAAACAAACCCACCATCAGTTGGACATTAAAATTAAGAACTGTTGCTCAAAAGGCACTATTACTGGAGTGAAAAGCCAAGCCAAGCTTTAGGAGATCTTTGCTTTATGTATAGATCACACAGATCTCACATTCAGAACAAAGAACTTTACAAATCAGTGAGAAAATGACAGACAACTTAAAAATGAGCAAAAGACTTGAATAGGTACTTCACGAAAGAGAATTTCCAAAGGGTTCAATATTATCAGTCATTGGAGAACTACTGTAAAAGATGTTCAGTACTGTTAGTCATCAGAGAAATATGGTAAATCATAGTGCAGCAGCACCATCCACTCACCAAAATAGCTAAAATTGAAAAGGCCAACAATGCTAGATATTGGCAAAGATGTGAAGCAACTGGAACTCTCATTTGGCAGAACCGTTTTGGAAAACGATTTGGCGGTACACATACCTATCTTATTGTCCAGCAGTTCCACTGGGTACAATTACTGACTATAGGAATATTTATAATTTATTTATAAAACCCCCAAACTGTGAACAACCCCACTGTCCATCCATAGGAAAGTGAATAGACTGTGGTCTATTCCTACCATAGAATAGTGCTCAGCACCGAATGAGAAATGGATTACTTAATACCTCTGTGGATGAGCCTCGGGCATTATGCTGCCTGAAAGAAGCCAGACCCCAAAGAGAACACACAGCAGGAGTCCATTCCTATGAAGTTCAAAAGTAGCCAGATTTGATCTAAGGTGATAGAATTCAGTTGCAAGGCTATATTGGGGGAGGGGCGGCTTGACTTATTGAAGTAGCACAAGAGAACTTTTGGGGGGGATGGAAATCTGTATTTTAATCTGGATGGTGGTTCAATGGGTAGATAGTTTTGTCAAAATTCATTGAATTGCACATTTAAAACAGATGCATTTTATTTTATGTAAGTTATACCTTAATAAAGTTGATTTAAAAAGAAACAAAGTCATTGAGCTGTACACTTAAGAACAGTACATACAGAACTTACTGTATGTAAGTTATATCTCAATTTTAAAAATTAAAAAAAAAAAAAAAGGACGTCTAGATCTGGATGCCTTGTATCCCCTCGGGGCAGATGAAACAGAAACCACCCCTATGAAGATGCGCCTCTCTTCATGGGGGGCCCTCCCCATCTTGAGCCTGGTCAGTGTGTGGGCTTCCATGGGCTGCCCCCCCCACCCCCGTGTCAGCGTCTCAGCAGTTTCCTGTCTGACTTTCACCTGCTCTTGGCAGCTCCTCAAGTTCATCCCGGAGAAGAGTGACATTGACCTCCTGGAGGAGCACAAGCATGAGATCGATCGGATGGCCCGCGCAGACCGCTTCCTCTATGAGATGAGCAGGTCGGGGCAGCAGGCGTGGCCAGGAGGGGGCGGGGGTGGGCAGGCCAAGGAGGGGGCTGGAGCTGCTCCTGGGGCCGGGGCGGGTGGGGGGAGGGGCGCTGCCTCACGGTGCAGCTCTCCGTGTCCACAGGATCGACCACTACCAGCAGCGGCTGCAGGCTCTCTTCTTTAAGAAGAAGTTCCAGGAGCGGCTGGCTGAGGCCAAGCCCAAAGTGGAAGGTAGGGCTGAGGGCTGGGCAGGAGGCCTGGGGGTGGGAGTCAACGGGCAGGCACAGAGGAAAACTCCTTCCTTATTCTCGATTCCCCCCAAAAACCCAAAGTCAAGGACAAGATGCCAATCTGTGATTTTTGTAGATGTATGCACTTGGGTATATGTGCACACGTGCCGGCCATGTACCCCATTCCCTATGCCTCAAGCATGCAGGCTCTCCAAGGCGGGGGACCTATCAACATCTGCCCCAGCCTGGAACAGAAATGCTTAAAAAAAATAACAGTAAGCACCTAGAACACTTCTTGGCACCGACTGTTCTGCTTGAGAGGTCCTAAGCGCAGAGAAGACCTCTGGACACATTAAGTGTGAGCGACTCAGAAAGTAGGAAATTGGGCGACGTGATCCCCAGAGGCATCTGACTTTCTGGTTGGGGAACCCCTCCCGCCTTTTTCAGGTGAGAATTTTTTAATTAAACGAGAACCATATGCCAAGTACTGTGTGAAACGCTCCACGTGGATGGTCTCATCTGGTCCTCACGACCCTGTGGGGCCGTTCTCTCATCTCTAAGATGGGGCTGTGTTAGTGGCCTGAGGCCATGTTACTGGTAGGTGGTGGAGCCAGGATGGGAACGCGGATGCCGTCCCTCAGCATCCATCCCTTCCCTCTTGTCCTGTGGTACTTTCCAGAGGGCACGTCCCTGGAACTGCCTGGGAATGGCAGAGGTGGAGTGGCAGGGAGCTGGGAGGAAAGGCAGGTGGTCAGGAGGGTGGGCGGCTCTGAGGACCCCGGAGGGGAGAAGCAGGAGAGGCTGTGAGGCTCATCTGTGGTGAGAACAGGATCAGCAGGTGGGAGTGAGCGAGCCTGTGTCCAGGATGCTAGGGGGCAGGCTGGGGGCAGAGCAGAGCATGGGCCCCCTCTGCTGGACACCAGGCCACCTGCACCCCCTGGGAGGCCAGTCCCGAGAATGGTGCTTCCTGGAATGTGACGAGCTGCTTCAGGAGGATTCTTGGGGGTGAGGTGGAGTGCAACAGGGCTAGAGGCAGTCATTTTCTATCATCTGGACACACACACGTGCACGCACGCAGCAAGGGGTCTGCGGGCTGTGCGATCATAGATAACGAGCCTGAGGGGGAAGAAAGGGGTTCAGCAGTGACTCTGCAGGTCTGAGGTCCAGAGGCACCTCCTGCCCTGGTGATGGGTGAGTCCTGACTCTCACACAACCTTCCTGGTCCTGCTGCTGACTGCCTTTGGGGCGTGAGGCACAGATAAAGGGGTTCAACCCAAGACATGTGCTCAACTACCGGTATGTCTTGGGTCAGTGGAGCAAATGTGAGCAGTCTTCTGTCATGTGGAGCTGCAGAACCAGAGGCGTTTAGCCACCGGGTAGATTTAATCTCAGATAACCTCCTGCTCCCAGGAGCTCAGTCCTAAACTCTCCCTAAGAAGTAGTCAGTGGATGCTCAGGAAAGCTTCCCTTTAATATGGAGCTAAGCAGGGTGAGACGCATTTGGGATGGCAAAGCCTACTGAGGAAAGTAACAGCTGCTCTGCTATGGCCGTGGCTACTGTCCTAGAATGGTCTGGAGGTCTCTTCTGTCCAAGATTCGGGAAGAGGTGGCTGAAGTGGTATTTGACAGAGTCAGGTCAGTGGGCTTGACTGCGGGTGGCGAGGTGAGGATTGTGCAGGAGTTGGGGGCCATGCTCCAGGGTCCCTCCAGTTCTCCCAGGAAGTATTCCTGGAAGAGCTGAGGTTTGGCCTATCCCGGCTGCTCGATGAGCTGCTCACCCCCGTCTCCACCATCCTTCCATCCCCAGGCCGGGCCTCTGGGTCAATCTGCCAAGAGCCAATTCATCAAATCTGACAAATTTACCAGTTTTCCTATGAATATATTCATGAACATAGTCTTCTTGAATATATTCTTCTTATGAATGTGTTCGTTACTGAATATACCAAATTTACCGATTCTCATTATGAATGCATTCACTGAGTACAGTCAAGATGAATCTGGCTTCATGTGTAAATTATATTCTTATGGATACATTCATGAATATATTATTCTCATGAATATATCTGAAATGTCTGCCTTGAGTATGGGAGTTTTCCCATTTACACCAATTCCCTTTGAACTCTTGTCATTTTCTGTTTTGCCAACATTTTAGCATTTTTAGGATTCCTCTGCAGATTTTTCAAATAGCGTATCAACCTTAGAAAAACTATCCCAACTGATAGACATCACTGGAAATTCTTAAGAAGTTTACTTAAAAAAAAAAAAACTTGTTCTTGAACTATGCACACAGAAAAGTACACAGATCCTAAGAGCCCTAAGTGGTGAATTATCCAAAAGTGAACGCACCTGTGTGCTCAGCACGCGGGTCAAGAAATGGAATGTTTCCAGTCCCCCAGAGCCCTTCTTCACATCCCCCTCTCAAGCATCACCCCCTCCAAATCCTCTGAAGTTTTGTCTGTCTTGAGCTTTCTATAAATGGGATAATATAGTACAAATAATTTTATGCTGGTCTTTTGTTCGGCATGATGGTTGTAAGTTATCCCTGTCATTACAGGGAGCGGTGGGTTATTTATTTTCAGTGCTGCATTTTATTCCATTGTATGAATATACCATAATTTACTTAACCAATCTAGATGTAATATTTTAAAAAAGCAAATGAGAAACCATTCAATTATCCATCAAGAATATTGCCACTGTTAGGTCACATAGTAGGCATAGCATATGTTTGAGTTTAGAAGTCACTGACCAAACTTTCTTTTTACTCATTTTTTTTACAGCTTTTTTACAGTTACCTATTTTAACTGCTTTTGAAGAGTTCTGCAAACTTTTAGTCAAATGGTTCTCATTTTATCTTCATAGCAGCATCTTAAGGAAATGTTCAATTTAGCAGATGCCAAAGATCATAATACGATGGTTTGGTCTTCTCATTACCACATTTAATAATCCAAAATCACATTCTATAACTGGTAGCCAAATTTTCATTGTAGGATTTGTATCTCAATTCTGCATATCCACCATAGATGCAGAATAGCTGAGGAAGGGCCAGAGCACCCACACAGGAATGAAATACTGAAGTTTTGGTTACTATTAGCCTTAGTTTGTATTTCCAACAAAGGTATCATTTAGGGCATCAGAGGGAAATTTTTAAATGCCTAAAGGTTGGAAAAAAATTTTAAATGATATTTAATAGGCTGTCAAGTAACCTACTTAACTCTAAGACGCCATCAACTGCAAAGTACATCAGTATCTTACAAAACAAAAATATGAAAATATTGCAATTGATGATGTTATGATTTAATTGACAGGGATTTTTTTCTTCCCCAAAATATAAGCAAAATTTAGCACTTCAAAAGAGTCAAAAACAGTTTTATAGTATGTAAAACGCTGAAATTAAAAATTTTAATCACTAGGTTTAGAAAAGTTAAAGTATATTTTTGCATGTATCCACAGAAAGAATACATTAATAGTCTTTAAATATATGCAAAGAAAGATGCGTTCTCTAATACAGTCTTAGGAAGAGTTGGCACATTTTGAGAAAAGGTTATTTGGTGAGTTGGCTTTTGGTGAGTTTGTCTGCTTCCCCTGGAGGCGGGCAGGTGTGGAGAAGATCGTCTGCTGGGATGTGGGTATGGCCTCTGCCCCTCTGAAGCTGACGGCCCCTTTTCTGGACTTTGTGGTGGCACCAGCCTAGGGTTCAAGGGCCTGGTGCACGCAGGGCTCTCACCTGTCCCTCCTCCCCCAGCCATCCTGCTGGCCTCCCGGGAGCTGATCCGCAGCAAGCGTCTAGCGCAGATGCTGGAGGTCGTCCTGGCCGTCGGCAACTTCATGAACAAAGGGCAGCGAGGGGGCGCCTACGGGTTCCGGGTGGCCAGCCTCAACAAGATCGCCGACACCAAGTCCAGCATCGACAGGTGGGACCTGCCGGCTTCCGTCTCCCCCCTTCTCCTCCTTACCCTCCCAAGATATGTCACAGCTTTCCCCTAACACCTCACCCTAGTTTCCGCCTGACCCTCACTGCCAATTCCCTTGGCCCCGTACCCCTGACCTGACTTTCACCCACAGAAACATCTCTCTGCTCCATTACCTGATCATGATCCTGGAGAAGCATTTCCCTGACATCCTGAACATGCCCTCTGAGCTGCAGCATCTTCCAGAAGCCGCCAAAGTCAAGTGAGGGGTCCCCCTGAGGCTGCGTCTCCCTGTGACCACACACTCCCTCATCTAAATTTCCTTCTTCTGGGCTACGCTGGGCTGCCCTGGAATGAACACCGTCTCAGGGCTTGCTATGGGAGAACCCAGCAAAAGACACCATTTGCTCTCAAATCCTCATTTCAGAGATTCTCCCAGGAAACGCAGTGGGGAGTGGGGAAGTGAGCCCGGGATTGGGAAGAATGCCAACAGCCGGAGTGTTATTAAGCCAGTTACCACGGCAGGCAATCAGAGCTTCATCCCGCTTGCAGAGTGTGGGAGACAGTGTAGGACACTCCCTCCACTCATCCCCCCAAGGGGTGGAGGAGATGAACATCCTCTACCATCTGCTGTCAGTCACAGGCTGAGGAGCTCTGGGGGACGGGCAGTAACTCTGTCCAGGGGTACAGGCAGAGGGGGCTTTAGCCCCCAGAAAAAGTGCTCCGTGGGCAACCTCAGTGGTTGGAAGTCAGAGCTGTGCTCTGAAATGGATGGTCCAAGGAGACTGGGGGTGGGGGCCGGCGCTGCAGAGGCATCCGCTCCCGGCAAGAAGTCAGACCTAAACATATATAGGCTAAAAGAAGCATCTCCGGTAGAAGCAGAGATGCAGAGGTAAATAGCTAACACACATCAAAGGCTTACTGCACGTAAGATACCACGTTACGCGCTTATAAGCATTACCTGGTGGTCATAAAAATAAATCCAAGCCAGGGGCCACGTGTTGGGAACCTTCCAATATGCCGCATGACATTTCTATTCTGGAAGGATCTATAGGACCTAAGTTTCACCCGTTACTTTAGAGACGCACAGACAGCCCGGAGGGGAGGGGATGTGCCAGAGCCACGTGTTAGCAGCCGCAGCAGGGCTGGAACCCGGGTCTGCTGACTCCCAAGACCACTGGGTTTGTACTGCTCTGAACTAACCCCAGCTCCTCTCCACCCACCCATGTCCCCCCCCACAGCCTGGCAGAGCTGGAGAAGGAGGTGGGCAACCTCAGGAGGGGCCTCAGAGCGGTTGAGGTGGTGAGTGCATCATCTATGCCTGCCTGGGTTTGAGGGGGTGCTGCCCATGCTGCCTGGGTTTGCTGCCTGTCACTGGGCCAGAGGGTGGACCCCCAGATGCAGACCCTGTCTGATGCATCTCTGTGACCCAAAGCTCCCGGCTGGGGTGACAGAACAGCTGGCACAGCTGGGTGCAGCCTCTAGCACAGAGTGAGCCCTCGGGAAAGGATAACTGAATTATCCAAGGCTTAGATTTAGATTCTTGAAGAGGGGACATCCATCTGAGACTGTAGCCTATCACTGTACAGTGGAGTGGCGTGAATGATAAATCTGCCACATGGTTAAGATTGATTCAGATCGATGGGAAAGAGGATCTGCATGTCTTGGCAGCTGGCTCAGGGCAGGTAGTACCTAGAGTGACATTGGGGACCACTGTCCCCAGAAGTTCTTTCCTTATGCCTCTTTGCCTCCTCGCTGGGCCAGTGGAGGACCCAGGGGCTATATTTTGCTGGAGACCCAGATCTCTGGTCTCTACTCTTCCTGCTCTGAGGGCTTCTCAGATGATGCTGTCTCTGGCCCAGTATGGGGGTGGCCCCAATCCTTTGTTCCCCACATCTAGGAACTAGAGAGCCTTCTTATCTTCACTGTGCATGTGTAGGGGTGGGGAGATGGCTAAGGGGATAATGGGCTTAGAGAAGGAAGTATAAGAACCTTTTGTTGCCACTATGGCGGCAGGGAGCGGGCTGCCTCCTACTTTATGGCCCTTTAAAGTGCTACCCAGGATGTGGTCCATGGACCAGCAACATCACATCAACTGGGATATTTAGGAATGCGTCTCACACTTTAATCTGCACGTGAATCACCTGAGTGTCTTGTTAAAATGCAGATTCTAATTCCCAGTGGGGCCTGAGAGCCTATTTCTTATAACTTCATGCTGGGACTTTCCTGGTGGTGCAGTGGTTAAGAATCCGCCTGCCAATGCAGGGGACACAGGGTCAATGCCTGGTCCAGGAAGATCCCACGTGCTGCGGAGCAACTAAGCCCATGCTCCACAGCTACTGAAGCCAGCATGCCTAGAGCCCATGCTCCGCAACAAGACCAGCCACTTCAATGAGAAGTCCCTGCTTGCCACAACAGGAGAAAGTCCGTGCGCAGCAACGAAGACCTGACACAGCCCAAAATAAATAAAAAACAAAAAACTTCACGCTGCTGGTCCCAGACCACACATTGGGTAGCAGGATCTAGAGAAAGAAAGAGGGCAGTGGGGGTGAGGGAGGACAGAGGCAGGGTGGCCTGGTTGATAAATCTCACCATCTTCCCCACCCTAGAATTTGAGACTTGGGGCATTCCCTCTTCCAAAGGAAGGCTCAGGGTCCTGTGCCTGGCAAGGCAGGTGGGGGTGTGGGAAGCCCTGGAACTCCTGAGTCTGGTCTTGGCACGCGTCTGACCAGCACTTGGCTCTACCACTTCAGGAGCTGGAACATCAGAAACGCCAGGTGCGGGATCCAAATGACAAATTCGTCCCGGTCATGAGTGACTTCATCACCGTCTCCAGCTTCAGCTTCTCAGAGCTGGAGGACCAGCTCAGTGAAGCCAGGGCCAAGGTAAGGATGCCCCACGTCCCCAGGCTGACTCCGCCCCCACTCCTCTCTCCCTTCACTGGTCCTACCACAGATGGCCCAGAAGGGACACACCCAGAGGCACAGAGCTTTGAGGAGAAACTGTTCCCTCACTCCTACAAGAAAAGCAGCAGCAACTCTGTTGCAAACTTCACAGTCCATTGATCAGATGTCAGGCACCCCATTAAGTGTTTTCCATCATCTGTCTCACTACCTACCTTACGGGTTTGCTGAAAGGTTGTTATCTCATTCGACAGGAATGTGCTCTGAGATCCAGAGAAGCTAAGTAACTTGCCCAAGGTTGCCCAGCTGTGATAGACAGAGCTGGGTTAGAAGCCTGACTCCGGATCCCAGCTTTGGTCTCACTTATTCTGCCTCTTCCTGCTTCTCACACTGGCACGCCCCTGGACCCCACTGTAGGAGTCTTATTGAGATGTGGGCCCTCATTCAGGTCTGGGTTGGGGCCTGAGATTCAGCCTTTCTAACCAGCTCCCGGGAAACACCCATGATGCTGGTCCACAGGGCACACTTAGAGTAGCGAGAGCTTTCTTAGGGGGTTTTCAGTGGGTTGAATTAGATGGCAGCTCTCAGTAACAGTGACGTAGAGTGCTAGCTACATGCCAGGCACTAACTCATGTAACCCCCCACAACACTATGAAGTAGGTCCTATTATTATCCCCATTTTACAGATGAGGAAACTGAGGCACAGAGGGGTTAAATAACTAGCCCGATAAGTAGATGACCTAACATCCTTCTGAGTTCTGACCAGGCGGGTCCTGACCTTAGGTGGTGCTTCCCAAGGTCTACAGCTCCTGGTCCTGTACCTACACCCTAACAGACCCAGAGGTGGCCCTGTCAGCCAGCCTGGATCCCTCCCACCTTCCCAGGTGTCAGCCTCAAGCCTTTCCTTCAGCCTTGTCCTTACCCCGATGACAATGGGGGTCTTCCCTCTCTAGCCTGCCCCCCAAGCCCAAGGTCCCCCACCTGGATGAGCTCTGCTGTGGCTGGAACCCAACTGCCCACTGGGCTTAGGGGTGACTCTCAATCAACCCTTCTCTCCAACAGTTCTCCAAGGCCCTGATGCACTTTGGGGAGCATGACAGCAAGATGCAGCCGGATGAATTCTTTGGCATCTTTGACACCTTCCTGCAGGCCTTCTCGGAGGCCCGGCAGGACCTGGAGGCCATGCGGAGGAGGAAGGAGGAGGAGGAGCGGCGGGCGCGCATGGAGGCCATGGTGAGGGTGCTGCCAGGGGCCGGGCCTGAGCAAGGCTGAGGGAGAGTGCAGTGGGACCGGGGAGGTGCAGGGTGCCCTGGGAAGGAGGAGAGTGGGGCCAGATGGCAAGCCAAGCCCCGCCCAGGCCAGAGAGCAGGTGTTTGTGAACTGGACTGTGGTGGCTGCACTGGCCCTTGGCCTCTCACCCTCCCTCCTCGCCCCTCCAGCTGAAGGAGCAGCGGGAGCGGGAGCGGTGGCAGCGCCAGCGGAAGGTGCACGCGAGCAACGCGCTGGAGGAGGGCGGCGAGTTTGATGACTTGGTGTCGGCCCTGCGCTCGGGCGAAGTTTTCGACAAGGACTTGTGCAAACTCAAACGCAGCCGCAAGCGATCAGGGAGCCAGGCCCTGGAAGCCACCCGGGAGCGGGCCATAAACAGGCTAAATTATTGACCTGGGGACTGGCCGCAGTGGGAGGCCAGGAGACAGGGATGGGCTTTGGGGGGCGGAGTGGAGGAGGCTGTGCTAACGGTACTTACACAATTTGGTGCTGGGTTTAGAGCCCTGGGCTGGGTCCTGGGGGGCAGGGCTGTGTGTGGCAGGACCTGGTGTCTCCCCACCTGAAGGGGCTCCCCTGATCTCCTCTTCCCATCATTCTTTCTGCACCCCGGCCCCAGGGGTCACTCTCTGAGGCCGACTTGGACATCCCTGACCAGCCCTGGCTGCAGGGGCCCTGCTCCCCAGCCCCCAGCACGGGCACCCACATGTTGGCACAGAGGCGTTCCAGATCTAGACTGGAGAGAGGTCCACGGACCTTGTCCAGATTTCACGTGCCGTGGGACGTAACGGCAGGGTGGGCCGGGGCGGGGGCATCCAGTGCCCATCTCTCAACAGTAGGCTTAACGGAACGTTGATCTGGGGTGAAGTTTCCTATTGAATGGGAAAAGCATTATACAGCCTAGCTAGATGTGTTTCAGAAAAAAAGAAAAGATGCGAGGAGGGTGATGCAGGGACCACGTTATCAGGACAGGGTGGCCGTGACTGTTTCCTACATCACAAGTCCCCTGGCCCCTCTCTTGCATGTCTTAAGTCTCTCTCCCTGCCCTCCTGCCATCTCCATCCTATCTGCTAACCCAGAATCCCAGAACTCGCCTTTGGGTTCCCACAGCGACCGCTCACTCTCAGGTGCGCGACGGATCTGGTAAGGGAACGGGTTCAAGAAAGACGCCATTCATCGTCACGCCGCCCTGTATGCTGGGCACAGGGACCCTGGAACAAAGCTGTGCTTTCCCACCCCGCACAAGCTGACCGTTGTCTTGAAGGGAGACGGTGACCTCACATGCGGGCTGGGGGTTCCAGAAGGCAGCACCTGAATGGCCAGCTCCACCAAAGAGCCCCTGGGTTACCACTTAACGTTCCTCGGACCCCACACTCCTCGAAGATGTGCCTCCAAGCAGGGGGCACAGTGACCTCCTGCTCTGTCCAACCCCCAGGAGACCACTTTAAACTGTATATCTGGCTGAGGCTGGTCTGGGGCATTGGTTCCTAAGAGGGTCCCGAGGGTGAGAGCTGCCCTCTGCCGTCACATATGCCACCTCTAAAGGGGGAGGGTCTACTCAGAGGCATTCAGAAGGTGGGGTGGGCCCAGGGGAAGCTGGGGAGTACGCTGCCCAAAGGAGCCAAGGGTGGAAAGCTGAGGGGGGTCCCACCCACCCCCATCTCTGGTACCCAGCCTGGTTCACCTGACTTCCGAGGGGCCCATGCTGGTCCTCCTGTCCACTCGCACCTTCATTCTGTCCACCTGGAGCTGTCCTTGGGGGGCAGGATGATGGCTGGTATCTACCCAGATTTCTCTTATAAAAGGAGGGAGGTGAGCTCAACGCCATCAAGGCTCGTATTTTTAACACGTTTAGAGTTAACCTCTCATCCTCTATGTCTGTGAGACCTGCCTGACCCTCCCCCCGACCCCCATCAGCAGGCTCCCTGCCCTTCGCTCCTCCTGCCCTTCCCTTCACGTTTCTCACCTTCTGACCTCCTCCTCCAGCTCAGGGTTATTGCCAGTGGACAGACGGGTGGGCTGGGCCCACGCTTCAGCTGCCTGTCTTTTCTGGGGTGGGACCACAGTAGCTGCGGGGGAAGGAACACAGGGTTGGTGAGCCCAGCATGTGTGGTGGTTCGAGGCGGGGAGGGAACTGAGCAAGTGTAAGCCTGGCCAGGACAGATGAGGACAAGGTGAAGGCTTCCAGGAAGAGCCCCCACTGGAAGACGCTGGAGTTGGGATGATGGGAAGGCCGTGGTGGGGTCTCGTAAGGTCCTCCCCCAGCCCGGCCGGGCTGAGGTCCGCCGCACCCACGGGGGCAGGGGAGGGCTCCACTTCGTTCCAACAGGCCTGTCCAAATCCCAGCATTCCCACCCACCATGGGAGACTGGATACGCACCAGGAAAGAAGGACTATGGACGCTGTTCAAGACACGTTGGATCCGCAGAAAAGCACAGTTTGGTTTAACTGTTTACAGAGGACACGTATATTGTTCCAGGGCTCAGGCTTCTCACCTCTAAAGATCTTGCCTTCTCTATTTATTATTTTCCAGATCTGGCCAGTGGCTCTGACACCAGATGCCGCTGCAGCCAGATCACCAACAGTGCCTTGGACCACAGACCATCATGGCCGCCTCAGCAAGAAGCGCTGGTGCCTTGGAGACAGCCGAGTTGGTCCTTGATACGCTAAATGTTTACGCCTATTATATTTGTTCCCTGGTCATTCCCCAGTGCCCTTCCCACCCCCCTTCCTGCCACCTTTGGGTTAATTTCTCCAGCCGTCTCATTTTGTGTCCAGTGTAAAATTCAGTTAACCTGATGCAACCTGTCCCCTTCTCAGCAGCAGCACCCGCTCCCCCTCCCCTGTGGTGGAAGGGAGGTGTGTTTAGGGCGGTGGGAGGAGGAAATTCTCCAGGTGGATGGGGAAGGGTCTGGTCCAGGCTCTTCCCCACCCCCACCCCCGTCCACCCACTGGGGAGCCATGACCACCTCCACCCCATCCACGCCAAGGCTGTTCTCACCAGCTGTTTCAGATGACAAATGAGGCTAATGTACAAAATCTGCAGCGTCCTTTTTGCCTGCACCTTTTTTATAAGAATATATTGTAATACTAAAAAATATTAAATCCGTACCACCCCCACCTAACCTGCCTTGAAACTTGTGCCTTCTTCCCACGAGGGGAGGTCAGGCATGCTGGGGAGCTGGCACAGCCCGTGGTGTGTTGGAACCAGATCCTGCCAGCTCTGGGAGCACCGGCTGTTACATCCTCAGGAATTCTGCAAGCCAATTCATGTCGTACGGTAGCTTGAAATCGGTCAAGGTGGGAGGACTTGGACCACAGAAACTGGCCCTTTCTTTTCCAAGAGCTGGTTGTTAAACCTGGGTGTAGGGCAAAGGGAAGGGGAGGGGTGGGGTGGAACCAAGACCCAAAGACACGTACCCACGTTGAGGGAACCCAGCCAGTGTGTCCAGTGTTTGGGGCTGTAAAAACCAGGAGCCTCTAATTGCACCCCCTGATCTCCACCAGCCGGAGACAGGATGAGCTTCGGCTACCCCCACCTGACAGTTCTACTGGAGATGCTGCGTCTCCGTGCCTTCCACTCCTACCTCCTCCCCCAGGGAAGGCGGGGGTGCATGGAGACCATGCCCCTTTGCTTTCCCGACATCTCTCCTGTTCCTCTTCCCCCAGGGGCTGGGCTTTGGGTTGAGGGGTGGGCCTCACATCATAGCAGCTCAGTGCCCTCGGCACAGACAGTCCTCATTCTTGCATCTCCAGGGCTGGCATTGTGGCTTTATTTTGTGCGCTGTGAGGGCAAAGGCAATCTCCATCGCTCCTCCTTCCCTGGCATGTCCCAGGATGAAGGGGTGCGGGGGGAGCGGCCGTGCCTGGGGCAGGTGTGGGAGGTGTGCTTGGTCAGGAGGCCTCAGGACTGCGCCACGTGGATCCTGCTTAGGAGGAGGGGCCGAGGAAAGGTAGCTGCAGGACGGTGCAGCCGTCCAGCCGAAAGCCTGCGTGTCTGATGGGACACAGACTCAGGCAGCGGGAGGGAGGCTCTTTTGAAGAAGGACGGTGGCGGGGCTGGGGCTGCGGCTGAAGGGGAGTCCTGATGCTTCTCAGTGCGCGCACTGCTCTCCCTCCTCAGACCGGGTTCCTCTGCTTACGAGCCCTTGTTCCCTCCCGGGTATGGAGGAGAAGAGAAAACCCGAGCGAGAAGTGGAGCTGATGGGTTCGACGGTCGGAAACCGACTGTCTCAACGTCCACACGTCACGTGATGTGATCTGGGGGTTATCTAGCCTTGCTCGCTGCAGCCCCCTGCCATGACCTTAGTTAGGGTCCAGGAAGGCCGATGGGCCTGCTGGTTTCCTCTCGGAAGAAAGGAAACCTTGCAGGTCAGTGCCAGGTCATCTAGCAGTAAAGAGGGGGGTGTGCCTCGGGTTCCTACCGGTTGAAGGTAACTGGTGACAGGGTGAGAGGAACTTGACATCTTTCCCTCGGCTGAAACCGCATCCCATCTCTTGACCTCACTGGGCCAGGGGTGATAGGGAGCAGGAGCTCTACGTCCGATGGAAGTCCCCCCGCTGACCCCCGGTCTTGCTAATAAGCTTGATCTCCGACAACACGATATCCCTGCTGACGGCCTTGCACATGTCGTACAGGGCGAGGGCGGCCACGGCAGCAGAGGTCAGGGCCTCCATCTCCACCCCAGTGGGGCCCCGAGCCCGGCAAGACGCCCGGATCACCACGGCGTGGCGTGTGCTATCCAGCTCCAGCTGCACCTGCACGTGGCTCAGGGACACGTGGTGGCACAGAGGGATCAGCTGGCTGGTCACCTTGGCCGCCTGGATGCCTGCCAGCTGGGCCACCACCAGGGCGTCGCCCTTCTTTAGCTGGTTCTCCTGGACGAGCTTGAAGGCCACAGGCCCCAGGAGGACCATGGCTGAGGCCACGGCCACCCGCTCTGTATCTGGCTTCCGGCCCACATCTACCATAGCTGCCCGTCCCTCCGTGTCCACGTGGGTCAGTTGGTCTGAGGTTGGCAGAGGTCCTGAGGGGGTGGCAGGAGCCTGGGGCTCTGGGCTAAGGCACTTTGGGTTGGCATCTGAGTCGAGGTGGGAACTGTAGTGTCTCTGAGGGAGGCCAGACCCCAGCCACTGCTGGGTGAGGAGACGGGTCTGGGGGAGCCGGCCCCGCTTCCACAAAGTCACCATCTGGTTGGAGAAACTCACTCTGTGTCTCAGACCCTGAATACGGAGGGAGTCCCTGAAGGAGATGCTCGGAATGGCTGGTGGGGAATCTTGGCGCATCAGAAAACACTCTGGAAGGAAGAAGGAAAGAGAGAAAAGACGCAGTCCAAAAGGTACGTCTTTTTCCCACCTCCTCCCCCAACCGTCTCCCCACCAAGCCCCGAGTTCTCCCTTTCACACTGGGGACAGCAAAATGAAGGCAAAGAGCACAGCAAGGAGAGAGAGCACAGAAGGTACACAGAGAGGAGGTGCCTGCAATGCAAGTGTGCAGCCCTCCTCAGCAGGAGGTACACAGGCAAGGGTCCCACGGTCTCTGCCGGCCCTGCAACGGGGTGTGGGGGTGCTCCCACCCGGGCTCCCCTCCTCACAGCTTTCCTGTTGCCCCAGGTCTCTTAAACAGTGAAGGTCTGAAGACGGAAGCCTCGATCGGATGACCGTCCGGTCCCTTCTTTTTCTTAAAAGGACAGCGAGGGCTCAGCCTGAATTACCAATTAGTTACTCTCACCTTCCCATTCTCCAGAAGAGGCTAACAGTAATCATATAGTTTATAGACAAGATACTAAGGTAAATACTTAATCTATTTAAACAACATCTCAAGCACATCAGAAGTGCACACAAAGCAAACAGGCTGATTCAAACGGTCCCAGGGACCTTGAAACCTAGCAGGCTCTTGTTACGCAAAGGGTGGTCCAGGGACCAGCAGCACCAGCACCTTCTGAGGACTGTGAGAGATGCAGCCCAGACCTCCCAAATCCGAATCTGAAATAACAAGATCCCTAAGGGATTCATAGGCACATGAATGTCTAAGAGGCCCTGTTCTAGGCAACTCTTGGTTTTACAGAGATCAGACCACTTTCGTTACTCTACATCCTTGAGAGTAATAGTATTCCTAATGAAGCAATTAAGTCTCCCGACTTCCAACTTTCCATCACGCTCTGGCCCCCCTACCTTGTCAGTGTCAGAGGTGCAACCTCCCTTGGGGGGGGGGGTTATCAAGACATCCCCCATTCCTTGCCAAGGTGTGTCAGCATGGGTCAAGGCCCCACACAAGAGGATGAGGATGGTGGAGGTGAGGGCAGAAGAGAGGTGATACAGTTTTCTGCCCGATGGCACGCTGTGGTGAGCTGCCCTTCCTTCCTCTGGGTGGCTGGTGTGGTCCCTGGACTGTCTCTGGCCCACTCCAGCCTGCTTGCCTCAGGCCACTGGGCTCACTCAGCTCCAAGCGCTGGAGAAAAGAATCCCTTTCCTTAGCTGTTCTCACGGCTTTCTCTTGCTTAGGGCACAATTCAGGGGCCCGGATCTGGCTGTGGCCAAGGGGGCGAGGCCTCTGCTGCTCTAGCCTGGGCATGTGCCAGGGGGTACCAGCATCCTCAAAGCCCCTCACAGACCAGCTAGTTCTCCAGGGTTAGAGACCATTCATGGCTCAATAAAAAGGTGTTTCTGTCTGAAGCATCTTTTGCATATGAGAGATGCCCTGAGCACATAAGTTCCCAGAGGTTAAGGAATTAGACAGTTGAGATCCTGGCTGCATCCTCCCTGGAAAGCTGAGGAGCACTTCACTTGCTGCCTAAGTGCTGCCCGGCAGAGAAGCGTAACAACACGCTGACCAATGGTCCAGACACACGCGTGGACTGGCCCACAGGACAGAAGGGAAGGGACACCTGTGACTGTATCCAAGCTGGGAGATTCTGGAGTCGAGGACAAGGTATCTGCCTTAACAGGAGCTCCATTTTCAGGAGACAACTAATAGAGCAATCATAAACCTGGAGGACCCCCCGGCCTGATTTCTGGTGAGACGGAATGATGACTTCTGTGGCATGTGTAGCGAGGGGGAACCGTGGAAGGGAAGAAAAGAAGCAGTAAAGGCTTGAAGGGGCAAGAAAAGATGAAGGATGAGAACCCCAGGATGAAGTGCGGGATCGGGGCGGGGAACACCTTATGGCAGGGGCCCCGCCCCGCAGGACTGCCCAGTGACGAGGGTGAGTGGTTACGTACTGATGGGTCACCCACCGATGAGGATCATGGGCCGGTTCTTCATCTGGGAAATACTGAACATGCCTGGGGTGAGGGAAGGATGGGGAGGGAGAGGAGAGCAGGGAAGGCGGGAGAGAAGGAGGGTGGGGAAAAGAGTTCACTGAAACAAACAATGGACACAGTGGTATGACAGCCCGTGGACACGCACTCACCTACACGCACCCCGGCAAAACACCCCACCGTACATCGCAAGGTCGCCCATGACAGAGCCCAGAATGGTTTTTGGATGCCAGGACCCTGCCCTCCCCTGGCAGGGATGAGAGAGAGGCAATGACACCCCTTTTTCTCCACCAACCAATGAAACAGCCCGAGAGAATCTGGGGTCCCCTGTCCTGTGCAGGCTCTGCTGTGCCAACTGCTCCCGAGAAGAAGCCTCACCACACCCCACGTCTAGAGGTCCAACAGGAGTGATGGAGAGCATGGACCACACTGAGCCCCACTGGCGCCTGCCAGGCGTTCCTTCATCCTCTCACCCCAAAACGAGGGACCTCCCTCCCACTGACGGTGGCCCACTGGCCACCCAGCCTGGCCTCCCCGCCCCCTTACCTGCGTGCTGCCGCTTCTTCCTGCCCACCGCGGCCCCGATGATGCACAGCAGCTCCTCCTCGGAGGCCCCCGCCCGCAGGTGATCCCGGAGAGATACCTCTGAGTTCCCAAAGAGGCAGACCTGGAGGGGGTCACACTGCAGGTGAGGCCAACACGCCCCCCTCATCCTGAGCCTTGGCCCCCATCCTTGGAGTCCCCCTTGGGCTGGGCATGAGGGCCTCCCACGGCTGGTCATATTCAAAGCAGGACTTCCTGCAACGAGGGGCCGAAGGTGCTAGAGGGAGGAGTCAGAGGGGCTGGAAGGGCTGGAGGCAAACTCAGACGTCCTAAGCCCTGCGTCTGACTTCCGGACATGTTTCCTTCAGCGTGTAGAGCGTACTTTAAAAAATCAAATAACTGCCAACAGAGACAGCGCATCAAAATCTAGATCCACACCTTCTCCTGAGACATTGCGTGGAACGGCCTCTTCCTTGCCACGAGAACGGACCCCAGGCAGTGGGAGCTGAGTCCTGGCCGTCCGCTCTGGACCTGGCACACACATCCATTTCCCCTCCAGCCCCTCTGCTCCTGGACCCTGCCGGCCTGCCCCTACGCCAGTCTGTGGTCCCTGACCGGGGGCTGAACAGCAGAGGGGTGGTGGAGAGGGCATCCCGAGGTCATTCGAACTTGACTCAGCGCTCCCCTGCTTCTGGGAGAGGCTGGGAGCTGGGGGGCCTGGGGGTGGATGGGGCAGCCCCAGAAGGCGGGATACCTACGTCCTCCCACGAAGCCGTACAAAGCACCAGCCGTACAGAGTGCCAGCTCTGTGCAAGGCACTGTGGACACAGGCACAGAAGCATGTTTGACAAGCAGAGACCATCAGAGAAGATACAAAAGAGATCCAAGCAGAAGATACACCCACTTCCCCGCGCTGGTCAGTCCCCCTTCCCTGCTCCCCATCCGCCCCCAGGTTCTGCTCTCTGCTCGTCTCTGCAACCAGCCCACCCCCACCGCCTGCTGGCTGCCGCCTGGGTTTGGGTGGCAGGAGGTCAGAGGGTGAGAGGAGAGAAAGGCCAGGCACGGCTCGGCAGGGGTGCTTCCGTCCACAATCGCTGCCCCAGCCAGGCGGCCACGCCAGCTCTCCTGGGGCCCCAGGGGCACCACCTCCTCCCCTGCCCCTTCCTCCTGGGGCGGGGGGCAGGGACAGCAGTTTGCGGCCAATCAGCCCACGCCTTTACAGGCCCCCTTAACCCCGCACTTCCTCACGTTCTCCTCAGGATCCTCCCTTCCCTTCTGCCAGGCTTTGCTTCATCCTCTCAGCCCAAAATTACGGACCTCCCCCCTGCTGACGATGGCCCGCTGGCCACGCAGCCTGGCCTCCCCCGCCCCTTACCTGCACTGCTTCTTCCTGCCCCGTCACCCGGGGGTGAATGGGGCAGAGCGCGGACTCACAGTTACCACCTACAGTCCCCGTCAGTCCTGTGCCTCCAGCCCAGAAATCCCCCTCGCTTTATAACCACCCGCTGCACAGTTCCTACGGGATGTCCGACGCGATGGTCTACACTGCCCACCAGCACCCCCGCCCACAATCCCAAGCAGGTCCCACAGCCGACCGGACACCCGGGTGCCTCTCCCTCCGCCCCCACCTGCATCTATCTTCAAGTTCTTTCACGCTTCCTTCCCACCTTCCCCTGAACTCTTACACATCTGGAAATGGCCATCTAACTGTCTTTCTAAATTCAACCTGGGAGTTACTCTTCTTGAAACATGAATGGGGGATCCTGCCTCCCTCTTGTACAAACACCTTGCACAGGGTCCTCCTGTCAACAGGACACACTCTGCACCTTTCACGGGGTCACTCAAGCCCTCCACGAGGTGGCCTCCCCACAGCTGACGTTCATCTGCGCTGGCCAAGTTAGGATGAACCCCAGATAGGCATCCACCCTCACGCACCCCCACCTCCCCTCCTCCACCCAGTCTCCACGGCTCAACGAGGTCCATTACGGGCTCCCTCCAGGTCTACCACCCGAGGCCTGTCGGGCCACTCACTTGACTAAGAATCACGAGCTGCCATCCATTAGCTCTTGGTTTGGTCTCACAGAAAATGGGCACGTCTGCACCTCCCTTCCACCCCCCATCCCCAGGGCTGAACGCACAGCTTGTGCTGATGAGATATTAGATATGAGTAACGGACGCTGGTTTCAGAGATGAACCCCTGGCCTGGTGTGGGAGAGGCCAACCAGGGTGGGGACTGGGGGCAAAGGGTACATTTGTCCCCCCACCCCCCCAAGCACTGAGTCCTAAAGAGTGGCTCCTGATCAACCAGAAGCTACTTCAGGGACCCAAGGAAGGAAGGAAACCAGGGTGACGTTTCCATGGGAGCCATGGGTTCACCTTCACCATGATCCTCCCAAATCTGACCCTATTTCACCATCACCCCGTGTGCCCTGCTCACCTCACCTCCAATCACGAGCTGCGACTGGGAAGACATATACAGAGCACAGAGGGGGCGGGGGGGGGGGGCCCGTGGAGAAGGGGACACTGACCTTGAGGTTCCCGTCAGCTGTGATTCGCAGCCGATTGCAGGTCCCACAGAAGTGCTCAGACATGGACGTGATGAAGCTGACCTGGCCTCGGAAGCCAGGGATTTTAAAGGCCTGTGGGTGAGCAGTGGAGGGGCGGGGCTGGGCAGCTGAGCGCCAGCTCTCACTCCCTGATGTCGGAGCCCTCACCCCGAGCCCTCTCGCCAAGAGCCCTCCAGAAAGCAGCCTTCAAGGCCCTCAGACAGCAGAAGACTCCACTACAAAGCCCGTGAGCTCTCTGCCTGCACCTGGCCTGCCCAAGACGAAGGCTACTAAAGATGCAGGAGCCTGAGGGCAGCACGGCCAGGGACGGCCACGTGCAAGAGCCAGACGAGCGCCCCCTCCACCACCCACTCGAGTGCATCCTATGACAAGCCTGCCCCACACCGGGCCGGCTGCTGTGTCAGTGAAGCAGGGAGGCTGCTGTGATGGCCCTGGAACACTTCCTGCCTAAAAGGCACTGTCCTGCCTCACTGACTCCACCCCCAGGGCAGCCCTGGCCAGCTCTCCCGTCCTGGGGTCCTAGCGTGGAGGCACGCCCTTCCTCCTGGCCCCGTCCCTGCCCTCCTGCCCCCCAACCTTGGCTGTGCTGGATTCCTCCTCGGGCAGCTTCTCCAGCTCCGGCCACTGCTGCTGGAGGGTGTCCAGCATCTCCTTGTAGCTGACCATCTTCTTGAAGTTCCACTTGTTGCCTGTATCGGGGGTGGGAGCTACTGAGTTGCACACTGCGGGGGGCCCAGGAGCTTCCAGTTCACCTTCCCACAGCCCAAGAAGTCGTTCTCCGCCTCTGGGCCAGGAGGGCCCGAGGCCCTGCCCGAAGTGGGTGGATGGAATCACACCCACGCCCACTCTGAGAAGCCTCTGACTCCCAGCACAGCCCTGAGGACTGCCCAAGCCCCTCCCCACCATCCCTGGAGAAGTTCCTACACACACGGCGGGGTCCAAGGTCAGCAGCACCCTCGGGGCAGCCCAACCTTGTCTGCCCTTCTCAGCCTTCCCCGGGGTTCTCAGCAGTGCCCCCAGCATGCTCTCAGCGCAGCCCTGGCCTAGCTCTGCCAACAGGCCCGGCCTCCTCTTCCCCCACCCACCCCACCCTGCAGCACTGACCGTCAAAGGGCATGTACTCTATGAAGCGCACGTCCAGGGGGAGGCCCTCGGTCAAGGCCACGAAGTCCAGGAGTTCGTCCTCGTTCAGGCCTCGCATCACCACACAGTTCACCTGGTCAGGGGACAAGGGGACCCACGAGGGCTATGCCCACTGCATTCTTTTCCAGGGATGACCCTTGTGGGAGACCTGACACCTGCCCAGGCGCTCCACCCAGGGTCCCATTACTTGTGTCTCTCCCGGGGTTGGAATATTCCATGGGGTCACTGCTTTTATCCCCTCCCTTGTGGGAAACAGAGGGCAGGGCTGGATGGAGCAGGGCAGGAAGCGTTTGGGGGGAGGGGGTACACTGCAGCTGCACTGGCCAGGGCTGGGGGCTGTCTTGGGGCCAGGACGTCCTCACCTTCACAGGATGGTAGCCCAGCTCGATGGCCTTGTGGATGCCCTCCATGACCTTGTGGAAGCCTGCAGGGAGGGAAAGGAACAAGGGTCCAGTGCCTCCTTCTCCCTCACCTCCTCACACCCACAGGAAAGCACCAGAGCCATAAGAAGCCTCAGAGACCACCGAGTCCTCGGACCAGATAGTAAATATTTTAGGCTCTGCAAGCCAAGAGGCAAAACTGAGGATATTATGTAGATATACATCATAAAGATATTATTGACGAAATTCAGAACATGATAATTGAGTAGCATTTTTGTAACACAGCTCTGCATATAGAATGGAAGAATGGGATTCTTTTTGCAGGGATAATATTTTGCTTAATTGGGGCTCATGGTTAATGTTCCCTATCATTAATATCACGGCAAATGTTATCTTCAAAATCCATTCTTGGCTCACAGGCTGTAAAAAACAGGCAGGGGGCTGGACTTGGCTGGTGGGCTGTAGTGTGAGAACCCTGATCTAGGCAAATCCTCTTACAGTCTAGAGGAGGAAGCCCAGGTCCAGGGAGAGGCCGTGCCCAGCTGGGGGCCTCACGCTCATCCTTCAGAACACAGCTTCCCCGACTCCCTCACAGCGCTTCCTCCTCACCAGTCAATCTGCTCACCCACTCTTCATGTTCTCACGGAGCACCTAACGTGTGCAGGTGCTGGGCCAGGGCTGGTGAGCAATTCCCGTGTGTGTGGTTCTCACCTATCTCTGTGGTTAGTGCAGTAAATGGGATCCCAGGCTGGCTTTTCCTCCCCACCCCAGCTCACTCCTGAATCTAAGCATCTGTGTGTCGGCCCCTCCCCCACCCCAGCAGGCCCAGCCTGGTGATCATATGTGATTTGCAGCTGGGACATCATGTTGAGAACAGGTGGCCCTGTGATGGCCCCCAAGGTTTCCCTGGAGCATTTCTAGACGGTCCAGGGAGAGAAGGCAAAGGAAGCACTGTTCAGCTTTCATACGACATGCTGTTAGGATAATCTGGAATTTCTCTCTTCTGTAAAGCACTCTTCCCCCAAAAGCAGGCAGGGGACACAGGGATGTGAACGAGAAGGGAGAAGGCAGATCTGACCTTATGATCTGCTGTCTCCAATCCTCACTCCAGGAAAGGAGTCAAGGAGGCAGTGGATACAGAGATGTGTGTGGGGGGCACGGGGGGTACTGTGGGTAAAGCATAATTATACCTTCCACTACTTTGCCACCTCAGAGCCCCTGCAGGCTCTCAACGGACATTCCGCCTTACAGTAAGCTCCCTTGATCCAAATGCCGCGTTCCTCAAGGCCCTGCATGAATGCCTCCTCCTTGAAGCCCTCCTGGTCTCCCCCTGCTACTAGAGTGAGCCCTAGAGAGAGAGTTTGCTCTTCCTCTCTGAAGTGCTCGAA
The DNA here is from genome assembly GCF_030028045.1 of Hippopotamus amphibius kiboko. Classification (NCBI taxonomy): domain Eukaryota; kingdom Metazoa; phylum Chordata; class Mammalia; order Artiodactyla; family Hippopotamidae; genus Hippopotamus; species Hippopotamus amphibius. The sequence goes on along the minus strand of NC_080196.1, from coordinate 37,230,397 downwards.
TTGCCACTACAAGACAACCAAGCAACACACTTTCGGCCCTCCTGGCTGAAAGCAGTAGCGTGTAAGGCAGGGCAGTGTCCTACACGTCTGTCCCCTCAGCATGTTGCAATGCAAACAGAAGTGGCTTTTCTTTTTCCTCTTGAGAGCAAGGAAAACAAAGAGAATGTCGAAAGGCTAGAGGAGAAAGATAACCTGGCCTGAAAGGGTTAATCGTTCCTTGTTTTACTTCAGCTGTCACTAATCTGTAGTTATTAGATTTTTACTTCACAAAGCTAACTCCCTGATACTTAACTCTGTGTGAGTTACATCCTGCCTCTCACTGGCTAACCTTATTTACAACTTGGAAGCTGAGCTCCATATGACCATTGTAACAAAATCATTCCTTTAGTTTGTCTTGCATTTCAGAAAGGAGGTCCCCAGCCGACAAACCAGAGACAATCATAATCAACAAACTGCCAGACCCCAGTCACCGGGTGGCCTGACTATGACTGTTTTGAAATAATGCAAAGGAAAAAGAATGCAAGACCCCCACCAACTTGATCCTTATCATATACCCCAGACTGCAGGAGCCCCATGTATAAAATCTTCCCTGACTCCCAGGGATGGGGGGAGGGCACAGTTCTTGAGGCGCTAGCCTGCTGTGTCTTCCCTTTGCCTGGCAAAGAAAAATAAAGCCATCTCTCTCCTCCTCCAAAATCTCTGTCTCTGTATTTCTATTAGGCCTCGGTGTACAGAGGAGCCGCTATTACAGCAACACACAGTGCCTGAAGCAGCCCTTTACAGAGGGCAAAGACTCCCCCAGGGCTTCCTCAGCACACCGCTTGGTATAAACAGGAAGTCACGTGCTGGGGGAGTGGGGAAGAGGAGGTGAGGCTGAGAGCTGGAGGCTGTTTCCAGAGAAAGGGAAGGAGAGCTGTATCTCCCTGGCATCTCTCTGATCCTCTGCAGAGGTCTCAGTATTGCACCACCCTCCCCAAATCAAATGACACCCAACCCTGTGCAGAATCTCCTGCCCCAACCTGGGGCTCATGGACTACGGGCCCTGGCCTAGTGAGGCCTGGGGCTCAGGTCCCTCCACTCTCCACTCCCACCCTCTCTGATGGAGCTTGGCAGGAGGAGGTCATGGGTGTGCTTGCTGCAGGGGGTGAAGGAAGAGGCTTACATCAGGATGGGTCCAGGGAGCACCCTTGGGTGCTGGGGGACCCACACCTGCAGTGCTGGCCCTGTCCCTGGCACCCACCTGGCAGTGCTTCCACCCTAGGCCACCCCACACTTCCTCAGAGCTCACTACAGTGTAACCAACTTGTCTCAGTTTGCCAGGGACTGTCTTGGTTTTAAAACGGAATGTCCTGTGTTCTGGAAACCTCAGTCCTAGGCAAACTGGGGGCAGGGTAGGGGGAGGCTGGTCACCACAGCTCATTAGCACCCGATCCCGAAATGTCCACAAGGGTGTGGCTACAGAGACAGGGACATTTAGCAAAAGTGAGGGGTGAGGAATAAATGCCTGGGCTTAGCTACAGCCCAGACACCAAGAGGAAGAGACAAGGCCCCTTGCATCAACCACAGCCCCCCAGCTACGAGGGCCTGGGAGGGTCATCGTCCACCATGAACCCCATCTGATCACCTTTCCTGCGGACGATGAACTCAAACTTGGCTGGTACCAGCGTGTCCAGGCTGATGTTGATGGCACTGAGACCAGCCTTCTGAAGCTGAGGCAGCAGCCGGGCTAGGTTGATGCCGTTGGTGGTGATGCCAATGGTCCTCAGCCCTTCCAGCCGGTGAAGCTGGGCTGGAGAGAGAACAGGAAGGGGTATCAGCCTGCTTGCTCTTGGGGAGGCCAAAAGAAGGGCTAGAAGGAGAAATTCTGAGCTAAATAAGGTGGATGGAAAAGGGGCTCTCTGGATTTAACAAGGCTTAGTTTAATAAGAAACATAAGAATAAAAACAATGACAGAAAATAACCAAAAGCTCAAATACCAAGTGCTCACTCTGCTAGAGTGCAGATGTGATCAGACCGATCAAGGAGACCAGAGCCCAAAGTGCACACAGGAGAAGGTTCTGTACAAAGCAGGAGGGTAACTAGCCTGCATCCAGCTTAGCAGTCACCTAGACAAGAAGCAAGAGGGGGGCCCTGGGAGTGTCAAGGAGGTTGTCTGTCTGGGGAACTATATACGAATGAGTTGGGTATGTTGGTCTCCCTCCCATCCCTGTGAGCAGCAGCTTTTACCCCAAGGCTACATACAATACTTAAGCTAGTTGAAGGGGGGGGGGGGGGGGGGGCGGGGGAGTGGGGAGGCCGGCCCTGAGTAGCTACAAATACTCAGGAGACAGGATCCCTGGAGTCCAAAAGAACTTCACTTCCCTCTGTACAAACTCAGGGGCAACCAGCATAAACAGAAATAGCACTGACAGCCAGGCCAAGAGAAGCCTTGGACACTGAAATGAGTACACAGCTAAGAATCAGCAAACATTTTAAAAGAATGTTGTGATAAACTCCACAAATAGAAGAGTGAAAGAGGAAGAAGAAGGGACAGACATAACAGAAGATGATTCTTTCAAAAATCAGAGTTAGATAAACATAAATGCAAAAGTTCTCAACAAAATATTATTAGGAAACCAAATTCAACAACACATTAAAAGGATCATACACCATGATCAAATGGGACCTATTCCAGGGATGCAAGGACGGCTCAACATCCACAAATCAATGTGATATACCACATTAACAAATTAAAGAATAAAAATCATATGATCATCTCAATAGACCCAGAGAAAGCATTTTATAAAATTCAACATCAATTCATGATTAAAACCTCTCAACACAGTGGGTACAGAAGGAATGTTCCTCAGCATAATAAAGGCCGTATATGACAAGCCCACAGCTAACATCTTACACAACAGTGAAAAGTTAAAAGCTTTCCCTCTAAGATCAGGAACAAGAGAAGCATGGCCACTCTTCCCACTTTTATTCAACAAAGTATTGGAAGTCCAAGCCACAGCAATTGGAAAAGAAAAATAAAAGGCCCCCAAATCAGAAAGGAGGTAAAACTGTCACTATTTGCAGATGATATTATATACCAAAAACTGCAAAGACTCTGCCAAAAAAGTCATTAGAACTAATCACCAAATTCAGTAAAGTTTCAGGATACAAAATTAATATGCAAAAATTTATTGCATTTTCATACACTAATAATAAATTATCAGAAAGAGAAATTAAGAAAACAATTTACAATTTACAATTGCATCAAAAAGAATAAAATACCTAGGGATCAATTTAACCAAGGAGATGAATGACTTGTACACTGAAAACTATAACACACAAGAAATTCAAGATGACAGAAATAAATGGGAAGATAGTCTCTGCTTGTGGATTAGAAAAACTGATACTGTTAAAATGTCCCATACTACCCAAAGCAATCTCTAGATTCAATGCAATCCCTATCAAAATTCCAATGGCATTTTTCACAGAAATAGCCAACCTTAAAATATGTATGGAAGCACAGAAGACTCAACAGTCAAAGCAATCTTGAGAAAGGAGAACAAAGCTGGAAGCATCACACTCCCTGATTTCAAACTACATTACAAAGCTATAGCAATCAAAACAGTGTGGTATTGGCATAAAAAAAGACACATGGATCAATGGAACAGAATAGAGAGCCCAGAAATAAACCTATGCATATATGGTCAATTAATTTACAACAAAGGATCCATGAATATACAATGAGGAAAGGACAGTCTCTTCAATCAATGGTGCTGGGAAAACTGCATAGGCAACTGCAAAGGAATGAAACTAGACCCCTATATTATACTACATACACAAATTAACTCAAAATGGATTATTATATCTTGAGGAAACAGGCAGTAAGCCCCTCTGACGTAGCCCCACATTTATTTTTGTTTTTGTTGCCTTTGCTTTTGGTGTCCAACCCCAAAAATCATCACCAAGACCAATATTAAACTAAAATGCTTCCACACAACAAAGGAAATGAAAAGTCCACCTACTGAATGGCAGAAGATATTTGCAAATGATACATCTGATAAGGGGTTAATATCCAAAATATACAAAGAACTCATACAACTCACCATCAAAAAAACAAACAACCGGATTAAAAAATAGGCAGAGGACCTGAATAGACATTTTTCCAAAGAAGATATACAGATGACCAACAGGTATATGTAAAGGTATTCAACATTAATCTTCAGAGAAATGCAAATCAAAATCACGAGATATCACTTCACATTTGTTAGAATGGCTATGATCAAAAAGGCAAGAAATAACAAGTGTTGGCAAGAATGTGGAGAAGAGGGAACCCTTGTGCACTGCTGGTGGGAATGTAAATTGGTGCAGCCACTATGGAAAACAGCACAGAGATTCCTTAAAAAATGAAAAACAGAACTACCATATGATCAGCAATTCCACTTCTGGGTATTTGTCCAAAAAAAGTGAAAACATTTACTCGAAAAGATATAGGCACCCCTATGTTCACTGTAGCATTGTTTATAATAACCAAGATTTGTCCGTCAAAGGATGAATGGATAAAGAAAATGTGGTATATGTATATATACACAATGAAATATTATTCAGCCATAAAAAGAAGGAAATCTTGCCATTTGCAACAACATGGACAGCCCTTGAGGGCATTATGCTAAATGAAATAAGTCAGAGGAGACAAATACAGTATAATCTTACTTACAGGTGAAATCCAGAACTACCATATGACCCAGCAATCCCACTTCTGGGCATATACCCTGAGAAAACCATAATCCAAAAAGAAACATGTATCACAATGTTCACTGCAGCACTATTTACAATAGCCAGGTCATGGAAGCAACCTAAATGCCCATCAACAGATGAATGGATAAAGATGTGGCACATATATACAACGGACTATTACTCAGCCGTAAAAAGGAATGAAATTGAGTTATTTGTAATGAGGTGGATGGACCCAGAGTCTGCCATACAGAGTGAAGTAAGCCAGTAAGAGAAAAACAAATACTGTATGCTAAATCATATATATGGAATCTAAAAAAATGGTACTGATGAACCCAGTGACAGGGTAAGAATAAAAATGCAGATATAGAGAACAGACTTGAGAACACAGGGTGGGGGGTGAAGGGGAAGCTGGGACAAAGTGAGAGAGAAGCATCAACACATATACACTACCAAATGTAAAACAGATAGATAGTGGGAAGCTCTGCATAAAACAGGGAGATCAACTCGATGATGGGTGATGACTTAGCGGGGTGGGATAGCAAGGGTAGGAGGGAGTTGAGGGAGGGAGGGGATATGGGGATATATGTATAAATACAGCTGATTCACTTGGTTGTACAGCAAAAACTGGCACAACAGTGTAAAGCAATTATATTCCAATAAAGAGCTTAAAACAAACAAACAAACAAAAAAACTCCCACAAAACCCAAAACAGCAAACCAAACCAAATAATAATCATGGATGTGAACAATATTTATCTACAAGGACAGTAATCAGTGAGCAATACATGATGAAGGGAAGCAGGAAAACATCCAGATGCCAACAACAGAAAACTGGCTAAATTATGCTTTGTCTGGATGATGGAATATTATGCAACTAAAAATGACTCTGTAAAAGAATGTTAGGATGTTGGGAAATACATGTTACATTAAGGCCAGAGGGCAGGTTAAAAACAGTAGTTAAAAATTAGGTGCGAAGAGAAAAGACAGGCAGGTCTCCAAACCAAAACGTTGACAGTGGTTACAGTTGGGCAGTAGTGATATTATTTTTGCTTATCTGAAATAAACATGTATTACTTCTGTAATAAGAAAATGAACATTGAAAAATAAAAGTTGTTTTAAAAACAAAGAAAAGAACTTTACTCTGGGGGTCTGCCAATGTGGAAAATTAGTAGTAATTGTTGGCTCTCTCCACCAAAATCAGTCCTGAAGAAACACAGAATCTGAGAACTTAAAAAAAAGACAATTTCGAGAAACTCACAGGAAGATGGATGGTCCTTCTGAGCTGGTATGGGGGAGGGGGGTGTGTAGCCTGGGGTTAAAGGGACCAGCAGAGAATGGCAGCAGTTAAAGGAAAGCCAACGCAGTTCAAGCTCTCTCCTTACCCTCATCCACTGATACCTCAGAACAATTATTGTTTGTCCTCTTCCTGAAGAATCTGGTGGTAAGAGCTCCAGAGAACTAGCTCGGGAATCCACTGGAAGTCAGCTTGAGGAAGCTGTCAAAGCCCTGTTGGGAGCTGAAGACAACAGATGGGAACTGTCTCACCTCTCGCCTCTGGTATCCATTCCTCCACCCTCCCCCTCCAAAGCCTCTGGACTGGTGGATTAAAATAGAGGGTAATTGCTTCCTTCTGAATCTGCTTCTCCCTGAGGGCAGAAGGCCTGCAGGACTGCCATATTATGTCACTCCAGGAGGTGCCATTCTCATCATATTCTAAGTCAACAGCATCTCCTGGAGTTGTGCGGTACACAACCTGCACAGTCCTATGTGGCAAGGCTGGTCGCTGGTGGGGAGATTACAAACATGAGTGAATAACTGCGTTCTTCTGGGAACTTGAGCTCACTGGGCCTATCAAAGACTAAGATCTGGCCTTAAACCTTTTCCCATTAGGTAGTGCCATACAGAATAGCTAACATCCTCAGGGGAACAAACTTACTGGCTAAACTAAGGAGACCCTTGAGAAGTATAACTAGTGCTTCCCACACCAAAAACAAAACAAATCCCCAAACCCCCAACCCTCTATATATACCAGTAGACAAAAAATGATCAAACAGACCAAGAATGTAAGATAAACGTAAATATAATAAAAGAAATAACAGAGGATATTAACAATATGAAACAAAATTTTTCATTGTAAAAAGGGAAAAAGGGAAAGTGGTAGTTAAAAACAGTACTGTGAAATAAAGAACACAAGAAATAAGATAAAATGATAATATCAACACAGAAGGAGAAATTGATGAGTTGGGAGGTAAGGTTAAAGTGCTCTCCCAGTGAGGAGCTCTACACCAAAGTCACAGCAACCTGTTCCGGAGTTAACCCGAGCCCCCACAGCAACCTCCCCACAGCAATCTAATGCTGGAGTTAACTTGACCCCCATAGCAAACTTTGATTCATGACTTGGGCTAGCTGATAACACGACACCACATTAGGGAAGATACTTACCCTATAGGACCCTAGACTATCACCTAAAGACCCCTTTCATCTTAGGGCACCCTGACCAATTGATTAATGCCATTTTCCTAGCAGGAACTTTCCTTGTCTTGGGGTTATAAAAGCTGGCTGTGAGCCCACGAAAGTAAAATATAAGTAATTTTTATAGTAAAATTTAAGAAAAACAGATAACAAAGGCAACACTCTAATAACTTCCAAAGAAGAAGAGTATATCACCAAGAGCAAAAACCAGACTTACATCAGACTTTTCTCAACAGCCAGACTGACTGTAAGGAGACAAAGCAGTGACATTCTTAACATAATGAAGGAATGAACCTTGAAAATTTTATATGCATTCAAAATATTATAAAACTACTACTTCAAAACATTTAAAAAATTACCTGGTATGTCAGATTTAATTAGATTCAGCATCCAAATTAGTCACCATTAGACCCACATCAAAAAACTTTTAGAGGAAATATTCAAATAAGAGAAACAAATTCAGGAGATGCTGCAAGAATTACAGGAATTATGCATGATCAAATACCTTGGCAAAGTTTGTTGTTATCTTAAAAGGCAGAGTGTGTGCTTGCAAGAGATACAGAGGGGCAGATTATTCATAACAACCTGAAAGAAAAATTCTAGAAAATACCAAAAATAAGGGTGAGGGAAGGTTGAAAAAAATCAAGGGCCTAAGGGTGTGCTAACGTTTTTGCCTTGTTAGGGAGAAAAAAGGGGGAGGGTCATTTATTTATCAAAAAGGAGGAAAAAGAAGCACAAAAAAAGTATAACAGATTAAAAAAAAATGTAGAACTGAGTCCAACTATTTCAATAACAACAAAGGCAATTAGAATAAACTTGTCAGTTAAAAGTCAAAGCTTGTCCAATTTGATCAAAGTAACAGCTCTGTGCTATTATAAGAGACATATCTAAAGTATAAGAACACAGAAAGGTTTAAAATGAATAGATGAAAACAGAACAGTCTTACTAAGGCAAAATACATAGACCTTAAGACCAAAACTATCATTATGGCGAGAGACCTACTACATAGTGATAAAAGATTCAATTTATGAAGAAGACATAACAATTCTAACCACATATGAACCTAATAAAATCACCTCAACTGTAGATAAAATAAAAAGCAATAGGACCTCTGGGAGAAACTAACAAATCTACCCACTTTTTTATTATTGGCAGGCCAAGCAGAAAGAAAGCCAGCAAAGACGGACATAACCAAAGGTTTTGGCAATAAAATTAACACGCTGGATCCAATGAACAAATATAGACTTATTCATGTAATAATTAAAGAATAAGCATGCTCAAGTACACAAAAAACATTTATAAAAACTGACAATATACTAGGTCATAAAGCAATCCTCAATAAATTTGAAAGGATAAGTTTCATACAGATAAGATTCTCTACCACCATATAATTACACTTTAATAAAAATATGAATTAAAATCCTCTTATCTGGACATTAAAAACACTACCTCTAAATATCTCACATATCAAAGAAAAAATCAGAATAAAAATTAAGAAATACTTAGAAGTAAACGTTATGAAAACAATAGGCTACTCTAGGAAAGAAATAGAAATAATGAAATAGAACACAAATACACAGTAAGAGGTTCAACAAGTTCAAAAGTTGGTTTGTTGAAGATGAGCACAATGGACAAACCTCTTGTAAGACTTAACAACAATAAAAAGAGATAAAGGCACAAATAAACTACATTAAGAATAAAAAGACAAAATTGCAAGTAAAACTGAGATAAAAACATAGTAAGAAAATATTAACAATTTCATACCATATATTTGAAATAATAATGACAAAATTCTAAAAAAAAAAAAAAACCCTACAAAAACTGACGCCAAAAGAAGTAGAGAACTCGAATAATGCAGTAGCTATTAAAGGAAATGAAGCTACTATTAAAAACCTTCCTGCAAATAAAATACCAGGCACAGACAATTTTACAAGTGAGCTCTACAAAACTTTTAAAGAAGTGATTACCCCAGACTAATACAAACTCTTGCAGATAAAAGAATAAGAGGAATAGCATCAGCTATGATCTGAATGTTTGTGCCCCTGACCCCATTCATTTGTTGAATCTTAATGCCCACTGTGATGGTGATAGAAGGTGGAGCTTTTAGGAGGTGGTTAGGTTATAAGGAAGGAGGGATTAGTGCTCTTATAGAAAAAGGTCCCACATGGTGGAGTTGGAGGACATGTGCTCACTCCCTCTTGCAAGAGCACCGGAATTACAACTAACTGCTGAACAATCATCAACAGAAAGACACTGAAACTCACCAAAAAAAACACCCCACATCCAGAGACAAAGGAGAAGCTGCAATGAGACGGTAGGAGGGGTACAATCGCGTTAAAATCAAATCCCATAAATGCTGGGTGGGTGACTCACAAGCTGGAGAACAGTTATGCTGCAGAAGTCCTGAGGGTTTTGAGACCCACATCAGGCTTCCTAACCTGGGGGTCCAGCAACGGGAGGAGGAATCCCCAGAGAATCAGACTCTGAAAGCCAGTGGGATTTGATTGCAGGACCTCTACAGGACTGGGGGAAACAGAGACTCCACTCTTGGAGGGCACACAAAAAAGTGTGCTCACCAGGACCCAGGGGGAAGGAGCAGTGACCCCATAGGAGACTGAACCAGACCCACCTGCTGGTGTTGGAGGGTTGCCTGCAGAGGTGGGGGTGGCTGTGGCTTGCCAAGGAGACGGGGGCGCTGGTGGCGGGGGTTCTGGGAGGTACTCATTGGCAGGAGCCCTCCCCAAGTCCACCATTAGCCCCACCAAAGAGCCTGTAACCTCCAGTGCTGGGCCGCCTCAGGCCAAATGACCACCAGGGTGGGAACACAGCCCCACCCATTGGCAGACAAGCAGATTAAAGTGTCACTGAGCCCCACCCACCAAATCGGATTAAAGTTTTATGAGCTCCGCTCACCCAGCCCAACCCACCATCAGTCCCTCCCATCAGGAAGCACCCACGAGCCGCCTAGACAGCTTCCTCCACAAGAGGGCAGACAGCAGAATCAAGCAGTATCAGCAGTACTTCATCTTGTGGAACTGAAAATCACAGCCACAGAAAGACAGAGAAAATGAAAAGCAAAAGACTTTGTACCAGATGAAGTGACAAGATAAAACACCAGAAAAACAACTAAATGAAGAGGAGATAGGCACTCTTCCGGAAAAAGAATTCAGAATAATGATGGTGAGGATGATCCAGGACTTTGAAAAAGGACTGGATGCAAAGATCAAAAAGTTGCAAGAAAAGTTTACCAAAGACCTAGAAGAATTAAAGAACAAACAAATAGAGATATGCAACACAATAACTGAAATGAAAAATACACTAGAAGGAACCAATAGCAGATTAACTGAGGCAGAAGGGCGAATAAGTGAGCTGGAAGACAGAATGGTGATAATCACTGATGTGGAAAAGAATAAAGAAAAAAGAATGAAAAGAACTGAAGACAGCCTAAGATACCTCTGGGACAATGTTAAACGCACCATCATTCACATTATAGGGGTCCCAGAAGGAGAAGAGAGAGAGAAAGGACCTGAGAAAATACTGGAAGAGATTATAGTTGAAAACTTCCCTAACATGGGAAAGAAAATAGCTACCCAAGTCCAGGAAGCGCAGAGTCCCAGGCAGGATAAACCCAAGGAGAAACATGCCAAGACATATAGTAGTCAAATTGACAAAAATTAAAGACAGAGAAAAGTTATTAAAAGCAACAAGGGAAAAATGACAAATAACATACAAGGGAAATCCCATAAGGTTAGCAGCTGATTTCTCAGCAGAAACTCTGCAAGCCAGAAGGGAGTGGCATGATATGTTTAAAGTGATGAAAGGGAAGAAGCTACAATCAAGAATACTCTACCCAACAAGGATCTTATTCAGATTCGATGGAGAAATCAAAAGCTTTACAGACAAGCAACAGCTAAGAGAATTCAACACCACCAAACCAGCCCTACAGCAAATGCTAAAGGAACTTCTCTAAGCAGGAAACATAAGAGAAGAAAAGGACCTACAGAAACAAAAACAAGACAATTAAGAAAATGGTAATAGGAACATACATATTGATAATTACCTTGAATGTAAATGGACTAAATGCACCAACCAAAAGACACAGACTGGCTGAATGGATACAAAAACAAGATATGCTGTCTCCAAGAGACCCACTTCAGACCTAGGGACACCTACAGACTGAAAGTGAGGGGATGGAAAAAGATATTCCATGCAAATGGAAATCAAAAGAAAGTTGGAGCAGTGATACTCATATCAGATAAAATAGACTTTAAAATAAAACATGTTGCAAGAGACAAGAAAGGACACTACATAAAGATTGAGGCATCAATCCAAGAAGAGGAGATAACAATTATAAATATATATGCACCCAATATAGGAGCACCTCAATACATAAGGCAAATGCTAACAACTGTGAAAGAGGAAATCAACAGTAACACAATCATAGTGGGGGACTTTAACACCCCACTGACACCAATGGACAGATCATCCACACAGAAAATTAATAAGGAAACACAAGCTTTAAATGACACAATAAATCAGCTGGATTTAATAGATATCTATAAGACATTACATCCAAAAAAAGCAGATTACACATTCTTCTCAAGTGCACATGGAACATTCTCCAGGATAGATCACATTTTGGGTCATAAATCAAGCCTTGGTAAAAGAAAATTGAAATCGTATCAAGCATCTTTTCTGACCACAACACTATGAGATTAGAAATCAATTACAGGAAAAAAAAACAAACACATGAAGGCTAAACAATATGCTACTAAATAACCAAGAGATCACTGAAGAAATCAAAGAGGAAATCAAAAAATATCTAGAGACAAATGACAATGAAAACGCAACGATCCAAAACCTTTGGGATGCAGCAAAGGCAGTTCTAAGAGGAAAGTTTATAGCAATACAATCCTACCTCAAGAAACAAGAAAAATCCCAAGTAAACAATCTAACCTTACATCTAAAGAAACTAGAGAAAGAAGAGCAAACAAAACCCAAAGTTAGTAGATGGAGAGAAATCATAAAGATCAGAGCAGAAATAAATGAAATAGAAACAAAGAAAACAATAGCAAAAATCAATAAAACTAAAAGCTGGTTCTTTGAGAAGATAAAATCGATAAACCTCTAGCAAGACTCATCAAGAAAAAGAGGGAGAGGACTCAAATTAATAAAATTAGAAATAAAACAGGAGAAGTTATGATGGACACCGCAGGAAAAAAAGCATCATAAGAGATTACTACAAGCAACTCTATGCCAATAAAATGGACAACCTGGATGACATGGACAGGTTCTTAGAAAGATATAACCTTCCAAGACTGAATCAAGAAGAAATAGAAAACATGAACACACCAATCACAAGTAATGAAATTGAAACTGTGATGAAAAATCTCCCAACAAGCAAAAGTCCAGGACCAGATGGATTCACAGGTGAATTTTATCAAACATTTAGAGAAGAGCTAACACCCATCCTTCTCAAACTCTTCCAAAACATTGCAGAGGAAGGAACACTCCCAAACTCATTTTATGAAGCTACCATCACCCTGATACCAAAACCAGACAAAGATACTACAAAAAAAGAAAACTACAGACCAATATCACTGATGAATTTAGATGCAAAACTCCTCAACAAAATACTAGCCAACAGAATCCAACAACACATTAAAAGGATCATACACCATGATCAAGTGGGGTTTATCCCTGGAATGCAAGGATTCTTCAATATATGCAAATCAATCAATGTGATACACCATATTAACAAATTGAAGGATAAAAACCACATGATCATCTCAATAGATGCAGAAAAAGCTTTTGACAAAATTCAACACCCATTTATGATAAGAAACTCTCCAGAAAGTGGGCATAGAGGGAACCTACCTCAACACAATAAAGGCCATATATGACAAACCCACAGCAAACATCATTCTCAATGGTGAAAAACTGAAAGCATTCCCTCTAAGATCAGGAACAAGACAAGGATGTCCACTCTCACCACTACTATTCAACATAGTTTTGGAAGTCCTTGCCACAGCAATCAGAGAAGAAAAAGAAATAAAAGGAATCCAAATTGGAAAAGAAGTAAAACTGTCACTGTTTGCAGATGACATGATACTATACATAGAAAATCCTAAAGATGCCACCAGAAAACTACTTGAGCTAATCAATGAATTTGGTAAAGTTGCAGGATACAAAATTAACACACAGAAATCTCTTGCATTTCTATACACCAACAATGAAAGATCAGAAAGAGAAATTAAGGAAACAATCCCATTCACCATTGCAACAAAAAGAATAAAATACCCAGGAATAAACCTAACTAAGGAGGTAAAAGACCTGTACTCAGAAAACTATAAGACACTGATGAAAGAAATCAAAGACGACACAAACAGATGGAGGGACATACCACGTTCTTGGATTGGAAGAATCAACATTGTGAAAATGACTATATTACTGAAAGCAATTTACAGATTCAATGCAATCCCCATCAAATTACCAATGGCATTTTTCACAGAACTAGAACAAGAAATTTTATGATTTGTATGGACATGCAAAAGACCCTGAATAGCCAAAGCAATCTTGAGAAGAGAAGATGGAGTGGGTGGAATCAGGCTTCCTGACTTCAGGCTATACTACAAGGCTACAGTGATCAAGACAGTATGGTACTGGCACAAACACAGAAATATAGATCAATGGAACAGGATAGAAAGCCCAGAGATAAACTCAGTCAACTAATCTATGACAAAGGAGGCAAGGATATACAATGGAGAAAAGGCAGCCTCTTCAAAAAGTGGTGCTGGGAAAACTGGACAGCTACATGGAAAAGAATGAAATTAGAACACTTCCTAAAACCATACACAAAAATAAACTCAAAATGAATTAAAGACCTAAATGTAAGGCCAGACAGTATAAAACTGCTAGAGGAAAACATAGGAAGAACACTCTTCGATGTAAATAACAGCAAGATCTTTTTTGATCCACCCCCTAGAATAATGGAAATAAAAACAAAAATAAATAAGTGGGACCTAATGAAACATCAAAGCTTCTGCACAGCAAAGGAAACTATAAGCAAGATGAAAAGACAGCTCTCAGAATGGGAGAAAATATTTGCAAATGAATCAACAAATGATTAATCTCCAAAATATATAAACAGTTTATCCAGCTCAATATCAAAAAAACAAACAACCCAACCAAAAAATGGGGAGGAGACCTAAATAGGCCTTTCTCCAAAGAAGACATACGGATGGCCAAGAGGCACATGAAAAGCTGCTCAACATCACTAATTATTAGTGAAATGCAAATCAAAACGATAATGAGGTATCACCTCACACCGGTTAGAATGGGCATCATCAGAAAATCGACAAACAGTAAATGCTGGAGAGGGTGTGGAGAAAAGGGAAAGCTCTAGCACTGCTGGTGGGAATGTAAATTGATACAGCCACCATGGAGAACAGTATGGAGGTTCCTTACAAAACTAAAAATAGAACTACCATATAACCCAGCAATCCCACTACTGGGCACATACCTAGAGAATATCATAATTCAAAAAGACACATGCACTCCAATGTTCATTTCAGCACTATTTACAATAGCCAGGACATGGAAGCAACCTAAATGTCCATCAACAGATGAATGGATAAAGAAGATGTGGTACATACATACAATGGAATATTACTTAGATGTAAAAAGCAATGAAACTGGGACATTTTTAGAGATATGGATGGACCTAGAGACTGTCATCCAGAGTGAAGTGAGTCAGAAAGAGAAAAACAAATATCGTATATTAACACATATATGTGGACTATAGAAAAATGATAAAAATCAACCAGTTTGCAAGGCAGAAATGGAGACACAGATGTAGAGAACAAACATATGGACAGCAAGTGGGGAAAGCGGGGAGGTTTGGCGGGGGGGGGCGGGCAAATGAATTGGGATATTGGGATACCAAATTGTACACCCTAAATATATGCAGTTTATTATAAAAAAAAATTAAAAAAATTAAAAATTTTAAAAAAAAAGAAAAAGAAAAAGGTCCCACAGAGCTCCCCAGCGCCTTCCACCTTGTGAAGATAAAATGAGAAGTCTGTGACCCAGAAGACAGCCCTCACCTTACCATGCTCTCACCTTGATCTCAGACTTTCAGCCTCCATAACTGTGAGAAACCATTTGCTGTTCATAAGCTACCCAATGTGTAGTGTTTTGTTATAGCAGCCTGATCGGACTGCTATACTACTTAACTCATTCTTTGAAATTTAATACCACAAATCAGTGAAGGCGGGCATGAAAATGAAAAATTACACACTCATTTTAATCATGGATATAAATGCAAAACAAACAAAATATTAACAAACTGAACTTAATAGTAAATAAAAGCATAGTAGACCATGACTAGGTTGGGTGTATACCAGGTAGGATATCAGAAGAGCTATAAATGTCACTCAGAGTAACAGGGTAAAGAAAAAAAATCACTAGATCACCCTAACATACATTAAGAATGTGTTTAATTTTTTTAAAAAACTTAGTAAATTAGGAAGGGAACTTCATTACCTGATAAAAGTTATCTGTGAAGAAACTTATAAAAGAAACACCATTCTAAATGGGCAAACATTAGGAGTATTCTGCTATTACTAGTACTAGTCAACATTGTACTTGAGATCCTAGATATTGCAATAGGAGAAGATAAAGGAAATTAAAGGTATAAAGATAGGGAAAAAATTGTCTTTAGTTGCAGATGATGTGCTGGCTAGTGGAGAAAACACGAAAGACTCTAAACAGATGTATTATAACATTGATAGGAGAGTGATAACAATATAATATAAAAAATAACAATAATAGAAAATGTAATTTTTAAAATGACACGGTATCTGTCAGGATCCTAGCAAAAAAGAGAATTCATAAAATAAAGACTTTAATGATAGGACTACTCACAAAGGTGTGGGCAGAATTAATGGTCTCAACAATGATAGTACAGCACTCAGACCAGCAACACTAGGGATCCATAATCAAGCCTAGGGCCAAAGGGACATGGGGAGGATATTAAGTTAGGAGTCCAGTAAGGTCACCATGGAGGAGTGGCTGCCCTGTGGGAATTTTAGCTCTGAAGGGAATTCAGCTACTGTCAAAAACAGTGTAGAAATAGAGCAGGGAGCAGTAAAATAAATAAGCAAATAACCTGATCTCATTGGCCAAACCCATCAGAAACCCAACAGGTAAGGGACCCTGGGTGATGTAGTCCCTAGGGGTCAGCTACCTAGAGGAAAGAAGAGGGCAAAGGAGGGAGATGGCTGTGGGAAGGTGGGGATGTGAACAAAAAAGATGTCAATTTTCCCCAATTTGATACATAGATTTAATGCAATTAAAATCCCAAAAGATACATGAACAATGAACAATCTGTAAAGGGAATTATAAAAACAATTCCATTTACAATAGAATCAAAAAGAATAAAATACTTAGGAGTTAACCAAAGAGGTGAAAACATGTACAATGAAAACTACAAAACACTGCTGAAAGAAATTAAAGAAGACATAAATAACATAAATAAATGGAAACATATCCCATGTTCATGAACTGGAAGACTAACTATTGTTAAAATGTCAGTTATTACCCAAAGCATTCTACAGAGTCAATGCAATCCTTAACAAAATTCCAATGATATCTTTCATATAAATAGAAAAACCCATCCTAAAATTCATATGGAATCTCAAGGGACCCCAAATAGCCAAAATGATCTTGAAAAAAGAACAAAAAACTGGAGGACTCACACTTCCAATTTCAAAACTTACTACAAAGCTACAGTAATTAAAACGTATGGTATTGTCATAAAGATAGGCATAAAGACCAATGGAACAGAACAAAGAGCCCAGAAATAAATCCTCGCATATATGGTCAAATGATTTTTGACAAGGGTGCAAAGATCATTCAATGGGGAAAGGACAGTCTTTTCAACAAATGGTGCTGGGAAAACTGGATATCCATATGCAAAAGAATGAAGTTGGATTTGGATCCTTTCCTAACACCATATACAAAAATTAACTAAAAATGGGTCAAGGACCTAAATGTAAGTCCTAAAACAATAAAATTCTTAGACAAAATCATAGGACAAAAGCTTCATAACATATCTAAGAAATCACTGCCAAATCCAATGACACTAAAGACACAGGCAACAAGAAAACAAACTGAACTTCATGAAATTTTAAAAAAATTGTACATCGAGACACTATCCAAAGAGCAAACAGGCAACCCTCAGAATGGGGGAAAATATTTGCAAACCATATACCTGTTAAGGGATTAATATCCAGAGCAACAGAGAACTCCTAAAATTCAACAACAGAAACAATCCAATTCAAAAATGGGCAAAGGACTCAAGTAGACATTTTTCTGAAGAAGATATATGAATGGCCAATAAACATATGAGAAGATGCTCAACATCACTAGTCACTAAGGAAATGCAAATCAAAACTACAATGCAATACTACCTCACACTTCTTAGGATGGCTACAATCAAAAAAAATCCAGAAAACAACAAGTGTTGGTGAGGATGTGGAGAAACTGGAACCCTTGTGCACTGTTGGTAGGAACGTAAAATGGTACCACCACTGTGGAAAACAGTATTGAAGTTCCTCAAAAAATTAAAAACAGAATTACCATATGACCCAGCAATTCCACTTCTGGGTATATACGCAAAAGAACTGAAAGCATGGTCTCAGAGAGATATTTGTACACACATGCTCACAGCAGCATTACAGTAAGTCCCCTACATATGAACAAGTTCCATTCCGAGAGCACATTCATTAAGCCCAACAAAGTTAGCCTAGGTACCCAACTAACACAATCAGCTGTATAGTACTGTACTATAATATGTTTATAATACTTTTTTACACAAATAATACATTAAAAAAAACAAACACAACAAATAAAGAAAACATTTTTAATTTTACAGTACAGTACCTTGAACAGTACAGTAGTAAAGTAATAACAGCTGGCATACAGGGGCTGGCATTGAGTGAACAGGCAAGAAGAAATAGTGACTGGAGGAGGGAGAGGAGGTGGCAGATGGTAGAGTTGAAGGATCCTCAGCAATAGGAGATGGAGGGTAAGCTGCCATTTCACTCACACCTGACATTGATGGCACAGGTTCTAGTTCCTTGCTGGATTCAATTCTACCTACCCTCGTGAAAAAATGATTCAGTGATGTCTGGGGAGTAGCTTTATTTTTTCACGTCATAGATGACATGGTAGCACTAGATTGCATTCTGAACAGCTGCTGCAACCTTCATGTACCGTTCTACGTTCAGGTCCTGTGCCTCAAAAACTAATAGTGCCTCCTCAAATAAGGAAAATCCCCTTGCTATTTCCTGTGTTCTGCAGTTACTTCATCTTCCTTTTGTCTCTCTTCATCCTTTCTCTGGGCCTCCAGTTCCACTAGGTCTTCACTAGTAAGCTCCTCGTGTTGCACAGCAAGGAGTCCAATGTTATAAGAATGAGCGACGTCTACCATCTTTTTGCCTCAACCTACTCTCTCAATTATTTTCACTTCTGTTTCTGTTGTTAATGCTTGGCACTTCTTGGCAGTACCAGCTACATCACCGCTGCTTTTACGCTTGCTTCCGGACATCCTGGGCTTGAAATAAAGATACCATACTACTGTACTCTCTACAGTACTGTAAAGTACACAAAAGCACAACCACTTATAGAGGAAGCACACATGCGACAATGTACACCAGACACGTGAACTAACTTACGGGATTGGACATGCAAATGCACGGTCGCATCTTTGCAAGTTTGCAACCTGAAGGATCATACATAGGGAACTTACTGTATTCACAATAGCTAAAACATGGAAGCAATCCAAGTTGAGCAATGAATGAATTACCAAAATACAGTGTATTCATACACTGGAATATTATTCAGCCTTAAAAAGAAATTCTTCAATATGTTACAACATGAATGAACCTTGAGGACATTATGCTAAATGAAAGAAGCCAAACAGAAAAAGACATACTGCATGATTCCACTTATATAAGGTTCTTAGAGTAGCCAATATCATAAAGCTACAAAGTGGTTTCCAGGGACTAGGGAAGAGGAGAATGGGGAGTCATTGCTAATAGGTGTGGAGCTTCAGATGTATAGGAGAGTGGGGATAGACGGTGGTGATGGCTGCTCAACAATGTGACTGCACTTAATGACACTGAGCTGTACATTTAAAAATGGTTAAGATGGTCAGTTTTATGTGTATTTTAACACAACAGAAAAAGGAAAAAACATCCCAACAGAATTTTCCAGGGAACTTGGTAGGCTGATTCTAAAATTTCCATGGACAAAACTTAGCATAGCTAAAGCACTGTTGAAGAATAAAAAAGACTTATCAGATAATGGACTTATTATGAAGCTATAGAGATAAAGACTGTATGATAATGGCATAGAGATAGACAAACTGAATAGAACAGAACCCAAAAGAGACCAATGCATACATGGTAGGTTTATGGAGGAATTGGGAACTATTCAATAAAAGGAACTAGAAAAAATGAAATTGGATTCCCTGAAATTATCCACAGATTAACTAAGGACTTAAATGCAAAAAGCAAAACTTTAAACATTTTAGTAGAAACATAGGTAGTTGTTCTGACCTTGGGTAAGGTGTTTCATTAATAAGTATAAAAAGCAATAACCATAAAAGACAGAACTGATAAATTTAAGAACTACTGTTTGATCAAAAGCATTGTTACACAACATATGGCTTGTTTTTTCTAATGGGAAGAAAACATTTGCAACATACATCAAGAACTTGGACCAAACCAGTATGAAAGGATAAATAACCAAATGGAAAAATGGGCACATGATATGATTTGGTATTAAAGAGACAAATAAACCTATATGCCTAATAAATATGTGACAAGATGCCTGACCTCATTCTAAACAGGGAAGTACAAATCAAGACCACAATAAAATAGCATTTTATACCCAGTTCACTGGCAAAAGTCCAGAATGATAACACTGAATATTGGGGAGGATCCAAAGGATCCTTGCGTCCTGCTGGGCAGAGTGTAAAGCAGCACAACCCCTGTAAGACAATGCTGAACTGTCTGCCAAGATTAAACAGTCACCTAGTCCATAGCCCGGCAACTGCACTCCTAGGGAAACTGTACACCAAGACACTTGAATGAGAATACAAGTGTTTAAAGCAGCACTGTTTATAATATCAAGAAACTGGAAACAACCCAAATGTTCACTAACAGGAAGTGTGGTGTATTCACATAATGGAACAGGCGATCGCAGAGAAAAGGAATGAACTGCAACTCAGGATGACAAATTTCAGTTGTGTCCAAAGAGTAATTCCTGAAAGACCGCACACTGCACAATACTTATAAAGTTCAAAAACACTATCTCTAAAAAAAAAAAAAAAAAAAAGTTCCCCCAAAAAACCCAAAAAAAAACACTATCTCATTTTTAAAAAGCAAGGGAATGACAAGCACATCATTTAGGAGTGTTTCCTTGGGAGGGAGGAAGTACAGGGTAAGAAAGTCTGCATAGGTGTTTAAAGGTTCTTGCCAGGGTTCTGATTCTTCCAAAAACAACTGATGAGGTAGTGGGTTTCCTTAGGAATTCATAACATTATTAAAACATGTAAATAATTTGTATGAATGAAGTAAAAAAAGGCCATGCACAGATCAATAATGAGTTATTTCATGAACCCAGGATTATGATTTAATTCTATATAACTAGAGTCCCAACAAAAATAAAACAAAAAAACTTCACCCCGGGACTTCCCTGGTGGTGCAGTGATTAAGAATCCGCCTGCCAATGCAGGTGACACGGGTTCAATCCCTGGTCCGGGAAGATCCCATGTGCCATGGAGCAATTAAACCCTTGCGCCACAACTACTGAGCCTGCGCTCTAGAGCCCGAGTGCCACAACTACTGAAGCCCATGCGCCTTAGAGACCGTGTTCCACAAGAGAAGCCACCGCAATGAGAAGCCCACAAACCACAATGAAGAGTAGTCCCTGCTGGCCACAACTAGAGAAAGCCAGCGTGGAGCAATGAAGACCCAACGCAGCCAATAAAAGAAAAAACAAAAACAAAAAAACAAAAAACTTCACCCCATTTCGAAAACCTTTAATGCCTCTCCATTGCATTAGGCCTCTTATGGGCTCTAAGCTGTAAGAACCGGATGCTCCATATTTCATTCCTTCAACATAATGGAAGGAAGGAGGGGAGGAAGGAAGGACAAAACAACAAGAAAGGGAAAGCCTGCAGGACCAAATGATTCTCCAACTAAGCTGTCATCTGACAGCGAAAGTCAGTCTTAAAGTTAGAAGCCAATACAAGTCCTCTGCAAACACGGCCAACACGATCAGAGTACTTGTGTGTTAACAGGCGTACCTTGGGGATACTGTAGGCTTGGTTCCAGACCACTGTAATACAAGCAGGCGTCACAATAAAGTGAGTCGCACGGATTGTTCTGGTTCCCCAGTGCATGGAAAAGTTATGTTTACATTATATTAAGTGTGTAATAGCATTCGTCTAAAGAATGTACATACTTTAATTAAAAAATAAATTATTGCTAAAAATTACTACTACTAAGCCTTCAGGGAGTTGCAGTAGTAACATCAAAGAACTGATCACAGGTCACCATAACAAAAATAATAATAATGAAAGAATTGGAAATATTGTGTGAATTACCAAAATGTGACACAGGGACAAAGTGAGCAAATGCTGTTGGCAGCGATAGGCTTGCTAGATGCAGAGTTGCCACAAACCTTCAATTTGTAAAAAAAACAAAACAAAAGACCATAGTATCTGTGAAGAGCAGTAAAGCACCATAAAGTAAGGTGTGCCTATAGTGTCCCTTTTTAAATTTCTTTGGGAAAATCTCAAACCTTCACCATTCAACATGGCAGCGGCTAACCACACAGGGCCATTTAAATCAATGAAAATGCAATAAAGTTACAAATTCAGTTCCTCTGTCACAACAGCTGTGTGTGAGGCCCAAGGCTGGTTACCTTATCAGACAACACAGAGAGAGAACATTTGCATCACCCCAGAAAGTTGTATTGGACAGCGCTGCCTTAAACCCCTTGAAAAGGAAGGAGGAGCTTGTTCCAACACAAGCCTGGAAGGAGGAGTCCTGGAGCATCTCAGGGTTGGTGTAGGGGATCACAGACGACTGCAGATAGAGAGCTGAGCTGTCTTCTCGGGGGAGATCTACGGCACCAGTCCCGGAGCTGAGAGCCCCAGGCAGGGACCTGGAGTGACCAGGACAGCTCGCTCAGTGAAACCCACAACCCCTTCACTCATGGCGGGGGGAGGGGGGGTCCCTTGAAACTCTCAGCTGGGGAGGGGAGGGCAAGTGCCTGTGAACATCCCAGCTCTGACTGCTGCCCTCCCCTCACCCCAGCCCTTCTTCCCTACCTCAGGGCAGTTTTGCTCTGAAGAAGTCCCTCTGGGGAAGATCAGAGAAGCTGAGATGTCAGAGCCTTAGCAAGCACAGCAGTTGCCATTTGTTTTGGAGCACTGGGGCACTGGGGGAGGGCTGAAGGAGTACAGCTCCACCCAACTCCCCAGCCCGTCAGTGCTCACCCTTAAAGCAAGAGATAAATCCTCCAAAGCAGGTCACTGCAGCCTGTTCCTTGCCCTAACCAGCATCTATGTGGGGATTAACCCTTGCCTGCCCCACGTTATCAGGCAGGACCAAAGCCCCTGAGGTGACCAGTGCATAGATTAGGACGCTGAGGCCCAGGGTGGGGCAGGAACCTGGACGAGCTCACATAGCCGAGGGGTGGAAGAGCCCAGAGCAGGAACAGGGCTGCCACCTCTCCCGGCTCCCTGATCTCTTACTGTGCCAGGCGGTGGCTCCCCTGGAGAGCTCTGTGTCATCTCATCCACACGCGCTAGGTCACCCTTCTCTGCCCAGCAGTAACTCCCCACCCCCCAGCTTGCCCGAGGCCCTGGACAGAGGGCAGATGCAGTAGCCTGACCGAGGGGGCTGGGCTCAGCAGCCAGCAGAGTTCAGCCCTTTCCTGGAACCCAGTCTGCCTTTCAGGCTCTGAGGAGCTGCCTGGAACAGGGCGTCCGGTCAGCTTCCCTGGGCCAGCATGTGCAGTCCTGGAAGGATGGCAGGATTCCAGATCAAGTGACCAGTGGGGGTTGGAGGGAGCTGGCCACAGGGAAGGAGGGAGGAAAGAGCTGGTAGGGGTCCCTGGGCCCCTCCTCAGGGCTCCCACAGCACCTGGGCTCCTCATCAGATGGTGGGCTCCAGGGGCTGCTTCCACCAAAGGGCTGGGGGTGCTCTAAGGCAGGGCCTGCCGCTCACTCCCCTCTGACCCCAGCACAGTGCCGGGTACATAAGAAGGTGCTCCAGAGAACGCTTGCGGAACCAGCAAATGAGTCAGAGAGCTGGGGGCTGGGAGATTCCACCCCGAGCAGCTGGGGTGGGGGCGGAGGGCAGGGGCCTTGGGAATCAAGAACATGGACCCTTGTTTTCCTCTGATTTCATCTTCTATAATTACACGCTCATGGTCTCTGCCTGACCTCGGGGCTTAGAACCAGCATATGGCGAGGGCCGCCCTGCACATAGCACTCGCCACTTGCTGGGCATTTGCTTCTCATTTCCTCCCCAGGTCCACCCTATAAGATAGGCTACCCTCTCTGTCTGAAAGCTTAGGATGGACTTTAAAAGTTGCCCAAGATATTCCACTAGTATGAGGCGCAGCTGGGATTCACACGTGGGCACATCATACTTCAGAGACGGTATTCTGAACCACCTGCATTCACCCAGCAAACACCAGGGAGCTGATTGTGTGCCAGGTGCTTTTCTAGGTGCTCGAAACACAGCTGTGAACAGATCCTGCCCAGCTCCCTGAGAGCTTTCATGCTAGTTAACGAGAAAACAAAAACCAACCAAATAACATAATGTGGTACAGTAGGGTTGCCACACTTTTTCTGTTAAAAGGCCAGAGAGTAAATATTTTCGGCTTTGCCAGCCATATGGTCTTTGTGGCAACTCCTCAGCTCTGCAACATGGGAGATATGTAAATTAGTGGGTGTGGCTATGTGCCAATAAAACTTTATTAATGGACAGTGGATTTAAAATTTCAGGACTTCCTAGGTGGTGCAGTGGTTAAGAATCCACCTGCCAATGCAGAGGACACGGTTTGAGCCCTGCTCTGGGAAGATTCCACATGCCACAGAGCAACTAAGCCCATGTGCCACAACTATTGAGCCTGCGCTCTAGAGGCCGTGAGCAACAACTATTGAGCCCATGTGCCACAACTACTGAAGCCCACATGCCTAGAGCCCATGCTCCGCAACAAGAGAAGCCACCACAATGAGGAGCCTGTGCACCTCAATGAAGAGTAGCCCCCACTCACCGCAGCTAGAGAAAACTTGTGTGCAGCAACGAAGACCCAACACAGCCAATAAAAAATAAACAACAAATTTGAAAAAAAAATTTCATACACTTTTCATGTGCCACAAGTATTTTGTGGTTTTTTTCAACCATTCAGAAATACAGAAACTATTCTTAGCTTGCAGGCCACATACCAACAGGTGCTGGCCCAGTTTTGGCCTGTGGGCTGTATTGTGCCAACTCCTGGGAGACAGAGTGGCTGAGGGGTGTGTGGGGGAAGGGACTTTAGACAGCAGTCAAGGAGGTCTCCCCAAGGAGAAGGTCTCCCCAAGGAGATGACACTGGAGCAGAGCTCTGAATGAGACAGGCAGGGAGCCCAATGCTCCCAGCAAAGGGAACAGCACGTGCAAAGGCCTGGCAGCACGGAGGTGAGGATGAAGGCAGAGAGGCAGGAGGGAGGTCTCTGCAGTTGATGGGAACCAGATCACACGGGCCTCCAAGCCCTGGTGAGGACTTTAGTCCAAATCTGACGTCAAACCACTGGGCTCTGGCACTTACTAGCTGTGTGACCTTGGGCAAGTTATTGAACTTCTTTGTGCCTCATTTCTTAACCAAATGGGAATAATAAGGGTACCTGTCTCAGAAGTCAGTGGGACTTTGCGAGCGTGATGCCCGAAAGGAGTGTTAGCTTCTGATATTAATATTGGAGTCAAGCTGGATGAGGCACGAGCTGAGAGAGGTGGTGACAACTTTCATCAACTCACCCACAACGTCCACCACGTCCGGCCGGATGAGCGGCTCTCCACCCGTGAGCCGGATCTTGTCTACACCTTCTTTCACAAAGAGCCGGGCCAGGGTCAGGATCTCCCCCGTGGTCAGCAGGTCAGCCTTGGGGGTCAGAGGGACACCCTCCTCGGGCATGCAGTATTGACCTGAGGGAAGGGAGGGGATGTGCAGGAAGGAAGTGACTGCAGCGGTCAGGCCGCAATGTCGCCAGTCCCCAGCTCCCCCGCCAGGCCACAAGCTTCTCCTGAACCCCGTCCCAGCCATGAGGAGAGACCCGGCCAAGTCTGAGGGGCCACAAACCCTAGGCCAGATTCTCTTTGGGGCCCACCATTCTCATCTACGAAGTTTAACACCCCTTTCCCATCTGGCCTTGCTCTCCCTCAGCAGGTTAAAGATGGTAAATGAGGCTGACAGCGCAGCCTGGCTGGAGGTAGGGGCAGGAGGAGACACGGGCCCCCTCAGTCAGGGGCCGCTGGGCAGGGTCTGCCTGGAAGGCCAGGGCCCTGGGCCCACTCCTTTTGCCATCGTTCATCTCCTTCGCGTCATCTGGTTTTGACAAACAGTGACCCCTCTCCGTGCATCCTGAGGTGCAGGAGGCTGGGAGGTGCTCCCCGGCCTGGGCAAGCCACTCTCCTCTGTGGCTACACGTGTTCTCACACCTAGTCTATCTCCCTCAGCGATCATCAGTCCCATTTCACAGGTTGGAAAACGGAGGTACCACCTGCTCAGGGTGAGGTAGCAGAAGGGGATAAATGAGGCCGCCTCCCTTCAGTCCCCGTGGGACAGGTTTATCAGTACCAGTGGTCAGGATCTGCTAGGGGGTCATTCAGTCAAATTAGTGAAGGGTCCAGAATTGGTCTTTAAGATAGAATAGGTTAGGTAAGGATATCAGAACATCAGTACTGCACATAATAAATGTTGTTTGGTTAAACATTTACTACATACGCAAGTATTTATTGGGCCGTGAAGTAAATGTATTTCTTATTGTGAGCTACACTGATAGGAAGGAAGGAAGGAAGGAAGGAAGGAAGGAAGGAAGGAAGGAAGGAAGGAAGGAGGGAGGGAGGAAGGGAGGGAGGATAGAAAGAAGGCAGGACAGATGGACAAACACACTGTGGAAGCCCCTCCAGCAGTGGATTCGCCGCGGAGCACTCTGCAGGGGGTTATGAAACAGGACTCTGTGTACCAGCCTGGCCCCAGACAAGTCGTCTCATGGGGCTGGGGTGTCTTCTAGCTGGCAGTGCTGGCCGTGGGCACTGCTGCCTGTCTCACCTGTCTATAGCTCCCAGCAGTCCCATCCCATGGCCTGAACCGTGGGGATTGCAGGGAAACGGGAGGGAGGGAGAAAGCGCCCCGGAGAGTGGGAGATCTCAGGCCAGCCGCAATCCTGAACTCAACAGCAATTCTGTTCTCCAATATCATCCCAAGTCGAACCCAGCTTCCAGGACCATAAAACTCACCCTTGACCCCTACCTTGCCCCTGAACCCCATCTGACAAGCAAGGAAGAAGGGCAGGTGGAGTTTTCTAGAAAGAGGAACGGGGAGGATTGAGAAGGCACCTGGACAGAGAGTGATTTCACGGGCCACTTCAGCAGAGGGACAGGAGCCCAGCAGGGTGACTCACATCGGAGGTTGCACTTCTCGGTGAGGGAGATCCGCAGGTAGCTGTGGCGTCGGCCGAAGCCGTCGGTGAGGAAGGCGGAGAAGGGGACCGTGTGCTCCCTCAGGAACTGCCTCCGTCTGGACGGCACCTGTGATGACAGGGGCTGGAGGAGAGGTGCGAGGAGAGCCCAGCTGGGGACATGACCCCATCAACCATCCCCTCCCTCATCTCTGACACCCGCACACACTGCTAGCCTTTCCACCCGTGTGGGCTCCTCAGTCCTGCGGGTCTGCAACTCTCCTCTCATTCACAGGTTGGGAAATAGGCCTGGAGGGAAGGACCTGCCCCTCCCAGGGCCCACACTCTGCAGGGATGCAGCTGCCTGCCAGCGGGGCAGTAAAACAGAGGGAAGGGCACGAAGCCCCACCCAGCCCCCACCTCCTCCTCTGTCGCCCCTCCCTCAAAGGAAGCCCACCCGGACACAGTCATCTCTAGCCTCTCTTGGCCAGGTCACTGGGAGAGCACGGGCTGCTTGGCACCTGGCAGCATGCCACCTGACAAGCACACCGGAGAGGAGGAGGGAAGCAGGAGCTGGCTGAGAGGGATGGTGGCCTGGGACACGGAAGCCACTTCTGCAACCCAAGCCTCCCATTCCTTACCTTGAGCTCAAAACAAAGTCACTCACTGTGGGAGAGGGGGTGTCACACAAGCTGTTCCCTCCCGGGGGTGGGGGGCTCTCTGGGGCCTCCCCACTGCCCAGGAGGACCCAACAGGCCACACCCCAGGAGCAGCTGGGGGCCGCGCCTGGCTGGGGACAGTAAACCCATGGTGAGGCCTTGGGGCGAGGACAGCACAGCAGGGAGACCCACAGAGGAAGCGAGGCCACTGGCCACCAGGAAGGGAGAATGGAGGGGCCAGGGTGGCCACCACACTAGCCCCACGGCCAGATTCCTTTGGTCCTTGTCCTTCACCCACCCACTGCCAGAAGAAAGGATTAAGAACCGGTTGTTTGGCGTATCAGGGAAGCGGGGGAGATTGCCAGAGGCTGCCCGCAAGGCCCAGACTCATCCTGGGGAGTGAAAGGAGGTAGCCAACCTCACTCTTTCCCAGGTCTGAGCTAGCCTGCACCCCGCCCCAGCTTTAGAACACAACCCGGGTCACGACATGCTGATGAGATAACTGCTTCACAGAAGTAACATTTGCAAGGCATCTTAAGGTTTCCAAAGAAAGTTCTCTATTCCATCCCTACACCTGAAGGGATTATTATAACCAACGCTTGGATGGGGTCCAGGAACACCTCTGGCAGAACCAGGATTCAAATCCAGGTCTTCTGCTTCCAGGTTCTAAATTCTTTCCCTCAGTTGCACATAGGGTGTGTCCAAGAAGGTACAGGAGATGGTACACAGGGTGGGGAGAATTCATTTCTCTAGAATCTTTAGAACAAGGAAATCATGACCATGGTCGCCATCTGTGAGGTCTATGGATAGGGGTCTGGACTGGGGACAAGAACCCCTGGTTTCTGGGCCAGGTGACACATTGGGAAAGTTCCCTAATGCCTCCAGGCTAGCTTTCCCAGCAGTAAAATAAGAACACGGTCATGGGCTAAGGTTGTCTTGCTGTAAAGGAGGGGCTCGTCAGGACACTGGTAGGGAAACACCCGGGATTATCATGATCTTGTAACCTAAGAAAGGAGGCCTCTGGGCCTCCTGTCCAGGAAGAAGAAACACTTACTTCAGAGACCTCCTCAGCCCTGGCTGCATGTTAGAACCATCTGGAGAGTTGAAGAAAAAAAATTCTACTGGAGACCAGCTGAATGCGGATCTCCAGGTGACTCTAATGGACAGCCAGGGTCAAGGGCCACTGATTGGCTCCAGAGGTAGAAGGAATATGAGAGAGAGAGCAGGGGGTGCTTCATGATTTTCCTGGGTCCGTAAAACTGACCTCACTCTGCCCACCCCAACACCAGTTTCCCATATCCTCTAAGAAACCCTGCTCACAGTCCTGTGACGAGAAAGTAGCTGTCATTTCTCTGAACTGCAGTCTGAAATAATCACAGCAGTGTTCCTCCCTCCCTACTCACCCCACGGCCTTTCCACCAGTACCCTTGGGAGAGGGGCAGGGACACTTCAGAATCGAGAGTCCCATCCCCATCGGCCACCAGAGTCCAGGAGCTCCGACACCTGGGAATCAACAGCTATTCACAATTCAGGAATTTGCTCGTCACCCCAGGCCCCACCTCCTCACTTGCCAAGATGCCCTCCTCACCCTAATCTTAACAGCCTGGGGGAGGTGGCTGGGTGAGGGAGGAGCCAAAATAAACTCAGGAATGGGCAGCAAGTGAGAGGACCAAGGAGTATGACTCAGCAGAAACTGGAGAGGGAGGTTTGGAGCCAGGCAACCCAGAATGGAATTAGGCCCTCTGTGCTGGCCATGGGAGGGGCAGGCCAGATTTCACTTCTGAGACCTAGAGTGACCTTCTCCAAATTGATTCAGGTGCTGTACAGCCAGTACGTAACACAGCCTCCTAAACCCATAGGCACATACTCTTCCTCTCTCTCTCTCTTCCTGCCAGGATTGCAAACTCCTCACGTGGATATTAACACGCCTCATGCCTGCCTCCTCTCTCCTCCAACAGTGCATGTCCTACTTTCATTCTTCATTTTTTTCTTTCCTTTAAACCCCCTGGAGCAAAAAACATCAGCACTAGTCAAAGGAGCCGGAGTCCAGGGGGAATTACTGGGCCGATTAGACAGCAATGCCTCTTGCCCACGGGGGGCTGGGACATGTCAGAAGTAGAACACCCTTAGCTGCTTACATTTCCTGGGACCCAGCCTGGACTGGGCTGTTTCCCCTGGATGGGAAGCCTTCCTGCCTATCTTGTGTCCTGGTGTCGTGGCAGGTGTCGAACTGTTGTATCAATGAACAGACAGGCGGGTCCCTAATCCAGAGGGAAAGGTGGTGTGTGTAAAACCCAGTTACACTGGGGTAGCCATTTATTTCTAGGCTGGTCTCTACTGTCAAAACAGTTTAGCCTCGTACAGTGGTTCTCAACTCTTGTTACACATCAAAATCACCTGAAGACCTAAGACGTACAGATGCCAGAGCCCCATCCCAAAGATTCTGACTCAACTGCTCTGGGATGGGGCCCTGGCTTTGTTTGTTTGTCTGAAGCGCCCCTGTTCTATCTGCAGCCCAGGCTGAGAACCACTGGCCCAGCCACACCAGGACCCGGTGCCACTTTAATCTGGGTGATTGCAGTTCTGAGCATAGACTTTGGGGGTAGGTAAACCAGAATTACAAGCCTGGCTCTGTTACCAACTAGCTATAGAGCTAGTCACCACCATCCTTTAAGCCTTAGCTTCCTCATCCTTAAAGTGTGGACAATAAGCCTACCTAATTCAACCAGAGGAGTTCCTGGCATACAGTAGGTGTTCAGGAAGTGACTGCTCCCATTCTCTTAATCTAACTCCTACTTACAAATATCCATCACGTATCCATGGAGGGGCACTAGGTGTGTGTACTGTGACTAGTTTTCCCACTCTTGTCAGCTTGCCTAGTCTTGCAAGGCCCTACTTAATGGCAGAGGGTCTAAGGCTGGGGTTTCAGACTCGCTGTCACACCACTCAAAGCAGGACAAGTGGGGTCTGAGCTTCCCAAGAACCACAGATACTAGTGCTAGTAACCAGGCACTAGGCAGCCTACCATATGCTACTAGTTATATCTTGTCTCCTACCCAATGCAGACTGGGGTGGGGTGGGGTGGGGAAGAGTGGTAAGAAGGGGTTAGTTAAGGGAGGGACCCTGCCCTCAAGGAGTCTTCCCTAATTCAATAACCTTGGGAGTTTGATTTGAATGATAAAGGCCAACCCCCAAATAGCTCTGGAGTGTAGACACTAGAGGAGCAGGAGGAAAAGAAGATAGACCAAACCCAAGTATCAGTGGCCCAGATTTACCTGCTCTTTGGGTGGATGTATACCCAGAGTGGCTCAAAAGTAATCTCTATTAAATGAGGAGACCTGGAGAAGTGTCCAGCCCTAGGCCTTGAACTCTGCTCCCCCTCCAGCCCCACCCCAAGTGTGAGGTATTCACACCTGTGGATCCGGGCAAGGAGAAGCCACACTTCACTGATATAAAGCTTTTGAGGAGCTGGGCAGGTTGGAAGTCCACTCAGCCCCCTGAAAGGTCTCCTTTCCTTCCACATGTGACTGTCCCAGGCCAGGCCCAGCCCTCCTCCTCATGTACCCAGTCCCTTCCTGCACAAACCTCTCCCACATGCGTTCTTTCCGGCCCCCTGAACAGCTGGGTGCCTCTGCCTGGCACAGAGTCACCCTCTTCCCTGCCCCTGAGGCCAGTCCCTTGTTGCCCCAACAAAGCCCGCAAGGAGCCTGAGAGGGAGAAAGATGGGTGTAGTGCTCCTGACAGGTGGAAGCCCTCTGTCCTGGCTGCCCCAGTCGGGCTGGCAGGGAGCTGTGTCTCCCCTCCCACCTCCCCGAGTACCCACACACCGCCACCTTCCCTGTCCACCTGGAGAAGCTCCTCAGTCTGCCCCTGGACCAAGCCCGAGGCCCCCTTCCACCATCCTCACAGCCAGCTCCCTCCCCCCACCTCACATCTCTCACAATCGCACCCTGACACACAGACAACACCCAGTGGCTTTCCTCCCATCCCATCTCTCCAAGCACCTCCCAACCCAAACCAGACCTCAGGGCCCTGTGTGGGGTGTGGGAAAAGGCACGCTGCAGGAAGAGAAGGGAGGACAGGGGTTCCAGAAGCCCCCACCCCCGTTCCTGCCAACTGGCAAGCTCTGTGGATGGGCTGAACATACCTCTGAGATTCTCCTAAGGACATTCTGTGCCCTCCCCCACTGCGTATAGACGGGTTGGTCCACCCCACTGGTTTTAAAGACATGAAGAAGGGGAAGAGACAGGCCCAGGAGCCAGGTCAAGCTGGGGGCAGAGCTAGGGTGAAAGCTTGGGGCTCCCTGTCCACTGCTCTGTGACGTGCACCCTCACCAGATCTGTTTCAAACAGCCAAAAATATCTGCTGACTCCACTGTCTGCAGAGCACCAGGTGAGCACTGTACCTAGGAAAGCAGAGGAGCACCCAGCACCCAAGGAGCAATCTGTCTGCTGAGGAAAACCTTGCTGGGGAATGTCCAGGTGGGAGGTCTTTGATCAAATAGTTGACAGAATGACTATCCTGAGTGTCCAGGTGGGAGGGGACTTATGGGACACAGCACGGTGGCAAGAATAATAATTACAACAAACATGTAATACACACAGCACATACATGTGCCAGGCTCTGTTCTAAATATATATGCATATTAATTATATATATTAACTATTAACTACTTTAAGCCCTGTAACCACCCCATGAGGTAGACACTGTTATTCCCATT
This sequence comes from Hippopotamus amphibius kiboko, assembly GCF_030028045.1. Classification (NCBI taxonomy): domain Eukaryota; kingdom Metazoa; phylum Chordata; class Mammalia; order Artiodactyla; family Hippopotamidae; genus Hippopotamus; species Hippopotamus amphibius. Next base: position 37,198,085 of record NC_080196.1, on the reverse strand, counting down.
TTACAGAGGAGAAGACTGAGGCATGACAGGAGAAAGGACTTGAAGTTCACACACCTAATAAGTGGTAGGGCTGGGATTCAATTCAAGGCATTCTGCTGGAGTCCTGCTAATTATACCTCCCCTCACACTGTAAAGGAAAGGAAAGGAGCAGCCTCCTCCCATCCTCCCCACAGAAAAGAAGCAGGGGCACAGGTGCTAGAGTTTGAGCTCCTGCTCCCTTACTTTACAGCTCAGGGACTCCAGGAAAGTTAACTTCCATGAGCACCCTCACCTGAAAATACAAACTCTACTCACCTACATGGTTTATTGTGAGCACTGAGAGAGACCACAAATGAAGCCACTTAGCACAGGATGAAAGGCACAAAGTAAATTAGGGGCAAGGGGGAGAAGAAACTTTCCTTTTCCTAAATTCTTTAAAGATCTCTCAGCCATCTCTGCTTTCCCATTTTTCCCTCCACGAAGTTCAGAGTTCAAGGATACTGACAAACTTCACCTCCCAGAAGTGTGATCTGCTTATCTGAGGATGGGAGTGGGGGGTGGGGGGGAAGCAAGTTAGGCTGAGGCCCTCCCCCTGGTTGAGCAACAGCAGGTACATGATCTGATAAATGCCAGAACTTAAAGCCCTTGCCAAGAGGTGGGAAAACAATGACCGGATGGGCCTAGAAAAGGCTTCACCAAATGAAAAGAGATGCTTCTCCCAAAATGATTCCCTGACAACATGGGCAAAACAAATTTAAAACTTGTTATGCCGAAAACCCCTCTAAGAGATGCTGTTAAGGACTGAGGGGAGCTATCCCAACCCGAAAGAGACAGCAGAGTCCCTAACCTGCAAGAGCCCACGTCTCGGCTCCACTCTGCTCTAGAATGAGGCGGAACCCTCCTAAGGGAAATGAAGATGAAACAGAAAGAGTCACTGAAGGACGGGTCACAGCCCTGTGACTACAAACTGACAACTGACTATTGGCAGCACCAATATTTTTAGTCAGTGCCAGCCTATGAAGTGGGGTGTCACAAAAACACCTGATCACACACAGGCAACCTTTCCTGGGGGACAGGGAGAAAAATGTTTAAGAGGCTGGTTGTGAGGCAGGGCTGAGAGGGGTACTAATAACATCCCACTGGTCCCAGAGTCCTGCCCCCCTGCTCCCCCATCTCTGGGAGTCACTCAGACCTGGAAAGGGGTTGCATGGATGGGTGGGCAGGGAGGTTTTTAAGCCAGACACCAAGGAGCGCCCCCACCCCGCCACCCCACGTTGGGAAACAGGATGAGACTGGGCAGTCTATCTAGAGAACATCATCCCACTCCTCTCGCCACCCCTAATTAAGCGCTGAGGAGTCCATCCCAGAAGCGGACACCCCTCCCAGAAGCAGCAGCCGCGAACTGGCCGGGGTGCTTCTGGGCACAAGGTGCAGTTGCCAGGCCACCCCCTCCCCAGTTAAGCGTGAATGCGAGCTGCTCACCTCCACTGCAGGTTGCGAGGGCTCCCCGGGACGTGGCTGCGTCACCGGAGCCCCCGAGCTGCAGCTCCGGACGCTGGACCTCAGGACCAGCCGCAGCATCCGGGACACTGGCTGAGCCGCCATGAAGCCTGTCGGCCCGGGCGAGATTCCACTGGGTAGCCACCTTCAGCAGCACGATAGCCCGGGACTCACCGCCTAGTCCTCGCGGCGGGGGCGAGGCGGGGCGGGGGCGGGGGCGGGGCCCGCGCAGCCAATCGGTGAGGGCGCCTTGCCGCGCCGCGCTGCCTCCTGGGAGTTGTAGTCCTCTCCCTCTGCTCCTTTCCCTAGAGGGTAAGCGTTCTAGGGCTCAGAAAGTACAAGTTCAGACTCAGCCAAAGATTTTGAGTCTTTTCCTACAGGCAGCTCTGGACTTTGCGCCAGTCACACCAGCACCTAAGAGCTTTAGGGACAGCTAAATGAAATTAAGGAGGTGCCAAAATAGTAGGTTATCAAGAGAAGTAATATTTTAATGCAATATTTTAAAAAGTCAGAATCAGTGCAAAAAAAAAATCCATAATGAACAAAATATCAACATCTTATGTAAAAACAATATCTGATCCTGTATGTTTATGACTTATCTAACTCCCTTCACTGTAGTCTAGGCCATGGTTGTAGGATGGGCATAGATTCTCTCCTTGTATCTCCCTCCGTCAAGATACACTTCTCCAGGGACTTCCCTGGCAGTCCAGTGGTTAAGACTCTGCCCTTACACCTCAGGGGACACTGGTTTGATCCCTGGTTGGGGAACTAAGATCCCATATGCTGTGGGGTGTGGCCCCCCAAAAAGATTTTTTAATTTTTAAAAAAGATACATTTCTGGGCTTCCTAGGTGGCGCAGTGGTTAAGAATCCGCCTGCCAATGCAGGGGACACAGGTTCGATCCCTGCTCCAGGAAGATCCCACATGCCACGGAGCAACTAAACCCGTGTGCCAAAAAAAAAAAAAAAAAGATACATTTCTCCAACCATGCCCCCAAAGGACACTGACAATTTTGGCCTCTCTATTTTAAAAACTATGTAGCAATAAGTCATAAAATGAGTGGACATCACCTTTGGAATGCTTGCTACATACCAAACACCATGCTAAGCATCACTTAATACTTACAGCAATCCTACAGTTACTAGAATGTCAACGTTGCAACTTAGGAAACAGAAGCTTAGAGAGGTTAGGCAATTTTTCCAAAGTCACCTATCAACAGTGGTTTAAACCCAGGACAATATGATTCCTAAAGTCAAGATTCAGTATGTATCGGGAATTGTGCCAGAGGTGGGGGGGGGGGTCCCTTTCTCTCTCTCAAAAACAAAGAACCAGAGTCTTTAAGATTTTTCACGAAATGCAAACTCAGTAATGAATTTATGTACTAAGAATCTTTACGCTCAAATAGGTCTATGTATTGTAGTCAAAACTATCACCGTGGAATTGCAAGAACCAAGCACAATAACATTGTGGGAAACTCATCTTTATTTTGAAGCTAAAATCACCCAGCTGTTCTGAAAGTCTCATTGCATTTGTACAAATCAGTTGTAGTCAGTTGTTTTCTCCTTTCCACTAGTCTATCAATTCTTCAAGACCAGGAACTATATCCTTATTTCCTAGTATACACTTGGCAGCTAGTATGCTTCAGTTAAAGTTCAGACAATAGGTGCAGGGGGTGAGGGTGTGTCTGGATACATTTGAAACAGTGGGACAGGCCTGACGGAAGTCTATTTGCAAAGGGCCTGAGGACCCATGGAGGACTGTTCAAGCTCTGTCCACAGCTAAGTTTGATGCCTGTCTTCCCTCTTCCACCCCAGCCCCCCAAACAAAGGACCCGGGACAAAACTTGGAAGCAACCAAGATGTCCTTCAGTAGGTAAATGGGTTAATAAACTGTGGCACATCTAGACAGTGCAATGTGATTTCAGTGCTAAAAAGAAATGAGCTATCAAGCCATGAAAAGACATAGAGAAAACTTAAATGCATACTACTAAGTGAAAGAAGACAGACTGAAAAGGCTACGTACTATATGATTCCAATTATATGACATTCTGGAAAAGGCAAAACTATGGAGGCAAGAAAAAGATCAGTGGTTGCCAGAGGACAGATGACCAAGTGGAGCACAGAGGATTTTTAGGACAGTGAAGCTATTCTCTATAATACCACAATGATGGTACTGATCAGTATTCATTTGTCCAAACACATAGAATGTACACCACCAGGAATTAAGCCAATTGTAAACGATGAACTTTGGGTACTTGTGTTGTGTGTAGCTTCATCAGTTGTAACAAATGTACCACCCTGGTGGGGGATATTGATAGTGGAGAAGGATATGCATGTGTGGAGGCAGGGAATAGACCGGGACGTTGACATCTACCAAATGCTTGGATGGCATCACCCAGGCACCCTTGTTTCTGGTTTCCAGGTGGATCTGGCTAGTAGGAGGCACAGGCAGGAGATCAGAGAGCAGGAGGAGAGAGAAGTCAGAGTATTTATTCCTCCTGCCTGTTTTGCCATTGTTTGGCACTGACTGTGCTTTTCTACAACTATACTTGCTGTTACGTGGCCCTTCTACCATGAGTCCGGCTCTCACCAGGTCCAACACCACCATTTCTAGCCATTGTCCATACAGGCTGGGGTGGGGTTGGCTTTCCTCTGTTGATGCTCACGGATGCCTCAACATCCGTGGGCACTCTAACTCTGCCCACGCCTCAAAAATGGTCCCTTCAAAAGTCCCAAGTGTGCTGTCTGTTTCTTGCTGGTTCCATGACTGATAAAGGATCTAAGGATTCTCCCTCTGGTAGTACCTTAGATTCACCCTTGTCGATAGTGGAAATTACAACAGAGTGATATAGTTTATTTACCTATATGCCTTCTGCAATATAAGCCCTTTGAGGACTGGTGCCAAATTTAAGTCATCTTTCATCACAGCATCTAGCATGGTGTTTAAGGCACAGTAACTTCCCAATAAATGTGCATTAAATAGTACATTCTATATCCTTGACTTGCCTTTCCAGTGAGGTGGCTGTATAGTCAGGATGGGCTAGATTGTGCTGTTATAACAAACAACCCCAACATCTCAATGGCTGAAAACCACAAATATTTCTCATGTGTGTTACATGTCCAGGAAGGGTTAGCTGGGAATTGTTTCCCATCAGTGTTGTCCTCCTCTGAGCCCCAGGATGATGGGGCAGCTAATATTCACATAGAATGTTAGTGATTACCAAGAGGAAAGGAGTGTGCAAAAGAGCAAACTGGCACTTAGAGCTTCTTTCTGGAAATGCCACACATCACTCTGCTCCAAGCAAGTCACATGACCACATCTAATTTCAAAGGGAAGAGAAACTTAGCCCCCTGGCAGAGAAGGGAAGCAGATATTGGTGAACAGTAAAAATCTTACCAAGGGAACAAACTTCCTCTTGTGCTTTAATGTATCATCCAGGCTCTTCCCTTTATTCATCCCTTTATTCAGTATGCACTGCATACTGAAACCAGCCATGGTGGTTTTATGTGTTTGCACATGTCACCATAGTCCCAGAGCCATGAAGTGCTGACTCCAGCATCCAGTTGTCTGTCATCAGCAAAATTAGAAGGAAGAGAGTTTGTAACGTCTTTAATTCAGTGGTTCTCAGTGTGGGTTTCCGAGGTCAAATGTTTTCATAATAACACTAAGATACTATCTGCCTTTTCCACTCTCATGCTCCTATGACTGTACAGAGGAATTTTACATAGGCTATCGGAATGTGATTTCAAAACAGACTGAATACAAAAGCAGATATGAGGACCCAGCTGCCTTCTATGAAGCTCAGCATCAAAGAGATTTGTGAAAATGCAACACAATGCCACCTTTCTCCCTAATTTTTGGAAAATATAATTATTTTATTAAAAGTGTTTTTAATAGGTATTGACTTTGTTAATTTTAAATGAGTTAAACATTTAAAAATTTCTCAATTTCTAATATAATAAATATAAATTTAACAAATAGTAAATATATATTAGATAGACACACACAAGCAAAACTTCTGTGGGGTCGTTGGTACTTTTAAAGAGTAGAAAAGGTTCTTAATAAAAAGTTTAAGAATTGCTGTCTTCATATATACTGCCTCATCTTTTGCAGACCCAGAGGCATCCTAATAGTGCTTTATAATTGCTCTCTGATCACTTTATCTTCCCTAAACCATAAAATAAAACAAAACATAAACTCATGTCAATTCTCTTATTTCCCTGGGCTCCTGGTGGCCTGCTTGTTTTGTTAAGGGGTTTGTGGTGGAATGATGATTTCAGGAAGTCCTCCCTAGCAGCCCAGGTTCAATGCCGGAGCCCCACACTGGGAACCAACCCCACATTTCAGGTCTAACCTCTGCCAGGTAGTCACTTTCTACTAGTTTAGTTCCGGTTCCTCATCAGTGAGAAATCATAAACGGGTCTTCAGTTTTGTTGTGATTAAATCATATAGTGCATAAGCAAGTGCTCTATTGTGTTTATGATACTGTCTGGGAGCAAGGAATGCCTTACGAGTGTCACCAAAACCATCCTTGCCCCACATGAAAGAGATTAGATTGATTCCTTTGGGGTCATTAAGCCTCTAGCAGAGCTTTTATTAGAATTAAGTAACCCCCATGAGGGATATGTGGGTCCATTATAAACCATGAATACCTCAAATCAAATTAGCTTAACTACTTTCCAAGAGTAGGTAACTGAGAGTAATAGCGGGAAATGAGGTAAGTATAATAATGAGTTGGGAAGATTGAGAAGGGATTGCAAAGAAGGATGGGTTCTGATAGCACCCCGACTACCAGGGAGCCCTGAGACTTTCAGCACGTGGGAGAAGAGGAGGGCATGGGAGGGCCCTGAGAACCTTCTTCGGAGACTTCCCACACCTTTCGTAGACCGGCCCTTCATCCCTATTGTGAAATCACTTTGAATTGTTTCTCCTCCTAATCTCTTTCTGAGTGTATGGTGGTTTAAAATCGGTCCACAAATTCTTAACTATTCCTCACTTCAAAAGGTGGAGCCTAGTTCCCCTCCCCTTAAATGTGGGCTGAATTTAGGAGAATTAGCAAATGGAATGTGGCTAATGAGATGGTATTAGGCTTCTGGGGGGTAGTTTGTGACAGACAAGTGGCTTCCTCCTCGCTCTCTCTTGAATCACTCACTCTGGGAGAATCCAGTTACCATGTTGTGAGTAGCTCTTTGGAAAGGCCCACAAGACCAGGAACAGAGACCTCCTGCTGACAGCCAGTGGGAAACGGAGGCCTCCAGCCAATAGCCATGTGAGTGAGCCATCTTGGGCTCGGACCCTCCACCCCCAGCCAAAGCCTGACTGCAGCTCTTGTGGGTATCTTGACTGCAATCTCATGGTATACCCAAGCCAGAACCACACCACTGGCCACTGCCAGAGTCCTGATCATCAGAAACTATGTGAGAAAATGTTTGTTTTAAGCCACTACATTTGGGATAACTTGTTACACAGCGATGGATAATTAATACAGTATGTGCATTCCTCCTGTATGTTACTATTTCTTTAAAGATATTGCCTGGCCCCATTACAGGAAAGGGATGCTCTCTGATATCTGTATTAATGGACTTCTGGGTTGTTTGTTCTCCTTTTGCCCCACCCTTACCTGGGATCATTTTCCACCTCTCTTTGCCCTGCTCTCTGCTCTAAGAGGTTGTTTCCACGGACTCCCTTGCCCTCAGGCTTCTGTTTGTTTTCCATCCATGGAAAACACTGGTAGGGGAGCGGAAGGCATGACAAGAGAGAGGTCTGGACGTCTACTCTTCTTACTCTAATTTCCTTCCCACCAGTCTAGGGAGGCAAGAGATGATATTACGCATGACTTTATTTTACCCAGACCTGCAGAGTTGAATTTCACTGTGTTAAGGTCCATGCATTTCAAAGAAAATCAACTACCCCTTGGTTCTTCCTTTGAACTGGAAAACAGCCTGTAATTCCCCAAAGACAATCAAATTCCCTTACTCAAGCCTGATTCCTCTGCAAGCAAAATCAAGTCCCACTGTCTGGATTATGTGATTGCTGTTTATTAAATTAAGTTGGGGTAATTATCAGGGTGGAGAAGTGAAACAAGGAGTACCAAAGGCTGACATTTCTGGAAACACCTCAGAAGGTCTTCCTACTCGTTTGGGACACAGCCAAGATTGCCTGGGCTAAGAACACTGCATGTGACATACTTCCTCCTAGAGCAGTTAGGGAGGGGCAAGCCTCTGTGAACAAGGCAGGTGCTTGACTGGGAAGAGCCCTGGCTTGGCAGCAGGGTGATCTGGCTGCCAGTCCGCACTTGCTGCAAGTTCGCTGCCAAACCATGGGCAAATAACTCCTAGGGTTTTCTCACGTGTCAAAAGGAAACTTGCTTATCTTATCTACTTCGCAGGATGGTAGTTGTGAAAAATCAATTAAATAGGATTTTGCTGGATTATTAAATATAAGATGAGGCACAAAGAGGTTAAGGAACTAGCCAAAGAACACATGGCTAGTAAATAGTGAAGCTGGGATTTGAACCGAGGAAGTCTGGCTCTAGAATCCACACTCTTAAGTACTATGTGTTGATGGCCTTGATCCTGACCACACCCCTCAAATAGTCCCTTCAGTTAATTCCCTGAGTATCTCTATAAAGCTCTCACCTCTTTCCTGCTATAATTCTGTACTATAGTCTATTGTCTTTCACAATCTTACAAAAGATCCAAAAGGGAAATGGTGAAGCTAATTTTGAGTTAAAAGAACTTTATATGTTATATCAAAGCCAAATTCCAAGTAAAGAAAGTCTATTAATTATAAACGAAAAACATATCAGTCCCTAGCTCTTTTCTAAATATTATGAAGCTAATGTGAATGAAAATAGAAGTCCAAAATCTCTCATCTGAAAGTCTAGGGGCCAGATAGAATTTGAAATTTAGGAATCTTTCAGAGTTTTGAAAAATTTTATTTAGTATATTATACACACTGTATGTATATGGAAAAGTGTATGAATGTACTACATAACACAGGGTCTAGGGAAGACTTCAGGAATCAAACAATTTTTCTTCAAGAAAACAGACATTCATACGAAGTGTTATAGATAATGGTTATAAGTAGTTCATGTCAGTAGGTCATGCTTTGTTGACAAATGAAGCATGGAAAAACTTTATTTTTCAGAAGCAGTTTGGTTTTTGGAATTAGAGATAAAGGACTGTGGACATGAGGTAATACAGAATCAGGCCAAGGGTAATAAACCTAATAAACTTTCATCAAAGAGAGAAGTATACACATCCCCCTTCTAGTTTTAGTTACTTCCTCAGGGAGAAAGATGGAGATTTCAGCTCTGTTCCCTCCCCATGTCAAGATGAAAGAAATTTTTTATTTTTTCCCTTGAGGTTTGGTAGACTGGGGCGGTCCTTATGCTGTGAAATGCTGACCCTAAGAAAGAAATCAGAGTTTTTGCTTTTGGGGGTGGGGATAGCTTCTATTTGCACCTCCAGATCCCATCTCCATCTTCTCCACCTTGCTCTGGGCCTCAGAAGGCTGACCTGTAGAGGCAACCTGTGCTCTCTGGCTTCTGACCAAGCTTGTCCAGCAGGGAGTCCTGGCAGGAGATCAGACAGGGGAAGGGTGGTGGTTGGGTACTAGTCCCTCATCTCCTAAGTGGCTGCCCTGGGATGCCCATGTCCTTCAACTGCAGTCACAGCCTCTGTCAAGGTGTCCTTCCCACATGGCTCTCTCCTTCCTGGGGTCCATTATCTGTTCCCCTCTCCTTGCTCCTTCAGGCCTAGGTTACCGCCCCTTCCAACACACACACACACACACACACAGAGTCACCAGCTCCAGGATACTGCACTTTCCCATGGGATTTCCCTATACCTTTATGTTTATGATTTCCTTTCCCCATTTCTCAGCATTGAAACTTCATAAATATGCATGCTTCTTCCCTGTGTGTTGTTATCCATGGGTCCATTTTTTGAGACACAAGAAGGGCCCCCAGAAATGTGTGAGGGGGCTGGTGATCAGGCAAAGATATCAAGGGCAAGGTCATCCAGGGCAGACCCAATATGACAGGTGTCTGATCGTTCAGTTCACGTCCTATGACCCCCACAGGAATCACTCTTCCTAAGAGATGACCCTTTTGTTGTCTGGCTTTTCATCCTTTGGCTGTCTTTCCCTCCCTGAGAGTGTGTGTATTCAGAAGCCATGGATGTGCTCTCACAGTTCTGCCTCTGCAGTATACTGGAAGGGAGACCTTATTCTGGGCAACTGGAGATTGTTCACGGGACTCACCACTCTACCAGCTTTTGGCACTGCCAGCATCTTCCAGCCCTCCCTGTTTTACTCTTTCCCCAACCATAGCTTGTTTTTCGTCTACCCTTGACCTTTGGGGAAAGGGATGAGAGTAGAGAGAGAAAGAGGAGTAGCCGATGCCTGCTGGTTCATCTGACTTCCATGCTTGCTTCGAGGCTGTGCTGTCACAGTCGCACAGCCAGCCATTTCTCGATTCACTGCTCACCTTTAGGGCAAACTTTTCCCCAGCTCCTAGCATACAGTGCGTGATCAATTATGGTGCAGCACAGGCAAGAAAAGAAAGGTCAAGTCATCGGGTTTTCTACTGTAGCATAGAGTATACAGAGCTCAGTCATAGGGAGGAAAAATGAGGGAAGATGACCTAAGAAGTGTGGGAATGACCATGTCCCTTCCGGTGCTTCTGCAGCAAAGGGTCAAAGGGCAGAGCATTGCCATCGCATCTGCACCTCTCCCTCCTCCTGTCTCAATTCCAAGAAGAGAATGTGAGGCTAGGAAAAGTTTTATCTACAACCCAGATCAGACCTCTCCCAACTCTGCAAGAACTAATCTCCTGCTGGCACACTGCACTTCTCCTCTGGATTACGCTAAAATCACCACCTCACGCCTGCCTTTAATTACACTTCAAAAGGCCCCCCCCCCCCCAATACCTTAGCCATGTGACTTGGTGAAGGGGTCGTGGGCGGCTTGGTGTGGCAGACACCAGGCTGATGCCCCAGCCCACACTCTCAAGAGCCTCCAGTGTTCCCAGTAGCTGTATTTTCAGGCCCAGTGTAGAAATGCTTCCCACCTGGATCCTGAGGTTTTTCTCAGATGCCAGAGGAGCTTACTTGGCAAGGGTGAGGGGGACACCCCCAGAGGCAACCTTCACCTAGTGGGGCAGAGGAGGCAGTAGATCCATGACCAGGGGAACCATCCTGAGGCCTGGTTCACACAGCTCCCCAGGCAGGCCCCAGAAGGACTGCACCGCAGTTGTGCATGGCGGTCTTACCCATTAGTGCCCCCGGTCCTGCCTTTTCTCCCTTCCCTGCCTGCCTTACCCTACGTAACTGTGCTTCCAGGGTTCACCTCCCAAATAAACTACCTGTACCCAAGTAGCTGTCCAGGGTCTGTTTTTGGAGAAATCTAAGCTAAGACAGCTGGGAAGGAAAAAAAAAATTTACAGTTGCTCTCTCCTCCTCTTACTTACCTCTCATTTACTCTCCCACCCCACTGAGAGCGGGCTCTGTCCCTGCCACTGTGAAACTCCAGATCTTGCCAAATCCAGTGATTCTGTCCTATCACACTTGACCTCTTGGTAGCAGTCAACCGACCATTTCCTCCTTGGAGCAAGCTCCTCTCCTGGCTTCTGGGACAGCCTTCTCTCCTATTTTCCTTTTACCACTGAGCTTTCTGTCATGGTCTCATTCAAAGATGCCATTTCCCCCCCCTACTTCCCACTTAGGCATCCACATTCCCCAAAGTCCCTCCTTAGCCTCTCCTATTCTCACTCCTTGCACTGGCTGGGAGGCCACCAACGTCACCAGCTTCCAGTCCAACAAACGCCAGCGATGCCCCCACCCACGCATCCCACCCAGGCCTCTGTGTTGAGCCCCCTCCTATGCAAACCTGCCTACTGGATGGAACCTCTTCAATGTTCCATGGATCCTCAGGCAGGCAGGCCCCCGACTGAAGTCTTTGTGGTGCTACATTTTCCCCCTAAGAAATTTGGCAGAGAAGGTAGAAGAGGGGCAGGAGTGTGAAGAGGTGGGGTGGACAAGGTTATGATCGTCTCTACCTTGGGAAACACTCTAAGCAAAATGAAAGGTGAATGGAAAAAAACAAAAGAAAGGTGGCAAAGATACAGGAGAAGCTGAGTTTCTGAGAAGGCAGAGAGGGAAGACTAGAAGGAAGAAGGAAGAAAGGTTCAGGGTCAGAAATACTTGCAGGTGCCAGGGAAAAACGCTGATGGCATCCTTGCTAGTTGGCCTGTTTCCTCCTTGAACCAGGAGGCAAGATCATTTGTGGGGAGGTGGAGTGAAATGGAGGATTTGAAAGTAGAGGTAAATTTTGGAATGGGGCATGAGTTAGGGTGAAACAATGGAAAGCACAACACACACTGGCTTTAAGAAAACAAGGAGGAGATTACTGACTGATACAACCTGACAGTCTAAAGGCAGACTTGGATGCAGGCATCCTTTGGCCCAGAGGTTCAGGATTCCATCTGACTCCTGTGATTCTTTTGTCCCTGCTGCCCCTCATGTTTCAGCAGTAATAGACACACTTTCACTGCAACACCCAGAGGGAGGTGGTCTCCTCTGGGGCTCCTACAGAAGACATGGGAAACTTATTTCCCAGAAGCCCCTACAATTGTCTCCTGGTGTCTCATTGGCCCAAGTTGAGTGGTGGGCTCATCCATGAGGAACCAATCACTGTGGCCAGAGAAACGGGAGAGCTGATTGGCTGAAGCCCATCCGGGTCCACCCCTGGAAATGCAAAGGAAGTCAAACCCACCCAAACAAGATTATTAAGGATGGGGAGGGGCACTGCCTCAAGGGAAAATTTGGGTGCTTTTGGGAGGAAATTGTTGAAGGGGAAGGGAAGAAGCATGTCCAACATAGCTTGTTTCTGAGAAAAACGTGAGAAGCAACTGGTGAAACGTTTGTCAAGGTGATAGGGATAGAGTAAGATAATTAAATAGTCAGTTTAGAAATCCCACTAGGGGGTTAAGGACAGAAAGGGAATTTTAAAGGAGCTTGGGAGACTGTTGTAACCTAATGACCACTCAAGAAAAGAATCCAGTAACCTAGCAACAATCTGCACTACCTTGAAGGAAGACCAGGTGCATCCAAGCGCCAGACACTCTCAAGCCACAAACCCGGATAGTTAAAATACAGGACAATAGACATGGGGTCCGAATCTTGTTACATGAAGTCAGAGAGTTAATAGTCCTTGAAGAGTAGCATTTCTACATGTAGCCAAAGCAGAACTATAGGTGAAAGGGGACATTATACTGAAACCTGAGATGAACTACCATAATTTAGTATATGTTACCAGCCTCTTGCTAATATACATGATTTAAATAGCACCCTAAAATAAATAAGTAAATAAATAGATAGATAGCACCTAGAGACACTGATGTAGAGAACAAACGTATGGACACCAAGTGGGGAAAGCGGGGAGGGTTGGCGGGGAATGAATTGGGAGATTGGGATACCAAATTGTACACTCTAAATATATGCAGTTTATTGTATATTAACTGTATCTCAATAAAAGTTCTAGAAATAAATAAATAAATAGCACCCTGACAGTCCCAGTTAAAACATATCGGGCCAGAGGAGGAACAAATGATGTAAGCCTTGATGTCTAACCAAGAATGAGGAAGAAGGCAGTCTTCTCCCCTCCCTCCTTTTTCTTTGATTATGAAGGTGTAGTCCTCTTTGTTCTTGGGGCTGCGCTCCCTTGCCTGCTCACTTCTAGCTCTCACAAGCATCTATGCTAATAAACTCAGTCTTTGCCTGCTGCTTTGCCTCGCGCTTCTGTGACTGGACAAAAGAACCTGAGCTTCAGTAAGTCCTGACACCAGGTGAGCGACTGTAATCAACAGACAGTGGGTGTGACCCTCCTGCACTGTTGGTGGGCATGTGAATTGGTACAGCCACTATGGAGAACAGTATGGAGGTTCCTTAAAAACTAAAAACAGAGCTACCATATGACCCAGCAATCCCACTCCTGGGCATATACCCAGAGAACACCATAATTCAAAAAAACATATGCACCCAGTGTTCATAGCGGCACTATTCACAACAGCCAGGACGTGGACGCAACCTAAATGTCCATCAACAGAGGAATGGATAAAGAAGATGTGGTACATATATACAATGGAATATTAATCAGCCATAAAAAGGAATGAAATTGGGTCATTTGTAGAGACATGGATGGACCTAGAGAATGTCATACAGAGTGAAGTAAGAGAGAGAAAAACAAATATCATATAATAATGCATATATGTGGAATCTAGAAAAATGGTATAGATGATCCTATTTGCAAAACAGAAATAGAGACACAGACGTAACAAATGAATGGATACCAAGGGGGAAGGGGATGGGGTGGAAGGAATTGGGAGACTGGGATTGACACATATACATTATTGATACTATATATAAAATAGACAACTGATGGGCACATACTGTACAGCACAGGGAACTGTAACTAATGCACTGTGGTGACCTAAATGGGAGGGAAGTCCAAAAAGGAGGGGATATCTGCATGTGTGTGGCTGATTCATTTTGTTGTGCAATGGGGGCTTACACAACATTGTAAAGCAACCATGCTCCAATAAAAATTAATTAAAAAAAAAAAAAACAGTGTGTTCTAGTCCCCTCCTTGTCAGGAATTGTGCGTTCCAGTCTCAATCTGAGGTGGTGGGTTCAAGTCCCAGCCCATAGGTTCGAGTCCCACCTGAGAAGGAGTGCAGTTTCAAAGGTGTGCTGTGCTCAGGTGGGGTTCTGATGTGTGTGGAAAAGAGAAATCTGCAGTGGCTTCATGCCCCTTGGTTTTATGCTTGTCTGCAGCAGCCTGGTGGTAGGAGGGGAGAAAGTGAACAGCAAGATTGATCCAAAGTTGGAGGCCTGCCAGGTACCTGTAAGGACAACTGGGCAAGATGTGAGCTGAGGGTAATAGTGGGCTTGAAGTGATGGATGCAGGGGGCAGTGAATTGGGAAGGGAGCTGCTAGATTAAGATAAAATGGAGCGGTTCAGGGACTGAACGTTCAGATGAACTCAGAGAAGGCTGGGTTGGGAGGAAGAGAAAGTGCCACTGGGAGACAGCCAGAGAGATGCAGTGAGCAAGAGAGAGAAAGCTAGCAAGAACGGATGAGTGTGAAATATTGGCATTTAAAATTCAGAGGGAGACAGTGATGGGAAGCGGTTTCCCGGGTTCTGTTTTCTCAATGAAGACACCATGACACACATATGATAGGTCATAGTGGGCTTGATAGAACCACTGTACACATGTAAAAACCCACACCAGCCTCAGGAATCTGAGACATGTCACCAAGGTTTCATCTGCCTGGGTATCCTGTCTCCCAAAGGTCAGTCCAGCTGGGGTCTTTGGGCAGAAGGGCCACTGGGGGGCTACTAGCCATCCCCTGTCTCCAAAATTGTCTATATACCTCTGAGACCACCTCACGGTTTTCCTTCAGCCACGAGCTCTAGAAGAGTTTGTTTTGTTTTGTTGTTATTGTTATTTTGCCCTTTTCTTCCAGGATGGGTCAGGTCACCTTGGCTCTTGAGATAGAAATGAATGGAAAGGAAGGATGCTAGGAATAGGACACATTGTATGTTCTTTTTTATTTTTTTAATCAAACACATACTCTGGGCTAAGGAGATGTGCACAGAATTTCTATAGGATGAGCAGGAAGAAGGAGACTTAGATAGGATCTAAAGTTCTAGTTGACTGGCTTGACCACTGACGTTCTCTGTGAATTAAATCCAATTATTTAAATATACAGACCCTTGGTTTCTACATATACACAATGAGCTTAATTATGGCTTTATACCAGCGGTCAGCAAACTTTCTCTGTAAAGGACCAGAGAGTAAACAGTTTAGGTTTGGTGGGTCACTCAGTCTCTGTTGCACCCACTCTGCTGCAGTAGCAGGAAAGCCGCCTCAGACAATATGTCAACCAACAAGTGTGGTTGTGTCCCAATAGGACTCCATTTACAAAACAGGCAGCCGCAGACTAATTATAAAATGCAAAACTATAAAACTCTAGAAGATAATATAGGAGAAAACCTAGATGGCCTTGGGTATGGTGATGACTTCTTAGATACAACATCAAAGACATGACCCATGAAAACACAGACTTTGTTAAAATTAAAAATTTCTGCCTTGTGGAAAACAACGTCAAGAGAATGAGAAGATCAGCCACAGACTGGGAGAAAATATTTGCAAAAGACACATCTGATAAAGGACTGTTATCCAAAATATACAAAGAACTTTTAAAACTCAACAGTAAGAACACACACAACCCAACTTAAAAAATGGGCCAAAGAGTTTAACGGACACCTCATCAAAGAAGATATACAGATGGCAATAAGCATATGAAAAGATGTTCCACATCATATGTCATCAGGGAAATGAAAATGAAAACAATAATGAGATTTCTCTCCACACCTATTAGAATGGCCAAAGTTCAAAACAATGACAGCATCAAATGCTGATGAGGATGTGCAGCAACAGGTATTCTCATTCACTGATGGCAGGAATGCAAAATGGTACAGCCACTTTGGAAGACAGTTTGTTGGTTCCTTACAAAACTAAAAACATTCTTATTATACGATCCAGCAATTGTGCTCCTTGGCATTTACCAAAGGAGTCAAAAACTTATGTGCACACAAAAGCCTGCACACAGATATTTCTAGCAGCTTTACTCATAATTGCCAACAAAACTTGGAAGCAACCAAGATGTCCTTCAGTAGGTGAATGAATAAACTGTGGTCTATCCATACAATGGAATATTATTCAGTGCTAAAAAGAAATGAGCTATCAAGCCATGAAAGATATGGAAGAACCCTAAGTACATGTCACAAAGTGAAAGAAGCCAACCTGCAAAGGCTACATGTTGTATGATTCTAAGTATAGGACATTCTGGAAGAGGCAAAATCATGGAGACTGTAAAAAATTAGTTGCCAGGGGTTTGAGGAAGGATGAACAGGTGGAGCGCAGATATCTTTAGGGCAATGAAAAGACTCTGATACCATAATGATGGATATGTGTCATTGTGCATTTGTCCAAACCCATGGAACGTATAACACCAATAACAAACCCTAAGGTAAACTATGGACTCTGGGTAATTATGATGGGTCAAGGCAGCACTCTGATGGGAGATAGTGATGATGGGGAGGCTGTGCATGTGTGGGCACAGGGGAAATCGCTGTACCTTCCCCTGAATTTTGCTGTGAACCTAAAAATGCTCTAAAAAATTAAAGTCTTAATAAAATTAAAAAAAAAAAAAACAGGCAGCAGGCAGAATCTGACTCCTTGAAGTATAAAAAGGGCTATGGGGGAGCATTTAACCTGTTTCTTGGGTCCCTTTGACCTAGCTTTGGCCACTAATGGGGACTCATCACCCCTGTAGTCTAAACCAACCTCTTACCTAAGATGTTTCTGGGAGGCCCAGTGGCCGTCCCAAAGATGCTAATTTATACAACTGACACTACTTCTTTTCTCTGCTCATCTCCCCTCCACCTACCACTACCACTACCTTTACTTTGTTAGTAACTAAGGCCTGCTCTGCCAGGTGAAAGACCCTAAGCCTTTAGATGCCAAGCCCCCACCCATGCCCAGTACAACCCTGTACTACCGGATGGTGGCATCGAGTGCTGTCAAAAACTACACAAACTCCACTATGTTCATAGCAAATAGGGTTGAAAGCTTCTCATGTTGTTAACATCTAATAGAGGGCTATTAGAAAGAAAACATAAACTGGTGACCATTTAGGCGTGATGTAATGGGGAGAGAGATTAAATGTGGGGGTGGCATGTGGGTAAGGCTGATGTATTAGAGTACTTATTGCTAGCTACTAGAATTAACTTTTACTGTCAAGCCACTAAAAAGTCATTCATTGATTTTTCATCGACATCACAGTTTGATGCATACTGGGTCTTCTCAGGTGTGATGCAAATCTTGAATGACTCCACACAGTCATTCAAGGACCCAGTCTTCTTACATCATAGGACTCCACCATCTTTTAGGAATTTCCCTTTCTCTGCATTCAATCAAAGCTGGAAAAGGATGGGAGAAGGGGGCATAGAGAATTTTTTACAGAGACCTTATGGGTCAAGCCTAAAGATAGCGGTATCACTTCCATTTATGTTTCCTTGGCCAGCCAATTCATATGGCCAAACTTAGCTGCAAAGGAGGTAGGGAAATGTAGTCAAACTGTGGTCCAGACAAAGAAGAAAGAGGTCTGTTAAACATATAGGAAGACTATGATAGCTGGGGACAAACTGAGTGACAGACGTTGCTCTCTACTCAGAATTTCTTTCCCAGTTGACAATTGAGTCTGTGTTCCTGTTGGGACACAATTCTCTATGGGTCTCATCTTCTGAGCAGAGAAACTGGCAGCACTCTGGGCTATCTTTTCATGGAGGTCTTATAGATCCTTGGAAGATGGAAACAGTCTAGAGCAGAGGGCACATTTATTTGATGTCCAGGATTAAAAACATACTGTCTCCTTCTGGGGCAAAGGTTAGATACATTTGCTTGCAGTCCCTTTCAAGAGTGAGGTTTCCTAAGTTTGGGGCTTCTCAGGTGTGATGCAAATCTGAATCTGTTATGTGCTCAGCATCTACCTGGGTTCAGCTCTGCACTGACCCATGGCACTTGGTGGGCAAGGAGCACAAGTGTGAACATGAAGCTCATGCTGCCTGCTGTGCTATGAAGAATAAAGTCCCTTGTTTCCAGCCAGGCATTCTGTGTCTTCTGGAAGCAACCATCAAACTGTGCCAGGCTAACTTGTCAGCTTGCAAGTAAGGTTAAATCTCAGACCCTTCGGTTTTTGAGAGTTACCTGATCAAATGTATAGTGGTCAAAATCTAGCTCATCAACCTTCTCTAGACTTATGGGATCCCAAGTAGCAAACCTGACTCAGGCTTAAGTTGAACACCCTGTGCTCAGTTAAATGAAATGACATCAGTGGTAACAGTATCAACTATGAAGCCCCTATAGGCACGTGTAACCTAATACCAAGGTCTCCACATTGTGCCACCCCAGGGCACCATTCACATCATAGTCTAGAAATATGTAACATGGCTGCTCCAACTATTGCAGTATTTTGTTGTTTCTAACACTGTCTATGGGAAAATGCATTGTTATTTTAGGTGCCACTGCGGGGGAAAAAAAAAAGCTGCCAATTAAACCATGACAAAAATGCTCTCTTTATTTTGGTCTTTTTTTTACTGCATATTTATTGAAAGAGCTCTTTGATACTTATTTAGACAGAGTTATCATCTCTCAACCTTGTATATATATATATATATATATACATATATATATAGGAAGAAAAATAACTATTCATATTCAACATTACACTAGAGAGTCTAGCCAGTACAATAAGGTAAGAAAAAAGAAAAGGCATAAAAATTTGAAAGGAAGAAATAAAACTCTCTGTTTGCTGACAACATGACTGTTTATGTAGAAAATTCCAAAGAATCTAAAATAAAAGTTACTAGTGTGTTTATCTTGGTTGGACGATACAAGGTGAATATAGAAAAGTCAATTTTATTTTCATATACTACCAATGAACAATTATAAATTACAGATTAATGCCATTTGTAATAGCATCCAAAAAAGCCCATGAAATACTTGAGATAAATCAAATATATGAAAGGTTTATGCTTAAAACTATAAACACTGCTGAGAGAAATAAAAAACCTAAATAAATGGAAATACTGTGTTCATGGATTGGAAGACTCAGTATTGTCAAGATATCAATTCTCTTCAAACTGATCTATAAGTTCAACACAATCCCCAAATTCCAAAGTTCTAGAAGGTTTTGTTTTTTCTTGTAGAAAAGGAAAAGTTGATTCTAAAATTCATAAGGAAGAGCAAACTGACAAGAATAGCCAAAATAATTTTGAAAAACAAGAATGAGTTTAGAGGACTTACAACTATTTTGAGATTTAGTATAAAGCAATGTCACCAAGATAGTATGGAACTGGCCAAAGGATAGACAAAAAAATCAGTGGAACAGAAAATAGACTTACTTACATGTTCAATTGATTTTCAATAAAGTTTGAAAGGCATTTAAATGGAGAAAAAGGTTTTCAAAAAATAGTAATGAAACAATTGGACATTAACCTATACCTTGTACCATATACAAAAGTTAACTTGAAATGGAGTATAGGCCTAATTGTAAAAACCTAAAACCCATAAAACTTCTACAGAAAAAGAGGATAAAATCTTTGTTACCTTAAGTTTGGCAAAGATTTCTTAGATAAGATGCAAAGAGCCATGAGTCATAAAAAAAAAAAAAAAAAAAACCTGACAAATTGGACTTCATGAAAATTCAATATTCTGCTTTTGGAAAAACACTGTCAAGAAAATGAAAAGACAGGCCACAGAGTAAGATAATATTTGTGTAACATCTGATAAAGGATACCCAGAATATAAAGAACTCTCATAACTCAGTAAGAATATAATCCAACTAAAAATGATTTGAGCAGATATTTCTTCTAAGGAGATACACAGATAACAAATAAGTCCACAAAAAAATGCCCAACATCATTAGAAAAATGCAAGTTAAAACCACAGTGAGATACCACTACAAACTAGGAGAATGATTATACTTTTAAAAGTTGATCATACGAAGTCCTGGTGAGGAACAGAGTACCTAGAACTTTCATTCATTGCTGGTGGGAATGTAAAATGGTGCAGACATTTTATAACAAATGGCCAGTTTTCCAAAATTAAATGCAGACTCACCATAAAACCCAGCAATCCTACTCCTAAGTATTTACCCATGAGAAATAAAACTGTATATCCATACAAAAACCTATACCTAACCATTTATAGCTTTGTTCATAATTGCCAAAAATGAGAAACAATCCAAATGTTCTTCTATTGTGAATGGATAAACAAACCCTGGTGTAATCATACAACGGTATACTACTCAACAATAAAAAGAAATGAACTGCTGATAAATGCAAAAACATGATGCCAAGTGAAAGAAGCCAGGACAGAATGCTGCATGATGTCATAGAAAAGAGAAAATGATAGAGATAGAAAACAGTGATTACCAAGGGCTGGGAGTGTGGGGAGGGGATTGGATACAAAGGGGCATGAAGAAATTTTTAAAATATTCTATCTCTTGATTTCAGTGGCAGATACATGACATTATACATTTTTTTTATTATTTTTTTGGGGGTACACCAGGTTCAATCATCTGTTTTTATACACATATCCCCGTATTCCCTCCCTTCCTTGACTCCCCCCCGCCTCGAGTCCCCCCCACCCTCCCTGCCCCAGTCCTCTAAGGCATCTTCCATCCTCGAGTTGGACTCCCTTTGTTCTACAACAACTTCCCACTGACTATTTTACAGTTGGTAGTATATATATGTCTGTACTACTCTCTCGCTTCGTCTCAGTTTCCCCTTCACCCCCCGCCCCCTCCCATACCTCGAGTTCTCCAGTCCATTATACATTTTTATCAATTCACAGAACCGTATACCTACAAAGGGTGTATTTTACGATATGTAAATTATACCTCAATAAATCTGACTTAATTTTGTAAAAACTGGTTAAGGAATCTGCAATTTATTTTCCCCATGGAATCCAAGTCCTCTGAATTATTTTCAATGAGAGTTGATGTCTGAGTTTTTCCACGCTCTATCATCTTCTGGGGAATCAGCGGCTTTGGTAATATTAAGAGGGCTCCAATATTGTCTCTGGGATTTTCTTTCAAGCTGCCAATGCTCATCCGGCTCATCCTGTGCATTTTGATGCTGGTCTTTATTGATCTTACAAAAAGAGGTCAAATAAAAGGTTTGCAGACAACAACCAGGACTTGTATTTCCGGTGGCATATTGGTCAACTGCAAATCCTCTACATTTTAGTCAATAGACCGTTTTAAAACAATTTGAATGTGGACTAACGTCTAAAGTTTGTGCACAGGCAGGCAATGACAGCTATCACTGCGGCTGCCGCGTGGATAACAGCAATTCTAAGCATGTCAATTCAGAGGCATTAAAATGTGAAAAATGCTCATCTTCAAACGGACAAGATATTATCACTGGGAGAAGTCTACATGGAGAAGCTGGACTCCAAAGGCCCTTTCAAAATCCTGTCGAAGACAGGGACGTGGTGGAATATTTTTAATTTGTCTTTTTTTTTTTCAGAGAACTATGTTTTCAATTATTTTTGGTAACATGTATACACAATACAGAATCCAAACTGTAAAACAGAGAATACAGTGAAAAACAAGTTTCTCTCCAATCCCTTATTCCCAGACACCAAGTTCTCTCCTTGAGAGGGAACCACGGTTGGGGGACCCCGATGTCTGAACTGTTTGAGAAGGAGCACTCTGGCAACAAGGCAGAGACTGAAGAAGTGGGAGGAACAAAAGGCCACTTGTCAGCTAAGAAGAAGTGATAATAGTCTGGTGGTGGAGGTGCAGGAAATGAAGACAAATTCAAATAGTGGGGATATATATCATTGAGAATTGCACTTAGTTATGAACACAAGCAACCCGAGAAATAGTGACTTAAGGCTAAGATTTATATTTTTATCATATAAAAGAAGTCCGGGTGAGCATTTAAGGGCTGATGTGGCCATTCGATTATGTTATTAATGCTCAGGCCTCTTTTAGATTTCTGCTCTACCATCTTTAGAAGGTTGCCTCAAGGTAGCAAAGCAGCCAATGGTGCTCCAGCCAGCACATCCATATACCAAAGGAGAAGGAAAAAGACAGAAGGAAGGAGAGTAGTGCATGTGCTTGCTATCTCCTATTTATCCTAAATCATATCAACTCTCTGTCCTTCTGATTTTCTATCTGCTCTCTGTTTTAGCAGGCTGGCCTGTATGGGCTACATCAGTGGCTTTCTTGCCCTGGGCATTCTGATGGGTTCAGCCAATGAGATCCATGGCAGGACACCGGAATGAGAAGAGAATGAGCTCAGGATCCCCTCACCCCCACCGCCACCGATTCCCTTTCTACAAAGTCACATCTGGCTGACTGTATCTTTCTACCTGAAGGCCACTCTTCTCAAGGCAGTCTGCTCTACCTGACCCTCTCCTTACCAGTTCAGAAATAGAGATAACATCTTGGCTGATGCTAATCTTGTACTACTATTCTATTTCTCGTGATTTCTATACATTCTTCCCACACCTTTATCAATAGTCCCATTATATATAAAACCTCCTCAAGTTATCCTAATTTCTGCCAGCTGTTCCATTGTGGGATTCTGAATGATATCACAGGCTAGCTGAGTCAGCTTCTTTTAAGAAAATTTCCTAAAAGTTTCACCCAACAATTTTTACTTGTAGTTAGAAGTTAGACAGCCATCCTGTTGAAGGGAGGTAGGGATATACAGGAGGCTTATTGTTGGTGGTGGTTTTTTTGGGACTGGTCATTTGTAATGAAGAAGGAAGGCTGGATACTGAGTAGGCAGCTAGATGGTTCTATCATAGGAGGGACTAGAGGGAAAAATAAAGATGCTCTGTGAGAAACAATATCAATTTGCAATTAACCAGACTGAGGATGGAGGGACAATGCATCAATCATTGAATTTCCAGTAACAGTCACATTTTAAAGGTCACTGTCAAATTCACAGGTGACTGCCCTTGAAGGTCCCAAACTTTGAAGGTCTTTCTCTTACCCATCTTATAGAGCTTCTTGTAGAATCTGATTAAAAATAGACTTTTTTAACTCTGAAAAAAAACATGTAAACCATATGTGCAATTGTTTAACAATATTCTTTCTACACAAAGAGCTAATGCAAATAAAATCATATTATCTTTTTTTAAATCATAGCATGGTTGTTAAGAAGTTGTGTCCTGGAGCTAAACTACCTAAGTCTGAAGTCTGCTTCTACATGTACCAGCACTGTGTCCTTGAGTGAGTTACCTAGCCTCTGTGTTTGTTTCCTCGTCCATAAAGTGGGTGAGGTGGCCATGAGGATGCACTTGGCAGACCTTCTAGTTCAAGGAGCATATTGGCTGAGGGCCCCGGCTTCTGCACTTTGGAACCCACTGTGACATTTGTGACAGAGCAATTTCTCCTATGGGCTTCTCCCTGCCAGTGATGGAATACGGCAGGGATACCAAGGCAGACCCATTTCTGGAATACACTAGACTCCATCAGCTAACTTTGGCTTGAAGACAACCCCCTCCCTGAGCTCTGATGAGCTTCACTAAGACTGCTCTGCAGTCTAAGACAGTTCTACCAACCTTCCTTCTCTTTCTTCTCCACTCAGGGTTAGACCTGGGCTGTGGTCTAGTGACTCTCCCAGCCATTACCAGATCCCCTTCATTTCCTTTTCCACAGGCATTTTCCTTAATAAAATCTTGGCACATTTATTCTGGTCTTGGCATCTGCTTCTTGGAGGACCTGGACTAACACAGTGGGGATAATACTAGTTCCTACCTCTCACTGAGTTGTTGAGAAGATAAATGAGTTAATTCATTTACTGTGCTTACAATAGTGCTTGACAGATAGTAATAATTCAATCCATTTCAGTTATTAAAGACAGACCAGATCTTACATTTCTAATATTATAGATAGCAGATTAGATAACCCCCAAAACCTTCCATTATTAAATACCATAAAAGTATAATGAAATATAAAAATAGTCTTCTACCTGCATAGCTGTGTTTATAAAAAATATAAATCCTAGGGGAAAAATTGAGAGGGACCTAAAAACCAGAGCAGTAGTCTTGAGTTCACACTGCAGCAGTCCCCAGGGAATTTAATGAAGCCTTTGAACATAAAGCTGAGAATTTTCAAAGAGCTTTAGAAAAAAGGTGGGGAGTAAAAGCCAAACCATCAGCAGAGAGAGATATCAGGAAGCATGTCCATCTTCACTTGTATCTGGATAAAGGGAAAAGATCCCTCAAGACACCTGCCCTCACTGAAGGCAGAGTTTGGCATTTATACTACTCTGTAGCTGAGAACTCCCAAGTTGATAATATCTCTGACAAAGTGAATACAAGTCCTCTCTGAAAGGACAAACCCTCAGCTAAGGATTCCCAGGATTCTCTTCAATATAGCCCTGCTGAAGATGAACTCACAATCCAAAACTATAGAACAAACAAGGAAATAATCCGTCATGAGTGAGCGTTAGCAATATGAGAAGCAGGATTAGATTCCCAACAATTTAAGATAGTTACTTTAAATATTTTATAATTTCTGGCTGATACCGGCATCACATTAAATAATAGAATTTTAAAAAACATGATGGAAGATTGAGATTCAAAAAGAATCAAACAAAAATTTTAAAGACTCTCTTATCTGGGGTTCTCTAGAAAGCAGTGCCTGAGGCAAGGATTAGGATGCTGATTTTATTCAGAAGATGAAGCCTGTCAAGATGAAGGCAAGGAAGAAGAGGGGAAGTAGGGCAAGGAAAGATGTGAAGCAAGGGGTATGATGCATTACAGTGCTGGCCACTGTTTGATAAACCATGAAGAGACAGTTGGCCACTTAGCAGGCATTTTGCCTAGCACCCAGGACTTCTCTGGAAAGTTTTTAAAAAGAACACTGCTTCTGATTGGAAGGATAATTTATCTGTTCAGCTCCCTCCTGTTTCTCATTTCTTGTTGTTCAAATTCCACTCCATGGAGAGCTAACCCATAAGTGTGGCATTGTCCATCCTTTGATGCCACTCAGGAAACCAGATCCTCTGTCCAGAAGAAGAGGAGCAACTTGGTGCAGACGCGCTGGCATGTGGAATGTGAAGCAATGCAATCGCAGGCCTCCAGCCAGCCTGGTGAGCTCAGCAGAGGCAGCAGAGTACCTGCATACTAGTGTGAGCTACTGGCAGTTGGAAGACCTCTGAGAATAGAGAGGCAGTTTGACTCTGAGGGGGAACAAGGTTAGTTTCTGATGTGAAATTAGATAGTCACTGAAATTAAGAAAATCTCTGCAATGGATAGACAGAATATTGCATCAGATAAAGACGAATTTGCAGATTGGAAGAGATAAGTTATACCTCTGTGCTGTATTCTGGATAAAGAGACAAAAAAGAGGCAGGAAAGAGTAAAAAGGTCCAATCTATACCCAATAGGAATTTCAGAAGGTGAGGTTAGAGAATAAGAGGTTACATTGATAAAAAGCATGAATCCTTAGGGATAGTTTCCATGTGATATTTTTGATGTCCAGGGGCAGCTTTTGTACACAGAGAAGGTTATTTTCATTTATTTGGATTTGATTTTTAAAACTTTACTTATTGAAATTATAAATTAAAAAGCCTAGTTTTTCTTAAATTCCTAAATTCATCTTATAAGTTTTATTATTTTAAATTCAGTAAATTTTATATAAAATAGAAACAATTTTCAGGGAAACTTTAATATAAATTGGACTGATTACTTAAGGGAATTTGATTTTGAGTAATGTTAAGTAAACTTGAATAGGACAGACTAATTACCTTTAAATGCTTCCAATAATATTTGTACATTAATGTATTCAATTTTCTTTAAGACGCTGGAATGTCTAAACAACAAACTTATGGCCCAATAAGCTAATCCTTCCCACATTATTAAACAACTCTCTAATGCAAGTTCTTTTAACCACACTACCACTGTTTATAAACTAAGTCACTTACACCATTCAACTTTGAATCAAGCATTAAATTTGAGTCATGGGCCAATTTGTCATACATTTTAATATGCCAAATTCAATTATATTTTACAAGTATTTTAAATGCCAAACACAGTGATTATCTTGATTGTAACACAAAATGATTAATGCCATGGCTTCGACATACTTTGTAATTTCATATTTCTGGGGTTAACAGATACAACGCACTAAGGTTTACTGTGACTTTAAATTCCTGAGCCAATAATCATGATGACAATATGATTGTCACCTGAGGCAAGCTAGAGTTGCTTACTGAACACACACATTTGGTACAAGGATGCCAGACCCGCAGCTGCCTATGTCCAGTGTGGTCCTTCCTGCATCATGGATTGACATACTGAGTCCAGTTTTAGCAATCTCGAAATTATAGGAGACCCCAAGTCCATACCCTTTGGGTGGGGTTGATACCTCCTGTTTCAATTACACAACCACACAATACTCTTTGTAACCTCTTTCCGTTTTGATGACTTGATTTGATCATTTGAATTCTTCAGCCTCCAGCCAGGTTGCAGCTGACTTTGTTCACTCATCTCGTTACTGTCTGGCTGAACTCTATTTTTTTCCTATGTCTTTGGGCCACAAGATTTTGGCAGAATCAAGCCAATCTTTGACTGGCTTTATGATTACAACAATCATGAATGGCATAAATAAAAATAGATGCACACTGAGATGCACTGAAGTATAGAAGAACAAAGACAGAGAGAACATCTTGAAATAACCAGAGCTTTTTGTGCCAATAGCACCCCTACAAACACCGTGAACATTTGTAAAACCTGCAGGACTTTCGGTAAGAGGTGTGGCAAGCTCCAACCCCACAAAGTGGCACAGTACAAGAAGGGCAAGGATTATCCGTGTGTCCAGGGAAAGTGGCCTTATGACAGGAAGCAGAGTGGCAATGCTGGGCAGGCTAAGCTGATTTTCTGGGAAAAAGCTAAAGCTACAAACAAGATATTGTTGAGGCTGCAGATCTAAGAATTCTGCCTATTAAGAGATGCAAACATTTTGAACCGGGAGGATTTAAGAAGAGGAAGGGCCAAGTAATCCTGTTCTAAGCTTCATCTTTTGCTGTTATGATGATAATAAAATCTTGAGGTTAAGTTAAAAAAAAAAAAACAACAGAAAAATTGTCATACCACCAAAGTAGAGTGATAAAGACAGATAGCAGACTTCTAATCAACAACATTTGAATAACATCTTTGAAGCACTGAGAGAAAATAGGAATGAATCTACAATTCTATACCAGTCAAGCTATCATTCAGGAATGGGGAAACAAAAGTCATTTTCAGAAAGGCAAAGACTAAATTTATTAACAAACACTTACTGGAAAAAACTGCTAAACTACATAGATCCTTCTGTGTGCTATTTGCTATCTGAAACTCAGGAATGAAATGGATTTGCATAACATGGTGTACTTTTTGATCTCAGTATCCAAACTCATTATCCAAATCTAGGAACCAAAAAGTTCAGATAGTGTAAAAAAACTTACACTAAAGGAAGAAGGAAATTAATTCATAAAGAAAGAAGTGAGGCTCAAGAAGGAAAGATGAGCAAGGAAACAGATAAACATACAGATAAATCTAAGTGATCATTGATTGTTTAAAATAATAAAAAGTATTTTTGGAGGAATACAAAAACTATGTAAATAAAGTATATACTGATGAACATGTAAAGTGGAATAGGTGATGCGAATAAGCAAGTTCAAGGTTTGGCAAAGAGCAGGCGGAGTTTAGGAATGTTGATTGTGGTGGACACTGTTGACACCCGACCCATATTCTCTCTGTCCACCTAAGTTCACTTACAGATGGGGTAGACAGTTTAACAGGTGGCCACGTGCTGCTCAAGCACATATGACTCTCTTCTACGCCTAATGTCTTTCTCCTGCACCACAGAACTTTCTCTGACTTAAGCAGGTGTAATCTGGAAGTGCAGAGGAGTTAACACCTCCAGGGATAACTTTCAACCAACGGGGGAGTCAGCGGATAAATGCCCCAACTTCCTTATCTCTTCATAGAACAACTCTGAAACAAGTTCCACTGGGTTGTTCAGAGGATTTGAGCCCCGTTACCCATGACAATAACCTGCTTAGGGACATTTTCCAGACCAGCTTTTCTCTTTTCCCTGCCTCACTCTCCCCTTCCCCTGTTTGTGCTTCCTGATGTCACTTTCAAATGCCTGTACTCAAGGTCTGGTCCTAAGGGCAGCTTTTGGGAGAATCCAGCCTAAGACACTGATTAGTTTTAGAATTTAATTCATGTACCCTTGTTACAATTTTAAGAGTAATCACTAAAATGGTACAGACAGAATGTGTAACTTCCAAATATAGGTGAAAAGGAGAAATTAAAAAAAAAAAAGAATCTTAAGTCAATAAAGATAGGAAAGGAATGGAGGGGGAGAGAAACAAGAGACAATGTCATGTTTCATAGAATGTAAGATGATATCACTTGTAAAATACACCTAAATTTTGCACACTAAGGAAGAAGAAGGCTGCTAATTACGACTTTAAGTATATGGGTATTGTAATTTCAAAGATGTTTAAATGTGAGGGAAAATGTGTGTCTTGATGAAATTTGGTAGTGCAAAGTAAGATTTTAGAAATAAATGTAAACATTCAACAACCACAATATGAAGGGGCTAAAATCATTTAGAAGATCAGATTGTCTAGTTTATATTAAAAAAATTAGCTGTAAGGTGTTCATAAGAGACATACTTCAAGCATAAAATAAAAGGTCACATGTGAAAGAACTGAAAAAGATAACACCAGGCAAATACTGAAGAAAGCTGGTATAACTAACATGAAATGGGACAGACTTTAGAAATGCTTCTTGCTTTAAGGAGGGTTACTCCATAATGATAAATTTTCAATTCAAAAGGACGATATGATATTTCTAAATATTATACACTCAAACATAGCCTCAAAACATATAATACAAAACACTGAGAGGCTACAAGGAAAAATGTCAAATCAATAGAAGGGGATTTTTCACATATCTTAGTTTTGATGGAGCAAGAAAGAGAAAAATTAGTGTTTTGAAGCTATTAATGACATGAGTCGTGATATAATGAGCATATATTGAACCCTATCTCTCAAAGAAATATAAATTTTACTCAAATATAAATGGAACATTTATGAAAATTAGCTGCATATTAGTCCACACATCAAATCCCTACACATACTAAAAGAATCAATATGATACAAATTATATTATCTGACTACAGTACAATTAAGCTAGAAAGCAATAACAAAGATCATATAAAAATATATTTGGAAATTTGAAAATCACACTGTTAAGTAATTTGGGGGTCAAAGACAATATTGTAAGGGACATTAAAAAATATTTCAACTGAACAATAATGAAAATCTACATATCAAAACTCACAGGGTACAGCTAAAGCAGTACCTTTAGAGAAATTTATATCCTCATATGCTCAAAGACGTCTGAAAACTTATGAGTTAATTATCCAACTCAAGAAATTAGAAAGAAGGGATTTCAAAGTAATTAAATAGAGGATAATAAAGATAGGATCAGCAATTAATTGTGGTAGATTGGATAATTGGTCTCAGTTCTTTATTCTTTTGTAATAGGATTACACATCCACACCCTTTACCCACAATGGGAGGATATTGCGAGGTTATCAGGCAGAATGTACTTCCTCGCCTCATTGAAAAGGGGCCTCATCATTTAATAGGAGGAGGGAACTTAAATATGTTTGTGCAATTTAGTTTGGTTTCTTGCATGCCTAGCATTCCCAATGAGAAGACCAAGCCTCAGACAGCTGCTGGTCTGAGAAGGATAAGGCATGAACACAACCTTCAACTTGGGGTCTAGAGCCTGCACTGCAGCCTAGCCCAGCTCATGCAGCTGACTCACATATCCTTTCACAAGAAATAAATGCTTGTTGTTTAAATGCTGAGTTGTGGTTTGATAGGCAGTATTGCAGCAATAGCTAATTCATTCATGAAACAGAAAATATATAGTAGAGCATTACCAAGCATAAAATTCAATCTTCTGAAAAGACATCTATTAAAAACCTTTGTCAGATATAAATGGAGGATTGGGGGGCGGAGAGGAGTGGGACGGAGGGACAGAGAGGAGGAGAAGGAGGGGAGAGAGAGAGAAACAAATGACTAAATGATAAATAAAAGAGGAGACCCAACTATAGATGTATCCGTGAGCTTTAAAATGAAGAATGCAGTGAATAATTTTACGCCAATAAATTTGGAGACTTAAAGTAGGCAATGTCCTAGAAAAACAATTTATTGAAATCAACTGAAAGGAAACCTGGAAGATCTGAATAAGTGTATAATTACTTTTAAAATTAACTGGTAATTCAGACTTCTGATGGAGTAGATGATGGAATAAATATACTTTTCCCTATTCTATACTCAAAGGACAACTAGGAACCCTAAACATTAACTATAAAACAAACATAAGACAACTCTGAAAGGTTGAGAAAAGGCAGACCACCTAGGGACCACAAAGTAGTTTCCTGGGTTTTCTTTTTGCCTCATAAATACCAGATTTGAAGCTGAATATTCCAGAAACCAAAAAGCTAACAGGTGCAGACAAAAAAAAGTTCCAACAATACCATACTTAGCAATACTAATCAGACCACTTACCATCTTTATCTTACTCAGTCTAAAAGGTCTGCACTTAGGTTAAGGGGGACTTCATTTTTTTTCTAAGAATGATAAATGGGTTGTTTCATGTTTGAGTAATTAAAGATTCTGTTTTTATATTTTTTTCTTTCTTTTTTATTTGGCTGCACTGCGTGGCACGTGGGATCTTAGTTCCCTGACCAGGGATCAAACTTGGGCACCGGCAGTGAAAGTGCCAAGTCCTAACCACTGGAGAGCCAGGGAATACCCTACACTTTTTCTAAACGGATAGATAGATAGATAGATAGATAGATAGATAGATAGATAGATAGATATACTTTTATTCCTAGAAGGCCTTTTATATAGTTAACATCTTAAAATGACAAAAATTAAGCCATGTACAAGCCCAAGCCATGTAGAGTACAGACAGTCTCCGACTTAACCATGGTTTGACTTACAATTTACAATGGCGTGAAAGTAATGTGCATTCTACAGAAACTGAACTTCAGATTTTGAATTTTGATCTTTTCTTGGGCTTGACTTATGTGGTATGATACTCTTGTGATGCCACTGCTCCCAGTCAGCATGCTATCAACAACCATTCCGTAACAAACAACCACTGTTTTTCACTTTCAGTACATTATTCAATAAGTTGAATGAGATATTCAACACTTTGTTATAAAATAGGCTTCATGTTAGATGATTTTGCCCAACGTGGGCTAACTGAAGCGTGCTGAGCACATTTAAGTTAAGTTAGGCTAAGCTCTGATGGTCAGTAGGTTAGGTGTATTACATGTATTTTCAGTTTACGATGCGCTTCTCTGGACGTAAGACCATTGTAAGTTGAGGAAAATCTGTAGACAAAACAAATTAGAATCTCCTTCCCCTGCCTATTTCCCAAGAACCACTACTTAAATTTCTGACTTTATTTCTGGTATTTATCAATATATCATTTTAAGTAATAAAATATTCTAGACTGCTCACATTTAGAGACCTGTGTTATAAAAGTGAGAAAATGAGTGAATTTATACTTCTTTCCACGTCCCTTCTCACCTTCCCCTGTGTGACTTTATTATCCTTGTCACTTTGTCAGGGTTTACATTTTTGTTTCTTTTAAAGAAAATTACTTCTTCTGTATTCTTTCTACAGATTCTGAAAGTTGAAACCCAATCAAGTTATTTATAAGATTATGATTATTTAGCTTTTATTTGTAACAGAATCCCAAGTAGCATGATTGAACAATTGAACCCTTCGTAGAAGGAACTGCAATACTTAATCAGTGCCCCTTGAAGGGGATGGGGCCAGGCACTGAGCTTACAGACACTTTCTTTTCCTAATTAGTTAGCTTCCTTTGCTGGTTCTGGGATGTACTCAGCTCCTGCCATGTCTCTTATTTCACTCCACCTTTTTGGATTCCTTTTGTATATCCATCACTTTTAACACATAGGGTTAATGGATGGCAAACTTTCTGGGTCCTTGTACATCACCTGTGGGCTGCCCACAAGTGTGCGGATCTCTGGCTGCAGAGAATGTAAAGGACCCATGGTCCCCACTGCTGTCTCTGAGATGCGTCAGGGAGTTCATGCTGAGGCTTCCCAGACTCCACTCGGGCTTGAGGACTTTCTGGAAGCCTTTTTGAACTCTTCTAAAATTGCACTGCAGTCTAAGACAGTCCCTCTCTCTGGAGTCAGGTTAGCATTGCGGTCTGAGGCCTCACCCACCTCTTGGCCTTCTTTGTTTCTTCAGGTGTTTGCCCACATACACTCTTACACATACAATTCTGTCTTGGCATGTTTTTTACAGGACCAGAACTTGCATAACATCTTTATTTCTCCTCACATTTGATCTATGTTTTGGCACCTAGAATTCTATACCCAGCTGTTTTCTCTCTGATTTTTGAGGGCATTGTTCCATTGTCTGTTAGTATCCAGAATTGCTGATGAGGTCTTTGTTCTTGTGTCTTTGCAAAAAAATATTTTGAAATTTTCTCATTTTTCAGATACAGAAATGTCACTAGTATATACCTTAGTGTATTTTATAATTTTTTTTCTGCTTAATACTTGACGGGCTCTTTCAACTTAAAGACAGGTTCTTAGCTGTTATTTTCTTAATAATTTCCTTTCCTCTTGTCACACCCTCAGTTTCTGTTCTGTTCATCTGAGACTTCTATGAGACCATCTTGGTTTTACACTCCTGAGAACTCAGTGTTTTGGCAAAAGAGCTGGGTTTTGTTTGTTTACTGTGGTAGTTGGTTTTGGAATATGAGAAGCCCAGGGCAGGTTGTAGAACCAGAACAGAATTTGCTGGGAGAGAAACCGTGAGAGAACCACAGGAAAGCAGATACCAGGCCAGGTGTGTGTAGCTTTGGATTCTCACGAGGTAAGGCTGTGAGCTTGGAAACACACCCTTTTTGGTTATGGGGGAATTTGTTTCAGTACAAATTGTATTTTCTAAATTTATGGAGATGAGAATACATAATTGAGTGATAGGGGAAATTCACTGTGTTTGAAAGCCTTCATGCCCACCCCTTTTCAGAACTCAGTGAGCCTGAGCTCTTTGTAGGAGGAGATGGTCTGGAAAACATCAAATGTGATGATGTTTGAGCTGGCATTTGAAGCCTCCATTGCAGAATCCAGGCATAGGGATTAACTTGGCCATGCTCAAGAAAGCACCCAGTAGTTTTTTTATGAATTTATTTTTTTTTAATTTATTTTTTGTTGGCTGTATTGGGTTTTCATTGCTGTGCGTAGGCTTTCTCTAGTTGTGGCGAGCAGGGCTACTCTGAGCAGTGTGCGGGCTTCTTGCTGCAGTGGGTTCTCTTGTTGCAGAGCACAGGCTCTAGGTGCATGGGCTTCAGTTGTTGTGGCACGTGGGCTCAGTAGTTGTGGAGCACAGGCTTAGTTGCTCCGTGGCATATGGGATCTTCTCGGATCAGGGCTCGAACTCATATCCCCTGCATTGGCAGGCAGATTCTTAAGTACAGTGCCACCAGGGAAGTCCCACACCCAGTAGTTTTGGAGAGGGTTATGTTCCCCTATGTTAAGGGGGATTCACGTATAGCAGGAGATGAGGCTGGGATGGAGGACTGGGGAGTCAGATTGCAGTGGGGACGAGGGACTTACCTGAATGCCCTGCAATCAAAGTGGACTTTCTCCTGAAGGAACTCTCTGAAGGTTTTTGAACAGGGAAACACTATGACTGCCATATTTGGGTTTTATTAGGATGCTTCCAGTGGAAGGTAAATTTAGAGAGGGAGATAGGAGACTGTCCACATGAGGGAAAACCATTATTTCTGTTTCCAAGGCAGCGCCTGGGCAGCCAGTGAGGGCAGGGTGAGCAGTTAGTGATCTGTCCAGGATTTTGGTAGCTGAGAGGCTGGGATCCTGAGAATCAAGGTGGTAGGGGCAGGATGGCCCAGAGAAGAAAACTAGGAGAGTACCGCTCTGCTCCTCTGACAGAGAGAGAGAGAGAGAGAGAGAGAGAGAGAGAGAGAAGAGGCCCACTTGTGAGACACAAAGGTGCAGAAGATGGGGAAAGTGGAAGAAATACCGTAGGACTTGGCCAAGAAAACTACTCAGGGAGGACTATGGGGAGAACCCATTTGGGGCAGGAAAAGATGAACGTGTGGGAGAAGCAAGTTCCCTCGCTCTGTGGGTTGAAAGATGATCTTAGCAGCTGCCCAGCGGGTGCGGAGAAAATCAGTTTCCTTTCTGACATCTTCTCCTTTCCTTCCAGGACATCGTGTTCATCTGGTTTTCCTTCTACCCTCTGGCTACTTTGACCTAGTCTCTTTAGATGGTTAGGTGGTTCCAGTCTTCTAGACCTCTAAATGTCAGGGAACCCCCGAGGCCCAGGCCCTGGATCTCCTCTCTGTTTACTTCTACTCCTTAGATGATCTCCTCCAGCATCTTGGCTTTAAATGTCATTGGTAATGTGAGGACCTCCTATTTATAGTGTCTCTCAAACTGCCTACTTAATATCTCTACTTGGATATCCAATAGGCAGCTCAAACATAAAAGGAACAACTTTTGATTCCCCCTACATCCTCTGCTAACCTACTCCTCCCCTGTAATTCCCCATCTCATAAAATGACAATTCTCTTCATCTTGGAGTCATTCCCAGCCTGTCTTGTCATCTTTCTCTTCTGAGTCATATTCACTTCATCAGCAGATCCTGTCAGTTTTACCTGTGAATCTCTGCTCTGCCCCTGAGCACATCTTATCACTCCCAATGACGGCCACCTCCTAGCATAAGCCAATACAATGCTTCTCCTCAGAATTCCTGCAGTAGCACCCGACTCTGTTCTCCAGTGATCATGTCACTCTCCTACTCAAATACTCCCTCTGGGGATGGCTTTCCATCACATTTAGAGTAGAAACTCAATATGGCCCCCAAGGCCCCATCTGAGCTGCCCCTGGTTCCATTCTCTACTCCTCCTCCTCTCCATCAGCTCACCCAGCGACCCCCATTCTGCTGTTCCTTAAACACACCAACCATATTTCTTACCTCAGGGTCTCTTCCTGGATTGTTCTTATCCAAGATATTCTCCTGCCTCTTTTACTTCATTCAGGTCAAAGAGTCTTTCCCTTACCACTCTTGTTACCCCATTTTATTATTTTTTCGTAGCCCTAATCACTCTATGACATTATATTACATGTTTACTTTTTACTATATATTTATTGCTTCAGTGAAAATTGTCTACCACCAGCAGAACATAAGCCCAGGAGGAATTTGTTGCTCACTGATGTAGCCTCAGCACCTAGAGAAGTATTGGCCCACGGTAGGTACTTACGGAGCATTTATTCAAATAATAGAAGGAAGTATGGTTGGGCCCAAACTGGAAAGTGGCAGGGTAGAGACATCAAAGGTCAAGGGCATTGGGGAGTTGGTGAGAATATAGCTGGCACGGTTGGCCATGGATTCCAAGGCAGATATGAAGGGGAGAGGTCAGGAGCCTGGATAAACTTAGTGATGACTGGTAGGGGTGGTCAGGGACCAGTAAGTGTGTGCAGAGGGAAGAGTGGAAGAAAGGAGCTTCGTCAAAAAAGGAATGCTGAAGTTAGATAATCTGGAGAAAAGAAAATGTGAACGTATAGAGTAATTATGAATTTTTCACAACAGGATCTACTTTTTTTAACCTTCTGTAAAGAGTTTAGCACATACAAGACACTCAATCCATTGGTGAATGAGGAGACCCAGTTTCCAGGCTCTGCAGGTGCACATTTTTATCCTGGTTCCTTGTGTCTTCCAAACGCTACAACAAGAACATCCTGTTCTCATGCCGTGTTCATGTCTTAGAGTCAATGATTCCTTCTACTCATTGCCAGTCCTCCCTTCTTCTTACAGGCATTTGGGGCAATGCAAATTGGGTCCTCTGAGTTGGAGGTAGAAAAGCTTGCCTGATCTTGCCAGAAACTGGTGGATGAATCAAGACTCAGACACCTTATTGACACAACGAGTAGATTCCACAAGTGTTCCCCAAATTCTCCTCAATATCTGACACTGCAGGATTTCAGACACATACTAGTTCTAAATGCCTCTGCAGGACTTCTTTTTGAATTTGCCCTTCCAATTTCTACTGTTCCAGGCTACTTCTCCCCTCACTACTGAATAGCTTCCTCCTTCATTGACCCTACAGTTTTGCATATTGCATCAGATCAATCTTCTAGGTATTTCCTCATAACCATGACACTCTCTGCTGAGTTGTAGACTTCTTGCACCCAACACAGACCCTGGCACACAGTAGGCATGCAGTGAGAGCTTGCTGAATAGAACTGAACAGTGTTCGACACAGGGGCAGTGATGCAACAGAAGAGCTAAAAGCCTGCTCCGTGTACCTGACCATTTGCCTCCTCTCAGGCCAGTCCCAGTTCTACCTCTGGAAAGCCCTTCAACTCTCCCCTCTCCTCCCCGCCCTCCATGTTCTTTCCCAAGTGATGGGTGGAGAAAACAGGCCCAGCTTCTCAGGAAAGCAGGGTGAAGTCCTGTGCTGACAAGAGAGAATAAACATAATCCTTGGGATTTATGCTGACAACAGTGACCTTGCAAAATGCATTACCAAAAATAGAGGGAAGAGTGTTCTTGTTGTTCTGTGTGTGTGCGTGTCTGTTTCACTGCTGGCAAGATTGAACAGACTCTAAGTCAGTCAATTTCAATGATTTCAATTTCACATTACAGGAAAGAAGGCAGGGAGTCATGTTAAGAGACTAACAAATGACCTGAAATTATGGATACTTTTTTTTAAGTGGAATTTTGACTACTTCCTACTGGTCCTTATCTCTTTCTCCCTGCTGCTGGCTCTTCTCTTCCTTCCCCCTCCAATTGGGGTCCAGGCTGAAGTGGACAATGTTCAAGGAATTTCCTGGTTCTGGAAACCCATCAAGAGTAGTGCCAGGAGTCCAGACCACCAGATCCTGCATCCTCTGCACTTTTCCCAAGGTGAGGAACAGACGATTCACTGGGCAGGGCTCTCCATCCAGCCTCAGGCCTGGCCAGGCTCCAGATTTAACTTTTGGGGAATGGAAGAATCACAACATGCATTGCTGGAATTGTGCCCAGGACTGCGAAGAGAGGTATTACTAGCAGTTCTGGCCCCAGGTTGAAAAGGGAAGTAAACAAAAGCTGGGGTACAGAAATAAGCAAGTAGAATTGGGAGTAGGGGTAGTTTCTCCCATTAGAACTATTGTGCCAAAATTTGGACTGTAGAGCAGACACCTTGTTTTTTGATGTCTTCACAGGATGTGTGTGAGATATTGGGGACAACTGCTGGGGAGGGGTGATGTCCTGGTAACAGCAACTTTGGCACAGCCAGTGTCCTTGACAATGGCATCTGTAAATCAGGCATTATGGGATATCTGGTGATGGTGGCCCTTGCAACATAGATACCAGGGCCCCTATTATCTCACATGGGCTTTAATAGCTCATCAAGCGTGGGGAGGGGCGTGATATTCATGAACAAACTGCAAAAGGACACATCAGCCCAGTGAGCTAAAGTAGAGTTTTTTGTTTTGTTTTTTAAAGCAAACATGGCAGACATTACTGTTACCAAGATGGCTGGAGTTATCAACTGGCACTGAGAATCCCCAAAATCATCGAGAAGGAATATGAGGGGACTGGAGGTCATTCAAAATAGCCAGTGAGGGACCCAGAGAAATGCTATGTTCTGGTAGTATTGCCATCCTTTGTTTGTATTAATGAGGAAGGCCATAGAGGCTGATAAGGGAGCATAGCTTGCAAGTTGTAGACCCCTGTTTTCAGGTAGGGAATTGTGCACGGAACTGGGAAGACTAGGGGAAAAGAGCCTGAATTTAAAAACAGACAATCACTGAGGGACCAGGCAGAGAGAATGGGGTGTCCTTGCCTCCTAGGTTGATGAGGTACAGAGGCAGCCAGGGTGGGAGTGGGGGCGGAGGGGTGGGGGGCTGGTGAGCCTGCAAGATGATTTCCAAAGGTTGCCACTAGATGGCGGTGTCGGTCAGCACATGAGTCTGCAAAGGTTTCTTGGAGAACAGCATGGGCTCAATGGAAAATGTCATTTCACAGATGAGAAGATGGAGGATGGGGAGGCAGGGTGTCTTGGTCCAAGAACACCAGTGACTAGCCCTGTCCTATTCTCCTCGCCTCAGACTTCCAGGGGCAAAGCAATGACTCCAGGTTCTGCTTCTAGAAATGTAGAAGTTAATTTTAACATCTAATCTCCCCAAACGAGAAGTGCCAATCTGAGCAGATCAATTGCTTTGATTTGCATAGAGAGATCATGGGTCTCAGAAGGCAGCTACACCGGGGCTCCCTATGGCCTATGGGATAAAGTTCGGCTTGTAAGATATTCCCTACGTTGC
Source organism: Hippopotamus amphibius kiboko (assembly GCF_030028045.1). NCBI lineage: Eukaryota > Metazoa > Chordata > Mammalia > Artiodactyla > Hippopotamidae > Hippopotamus > Hippopotamus amphibius. The sequence goes on along the minus strand of NC_080196.1, from coordinate 37,159,554 downwards.
AGGATTTCCTTCCTTTTATTACATCTTTATGTTACTTGCACAGCACCGTGCAGAGTTTAAGGAGCATTGTGTTCGGAAACCTATGCATTAACAGTCCCTGAACTGCTTCTTTGGGAAGCATCCCCTGCTCCATTGAGGAGATGTGATGACTGCTGACTTTGTGCCGTTACTGTATCTACTCTATACTGTTAAGGATGTAGTTTGGAGGTGGTACAATGGCCAGGGACCCAGGGGAGGATGTGTAAGCATTTCTAACAATCCCCTACTAGATGCATAAGGACTCTCTTGGTTGTGACAGAAATCCAATTAAGTCTACCCTAGATGAAAAGGAAATATTCTTGACTTCAGGAAAGGTGCAGGTACAGTTGGAGAAGATTGGAAGCAGGAATTCCATGATCTCCCTAGAACATTCTCACTGCTCTTCTCTGTTGCTTTAAGTGTCAAATTCATTCTCTCCTATGGAAGACTGACTTTCTCCACTCATCTCTTGCCAACTTCACTACCAGAAAGGAAAAGGCTCTCCTCAACTGAGACTTAGTTAAAAAACAAGAAGGAATGACACTTGCAGAAGAGGGGCATATGATCAAAGCAGGGCCAATCATTCCTGTTGCCAAGGAACCAGGTGCCCTGTTTGGTCTGTCTTGTGTCATGTGCCCACTCATAGCCCGTGATTGACAACTTCCCGCTCAAACCACATAATTGGAGTAGAGGGGGAGAATTCTTCAAAAGGAAAGTGTTCTTACTAAACAAAAGTGGTATTTGGGAGGGAGGAAGGATGCTGAGCAAGCAGTAATGGATCTCTATTCCTCAGCTCCCCAGGTACCCAAAGGACATATTTACAAAAAGTGGATTTAAACTAACAGTGCTTCTAGGTCAAGGACACGAAACCCTCAGAGCCCTGAATTATGCACAAGGCTTGGGTTTGAGTAGAACTTGCTCCCTACCCTGTCAACTCAAAAGTCACAGATCAGTAATCAACGTGCTTAGGAAAAGAGAGCAGAGCTTCAAACTGCAAGGAGGAAGGAATTTGGCGAAGTTACCTACACAATAAAGATCACAAAGCTTCCTAAAGGGCTCTCTCCTTCCAACTGACAGAATCAGCGCACCTTCTAGGAACCCCCTAGGAATCAGAGCTCTGCCCCAACTAGTAAATGAGACCCAATCAACATCCCAGCGATCTGAGTAGATAACAAATCCTCCTGCATGGGGAGTGGGATTAGGAAGGAGTAGACTGATGGGTGGAACTGTCTCCTCTGCATTTACCCACTTTGTGTTCTGTTGGCCCAGTGAGTTCAAGGTTATGGTTCTCACTCCCATCTATGGTCAACCAGGAATGAGACGACCCCTTCAGTGGGAGGGACCAGCTGTCATCAAGGGAAACCTCTGAGGCTACCCCCTAATATTGAACACTAATTTTTATAAACTCCTGGGACCAGAGAAATGAGCAGTTTGCTGCTGATTCTAGAAACTTCTCAGATGAACAGAATAAGACATTTAGCCCAAAATCATAGACGTACCAAATGCTGACCCCCTATTGTATTTCTCAACCAAGTAATTACACGCCTTATAGAAAAATCTGGTTCACTAGAGCAGTAAACACTTAAGTAGCACACGTACAATGGCCGCAATATAAAAACTGTCCCAAATTGAAACCATTTGAATCCCCACCCTTTATTAAATTCCCTTGGAGATATTTAAGTTCTAGCAACAAACTCTCCCTTTCTTTGTTGCCATGGAGAAAACAGAATCTCTCTTCCCTGGGGGAAATTAAAATCCCAGAGAAATTAGAGGCCAGAGTCTCATTGTAATTTTTTAATAAATCACAATCAGCCAGAGACAGTCTTGCTGTGTTGATTCTGTTTATTGCCCTGCACACCCCCCTCCTGCCACCCATCACTTTTTTCATGTCCTTTTCTGCCCTTCTCTCTGCCCTGGGAGGCTGCTGCCTGGAAATTGCATCACTGGAGCTCCCTTGTGTGCTGGCCTCTCATCAGGTTCAGCCAATGAGAGCCATTGATAGGCGATTGGAGGGTGGAAAGAGCAGTTCAAATATTTCTTCCAGCCTCCTCCCTGCTTTGGGACACATTTCTGGCAGTGGCTGTGTATTTGAACAACTACAGATTCTGTCTAGAAGCCCCTTCTCCCCAGTTCCAGCTCTCAGTGGACTAAGATAACACTTTTTTCCTTTCCTTTCTTATTTAAGGGTATTACCAGGTTTTTGCTGTTGCCAGCCCTGGGTGACTCAACCACCCTGTTGATTCCCTTAATTCTGTCCATACCTCTGACAGTCCTTCAATTACGTTCTCATCCTTTGATCCACTGGTGTTGCATCCTGTTTCCTGCTGTGACCTTGACTTCATACTTAAATACCTGGCACCAGCCTTCTCCAACAGCAGGATTCCGGGATGTCTTCCACCAAAGTGGATGGAATCATTGCAGCACCTGCATTGTTGAATAAATTCCAACTTGAAGTCTCATCTGTCCCACTTTTCCAAAGTTCCAAAGGGTAACAGGACATACAGATGCCATAGCACCAATCCTAGACCCCTACCATTTGGTTACAATAGCATTCCCTAAACAAGAGTGATGTTTCCAGAACACAGTGCTTATTGAGGTCTCTAGGCCCCCATTGCTGCTGCCAGTTGTCGACACTAACACAGACAAAGTGCTATCTGGGGGAGTTAAGGTAGACAAGAAAGCAAAAAGAGAAGAGAAAATCTGAGTTTCAGCTTCACTGGATGCCAGAGCAGTCGTCAATAATGCCGTCCACCAAATATTCACCCATCTTCCCCATTCCAGGCACAGAAGAGGACTAATTTCCTGGTTCCTTGTGGTTGGCTGGGGTGTCATGACTTGTTTAGCCAATGAATTTTGGGTAGAAATGACTGGAAGTGACGTGTGTCTGTCTGTGGCTGAGCATTTACTATCTGGTGTGAGACACTTCAGAGAGATCTTTTCTTCTGTCGTGATGACCCACCAAGTTCAAAGTTTTGGGTGCTTCACCAGCCTGGGTCCCTGAGTGACTATGATGAGAAAATCCATCATGAACATGAAGTAGGAGAGAAAAATACATCCTTGAGCCACCAGAATGGAGGGACTGTGCGTTACTACAGTACAATCTAGCTTATCCTGAGTCAAATTATTTTTTAACATAGAATTCTAGTGAACTCAATGACCTCTACCACTTGCTTTTTTCCAAGCCTTGAAGAAGCCCCACTTGAAGAGCAACAAAACCTCCCCCTACCACCCCCCACCCTGCTTATGCTCCAAAAATCTAGTGCAATGCATCAGGCCCCCTGGACCATGCTCTCTAATATCTTTCTTTAGCCTTTGGATCTCCTGGGTCATGGATGATTTTATTACTCCAAAGGCAGCACCAAAATCTTTCTCTTCTACCGATTTTCCTGCAGCATAAGTTCCCCACTGGAGAAGCAAAAAACGTCCTGAGACGCATCTGAGGATGAGTTTTTTGAGATGAGGGAGGAGAAGTTGTGATAGCAGAAGCCATTCTACCCACAAAGATTAAAGGGCTTGTTTTGAATTGCATCTGCTCTGGCCCAGCTGACAGCCCTGCCCACTGCATGTGGAGTGAGGTTAGCCGGCAGAGGCTTATTACATGTGCAGCCACTTCCACAATTTAATGTCCCAGAGTGAGTGTCCCTTGACCCTAGGAAAGACATTGATAACACAGGCCATGACACGATCCAAGCTCATTTAAGATCCTGAAGCAGCCATAAACCAGGCCACAACCTTCTAACATAGTGACTGGTTCCCAGATTCTGTGAATGTACCCACTGGTCTGCCATGATTATGCTAGTGTTATAAGCAGAGGAGGAGGAGTTTAATAGCACTAGATGGTATTTCCATGGGACTCTAGAATGTCAGTCATTCCTCCAGTTCACAATGTTCCTTAGAGAAGCACAAGGAACAGGAGCGGAACTGAAAAGCAATTATTCCCTGATTGCCAGCTAGACTAGGGCCTTGTTCTGATACTTACTCTTTGCAAAAGCTAGGTAGGAGGGCCAAGAAGGCGTGGAAGCCAGCTTCCAATACGGCCTGCAATGACTCCTACCTAGTGCTTTCCAGACTCAGTCCCCTCCAGTGATCCCCACGCCTAGTGATATCCACGCTCTCGTGCAGCCTCCTCCCACCCTGAGCCAGGCTTGGTCTGCGTGATTAACAGCATGCAGCCGTAGCAGTGGCATGCCATCTTTAAAATTAGGTTGTAAAAGACAAGGAGACTTTGTTTTGGGTCCTCTCTCCCTCTTGGATCTCTTGCTCCAAGCCATGTGTCTTGAACATTGAGGGAGCCTTATGGAGAGGACCGTGTGGTCCTCTTTCCAATAGCCTGGGAGGAACCCAGGCCTGCCAGCACCCACAAGAGTGAGCTTGGAAGCAGATCCTCCAGCACCAGATGCCTGGTGCCCTGGTCAACAGCTTGACTGTAACCTCCTGAGCCAGAACTACCAAACTATGCCATTCCTGAATTTCTCGCCTTTAGAAATTATGTGAGATCATGTTTGTTCTTTTAATCTGCTAACTACTGTAGTATTTTGTTACATAGTAATAGATAACTAATAAAAAGTCAATGGCTCTCTGAACTGTGGGACCTTCCCAAACCTCTGGTGGCCAACAAGGTACCAGAATGAGAAGCAACATTCAGCCTCTTGGTTCTGCCTTCTGGGCTTGAGCGCCATGGCCTTGGGCACTAGTAGACATGTCCCACCCATCAACTATCCTTTTGGGAGCAGAGGGGCAAGAGAATAGGAAAGGAATGGGTACACACTCTGTGATGGAAAAAGCAGGTGGTTTGAGATTTCCACTTTTACACATACCTGTGCTAATGCTTCTCTTTATTATCTGTGTAATGTTGTTGTTGGCCGAGCTGGGCTTTTCTCATTGTATAGACAACGCCTCCACTTCCTCTCTCCCAAATGTACCTAAGTGCATAGATACTGGATGAGGGGTTTTGCTTCCGAAACTGAAAGAGCAGTTTTGGTAGGAGAGGAACGTCTAAGAAGCAAGTGTAAACAAAGGTAGTGAGAGGTCAGAGCCCAACAGTCACAGTGACAGAGGCTGGACCTGCTCTTCCACAGAGACTGTGATATATTCAGTGCCACTCTGTCCCAGCAGAACCACTCTGGACTTGCAGAGGAAGCTTTTCTCCCTCTTGCTGCTGTAACTCAGGAACTCAGGTATCTCCAGGTTGGAAAACCCAGGATGCATGCCCCTGGCAGTGGTGGGTCCCTGATCTTCAGAGACAGGATCAAATTAGGTTAAATCACCAGAAGCAGAGAGCTGACACCAACCTGGAGTTAAATCCCTCCTTTAAAAATACCTAGAGTAGTTTCTGTTTTCCTAACTGGGCCCCATCACCTAGGAAATCAGGAGAGGAGGAAGATGGGAGACTACACATAGGAAAATTTTTTTTTTCAGACCAATCCTGACACCAACTGGGTGTCTAAAAGTTCCATTCGAAAGATAGAAATGTATAAAATAAAAATAAAAATTCCATTTTGTCACTAGCAGCTGAATGGAAGACAAGCATAGGGCAAGGTCAGGAGGCGGGGTGGTCCAGAGCTCCACGTCTTCTCCAGGTGTGCCACCCTCCCGGCACCTCTGTGTGTTCACCAACTGGGATGTTCCTTAAATCTCATCATCTAGGGGCTTGTACAGTTGTTTCATTATGTAGGTAGGATTGATTAAATCATTGGTGGTTGGTGACTGAACGCAATCTCCAGCCCTTCTTCCTTCCCTGGAGGTTGAGGGGTGGGGCTGAAACCTTCAAACTTCTCATCATGTGGTTGGTTTTTGGGACAACCAATCCCATCCTGAAACTATCCAGGGATGTCTCCTCCAACCATGAATCATCTCACTAGCACACAAAAGAGAGTAAATTCCAAGGGTTTCAGGAGCTCTATGCCAGGAACATAGGACAAAAATCAAGTATTTTTTATTATACCACAACGTGAGTCATTAGAATAAAATGACAGAGTTGGGGCAACTTTTGAAGCTCACCAGGAGTACACAGAGGTCATAGTGCTGGGACTCCGGCCCCCTGCTCTGAGGCTCCAAAATGGGCTGCTCCAGGTTGCAGGGGCATGTCCCACAGGTGAGCTCTCTCATCACTCATCCCATGGGAGAGGGAGGGAGCCAGAAACAGGACATGTTTTCAGAAAGGAGTCCCTTTAGGCAGAACTGAACTCTCAAAAATGCCTTGCTCTACCTGCTCAGGGATTCCTTCAAGCAATGTCCCAGGTGACAGCTTCCTTTGCACTAGGCCAAACCTCAGGTATGGAAAGAACACAGACTATTACCTTGAATAGTTAATATTTTTCACGGGGAACTGAAGCATGAAGAAAAGATGAAAATGCTCAATGTATGAAGCAAATGACTCTTGACTCCAGAAAAAAATCAGACTAAGCAAATTTTGATTTCAGTATTATAAAGGCAATAAAATTACCTTTATAATATAGCAAATACTCCTACAGGAAAACTATAATTTTCCTTTTAAAAGGTGGTTTTATTTTTTTCCCCCTTCTTATTAATTTTTTAAAATCTTGAGTTGAAAGCTCTATAACTGATACCAAAACCCACTGATGGCTCCTTGGCACATTTGACTGGATGAAACTTGGGTTTTCCACTCAGTCATACTGCACACCTAGGAACCAAGTTTGTGTTGGCTATAGGAGGCTATAGGGAGGAGTTGGTCTCATCCTTCCCTGGGAGTGGGACTGTCTTCATTGAAAGATAAGGTGGAGTCTGTCATACAGAGTGAAGTAAACCAGAAAGAGAAAAACAAATATGCTAACTCACATATATGGAATCTAAAAAAATGGTACTGATGAACCAAGTGACAGGGCAAGAATAAAGACACAGATGTAGAGAACGGACTTGAGGACACGAGGTGGGGGGTGAAGGGGAAGCTGGGATGAAGTGAGAGAGTAGCATTGACACATATACACTACTAAATGTAAAACAGATAGCTAGTGGGAAGCTGCTGCATAACACAGGGAGATCAACTCGATGATGGGTGATGACTTAGAGGGGTAGGATAGGGAAGGTGGGAAGGAGCCACGGGAGGGAGGGGATATGGGGATATATGTATAAATACATCTGATTCACTTTGTTGTACAGCAGATACTGGCACAACAGTGTAAAGCAATTATACTCCAATAAAGAGCTTGAAAAACAAAAAGATAAGGTGGGGTGCACTGAAGTGAAGGGAAAGGACTGAAGTTATATCACTTATTTTAGCAGTTTTCTGCAAAGCAAAATATCCTGGAAGCAAACAAAACAGTTCTTTAAGACTTGCCTTATGCTGTTTCCCTGTACACAAGCTTCTCAAAACATAAAACGTACCAATAAACGAGTTACTTTTTCATTTCCACACGTGGGAAACCTACAAAGCTCTGGTAATATACCTACTCACAAGTATTGCAGTTGGTAATGTTTTCATACACTTGCAAATGTTGAGATAAAAGTGAAAAGTACTTCAATCTTGTACTCTTTGTATATATGCAAAGTTTTGTATGTGATTCTTTTACTCATTAAAAGCCTGTAGTTTTTTATATGTGATTTGGAGCTCTTCTTAATTCTTGCTTGGAGATTTTATTTATGTTTACATTTTTGCCCCCCAAATCTTGCTTTTATTGTTTTTTAAGGAGGCTGGTCAGGACACTGAAATATCAAAATGTTTTTAGAAATTAAAGAAAAAAAAAGAGTAAGATCATAAAAAATTATTTTAAGTCAGGCAATGAGATGCCTGGTACATTTGGGTCACACACATCTGATTCCACATCAGACAATGGCTTATTAAACGCTGCCTGGGTATAGACACAATATTTGGATATTCAAGAATGTTTATTGTATTGAATGAAGAGAAAGAAGGCTAAATTCAATTAGCTGTTTGGCTGCTGAGTTTTTACCTTTCAGGACTTGGTTTCCTCATCTGCAAGTTGAGAGTCTTAGATAAGACTTCTAAGGCTAGTTTTTAAAAACACTTTAAAGCTTAGAGCTGCCAGCTTCTCAGTCAACTGTTTAGCAGTATCATCTCTACTAGCTACAGGTCAGGTCACTGGTTCTCATCACCTGGGGAGTTTTAAACCATCACCTGGGGAGCTTTAAACCACTCTTGGATTCTGACTGGATTGGTCTTGGGTGTGGCTTGAGCACTGGGAGCATGGGAGGTGGGTGGGGAACCGTGGTCACAGGGCTGAGATGCTCCCCAGGTGATTCTAACGTGTCACAAAATTTGAGAACCACAGGTCTAGGTCTTATATTAGAATCACCAAGGTTGCTTCTTAAAGGTCTGCTCTCAGGCTCATATTCAGTGGGTAGAGGATGAAGCCCAGAAAGCTACTTTTTAAACAACGTTTCCCATGACTGGTGCAGTGGTTCTCAGAGTCACGATTGAGCGGTACTGCTTTAGATAATAATCCTTGTGTGCTCACTTATGGTTTAGGTAAGTGGGACCAGCCTTAAGGAACGGCTCCTCCAAATTGGGTTCTATCTTTGAGAAATTGGGAGATGGTGAAGAATACTGGGGCAAATGGTCATTCCTTGCAATTATGATAGGTTGAGATTTACTTGGGAAAAATTTGGGATGCTGTGAAGTGCAGGAAAATCCCTCCAACAACGTGAAATCCCCTGTGAAAACAGAAACTCAGATCTGAACTGTTTAGACAGGGCCACAGGAGACCATACCACAGGCCAGAGTATCTGGGGGTCAACCAACCTCTTTCTTCTTTATGAAGAAAGACCTATCTGTTTCTTCTGAGTCCTTACAATTTTGGAATAAGCAAAGCACTGAGTGACATTCTGCAGTAAATGCTGTGGCCCAATGTCACAGTCCTTGGGTGAACCCATCATATCAAGATACCCAGTGGGCAGTACTGTCCTGATGACCTGATCCCACACAATCACCAGGGCCCTCCTCTGCCATCCAGGATGCACGTCCCATCTGGGCTCTCTAAATAATGGTAGAGGGGACCAAAGGTGTCTGGCTAGGTGTAGCATAAGCTGCTGGGGCCCTGCCCAGACTCCGCCAACCCTTTCTGTTTCAGGGCATGCTAGTCTGTCTTCCATCTCCCAGCACCTGCTTCTCTGCCTGAGGACCTTTTGTTCTATCCTCAAATACAGTAATACACACACGAAGCCCTCAACTGATAACTGATGGGAGTTGGTGTGATCTTCCCTGCCTCTTGGGCGGGGTAACTCCAAGGTACGTTTTCTGCAGTGGTTCCCAGAATTCCTCAACAGGATTAAGCTTCAGAGCCCACAATGGCAAGTAACACACCCTTTACTGCCGCTCCCCTTCCTTGTCTCAGTTCCCCACTCCCCAGCCTGTGCTTCCTGGGATCACCTCCAAAATAAACGACCTGCACTGGAATCTTCGTTTGAGTTCCTCCACAACCAGATGCTGAGACAAAGACATTGGCATTGCCTGCTTCTTGTAACTAATCCCCTCTGTTTACAGCTCAGCTACTTCTGCATATTTAAATGTGATGCTCTCAGATAGAAATAAGCACTATCTTCAGTCACAGGGAACGTCTCGGCGCTCAGATACCTGAACTAAACACCTTTAATTGTCTAATACTCAAAGGGGTTCTTGAACTTTAGACTTTATATAAAGACAAGAGAATGGTTTTACAAATTGCAAATATTTCATAATATGCACAGTCACTCAATCATTTTTGGAACAAGTAGGCGTGAATAAATTTAAAGTGGCTGGTAGGCTGCTATATTAAGCTTAGTTTACAAACATTATTTCAAGCTACAGATGCATGGCATGAACCTAGCATCGCTGATCCTTTGCACTGGGAAATCGATGAATCCCGTGCAGGTCCTCCCCCTTCCCACCTGGGTTGCTTTATTTGCTGATCCTCCTCTGAGCCCATGCTGTTCCAGACCCCACACAGGTCTGTGTTAGATGCTTGGTTACGGCGGACAAGACAGGCATGAGGTGAACTTTGCGCATACAAGTGGTCATTTACACACACCCACACATATGAAATACATAACTGCTCAACTTTCATCAGCTATGTTTTCCTAGTTCTAGTTATTCATAATTTGCTACCACAACCCCCCTGTGATTTGGAACACAATTTATTTCCCTTTAATATACTTTATGAAATGAGTGACAGCCACGAGTGATGGTGTCTCTGGACCGTGGCTCTCCTTTTGGGGCAAAAAGACAACTTCCTGACTGGTTACTGTCTAGAAGTCTTCCCTGCTGGGCAGGACATTGGTGGACATTTGCTGGTGGAATGTTGACTTTCTGACAGGATCGTTCAGAAACTCATGTGACTGGTATCACAACAGCATGCCTGGACAGCTTACAGCAAACACGGTGGGCTTTGGGGATGTCACTTGGTTTCTAAATTTTCAGAACCAGCTGGAAGCTAAACACTAGGGACAGCCTAAGAGAGATCGAGCTAGAATCCTTGTTGCTGGTAGTGGTGGACTGGAGAATGTGGCTTGGATCTGAACCTCAATTTCCTAAGATCCTTCCTTCTCCAGTTCTGCAAATCTAGACGTTACACCCCTAGAGGAGAGGCTGGGCATAGAGGGCAGATACACACGCCCAGAACCACTGGGTGGAACATATGACCTGAACATACGAGGGGCCCTAGTTCAGCTGGCCTAGTTCATCCACCCATGGATGAGGTTGGTCAGCCTGTTTTAGGAGGCTTCTGGGTCTGAAAAAAGAGGGAAAACTATACTGTGTAAGAGTACTGAGACAGTGACCCTGCCCTACCAGTGAAGCATGGCCCATGGATGTCAGATTCTGACCTACTGCACTAGCCATTCCCCTCCCGCAGAGGAGCTAGGGGATGCTAAAGGGTAGTAGACAGTCCTCTGTCCTCATGCTCCCTTATGGAGGGGGAGAGGAGGTCCCTTCTTTCACGGTCCACGTGCGTAGTGCTATTATGCCCATTCCTCCACTGATCACAAGTCTACTATGTAGGCAGACCTATGAAATCTCTTTCAAGTCATCTCATTATTCTTTGCCTCCTGGGTCACGCCCCTATCTCAGGCCACCAAAATGCTGAGATTACCACTACACCCTCAGGTGCAAACTTCTCTTCATTTGCCCCTCCACATCCTTCTCTGTGCCCCAGGAGGCTGCCCCCGTAGACTGCATTACCGAGGTTTCCATGCTATCTGTCTTCTGGCTAGGTTAGGCTAGGTAAGGTCATGGGGGAGGGGTCTCCCCTCTGTCTCCCTACCTGCTGGGTGTGATCTTGACAATGGTTGCATTCTTCTACAGCCACAGCGTCTATTAGGTGGCCCCTCTCCCATGGCTCCAACTTCCTCCCGTTGACCTTGTGGGATTGGTGTGGTAAAGGCTCTCACTGATTCCAGTCCCCAAGTGCTGCACCGTCCTTTCTGGGCTTAAGTTGTCCATACCTCTGTAAATAGGCCTTCGTTAACCTTTCTTCAATAAAACCCTACAAGTATGTCGTGTTTCCTGTGGGAAGCCTGATACACCCTCTAAATGATCCCCCTGCAATACGCCCCTATAATCCATTCTGCACAGAGCAGCACAGAGCCACTTTCCTAAAATACACATCTGCTACTGCTCCCCTGATTAGCACACTCCAATATGATTAACTGCCCTCAGGTTAAAGTCTAAACTCCTACAAGATCCCGCATGATCTGTTCTCACATTTCCTCTTGTTATCTTCCCTCTTGCTCTTTTCAGTCCAGCCAGACCAAAATTCACAGTTGCTCAAAATCTCCTTGTCTTGAATGTTTACATAGACAGCTGTCCCCCCGCTCCCCCCCCATCCACGGTCTTGCTTTCCACAGTTTCAGTTACCCGTGGTCAATTGTGGCCCGAAAATACATGAAATGGAGAGTTCTGGAGATAAACAATCTGTGAGTAATGGCAGCCACTCTGAGCCATGTGATGAAACCTCGTGCCATCCTGCTCTGTCCTGCTTGGCACGTGAGTCACCCCTTGGCCAGCTTATTCACGCTGTACACACTACCCGCAGGTTAGTCACTTAGCCATCTGCATTATAGGACAGACTGAAACAGTACCACATTTACATAACTTTTATTACAGTATATTGGTGTCACTGTTCTATTATCTAATCTCTTACTGTGCCTAGTTTGTAAATTAAACTAACATAGGTGTGTATGTATAGGAAAAAACATAATATATGTAGGATTTGGTACCCTGTGGTTTTAGGCATCCACTGGGGGGTCGTGGAATGTATCTCTCATGGATAAAGGGGGACTACTGCATGGCTTTCTGCCTGAAACATGCCTCCTCCTCCTCTCTCTCTTACCCATGATCCCCACAACTCAACCATTTATCTGGATGGATTCTACTTGTACCTTAGGTCTTAGTTTGGATGTCACCTCTTCTCCCATTAACAGTCTGGATTAGGATTTAGCTTTCACGGCAACCGATTATTTGTCCACGTGTCCCAGTAAACTATGATTTCCCTGCCTTCCAGACCTCTCGTTTGTATCACCCTATTTCCAGTCTCAGGAACAATGCCTGGGAAAGGAACAGGATGGTCAACAGGTCAGTAACCATGACATTTGTTCATTGGTTTTGTTTCCTGCAGGAATTATCTCCTGCTCAGCCTGCAACTGTGGTAAACAACTGAGAACCTCAGAGGGAAAGGAAGATGATACAGGAACTCTCAGGCTGATTAGGATCCTATAAAAAGAAAAAAATAGAATGATTCTCTGGTTTCAGGTCACCCGACTCTCAGGACTTAATGCTGTTGGATGGTACACACCCTTATTTTTTTTTTAAGCTCTCTATTGGAATATTATCGATTTACACTCTTGTACCAGCTTTTGAGGTACACCAAAGTGAATCAGCTGTATTTATACATATATCCCCATATCTCCTCCCTCCTGTGACTCCCTCCCCCGCTCCCTGCCCTGGCCCTCTAAGGCATCACCCATCATGGAGTTGATCTCCCTTTGTTATACAGTAACTTCCCACTAGCTATCTATTTTACAGTTGGTAGTGGATATATATCTATGCTACTCTTATTTTAACTCAACCTCTGGATGTTTGAGAATCCATCCACATATCTAGTCCTCTTTTCAAAGATAATTACAATAGGACCAGTCCCATCATCCTGTGTTTTTCAAAAATCTCATAGATTTGGGTTATGTATTCGCTATAATCTTGGTTATTAGAGCATTCATCATGAACCCATGAATAACTTGACATTTAGCTATTTTTAATAATATAATACTTATATTCTCCACTCCTTCCCCCAAATTAAGATCTTGACAATCACCTACATCTAACGGTGTGGTTTCATCCACCCCCTGCCCCTGCTCTTCCTGCCTCAGGTTACCAGCATCCTGAATCCTGTTTGATTACTTTTCTGCTTTCTTTCTACTATAACTATAAAGAGTATTTGTGTGCCTTTTAGTGTTTTTAATTTTATAGAAAAGGCATGCTATATATATTATACATAAAAATAGTCCTTTGGATTTATTTTTTCTCTATTTACTTGGTTAAAGTTTATATGTATTGTTACATGTCACTGCAGTTATTTTGTTCTTTCTGCTGAATAATCGCCCACAGTAAATACATCATAATTTATTCATTCTCCTTCAGGGGACAGGCATTTGGATGGTTTCCAAGGCTGTTGTGAATAATGGTGCCATGAACAGTCTTTTACATGTCTCCTGCTGTGTATATATTAGTCAGAATAAGCTATAATGTGCTACAGTAACAAACAACTTTTAAAATCTAAGCCTTAAAACTACAAAGTTTATTTCTCATTCATGGTATGTCTCCTCGTAGTCAAGAAGGAAGGCTCTGCTTATTATAATCACTCAAGGACCTAGGCTGACAAAACAGTCATCACTTTGAATGTTGACAGTAGGTGTTCCAGAGGGAAGAAAGGGAGCCCTGAAGGGTCTGGCATCAGCATTTCCATGCTCTGGCATGGAAATGACACATCACTTCCCCTTAGAACTCGGCTAAAACTAGACCTATGGACCCACCCACTCACAAGGGACCAGGAAAGGGGAGAACCAGATACATTCAGAAAACAGTGTGAATATTCAGCTTTAGAAGATAACGCCAAACACTTTAGAACACAGCCATTCCCCTCCTGTGTGTATATGCAAAGAATTTTGCACATTGTTATTTATTAATGCTATCTTCCAAAATGACTGTACCAAATTCTACTTCCACTTGCATGATGAGATATCTTGTGGACGCACGGCTACCCAACTCTTGGTATTGTTAGATTTCAAGAATTTTTCTTCCCAATTGAATGGGTATAAAATGGTATCTCACTGTGATCTTGATTTGTCCTGTTTTGATCACTGATGACTGTCTTTTTTGGTTATACATGTTTCATCTTCTGTGAAATGCCCGTTTGTGTCTTTGCCTATTTGCTATTTACTTATAGGACTTCTTTCTATATTCTGAATACTAGCATTTTATAATTAGTATGTATTATAGAAATCTCTCAGTTTGTAACTTGTCTTTTCACTTTACGGATGAAAACGTCTTAATTTTAACATAATCAGGTTTATCAGTTTTCTGCCACAGTTAATGCTTTTCCTGTCTTAAGAAAATTTTCCAAGCTCCAAGTTTCAAAAAATGAAACTTAAAAACTCTCAGTAGGAAGTAAGTGAATTCTTTAATTCATGTAAAGTTATTGGACGTGTGTGTGTTTGAGAGTTGTGTGAGTTCAAGTTCAATTTGATTTTACTCCATATGGTTAAAATTTTCCAGGGATATTTGTTGAAAAATTGTTCCTTCACCTATAACATGACATACTGCTGTCATGGTACGTTTCTGCGGCTCCCTCTTCTATTTCACTTGTCAAATTGTCTATTTTTTTCATACCACGCAGTTTAAATTAATGTAGCATCATATTTAGTGATTATATCTGATACAGAAAGACTCCCTCCTACCTCTTTTTCTTTTGTTGTAGATTATTCTTGGCCATTTACCATTGCATATAAAATTTACAATCATCTTATTGAATTCTATAAAACCCCAGCATTAAACTTTCAATCCAACATGCTATAATTCTCCATTTGTTTAAATCTTTAAAAATATGTCTGAAGGTTTATTTTCCCTGTAGAGGTGTTACATGTTTTTTGTTGGATTTATTCTTAAATCCTTTTATATTCTGATAGTGTTGTAAATGATGTCTTCTCTTCAACTACGTTTTCCAGTTGTTCGCTGCTGCTATCTAGAAGTACAACCAAATTTGAATACATATACTCTTCTTACACCCAAGCTTTTTAATACATGTTGTTTCTCATTAAATTTAAAGGCATCTATACACGTTACCTTCTATAGCCAATGACAGTTTTATTTCCTCCTTTGCAGTCCTTAGGCCTGTATTTTTCTTGTCTTATTACAGCAGCTAAGACTGTTAACGTAATGTGGAATAAATTAGTGAAAATTCTTGCTTCGTTTCTAGTTTTAAAATAAATGCTTTTAATGATGCCCTATTTAAAAATTTCTATTGTAAATGGCCATAGAACCCTACATGTTTTATCATGAGCTTTTTAGATAATTGTCATGAACTGTGAAAGGTCAGAGATTTTACCCTCCATGCAAGCTAGTAAATGAGCCTCCCATAGCTTTACAGACTCTGTCAAAAGACACGAGGCTCTTGGGTAAGAGATGAGGGACTATTATCCATGGTGCAGCAGGAAGCATCATCTTCACGCTCATATCTGATCCCCTTGCCTCTCAGGTCCTATGACAACAACACAGGGCTGCACACACAGTGGATTTACATCATAGCTGAGAAAACCGGAATCTTTCAAAATAGGCTACAAGCAAATCTGCCCAACATTCGGCCTGAAGTGAGACATTATTATACTAGACAGTAAAAAAAAAAAAAAAAAAAAAACCCTGTCATTTGCTTCAGAATGACAATACCTTTCAAGGCTATTTTCTAGACAACGATCTTGAAGAGATAGTCTGGAATAAAGGTCATGGGAGCTTCTGCTCACTAAATGTGCGTAAATATAAGACCTGTTGGGAACTGTCTCTCAGTATTTTCTGTTAACCTGTTGATGTGGCAGGTTATACTTATGGGTTTTCTAATATTAAGTGAGGGTTTTCTAACTTTCCTCTTTTGGTGTTTCCTAGCTTTTCTGGTATCAATCCTGGAGGAAGGCGTTAATGTGGGCTAGTTTAGCACCTTAGTAGCTCTGGCGGCTTCTCATCCTTCAGCATGGCTGCAAAGGCTCTCTGTACCCACCAAACTTGTATGCTGGGGTCTTTCCCATCCAACTCCAGATGGGAAATTAAGTGACCAACCCAAAGGCCAGGATGATCGCCACAGTCAAGCTGTCTCATTCGAGCTCTGGACTGGTCCTTCTGAACTTCCATACGCATCTCCCTTCTCCTCCTCTCCCACTCACCCCCAAAATAAAGAAACACGCAGCTTGTCAGGGAAACATATTCCTGTCGACTTTCTCTATTGCCAACCCATGGCTGTCAAGATGATGCCTCTTCGTAAGCACTTTTAATTAAATTTCCAAACAGGCTGAATGGAATACAGAATAACCATCATGGGGCTCTGCCCCAAGCAGGTTTCCAATGGGGACATGTACTGGGCGCACCTGGATAAGAATGAAACCAAGACATGAATAGGCATGTAACCATTAGATGAATTCAAGCCTATTGATCTCCATTGCATGATCCTTTCTATCTATCCAGAACCCTCAAGCTGCAAAACCCTCCCTAATCAGCATCCCACAGCCAAACATTTTTTCACCTTCTTCTCCCTCCCCCTTTCAAAGCTTGTCAGGCCCTTGTTCCATCTTAATAATTTAAAGAACCATCTGTACTGTTAGGAATAATAGATGCCAGTAGATTTATGACCTTCCCCTCTAATATAGGTATTTTATCAAATCTTGTTAAAAATGCTCATAATTCCATAAGGGTGGTGAAAACATTTAGAGGTAATTAGGTAAGTATGTACCTCGGAGAAATATATATTAGGGATCAGTATTTTTTTCTTCCCTAGGATTGATTCCTAGATGCTATAAACTACTGGCATGGGAGATACAGCCTAAGAACAGGGATCAATAGGAAGGGAATTTGGGGGCTTTATCACCCTTGCAGGAACTGGGGATGAGAACTCGCGCCTCTGAGCACAGGCACGAACTGCAGAAAGGATGTGGTCTCCCATCTCTAGACCCCCAAGGCTGCTCACTCTCATCTTGCACAACCTTCCACCTTTTCATGTCTGACTATCCTTCTGGCTTGAAAAAACCCAGGAAGGAAGTGGGAGGAGGGCTGGAGAAGTCTAAACGGTAACCTGGAGTCATTAACTCAGACTTTTTGGGTTTGCCTTCAGCTGTGTGGGTGTGCAACCACACATAGCTTTACCAGTAACTCCCCTCGCGCATGCCCCATTTCTCACTGCAGTGGGTAGCGAGGAGCGGAAGATCGGTTTGGGATGTGTATCATTGAATGAGGCATCTTCTGATTTCCTAAAGTCCTTTGCAACCACGTCAGAATGCCAGCCATTCCCAACATACGCCATGCAGCCAACCACCACCAGGTGTACCCAGACACTTCTCCCTCTACTTAAATTCCCTTCCCCACCTGATCTAGGTAATGCCTTTCTCCCTCTAAACTCAGTCTAGCTGTCATCTGTGAAGTTACCAGTAACGTCCTCTCCTTGCTGGCCCCCTTCCCAAGAGGGGGATTTGATGGCCCTCTTTGCTATTTACTAGAAACATCTACAGAGTGTCAGATGTGGAGTGCCATCGTGCTGCACCGCCTTTGGTAACTGCCTCCCTTTCTAAGCAAGGTTTCTTGGAAGCAAGACATCCCTTTATTTCTCTCCCCGGTGCCCAGCATGGTAGCATTCCATACGTTTGTTCACAGGACATTTCCCCAGGCAGCCAGCGGGCTACGTCTCTCCTTTTCAGGGTTCCTTGCCTCATTCCATCAGGCTGAGGGGTGGCAACAGCTTCACTGTGACCACCGCAGTGCAGTACGTTATCCTTTGTGAGCCCTTTCTACCTCGCCCTCGCCTGGTAAAGAGCGCCCTCGCAAATCAGCCCTCCTCCTAACGGGAGTTCTCCTAACGGGAGCCATCTGCTTCTGTTGCAATCTTGACTGATATTTATAACTTTATAAAATGTGTTTATAAATACAGTTTATATAATGTCATTATAAATATGTTTCTTAGGTTTTACAGTTTAATGTTTTATTACTGTATTGACACAGTATTTCTTCTGAAAAGGAACGTATTAGGGGGCCTGCGATCACACGCGGCGTCTCGGAGCAAGGCGCGAGGGAGGATGAGGAGCCGCTCGGCCTTTTAGGGGGATGCTAACCCCCGCCCCGGGGCACAGGGAGCCCCGCCCCGAGGCTGAGGAGCGGCAGTGTGAGCATCTTGCTCCAGAACCCACTGAGCACAGGGCGGAGCTGCATGCGGTCTCTGGTTTGACGGAGGAATTGGGAACCTGGTGCCTGGCCGGCTAAGGGCAGGCAGCCCCACTTGCGCTCTGTGTGGCAAGGTTGCTGAGTGCCAGCCCAGCCCAGGCCAGATGGTCCCCTGGGGCATGCAAGGGAGATGAGCAGGCCTGTTCTGTCCCAGTCACGGACTGTGCAGGCTGCTGGCAGTTTCCTTCCCTTTGAGGTCTCATCTGTGGGGGACACACAGTCACCCAAATGGTGCTGACATCCTTGTTAAATCTTTAAACTTCATTTGCCAGAGCAGCAGGGAAGATGCAATTGGATTCTACAGGAAAAGATGCTTCTGAGAACTAGTTTGTTCTGTATCTGGGGACCCTGCACTCTTCCTTCCACTTCTTTCACAGGGCAGCATCTTCCGGGAGCCTTTGATCTCCCTCAGGCTAGGCTGACAGCTTGCTTGGGATGGGAGACTGGCTGCAGGAGATGCTGTAGGTCCTGATGGGGATGGGAAAGCAGCTGGAGAAAGGGAGGGCCATGTGTTAGAGAGGATGGGAAGAGAGAAAGAATGTTGTAGGTGCAGGCCAGAAGCTGAGATGTGGGAAAATAGGCTCTCGAATTTGGGCTGATCCTATGCAACTGAGGAAATACTAGCTGAAATTTATTAGTGCCTTAAAGTTCATAAAACACTTTCACATTCATTCTTATTGAATCCTCAACAGATCTGTGAGGTTAGATTATTAGTTATAAATCAAATGGGCTTAGAGTTTGTGGAGAATTTCCCCAGAGTCTCAGAGCTGGTCCCCCAATCCAAGTCTGATGACACTTCTTTCCGGGCCATGATATGGGACCCTCTGCCTCACACCCTCTAGGCCCACCTCTTACTCCAGCTGCTGCTGTCATGTTCTGCCCAGAAGTTCCTCTCACTCCTGACTTCTGCATGCACAGCTGGAAACATGGGCACTGAGCAGCTGATGTCCAAAGGACAACTATTGACCAATGGAAGGCAGCCAGAAAATAAATGATCCCCAATTTTGTCCCTTGGATGGATGATTCTGGGGACCCTGAATCAGATCCTAGAGCCTCGGGGAGAGCACACCTTCATTGTCCACGTCTGTGACCAGCTTGATGGATAACGCAGTGCTGGTTTGGGAGTCCCTTTTCTGTTGCACTTAATTCTGTTTCCTCACTCAATTTCTTGGACTCACTTCTCAAAATGAATTGCCTACGCATAGGCCCCTGTTTTCAGCTTCAGTTTGTGTCTTTTGAGCTAAGACCATCATGATTCCTTTCTCCATCAGTGCAGGTGGTGGGGGTGGGAACAGGACTGATATAGATGGTTTGCTAATTACTACCTATTTGTTTCCTGGGGCTGTTGCAACAAGTACCATAAACTTGGTGGCTTAAAACAACAAATTTATCTCATTGGTTCTGGAGGCCAGGAATTCAACATCAAAGTGCCAGCCAGCCACGCTCCCTCTGAAGCTCTAGGGGAGAGTCTTTTCTTGCTTCTTCCAGCTCCTGGTGACTCCAGGTGTTCCTTGACTTGTGCCTACATCACTCCAGTCTCTATCTCTGTCTTCACATGATCTTCTGTGTCACAGTTCTCTCTTGTTTCTCTTATAAGGACACCTGTCATTGGATTTAGGGCCCACCCTAAATCCAGGATAATCTCATCTAAATATCTTTCAGGACCCTATTTTCAAACAAGGTCACATTCTCAGGTTCTGGGGGTTGGGACTGATGTATTTTGGGGGTGCATTATTCACCCTGTTATACAACCCCTTTGCAGAAAACATGGAGATACACAGGCTCCTTGAGTTGAGAGAATCTCAGGATATGAAAACCTAGAACAGAAGGCAGGCAAAGAGAAGGTGTGAGCCCAGAGAAAGTGCTGGAGGGAGTAGAGCCAGGTGGTGCAGTGTGCTGGTGTGGCCAAAATGTGAGGCTGAGAAGAAGCCAGATGTAACCAGTGTGTGGGCACCTCGCATGGAACCTGGCCAGGTTCTGCAAGCAGGAGCCAGGCCCCAACAAGCTGGCCCTTAAAACATTTCAAAGCTAACTAGATCTCATCCAGGTAATTTTGCACCTTCATGGAAGATGGATTGCACAGGTCTGGAAGTGTAGCAGTAGTTTAGATGTAATAAGAGATTAAAAGTTCACGCTATAAAGGAAGTACAAAGTCATTCTTTTCGGGACTAAATGGTGGCCATGTATTGATGAGATGGAAATACAAGAATCCTGGGTTTGGTCCAGAGAGAAGAGTATAGGACCGAGAGCCTGGATGGAAGGAAATGAATGAACAGGCTCTAAGCATTGGTCATCTAGGCACTAGACATTGTGGTGGGTGATATCCAAGTCTAATTAAAAATGCACAACAACTAGGTATTTTTAAAGTAATGAACACTGATTATAGACACATCTGCTATACACTCTACAGAACTCAGAAAAGCATAAGTGTTGCTTGTCGTAAAACCACCCTGAAAAAACCGCTGTTGTATTTAATGCTTGCAAAAATGAGATTGCACTGTTTTTAATTACATTTTGTATTTTCATGTGTCAAAGTACATCTCAACATTTTTTCATGGTGATAGAACATTCTATTGTATAGAGCTACCGTAATTTAATCACATTGTCAAGTATTCAAATTGTATTTTTGTATATTTTCTCCTATTATAAGCACTGCAATGACTGCTTTTATACACTTGTCTAACGACAAATTCTCAAGAGTATAATTTGCTAAGTTAAAAGGGTATGTGTATTTTTTCCCTTCAAGCCTAATTTTCTTTTATTGGTCAGATGAGATCTCAAGTGTACAACCCAACGAATTTTGACAAAGGTATACACCTGCTCAAAACATAAATCATTTCCACCATTTAAGAAAGTTCCCTCGTGTGCTCTTTTAGTAGTCAACCCCTATCCCTACCTCTCACAGGCAAACCCCTTTCTGATTTCTCTCACATTAGATTAGTTTTGCCTGTCCTTGAACCTCATAAATATGGAATCATTTGGCTTTTCTCTTTTGTGTCTGGCTTCTTTCAATAAACCTAATATTTTTCAGATTCACCCATATTGTCACATGTATCCACAGATCATTCTTTTTTTACTTTTATATTTTGTATTTATACATTTTAATTTTTATTTCATTGTAGTAAAAATGCTGTAATTCACCTGTTGATTTGTTATTATTGTTATTTTTATTGTACTGTATGGATATACAGTCAGCCCTCCACATATGTGGGTTTTGCATCCACAGATTCAATCAACTTTGGATTGAATATATTTGGGGGAAAAAATCCCCGAAAATTCTAAAAAGCAAAACTTGCATTTGTTGCATGCTGGCAACTATTTACATAGTTTTACCCTGTATTTACAATTGTTTATATAACATTTACATTGTGTTAGGTATTATAAGTAACCTAGAGATGATTTAAAGTGAAGAATTGTGTTGTATGCAAATATCATGCCATTTTATAGAAGGGACTTGAGCATCCATAGATGTTGGTATCTGTGGGGAACCTGGAACCAACCTCCCCACAGATACCAAGGGATGACTGCACCACCGTCCCATAATCCTGATTTACAGATAGGGCACAGGAAAATGGTGAAGTCCTACGAGGGTGAGTCAAAAATTTCTGCACTCTGGCTATAGAATTTATTTTAATTAACTTTTAGAAAAGACAAATACATCATTTTTCAACATAATCGCCTTGCTTTTCAATACACTTTGCCCATCCATCTGTCAACAAGCTTTCCTATTCCCTCATTAAAAAATGTTTCAGGCTGAGCTGCGAGCCATGAATGCACTACTCGCTGTATTCACTTCATCAGAAGTGAATCCAGCTCCTTCTTGACGGCTAACACTTGTGCGACCTTCCTTGAACTTCTCTATCCATTCATACACACTTCTTCATGACAAAACACTTTCTCCATACTGTGCACAAAGTCTTCGATAAATAACGACACCAGGTACACCTGCAGATCACAAAAAACCAATCACTGCACGCTGCTCTTCTTTTGTGCAAATCACAAGTGGGGCATCCATTTTTGCTGGCACCGCAGTTACAAATGAACTGATGTAACACGTTCACACCTGCACAGCAGTGACTAGGGAGACAGTAGCCTTGAACGGAAAGTGCTGATAAGACAGTGTGGCCAACAAAAGTTTTAATATAACTAAAGTGTGGATAATTTTTGACTCTCCCTCATAGAATGTCAAGGGTCTAAAAGAGCCCCACATCTTTGCCCCTGAAAATAGTTGGAGATGAGCAAACACCCAAGGGGATGGGGATTTTCTCAGCACAGTTCTATAGGGTCTCTGAGAGCCTTTGGAAACTTTGAGTCAGACATCACTCATTTACAACTTCCTTCAGAGAAAGACAGGGAGTAGAAGAGAGACGTGGGGAGATGTAAGGGTTGGGCTTCTGGATAATAGAATTTCTCCCTGCCTGGTAATTTAACAACTCCAATACTCCCAGGGGCAGTAACTCTGGAGGAGGTCGGTTAATTACTGCCAGGCAACTGAATAAAATTTCCCCAAGACCCCCGTTTTCTGAGCTGCATTTCATACCAATTAAAAGTTTAATCCAGTGGGACTCTTTCCTGGCAAATTAACATCATGGACTTTGATGAACTGATGCTGTTAATAGACTACAATATTTTGGTGGATTTAGTCACAGCTGTAACACCTCTCCTCAATGAGGTCAGCTAGGCTAGACCTGGGGATTCAGGTCATTGGCACCAGGTGGACCAGAGAGGTGAGGGTGAAGGAGACTGAAGTTCAGTTAGGAAAAGCCCTTTCAGTGTGCTCATTTTTTGGCGAACTCTATTTATGATCAGAAGC
Organism: Hippopotamus amphibius kiboko; assembly: GCF_030028045.1. Classification (NCBI taxonomy): domain Eukaryota; kingdom Metazoa; phylum Chordata; class Mammalia; order Artiodactyla; family Hippopotamidae; genus Hippopotamus; species Hippopotamus amphibius. The sequence goes on along the minus strand of NC_080196.1, from coordinate 37,136,308 downwards.
AAGTAACAGGAAATCAGTTATGCTGTAGGAGTTCACTCAATCATTGGAATTCTTATAATGCTAGGTACTGGGGACAGGAAGATAAATATGACTGTTTCTACCTCCAGGAGCTAGGAGCCCAGAGGGAAAAAGACCTCCACACCCTCCCGCCCCGACATACACACACTCACATCCCAAGTCATGCCCCATTCCCTGACTTTACAGTTGTTTCTATGAACTAAAGCTTTATACCTAGAATGTTCTGCCTACTACAGTGGGCATATCCTAAGTGTCACTCCATTCTCGTCCTGTAAATTTGAACCAGTACTATGGTATATCTGCTCTACCGGCATTGTGGGGTTGATGAGGGAATATAGAAACATGGGGAACTCTGGTTAAGAGTCAGTATCACTCTAGTCTGGAGGATGGTCTTATAAAATCTAGAATATTCGAGTGCCTTAATTTCAGATAGAGCCCTATCTACAAATTATTTCAAGGCTCCTCTAAGTACAATCAGATATCAGGAGATTGGGCTGATAATTAGATTGCAAGAGCTCATGGAATTCTAGTTGCCAGACTTTAAATCATTTTAACAGCGGCCTCTATTTTCTGAACCAAAAATCAGGCTGGGGTCTAAAGTAATATGTTTCCTGCTGCTGCAGCTTCAACTCATTCCTTCCTATTTTAAGACTGGTGCAATGAAATGCAGCCATGGGCACTACCTTTCTCACTGGTGATTAGGTCATGGTGGAGACCTCTATCTAGCTGTCCCTCATTGAGGGGGTGTTGAGGGTTCTAAATAAGTCCTTAGAGGGGTCCAGTCAGCTCAGGGATCTAGTACATTATCTAAGAAGATTTTGGAGGAAAATATTGGGAAATTCTCACCCCTGCGAACAGAAGAATCAGGGGTTCCAGTGCCCTGAACTTTCTCGAGCTAGGCTTTCCATCTTTTCTGTAGCAAGCGCCAACAATGGACATACAGGACAGGCTGGGCCCAAAAAGTGTGGAACAAATGACTGCAAGTACCCTTCATTCCCAAACCCTCACCTTGAGTATAAGCTCCATCATAAGGGAGTTTTGCCTCAAAATATCTTGCATGGTGAATATTTCCACTCTATCCTAGGCTGCTTTCCTAACCCACACTGAATGTCTCATTCCTTGAATTCATGCAGACCTTTATTTATTGATTTATTTTTAACAGAACACTTTTCCCCTCTTCCTCCCATCCTTCTTTTCTTGGCTAATTGCTACTCATTCTTTAAGTCTTAAGTCTTCCAGATTTCTGGGACGTTTAATACCTCCCATAGCAGGGAGTGTATAGCAGATGTTACCACTAGTCACTGATATCCTTAAGGGCACTTTTAATTCCCCACCCCTTTGAAGTCTGCTCATGTGACATGATTTGGCTGATGAAACGTGATGTGTCACGTCTGGGTAGAAGCATTTAAGTACCCAGAGCTGACGCACCACCTCTCTGGCTCCCTGCAACCTCGGTAATAGTGGAAGCTAGCGTTGATGTGGTGGTACAATGTCACATGAAAGAGCTACTCTGAAGGGTCACCCCAGAGTAGATTTTACATGAGTGAAAAATAAACTTTTGTTGTTGAGACACCCTAAGATTTTAGAGATGTTTGTTACTACAACATAATATAGCATATTCTGCCCACTACGTGCTATTAGACTCCAAATATTCTAATTACATATCAACAACTCAATGTCTTACTTCCTGGGGCTGCCATTGTCTCTACCTTGAGTTGCCCATTCATGTTTTTATTTTCCCAAAGCACTGCAAGCCTATTTTATTAGTTATATCAAACTTTGAAAGCTCAGTCACTTAATACATTAATTTTTTAACTCTTGCTCACAAAAAGTACAGTGTAGGTTGGGCAGCACTCTAAATCTTTCAGCTATGCCACCTGAAACTCTTGGTCTTCAAGATTACCAGGGTCGGAGAAGAGAACGATAGAGGAAAAACATCAGAATACATGTTATGTCCACTCATATTCCACTGGCCAGAAACAGTCCCAACCTAATTGCAAGGGAGCCTGGGAATATGAGGAGAACATGGAAGTATTTGGTGGAAAACAACTGTCTCTCATTCACCTATTATCCATCCTTTGCTGAAAAGTTGGGGGTGCAGGATGAAGGATCACACCTCTGCAAAGCTGGAAACAAATGAATGTTAAAATCCTTCTTGAAATCCTCAGCCAGCCCCATCCCAGGAATTTCTTCACGTCTCTTGGAACCCATCTGCTCACCACTCCTGTAAGTATCCTCCTCTCCTTTCTCGATGATGCTCACCCTTCACCCCATGTGGTACCTATTTTGCCTTTCCAAAGCCTTTCCAAAGAAGGGAGGTACTGATGCTCTTGCCTAAATGAAGCCATCTGCCACGGTCTCCACTCGAAACAGAGCAGGACCCTGTGGGGCCCTTCTGGGCATAAAAGCCCTTCCGTGTCCCCCATTTCTTGTTTGTAGGAAAAAAGCTTTCAGCCTCCTAGACCTTCCCTGAGTTCCAAAGGGCAGATTCAAACAGTTACTGATTAGGAGAATAGGAGCATGCAGAAAGAACAACAGTGCAGGATGGGGCCTGGTCCTGTTCCTCCTTGGGGGATGAACTTAGCAATTTGATGCATATCTGAGTTCTTCTACAGGAACTAAGGTCCCCACCCAGTGGAGGATGGTAACTTCAGGCTGAGCGCAAGCACAGGGACCCCAGACTGGTTGAAACCAGAAAGCTGATGGTTGAGATTCCTGGACCATCACCCTGTTACCTCACCAACCAATCAGAGGAAGGTTACTTCCCCCTAGATTTTGCCTATAAACACTTCTTCCCTGAAACCCACAGGGCCTTTTGAGTGTGAGCCAGTGGTTCTCCTCCTGTACTGGCCCTGCAATAAGCCTTTGTCTGCTCCAAACGCCGCGACGTTCCGGTTTGCTTAGCCTCACGGTGCATTCGCCACATGAACTTGGGTTCAGCAACACGCTCGTAGATTAATGACTCACAGAAGCTGTAATATTCATTCTTCCAAACTTGGATTAGATAAAATTCTCCAGCAAAGTATCCTCTTTCCTAGTTGTTTCTAAATCAAAGGGGATTGATAGAGCATTTGTTCTTCCTTTCTTTAGAGCAGGTGTTAATAAACTCTGACCCTCAGTTTGAATTCAGTCACTACTGCCACCTGTTTTTACAAAAGTTTTATGAGAACATGGCCACAGCCATTCTTTCATGGTTTGCTATGGCTGCATTTGGGCTACAATGGCACGATGACTATTTGTGACAGAGACCAATTGTCTGGCCCTTTAAGAAAAAACTCATTGACCTCTGGTTTAGAACAAACTCAAGGGAGGTACTTTCTTCTTTGTATACACTTGACTTTCTCTTGAAACTCTCTAACCGCCCCCGGCCCCCCCCCCCCCCCCCACACACACACCCTGTGTACCCACCCGCAAGCTCCCTTTTCACTGCCTTTCACATTATATTGTGACTGCTGGTTCACTTGTGAGATCAGGGAGGATTCCATCTGCTTCATCGGTTAATCTCCCTTCACAGCCCCTTGCTCATTAAACGCACCCAACACATTGATTGAATGAGTGAGCTTTAAAGTTATCTCATCAGGGTCTGACCTGGGAAAGTAGTTGCCTTCTACTTTTTTTCGTGGAAATGAAGACATTGTTGGAACCACTGGAGTTGAAGACTACTTAGAGGGATGCTTTCGGATGGAGGCTGGGGATGGGTTACCAGGGAGCTGAACAGAGCTTCCCTCAGCCCTTGGGACAGCAGCCAGGGCACCCAGGCCCGTGGCCTTCAGTGACCTCAGAACCATGATCATTTTCTGTGAGTTCCTTGATGTGTCAATGGAGAGGAAGCATTGACTCAGAACTGAACACAGGGGCCAGGGACATGCCAGTATCCTGATCTGTCCAACTAGGCTACCCTGACAACCCCAAAGCCATTCTGAGCTGAAAGCTCCTTTCACAAATGAGGGAGGTCTGGACTGCTAATAACCAGAGGAGCTGGACCGCTGTGGATGGGAAGGCTGGGAGAGAAAGGAGCATAAACAGCAAGACCAAAGGGACCCATCCCCCTTCGCCAACCTGCCTGCTCCACCCCTTAGCTTCCAAAGTGGTTCGCTGAGCCAGGCCCTTCCACGGGCTCTGCCTAGTGCTCCAAATGTCAGGGCTGTAATTACTTCCCTGCTCCACAGACTCTGACATTTACAGAGCCCAGCTATCCAAGCTGGCCTCCGACAGCCCCCAGGAGCTCCTTTACTTGTTCAAACATGCTTTTTCTGAACACAAGCATGTATCACATTTATCAAAACATCTTGCTTGTCACCTAGGAGTAAAGGTGACTAAGACAGCCCTGCCTTCCTGGAGGAAGCTTACAGTCTTACACTGAAGTCTGCAACTGGTGCTTGATGATTCGGTCACCTCTGGATAAGCTCCACAGAGCTTTACTATAGGCCCCCCTCAAATGGACCACATGAGGGAATGGTTGCTAAAGACTCCTCATGTGACCCTGGTCACATATACCTGGTCCATATACATTTCTGGGGACAAATGTGTAAAGTCCTTGTCATTCTGCACAATTTACTCTCAGGTCCTGAGAGGTATACCTTTTGCAAAGCTGATCTTTCCCCTCCTCCACTCCCCACAACAAGTCTTGCTCTGGAGTTTTTTAAATTGGGGAGGAACTGTAAAAAACACCTGAAAACCAAAAAATAGAAGTCACAGGAGCCTGGTTATCCAGATTGGGAAATCAGAGGACTTAAACTAAAGACTTTAAACTTATGGAAGCCTGGTACACACTCACCATCCTCTGTGCTCCTCCACTTTGTCCCTTTCCTCTCTACAATGCCACCCAAAGTGCCACCTAGTAGGAGTCCCCTAGGTGCCAAGCAAGGAAGGTAGAGGGGCACTTCCCAGCACCTGTGAAGGCAGAAAACAAAACCAAGGATCTGATCAATATATCTGGTGCCATTGGATATAACTTGATACACTGGTAGCAAATCGTTTATAGATGTTTGTTTGTAAAGGATTGGACACCATTTCCAAATGGACAATTCAGAGTTTCCCTTGTGAAGACCACTTGCTTCTCTGCTCCTTCTCACCAGCTCAGTATCACTATGTCCCTGAACCCTATGCTGGTGGTTACACAGAGGCGGAGAAGGAACTTGCAAAACAGGCCCATTACACCATCTAGGAGATCACCACATTCTCTTCCTCAAAAAAAATTAAATTCTAAATGCCCTGGTGATGTGCAGCTCATTCATGGATGGATGTGGGAGGGACAAACAAGGGAAGTAGACAGAATCCATCGACACTTTGAAATCCCAGCCAGAGTGCCGTGAGGCATCCCAGGATCTTCTACCTGAACTCCCACCTCACCCTGACCCAGAAGAAACAAACTTTGCTACAGACTGAGTTTTAGTTCTGTTGGGATGGGGCAGCCAATGTGCTTTCTGGGATTTGTACCAAGAGGCTTAATTATTCACTTTGTCGGCAGCAATGACCACAATAAGCAGAATCACTATTACTGTTAGAAGGAAGTAGGGTCAAGAAGTGGACGCCTTATATATGAAAAGGTCAGGAGAAATTAAGTATTTTGATAAGAAATTCCATGTCCTTGTTCCAGGAAGCTGCCTCAGTTTTCCTCAATTCTCCGCAATAGTGTGTGACCTCTTTGGGAGAAACGGTGCATTTAAGGTTAGGCATAACTTTGCCAATCCTTCAATCAACAAGAAAAAGAAGTCCCCTCCACCCCCCAATTCTGTGGACATAGAGAGAGGCAGGACTGTCTGGAAACCAGAAGGAAGTTCTCCTGAAGGATGCTGTGGCAGACATCCACATAGCAGCCCCCCTCAAATGAACTACACAAAGGCACAGAGGCTGAAGACTCACACTGAACCTAGAATAATCCTTATACCTTTCTGGGACTGATTAACATGTATTTTTCAGGGTAAGGGGACAAAGAATTAAGACCTTGTCCCCTGCACCAAGAGGTGAGCCATCGGCAAATAGCCAAATAGACCTTGATTGTTCCTGAGTGCAGCTCTCTAGACCTTTCAGCCTGATCCAACTCTCATGACTCCACCATGTGTGATCTGAGGGCTGGGATGTGATAGCAGCCCTGCTGCACTGCTCCTCTTCATGAACTTTGGAGACTGAGAAAACATGTCTGCGCATACACACATGGAGACCTGATATTCAGTAACCCAATATGTGGCTGGTAAGGTTTACAAAGCTCATGTCTTATATTCCCCTAGAAATGCCATAAGACAAGGAAGGATTGAGTGCAAGTCATTTAAGGGGTGCGGAGGAACTGGTAGGGGATTGGGGAAGTAACAAAGGGAAAGGAAGGAAGCCAGTAAAGTCACAGAGGGCAACTAGAACTTAATTCTACTTGGAGACCCTGGGTAATGGTGCAAAATGAATGCCTCAGAATTATCCCACTCCGGTGCACGTGTGTGTGTGAGCTGAGGTATTTATACTCATCTCAGTCACTGGTTGAAGGCAGCTCTTAGGGAATGTTAATTGCCTAGTGCTTTGGGCCTGATGTCAGTTGCCCTGTAATTTTAGAAAAAGCTATCAGGCACAGACATGCTGATACTGACAGTTGGAACTCAGTCCTGATATTCTAAAGGTCCAAGGGAAGTAGGAAGATTCCCAGATTCTGCCTCAGCTATAACATATCAGATATGCACAACTAAACGACACCCAAAGGGAGAGCTAGCGAAGGCACAGCAAAGACTTTCTTAGTCAACATCAAGATCTAAATGGCTTGGTGTTTGTCCTTTCCTAATGATCCTAGAAATTCCCCCCTGCCCACAAGAACACAACTCTCATTTTATAAAAAGTAATTGGAAAGTGGTTTTCACTAGTTACTTTACATTCAGTATATACAAATCCAGCCATCTTGTTATGAATCATTTTCTGCGAGAGCCATCCTCCAATGTGAGCTAAACAGCAAGCTCTCTCCTGGTTTATTTAAATGATTAAATTTGGGCAGGTTCAAGAACATGTCTAAGGTGGGTATGACTACCCATAGAATTTCAATTTGTAATAAAATGAAATTACGTTCCAGCAAATATTTTATATTTAAAGGAAAGGTTTAGAAACAAAACTGGTTTCAGAGCTTTTGGTTAGAGCAGAGTCCCCTCAATGTCTCTGAAAAATAAGAGTAGTGCACACTCAGTTTGAAGCGACCTCAGAATCTTCTCATTTGACCACCCATCCAAGATGGTCTCAAAACCCTTTACAGCCAAGGAGTGAGCCTTCAGCTGCTCAAATAATGGACCCCCTGACCCCCAAGGGATCCACTCTTTATTCACATAACCCTGAGAGCCAGGGAATTCCTTCTAAAGCCAAACAGGTCTGCCTCCCTATAATTTCTACTATCAGGTCTGCACAGAAAAACCCACCTATCTTCCTCAGGTCAGCCTTCACACATGGAATGATAACAGCAGTGACCACCACTTGTTGACCGCTTGCAATGCACCAGGCACCATGCTGGATAGTCTACCCACATTGGCTGCTGTAATCCTCCTAACAGGTAGTTATGGATTCCCACTTTATATATTAAAAACTGATCATTAGAATGGAAATCATGAAAATTGTCCAAGCTCTCTCAGCGTGTAAGTGGTTGGGCCAGATTCAAACCCAAGGCTGATTTGAAAGCCATGTGCCTTACATGACCACCCAGTCATCTCTTCCAAAGCTTCCTGAGGTTCTTACACGCTTCTTCATAAGCCCTTTGGCCATACTCCTGCTTCTGCTAGCATACCTTTCTCCCTCAGTTCCATCCCACTCTCTCAACCTTGCTTGACATTCTTCACCTCCAGAAATCCTTCTTGGACTAGGTCCTACCCGGAATTCTCATCTGGACTGTTACCTTACCCATCCACCTTTGAAGGTACTACCCTGCCTCCTTAATTAGCTCTGACATTTCCTACTGTGAAAGACAATTATCCCCCACCGCCTTTCCCCTGTAGCCCTCACCCTAGCCCCAGGGATGGGACGTTAACCTTAGTGCCAAGACAACCTTATGTGGTTCTACCCAACAGACTTCAAGTTACGGAGCAATGTCAGATCAGCAGCCACCAGAATAAAATTAGCATGTACTGTAGACTAGCTGACACACTGGAATTAATATCCTTACAATTCAATAATTCAGTCAAGGTATATTATATTCTAGATGTACTGGATACCTGTAAGCCAGTGGCACAGGAAATATCTCTCTACTGTGTTCCAGAATTCCCCTCCCTGTTCCTTTTCCTAAGGAAGAATACCCGTAGATCTGATATCATCATACATGGAAAAGTGGTGATAAATTTGGCAGGTGGAGTTGCCCCAAGACTTGGGTACCCAAAAAACCTGTCTTGAATCTGTTGGTATTTGAATCCAAGGGGAGCACTGTATGCCTGCTGGTTCCAGCTACTTGCCCCAGTAGATGCAGGAAAGCCTAGGGCTTAGTCTCCTCTGGAAGGAGCAAAAGCCTCAGGGGCTATTTTCTTATCATTGTTCTCTCTCACCAGATCTACTTATTAGCTGCAGGTCAGCGCTCCTGACCACAGCACTGATAGCAGGAGGCAAAGTGACAGTGGTTATTGTGTCCAGAGCAGGGGTAAAGGCAGAGGAGTCCAGGTAGGGGTTCAGACTCGGGGTATTCATATCCAAAGAACTCTTGGGAAATTCTGACTACTCTGATTAGTCTCAGTCAATTGGGATTTCAGGATGTGGTATTTCTACTTTATAGACGAAAACTGTGTAAAATCATTCTTTCAAATCAAAGTCACAGCAACTAAGCGGCAAAAATCAGACACTGGAATCGGCTGTCTGAGCCAAGTCAAAGACTTCAGGCCACCTCAAGTTGAAGTGCTCAGTGTCTTAGGTTGGGGTTTGTCAGAAGGAACCCCAGGATTAAGATGAGAGGAAGTTATCTGAGAGGTGAGCAGGAAAACACTGATAAGGGAGGGGAGAAATGAGACAAACAAGGGAGGGCAGTCAGCGAATGATAATGTCACCAAGCTCATCACCACTGTGGGGCATTAGGAGAGCACACACACCCCAGGCAGCTGGGGTGCTCCTACATCAGCTCCTGTTAGTCACTGGCTGAGGGCTGCTCCCTGGAGTGTTAATTCCCTGTCCCTTCAAGGCTACCATGTGCCAGATTTCAACAGCCAGAGAAAGCCCTCAGATGAGGAATCACATGTGCAGCTGAAGCCAAACTTGAGTACACTGAAGTGGTGCAAGCCAGGGGATGCGTGCAGGCCACCAACACCATCCGACCTAAATGGGGTCTCACACATCATGCCAAGTTCAGTAGCATCTGTTTAAAGTGCACTGTAGCATGTATTTAAGAAGCAGCCTACAGAGCCTTGGAACCCATAGCTGGGTGACATCCTAAGACTCAGAGCCTGTGGGAATGGGCTCAGCTCAGTCCTGAGGGGCGTTTGGGGGTGTCAAGTCACCCAGGCTCACTGCCTGCTACAAATGTGGGGCTGAACATCTTCATGTCTCCTCTGGAGTTGATTCTCACCATGGACTTATGTCAAGAGTTGGCAAGTTTTCTGTAAAGCACTAAACATTTTAGGATTTGAGGGCCATCTGTTCCATTTGAACAAGTTGACTCTTCCAGTGTAGAAAGCCACGGCAGCCACAGCCAATATATAAAGAGTCCTGGGAACACCAGGGTGAGTGAGTCACCCTCACCAGAAGTGTGTGCCAGCCGCCGTGGGAGCAGATCCCCCAGCTCCAGCCAACCCATTTGATAACCGCAGCCTCCTGAGCTGCCCTGAGCTAGAAAAACCAGCTCAGCTGCCTCAGATTCCTGATTCCCAGAACCTGATATAATGTTAAGCTGCTAACTTTTAGGATAATTTGTTGCACAACAATAGATAACAAATGAACATAGTAAAGAATCAGACTTTCTGCCAATTCTTGGGAGTGAAATTTGATGTGGGCACAAACAAAGTCAAGAACAAATTAGAACTTGGTACTAGATGTGTTCCTCAAGATGCCTTCATCATCCCTTACCCCCTCTGCTGTGGGAGGCTGAGCTGTATAAACAGACTTCACTGTTGTCCGGTTGAGTTCAGTCCATAAGGAGCCTGGGCAGGATATCAGAGTAGGGGAAGGAGGTCACTTCTACTTGGCTGTGCTCTTGACCAAAGGGCACCGTTAAGCAGAGCCATGACTTTTCTTTGGGACTTATTCTCCCTCCCCACCCTCAACCTCAGGGTCTAAGGGTGCTAACAGCTGTGCAGCTTGTTACTGACCACTCCTGTGGTCCCCCTACCCCCAACCCCCAGCTCTGAAATGAGCTCTTCTGGAAAGACATCCTCACTGAAGGATCCAAACTTCAGTGAGACACCTGTTCCCTGTGGGGACCTGACTGACAGATCCAGAGGGGTGAGCCACTGCTGGGCTCTGGCCTCAGCATCAGTGACCTCACCTGGCAGGCAGCTTCCCTGGGACAGTGCAGGAGGATCTGGGAATTGATCCAAACTCTGCTGACAGGTGCCTCTGGGAGTGAAAGAGGAGCAGCTTTAATATTTGTCAGCAGAACATCACCACCTCATTCTGATAAGCAGTATTTTAAGCTGAGCAAGGAGCCCCTGACAGTGGGACATGCCCTGAAGGGTAGTGTACAGCACGGCCAACTGCAGGACCCGGGAAAGAGTAGCTCTCGGGGCAAAGCCCGGACAAGGTCCAGGCCACAAAGCCTTGGGATCCCCAGCCATGTAGGATCCTGAGACTCTGGGGAGTTTGGACCAGCACCTGTGTGGATGGGCTTATCTCAGTCTGGAGGGTCATCTGTGGATTTCTAATCACCCAGGCACTCCCCTAGTTGCCTTCCCAACCAGAACTGGGCAAAAGAAGCAGGCAATGTGGCCTCACCTGTCTGGCCTTCATCTCAAGGAGACAAGGAACAGGGTGGTCAAGTGGCTGCAATAGAGGCCAGGTGGGGACCGAAGCAAACGGGCCTGGGGTCTAGTCCTGCCACACAGCCCAGCCTCCAGTACAACACCCACAGCTGCAGCAAGGCAGGGCCTGTCTATAGGAATCGTGACCACCGCAGCTCCTGACCTCAGCTCGGCCATTCCTCAGCCTCCGGGTCAGACAGCAGTGCAAGCAGGGCTCCCCTACTCTTGACACTCAAACAAAAGCAGGAATCCATGGGAGCTGGAAGCTAGTCAGAAGCGCTCGTGGGTGACAGAAACTTCTCCAGCTCCAGGACCATCGTTCTAGGTGATCAAAAAAGAGAAAACCAGCCAGGAGAAGGGAAGCATTCTCCTTCCCTCCAGGAAGTACTGCAGTTCTGCTAACTCTCAACTAATTACCAGTGTTTATCTAATTATCTAGTTCCTTAATGTGTTTACTGCTCTGTAATCACTAGCACTCTGTCCATGGAGGACTCCCACGGGTCTCTGTCCTGCTGTCTCAGTCGGAGTCTGGCTGTTTCTGGAAGGAGGGAGGAAGGGGAGGTGGCAAAGGAGGCTGTGAGTTTGATTCTGGCCCATCCTTTCAAGGCCAGTTCAAGTAGCACCTTGACTCACACCTATGTCTAGAGGAACTGAAGTGACCTATGACAAACCCCACTGTCTCTTGTGAAAGCAGCAGGGACCCCCACTTGCATCCTCCCCAAGGATTCAGGGGTTGTCATCCTTGGATTCCATAGCCTGGAGCCAGGATAGAATTGACAAAGAGCAGCCTCATGTGGCAGGGAAAGCATCTTAGAGGGGGGGCTCTGGGTAGTACATCTCCACATCGAGGAGGGACTTGACACCATGCCTTTCTAGGGGAGCTTGTGCCCAGTGACAGGGGGTCTGAGTATAAAGGTACACAAGCCTGGTCATTTTGGCTCAAACTGATGGGCTCCAGTGGCTACAGGGCTCCCTGCAGGGTTGCTACAGGCTTTGTGAAGTTGGCTTCACAGTTCTTGCTCTGCCCCATCCTGCTTCCCTTCTTTTCGTAGGTGCTGATCCCTCACCAGCTTTCACCTGTGACAGAAACTTCACACACAGAAGAGATATTCGTAGTCTATCCTTAAAGAAGCTCCGTGTATGACAGATGGGATCCAGAGGAGGATTTTAAAAGCTATTTAAATGTAAGAAAATCTAGAGGAAATGCAGAATCACTCAAGTGAGCCATAGGGGGCTCGGAACAAATGGTGTAGCAGCGAAAACTGTGACTCTGCCTTAAGTTTACTTCAATCCAACAGCCCCCCCATCTCTAGCCCGAGGTACAAGGGGATCCCTGCCACCCCTCCGGTCTGAGCACTGCCTGCCCACTGCCAAGAGTAAGCCAGGCTGCCGTGCTCCCAAGGACAAAGGGCATTTGCCACCTCCATGGACCATCAGCCAGCTGCCTTCATGAGGACCCCATTCTGGCTCACTCAGACATGTCCTCGGAAGCCTCCTCCTCTCCCTGGGAGGATGCTGTCACTGAACTGTTTAATCACCTCACTCAGAGCTGCATCATTTAGCATCACTGTGCAGTTTTCCTTGACAGCACATCGGGGGGAGTTGCACACAGGGCTGACATGCACGAATGCCCCTGGAGACAGTGTCAACTGTGAACAGACAGATTCTCACACACCTGGCGGGGAGCATATGATGAGGATGGGATGAGTGGGTAAGCTTACCTTCAAATCCCTACACATGCCCCCAGCCTGCCTGGGCTCCCTCAGATCAAAGGGCACCAAGTTCACTTTACACTTTAAGGAAAGGGACAGAGCAGTAAGAACACAGGAGTGGGAGGTGAGTGCCGATTATTGGTCATTTATGGGTTATTCTGTGTTCACCCCTTAGTTTTATTCTGTCTTGCTTTGCACACAGGTGGCTGGCCTGTGGCAATTGCAGTGCCCATCTATCTTGCTGTCACAGGTTGATTTCTCTAAAAAGAAACACTGAAATGGAGTTTGGGATGCAAGGTGTTCACTAGGTATCGACACCTGTGAGAGGGAAGTAAGGAAGCTGGACTAAACAGAGAGAAATCAAACTGTAATGTAGGCCCAATGAACTCTGGCCAGCCTAGCAGGGACTTCTGAAGTCTTGCCCAGCTATGCCATCCCCACAGGGGACACTGAAAAGGACCTACCTCTACCTTGCTCAGTCACTGGCTAGGGGCTGCTGCAGGTCAGATATGACCTTGAGTGAATGGCTCTCTGCAACTGGGCAGCAATGCATCCTTGAAAGGGGGCACATCTGTATCTTCCATACTTTCCTTCTGACTTTTAGTGCATTCAGCCAATGGAAGGCAACTACAGAAGGTCAGAGAGTGGAAGGAATGAGATTGCAGTGTTTATTCCACATGTTTCCTGATAGGCCATCTCTGGCAGTGGATGAGTCCCTTTACCAAAAGCCACAACTCTTATTGGGCTACCTCTCTCCCATGGTTACAACTTGGACTAGGTTCCGGTAACAACCTCCTCTCCGTTCCCTCCAGGTGCTGGTGGTGGTGGTGACAGTTCTCCTCTGCCTATACTCCCTTGGTGCTTCACTATTCCTTGTTAGTTTCCTTAACTCTACCTCTACTTCTTTAAAGAGTCCTCTTTATTAACCACTCTTTAGTTAAATCCATGAAGTATTGATACAGCATCTCCTTCCTGCCAGGGTCTGATTGGACCTGTAATCCAGGGATTCTCTCCATGCTGGTTCTCTTGTCCCACATTCCTTTGCAACATCTAAGATCCTCTTCAAATTAGACAGGGGTTTAGGAAAAACCTACTTTTAAAAACTATAATGTAAGGAGTTTCATGTATAGAAGCATACGGTTGGTAGGAGATAGAAGGGTCCCAGGCTGAGCAGCTGCAACAAGTCTCCTGCAGACACTCTGAGATAAGATACTAGCAGGAGCATTGGGCCCTGATTGGGTAAAAGACAAAGTGACCACGTTTTTCTCATTCTTGTGGTCAAGGGAGTTTCCCTGCCCACGCATGTGCAGAGAAAGTCCTCAGTCTAGGGAAGGGTCAAAGGAAGAAAGACACCAGCCCATAATATGTCCTGTCAACCTCCCAGAAACCTTCACACTGGAATCCATCTTGGCTGAGAGATGCGTGCCTACCAGGAAGGACCCCATGTCAGACCAAACATGGACACAAGCAAGATGATTGGTCAGAGACAACTGGGAAGACTGCCCCCATATAAGTGATCTAAACCACCCCCACTGGGTGCAACTCACTCTGAGTTCGTCTATGTGCTCTTCCACACATACTTTGCTTCTAATAAGCACTTTGTTTTACAACCTTGGTCTCTTTGCTGAATTCTTTCTTCAAAGAAGACAAGGACCAAGGTTCTTCTTCCAACTGTCTCACCCCCTGAAATCAGTTTTTTAATCTCAATAAGCTACGAGCTGCTGTTCGTAGAGTGAGAAATACAATATACAGTTTGGATCTCAGTATGTTTCCTAGAAACAGACCCTGAGATGAGGATATGTATAAGTGATTCATTAAGGAAGGTTGCAAGGAGCATAGAAGGGAGACTGGGAAGCAGGAAGGGGAGTAAATCAGAGCAGGAGTATGATTCAGGCAAGGTCACACAAAGGGGAGCCGCAGCCTGATCCCGCAGGGGACTCCAGCAGAAGCTGTGCCTCCCAGTTTGATGGGTGTGAATCACCTCTGCCCCAGGTGGGGACAGTCCTTGACTAAGGACTGCCCCAGGGAAACAAACTCCCAGACTGTTCTGGTTCTGTCTACAGATGAGGTAGTTCCAAGCTTGAGTGCTGTCCTCCAAAAAAAGAGGAAGTGTAGGTATAGGCTATTGGAGGCAAAAGCTCAAAGCCAGGGAGAGAGGACCAGAAATAGTAAGAAGGAGGTGGGGTGACACGAGCAAGATGGCAGAATAGAAAGTTCCAGTCTTTCATTCCCTATGGAAACACTGAACAATATAGAGCCTAAAGAAGCTTTGCAAGAACTCTAGAACCTAGTTAAACTGTAACAACCAACCTAACCAAGAAAAAGCAGCATTCAAAACAGCAGAAAGATATATGGCATTTTTGTTTGCCATCACCCCCTTTGTAGTCAGTTGGGAGGAAGCTGCCCAATTCCTGGGCCATCCCTTGGGAGGGAAGGAAAAGAATGGCACTTGCTTGCAATGTTCTGGTTCATCTGAGGGCTGCTCGAAGGACTGGCTTCTGTCTCACTTGACCTGGAGCACTGATAGAAAGGGCAGAATATTTTGGATGTCAGGTTAGTGACAGTTAACACAATGTGAGAGTTTCAGGGGGGCTGCAGACACATGGGCTCCTGGGGGCAAGAGATTATGGGCAAAGGAAAGTGATAGAACATTAGGAGTCCCTTTAGGGGGTGAGACTCTTAGGGACATTAAGACATTTCAAGGCAACTGTGCATGTAGAGAATTGGAGTAAGAGCACACATAGGACCACAGAAGATGCATTACCAAAAAAGGTTTGAGAGAACTTTAAGCCTTTATGCTGGGCTGATTAGTAAAGGTCTTTTTTCCCTACATGAAATTCTGCAAAGACTGGGAGATGTGCCTTTTTTTCAAATGCCCAATTTTCAAGAAGCAATAATATGGCATATGATAAACAGGGAAACATGGCCCATTTAAA
Source organism: Hippopotamus amphibius kiboko (assembly GCF_030028045.1). Taxonomy (NCBI): domain Eukaryota; kingdom Metazoa; phylum Chordata; class Mammalia; order Artiodactyla; family Hippopotamidae; genus Hippopotamus; species Hippopotamus amphibius. Next base: position 37,120,753 of record NC_080196.1, on the reverse strand, counting down.
GGAACAAAATAACTCTAAAGATTGAGCCTAAAGAAATACAGTCCTCTGACTTGAAGACTTCAAAAGAGTCATCATACGTATGCTCATGAGCTAAATAATACACAACTAAACTAAATCAGGAAAATGATATATGAACAAAATGAGAATAGCAACAGAGATAGAAATTACAGAAAAACCAAACAAGTTCTGGAGCTGAATTATAATAACTGAGGCAAAAAATTTACTAGGAATTCAACATCAGACTGAACAGGCAGAAGAATCAGTGAATTTGAATGATGTGAAGTTATTCTTTCTGCTCCTCAGAGTCAATAAAGAAAAATGAACATAGCCTGAGGGTCTTATGGGACAATATCAAATGGACCAATATATACATTATGGGAGTCCCAGAAGACAAAGAGAAAAGGGCCAGAGGCTTCCCATATTTGAGGGAAAGAAATGGATGTACAAATGCAAGGAAGTTCAAATTCCAAATAGAATAAAGAGACACACAGAGATGTTATCAAAACTACCTAAAGACAAAAAATCCTGAAAGCAGCAAGAGAAAAATGACTCATCACATAAAGACAGCCCCTATAAGACTATCAGCAAATTTTTCGGCAGAAACCTTACAGACCAGAAGGCAACAAGATGACATAATCAAAGTGCTGAAAGATAAAATTGTCAGAGGATACTGTATCTGGCAAATCTGTCCTCAACAATGAGGAATAAATACTTTTCAGATAAAGAGCTGAGGGAGTTCATGAGCGCTAGACTTGCCCTATAGAAACAGTAAAAAGAGTCCTTCAGGTTTAAAGGAAAGGACGCTAGACAGTAATTCAAAGCCATACGAAAGTACAGAGTTCTCTAGTAGAGGTAAATATATGGATAAATATAAAAGACCGTATTATAAGTTTCATAACTCCTAAGATTTAAAAGGAAAGAATGAAAATGAAAATTATGTTTGGTACACAATATATAATGATGTCATTGTGATGTAAGATCAAGTATGGGATACCCATGCACCTATGGTCAATTAATCTATGACAAAAGAGGCAAGAATATACCATGGAGAAAAGACAGTCTCTTCAATAAGTGATGCTGGGAAAAGTGGACAGCTACATGTAAATGGATGATATTAGAACATTTCTTCACACCTTATAAAAAATAAACTCAAAATGGATTAAAGACCTAAATGTAAGATCTGAAAACATAAAACTAGGAGAGAACACAGGCAGAACACTGACATAAATCATAGCAATATTTTTTTGGATCTGTCTCCTAAGGCAAAAGAGATAAACGCAAAAATAAACAAGTGGGACCTAATTAAACTTAGAAGCTTTTGCATAGCAAAGGAAACCATTGACAAAAAGACAACCTACTGCATGGGAGAAAATATTTGCAAATGATGTGAACAATAAGGGGTTACTATCCAAAATACATAAATGGCTCATACAACAATATCCAAAACTTGATTAAGACATGAGCAGAGAAACTGAGAAGACATTTTTCCAAAGAAAATATACAGATGGCCAAGAGGCACACAAGAAAGATGCTCAATATTACTAATCAGAAATGCAGATCAAAACCATAATGAGATATCACCTCACACCTGTCGCCATGGCTATCATCAAAAAGTCTACAAATTACAAATGTTGGTAAGGATGTGAAGGAAAGGGAACCCTAGTACACTGTTGGTGGGATTATAATTGATGCAGTCTCTATGGAAAGCAGTATGGCAGTTCCTCAAAAACCACAACAGCAACAACAACAAAACCCCCAAAACCAAAAACCAACCAAACAAACAAAAACCACCTAAAAATAAAAGTACTGTAAGATCCAGTGATTCCACTCCTGGGTATATATCCAAAGAAAATGAAAATAAAATTCAGAAAGATACATGCATCTCAATGTTCAGAGCAGCATTATTTATAATAGCTAAGATATGGAAGCAACCTAAGTGCCCATCAACAGATGGACATAGAAGATGTGATATCTATCTATCTCTAGATAGATATATACATATACAATGGAATATTAGTCAGCCATAAATAATGAAATTCTGCCATTTGCAACAATGCGGATGGACCTAGAGTATTATGCTTAGTGAAATAAGTCAGAAAGACAATTTCTCTATATTATCACTTACATGTGGAATGTAAAAAAATAAAACAAATGAATACATATATAACAAAACAGAAATAGATTCAGATATAGAGAACAAACTAGTGGTTACCAGTGAGGAGAGAAAAGGGGGAAGGGGCAAGATGGAGTAGGGAATTAAGAGATACAAACTACTATGTAAAAAAATAGATCAACAAGGATACACTGCAAGGGGAATATAGCCATTGTTTTCTTACAATTTTAAATAGAGTATAATCTATAAAAATACTAAATTACTGTTGTATACCTGAATCTAGTACATCGTAAGTCAACTATAGTTCAGTAAAATATGCAAAAAACAAGACCAAGTGTGGAAGGTAAAACTACAATATAAAGGAGTAGTTTGTATTCAATTGAAGTTATTGGTTTAAAATAAATTGTTGTAGTTTAGGATGTTTGATATAATTCCCATAGTAGCCACAAAAAATATTTATAGGATATACACGAAAAGAAATGAGAAGGGAATCAGAACATGTCACTACAGAAGTAAATTCAACTAAACACAAAGGCAGGAAATAAGAAGGAAAGGGAGGACAAAAAGCAGTAAGACATTCAGAAAATAAAATGGCAATAGTAAGTCCTTCCCGATCAGTAATTTAAATGTAATGGATTAAAACTACTTGATCAAAAGACAGACTGGCAAAATGAATAAACACACAGGACACAACTGTATGTGGTCTACAAGACTCAGTTTTACCTTCGCTTATTCCTTCTTTGATGCTCTTCCCTTTTTATCTAGATTTCAGTTTCTGACCTATGTTTTTCTTTTCTAGTTATGACTTTATATGTGAGTCATACCTTAATAAAGCTGGAAAAAAAAAAGAAACCTTAGGAACTCTATCTTTTTAAAGTTAAGGAGAGGATTTCCCTGATGGTGCAGTGGTTAAGAATCCGCCTGCCAATGCAGGGGACACGGGTTCGATCCCTGGGCCAGGAAGATTCCACATGCTACGGAGCAACTAAGCCCGCGAGCCACAACTATTGAGTCCACGTGCCACAACTACTGAAGCCTGTGCGCCTAGAGCCCGTGCTCCACAACAAGAGAAGCCATTGCACTGAGAAGCCCATGCACCACAATGAAGAGTAGCCCTGCTTACCACAACTAGAGAAAGCCTGCGAGCAGCAATGAAGACCCAACGCAGCCAATAAATTAATTAATTAAAAGAAAAACAACATTGCTCACTTAAAAAATAAAGTTAAGGAGAAAAGTTTTTAATGATGGCCCTGCTTCCACTCTCCCAGAGCTGATTCCTCTACTACAGAGGTCTTGTTTGGGGTCTGCAGAAAGGAGTTAGCCTCCCTCATCCCTGCCACTTCCACAGCTGGGTGAACTACAGGAAGCAGCTCAGCAACCCTCCTAGCTGGCCTTGTCCAGGTCAGCCTCAGAGCTGTGGTAGGGCCCCTGTCAGAGGTTATGTCACTTGCCATCGGGTGGATGTGGACACAGTCCTCACCTCTGCCCAGCCAGTACCCATTATCTAGCTGGCCTGGACTCCAGTTCTTAAAGTTGGCCTCCTAGTCTGCCCCAATCACCTATTTCTGGAATCCATTAATATTACTGAGGATCATCCAGGTGTATCAGAAGCCTATATGTTCCTGGACAAAATTCTGGAATGAAAGAAAGGCAATGGGGACTTCTCATGCTAGAAGTTCTAAACTTTATCTGTTCATTAAGTCAGGTAATGAGTGTTGGGATCTAAAGAACCTAATGTTTCTTGCAAGTCAGAAAGTTAATTTGGGTGAAAGTATTTCTTCTTTACTTTTGAAGGATGTTTTGTAAGGTACATGATTCTAGGTGGGTTATAATTCTCTCAACACTGTTTCACTCTACTATTTTCTCGCTTGCATGGTTTCTGAGAATAAGTTAGATGTAACTCTTATCTTTCTTGCTCTATAAGTAAGGTTTTTTTTCATTTGGCTTTTAGGATTTTCTTCTTTATCTTTGATTTTCTGTGGTTTGTAAATACTATGCCTAAGTGTAGGTTTTTAGGGGGAGCATTCATCCTGCTTGGTGTTCTGAGCTTCCTGGTTTGCTGTCTGAGATTAACTTGGGGGATGTCCTCAGTTATTATTGCTTCAAATATTTCATCTGTTCCTTTTCTTTCTAATATTCTCATTATACATATGCTACAGTTTTTGTATTTGTCCCACAGTTGGATATTTTTTTTAGTCTCTGTTTTTGCTTTTTTGGCTTGAGAATTCTACTGGGATATTCTCTGGTTCAGAGATTCTTTCCTTTGCCATGTCTGTCTACTCTATTAAACCCAAAGACAGGCTTCATTTCTATTAGTGTTTTGATTTTTATCTCTAGCATTTTTGTTTTCTTAGGATTTATATCTCTAATTACACTGCCATCTGTTCTTACATGCTGTCTACTTTGTCCTAATGGAACGTTTAGCATATTAATCATAGTTGTTTTAAATTCCCAGTCTGATATTTCCAACATCCATGCCATGTCTGGTTCTAGTACTTTGTCTCTTCAAATTGTGTTCTTCTGCCTTTGGTATGCCTTATTTTTTTAATTGACTTATAACTGATATAACATTATGTTAATTTCACGTGTACGAGGTAATGGCTCAATATCTGTATGTACTGTGAAATCACATTTTTTCTTGATAGATATGATAGTGCACTAGGTAAAAGGCACTGCTGTACATAGGCCTTTAGTAATGTGGTGGTGAGATATGGGGGCAGAGAGTAGGGACATTCTGTAGTCCTATGATTGGATCTCAGTCTTTTAGCAAACCTCTTGACTGACCTTCCCGAGTGTCTCAGTTTTTCTCCACCCAGAGGTGGACAAGGTTGGGTAGAGTGTGCTGGAGTTGGGTATTTTCCCTTCCTCAGGTCAGTTAGGCTCTGATAATACACCAACAGTCTGGGCTCTAGTTAACTAGTTTCTCATCATCAAAATGTCTACAAACAATAAATGCTGGAGAGGATGTGGAGAAAAGGGAGCCCTCTGGCACTGTTGGTGGGAATGTAAACTGGTACAACCACTATGGAGAACAGTATAGAGATTCCTTAAAAAACTAAAAACAGAACTACTATATGAACCAGCAATCACACTCCTGGGCATGTATCCAGAGAAAACCATAATCTGAAAGAATACATGAACCCCAATATTCATCGCAGCACTATTTACAATAACCAAGACATGGACGCAACCTAAATGTCCATCGACAGAGGAATGGATAAAGAAGATGTGTTTCATATAGACAATGGGATATCACTCAACCATAAAAAAAATGAAATAATGCCATTGGCAGCAACATGGATGGGCCTAGGATTATCATACTAAGCGAAGTCAGACAGAGAAAGATAAATATGATATCACTCACATGTAGAATCTAATTAAAAAAACAAACTTACAAAGCACCGACAGACTTACAGATATCGAAAACAAATTTCCGGTTACCAAAGGAGAAACGTGAGGTGCGGGGAGGGATAAATCAGAAGCTTGGGATGAGCAAACACACACTACTACATATAAGATAGATAATCAACTAGGACCTACTGTAGAGCACAGGGAACTCTACTCAATATTCTGTGATAACCTATATGAGGAAACAATCTAAAAGTGAATGAATATATGTATATGTATAACTGAATCACTTTGCTTACCCCTGAAACTAACCCAGCATTGTAGACCAACTATACGCCAATAAAATTTTAAAAAAACAAAACAAACAAAAAAACTAGCTTCCCCTGAAGGCAGGCCTTGTTAAGAACAGAGGGCTCTGGTATATTTCAAAAACAGTGGTTCTTCTTCTTCTGTGAGAATTCTTCAATATTTACTGTGGAAGCTGGTTGAACACCTAGAGGTAGATCTCAATACTGTGTCCCCTGAAGTTTTTAACAGAGTTGTCCACATTAAGCCTCTAGCAATTTTTCAATCATAGTTCAGGCTTTCCTACCCAGCACTGGTTCCCACAGTTTCTGCTTGGGAGTCTTGGCCCTAGGAAACCATCGACTACCTGTTTTCTCCTGTCTGTCTCTCCAATCCTGGGGGCAGCAGTGTGTGCTGTGTCTTACCCTCTCTTATGGATTCAAAAAGAATTGCTGATTTTTCAGTCTGCTCAGTTTTTCACTTGTTAAGACAGAGCGGTAACTTCCAAGCTCTTGACATATGGAACCTCAGACCCACTTGAGATCTAAGGACACGTGTAGTGTAAAAATTAATAAATGAAAATCTCAATTAAAAGAGTTTTGAGGCCAGAAGGGGGAGCTCTTGTGTTCTATGATAAGTGAACCTGACAGGAAAACAAAAGACTTCTTGCCTGGCAAGATCTCAGCCAATGGAAAACCATCACAATTCCATCAATGAAAAGCCACTTTACTTTAAACTCTCAATTCCTCCAATGGACTCTGTTTACTATAGCCCTTCTAACTTTCTTTTCCCCTAGATAAAAGAGTTCTCCTCTCCTTGTGTTAGACTTGCACATAACTTATCATGGTCGCAGATTCCAAATTGGAGTTCTTTGCTGATCCCAAGTAAACCATTTTTTTTTTTGCTGGAGAAATAACTTTCAGACTGTTTAAGGTGAGTGGGTTCAAAGTGAAAGGATGAAAAAAGATATTCCATGCAGGTAGTGACAGAAGAGCAGGGATGGCAATAGCGATATCAAACAAAATAGACTAAGTGAAACTGTTACAAGAAACAAAGGACATGTTACATAATGCTTAAAAAGTCAATTCACTAAAAATTATAAATATATGCATCAAATATCAGAACTCTTAAATTTGAAGTAAATATTGACAGAATTGAAGGGAAAAGTACAGCTCTACAATAATACAAGTCTTCAGTACCTCACTTTCAGTAATATGGAAAGACAATCAATAAGGAAATAGAGAACTTAAATAGTATAGACCAGTTATTCTGAACAGATATATATATATACAAAACATTCCACCCAACAAAAGAACACACATTTTTCTCAAGTTACCATGAACATGCGTGATAGACTGTAAGACCACAAAACAATGATTAATAAAAAGAATTGAAATCTAAGTATCTTTTCTTATCAAAATGGAATGAAACTAGAAAAAAGCAAAAGGAAGACTTGAAAGTCCACAAATGCATGGAAATTAGACAACATGATCTTACTGGATCAAAGAAGAAATCACGAGGGAGGTTAGAAAATATCTTGAGACAAATGAAAACAAAAAATATCAAAACTTATAAGGTGCAGTGAAATGAGTACTATGAAGAAAATTTATAGCTATAAACACTTAAGATTTTAAAACAACCTAACTTTTTCACCTTAAGAAACTATAAGAAGTAGTAAAAACTAAACCTAAAGTTATCACAAGGAAGGAAATAGAGATAAATAAAGCAGAAAATAGAACAAACTAAGAGTTGGTTCTTTAAAACGATCAACAAGACTGACTAAACAAAGATGAAGACAACTAAAATCATAAATGAAAGAGGAAACTATAATTTTTATTTCTGTAAAATTGGTTGTAAGATTATGAACAATTAGGTTATTCCATTTTTGATATACAAATGAAACAGGTAAATTCCTAGAAATCACCAAAACCAAATCATGAATAGAAAACCTGAACAGACCTACAACTTGTAAGCAGGATGAATCAGTAATCAAAAAACTCCCAAAGCAAAGCCTAGGGTCAGATGACTTCACTGGTGAGTTCTAATGGACACAAAGTATTAACAGCAATACTCCTCAAACTCTTCCAACAAATTGAAGAGGAGGAAATATGCTCAAACTCATTCTATGAGGCCAGCATTACCCTGATACTGAAAGCATATAAAGACACTACAAGAATACAAAACCACAGACCAATATTAATGATGACGTTGATATAAAAATTCTTAACAAAATACTAGCAAACAATGCAACAGAACATTAAAGGATTACACACCATGATGAAGTGGAATTTATTCATGGAGTTCAAGGATGGGTCAGCATATGAAAATATGGTACATTAATAATGAAAAGGGGGGAGAGTAAACACATGAACTTTTCAATTGATGCAGAAAAAGTTGCCAAAATTCAATGCCCTTTCATGATAAAAGCACTCAAGAAACCAGAAATAAAAGGAAACTCAAAATAATGAAGGCCACATGCGAAAGTTTACAGCTAGCATCATAATTGTGAAAGACTAAAAGCTTTTCCTTTGAGGCCAGGACCACAACAAGGATGCCTTCTTTTGCCACTTCCATTTAACATTGTCCTGGAAATCCTAGAGCAATTAAGGGAGAAAAATAAAAGGCATCCAAATTGGAAGCAGTAAATTTATGCTAGCAAATATGATCATCTATGTAGAAAACCCTAAAGATTACACACAAACATTAGAACAAATGAGTTTAGTAAAGTTTCAGGATATAAACACCAAAAATTAGCTGTATTTCTATACACTAACAATGATCTGAAAAAGGAAGTTAATTCTATTTACAATAGCATCAAAAATAAAATATGTAGGAATAAACTAAGGAGGTGAGAGACATACTGAGAAGATAATGCTGAAAGAAATTAAGGACACCAATATGCAGAAAGACATCCTATGTTCATGGACTGGACTTTAATATTGTAATATTAATACTATCCAAATTGATGTACAGATTTCATGCAATCCCTATCAAAATCTCAATGGTTTTTGTAGAAGTAGGAAAAAAATCCATCATAAAATTCAAGAGAGCCCAGAAATAAACTTTCACATATATGGTCAAGTGATTTTTGATAAGGGTGTCAAAACCATTTAATGGAGAAAGAACAGTCTCAACAAATGGTGATAGGAAAACTGGATATCCACATGCGAATGAATGAAGTTAGAAACTTACCTTACACTACACCATAAACAAGTAACTCAAGATGGATCAAAGACCTAAAATCCTAAGAGCTTAAACTGCAAAACTCTTAGAAGAAAACAAAGGAAAATTTTATAGTGTTGGATTTATTAATGATTTCTTGGATATAACAAAAGCAAAAATGAATTACATCAAAATTTAGAATTCAAAGGATGCAATAAAGAGTGAAGAGGTGACTCATGGGCTGAGAGAAAATATTTGCAGATCATTGCTGACAGGTTAATACCCAGAATCAATGAGTAACTCCGACCCCCCCCAAACAGATAATCTAATTAAGAAATAGGAACAGCACTTGAAAAGATATTTCTCCAAAGATATACAAATAGCTAACAAGCCGATAAAGTGCTTTTCATTAATCATTAGGGAAATGCAAATCAAAACTATCATGAATACGATCTCATTAGCATGGCTACTATAAAAAAAAAGATAAGTGACTGAGGATGTGGAAAAATATGAGAGATTGTACATTGCTGGGGGGATGTAAGATGGTATAGTCACTGTGGGAAACTATTGTAGTTCTTCAAAAAAAACTATAAAGATAGAATTTTACCATATGATTCAGCAATTCACTTTTCAACATATACCCAAAAAAGTTGAAAGCAGGATCTTGAAAAGGTTTGTGTGCCCATATTCATAGCAGCATTAGTCACAATAGCCAAAAGGTAGAAGCAACCCAAGCGTCCATCAACAGATGAATGGATACCCACAATGTGCTACATGTAGACAATGAAATATTGTTTGGCCTTAAAGGAAACCTGACACATGGCAAATTCACAAGCTTCAATATGGTTAAAACTTGAGGACATTTATATTAAATGAGATAAGCCAGCACAAAAAGAAATACTGTGATTCTATTTAAGAGGTACCTACAATAGTCAGATTCAGAGAAAGAAAGAATAGTGGTTGCCGGGGAGAAGGGGAGAAAAGGAATGGAGAGTTGTTGTTTAACGGGTATTCGACTTTCAGTTTTGCAAAATGAAAAGAATTCTGGAGATTGGTTGCACAGAGATGTGAATGTACAGTTGACTCTTGAACATGAGGATTGGAGGTGCCAACCCTCTCAACTTATAGTTGGCTCTCTGTATCCCTGGTTCCACAACTGTGGATTCAACCAGCCTTGGATTGTGTAGTACTTAATATTGAGAAAAATCCATGCATAACTGGACCTGTGCACTGTGTTGTTCAAGGGTCAACTCTATTTGATACTGAAGTGTACACTTGTTGGTTAAGATAAGGTTTATGTTACATATATTGCGTCACAATTAACAAAAGGAATTTGAGTCTGGATGGAACACTGAGTGTCTACTACACTTAAATTTTTTTTCTTGTGAAAGGCATTTTGTAATTGTGAAATTAGGCTCTTCAGCTATTGCCCTGGAATACATTTGTGATACAATCTTTTGCAGTAGGACTTAAAGGGTCACCACCTCTTGCCTCAGGGCGCAGAGTTGGGAAAAAAGGGTGAGGAGATCTCTTTGGAAGTCCTGGGCTCCTCACACAATGTCACTACTGATGCTCCCTTAGATTAAAAGGAGGGTCTGCTGAACCTCAGAATTTTCATCTGAAAACCTGCCTGAGAGTTCTAGAGGACTGAGAGAATCCAGGTCGAGCACACAGCAGCATCAGGTGATCACAGCACAGCCCCAAAGACAATCCAGGTCCAGGAGGAGCCTGGGATCTCTTCAAAGGAAGAGAGTCTAAACAGACATGACATGCACTTTGCACTCTTAAAACTGAGTGAAATCTCAGTGAATTGAAGTCTTTTGCTCAGTGAGACCACTTAAACCTCTGCCCTGGTGCCCTTCACCAAGCCCCTCAGGAAACAGCTCTTCTCTAAACTGTTTTCCTCCAAACAGACTCACTCCCACTTATCCCAATATTTTTTCCCTTTAAACTTCTGCAATGATTTCTCTGCTGGCAGTAAAGTCACTATTATAAACACAGCTTCCCTGATTCTCATGTTTTCCTGATTACTTGGATCAGAATGAGGACCAGGAGCTCGAGGGATAGCAGAGATGAGGGAGGGAGAGGAGGAGGCAGAGAACACTCATACATTCATCACTTGACTGTATCACGCTAATGACTGTTTGCTAGAAGCCTGCCGTGTGTCACATAATCTGCTGCCAGGACTGAGGGTTAGGAAGAACATATGCCTGGTTATCAGAGTTTTCCCTCACGCTCATTCCTCAGGAAAGACAGAGTTGAATTCTGAGACTCTAATAAAAGGACTGAGCTTTATAATGACTGAATTTGCAATGACTCACATGTTGGTGCAGTCTTGGTTTTTATTTTAAATACAAAGTGCCATGTGAGGAAGACACATGAACCAGAAAAGCCCCCAACCCGTGCTGGTTCAGGACTGCTGGAGGTCACCTGACAGAATCGGCAAAGGCAGTGAGCAGTGTGTACACACAAACACACATGAGCACACACAGTAACATCGGCTCCTTAGTTACCCCTTGGGGTATGTTCTGTGTCCTCTACCAAATTTTACATGTCACTGTGAAGCCTTTGAGGGGTCACTTTAAAAAGCAGAGTAAGTTACACCATAGGAAACAAATACCTGACCATCGGAAGAATAAGGGGAAAGACTGGTGTTATGTTATGTGAATGGGTCCCTATGGCTTGGGATCAGGTTTCCTGCCGTTGTATCTGATTCAAATATTGTCTATTATATGACTAAACACATGAACTCTGGAAAACTTAGATGACTCAGTATGTTGCTCTTAATGACAATGTTAATTTATTCTTCATATGTAGCTTTATGTGACTAGAAAAAGCAGTATTTAAAAGGATGTCTAATGATTTTAAGTGTATATCTAACCCAACTGGTAGACATTTGACAGTTTTTCAGCACAAAGAGTGTATGTTCAAGGTGTCCAGAAAACATTTACACCTTCTCACTGGAAGATGGAAGTGCCCTGTATTTGTTATTCTGTGTATTTGGGCATTTAGGGCACTCATTTGTCTTTGTGGAGCCCAGAGCCTTACTCTGCAATATCTTTTGGTCAGGATCCCTGGGCTACTCCAACTGCAGCTTTAGTTCTTATAAACCAGTTAGTTCTTAGAGGACGGACAAGATAACTGCCCTGTAATTAAGAAGTTGACTTGTACCCTTAACTCAGTACATACGGCAGCGATTGCATGTTGGTTTCTTTCACAAACTTTTACTGCTCCTTTCTCTGAGCAAAAGTCCTGCCCCCAGCTTCTGAACTCCTCCAGCTCCTATCCTCATCCTGAACGTTAGGAAGGATCTCCCACCACCCCCCTCAAATTATCAGGAGGTGGCCTCTTCTGAGGTAGGTTAATCCTACCACGTTTCCTAAATCCCAGGTTTTCCCTTTCTCTGATATACTCTATTGATTATGCATCTGTCCACCTGCACCTTCAACTTCTCTTCCAGCGGTTCCTTCCCCACAGCTTAATACTCCTGTCTTGCTGATCTAGCTTAAAAATCTTTCAATTTGTTTCCTAATGATCACTGATTTCCTCACAGATCAGCTCCTTGAAGTGCTTATTCATTATATCAGCAGATTCCAACTTGAGGGGGATGTACCCTCCATCTATCTCAATAAAATCTCCTGGGGTGTAGAGACACACTAATGTTGTTGAATTCTGATAAAGACACTAATGTTGTTGAATTCTGATAAAGACACACAGGTTGACCCCCACTTATTTGTACACTGGATGATCAGGGGCACTTGGAACAGAAGGTGAGTGAAGAGGGAGCTCTCCAGCCAGGAAGTGCTGACCGGGGCTCCCTCAGGCATGCCTTCACTCCACAATGTGTTGCCCTAAGTGGATTGATTATTTTAACTAAACTAACCCTCAACATGGACAGTGTTTAGGCTGCTACAGTGAAACTACAGACTGAAGAAACTAACACAAGCCCCTGAGAATAAGAGAAGCTGATAATTTCTACTCCTAGTGTGTTTCTTAAATAGCCATGTTAAGAGATACAATAGTTCAATAAATCTACCAAAAGATTTAACTGAAAATTAAGACAGTTAGGGTAATGTTTGTCATTAGTAGAAAAATCCCTTTTCATAAATGTATACAGTGACTTGACATGTTAAATTTATACTAAGTATTCAGAATATAGAGAAACCTCTAATTCTGTTAGTGCTCTGCAAAGCTATGTAATGATTCCAATACTCAAGATCTCACTAAATTTAGCCATAAACGTTTAGGAGTGAAAGATTAAAAAATCCATTTACCACTGAGGAAACATTTGTTTCTTCCTATCATGATGGAAATTGCTAGAATACACTGGAGATAAAACCAAATTTATTCCTTTACTACCAAATGCTATTGGCAGATGTGTGGAAAATACTGAAGATTTGAAGAAATAGGTTTAGAACAAATTATATAGTGTGGGAGGCTGCCATACAGTTGGATGAAAGTATAGATGTTTTGAACATGTCTTAGATTGCAGCATCTGTCAGATTCTATTTCAAAAATGATACATACCTAAAATTACTTTTAGGTAATTCAACTTCAACATGAAATGACCCCTTCATGGAAAATATAAGTGTAACCACAGTCGATATAGTAGGTTTACGAATATCACACCACATGTGCAATTCTTCCATCACCTCATTCACAAACAGGGAGTTGCCATGAGCAAGTTGAAAACAGTGTATATAGTGTTAAGCTGTCATTGATGGGACTAACTCATGAAAGCAAGATTCTTAAACCATAATTGACTCTTTATGATACTTTGCAATAAGAACCGAATGTCCATGGTATGAAAAATTCATCACTCCCTAATACAAAAAGAAACTATTTAAAATGAGTGATGCGTTTGTCTTTCCAAAATTTCAAATGTTCCACATATGCTGACCTTGATAGGAGGATACTCTCTTGGAGAAGTACAAGTGAACTTGTAGCAATGATATGACAAACTGCTTTTGAAGAAATTCACGCTATGAGAACAGAGTATTGTAAAAGCACATTTTGACATGATTCAATGTTATTCTGTCTGAACAAAATGTCTACCTCTTGTGTCTGCATACTAAAATCAGGAAGAATTTTAAAACAGATTAGAAGATTATTTTCAAACAGTTTTAGCAGGTTTGGGCTAATTAGTTATAAGTTAGAAATACTATACCTTCCAATTAGCTGCAACAATTGACAGAGAAGATGTGAGTTTTCCAGAAGAATCTCAAAAACAAAGTTTTGTGTAATTGGTAGATGGAACTAAACAGTGAGCTACACAATTTAATAAAACCCAACAGTGTAGTTCATTTGGAGCTACCCATAGTAAGATGTTTCTCAGCTCTGACAGCACTTAAAACCAAAAATCAAAACAAACTAAACTTAGATCTTCAAAATCCTATATCACAGAGTGTTAAAAACAAATTTTAGAAAATAGAGCACTTTTATTCATGTCATTAACAAATTAATGTTTTCATTTTTAGTGAAGAATGGTTTTGTATTAAAGAAGGTAAGTATTTTATGATACTTGAGAATGAAAATATACATACTATTATACATTAATACAGCTGTGTATACATGTGACATAAGTATACAGACACACCGATGTCACTTGTTAACCAGATCACAATCCATTTACTGGCTAGTATGTTGTGGCCTTGATTTATTTATATTTTCATTCTAGGACTTCAGCTAATGACTTCCCAACTTTATTGGTTGAATCTACTTTGTTTGATTTGATAACATTTTTCTAATTCCTCCTCCTGAAAACTCCTCTCCCTTGGGTTTTGTGGCAAAATTTTTTCTCTTTTACTATTCTTTTTTTTTTTAATATTTATTTATTTTTGTCTGTGTTGGGTCTTCATTGCTGCGTATGGGCTTTCTCTAGTTGTGGTGAGCGGGAGCTACTCTTTGTTGCACTGTGAGGGCTTTTCAGTGCTGTGGTTTCTCTTGTTGCAGAGTATGGGCTCTAGGCACTTGGGCTTCAGTAGTTGTGGCACATGGGCTCAATAGTTGTGGCACATGGGCTCAATAATTGTGGCTCACGGACTCAATAGTTATGGCTCGCGGGCTCAATAGTTGTGGCTCTCGGGCTCTAGAGCACAGGTTCAGTAGTTGTGGCTCATGGGCTTAGTTGCTCCAAGGCATGTGGGATCTTCCCCGATCAGGGCTCAAACCTGTGTCCCCTGTGTTGGCAGGCGGATTCTTAACCACTGTGCCACCAGGGAAGCCCTACTATTAATTCTTGACATTTTCCTCCAGGCACCTTGTTCCACCTGTCCCTTAAAAGTTGGTGTTCCCCAGGAGCTCAGCTGTATGTATTTCTACATACTCCCCTGCAGTGGACTGCAGATGTTTCTGCACTTCAAACTCTTTGATCTCATCTTCAAGCCATTGCTACAGGGACCAGTCCCACCCAAGATCAGCCCAACATCATTTCACCCACCTGGAATCCTGTTCTGGAGCTTCTGACTCTGCCACATAGATGCCTGTGGGAATCTGCTCAGCACTTACATATGTAACCCAGAGAACTATGGAGTTACACCCGGCAAAACTATTCAGGAGGCTTCATCGCCCCCTTTGATCAATGCCTCCCTATTTCTTCTGAGACCTTTCCTGAAGTTCCCATGGGATGGAGCAGTCAATCCCATGAAGTGGTGACCAACTCAATAAATCCTTGTCTTGTCTCATTTCCCTACTGTTGAAACAGCATGAAAGACGCTGACCAGCATAAATTAGTTTTGCTTCCTTAAGCAGATTGTTGATTAATAAAACCTTGAGTTATTTTACAGGAACAGCAGTGTGCATATGCAAGATGGGAACCCATGTCCCTAAGACGACCCTGGAACCAAGATTCGTAAGTCTACGGAACCTAAGTAATAGAGCTGTTGCCGCCAGAGCCCTTTACAAAACAAGATGTCCTTCAGTAAGAAAAATCCAGCTTCCACCAGCCCAAGGAGCTTTGTTACCATATATGGACTGATTTGAGACGAGTCTATCAGCCAAGTTTGAAATTCTCCTAACCCCTTAAATTTAGCCCAGAACCCTGGATCAAGGAGACAGATTTGAGCCCTGCCTCTTGTCTCCTTGCCAGTGACCTTGCAATAAGGCTTTCTTTTCTCAGAAGCCAGGACCACAGTATAGGTCTCTATGTGCATTGGGCGGTGAGCCCTTGCTCGCCATCACTACCTCTCACTCGTGCTAGGTTCCCAATAAACTACCTGCGCTTCCCTGTCCACTTGAGCTCCCCTCAAAGCAGAACCTGAAACAAAGACATGGGATAGGCTCAGTCGCCAACCAACTGTACTTCCGCATCCGCAGGTCTGCTTGGCTTCTGTCCATCCTCTAACTGCCAATGTCCATGTCCACCTGAATGACTTGCAGGAATCTCAAGGCCCAAGAGAATGGGACTTATTTCTTACATTGCCCCTTATTTTAGTGAGGTACCACCATTTGAGTTGATCACTTCTGAGGACCCTGGAGTCATTCTTGAGATCTCCATTTTCTCATACCTTCAAAGGTCACAATTCTGAATGTTGTACCTCTTGCCAAATCTGTGTATTCCCCCAACCACTGAAGCCTTTGTTAGAATCCTCCTCCTAATTAAAAACCCAATTGCTGTCCCATCTGATTTTGTTCACCCCCAATTTCTGACCTGCTCTAATCATTTCTTGTTTTATGAATATTTACGACATAATTTAAAGACTAAGTAAACATTTACGTATGTAAACCATTCACCAAGAAATGGAGTTTTATCAATACGTTTGAAGTCTCTATTTTCAATTAGGATCCAAATTCAAACCCATCCAGTTTAACTACTAGTTCCTTGAAACTGGAATCATTTACAAGGCAGATGATCTACAGCCTAGATTTGCAGACTTTATTCCCATGGCATCATTTGTCATGTTCTTCTGTCCCTGACTTCTATAAATTGAAAGTTAGATCTAGATTTTCTTTTTTTTTTTCGATTCAAACCTGTATTTTGGCAAGAACAGTTAATAGGGGACTGTTTTAGGCCAGGTGTTCTGGGGCATAGCAAATATTTTTGCCACAGGTTCTGACACTTTATTACAAAAAAGTAAAATACCAAGAAAAACAGGAGAAGGGAAGGAGGGATGGCAAACATGACAAGAGTATGTTCGAGTTGGTCATAGTTCTCTGACTAGCTGATTTCTCAGTTTGCCTGGTAGTCTTTAGAGAGGACAATGAAGTTATCCCCGCCCCCACTCCAAATCCCTCTAATTGAGAAGGAATAGTTTATCCACCAGATGGTTTCTCCTGCTGCCAAACATCTCCCCCACACATCTGATGTATATTCAGAGGGTCTCCGAGTATCTCAGGTTCCCAGAGGGAGGCACCACAGGGCAGGGCTCTGAGCAACCTGCTCTGCGGCAGTGGCTGAGCAGCAGTAACTTTTCTCCCCAGGCTACGGAAAACGTCCTAACCAGCACTGGAGGCACTGGAACCAAACTCAGGCCAGATGAGTGAGTCCAGAATGAAGCACATCTGAACCTAGAAATGCTGTGCTGTGAACTTTGATCAGAAGACACAATGTCTCATCTCTGATGAGAGAATACATTGATCATTTTCTAGAATCATCATTTTCTGTTGTACAAGATTCAGGTAAAGCCTTCATTGTAAGGTTTACCCATGTTGTTGACTACGCTTTAATTCATTTTCAGTGCTTGCTTCAGGCTTCCTGGGTGCCTGAGTTGATAGCTGCTCAACTTTGGGTCTTCCTAGAAGGAGGCTGGGTACTCTAGCTCCTATTATTAAAAGTCATCCAGGCCACGTACCAGCTCAGTTTCCCCCAGTGAGCAGGATGGCCCAATATAGTCAGTCTAAAAAATTCTGCTAACACCAAGCCCAGAAGTGAACCCATACTGGGATAGGGATAGGATTACCAGGTCAGGAGAAATCAATGACCTTGGCCCGATCCAAGGTCATACCAAAGAACAGGATGAGCTAGAGAAGAACAGATACACTGACTTCATGGAGAGACAGGTGGCAGCCTCATCCTACCCAGGCCACACAAGGACGGCAATAAGGGGACAGCCTTGTTAGCCTAGGGGAGACCAGGCCATCTTGTCAGCAGCAAGGTAGGCAAGGGGGAAGTACAAGGGCGTGTTCAAGGCTGCTGATGTGATCTACATCCATCCCAGGCTTTTCACATGACAGCAGCTCCCCTCAGCCTGCCACGATGGTGATGCAGCCTGGCTAACGTAACTTTCCATGTACCACTCAGCCTGGAATGGGAATCCAGTCACACGGCCTCCATGCTCAATGTAAATGAGCTCTACCCGAGGCAGCACACTGAGTGAAGGGAAACAGGGTCCTAGCTGTTTAAGGCACAATACGGGACAACGATGGATGACTCACAGCAGAGCCCCTGGTTGAGTTGGTTGAAGCCTTCTCTAGCACGCCTCACAGCTTGACTGCTCCATCTACCCAATCTGCTTCCTCCTGTTCCTTTCACAGCTGCTGATTTCCAACAAATATCTTATACCCCAAACTATCAGCACCTGTTTTGGGAGGATGCAACCTGCAACAGGTCACTGTCCATATTACGTTTCTCCCCTACCACCCCTTATAGATTTCTCGCCCTCAGACCTCACCTGTATGATCTAGCTTACTTGCAGAAAGGGTTAACAGTGTTCATCCCTGAAAGGTCTAACCCCAGCTACCAAGCTGCTCTTGGTTACTGAAATTCATGGTTGTCAACAGTCATGCAAGGACCAAAAGGTGCAGCCCAGTGATTCCCAGACATGTTCCTGCTCTCCTCACCCTTATCTAAGAGCAGACTTAGCTCCTCCCCACAGCCAAAGGTATATAATAATTTCCCTCTTGTGTCTCCTTGGCAGGAAAAGTGCCCTCTTTCCTTCGAATGCAAAAATTAGAAACTTCCAATAGAACATAAAGTTGTGGCAGAGGGAGGCACAAGTTCCCTGGGTGGGTCCTGAGTAGGGAATGCAAGAGTGGCCACTCCTATCTCTACTCCTTGATAATAAGTAGAAGATGAGGATATTCTATTGGTGGCATTGAGAGGTGGCTGTTGGCACCAAGTATGTACCCATTTTTTCAAGACAAAGTGTCAAAGGCACCACAGCTGATGTACCAGCTCTGGACAAGAGGCCATCCTCAGGTATGTCAGGCTGGGGATGTACACTTTACTAGTTATCTGTGTTCCTGTTGTTGGGCTCAGTCATCATTCAACTTGAGTCCAATTATTGCAGGTGCCAAACACACAGACACTGGAGGGGATGTGATTGATAGGGACCATGACTCCCACATTCTTTAACGTTTTGAGGCAACAGTAGTATCTACCATTCCACACAGACAGTTATTAATTCTGATTTTCTATCTTGGACAGGGTATAGTTTCATGGGCTTTCCCCTTGAAAGGTCAGTCTTCCCTACCTATGTGGGCTAAGTTACATATCAAGAAACAACATGAGGGCTTTACCAACTGCCAAGTAGGGCAACCCTCTCAGGCTTCAGTGTGATGTTAAATGAGCAGAGAGCGCATCCAAAGACTCATTGGACTAATAGTAAGACCAACTTGGGAGGGAACTTTATTAACTAGCCCCCACATATCCTTACTCTAATAGGAAAGTCATGAGTGTTTTGGATTCTTCGTGTCAGTAACATATCTGACCCTGTATCCGATGACTCCTGATAAATTTGAGTAGTTTCCTTTCCACAGGATGGAGTTCCTCACTTAACTTTGTCATACATGCCTTTGGGAAAGGACTCTGGGGAATCATTCCTCTGTGTACTATTGGTCATGATATTGTGGGGTCCTTCCCCAAGGGGTGTTGGCCAGTACCGGCTCAGGTATAATAACAGAGCAAAGGGCAGTGACTTTCCATTGGGGCAGCTGGTGTCAATGTTGTGCTCATCCACCCCTGATCCCCTTCGGTTAGGCAAATCAGGTGATACTTTTGTTGGCCACCCATCTTTCTCATTACTCCATGGATCATGGTCTAGCAGCCCTGTGGATCAGGGTTTCTGCTTGCCACTCAGGCTTTCTGGCTCTTTATGGCAACCCTCAGAGGTAATGTGGATGTAGTGCCAGCCTCTGCTTTTCTGAATCCTACCATCCCATGGACACCAGAGAGCCCAGCTCTGTTTATCCACTGTCGTCCACCTTGGCCTACAGAGGACCTCCCTCACAAAGTGCTTATGATGACTGGTGTCCTCATTAGTGCCCTCCCTTCGGGTCTAGAGAAAAAGGTGATCTCTGGGGCATCCTGGGGAACAGACAGCACATAGCTTCTCTGGCCCAGTATTCAGTCCCTCCAGACCACCTACTTAACATGCTTTTCAAATTAGTCCCCACAATAGGAAAAAATATGAGAGCTTTTCCAAGCATATCTTTACATTTAGGCATGAAGGGCTAGGGAAATAACTGCAGAGCAGTACCGGAGACTCACTGGACTACCTGACTGGGGACTTTGTTAACTGGCTTCATAGATCCTTAGTCTGACTGGAAATTCATAAGCATTTTTCCATCCTTCATATTAACATGTCCAACCCTTTGTCCAACAACTGCTGAAAGAGTTTAGTATTTACTTTTTCCCAATGTATACTTACTTAAGCAAGTGACCATGGGTTCCTTTTGGGATGAACTTCGGGGAATCACTACTGTATGCAGTTGCTATAGTATTATGGGTTCTTTCTTCAAGGGGATTTAACTAGTACTGGTTCAGGTGAGAACTGAGTGAGGGATAGCTGCTTCCCATCGGAGCATCTGGTGTAAGTCTTCTCACCCACTCTTGATCTTTTGTTATACAGGTCAATACCTGTGTGGCCACCGATTTTTTGTGCTAGACGCACACTCTCTAATTGCCTTGTGGATCAAGGCCTTCTGCTTGCTGTTCTGGATTTATGGCAACGTGGATGTGATCAAGTGTTACTCCTGGCCTCCACTATTTCCAAATCCTACCATCCCCATGGATACCAGTGAGTCCATTTCAACATAAACCTCTACTCCTGTCAACCCTGGCCGGTAGACAGCAGCCACCCCCGTTTCTCAGTGAGGTTGGTACCTTCCATCATTAGTACCTTCCTTGTTTTAGGGGAAGGACAGATGTCAGCAGCATCATGGGGACCATCCTGGTTTCTCCAGTGATGTATAATAAAGGTCTTTTAAAAAGCCCATGTCTGAGTCTTTTCTTAAGACTTTCCTGAGGTAACTGCCATCTCCTCCTCATTTGCTGCATGTCAGTGGCTCCCAAACTTGGCTGAAGTTAAAATCACCTGGAGAGTTCTAAAAATACTGATGCTTGGGATTTTGTCTCCTGAGATTTATAGAAGATTATGGGAAGTTTAAGGGTTAAGATTTTTAAAAAAATCTCCCTACATGATGTGAATACACAACCATGTTTGAGGACTGATGCTATAGGCCACCTTTCCGTATCCCCTCCCTTGCCCGAAGCTTCTGATAGCTATACCAGCAACATATTAAGACTGGTTCCTGGGACTTCCTTTGTGGTGTAGTGGTTAAGAATCTGCCTGCCAATGCAAGGGACACTGGTTCAATCCCTGTTGCCGAGGAGCAACTAAGCCCGCGCACCACAACTACTGAGCCTGTGCTCTAGAGCCCATGAGCCACAACTACTGAATCCATGCACCACAACTACTGAAGCCCGCACACTCTAGGCCCCTCGTGCCACAATTACTGAGCCTGCATGTTACAACTACTGAAGCCTGTGTGCCTAGAGCCCATGCTCTTCAACAAGAGAAGCCACTGCACTGAAAAGCCTGTGCACCACAATGAAGAGTAGCCTCCGCTCACCACAACTAGACAAAAGTCTGCATGCAGAAATGAAGACCCAATGCAGCACTGCTCCCCTATCCAAGAAAAAGAAAAAAGACTGGTTCCATATGTCTCTGCCAGGACATCAGCCCTGTGAGAACACCACACAAACTCTCCATCATCCAGCCCTGTGTTCTATACACCCTGTTCCAGCACCTTCAAGTCATTCCTAAGTCTTAAGTTCCTACTGACAGAGTCACCAGGTCCTATAGATGCCATGGTGAATAATCCCCTTTTGTCACAAGGACAGACTGTCCACTTGGGCCATGCTGGACTTGACACCAGTAATTGTCCTAGAAGCTGTGAGGGACACGGGGCATCTCTTACAAGGAGCAACCATCAGCTTGTAAGAGATATGCTTCAGGTGAGGCTCTGCATTACCCTTAAGCAAAGGGAGAGGCCCAGAAGATTCTGGGGAACTGGGTGGTTCAAGGATCTGAAGTGCATCTGTCCAGATGTCCCTGCACCAGATCCTAATCTATCAGGGCCCAATGTTAGTGTACGAGGCTTGCCAGAGTGAGAATTAACATCCCTGTAACACTGTGTCCTGATCATATACTGGGCCTGATTCTCAGCTACATGTGCACTTTGGCGTCATTGAAAGAATTCTCATCCTCTACGGCCATAGTCGGTATTTAGCTGAACCGAGCTCCCATTTTTCTTCAGTGCTGCTCTGGCCAATAGCCACCAACTTCTCAATCCTGGTGATCACTACTGCCTCCCCATCCCTCAAATGCTAGAGAAATTCTATGAGCGAGTATATCCCCTCCAACCTCCATCATCCCCATTCACCACAGTAATGATGATGCTGTAATACAGAGGTTCCTAAAACTCAGTGTCAGAATCCCTGGGATGCTAGTCAAGCACCAAGGCCCAGGCTCATTGAAGAGGGAAAGTGTCTGGACTTTGTATTTTCACCAAGTTCCCCAGGCGATTCTGATTCACACCAAAATATGAGAATCATTGGTATAACAGGCCAGGAATTGTTACCACTTCACTGACACCTGCAATACCTGTCTCCTTGTCATAAGGTGGACAGCACAATTTTAAGTTTAATTCTAGAATTCTAAATTACCAGTAGAGGTCCCACTCGCTGAAGATGGACATTAATAAATATAACCCTAATAGGTTGTGACACCTTAAATGTGTAAAGTTGTCTAGGTAGAGAGTTAAGGTACTGATCATTAGCCTTTAGCTATTGCATATTGTGACTCTGAACATTACCACTTGTATCACAAAGAAGATAACCTCATTAGCAGAAGGAAATAATGGGACAAAAGTGTAATCATGCCGAGACCAGCTCGGCGACTCGAGGTGAGTGACGGGTGCCGCAAGCTTCAAGAAAACACAGACACAGATTGAAGAGAAAGATGGGGGGGACTCAAGACCTCTAGGATCAAGAGCCTTGCTGATTGATCCCACGTTGCTTTTATTGAGTTCTTGGCATAGCCTAAGGGTCTAACACTCCCAGGTTAATCCCATCATAGCCTAAGGGTCTAACACCCCCAGGTTAATCCCATCATAGCCTAAGGGTCTAACACCCCCAGGTTAATCCCATCATAGCCTAAGGGTCTAACACTCCCAGGTTAATCCCATCATAGCCTAAGGGTCTAACACCCCCAGGTTAATCCCATAAACAATCAAAGGCCTCACATGACTGGGGCAATGATCTTTGTTTGCCTCCTGGGTCCGATCTGAGCAGGTGTGGATCTGAGCAGGGTGCAGATTTGAGCTGGGCGTGGAGAGCAAAGCAGCCCTGGGGGCAGGAGACCTCTCTCAGAAGGATTAAGGGTCTGTGCCCCACCCCTGTTGGCCCCTCTGCGGCTGTGCCTGTCTTAGGTTGTTCCTCCCCTAAGGAATCTTACCCGTCTCTGGCTAACCAGCCATCCTCCAGGGCCAAACAGGGTGATATGAGGAATGCAGTGAGAAAGGGGCTGCGCCCCCAGAGAAGGTCAATTTTCTGCCCATGCCCCCATAGTCTCCATGCCCCGCACCCTTAGCTCCTCCACTGCTCAAGCAGGACATTCTGCATCCAGTCCCTCGGCCCACATACTTTAACATTTTCAAGGTTTCAGAAAGACTCCGAAATGTCTTCCCACATAATCAGTTTAAAGGAAGGAGTAGGAAGAAGAATTAGACCATGTGGAATAAATCTTAAATCCAAATATCAGTAATAACAAAGGATTACATTCTTCAGTTCTTAGGCCTCATAGAAAATCTAGCTGTGTATATACATAAGAGATCCAAAACTTAAGGATGCAGGTAAGTTGGAGAGGTAGAAATATACCAATTAAAGCCAAAAACTATATTAACATGTCAGACAAAACATGCTGGGTACACATAATCTCAAACTTGATCTCAAACTATCATTTTGAAGTGATTCATGGTTTTGGGCCTCAGAATGTATCAGCCAAATTTTGTAGTTCTCTCAAGGTAAAAGACAAATACATAAACTTAGTGGGATATTAATTCCCTCAGTAGTTGATTAAGTACGCAAATCAGTAAGGATATGAAAGATCTGACCACCATGACAAGTTGGAACACAAAACACTACACATCCAGTAAATGCAAACACATTTAAGCATGTGCAGAGCTTTTGCAAAGAAAAACAAATCAAATTTCAAAAGGCAAGTTATACTGAGTGAACTCCAATTAAAGGCAAATAGGCTGGAAATCATTCACAAAAGTGACTGAAAAAATCACTCTGTTATTTGGGAATTAAGTCTCACCTGTAGAATCAGAAAAACTCACAGTGCAGATTAGAGATTTTGGGAGGAGGTACTACTTATTTAAAATGTAGAAATCCTCAAGAGAACATTCTTCCCTTAAGAGAAAGCCAGATGATCTACAAAATTTTAAGTTTTGATCCCAGAGAGCTAAGGTTGCAAGGCAACCAAAGGAGTTAATTCCAGCATACTAATCCCCTCTGAGGAGCAGAACACAGGAAGATGGGATGGCTGCCCCGGTACAGAGGTGGGTAAGGAAAATCAGGGAGAATATTAAGGACTTCTTCAAGGCTAAGTGTGAGCTAAAGTTTGGAGTATCTGGGGCCCTGGAACACAGAAGATGTTCACACTCTCAGGCTTTTTGCCTAGGATCCCCACCAGCTATTCATGAGAAAGCCTGGGGCAGAGACCAGAGCCCTGCTTGGTGGGATAGGCTTGTGGGATAGGCCTGGCTGCTGCTGGAGGCCAGGTACAAACACCTCTTTGTTCCCCAGACCTTCTCTCAGAAGGAACTAAAGCCTTATGCCACTGGGAGCGGAGTGGGAAATACTCTCCCCCTTGAGCCTGGCAAAGACCCAAAGCTTCTGGAGGAAGAGCAGCAAAACCCATCTGCCTTTGTAGGAGGGAAGGTATTCCCTCTTTCCCATTGCCAGGACTAAAGGTAAGAGCCACAGCCTCTGGGAGAGGGAAGAGCAGGAAATCCAGAGCCTGACCCCATTCCTATACCAATGGAGGTGCGTCGCTGCTGGGGCAGGGGCAGAAGGTACCTTCCTGCTAAGACCAGAGGATGCGTGGCTGCCATGAGGATGGGGCAGAGCTGCTCAGAAACCCCCATTCCAGATGCCCAGGAACACAGCCAGCCTGAGACGAAGGCTGGACAAGGAGAACAGAGGACAACTCTGCCCCACCCCCCATAAGCTTAGCACTGGCAACAAGCACAGAAGTCTACGGCTGGGGCAGGGCAGGGTCATGGAGAGACCCTTTCTGTGGCACAGGAACAGCTAAAAGCTGGGGATGGGTGGGAACACTGAGGAAAAGCCTCTGTCACCGTAAACATAAGGCAAAGGCAGTCTCCACTGGAGAAACAGGAAGCAGTGAAAGTTACAACAGCACCAAGAAAACCCAAAACCCAACTCCACACCTGACTAGACTCACTGCTCCACCCCTCCGCACATACAGCCAGCAGCCTAACAGCCCATTTCCATGTATAAAATTTATCTATACTGTTCATAAATGCCGGCACGCAGACATGTTGAGAATGGAAAGAAGATAATCGATTGCAAAGGGATAATATAGTCAACAAAATCAATTCAGGGATGCCTCAGATGCTAGAGCACCACACTGGGACTTTAGCTAGGATTCTATGATAAAAGATTTAGTGGAAAGGGTACACAAGATGCAAAGATCCAGAACAGACTCAAGTACACAGAAGTTTCAAATGACAGCTGCCTCACAGCAGGGCACGGCTGGGGCAGGAATAAATGCTTCACTACATAAGTCTAGGATGAAGTTTTTCATATGGGGAGAAAAACTTGAGTATGAACCCTAACATGGGCAAGAAGTCTATCAATTACAGATATAAAGATGTAGATATAAAAGCCAGCTTATTCTATGTTGTCTTCTAAAATTATCTTATGACTTGGAGGTGAGGTAGAAGGTATTCTTTGATATGTAAAAAGCACACAAGAATGTCCAATGATTTACTATGAAGAATTAAGGGGTAAGGAGGTATGTGAGGGAAAAGACTAAATTGGGAGAAAACATTTGCACCATACAAATTAAAAGACTAGTATTTTGATTACATAATGAACTTCCATAAATCAGTAAGAAAAAGTCCTCAATAGCAAGTCGTGAACAGAGTTCACATAAACAGAAATAACCAGTTAACGTGAAGGTGGCCAGTAACACTAAAAATCATGGAACAGCTAACAAAGGGAGATCAATTCGATGATGGATGATGCTTTAGAGGGCCGGGCCAGGGAGGGTGGGGGGGGGAGTCAAGGGAGGGAGGCAATATGGGGATATGTGTATAAATACAGCTGATTGACTTTGGTGTACCTCAAAAGATGGTACAAGAGTGTAAAGCAATTATATTCCAATAAAAAAATAAAAAAAATAAATAAAAAAAATCATGGAACAGAAAGATTACAGAAGCACCAGGTGGGCAGCCGTTAAGGTAAGGACTACCTGGTTGTATCAGTCTGAGTCCCAACAGGGGACAAATGGCTCCCTCATTTCAGAACACGAGGAAGGTTTGTTTGCAGAGTGATTCCTCACAGGGGTGTTGGTGGTGTGTAGGGGAAGCACACTGGTTAGTGCAGTAACCAAGCGGGGAAGCTGTTATTCTCCCCCAGAGGGGCCAAGGGGAGGAGTAGGCACTTTCTTTCAGCCCTCTCACTACTAGTGAGCCCTACTGAAGAGCCGCAGCCAGAGACCAGAGGGCCTGGGAGATGAAGTCCATTCAGGTCAGCCTCTGGGAACACAGGAGGTGGAGAAAGGAGGTCAGGGAAGCCAATGGAAGATCCTCGAAACTATACATTGTTAGGGACCTGGAGCAATGACAGCTTTCAATGTAGCTGGGAATAGGAAATATACAGGAGCTTTAGTGGTTTCCAGGAAAGCATAAGGTCCGCACACCCAATGACTCCTGGATACATACCGTAGAGAATCTTAAACCTGTGCACTGGGAAACACAGACAAGAATGCTCACAGCAGCTCTGCTTAGGCAGCAAAACCCTGGAATGAATCCCAGGGTCTGACGTTTGCTCCCAGTTTTGTCTTTGCTCTTCTGTTCCTTTCAGGGTACTGCAGGGAGCTGACCCTTGAACTTCCCAGGCTCCTCATTCAGCTGGCTCTTAGCTGCTTTTGGCCAGCAAAAGGCCTTATGAGGGGTTGGAGGATGGGAGAGTCCAGGGTGTTTTTGCCTTTTCCTTGTTGTCTCAGACAGCTCCTCTGACTCAGGTAGGCCCATCCTGGTTTCTGCCTCTCCAGGTGCCCCATCCAAGGCTCCCTAAGACTGTTTCCCCCTACTCTGTCTCCCCAGCCCAGTGGCAGTAGAGCATCCCTGAAGCTCTTCATTTCTTGGTTTCCTTACCATCTCCTTCCCTGTTTCCCAGCACCTCCATCTTCAGATTAACTCATTATCTGGATTAAACTCCTCTTGTAGTAAATACTTGGAATGCTTTGTTTTCCAGGTTTAGACCCTGATTGGTAAGAGTCAGAGGGTACATTGCATTTTTAAAAAGATGTCAGAGATGAAGATTGCCTAATTAATTCATTGTATGAAGCTAGCATAATTTTGATACCACAGACAGAATGAGAAGAGCAAGCTATATGTCAACATTATTGACAGGTGCAAGGAATCTAAAAATATTGGAAAAAAATCAAATACAGCAGTGTATTAAATTATATAGGGACCAAGTAGAATTTGTCTCAGAAATGCAAGGATAGATCAGTATTGGAGGGGATATCAATGACTTTATTAACATGTTAGAGAAAAACCACATTATCTCAAGCTTCAAAAAATCATTTGCAAACTTTATGAATGAGTGAATTTTGTCAAGCTAGGAATAAAAGGAAACATCTATAGCTTGATAGAGAATATTCCAAAAGCTTAGAGCAAACATCACATTTAATGAGCCATTAGAAGCATTCAATTTACTTACATGGTGTTACTACTATTGCTATTAATGTTGTCCTGGGAAATTAAATACTGCTAACATTAGAAAGGGAGAAATATTTATCGCTATGATGATATTTCAAGTTCAAGATGAAAATTCAAGTTCAAACTGAGTACATGTTGAAACTATACTTATCTCACCTCATATGTCAATGTTTCAGAAAGTTAATGAAAGACAACATAGCCATGCTTAAAATGGGGAGGCAGGTGGAAAGAGGTGCTAGACCCAAAACAGCGCTCCATGCAGGACCCCAGGACGTCAACTCTAGTTGTGATGGGTGATGTGACTTTCTTCAGCTTAAGACAACACTGCCTATGGACACCTACCTCCTTCCCCCGGGGAAGGTACAAAGAACTTCCTGTGGCCCATGCTCAAAAGTGGGAAGTGGGGGGGGACCAATACCAACAAAGATAAACCCAGTTACTCAGGCCTCTTGATATCCATGAACTCAGATACACCAGCTCATTCCCTTCGAAGTCAAAATTTCTGCTAGTATTTTCTTAAGCTTTATGTAGTCAAATCTTCCCCTCACTTTATCCAATCTCATTTTAGCTTAGAGATGGTAAGCGTAAACTGAGGAGAGAAAGTTTGTCCAAAGGTAAGTGACCAGTTAATGGCCAGGTCTCCCTAAGCCCCATCATTTATCACCTAACCTCTACTCCAGGAAAAAAAAGAAAAAAGCTATTTCCCATCCATCCCAGTACTTAGAAGGGCCAACTCTTGGATTTATCAGTTCTAACACATTTCTGCTTTTGTTACTTTTTTAAGTGATCTCATTTAAACAGAAAACTTGTTTATGGAATTTGGCTAAATCTATAGTTACACTTGAATGTTCTGTAATGTCTTTAAAAACACGTGTTTTAAAAAATTAAGGTTATGAGTTTACCTCTGGGTATTTGATTTATTCTTTGAACCAGTAGTTATAAAGCAGAGCATTTCAAATTGGAAGAGTATGGGAATTTTTTCTGTTGCATAAGTTATATTCTCTTGTGACAATGTAATTTCTGCCTTTTGAAATGTAAGATTCTCTGGCCTGGTACAGAATCGATTTTTATTAGTCTTTCACAGATGCTTAGAAAATTCACACTCTTAATAGGGTACAAAGTTCAATGTCTAATTGTCAGTTTAGCATAGAGCTCTGTTTTTTTTCTAACAAAACCAGATAGGAGATGAAGAAATGTAACCCAACAGTCACATTCTTGGATATATCCCAAAGTATTCTCAGATTCATAAGTATTCTAGAATATTCATTTTGGTGTTAAGGAGAGTTGGCAAAGAACCTAGATGTTCATTACAGGAAATGAAAAATAAAATTACAGAAGTTAGAAACCACGAACTGCATGTAGTGTAACAACCAATTTTGGTGTTAAATGAAAATGAAAGATCTACAGCACAATATCATTTATGTAAATGAAAAATACATGCAACATTTTATATTACCCAAGGATAAATGCATATTTTCAGACATTTAACACCCTCTAGAATGATTAGCTATGGGAGAGGTTGAAACTGGAGTGAAAAAATCAAGGATAAGGAGAGAAGAGGAAATAGAGGCTACAATTGTTCTGGTTTAGATCATTTTCTATTTGGTACTTAAGACATCAGGCTCATGCAAGTCAGTTGATTTGTTCTCAGATCCTTTGTCTCCCTCCCCCTGTAATCTACTATTTGCAGCTTCCCCTGCTGTGATGGGCAACATCTAAGACTGACCTCATGATCCCTGCTTCCTGGAATTCACATCATTCCATAACACCCTCCCCTTCGGTGTGGGCAGGACCTGTATCTAACTAATAGGATATAGCAAGGTGATAGCGTGTCACTTCCGTCCTTACGTTTTATAAGATAGCATGGGCATAAGATGAAGGTCACGATTTCCCTTTTGGCTTTAATGAGGCAGCCACCTGTGTTAGGGAAACCCATGTGGTAAGGAAATTAGGGACATCTCTAGAAACTGAGGACTGCCTCTGGCCAGAACCCGGCCAGAAACTGACTCCCTCAGTCCAAAACAAGGAACTGAATTTTACTGACCATCTGAGTTTGGAAGTAGATTCTTCCCCAGTTAAGTGTCTCTGTGAGAATGTAGTCCAGCCAATACCTGCATTGCAGCTTTGAGAAACTCTGAAGCAGAGGATCAGTTAAACTGTTCCTGGACTCTTGATCCTTAGGAATTGTGGTAACTGCGTATTGCTTTCAGCTGCCAAGTTTAGTCAAATTTTTGTGCAGCAATAAAGAAACCTCTCAACTTCTGGCTAGGGTCAGAAAATGGCACACTAACAGAATTTGGACAGAGGATAGTCAAGCTTGAGTATTTACCTTCTCTTTCAGCTTTGAGCATCATCTCAGTGACTCTTACCTGCTCCTGCCAGATAGCCTCACGTGATCCTGGTTCCTAGGCTCTGGGAACACCAGATCCTCACTTCCCCTCACTAGCCTGCTGTTGCCAATCTCTGGGTCACTGCACTCACCCCTTTTTGTTTTATTTTTATGGTAGCTATGTAATGAATTCTTTTGAAGTCTTTCCAGTAAGGAAAACTGAGCCAACATTTACAAAAGGGCTAATCGTCAATGGATTTGTTCTTGATTTCTTAATGAAGTATCACAAAATAGGTGTAAAATATTAAGAAACAAGATCTAAGTAGAGCGATATGTCATTTATAGATTGGATAATTCATATTGTGAAGATGCCCATTCTCCCCCATTGATCTATGTAATCAACACAACAAATGAAAATAATTTTCTATAGTAATTGACACTATTCACAAATTCCTCTGGAAGTGGAAGCAGACTAGCCCAAGTCATTTTAATACAGAACAAATTTTATTACCTTATTTCAAGACTTAATAAGCTACAGTAATCAAGGCAGTGTGATATTGGCATAAGGTAAACATACATCACTTGTCATGTCAGGCTTTCTGGGAGGCAGATAACAGAGAGTTAGGGATGCAAACACTTTGAAAGAGAAATTAATGCCTTTGAAAGGGAAGGGGAAGGAAAGGTGGGTCAGGAGAACCCACCAGGTTGCAGTATAGACCTGACAAAGTCTCTGCAGTGTAGAAAATTTGGTCCTGAGGGGAGGTCCAAAATGGATAGAAATAACTAGGTCTTTGATCAAGGTAGTGGTGGATAAGGGCACGCTCTCCTCCAGGCAGCCTCCAGACAATGACTGACAAAGGTGGCGGTACAGTAATTGCTTGGGGGCAACCCTGAAAAGCATGTGACCTCACGTCAAAAGCTAAGGCAGACCCTGAATTACTAACAGCTGAAAGATGTCAGCAACTGTTTTTCTTGCACCTGGGCAGTGAGTCTTTTCCTGAATACATCAGTAGAACAGGGAATCCAGAAACAGGATTCCTATGTTCTAATGGATCTTTAACAAGGGCACCCACATAATTCAATGGAGAATATGTTTTTATAATATGACTAAAACATAGTAAGAGAGTTAACTACAAATCCTACCTCATACCTCAATCCACACATAAAGGTTAAGTTAGGTCTGTGTTTTATTTCAAATTAAGCGCCAAAGCTACAAAATTTTCTGAACTTACATAGGACTGCTACTGACCTGTTTATTCTCCCTTCTGGAGGGATCTATAGCTGCTTTCACACTACAGTGGCAGTGCTGAATTTGCAACAGAGACCATATGGCTTGCAAAGCCTAAATTATTTAGAACTTTAGCTTTTTCAGAAAAGATTTGCTCAGCCATCCTATAGGGTTTGCTAGGTTATCTGGTCCAAGCAGCATAGGCTGGACCTACTGAAGAGCCTGTTTCTTCTCTGGGCCTCACTTGGAGTTTGCGGGCTTTCTCTCCACTCAAGATATTTGCCAGAGCAGTAATCCCAACCTTACAGACAGCCCCGCCAGCGGTTGTGATTTATGATGGAAAGTGCAATAATTCATCTTTTACTCTGCACAGACTATCCCAACATACCCTTGGCCACTGGTCTTGTAAGAGTCTGACTGATGTGGCAGGTTCTTGAATCTTTGGTTTGTCTTCTACCCCAAGAAGCACATCGCCTTACTGTTACCTCCAGTGTGTTAGCCCCTTACTGCTCATCAAGTCCAATTAGCACATCATCGATAGAGTGAATCAGTATGCCCTTCAGTGCATTCAGATGGACCTGATCTCAAACTATAACAGAATATGAAAGTTTATTAAGCTCTGGAGCAAAATCAGATTTATGATGTCTATTCCTTGTAGATGTGGGCCACTTCTCCCAGAAAAGAGATCCACCACACTAACAGTTACATACCATGTATCTGAGGCCAGGTTAATCAGTTCTAGCAAAGATATCTGACATCACCACAACAGCGATGGGGGCTACTACTAGTAGACCCAGCAAACTTGCTCTAAACTCTGGATTTTTTAGCCACCAGCCTAGTGAATTAGATGGATATAATAGGCACCATTATCCCTGTCTCCTTTAGATATTTTTTAAGTGGCATACATCTTACCACTTCCTCCTGGGATGTAATAGTGCCTTGATTTTGGCTGAAAGAGAGTAGTTTTAGAGGCTCTCATTTGCCTCCTGGGTAAAGCTATGATGGTTAGGGAAGGCCAAGGGCTCAATATGGGAACTGTGCCAACTACCAAGTCAATTTATAACCACAGTTGTCGATTTTATCAAGTACAGTATTGGGCAGGGATGGGTGAATAGACCAATAGAACAGAATGTAGCCAGAAGCCCATGCATACATGGCAATTTAACATTGACTTAGATATATTGCTGGCCAGTGGGGAAAGGATGTACTATTTAGTAGGTTATCCATAAGGAAAGAGTGAGATATTTAATCCATCTGTAATTGATTTGTGAATGGTGTGAGGCTAATACTGAAGTGCAAGGCAGAGCTTTAAGAAAACAGAGGATACTTTATGACTTTAAGAATGGCTTTCTTCATCTAAATCTAAATACTTTTCTAATTAATTTCTTTCCTGTGAATTTGATTTTTAATTTGCATAATTTTAGGTATGCAACCTAATATGGGAAAAGATGAACAATTTTTCCCTTGAGAAAGACTAGGTTTGATGAGGTCATTGATTCTTCCAAGCTGCAACTTCCTTATTAATATGACACTAGCCACCTCACAGGATGCTGTTTCATTTTGTTGTCATGTGATTGTTACTTTACTTTTTACTGTGGAAATTTTCAAATATACATAAAAATAGAATAGTAAAATGAACCCCAAGTATCCCTCATTCAGCTCCACAATCAGCAACCCAAGGCCAATTCTGATCCATCCACTACCCACCTAACTCCCCATTATTTTGAAGCAAATGCAACATATCATGTCATCATGTTCTATCACTAAGTATTTTCATACAGCTTCTATAAAAGACACTCCTTTTAAACATAATCACAATACTGTTTCACATCTTAATTTAGCAATTGACAATTTTCCAATTCTAAAGAATGGGTTTCTTAAGTATACTAAGTATCATCTATAAGAAAATAATTTCTGTTCCAAGAACATAAGGAAATGGAAAGTGCAATTGAAGAGGAGATTTGAGATATAACCAATACAGGATTAGTACCCAGAATATATCAAGAACTCTTAGAAATCAGAACCTAAAAATGAAATGGTTAAAAAGATATAATGAATGAAACCTTGCCAGAAAAAAATGTTGAACACATTTTTATCTATGTAATCAAGGAAGTGATAATTACGTCTGTACTATCATACCATTGTAGTTTTGTCTGATCTAACATTTTTTTTTTTTGCCAGTACCAAGAGCTGGTAAGGATGTGGAAAAAAGGGAAAACTATATTATGCTGGTAAAAATTTGTTTGGTGCTGTAACCTCAAAAATATTTACCAAAATTTAAAATATGGGACTTCCCTGGTGGTACAATGGTTAAGAATCCACCTACAAATGCAGGGGACATAGGTTCGATCTCTGGTCCAGGGATCCCATATGTCATGGAGCAACTAAGTCCATGCACCACAACTACTGAGCCTGCGCTCTAGAGCCCGCAAGCCACAGCTATTGAGCCCGCGTGCTGCAGCTACCGAAGCCCACATGCCTAGAGCCCGTGCTCCGCAACAAGAGAAGCCACCACAATGAGAAGACTGTGCACTGCAAGGAAGAGTAGCCCCTGCTTCCCACAACTAGAGAAAGTCTGCGTGCAGCAATGAAGACCCAACGCAGCCAATAAATAAATAAAATAAAATAAAATAAATTTCTAAAAAAATAAAAATATGCACACTCAAACCCACTCCCAGGTATATACCCTAGGAAATATACCCAGGTATATACCTCTGCAAGAGGTGTCCAAAATGTTCACAACATTAGCCATAAAAGTATCTGAACCTGAAGCCCACAAACAGGAAAGCGTATAAAGTGGTCACAATTTATCCACTGGAGTAATTTGGTGATGAAAAATGAGTTAACTACAACAGCACACATGACTCACAGTGAGTGAATAAATTACAGAAGGATTATAGTAGTCCATTTAGATAAAAGCTTGCAAAACTACCACAAATGCATGGGTTCATAAGATATTGTTCAAAAATAAAGAAATGAATTGATAATTCAAGAGGCTGCCAGTGAGTGGAGCATTGGGGTTACAGTGAAATGAATTGGTGGGTATATTGACTTGTTTTTTGTTTTTATTTCATTCTCCAACTAAAGATTTGTTATTTAAGTCTTCATTGAGATATAAGGTATATACAATGTGTTCATTTTAATTGCACGAGTTTTATATCTACCTAACCACTTTCCCAGGCAAGATAGAGAATATTTCCAGCCCTGAGAAAGTTTCCTCTTACCCCAGGAAGCAAGTGATCTGATTTCTCTCATAGTGTAATTGACTGTTCTAGAACTCCATATAAACAGAGTCCTAAGATATACACCCTTGTTAATCTGTGTTGCTTCATCTTCCCTACTTAGATTCTCTGGTCTTCTATCACCCCTGCAAAAATCAGTTGTATTAGAAACCATTCTGGATATTTCAAGCAAAGGGAATTCTTTCTGATTGGACATTGACTGCCAACTTAACCATAAAAGAATCTGTTAGTGTTTTTATATCTGTACATATTGCTAGGTCAGATTAGCTAGTCTTAAAATAGTACATGAATACCAGCTTCAGAAATTTCTTGTGCTGCCCTGATTCAGTTTCATAACCTAGGTTATTTGGGCTTTGAAATGAGCTAAGAAAAATGTCCCTTTTTCTTTTCTCTGGTAGACTTTGTAAGATTGGAATTAGCTGAGCGCTCGGTTATGAAATACTCTGGGCCCGATTTTATTTTTCACTGGAATAGAGCTATGAGTCATTTCTTGATTTCATTATGGTAAGTTCTGTTTTTCTAGGAGTGTGTTCATGTCATCCAAGTTTAAGATTGGCACAAAGTGGCTCACAGCATTCTTATTCTATGTAATTACATTCCATTTCGTAAGGCCAAATATTATTTATTTGGGGCGTCTTTTTTGACCAGTTATTTTAGTTTGAGTTTTCTCAAAAGCAGACCCAAAGACAAGTTGAGTGCAAGTAGATTTGCGAAACATCAGCAGTTACAGTGGAGAGGTGAGACAAGAGAAGTCATCCAATATGTTTTGCATTACTAAGACTTAACTCTGGGAATGACTGGAGTCTAGTCTCATGAAGAAACTAAAGGTATAGCACCTGAAAGACAAGAGTATGGGGCATTTACAGCCTAATTACAATCAGTTAATTAGTTAAGCCCTGCTCCAAAGATGTGTTAATTCCCTAGCACTTGGGGCCTGTTCTCTGCAAAGACAAACGGGTCTTCTGTGGCTTTGGGCAGAGCCCTCAGAAATGCAACACTGGCAGGCAGATACCAGCCTGTGCGCACTGGTATGTTAAGACCTGAGTGTTATGGGTGGGCACCTGAGCCCACCATACCAGCCTTACCAGGTCCATCTATCTGCTTGGCCTTTCCCGAGAGTCCGTGTTTGGTCTTGTCCCTATTGTATCATAGTTCATTTCACTAGATTCTGCTATCATATATATGATATTTTATGTAACATATATAGAATCCAAAAGATGGAAGTTTGATGTTTGTTCATCAATATAAAGTGTTAAAAATGGGTTAAGTTTCTCTTTAAATTTTACTTTCCATATTCCACAAGTTTTATGATATTGATCACCATTCATTTCTAGTAACACATTATTTGTTCTGAGACCAAGACTTTCAGTATTTCCTAAGTTCTAAACATGTGGATAATTAAGCTGAAGTCAAAGACAACAAAGTTGTGTTTTGGTCAGAGAAGGTGATCTATATGCAGAATTTTGGTGGCCCAACTCCAAGCCCTTGGCACACCTGATTTGTGTGGCTGTGAAGGACAGTATCCTATCTCAAAGGTTCACCAACCTTTTTCCTCCTCAGGGCTTTCTCTGAAACCCAGGAGCTCATTCAGCCTACAGGCAGGGCAGCTCAGAAGTGGGGGAGTTGATACTCCTGGAGGCCACTCTCCATGCACAGGGGATGAGAGCTAAGGGGCACGTGCTCTGGCCTCCTGTCCTGCAGATGCACACCTGCGGCACGTTCTCCAGGGCTCCCTGGAGGGTCAGCCCCAGCTGCCACAGCAGGAACCAGCTCACTGATGCTCCCTTGACTGCTTTTCTCATCACACTCCTCACTCCTGCTCCCAAGGATCAACTCCCAAGTTAGTCACCTGCACCCAAGTTCTCTCAGTCTCCAGTTTCTGGGAAAACCAGACCAAGACAGGATGATAAGTATCTTGAGGTTTGATGAAATTTGCTTTTTGGCCTAGTATCTGGTCATTTTATGAGCATTTCATGTGTACTTGAAACTGAATATAGTCTAAGTGGTTAAGTTCAGCGATCTGTGTTTCCCTTAGGTCATGTCTGTGTTTTTATTTTTTGTTCCATATTCAATATCCTTATTTTTGCCTGCTTGGAGAGCATGTATCAGACATGTTACACACATCTCATCCCTTCAGTCTCACCTGCCGCTTGTTCCAGCAGCTAATTTTATGTTGACATAAACGCCATGTTGTTCATACTGACATCAACTCCTGTCCCTGGGTTTCCCTCTTCAGATGGAGGCACAGGATGCCCGTGCCCCTGCTCAGTGCCCCTGTGTGTGCAGCTGGGATGTGTGGGAAAGGTAAGGCTGCATGGTGTCAGCCTCTGGCTCACAGCAGAGGGGACTCGGCAGGTCAGCTCTTCCCTTCTCTCCCCGAATGGACTGACAGACACAGGTTATGTCAAGTCTCTGACCATTTTGAGAAGTCAGTTGCATTGTTATCTTTCCCTGGCTAACAGGGACTTTTGTTCTCAGTCACACTCCCCTGGCTTGCCTCTAATTTCAGCTACAGTTGCTTTGGATAGTTCTAGAGGAGCCTGAACACATGCTGACAGTGTTCAGCCTCAAGTGACCTACATGTCTTTGTGCTTTCTGCCTCAGGGTCTTCTCTGAAGCCACTGAAGTCAGCCCCACTCATGTGCAAAGCACAGGCTTGAAGTAAACTCGA
The DNA here is from genome assembly GCF_030028045.1 of Hippopotamus amphibius kiboko. Lineage (NCBI taxonomy): Eukaryota > Metazoa > Chordata > Mammalia > Artiodactyla > Hippopotamidae > Hippopotamus > Hippopotamus amphibius. The sequence goes on along the minus strand of NC_080196.1, from coordinate 37,083,175 downwards.
AGTGAATGGATGTTAATACCTTCAGGGTGTATCTCCAGTGGGAAACAGGAGTTACAGATAAAAGCTCAAGATGCCCATTCTTCATAGAGATGGATTTTGGAAGACATCCCTTTCTCTTTCTCAGCAGAAGCAAGACTCTGTAGCATCACCATCTAAGACTCACCTTTCCTGGGCTGAGGTATAGGTAGAAAGGGAAGCACTGGGTGATGTAGTGGTTCCAGTACCTGAAGGGTATTGGGTAGTGGAAACCCATGATTGAAGGAGAGCTAGACTTTAAAAGACTGATTTAGAAACCTTGAAGAATGATAGGCTTGGATCAGCCTCCTAGCAACTCAGGACATGCTGTGAAAGCCAGGACATTTCAATGACTTGATTTAAAGAGATCTTTGTCTCCTGCAGCTGGATGACAGATTATATTGAAAATTCACACTGAGCATTTGACTGTAAAGGTGGCAGAGATATAAAGAATAATAAATGAAAACTTGACAGGTCTCCTTTGCTAGATTCAGGGACTTGATAGAAGAATGCAACCCCAAGACTCAGGAGGGGTATATTTGGGTGGATGTCCCTGAGAATCTTGAACTTTCAGATGTCCCTTCAACTCTGCAGGCTTGTAGAAGTGGTCCCCCTACCCTAGGCTAGAAACAGCTTCCCATTGCCTAGAGATCATGAAAAGATCATACCTGAGTCATGTACTTTGAAAGATGTTACACATGCCTTCCTAAAAACCCACCTCTTCCCCTTATCATCTCAAGAATAATTTGGGTTACCTCTGGCCTAAGCCAGGAATTGTCTCTGCCCTGAGAGGAAGAAGTTTCTTCACTGAAAGTGTTGCAAGTTCTGATAAGTACATACTGTAGCACTTGTGAGAACAGGCAGGAAAGTTTTGTCTTGAGGATGTTGGTCAGTGGGATTAAGAATGTAAGGCTGCATAAGGGACAGTGTGACACGAGAGCATTCCCCCAGGATCCACTATCCTGGCAGGGACATCTGGAGATGTCCTAATCAGAGACTGCTGAGATGGGTGTTTTGAAGCTTGGAGATGATGACAACCTGTAAATGAGATGGAGATATTCGAACTGCTTTGGCAGAATGTTGAGAAAGGGGTTAGAAGGCATAGGGAGGATGTTACAATGGATATTCTCCTAAGATCAAAACATCCACTAAGAAGGTTGTGTCTTCTGGGCCCTTCTCAAAGACAAAGTCAAAAAAGAATGCATTGGGGTGGCAACAACATCCTTGATAATCTGTCCTTTAGGTTAAGGTGTAATAGCAGGAGATGCTGCTTTGGAATTAGGCTCCTTGCATCAATGGGGAAAGTAAGACTCTGTACAGAGGTCAGGTGGTAGCATTTTATCAGACCTTGTGTGTGATGGCACTACTATAACAAGCAAGGTTTGCATGGCCAGAGTATCTTAACCAATGTTAGTCCTCTGCAGGTCAATACACTTGGTGTTTTAGGGTGAGATAGATGGGCAACTAAGCATATTTCTTCACTTGTATAATGAGAAAAAGACATTCGAGGGCCAGAAAACAAGTCTGATGTCAGCTATTACAATGAAAAAAAAAATCACAATCTCTATGAAGTTTCTAGGTCTGAGCCAGTTGTCTTATTGGAGGAGAATGGGTTTCCTTGAAGTAAGACCTACAATTATCACCAGAAGTATTTCCCCAGTCTTTCCTCAGAAAGACAACCATTTTAGAATAACTGTACTAGGCAAAGGATGCCCAGACTTTTGAGGTCTACTGGAGTCCAAAGTGACATCTATACTAAGGAAACTAAGACACCACCATGGGCCTCTTGTTAGCATAGGGTATATGGAGATGAGGAGAAATATGGAGTCCTGGTCCAAGTTCATGCCACAGTGGGGCCAATGGTTCACCGGATCCATCGCATGTTTCCCAGTCCTCAGTGAAGAAATTGGATAGACTTAGCAGCTTATTAACTCACAATTGGCTCACTGACTGGTGGAATGAGATACTAAGATAGGGAAAACCAAGTAGAATCCCCTGAAGCTGTCACCATCCTAACCCATCACAACCTCCATCTATGTATCAAAAGCAATAATCCCTGGAGGAATTACAGGGGTTAGTAACAAACACCTCAAGGATGCAGGGACAGGGGTCTCTCATCACCCCATCCATTCACTTTTCTGGTCCTTATAGAAGCCAGATAGATGTGGCTGATGACAATGGATCACCCTAAACTTAAGCTGCTGTGCCAGATGTGGTTTCCTTACAGGAATGTATCAACCCAGCTCTGACACACGAATGAAGCTATTAATATGGAAAATGCATTTTTTTTCATATTCCTGCCAATTAGGAGGCATTTGAAGTCCAGTTTAATTAGTACCTCCCTATGGAACAGAGGATGTTAGAGTCTGGGAGGAAATAGAATCCTCAGATGAAAGCAGGACTTTGCAAGCCCTGTGTCCATCCTAATGGGAGGTTTGTTCTCTCGATTAGGGTACAGATCCATTCTTGTACAGAGCAAGGCAGAGAAGCACAACAGGAATTGATCCTGACTGGTGGACTCCATTTCCCAGGTTCCCTAACAAAAACTGGCTTCTAGGCTAGGTTTGGCCAATGGGAGGCACTGGCGAAGGTGGGAGAGAAGCAGCCAGCACGCTTCTCCACCTCTACATCTGCTGTGGGTGGCACCTGCAGGCCTGCCCTGTCTATGGTTTCAGCTCTTGCGGAGTCTTTGTACCTCTTGGGCTCTGATACCACCACCTCTATCCTCTGCCCCTCCAGCCAGAGGTGGGAGAGGCTCCCTCTGCTGGTGACCTCTGCGGTGCCTCAGTTTCCCACTAGACCTTTCAGCCCTTCTAACACCTTTACTATGATGCACTAGATAAAATTCTCTCATCATAATCTTGTGAAGTAGGTATGATCACTGGGCTGTTTTCCTGGCTGGACCTTAATCTTGATACAAAATGTCAAGGGACAGTATCTTTTGGGCAGTGTTAGGCAACATACAGGTTTCAGTCTCAAGCCAGTCTCTAGTTCCTGCACTTTATATGTTCTTGAGTCTTTCTGCAAGATCAGGGCTCTATTTGCATTTTCCATCTTAGTCTCCAAGCTCCTGGGCCTTGATGAATGTAACTCCTTGGTCATAGGCCGCTTGCTGCACTTAATCTGCTTTGGCTGCCAAAATCCATCTCAGTGATGAATCCTCAGACTGACCCTCACCCAGCCCATTTGTGTTTTCTATTCTCCTTGTTCTAGTGCAGAAGGAGAGTCTACAATGATGCTTGATATGTGCTTCACACAACAATATTCTCTGAACTCAGCTCAAATGCTCCCTAGACTGACTTGTGTTGCCTGGGGGGAGAATGCCTTTCCCAATTCACTCATCTAGGAGCTGGAGACAACTCACCAAGGCCTCCAAACAGCAAACTGTTGGCTTCATGAATGGTGGTGGTGGTGGGGAAACCCAGAAATAGACCTTAATCAAAGAACATTTAAACATACCAGCCGATGAGCCTTTCATCTGCCTGCTGGACCCAAATGGAGAAGGTGACTACTCACCCAGGAGCTCCAGAGTAATTAAAAGCCTGTGAAAAATGGTATCCATTCATTGTCTCATCTTTGGGTCTACATGTCAAAGACCAAGTTTTTAGGGATCTCTTCCTACAGCAGATCTAGGTGGTGTTATCCTTGAAAACTTAAGCCCATCCTCCAGTGGAAAGTCCTTCCCACAGCCAACCTCCCATCCTGAAGATCTCAGATTCGTGAGGGGCAGGATGCACCCCCACCATTTCAAGTCTAGGGGAAAAGCCTTTGGAATTTGGCTTGAGATGCAATTTCCTCTGAGGTGGTAAATCTAGGATATTTGAACTCAGTATTTACTTAGGGACAACATTTCCCCAATGATCTCAAAAGCATAAATGCAATTCCACACATGAAGTATACGTAATAGGTTAGGGGCCTCTGGAAAGGAGGGGTTGGGGGGAAGACCCTCACACAAGTGTCTATTGTATGCCAGTGAGGCAGTTTCAGATAGTCCTGCCCCCCAAAAGTCTTAGCTACTTAAGTTGGTGGTATTTATAGCCATCTTCAAAGATGGCGACACCTGAGCCTACAGCCCCCATTGGAGACCCTTTAACACAGGACAGCCTGATTCAAAGGCAAATGTGATGGACTATTTGCCTCCCACTTGGACTCAGGTTTGAACAAATGCATAGAAGTTCAAGAATATTACCTCCCCAGTACATATGCTTCAGAGGTTCCAAAGATCTTGGCCATCTTGTTAATGCTGTCTATAATGGGACCTCATCTTGCTGTACCTTCCATGTTAGTCCTTTCCTCATTTGCAGGACAAGCTGAAGATGCTGGACTTCAAACGCCTCCTCTCAGTCTCCTCATCCAGCTGATCTTGGTGGTACCTACTGTACTGAAAGCTGCCTTTGCAAGGCCACTTAAACTTGCCCAAGGCATCACAGCATTTTAAGTTCACTGCCTGATCATTCTAGAACAAGCATGGCTTTCCTGAGGAAGTCTCAGATCAGTGTAATAAGAACACATGCATAAGTCAGGATCCCCCAGGACCTTTTAATATTTCATATACAACCATTTAGACATAGGATAGTCAGCTTGATGGTAACAAAATAAGTTGCTATGTTAGCATTATAATATACCATGAGTATATTATGCTAAATTCTTAGTTCTGTTTTATTATCAAGTCTAAGTACTTTCATGAAAAATGTAAGAAAAAGTTACACTGACTTTATACAATTAGAATGGAATACAAATGTTGATTATAAGTTCAGTTATAATTGGTATATATAACTCTATATTGTGGTTTTCAACAAAGCATTTTTCTAGAGCTACTTAGAATGAACAGTATTTTACCTAGTGGCTGTACTATGGTTTATTCAATAGAGGCATAATTAAATATTAAATATCTTAGCTTTTTCCTATATTTGGTCTTTTATGACAACTGTTATAGGTAAAATAATCGAAGTAAGACCTGATGGTTGATACTGCTTGACTGTCTCTGGGAAGCATCCTATCAACTTGGGCCAGTTGGTGAGGCCAATCACAGTGTATCCCACCAACATCAAGTATTCAAGTAGATAGCCATCCCTTGCTTTAGTTTTCACATTTACTCTTACGCAGTTAACCTCTGTATATTTACTGGTTGTATTTTGTGATGTAGGTTGTCCCTGGTCCATTGTTTTGAGATAGGGTGAATTTTATGACGTGTAAACTTTTAAGTTGATTCAGCAGTTTTTAGTATATTCACAAGAATTCTGCAACTACCATCCTTATCTAATTCTAGGACATTGATATTCAAGTTAGTTGATCTACAAGTTCAGATTCTTCTGCTTGTTCAGAGGCATTTAACAGCATATTCAAAATTCTCAGTTATTATACTTTCAGAATTTCTATTTGGTTCTTTTAAAAATATTTGATATTCTCTAACTGGCAAGAATTGATAGTTTCCTTTAGTCTTTTAAGCATGGTTACATTTCTTTAAAAATATTTAAAATAGTCAATTTACAGGGTGTAATAAGTCCAATATCTAGGATTCCCCAGGACAGTTCCTGACTTTTTTCTTGTGGCAGGGCCATGTTGTTTATGTTTCAACTTTCTGTTGAAAACTGGACACTAATATAATATGGCAGCTCTGGAGATTAGGTTCTCCCTACGGTTTGTTGTTTGTCATTTGCTTATTTAGCAACTTTACTAAATTCTATGAAGTCTGTATCATGTGACCACTGAGGTCTTATTTGGCTAGCTAAGTGATTAAAGAAATCTGTCCAATCAATAGCTAATCACCTGGGGGGACTTCCCTGGTGGCACAGTGGTTAAGAATCCGCCTGCCAATGCAGGGAACATGGGTTCGATCCCTGGTCCAGGAAGATCCCATGTGCCTCGGAGCAACTAAGCCTGTGCGCCGCAAGTACTAAGCCTGTGAGCCACAACTAATGAGCCCACACTCCGCAACAAACCCGTGTGCGTAGAGCCTGTGCTCTGCAACAAGAGAAGCCACCACAACGAGAAGCCTGAGCAACGCAATGAAGAGTAGCCCCTGCTCACTGCAATTCGAGAAAGCCAGCATGCAGCAAAAACCCAAGGCAGGCAATAAGAAAAAAAAAAAAAAGGCTAATCCCCTGGGACTGAAAGTCTCCCAGTCTTTGCTGAGGGGATTTGTAGCATGTGTTAGGACATGCCTTCAGAACTCAGCCTGGCAGGTGAAAGCTGCCTTAACCTTCATTTCCTGCTTGTTCAGAGCTTCAAGGTCAGTGAGAGGTAAGAGATTAGGGCCTTCTCGAGTCTTTCCTGGCATGTGTACACCTACGTATGTGACCTTCTAGATTCCTAGGAATATATTAGAGCTTTCAAAGGTCCTCAGGCATCTGATTTCCAGCTTTTCCTTTTAAGGTTTTTGGTTAGCCCAAAGTTTACCCCAACTGATATCCGCCATCTCAGGCAGCTGTGACGTTCATTTATTGCCTCTAATTATTTTTGACAAGTTCTTCCAGGGAAAAGTTTTGTAATAGGTGATCATTGAGTCAGGTCAAATAGACGACTTTGTGAGCAGGGTCTTCCAGTGGAACACCAGACAGGTCTAATAGTGACAGTTCTCCATAAACAGGGCTTTGAAAGAGGTCTAATTTCATTCTGCTCTGGTGACTTCCAGGTTTTCTGATTTTCAAAGTTACCACAGAGCTGGGGGTGAGAATGGTGAAGAACAGAAAGAGAACATTTTAAAATTCCACAGAGCTTGCTGTTATCGAGATTCCTCTGAATTGCAAGATTTTAGTTCCCAAGTTCTGAAATAGTTGATTTTGACAATCTTTCCCATTGTTCTTTGTTTATGGAGGAACTTACTCTGCCATTGTCACTGATGTCATTCATCTATTGGTTTTTAAGATAACTAGTCAAAATATCAGCCCTTTGTAGCCTTGTGTCCACAAGGGGAGACCAAATGTGATTTGGGAGCACGTAGCACAATTATGTGTTTGACATGTATGACAATTATGTTTTCTGCCTTCTCGCAGTAAAGTAGGAGCATAACTGAGTTCTGGTCCCACGGTGGGAAAAGTGATGTACACCAGTGCTCCTAAGTCTGATCCACACACCAGTGCCAAGCTACAAACTCTTATCATCCATAAGTTAACGTGCTTGCATCAGACTATAATATGCATTTCCCTCCACTGAGAAGACTTGCTGTCAAAACACCCAACTGAACTAAAGTGTGCTTACTGATGTCGTTGATCTACATTATGGTACAAACTATTTCATCACTGACAAGTAAAACAGTTTGTGGTTTAACATCTTCAGTACCACTGACATGTATTACCTCTAGGTCTGGTCATAAACCCTCTTGATATCTTTGTCTTCCAAAGTGTCCATGGACATAGAAGAATGAGAGTCCATGTAGAGTAACAGAGATGGAAGGAGCTTGAATTTCTACATCATTACTTGGAGATGAGTAACTCAACCCTCATTGCTCCAACGTAAGTAGAATACTTGTATTAAGCTACTAAGATTTGGAAAATATTTTAACCAAAGCACGCCCTGGCCTACCACACCATAGTGTATTTGCTGTGTAAATTTCCTACTGTTTTCAGCATATAAAACTGACATTAATTTACATATATCTTAAGTTGTCTTTGTTAAAAGTTCAGGAAACAAAGAAACTGCTTTAGATCTAAAGTATGATAAGCATTCCTGTTTAGTTGCTCTAGTCTATTTTTATACATTCTAGTCTACAGTTTTTAGAATATGGAACAAGAGCAGCTTAACCCATTTTCCAAGTTCCAGTTAGTTGATAGTCAATTTTAACTGTATCAACTCATTGAATAATCCTTGCATTGCCTGTTGATTTGTGATGCCTCTGGCAACAGGAATTTAGCTCATAAGGGTGGTTTCTGGCTCTGTCTTATTTTTCTCATTGTGAGGTTGAAACCACTACAATAGTGGTTACCAGGATAGGGCTTGTCCTTTTCAACGTAGTTGGTTACTTTTTAAGGTAGTTCATAAAACTTCAATAGAATTTTTATATTCACTACTGGTATTCCTAGGATTTTAGATTTTAATACCTTTTGAGGATAAAGTTTCTATTCAGAATGAATGCATTGCTCCAAAGCTGCTGGAGATAAAGAGGCTCAGGGATTTAGAAACTTAAAGGTCACATAGTAGGACACTAAGATGGGAGTTAAACCTGGGCCTGATTTCAGAACCTTCACTTATTCCAACAAGGCATGCTACTGCCAGTCTCAAAACTTTTTTTTTTCCTCAAAAGGAAAACAACTTTAGTTGAACTAACCCAAGGAGCTTCTCTTGCTGATCCTACCAGGCTTACAGCATCCACCAAGATGTAACAATCCCAGACTACCGTGCTCATCGCTCAAAACATTTAACAATGAATCTCCCTTATTTTCCTACAGAGAGAACAGGCTTCCGCAAAACTAGCCAATAGGGTTCTAACAACCTAGGCCTGGATTGCTACTTACCCCAATCCTAAAGCCCACTATTTCAGCAGCCTTCAAGAAATTGGACAGGACAAGAACACATCTTCTAGAATTCTAGATTCCTCATCTTTTTAACACCATTAGAAACTTGACCTAGCATTTTGGTGTGAATGGGGTGTTCCTGTGAGACCACTAAGCCAATTCAAAGGCACTGAATTCTGAAATACCATCCATATCTTAACACCAAAAGGAAACTTCTTGGAAAGTGTCTGGCTGACAGGGGCCATGCCAATCAGAGGGCAGTCCTGCAATGGGACTGGCTTATCAAGGCTCTAAATGAGCAGATAAGCACATGGTGTGGATCAGGTTAAAGACACCATATTAGCTGAACCCGTTATGCTTTGGGACCTTCAGATCATTTCCTAATTCTCATGCAACAGCATCATGACATCATAGGGGGTTGACAGGGCTGGTAGGAGACCCGCTGCAGCATCTGTTTATGCTCTGGAAGTTCCAGTGGGAGGGATTGTTGAATACTATGGTTTGCAATCAGATTCTTTGTTGTTTGCTAGAGTGCCAGGATCATGGGAGAAGGATGGCAAAGTGGCAAGATGCTGTATACTACATTCTTTCCATGGGAGAATTGTGTCTGTGTAGCTCAAACCACTTTTCCATTAAGAATGCTTTTATTGATAGTATCTGCAAAACTCCAGGAGGCATCATTTTGCTGGAGGCTAAGGGAACCATGTCTTGAAACCACCAGCATGCCTTCTCCAGCACCTAGGCACAGATCCTAGCCTTATGATTCTCCACTGGCTCTCAGGGCCATTGTTCCTGCCTAGCAAAATTGGCCAGGGATAGTATTTTGAACACTGGGAATTATTCTGAAGAGCCCTGGGCCCCTACCTTGTGCTTTTATTACTTTTGGCCTCAGATACATTTTATAGAGGTAGCTGTCACCCCCACACTCTTCTCCCTGTCTCATCCTGTTTAAGGTGAACAGCAGGAAGTGACCAGGTATACTGGGCACAGTGGTTGAATTTACTTAAGTCAGATGACAGAATCTTGAAGGGGACCCTCTGGCTCCCTGAAAAACTTTGTAATAAGTCATTTTCCTTTTTTGCATACTTTCTATGCAGCCAGCTATGGGTCAGGAGGCAGCTCTGTTGATCCTGGCTGGTCTCACACTTGGAGGGCAGCTCACCTAAGGCTGGTCTACAAGGACCTCAGCTGGGACAGAAGGACTTTCATCCACATGGTCTGGTCTCCAGCAGGCTCCTCCTAGCCCAGGCTCATCCTCACGACAGTGACGGTGGATGAGGGAGGAAAATGCAAGCCCACTGAAGCCTAGGTTTGAGCAGGCTATTTCTGCCTCGTTCTGTTTTCCAAGTCACAAGGTCAACTCAAGTTTCAAGGGCAAGGAAGCAAACTCAACTGGAAGAGTGGCAAAGTCACCTTGAAAAGGGTATAGATAGAATACGGAGGACAGAATTTGGGTTTTGTATTGTTGGTCAACCACATGGGCTAACATCCTTAGATGAAAGGTTGAGAAACTAACAGTGAATTTAGATGATGTCAGCCTCATCCATTCACTAAACTTAGCACCACTATAGATGAAACAGACGGACACTGTACCTCTGAATACTATAGAAAGTACAGGTTACCTGTGGAGTCTTCTTGCCGAAGAGTGTCTAATAAGATCTACAGTATCAACTACAAATTTGCAGTAACTACAGGGGAAAGAACAAGTCAAACATTGAAAAAGCAATTAGCCAAGTTGAAAATATAGGGCATTCTACAGGACAAGTGACCTAGTTTCTCCAATATATCAATGACATTGGCAGCAGGAAGAAACTTAAGCAGCCTAAATGTTAGTAGATACATCATATGCAATCCCCTCAGACTCTCTTGGAGTCACCTGTCTCCCAGACCCTCAGCCAGACACTGGCCAACGCCATACTGACCTACACCTCAGGCTGCTTAGCTGCATGCCTGGAGCTTCTGGCTCCATCCAGTGATGCTGGGCTCACATGAAGTGCCACATTGCATGGATGAAATTTCTATTTCCCTCCAGCTGCCACACGGCCTAGCTAACCATTTAGAAGAGTGGAAGAATTTATTCTTTGGGAGAAACTTTGACCAATGACTGCTAAAAGATAGAATTAACCTATAGATTAATTCTTTCTTCCCTTTCCATACTGTCTACGACTCATGAGGGCAAGAAATCAGCTGTGATCTTTGTGAAGCAATGGCCAGCTTAGCGTTCATCCATGAGCTTATATGTATTTCTCATTCTTCCCTTCCTTACATTCCTTTTCCTCTCACTGTCGCTACTTCAGTTGCCCTTCTTAAGCATGAACAATGAATGTTTGCTTCAGCTCTATTTTCTGGGGAACTTGGGTTTGGGTTAAGGCAATGACCAAATGCATTAGTGGGCTTGTTCGGAGCCCAGTTTGAATAAGCCAGCTGTAGGACATTTGAAGCAAGCAGTGAAGTTTGACTATTAGATATTAAAGGACTGTTGATTTTGTTAGATGTCTTACAATGTTTACAAGGAGACCTTATCAGTATTTGTGGGTAAGGGATATGCCTGGTACTTTCTTCGAAGGAATTCCAGCAAAGTACAATAAAGCAAACCACTTAGGGTGATAAATAAAACAAGACTGGAAAAATGTTGAGTGGTTGAAGCTGAATAATGGATACATGGTTCATTATATCATCTCTACATATGCATTTTTTATACATCTTTATTGGAGTATAATTCCTTTACAGTGTTGTACTAGTTTATGCTGTACAACAAAGTGAATCAGCTATATGTATACATATATCCCCATATCTCCTCCCTCTTGAGACTCCCTATCCCACCCTCCCTATCCCATCCCTCTGTGGTCGTCACAAAGGACCGAGCTTATCTCCCTGTGTATGCAGCAGCTTCCCACTAGCTATTTTACATTTAGTAGTGTATATATGTCAATGCTACTCTCACTACATGCCAGCCTCCCATTCCCCCTCTGTGTTCTTTAGTTCGTTCTCTACATCTGCATCTTTATTCCTGTTCTGCCACTATGTTCATCAGTACCATTTTTCTAGATTCCATATATATATATTAGCATATGGTATTTGTTTTTCTCTTTCCGGATTATTTCACTCTGTATGACAGACTCTAAGTCCATCCACCTCACCATGAATAACTCAATTTCATTCCTTTTTATGGCTGAGTAATATTCCATTGTATGTATGTACCACATCTTTATTCATTCATGCATTGATAGACATTTAGGTTGTTTCCATGTTCTGGCTATTGTAAGTAGTGCTGCAATGAACATTGTGGTGCATGTGTCTTTTTGAATTATGGTTTTCTCAGGGTATATACCCAGTAGCAGGATTGCTGGGTCATATGGTAGTTCTGTTTAGTTTAAGGAACCTCCACACTATTTTCCATAATGGCTGTATCAATTTACATTCCCACTAATATTGCAGGAGGTTTCCCTTTGCTCCACACCCTCTCCAGAATTTATTGTTCCTAGATTTTTTGATGATGCCCATTCCGACTGGTGTGAGGTGATACCTCATTGTGGGTTTGATTTGCATTTCTCTAATTAGTGATGTTGAGCATCTTTTCATGTGTTTGTTGGCAATCTGCATGTCTTAGTAGGTCTATTTAAGTTTTCCACCCATTTTTGGATGGGGTTATTTGTTGTTTTGATATTGAGTTGCATGAGCTGCTCGTGTATTCTGGAGATTGATCCTTTGTCAGTTGCTTCATTGGAAAATATTTTCTCCCATTCTGAGGTTGTCTTTTCACCTTGTTTGTTGTTTCCTTTGCTATGCAAAAGCTTTTAAGTTTCATTAGGTCCCACTTTGTTTTTATTTCCATTACTCTAGGAGGTGGGTCAAAAATGACCTTGCTGCGATTTATGTTAGAGTGTCCTTCCTATGTCTTCCTCTAAGAGTTTTATAGTGTCTGGCCTTACATTTAGAAATTTAATCCATTTTGAGTTGATTTTTGTGTATGGTGTTAGGGAGTGTTCTAATTTCATTCTTTTACATGAGCTGTCTAGTTTTCCCAGCACCACTTATTGAAGAGGCTGTCTTTTCTCCATTGTATATTCTTGCCTCCTTTGTCAAAGATAAGGTGACCATATGTGCATGGGTTTACCTCTGGGCTTTCTATCCTGTTCCATTGATCTATATTTCTGTTTTTGTAATACTACCATACTGTCTAGATTACTGTAGCTTTGTAGTATAGTCTGAAGTCAGGGAGCCTGATTCCTCCAGCTCTGTTTTTCCTTCTCAAGATTGCTTTGGCTATTCAGGGTCTTTTGTATTTCCATACAAGTTGTAAAATTTTTGTTCTAGTTCTGTGAAAAATGCCATTAGTAATTTGGTAGGAATTGCAATGAATCTGTAGATTGCTTTGCGTAATATAGTCATTTTCACAATGTTGATTCTTCCAATCCAAGAACATAGTACATCTCTCCATCTGTTTGTATCATCTTTGATTTCTTTCATCAGTGTCTTATAGTTTTCTTCATACAGGTCTTTTGCCTCCTTAGGTAGGTTTATTCCTATTTTATTCTTTTTGTTGCAATGGAAAATGGGAGTGTTTCCTTAATTTCTTTCTGATTTTTTGGTGTTAGTGTACAGGAATGCAAGAGATTTCTGTGCATTAATTTTGTATCCTGCTACTTTACCAAACTCTTTGATTAGCTCTAGTAGTTTTCTGGTAGCAACTTTAGGATTTTCATCTGCACACAGTGACAGTTTTACTTCTTTTCCAATTTGGATTCTTTTTATTTTTTCTTCTGATTGCTGTGGTTAAAACTTCCAAAACTATGTTGAATAACAGTGATATGGGTGGGCACCCTTGTCTTGTTCCTGATCTTAGAGGAAATTCTTTCAGTTTTCACCATTGAGAATGATGTTGGCTGTGGGTTTGGCATAGATGGCCTTTATTATGCATTTTTAAAGTCTTCTATAAAATCAAGTTTAACTCCCATTTTCTACTTTATCCAATATTTGAATCATATGAGATTTTAATTTTTTTTCTATCGAGTCTGCGCAAACTTTCATAATTGATTGATTTTAATGTTTCTGTTATCCTATCTAGTTGTGGGATTTTGCTTTATTCTATGAGCTCTTTCAAAATGAGTTTGTCAATCATTCTGGGAAACCTATTTCAGCTTTTTCTTTTGAGACTATCAACATGTTTACAGTTTTTCTATCTTCCATTATCTCCTTATATTTTCTATTTATCTTTCCTGCCTTCCTTCTGGGAGAGTTCTTCAATCTGATCTTCCAATTCATTAGTTTGTTCTTCAGCTGTATCTATCCTCCCACTCCTATTACATTCTGTCAACTCACTTTTCATTCTTACAACTGATTCTTTGATTTTTGTTCTCATTTTTAAATGGAAATCTTTTAAGTATATTTGTTATACTTTATGTTCTAAGTATTCTAATATTTCTGCCTCCAATGGCATGTAATGTTCTGTTTTCCTTTTTAGGTCACATACTCCTCTAGTGTCTTGTTTTGGTGTGCAAAAATATCCATCTACCTCTTGCACAAATGATCAATCTAGTAATGCCATATTGCATAGAGATCAAAGGCATTCTAGTTTGTTTCAGCCCTGGTAAGTTCACTGACAGGGAAGAAGCAGACCAAGGATGTAGTTTCCAGGAAGAGAAAGGTCAGCATCTCCCTTCCTAAGAGAAGCAGCACTGGAGGAAGCAGGCTCCCTGGACTGGAATCCATTAGCACCACAATGGGACAGGATGAAGCACTGAATGCCTAAAATTGACAGCTTCTACCTGTTTTTATTGACCCCTCACCTGACAGGGTTCTCCTGCTTTCCTGATTTTACCAAGTGAACATCTGCATTAGCCTTTGGGTTTTTGCCACTGATTTCTGCCAGGCAACAATCAGTGATGACCTCAAAGCAATCACGTGGAAGAGGCAAGTGCAGAACTGAAGTCACTTTTCTCTAACACAGCTCTGCCAGTTGCCCTTTGCCTCAGATCACAGCCACTATATCCATGGGAACCATACGAATTAACTTGCCCAGGTAGTTCCAGCTTATGCCTGTCGCCCTAGGTGATCATCAGCAGCATCCTTTTTACTCTCAAGCATCCTGTTTGGACAATCATATGGACATTGTGACAACCATGGAGATCCATCACTCAGATCTCCTTTTGAAGGATAATCACTTCGAAGAGTGCAGTTAGCTAACAGCCTCCAGCTTGGGATCTGCTGCAGTACCAGAACCAAAGACACTCTTCACTAGGGGAGTTCCCACCAATGGCTGGGCAAGGCAAGGCACACTAGGGCTTGTCTAGTTCTGCCAGATGCATGACTTTTCTGTGGGCAGCCTTTGTGCCAGAGGTCCCTTTTACCCTGTCTGAGGCTTTCTAAGAGCTGCACTGACTTCTGGGCATCTTCCTGCCAGACATGAATTGATCCAGTCACCTCATCTATACCACCCCACATAAGGTCTAGCCCCACCCCCTTTCAGTCTGCCCAGGAGCCTCTCACAGTAGTTATTCCATGTTTGTTTCTATATAGTTTCTCCAGGGTTGATAGCTGAGGAGGGAGGCAGAAGCCACTGTTGATTGATCATCTGAACAAGAAATCTCAGGTGTGGAGGTGGGGGTAGGAGTATTTTCAGTGCTCACAGTCCCAGCTCCATTCAGGAAGGAGTTGTGCAAACTGTTGTCAAAATTAGACTTGTATTTCATCTTACTCCTCCAGTAGTCACTAGAACTGCTCTTTGGAGGGTATTACCCCAATGCCATAGGTTACTAAATCATGTAAAAGTGCTCACTCCTAGAACTGTGGTTCCAAGGGTTCCCAGTGTTACCTCTCAGCTGAGTTAGCCTCCTTACAGACAGCTGAAACCAGCTGTCACAGTACTGTGTTACTGGACCTACTAATATAAGTTGAGTAGAAAGAATCCAGAATTCCCAGTTATATTACCCTGTTTGTTTACACTAGAAGGAAACAGACTAAATGATACGGAGGAACAGATCAGTGAGCTGGAAGGCAGAATAGAGGAAGTCATTGCCACTGAAAATAAAACAAATGAGGACAGTTTAAGATAATTTGGACAGCATCAAGCACACTAATATTTGCATTATAGTGGTCCCAGAAGAAGGGGCTGAAAACATATTTGAAGACATAATAGCTGAAAACTTCCCTAACCTGGGAAAGTAAGCAATCACCCACATACAGGGATCACAGAGTCCTATACACAATTAAGCCAAAGAGAAACACACCAAGATATTGCATAATAATTACAATGACAAAGTTAGAAAATGTTAAAAGCAGCAAGGGAAAAGCAACAAGTACCTTAAACGAAGTCCCATAAAGTTATTGGCTGATTTATTCTGTTTTAATCATAGCTCCTGGTGTGTTGACAAGCTCTGGGAGGAGGGGGGCGGGGCTTCCGGAGGCACACTTCCGCTTCCAGTTCCTAGCATCGGTTCTTAGCGTCGACTCGGGCCGAGGCTTTGCATTCGACCGAGCAGGTTGTGGCGTCGGCTGGTTCCAGGCGATTCGAGCTCCAGCCAGGATGATCGAGGTTGTTTGCAACGACCGTCTGGGGAAGAAGGTCCGCATTAAATGCAATACTGATGACACCATCGGGGACCTTAAGAAGCTGATCGCAGCCCAAACTGGCACCCGTTGGAACAAGATCGTATTGAAGAAGTGGTACACGATTTTTAAGGACCACGTGTCTCTGGGGGACTATGAAATCCATGATGGGATGAACCTGGAGCTTTATTACCAATAGAGCAGAATTCCTTTTGCCTGCCCTTCTCTCTTCTCCCACCCTCACCCCTCCACCGATATGGATGCTTGTTTTTGAAAACTGATGTTAATAAAAGTTTAGAGGCTGAAAAAAATAAATAAATAAATAAACATAGCTCCTGTTTCCCAATACCAACTTTATCCATCACTGTATCTCATGATATAATCTTAGATAAGTTGATATTGAACATGTGTCAAGCACATTTGTCACTAATAAGGGAATTGGGGGAACCAGAAGGTAGAGTATGATAAACATTGGGGAGCATGTCCCAGATCTAAGTGGCTAGGATATTACATAGCAAAGACAAAAATCAGCACAACAGCCCATAGTAAGGGAAGAAAGCTTCACAACCCTGAGAGAAAACCAAGTTTCCTAGGCTTTCGTGCCATCTGTCTTTCACCTGGATTTGGCCAATGGGAATCATGGTGGGAGATTGAAAGGCAGGTGAAAGGGAGACATTGGGGTATTTTTCCCTCTTCCCATTTCTGAATCCCCAACAATGGCTATTTCACATCTAGCATTTACAGTTCAACTCTCTCTTCTCCCAGTTTCCTCCAAGCAACCCTGCCATGGCTCTAGCGCCCTTCAGCGCAGTCTCTAACACTATAGTCATGACATCGCTTCTTCCCCTTGACCCTTTAGCTCTAAGGCTAGAAGTGGCTTCTTTGCTATTAGCCTGGATTTCTCCACTATTTCCCATTTGTCTTCCAGCTCTTAATACCTTGGTATCTTGTTGCCCACATTGAATTCCTTCTATTGAACTACTTGGCTCTGGTTTCCTGAGTGGACCCAGACTATTAACAGCTGATTTATTTCAAGAATAAGCTATTACAATGCCATCTCTTTCACTTGGCATGGCTTAATGTTGAGGGCATGGGATTATTTAGAGGCATCTTAATACATGAGCCATTAATCATAAATAGCAAGTAACAGATCGAGAAGACAATAGTTACAAATCAATTTGCTCATAAATTAGGTGTGCCAAGAAACAAGAGTTTCTCCCCTAACAAGGTGCTCCTCAGCACTGAGGTTTCGAACAGACCAAAGCCAGCTTGCATAAGCCACAGGATCCTTACATTTCAAGCAGATAATGGTAATTTTATCAACTCTTCAAAAATGCTCAACACTAGTTTAATTTCCATATTGGGGATAAAACTTTTTAATTATCAGGCTCTGAATATACAAGATTGATCCCCAGGCTACCCTCCAGGAGTTTGGGCTCTAATACAATCAGCTTGTGTGGGAAGACATTCAGGAGTCTTTCTGAAACCTTGAAAATGTTACTAAAAGTAATTAAAGTATGTGGGCTGAGGGACTGGATGCAGAATGTCCTGCTTGAGCAGTGGAGGAGCTAAGGGTGCTGGGCATGGAGACTATGGGGGCATAGGCAGAAAATTGACCTTCTCTGGGGGCACAGCCCCTTTCTCACTGCATTCCTCATATCACCCTGTTTGGCCCTGGAGGATGGCTGGTTAGCCAGAGATGGGTAAGATTCCTCAGGGAAGGAACAACCTCAGACAGGCACAACCACAGAGGGGCCAACAGGGGTGGGGCACAGACCCTTAATCCTTCTGAGAGAGGTCTCCTGCCCCCAGGGCTGCTTTGCTCTCCACGCCCAGCTCAAATCCGCACCCTGCTCAGATCCACACCTGCTCAAATCAGACCCAGGAGGTAAACAAAGATCTTTGCCCCAGTCATGTGAGGCCTTTGATTGTTTATGGGATTAACCTGGGAGTGTTAGACCCTTACGCTATGATGGGATTAACCTGGGAATGTTAGACCCTTAGGCTATGATGGGATTAACCTGGGAGTGTCAGACCCTTAGGCTATGATGGGATTAATTTGGGAGTGTTAGACCCTTAGGCTATGATGGGATTAACCTGGGAGTGTTAGACCCTTAGGCTATGATGGGATTAACCTGGGAGTGTTAGACCCTTAGGCTACGCCAAGAACTCAATAAAAGCAATGTGGGCTCAATCAGCAAGGCTCTTGATCCTAGAGGTCTTGAGTCCCCCGCTCCCATCTTTCTCTTCAATCAGTGTCTGTGTTTTCTTGAAGCTTGACAGCACCCGTCACTCACCTCGAGTCGCTGAGCTGGTCTCGGCAAGTGGTGCCCAACGTGGGGCACGAAGGGCTTGAGTGACGAAAAGTGAAATTGATAAAAATAAAGAATTGGGAAGTGCCGTGAAGCCTCAAGAGGAGAGTAAGAGGCCTCTGAAAAAATCCTGCCAGTAAGTAAATCTCTTGGGTATTTTGTTTTCGGGGTAAAATATGGGAAATAAAGTTCAGATCAATATCGACCATATGTACGCCTGTTACGGCAGCTCCTAAGGGCAGGTGGAGCAAAAGCAAGTGAAAGTCGATTGTTAGAACTTCTGCAAATAATTGAGAAATATTGTATGTGGTTTCCTTCTTCAGGAACACTGGATTTATGTACTTGGGATAAGGTTGGGAGCGAACTTAAAAAACTGCATTCTAAAGGGACTCCCGTACCTGTTTCTGTTTGGTCAACGTGGTCTCTGATTAAGTCAGTACTAGAGCCTCTACAAACTCCTGAAGGCTCAGATGATAGCTTCAATGAAGAAGCCGGTCTGTCAGAGGACCGATGGGCATGTGCGGTGCCAGACGAAACTGGAAAACAAAAGGGAATGCAAATGGCTGAGGGATTAAGACCCTCGGCTCCCTCACTTGTGGAGGAGGGCGAACTTCCTATACTGCCCCCTCCTCCACCCTCTTTATTTAATGCCGCCTGGGGGAGCTTATGCCTTTCCTGTGTCTAAAGGACACTCAGTTTTATCACCCTTACAGAAGGGCAATTTGCAGGCTAGACAAGAGGGAGATCTGGAAGCTATGCAAATGGCATTTCCAGTAACTATTCATGAAAGGGTAGCACCTGGAGTGGATCCTAATAGTCCCAATGGAATTTATAAGGCAGTACATGAGCCGATACCCTTCAAAATAATGAAAGAATTAAAGTGAGCAGTACAAAATTATGGAGTAAATTCTCCATTCACCATAGGTATCATACAGGGAGTAGCCGAAGGCTCTCGTTTGATTCCAGCTGATTAGGCAACGTTGGCTTGTGCAGTACTTGCCCCAGGAGAATTTTTACAATTCAAAACCTGGTGGTGTGATCATGCTGAATCTATGGCAAACCAGAACCAAGCAAGGCAGATTCTTATCTCCTTGGATCAATTGATAGGTAGTGGAAACTGGGGCAGAGTTCAAGATCAGATTCTGATGGAAGATCAGGCCATAGAACAGGTGAAACGTTGTGGCTTAAGAGCCTGGGAGAAAATAGAAGCTAAAGGGCAAGCTCCTGTCTCTTTTTAAAAGATCATGCAGGGGGCAAGAGAGCCCTATACTGAATTTATTGCCAGATTACAGGAGGCTATCAAGCGGCAGATCACTAATGCTGAGGCTGCTGATACTATTTTGCAATTAATGGCTTTTGAAAATGCAAATACAGATTGTAAGAAGGCCATTGGACCTATGAAAGGAAAGAGAACATTAAATGATTATATTAGAGTGTGTCAGGGAGTGGGAACTGAGAGCTTTAAAGCAACAATGATGGCACAAGCTATGGCTGGACTGAAAATAAGTACCAAATTTCCAGGAAAATGCTTTAACTGTGGTAAACAAGGACACACAAAGAAACAACGTAGGAAGAGAGTGGCTAGAAGGGCTGTTAATTTTCAAGATAATGTAACCAAAGGGCAAAAACAGCCTGGACTTTGTCCAAGATGTGGAAAAGGATTTCACTGGTCAAGCCAGTGTAAATCTAACTTCCATAAGGATGGAACCCCCTTGTCAGGAAACTATCAACGGGGCTCGCTCCTAGCCCTGCAACCAAAGGGAGCCTATCAGATCTAGAAACAGGCGGAAGTGGCCCAATACTCTGCAGTGCCATGGAATTATCACCAGCCACAGCAGGCAGCGCAGCCTTAGACCTTCCTTGTGCAGAATCTATTATTATACTGCCTGGAGAAACTCCAGCATTGGTCAGGACAGAAATTACTGGACCTTTGCCAAAAGAAACCGTTGGCTTAATACTAGGAAGGTCTGGTTTAACATTAAAAGGAATTAGAATTCATACTGGAGTGATTGATAATGATTATACTGGAGAAATTAAAGTGATATCAACTTTGGTTCCATGGAAAGCCCATCCAGGTGATAGAATAGCACAGTTGCTTATTCTGCCATATTATAAGATTGGCAATAGTACAAAAGTAAGGGGAATGAAAGGCTTTGGAAGCACAGGAGAGGCCAGAGTTTTCCTCTATGAAAAAATTTTAGAAACACGCCCAGGGGGAAGGGACTGAGCCTGCAGGTGGTGGGGTCTGCTTTTAGATAATATCTTGGAAAGAGACTTTGTTGTAAATGACTGTTATATTTCTCACTTATTCTTTCACTTCTCGGGCTCCAGAGAGCATCCACAAACTAAAAGAAAAAGCGAAGAAACGGAAGGGCCGTGGCTTTGGCTCCGAAGAGGGGTCTCGAGCACGGATGCGTGAGGATTATGACAGTGTGGAGCAGGATGGCGATGAACCCGGACCACAACGCTCGGTTGACGGTTGGATTCTCTTTGTCACTGGAGTCCGTGAGGAAGCCACAGAAGAAGACATCCATGATAAATTCGCAGAGTATGGAGAAATAAAAAACATCCACCTCAACCTGGACAGACGTACAGGATATCTAAAGGGGTATACTCTAGTTGAGTATGAAACATGCAAGGAGGCCCAGGCTGCTATGGAGGGACTCAATGGCCAGGATTTGATGGGACAGCCAATCAGCGTGGACTGGTGTTTTGTTCGGGGTCCGCCCAAGGGCAAGAGGAGAGGTGGCCGAAGACACAGCAGAAGTCCAGACCGGAGGCGTCGCTGACCCATTGTGTGTTGTCCAGGTGTTCTCTCCAGAAATTGCATTTGACCATGCACCCTTGGTGAAATAGGGCTGGGGTGGAACTCTGTTTATATTTAATCTTTTATCCTATGCTGGTTACTGTTTCATTTGAGTTATGAGTAAATGTCCAATTTTTGTTTTCTAAAATTACTTTCCTATTCTAGTATTGCAAGCTCTGAAGCACTACTTACAGTAAGGCAAATCAGGGACTGAATTCTGTGTGTTTTTACCTTAGATATAGTCTCAAGTCTCAGCTAGGGTCAAAGTAGAGATACTGCTCAGTATTTTACTTGGAAGCTAAAAGAGCAGGGGTAGAAGTGAGATGTCCTCACAGTACTGAAGAATAATTATTTTATTCCTATATACGCTGTCCTCAGCAAATGGATGTCGTGGGAATGTCTCTTGTTTTTTCTGCCTTTCTTGCTGCCACATTTGTTTGTACTTCCATATGTCTAAGGGCTTGAATCTTCTGTTGGGGCATTCTCCCAGAATCTCCTTCCCTGGAGGAGTCTATACTAAGTTCTTGGTGCCCTCTTCGGCAGCCAGGGGTGAAGGCTCCATAGAGGAGAGGATCCAGAGGAGCATTGAAGAGACCAAAGAGGAAGAGGATATGGCTGAGGCTGGGAGGCACTTCAGTTAGCATGGTGGGAGAAAACCAGTACCAAAGGCCCAGCAGGTAATAGAAAATACACTCAAATTCAGAACCACTCAGCTTCTGAATTGATGGACGGGCAGAAATAGTGAGATGGAGCTCTTCCCCTATAAGGAAGAGAATGGTACGAGCCCTCTTCCCTTCCCAACCTGGGACTATGTGCTCCCCTCCTACCAGGGAATTATGACAGACGCACTGCAAAAAAGGTTTCAATTGAGGTGCTGTGTTACATGAAGCTACAAAGTCTATTTGAAGTCTTCTTGGTGCCCAAGAGCAAAGGAATACTGATTACCCTTTCTAATTCTTGCCCAGTTAACTCTACTTCAGAGAATGATGGCTAGTGGCTGGTTAGAATTGAAGACATTCAATAAAATTATGTGCAGCATCAGCTGCTAGAGATATGGTTAGCAGCTCACTTCTGGTTTGATAGATAGCTAGCAAGCTAGAGACAATAGTTTTAGGGTACGTGTTAGGACCTGGGGGTTGGGTCTCACCGTGGTTCCCCTTCCTTGTCCGGACACTGGACACACTGAGGACAGTGCAACTAGAGCAGACGGTCATGGTAGTCAGAGGCAGCAGAAGGTGAAGAGGTTATAGGTGGTCTCTTGCCATGGAGCCTTGAAGCTGCCTTTGGTGACACCTGAGTGAAGGGGACTGGACCAGCTCAGTGGACGGTATGGGACAGGAACAGCTGGAATGGAGTCAGGGACTATTAGAACTGGTCTCCCCAATCCCTTGCCAACCTACCTACCCTCAACGCTCTTCCCAATTCATTTTTTTTAATGTGATTGTTGAGAAAATTTGGGAGCTAATACAGTACATAATCCCAAATCATTCTTAATTCCCTGCAGTGCTGAGTAATGGTACATCCATGGTGCCATATTTAAAAGGTTAGGAATGTATCTTGAAAACCCCTATCTTTCTCTTAGGCGGTGTTTGTTAAATCCGGGACTTAAAGAATCCTGTCTTCTGTAGTACTGTTCTAACATTGCATTTTATAAAAAGATATTTCTGCCATTTCACGTTCTTTTTTTTTCCTCACCAACATTTTTACCTGAAATGATTTTCCTGATGTGTCTCTGTGGGAAAAAGAATTCTTGTATAAAATGGGTGCTGCTAAAATTTCAGACCATTCTGCAATTACTGTATAAAGTGACCTTTAGTAATAGTCGTATGTATAATAACTATAATGGTGAAACAATGTTAAATAATAAAATTTAACATTTTCCAAAAAAAAAAAAAAAAAGAAACACACCTGATGTGCTCAGTAACTATAAATGGAAAAGATTTTAGAGGATTAATAGATACAGGTGCTGATGTTTCAATTATAAGCAGTACAGTAATCATTGGCCTTCTCGCTGGCCTACTTGTCCTGTAGACATTACAGTAGTAGGTTTAGGTAGAGCTCATGGCTTTGCAGCAAAGTGCTAAAATATTGCCTTGTATTGGCCCAGATGGGCAGCCAGCCCACTTACAACCCTATATAGCAGACCTTCCCATTAATTTATGGGGAAGGGATTTATTGCAACAATGGAAGGCTGAAATCCACATTCCAAGGATAGATACTTATAGTATGCAAAGTCAAGAAATGCTAGTAAATCAAGGATATCAGCCAGGGTTAGGTCTTGGTAAATATCGTCAAGGGAAACTATTTCCCATTCCAGCTGAAGGTGATGCAAATAGAGAAGGTCTTGGATATCAGTCTTTTCACTAGTGGCCACTGTTCGTAAAAGCTTACTGCTTCCCCCAGCACCAATCCCATTGACCTGGAAAACTGATACACCTGTATGGGTTGAGCAGTGGCCTTTAACCATAGAAAAGTTAGAAGCTCTAACAGAATTAGTGACTGAACAGTTAGAAAAAGGACATATTGAAGAATCTTTTAGCCCATGGAACACTCCAGTATTTCCAATAAAGAAAAAAACTGGTAAATGGCGTTTATTAACAGATCTCAGAGCAGTCAATGCAGTCATACAACCAATGGAGGACTTACAACCAGGCCTCCCATCACCTAATATGATCCCTGCTAACTGGCCTTTAATAGTTATTGATCTGAAAGACTGCTTTTTCACCATTCCATTACATCCCAAAGATAAAGAAAAATTTGCTTTTTCTGTGCCTGCACTAAATAATAAAGAACCTCGAAAAAGGTTTCAATGGAAGGTGTTACCTCAAGGCATGTTGAATAGCCCTATTTGTCAATTTTGTTGCTAAAGCCCTTGAACCAGTGCGACTAGAATTTCCTAATTGTTATCTTATCCATTACATGGATGATATCTTGTGTGCTGCTCCTAATCAAGATTTACTTACTTCTGCGTATATTAGCATGCAGCTTTGCCTTGATAAAATAGCTCCAGAAAAGGTACAGATGCATAGCCCATATCAATATTTGGGCACAACAGTTGATAGAACTATTATGCGGGAAGACATTCAGGAGTCTTTCTGAAAGCTTGAAAATGTTAAAGTATGTGGGCCGATGGACTGGATGCAGAATGTCCTGCTTGAGCAGTGGAGGAGCTAAGGGTGCGGGGCATGGAGACTATGGGGGCATAGGCAGAAAATTGACCCTCTCTGGGGGCACAGCCCCTTTCTCACTGCATTCCTCATATCACCCTGTTTGGCCCTGGAGGATGGCTGGTTAGCCAGAGATGGGTAAGATTCCTCAGGGTAGGAACAACCTCAGACAGGCACAGCCGCAGAGGGGCCAACAGGGGTGGGGCACAGACCCTTAATCCTTCTGAGAGAGGTCTCCTGCCCCCAGGGCTACTTTGCTCTCCACGCCCAGCTCAAATCCGCACCCTGCTCAGATCCACACCTGCTCAAATCGGACCCAGGAAGTAAACAAAGATCTTTGCCCCAGTCATGTGAGGCCTTTGATTGTTTATGGGATTAACCTGGGAGTGTTAGACCCTTAGGCTATGATGAGATTAACCTGGGAGTGTTAGACCCTTAGGCTATGCCAAGAACTCAATAAAAGCAATGTGGGATCAATCAGCAAGGCTCTTGATCCTAGAGGTCTTGCGTCCCCCGGGTCCCATCTTTCTCTTCAGTCTGTGTCTGTGTTTTCTTCAGTGTCTGTGTTTTCTTCAAGCTTGCGGCACCCGTCACTCACCTCGAGTTGCCGAGCTGGTCTCAGCACTATTAGACCACAAAAGGTGGAACTGAGGACAGATCAAATCCAAACTCTTAATGATTTGCAAAAACTCCTAGGAGATATTAATTGGCTTCGCCCATGCATAGGGATCCCCACCTATGCATTGTCTAACCTATTTGCATTGTTGAAAGGGGATTCAAAATTAAATAGTCCAAGAACTTTAACATCAGCTGCTTTAGAGGAACTAAAATTTGTAGAAAATAAAATTCATTCTTCTCAATTACAGAGAGTAACTGTTAATCAGCCATTGCAATTAATATTACCTTCTCCTCATTCACCTACGGGGATATTAATGCAAAATGAAGGAATTGTGGAATGGTTGTTTTTAGCAAATACTATGGTAAAATCCTTGTCACCTCATTTAGAATTATTAACTCAGTTGGTTCTGAAGGGAAGAACCCGAAGTAAGCATTTAATTGGAACTGACCCTTCACATATAATTATTAACTACTAAAGAAATTCAGGCTTGTTTCCAAAATTGTGTAAGTTGGCAAATTGCCTTTGATTATATTGGGAAAATTGATAATCACTATCCGAAAAATCCCATTTTGCAGTTTCTTAAGAGAACTCAATGGATTCTACCTCGAATAACAAAATCTGATCCTATACCAGATGCTCCTATAATTTTTACTGATGGCTCTAGTAAGGGCCGAGCGGGATATACGGGATTTAAAACACGACAAATCCCTGTCCCTCACTTTTCAGCTCAGCAAGCAGAATTACATGCAATTATCTGTGTTTTGCAAGACATACCTCAGGCCGTTAATATTTTATCTGATTCTGCCTATGTGGTTCAAGCCACTAATATGATAGAAACTGCTACTATCAAGCAGTCTATTCCACAGCCTCTTTATGATCTTTTTCTATTACTTCAACGAGTTGTTCATTCTAGAAATGCTCCTTTTTATATTACCCGTATTCGGGCCCATACTACTTTGCCTGGGCCTCTGGCAACAGGTAACAGAGCTGCTGATATAGACTTGTTGCACCCGTATTGGATGAAGCTCAACATTTCCACCAATTAACTCATGTAAATGCTAAAGGCTTAAAAATGAAGTTTGATATTACATGGAATCAAGCCAAAGATATATTAAGAACATGTCCATCATGCCAAGTTATTAATAATCCTCAGCAATCTGAACCTGGTGTAAACCCAAGGGGCTTGCACCCTAATTCTTTATGGCAAATGGATGTTACTCACATCCCATCCTTTGGTAAGCTCTCCTATGTGCATGTAATCATTGACACATTTTCTCAATTTATATAGGCTACTGCCCAGTCTGGTGAAGCTGCAAAGCATGTGCAAAAGCATTTATATGCATGCTTGGCAGTCATGGGGTTGCCACAAGCCATTAAAACAGATAATGGCCCTGCTTATATTAAAGCATTTCAACAATTTCTTGATATGTGGTCCATATCACATTCTACAGGACTTCCTTACAACCCCCAGGGACAAGCAATAGTTGAAAGAGCAAACCAACTACTTAAAAACATGCTCCAAAAACAAAAAGGGGGAATCACCCAAGGGCAACAAACAACCTTAAATAAAGCCTTATTCACTATTTTTTGAATGTATCTGCACAGGCTACAGACAGCAGCTGAGAGGCATTTTCGAGCCTCGTCTAGGAATGTGACTCATTTTAATGATGCACAGCCGCTGATATGGTGGCAGGACCCATTGACTAATATCTGGTCATCAGGAAGGTTAATCACATGGGGAAGAGGGTTTGCTTGTGTGTCACCAGGACAAGGCCTGGAACCTGTGTGGATTTGATCTCGGAGAATTAAGCCATATCATGAGCGTTCCAAAGAAACGCCATCTTGAATGGGATGTAGAATCTCCGGAGATGAACTTTGAAGGTCTGACTTTAAAGTCAACTGTGGGAAGACATTCAGGAGTCTTTCTGAAAGCTTGAAAATGTTAAAGTATGTGGGCCGATGGACTGGATGCAGAATGTCCTGCTTGAGCAGTGGAGGAGCTAAGGGTGCGGGGCGTGGAGACTATGGGGGCATAGGCAGAAAATTGACCCTCTCTGGGGGCGCAGCCCCTTTCTCACTGCATTCCTCATATCACCCTGTTTGGCCCTGGAGGATGGCTGGTTAGCCAGAGATGGGTAAGATTCCTCAGGGGAGGAACAACCTAAGACAGGCACAGTCGCAGAGGGGCCAGCAGGGGTGGGGCACAGACCCTTCCTTATATCACCCTATTTGGCCCTGGAGGATGACTGGTTAGCCAGAGACGGGTAAGATTCCTCAGGGAAGGAACAACCTAAGACAGGCACAGTCACAGAGGGGCCAACAGGGGTGGGGCACAGACCCTTAATCCTTCTGAGAGAGGTCTCCTGCCCCCAGGGCTGCTTTGCTCTCCACGCCCAGCTCAAATCCGCACCCTGCTCAGATCCACACCTGCTCAAATCAGACCCAGGAGGTAAACAAAGATCTTTGCCCCAGTCATGTGAGGCCTTTGACTGTTTATGGGATTAACCTGGGAGTGTTAGACCCTTAGGCTATGATGGGATTAACCTGGGAGTTAGACCCTTAGGCTATGATGGGATTAACCTGGGAGTGTTAGACCCTTAGGCTATGATGAGATTAACCTGGGAGTGTTAGACCCTTAGGCTATGCCAAGAACTCAATAAAAGCAACGTGGGGTCAATCAGCAAGGCTCTTGAGCCTAGAGGTCTTGAGTTCCCCGGTCCCATCTTTCTCTTCAATCTGTGTCTGTGTTTTCTTGAAGCTTGCGGCACCCGTCACTCACCTCGAGTCGCCGAGCTGGTCTCGGCAAGCTTGTAGGCCTTCAGGGAAGTTGTGCTCCGGAAGGCTGTGGCATTAGTTCTAAACACTGTCTATTCTAACCATCCCTCCAATGAGCTTTAAGTGTCTGTCATTTATCTCCTATTACAAAGGCCCTTAACTTTCATCCTTAACTCAACTGACCCATTCCTTCAACTTCTCTACCTGTCAACTCTTCTGTACCCTACCCCTAGGTATGTCACAGTGGACAGGAAATCAAGAATTCTGGCATGGGCATTTCTGGGATGTTCTGGTGGTTGTCTTTGCTGTAGACCAGAAACAAGAGTGTTTGAGACACTGATGCTTACCTTAGAGGGCACAGCCTCTTTGTCTTTACCCCTACTTCCAAGTCCCACATAGTCATGCTACCTGCTTATACAAGTAGAAAGGGAATTGTCGGGGAGGGGCATCTTCAACATGGCCTTTTTCGTAGGGAAGAAGCACTAGGGGAAAATCTGATTTGTTTTTCCTAACAAATCATGACAACTTCTCCTAGTCTGGCCTTGCAGACCATTTCTTGAACCTTTGTTTTTCTACCTCTCAACCTCAGGTTAGTTCTTTGAAGGAATATTCCTAGGCTACCCATGTTTGGGCACTTTTGCCTACTGCATTCACTTTAATCAGTAAGAAACTTCACACTGGGCTTGTTCAAGCCCTGAAGTCTCTTTCTAGAACTATCGATGAAACGGTTGACCCAGCTATTTTTTACTTTACTGGAATAAGTCCCTTAGTTCTGTCAGCCCAAGTCAAACACCAAGTTTCGAGGGTCCTGTGGGAATTGGGGCACTCGCCTTGGTATGCGTATCTGCACATCTGGCGCTCTCTGGGGGTTTGTGTGCTCCTTCAGCCCTGGGCATTCCCTCTCGCTTCTTTGGGAGGCCTTCATGGCCATTGCCTCAAGTTCATAAAGCAATCCTAGATCTTCAGCTAGTACTTGGCAGTGAGATTTTTGTTTCCCAAAATGAAAGTTGATTGGAGCCACATGATTGCCACCTGTTATTCTCAAGAACTACAACTGGCCGATCTCCTGGAGACTGAGTCACTGTGCAGCTCCGCGACAGCTCCCCTGCATAACCATGGAGAACACTAGACACAATGTCAAGTTTATTCCTTGCTTTGAATACATCCCTGAGCTCCTCCCTCATATCCAAGTATCTACATGCTATGTCCATGTGGGTGTCATGATAGACATCTCAAGTTTAACATGCAAACAACTTGGATTTGTCCGAAACTTTAGCCTTTTCCATTCTTACTGTTGGCACCAAAAGCTACCCATAGGCCAGAAAGGCAGGAATTATTCGAAATTCTTCCTTACCTATCATTATCTGCACGGAATCCATCAGCAAGATCTGTTCATGTCATTTCTAAGATATATTCTGAATCTGCCCAACTTTTCCATCTCTACTGCCTCATCTTAGTCCCAGCAATACTTCATCTGCTTCTCTATGAGCAGATGACCGGGGCCAGTAGTTGAGGCAGAGTGACTTAAGATTCAAAAAGGGAATCATTCATGTCATTTCACTGCTTAGAACTTTCCAAGTGGCTTTCCATTAGCTCTAGAATGCAGTCTACCTTCCTTACCAGAGACTTCGCGATTCTTCATGATAGCTCCTGCTCCTCACTGTCTCTCCTCCTCACTCATTAAGTTTTAGTCACACTGCTTCCTTCCAGTCCTTCAAGCACACTAAGGCACTTCTGCCTCAGTTTTTA
The DNA here is from genome assembly GCF_030028045.1 of Hippopotamus amphibius kiboko. Lineage (NCBI taxonomy): Eukaryota > Metazoa > Chordata > Mammalia > Artiodactyla > Hippopotamidae > Hippopotamus > Hippopotamus amphibius. Next base: position 37,053,731 of record NC_080196.1, on the reverse strand, counting down.
TTTCCCATGTCTTCCATCTCCAATGACTTCTGCTAGGGCCCCTACATGCCTAGAATCCAAAAATTTTAAGTGGAGCAAATATGTGTCATCCTGGAAAAATTCATGACCACTTTATCACTCCCTCCACAGTTCCTGCCAAATAATATCTTTCCCTCTGTTTCTACCAGTCACTCTCAGGATAGTTCTTCCTTGAAGGAATATTCCTAGGTTATTTGTTTGGGTACCTGTGACTACCATTCATTTTAACCAGTAAAGAAACCAATCACTAACCAAAGATAGCTTGTTTGACTCATACTCAACCTCTCCCATGAGAGCACAAGATTCTGTTCCTGTGGACCTCAGCCGACTAGACTGATATACAGACACAGAGTATGCTGGAAGATCTTCAAGAAAGAATCTGCTGTTGAGCTGTAGAGTATTAGCCAATAGCCTCCATCTGCAGCCCCTCTGGGATCCACCCCAGCATTTGAGCTAAGACCACAGTCTTGAGTATGAAGCACAGCTGAAAAACTAGGACATTTCTGAGGGACTCCTTGCAGGCATTCTTTGCACCAGAACTTTTTGGGATTGCCAAGGCTCTCCCAGGGCTGCACTGCAGTCTGAGTTGTTCCTACCCAATTTTCCATCCTTCCCTTCTCTTTTCACAGGTGTTAGATCAGCATTGTCTGAAGGCTGACTTGGCCTATGCCTGCCCCTTTTCCCCCTTTATTTTTCATCGATATTAATTTCCTGTAGTCTCACACTCCAAAGGATCCAGCATAGTTCATAAAAGCAGTTTGAGCTACTAAGTGGTTTGGGGACTGAAACATCTTACTGACCAGATAGCCAAGGAAGACCTAATCCCAGCTGGTGTGTGGCATGACTAGCTCCTGACACAAGGTGGCAAACTAATGTCTAGAAGTTCTAATAATGGTGACTCAAGAGAAGGCTCCTATGGAGGGGGCATTCTCTGGCCAGTGAAATGATTCAGGCTTTTAAGTACAGGGGAAATGGAACTGGTTACTGACTACATGGTATGTAGTGATGCCCTACTGCAGAAGGATGAGATAACAGGTGTTTTCATGGTCAGGACCAGTGAGAGCCAGAGGGTTAGCTTATAAGAGACCCTTATCTCCTGCAGTAGGGAGAGGAGATACAGCTGAGAAGCAAATTTAGGCTCTGAAAGTTGCCAAACTTAAAAGATGGCTGAATGCTCTGTCAAAGCAGGTCTGCTACAGCATCAGAGCCCTAGGTGGAAAAACCTAGGGACTGTGAAACACGGGTTAGGGAACATGTGGGTGTATGTTCCCAAGGATTGTGATTCTCTTAATAACCCTGAACTAACACCCTTATAGCCTATGGAGGTGACCTAGTTCTATCAGGAGCTAGCCTTTCCACACTGTAGGAAAACAGTGCAAAGTCTTCTACCCCACAATGACTCCCCCATAAAGAGGCATCCTTTTGTGTATGCCAGGCTGAGAACTAGGATTAAATCTCAGCATATCCAAGCATAATCAAGCTTAGGACGTGCTGGGCCTGGAGGAAAGCAATTATATCCTAAGAACTAGACAACAAGCACCATCAGGAGGCTTAGGGAACATTTCTCAGGCTGGATTTTGGGGATGCTTGTTCAAAGGGCCAGAATACAAAACTCAGGAGCAATCTCAGGATATTATATTTAAACCCTGGCAAGGACTCCACAGAATAGGGCAAACTTGTTCTTAAATGACTCTTTGAGATGGAAAATTTGAAATGCCTTTTCTAGGCTTCTAAATTGGCACAGCAAAGAGAAAGGTACTAGAAATCTCAGGGAGGTGAGAATACTGGAATGGATGAACCATGCAAGGCCAGAGAAGCCACCAGATATTCTGTTCCATGAGAGGACACAGATTAATCACCATTAATCAAGGCCATCAGCAGTGTACTGCTAAGAGGGGCTCCATCTCACTAAGTTCAGCAGCATGTCTCCTGCAGGCTAAGGTTGTTGATAGGAGAGGTAGTTCCAAAGCTGGGTTCATTAACAGCCTTAAAGATGGTAGAGCCTCAGAACAGTCAATGCCAGATGGTAGCACTTAACCACCATAAGCCAGGGTGCTGCAGTCACTATATCAACTAGAAAGGTTGAAGGGTAGCTAAAGGGGCTTGTCCCACAGAGAGTCACAGAACCGATTAAGTGAACATGTCCCTGGGGCAAAATAGAATGGCAGCTCCCAAAAGATGGTGCTGAGTTTATACAAAGGCAAGAATGAGGAGGCGGCTGAGGGATGTTGCCTCACATTTACAGTGCCTTAGCCACTTCCCAGATGTGAACAGTTTTTAAACCTGTAGCCTGTTGACTAAGGAAGTGGCCAGGTCCCTGTGATACCACATCAAGTATACCCGTGATTCTTCTCCAGAGACACTGATTGGGGAGTTGGTTAGTAATGTCCAGACATTAAACTTTACTTGGACACAAGGTCCAGGCTGATATCAATACCTGGAGACCAGGAGACCAAAGTCAAAGCCTTGTCACGACTTTGAGTATGAGCCTGAGGGGTCTAAATAATAAACGGAGTTATGGTCAGAGTATGAGGTTCAGTGGGTCTGCTGGGTCCATACACTCAGAGGTCATTCTCTGTCTCTGAATGTGAAGTTGGCATAGACATAAGAGTTGAAATAACCCATACATGGGCTTCTTAGACTGAAAAGTAACTTCTCTCAGAGCAGGAAATGCCAAGTGAAAGCTTCTGAAGGTAGCCACCACTTGGCCAAGAGTGAACAAAATGTCACATTTTGGAGTAGTGGGGATGGCACATGTTAGTACCACCCTTAAGGATTAAGGTTTCAGGGCTGGTGCTTTCTGTCACAGCCTCATTTAACTCAGTCTAGCCTGTGTAGAGCTTGGATGGATTGGGTGACTATAAACTCAACCTAGTAGTAGTCCCAGTTGCTGCTGTCTTTCCAGAGGAGATGTCTTTGGTAGGGTAGGTTAATTAGACCTCTGATATATGGTATGTGATCAATTTTAAGGTGAAAGTTCTTTTCTACCCCAATCACAAGAGAGGATTAGAAACAGTCTGAATTCATGTGGGATTGTTAGTATACAATTAGAGATTTGCCCCCAGGCTATGTCACCTTTCAGGCTGTCATAATCTGTTGACAAGACTTGGGCCATTTGGACATCTCAGAACACTGATCTGTTATAGAGGGAGTCATGGTGATTGCCCAGGATGAGCAAGAAATGGCTAGTACACTGGAAGCCTTAGTAAGATACATGCACTTTAGAGGATGGAAGTTATTATACCCCGTGTAGATTCAGGGACCTGCCCCTGCAGGAAGTTGAGGTTCAGGGTTGGGAACAGGGTGATAATCCCTCTAGAGCAAGACAAGTTGTGTTAGATATAAGATATGCTTCCTTCACTGCTACAATGCCAGGTAGGATTTTTTTAGGTTCAAGAAAGAATATATACCAAATGTAGGGATATTTCTTTAGCCCATACGCAGGCTATTATCTCTGAGATGAACCCAGGACAGGAAAAGATGCTGTAGTATATCCAGGCTCTGGTACAATCACCCCTGCCTCTTAGGCCACACAATCCAGTGAGGTGATGGGTAAGTCTATTACCTTAATTATGGTAACATTTCCCACAAATATTTGCATATATCTAAATTCAAGTCGTATAGACATACAAGTAATTGCATATCAATTTTGAAGTTTTTAATAGGGGGTTATAAACTAAATTGTCAGTATGGGAACTTGACAGTTTAAATTTAAGTCAAGCCCCAGAGGGAGAAACACAATGCAGTCCCCTGGGGCTGAGGAACCCCGTCATGCTGCCTGAAGCAGACAGCTATATGCTTTCAGAAGTGGTTGATGTGCTACCAGGCTCTGGTAGTGAGGAAACCTTAACTACATGATACCAAGCAGGCACACGTCTGGGGTCATTTAGACCAACTAGATCAAATTTGGCCAGGCTCAGCAACAATCCATTAAAGGATGAAAATGCTGTGCCCAGGACCAAATCCAATATCAGAGGGAACAAGATGCGTAAGTGGATGGCCCAGACCCCCCATATCTAACCCATACCAGTTGTCCTAGGATCCCTCCTTGAGTTCACACCTATGGATGTACTGAGGTCTATTATGACCAGCTGAGGGAAGATGAAAGCATTTAAGTTTGATTAGTGGATGGGTTGGTCCAGTGTATATTCAAGCTGAAGTGGATGGCAGCTGCACTATGGACACATTCAGGGTGGCTCTGACATGCAGGGGCATACAGAAGACCCTGAAAAGCCAAAGCAATCCTGAGAAAGAACAAAGCAAGAGGCATCACACTTCCTGATTTCAAACTATATTATAAAACTAGTAATCAAAGCAGTATGGTACTGGCATAAAAGACGTAGGCCAATTTAAACAATTGAGGGCCAAGAAATAAAACCATGCATTTATGGTCAAGAATACTCAATGAAGAGTCTCTTCAATAAAAATGGGTGCTGGGAAAGTTAGTAAAATTTTATTCTTTTACACATGAATATCTATCTCACACCATTCACATAAACTCAAAATTAAAGAATTAAGTATAAAACCAGAAGCCAAAAAATTCCAAGAAAACAGGAATCAAGCTTTTTGCCATGGGTCTTGCCAATGGTTTTTTGGATAAGATACCTAAGGTACAAGAAATAAATGAACAAGTGGGACTACACACTAAAAGCCTCTGCACAGAAAAAGAAATTATGGAAGTACAAAGAACCTACCAAATGGGGAGAAAAATATTTGCAAGGGGTTAATATCCAAAATATATTAAGGACTCATACATTAATAAAGTAACTCAATTTTAAAATCGATAAAGGACATGAATAGTCACTTCCTTCTCCAAATAAGGTATGTGAAGGGCCAACAGCTAAACAAGAAGTACTCAATATCACTAATCACTAAGGAAATGCAAGTCAAAACCACCAGCAGATATCATCTCACGTCTGTTAGAGTGGCTATCAGATAATACAACAAATGTTAGCAAGGATGTGGAGATTTTGTGCACTGTTGGTGGGATTATAAACTGGTACAGCCACTGTGGAAGACAGTAAGGATGTTCCCTCAAAAAGTTAGGGCTAGAAATGCAGTGTTGAGGGAAAATTTCCCCAACTGGTGTATCTTTGAGCTGCACATTATGGAAAGAAAAGCAACATGAAGTAAGAATATACATAGGCTTCTGGGAAACAGCCCATAGCCTGGTCAGGGGCCTGGAAGAAAGACTGGAGGATCAGAGGCAAGGAGGGCTGGGGTAGATGCATGTGGCAGAACGTTTGGGAATCGGCACAAAGTGTAAAGACTTATGGCACACGTCAATGCCTACCAGAAAGTATAGGCACTTAACTGAGTAGACAAAGTTATTTGACCACTGGCGTTAGCCAGCTTCATTGGTCATCTAATTGCCATCATGGTCAAATACATAGGTTGGGCACAATAGCAGAGATGGCAGCTATGCAAGAACCCAAAAGCATGGGTTCCTATGCACCAAGGCCAATTTAGATACCACCACCTATGAGTGTCTGACCTGCCAGTGATAGAGGCCAACAGTACTATTCAAGGAAACCTAACCACCACTTGGTGGAAAGTTAATTCCATTAGGCCCTTTCCATCCTATAAGGGGCAGCAATGAATTCTTACAGAGGTTGACACCAACTTTGGATATGGGTTTTCCCATTTGCTCAGAGCCTCAGCCAACATTCATCCTCTAGGGACTTTTACACGGTGACTGATCTCCAATCATGGAATCCCATACGGTGCAGCAACTGACCAGAGGATCTCCTATATAGTGAAGGTGTGGGAGACGGCCCATGACAGCATGACCCACTGGTTGTATCACATAATACCATCTGAGGGCTGCCTGCCAGATAGGGTACTAGGACGGCCAACTGAAAGCACAGCCAACCAGTCTGGTCAGAGACATTACTCTGCAAAGATGGCAAAACACCATCAAGGATGAATTTGTTGTCAGAGCTTTGTGCTCCAATAGAAGATATCATGGGCCTGGGAACCAAGGGTGCCAAGCAGAAGTTGTCCCCCTTATTTTCACTACCAGTGACCCACCGGAGGACTTTGTATTTCCACAAGTTTGGTCTCTGCAGTGTTAGAGGCCCTACTCCCAAAGGGGGTACACTTTTGCAAGGGTCCCAATGAAGCACAAGCTACAGGTGCTTCTAAGATACTGGACTCCCTGTGTCTAGGGACGAGCAGGTAAAAATAGAAGACCCTCAACTCATGGGGAGGTGGTATGGCTGCCCTGGTTATGTAGTGGGGACAGGGAGGAAAGTGTGGAACTCACATGGTCCATTTGGTCACCTCTTGGTCCTGCCTTGACTAAGAACAGCCTAATTATGGCTAAGAACAGTCACATAGCCTGAGAAGTGTATGATCAAGGGCTCAGATTCCTCAGGAATTCATATTTGGATCATACCACTAGGTAAGCCTTGAAGGCCAGCAGAGGTGACCTCTGAGAGCAGAGAGAATTAGAGTATAGCAAGTGTGTCAATAAACAGTAGTTGTGGCTTAAAGGATGACCACAGCAATGGGCTATCATTCATCCCATTGGTATTTGTGTCCTCTTCCAGTAGGGGAGGCACACTGGAGCCCTGGAGGACCTGCTCTGTGAACGTGCATGGAGCACTACATTCACATGGCACAAGGGGTGGACTGTGACAGCCATCGAGGCATACCATCCAAATTTCCCTTCCAGAAGGGACTTGATACCTGTGAGGAGTGAAATTAACTGACAGCTTCCAGCTCCAACAGCTTTGGGAGCCACCACAGTATTTGAGCTGAAGCCACCCTCTGAATAATCTATCACAATGGCAGAGGGCTCGGCCATCTCTGTTCACTGGAGGAACTCTTCCCATAGAACGTCTGACCTGCTGCTCCTTCACAGACTGAGCTGTGGGCTGAGCCTATACAATCCTTCCTTTTTCTTTAATAATCAGACTGGAATTTGTAGCCTGAAGGCTTTCCCTGCATATTTCTGCCTCCCTTTAACTTTAACATTAGCCCAATAAGTCTCTTATACTTTGAATTCCAGAGGATTCAACCAACACATCTGGTATATACCCAGTACCGCTGGGAGAGTGCCTGGTACATAGTAGGTATTCAAATATTTAAGTGGTACTTGGTGCTAAGATAGAAAGGCAGAGGACTTCTCCAGCTGTCACTTTGTAAGATGTTTGGAAAGGGTGATTAGAAGGCTACTCAAGTTGTCAAGGCTGGATGCAAATATTGAGTAAAGAGTGTGCAAAATACTGCACAAGCTGGAAGATGAGGTGGACCTGCATGAGTACTACTGGAAATTCATTTTGCCTTGATAAGACCCTAAGAGGGTAAAATAAGGAACATACAAGTAACAGATTCTCAGTGACCACTAGACCATCTCTAATTCCTGGAATCTTTTTTTTTTTTTTTTTTTTTTTTTTTGCCGATTTAATGTTATATTTATTTTAGCGCAATTAAAAGAAAAAAGAAAAAAATGGACCCCCTGCTCTCAATTTACTGGTGGAGAAACTGAGGCCCAGGTCGGATAATAAGGAGGCGGAGCCAGACGCAGCCCGAGCCCCCCAGACTCCCAGCTGCTCTGGCCCAACTGTCAGTAGCGCCCCTGATCGGTGTCATTTAGGCCAAACGCTGGGCACAGGGTAGGTGCTCAGAACCACCAAGTCTGAAGAATTAAACTTAGGGCAGGACAAACTAAGAACGGGTACGGAAGGGAGGCGTCCTGCCGTCACGGCAGGAAATAAACTCTCGGGTCCCTCTGGGAAGCAAGGTCATTGGCCGGGGCCCCGTCGCCCCCCCTACACACCCTGGAGGCCCCCGCCTTCCCTTTCCCTCTGCGCCCAGCGCGCCGGAGCCGAGCCGGGCAGGGGGCGAGGGAAGCTACCCCTCCAGGAGCCGGCACACAGCCCTCTCGGCTGGAATTGGGCCCCGGGGTGGGAGGGGAGAGGGTAGTGGCGTCTAAAGAATCTGGGTTTCTTGACATCCCTCTCTCAAGCCCTCGCGGGAACAAACCAGAAAACTAAAGACTTCAAACGTAGCTCCCGAACTCTGCCGGGCACCGGAGTCACCTGCGGGCGCGGGCGCAGCCGGAGACCCGGCTCCGGATGGTCCTCTGGGGCCCGGGAATCCGCGTCCCGGACCAGCTTCGGGTGATGCTGATGCTGATGCTGCGGGCCGGGACCTCCCCGGGACCGCTGCTGGACTCGGGGTATCCCAGAGCCGGCTGCCCGGAGCCCCGCGTTAAAGCGGCTGCGGGGCGAGGGTCTCCCGGGAAGGGCTTCCGGCCAGGGCGCCCCCTCACCCGGGCGGACCCCGCGTCTGCCCGCGAGGTGCCCACGCCACCCGTGCCCCCGCCTGCTTGGAAGTCCAGTCCTATGGGACAGGAGCCTCGGCCGCGGGGTAGAGATGGACGGGGCCACCGGCGGACGGACAGACCTTCAGAGAGACTGGCGGACGCTGGAAAAGGAAGGACGGGGAACGGGCGGGCGGACGGGTGACAGGAGGAAGGACGGGAGGGACATGGCCAGACGGGTGCGGGGACAGGCGGATGGGGGAGAGCGAAGGATGGGGGCCAGGAGGACAGACTGGGGGACTGGCATACGCACGGGGGTGGGAGACCGACGGTCAGACGGACGGACAGGGGGATGGAGGATGGACCGGGGTGGGGAAGCGGGGGAACTGGCAGACCCGCAGGCAGACTGCGGGGGACGGACGGACAGGGCTAAGGGATGACAGGGAGACGGACCCACGGGCCAGCCCTCCGCCTCCGCCCTGACCCGGACGCGCGGTCGGAGCCCGAGGCCCCCGCGCGGCCCTCCACCATACCTAGAGCCAGCATGTAGCCCTCGAAGTTGTCGCTGCTGAGCAGGTTCCAGGTGCCGCTGAGGTCGGCGGGCATGGCGGGGCTGGGGGCGGCACTGGCCTAATTCCTGGAATCTTAAAGGGACATTGGCCAAGAGAACCATCTTGAAAGTTCTGCCTCCAAATTCAAGAATCCCCATTTTCATCATCACCTGAACCTAGGGAATCCCTAGCTATAGATACAGGTATCTATTCCATCACTGGCCTCTTCTCATCCAGTCAGACTACTTTCCATTGGCACATGCCAGCACCTAGACATGAACTGAGCAGGCTAATATTGACCTAAGGGCACCTTTCAAGTTCTACTTCTAATTCATCTGAACATTTTCCCCAGTCAGACAGCTGCAGCAGTTGATGTTCCACTTTACCCTGCAGTTCACACTTGTCTCTGTGGCTCTGACCTATTTGCTCTAAGGGTCCCTCCCTGCCTTTGGTTCCCCCAAACCAAGTCACTCTCATTTAAACTAGCACCTGGCTAAGCCAGTTCTGGACCCCAAGGAAATGGAGATGCAATTTCAGGGGGCCCTAGAGAAGCAGGAGACAGTTGTTGGTACATCACTTAAGACACTGAAGTATTACTGTATATATGCAGGTTCAGTGGTGCCTCAGCTTTGTTTTAGAAAGTTCTCTGGAACCTGGACACTCACTTAGTCCCATTAGTTCAAGTTCATGCCAAGCAGGGGATTTCAGCAAAACCAAGATGTACTTTCTCTAGGAGTTTTTGCTCTTGCTAACAAGTCTTCCTTTTAAAGCAGGAGAGATCCAGAGCATTTCATCTCTTAGGACTGTCCTGTACTCTGTCCATAACTTGTACCACCACTACTATCTTTGCTCTTTGTCACTGCCAGTCAGGACAAACACCCAGCCCTGATTGTGGGAACCACACTAACTACATAGAACCTTAAAGATCTGGTATACAGGGCTGTGCTATCAACTACAGCTTGATGCCAGAGAACACACTATTCAATTCTATTTCACTTCTCAATTATCTGCCCAGGGGTGGGGGCTGGAAGAGATGATCTAGAGCAGTAGCAGGGCACTACTCAATTAGGTCCACCCTTTGACTCCTAGGCTGTGGGAGAGACAGGTGTGACACTGGTAGCAGAGTTTTGTGACAGCCATGAGAATGCATCTCAGATCTGACTGCAGGGAGTGTGATTAACCACGATCCCTCCCTGCTGTGCTCTAAGATCTTTCACTGCCTTTTACCAAGGCCACTCTTCTCATGATTACTCCCAGCCAATGACTGATCATAATAGAGATACTACAGCAGGTCTATTCCTGGGAGATGTGGGACCCCCGACAAGCAGCTTTGGCTTGACTCTTCCTAGAGTTGCACTGCAGGCCGACAAAGCTCTACTCAACCCTCATTCTGCCTTTCATTTCCTTTACTTGAGATCAGACCAGCATTGCAGTCTGACAACTCTCCAGCCTCTTTAGACCTCTCCCCATTTTTCACAGGTGTTTCTTGCATGTTTAATCCAGTTTTGGCATCTTTCTTGCAGGACCTGGACTATCACATTTCTTTAGTTTATAGGACTCACAATATATCAGACACTTGAAGTGAGCCTGCATAAACTTAGAACACTAACTTGCTGAGGCCACAGTGAGTGATATGAACTCAAGAGGATATTACTAGAAAATAGGCAATTATACCTTATATGTATTGCAAGATCCTTAAGCTTAGCAAGTCAAATCTAGCAAAAGTGAAAATACATCATGACCATGTGAACCTATCCTAGGAAGGTCAGGTTAGTTTAAATCACTAATTCACCACACTAATAGATCATCTTGGGAAATGCAGGAAAAGCATGTCAGTTTAATACCCATTTATTACAATAATTCAGCAAACTGGGAATAAAAGACAACTTTCACATGAAAATTTGCACAGTCCTTAATTCTGAAATATTGTTGCCTTCCAATATTGGGGGAAAATGTTTAATATCCACTTGTATTCAATACCACGTTAGAGGTCATAGCCAGTGCAATAAGGCAGGACGTGGTTTATAATATTTATGTCTACATGTGTGAAAGTACTCTATGGAAGTGCGCAGGCAGGTAGACAACAGGCAGTGAGCTAGACCCACTGAGATCCAGCCTCAGCCCCAGAGGACTGAGGAAGGAATGAAGTTGGAGGTTCAAGGCGCTTCATTCCACCCCCCATCCCAGAGCCTGGGCCTGGGGTACCTCAATTGCAGTGCCTTTCCATAAGCTCCCAAGGAAGACCTCAAGTCCCTGACAGTAAGCAGCAAGCGCTGAGGGAAGAAGAATGCCTCAGATAAGCATGGACCTTGGCCAGTTGACTATGGCTTACTCTAGGGCGGCCCTTCCACTGAGATCCTAACCTCCCTGCTTGTGAATAAGCAAGGCTCAGAACACGTAGGCAGAGCCTGGAGCAGAAAGCTGCTATAAGGCAAAAACCAGGGGATCTACTTCCCAGTTCTAGCCTCCTGGCCTCTTCTTACCCTGCTGCTCTCCGTCTCCACCCCCGGCCAGCTCCACTCAGACTGGCTGGAGGCGGGGTGGGGGGTGGGGGGGCAGGGAAATCCAGGACCTCTGCCCTGGCTTTTACCTTCAGGGCCTTCTTCACACCTATCTCCCCAACCATTTTCCTGAGGTGCCAAGTAGGGGCTCTGGGAAGGGTACATTAGGACCCAAGGACGTTCATCCCCTGTAAGTTGTAAGGCATCTTCTTACTGCAACCCTCTATCAGACAAGTCATTTAGATGTGGCCATAAGAGCAGAACTGGGAAAACCTTGAGGCTCATAGCCTCTCTTCTCCCCTGGGGAGTCTGAGGTCAAACCACCTAGTCTATTAATAGGTAAAACACCCACCCCTAAAGAAGGGGATCCTCCACCTTAGATACTGGCCTGCAGAGTCCTTCCATTCCCTAAGTTGTCTAGTAGATTCGTTCTACTCCTGGTGTAGACAGGGTGAGCTGCGTATTTAAGACATCTTTACATACACACGTCAACTAAATGTAACAGTATAGGCTAGGCACATACCAATGGTGCTGACTTTGTCATTCTCACTAGTAAGGCTGCCCTGTCTCTAGATCAGTTTTGGTGAAGTCTTTTATGACTCTATTTAACACAAACAGGAGGCCTTGGCTTTAAGTACTTCCTGCCGTCATGTTTACCGCATTCTAATAACTCACTGATTTCTTCTGTGACTGGCTTACATTATAGATGGCCAAGAGAACATTTTCTTATCAAGGCTACCATAACAGATGAAGAGCAATGAGGGTAAAACCTGGTAGTCTTACCACTTAGTCAACTGTGCATGAAGATGGTTTAAGGTTTTGTAGATGCCTGTAGTGTCTGTTGCCGTATACCCTCCGCCCATCACTGATTTTAGCTGTAATTCCATGGAAGCTGAGATTGATACACAGGGAACAAGACGGGGGTTAACCTCTCCACTTCTTGCCCCATATCTGTTTCCAGTGAGAGCAGCCCAACAGCTCTCAGGCAAATACCTAAGAGCAACCATCTACCAACGGAATGTAAGAATTCTTTCGATAAATGTCCCTTTCCAAGCTTCTGGCTGACAATGCGACAAGGCATCCTCTTGAGATTTCAGCAGAGACTAGCTCCTTTTGCCCATAACAAACCTCAGTGCTTTCCTTCCTTTTCACTCTTCTGTTTCCTTCACTCCTGCTCTATGGGATTCATTCCCAAATACACCACTTGCACTGAAGCCTTTGTCTTGGGCTCTGTTTTCAAGGAAGCCAAGCTAAGGACAGTAGAAGGCCTTAGAAAGCAGGATAAAAGTCTGGAACTAGAACAGCTTGAGAGCAGCAAGTATTGCGATGCTGCTGGTATGTGGGGCAGTGACAATGCCCAGCTTGACAGTATCACAATGACTAAAACTCACCTGTGTTGCATCTGCATAAGGCACAGAGTGAAGAAGAAACATTTGGGCTATGCATCAGTTCTAGTGCTTGAACAATATGGGCACAATGGTAATTATAAGTTATGGAGTTGGCTGGCACTTGCCAACTGCTTTGGAAGCCTGAAAGGATGATAGACTCAGAAGCCAACTTAAAAGAAAAAAAAACAAAACAAAACCAACAGCCAGCTCAGGACATGTGGCCATAGCCTGAAGGCCTTCATGACAACCTTGGAAGGCCATCATGTCCTACAGCTAAAGGGCTATAATGATTGGGTTAGGGGTTTGAAGAGTGGCAGAGTTGCAAAAGACTATATGCACAGTACTAGCGGGTCTCCTATGCTAAAACCAACAACCTAATAAAGAAGGAGCAGGACTCAGACCTGGGTCAAGGTTATCCTTAGTAGACAAGCCCAAGGATATTGGGGCAGATTCCTCTGAAACCTCCAGGATGGCAGAAGCAGGCCCCTACCACCTACAAGTGGTGAGCCACGGCCCATTGGCTAAAGACCCTGCCACTCCACTTGAGGTAGATACCTTACAAGATAATCTTGTCATCAAGATTACCCCGCCCTTTTCCTCATTGTATCAAGGCAGGTACCTAGGCTCAGTGCTCAGCATAACCTGCTGAGGGGCATATCATACTTGCTTCAGGAGGAAGTAAATATTCATTGAAATACTTTCATTACTTAACATACATCAGGAGGAACTGGGAAGATCTTGAGAATGTTAGAAGGGGAGTGGGCTGAATAGAAGGCTGGATAGGATGGTCTCTCCCATGATTTAGGATTTAACATCTTAGATAAGACACTTGAAACTGATTTTTTTTTTTTTGAAACTGATCTTATCTTGCTGGGATTTTTTCCTTGAAGCTTGGACATGATGAGCTTTAGCAAGTGATGTGAAATTCCAGAACTGTTCCGAGTATACTGGTAAGGCTCAGATGCTCTGGGTGGTGAAAATCATCTTGTGTAATAGGCACATCTTACAGAGAACTCACCAGCTGACTAAGTTCCCTCTAGCGAGCTCAGAGGAGACCCTTCACTAGGACAATACAGAATGCATGAGGGGACAGTCATTTATAAACTTAGTGAGGGCTGTCTGTCCTCTGTAGGCCAGGAGATGCTGCCCTGAAATAAGACTCCCTAGAACAGATAGGGATGAGAGTGACCAGAACTGGTATTTAGCCTTAGAGGCAATGGGAACATGATTATAAATGGGCAGCAAGTCTGGTATTGCCACTAGCGTATCTTGACCTGCAGGGGTCTTTCACCATGGCCAACACAGGGTCATGTTCTTAGTGAGGAAAACAGGCAGCTGACCAGTGTTTGACCTGTAGACTGGTTTAAAAAAAAAAAAATCTGTGCTGGTAAAGATGTCAGTCACAGCAATGTGAGTTCATTTCTGTACATCTAGTTTCGATTCAAGCAATTCTCAGACCTAGACCCCACTGCTTGAAGATAATAAAGTGAATCCTGTTGAAGAACGACTCCAGAATGCTGCTACAAGCATGTGCCACAGCTATTCTCATCCTCGGTCAAGGCAATTTCCTGGAGTTGTACATGGGGGAGTCACAAGAGGCTGGTTAAGGGCTGAGCTGAAACTCATACCAAGAGACTTAAAGTGCCATCGTGTCCCTCAGTTGTAACTCAAGGCAGTCTAAGTCCAATGGGGCCAGAGACATCTTCCAGGAAGTATTATTTCCTGAGTCTTTGAGTGCATGCTTAGGATGGATAGACTGGAATCTAGAGGAATTCTCAGTTGATTCCTGGGTTTGGGATGTAGGGCAGAGGGAGGGACAATTTCAAAGGATGGGACTTAGTCTCTTCTAGCATACTGGTTCTAAGTAACACTGAATCCTGGGATGCTACAGAGAAGTAGTACCAGAGACTAGATATGGGGACCACTAGCACAGCATCCTTCATCACATATGACCTCTGTACAAGCATGATTGGTCATGGCCAGTGTTAGATTATAGTTCTCCATATGATCCCCAATTGAGCTGCTTGGCTGGATTTGGTATCTTCAACACCAGTGTGACACACACTTGATATGCTTCATGTGCTTAATATGCTCTGCGAGCATGGCCAGCATACTCTTCTCAAGCCCCATTGAGAGGATTTGAGGCAGTTCTCACTTATGCAGGAAAGTCAACAGTACCAGTTCACAGCCTTTCGAAGGCTGTTAACTCTCCTGCTCTTTTGCTGTGTAGACCACAAGACCTTGGTCACCTTGACGTACCACAAAATACCATATTAATCCTTTATGTTGATGTTATGCTGATTAGATCCGATAGGGTAACAAGTTCTCCGACTACCCAAGAAAGACATATGCCAGTTGGTGAGAGAAAAATCCTCACAAATATGGGAACACGATCTCTAGAGTTTAAGATGCTAGTCACGTTACATATGCCAGGCATCTAAGGTAAAGGTCACATTACAGCCCTTTGTACGCCCTGCTACGAAAAAAGGAATACAAGATTTGGTGGGTTTTTGGGATAGAGGCAGCATGTAAATACACTTGGGAACATTGTTCCAACACGTTTCTCAAGTTATGCTGAAGGTTTCTAGTTTCGAATGGGGCCCAAAGATTCGGGCTATTGTGCCAGCTGTTCTGCCAACTGATCTATGTAACTCAGCCCATTCCACTGACACCAGAGGCATCTTTGGTACAAAAGGTAGCAATAAGGGATGTCCAGCAAGCCACGATCTGAGAGCATTTGAGAGCCCTAAAGTTTCTGGAATAAGGTCATGTTAACTGTAGCACAAAACTGTAATTATGAAACGGCTCCTGACACACTCGCTCAGAGACTGGGAGTCTGTCTTTGGGACATCAAGGGACTATGTGACAGGCGTTGTCTAGCAGGAGCTAGTACAGACAGACCCAAAGCTTAAGGTTGGGTGGGCACAAGAGAAAGCATCTTTAAAATGAACACAGTACATTCAGGTGGAATATGAGGTCATGAGTTCTATAAGCAGGTGCTCCAGACTCAATACCACCTCCCGGCCTCTTTCTGCAAATCTATGACCCACGAGGCAAGAGATGCATTTCCCTACAAACAAGGGAAAAAATAGCTCTAGTTCAAAGCTCAGTGAAGGTGCTAGCAGAATGTCCACTGCTGCTGCATTACAGCCCTGCTAAGGCATAGCCCCAAAGAACAGTGACAAAGGGAAAGCCTCTTAGCGGCCAGAGCTTCAGAGGATAAATCATGCATTGGGAGACATTTACCTGAGGAAAGGCTGTGCAGGGACTTCCAGGCAAGCAAACGGGCTTGCTGTTTTGGTCAGGTGCCTGGAAGGAATGAGAATGGGAGAAAGGATACAAAGGTCTGGGGAAGGAGTGTGTCACTGGATCTATAACAGGGGTCGTAGAAAAATGACCCGGGTGCCTCCTGTCAAAGCTCAAAAGACATTCAAGAAAACTGAACACGGTGAACGGATTGACTGGTTTACTTGAAGCCAGCCAGCCTGTGTCCTTGGCCACTAGAGGGCTTCCTCAAGTGACTCGTGAGTGAAGTCCTCGTGGTGGCAGGAGTGTAGGCTATTGCATGGGCCCAACAGGGTGAGTGTCCTCTCAACAAGACTCACCTAGCTACTGCCACTGCCGAGTTCCTAACCAGGAAGCAGCATCTTGACGGGGCCTTCTCTACAGAGAGATACTTTGTTTTATTGCACTTAACAGATACTGTGTTTTTTTCCAAATTGGTTCGTGGCAGCCCTGCCACATGGTCAAGCAAGTCTATGGACACATTTTCCAACAGCATCTGCCTACTCCGTGTGTCATTTTGGTAATTCTCACAATATTTCAAGCTTTCATGTTTGTATTTGTTAGTCATCTGTGACCAGTGATCTTTGTTACGATTGTAATTGTTTTGGGATACCATGAACTGCTCCCAAAATATAGCAAACTTAAGTGTTGTGTTGTGGGAAGACATTCAGAAGTCTTTCTGAAACCTTGTAAATGTTACTAAAAGTAATTAAAGTATGTGGGCCAAGTGACTGGATGCAGAATGTCCTGCTTGAGCAGTGGAGGAACTAAGGGTGCTGGGCGTGGAAGACCATGGGGGCATAGGCTACCGTGGAAACAGAATATTGACCCTCTCTGGGGGCTCAGCCCCTTTCTCACTTGCACACCTCACATCACCCTGTTTGGCCCTGGAGGATGGCTGGTTAGCCAGAGACAGGTAAGATTCCTCAGGGGAGGAACAACCTAAGACAGGCACAGTCGCAGAGGGGCCAACAGGGGTGGGGCATAGACCCCTAATCCTTCTGAGAGAGGTCTCCTGCCCCCAGGGCTGCTTTGCTATCCACGCCCAGCTCAGATCCATGCCCAGCTCAGATTTGGACTCAGGAGGCAAACAAAGATCATTGCCCCAGTCATGTGAGGCCTTTGTTTATTTCAAAGATAACCTTGTTTGTGGGACTAAACTGGGAGTGTTAGACCCTTAGGCTATGCCAAGAACTCAATAAAAGCTACGTGGGATCAATCAGCAAGGCTCTTGATCCTAGAGGTCTTGAGTCCCCCAGTCCCATCTTTCTCTTAAATCTGTGTCTGTGTTTTCTTTAAGCTTGCGGCACCCGTCACTCACCTCGAGTCGCCGAGCTGGTCTCGGCATTGTGTGTTCCAACTGCTCCACTGACTAGCCATACCCTGTTTCTCTCCCTCTCCTTAGGCCAGTTAATAACCCTAGAAGGCCTCTAACTTCAATGTCATGTCTCAGGAAATAGGGAGGCCAAAGTGTTTAAGTGAAAGGAAGAGTCGCACATCTCACTTTAGAGCAAGAGCTAGAGATGATTAAGCTTAGTGAGGGAGGCATCTCAAAAGCCGAGATCGGATGAAAGCTAGGCCTCTCACAAAACAGCCAAGTCGTGAATGCCAATTAAAGTTCTTGAAGGAAATTAAAAGTTCTGCTCCAGTGAACACATGAACAGTGCGGCCATATAACTGCCTCAGGCAGATCTGGAGACAGTTTGAGTAGACTGGAGAGAAGATCAACCCAGCAACAATATATCCTTAAGGCCTTGCTCTTGATTGGGCTTTGGCTTAACTCAAGACTATGAAGGCTGAGAGAGGGAAGGAAGCCCCAGAAGAAAAGACTGAAGCTAGCAGAGGCTGGTTTATGAGGTTTAAGGAAAGACGCCAGCTCCAGAACAAAAGTGCAAGGGGGAGCAGCAATCACTGATGGTAGAAGCTGTGGCAAGTTATCCAGAAGATCTAATAAACGTGGCCACACTAAACAGTTTCAACGTAGAAAAAGACTCATGTTGGAAGATGATGCCACCTTGGACTTTAATAGCTAGAAAAGTCAATGCCTGGCATCAAAGCTTCAAAGGACAGGCTGACTCTTCTTAGGGGCTAATGCAGCTGGTGACGGAGTTGAAGCCAATGCTCTTTTACCATTCCAAAAATCCTAGGGCCCTGTGTTCTACCAAGTCCAGATGAGAGCACATCTGTTTATAACATGGTTGATTGAATATTTTAAGCCCACTGTTGAGATCTACTACTCAGGAAAAGATTCCTTTCAAAGTATTACTGCTTCCTGACAAAGTACCTGGTCACCCAAGAGCGAATGGAAATGTACAACTAGATTCATGTCTACTAACATCTATTTTGCAGCCCATGGATCAAAGAATCATCAATTCTCAAGCCTTATTTAAGACAGATTAATTCTCCTGGTAGGAATTCATTAGGATGGAGGCCACACAAAACTAGTTCAGAGATATGAATGTCTGCTGAGTATTTCTCATTGTCTTTGGGCATAAGGCTTTATAGCTAGTCAGGTGGTAGGACTATATTATGCTTTGGGGTCAGTTTAACATTAAAGAAATCTTAAGGGCCCCTTGTGTTCATCTTAAATGAAGTAAACCCAATTAGAATACAATGCCCACCGCTCTTCCATCCTGCAGTCCTGAACATGTTTCTACCAAACTGGACTACTGAGTCTAATAGATTCCACTGTTTTGCCAACAAGCCAGCCAACAGTGATTACAATACCCATAATATTCTGCTTAGAGTATTGAGTCTGATAGTAACTATCGCCTTCACTCACATGAGCAGTGACAACAGTAACGAGAGCTTCTATGTTTGAGACCAGGACCAACAACCCCTCCAAGAAGTTGGAGGACATCTTGCATCATTTCCATCACTTAAAATCTGACTGGCCTCAACTCTGAGCATAGAGCCCTCAGTTTACCTTCTTGCCCCAATTGCACCCACAGGCAGAAACTGACTGAGTGCTATACATGTGGGTGCGGGGGCAGGGCCGGTGATCTGTAATATTCAGATCAGGAAGGGTTCACAGAGTCTTACCTACCTTGAAGGCTGTAGCAGAAGCTGTCAGTGCTCCACTCATGTCCTTTCGGATCTATGCCATTTTGCTGTCCTGTTGGGGAGCTGCATTTAGACAGCAGACGTTTGTTTAGGTGTAAGGAGAGCCCAAAGTGCCCGGGAAAGTTGCATTCCCCTATGACATTCTGAGACTGGCACAGAGATTGCCATTTTATCAATACCACCTCAATCCCTCATCCATTAAACCAGCTAGACAACCCCAACTCCTAGACAGCCTGTGGAAATTGTAAATCAGTCGTAATTACTTAAGACACCTACTTGTTGGTAACTCTTACCTTTATCATCTAAATCCTCAGAGTTCTGCAAACCCCATTCAGTCACTTCTGGCCTTTCTAGCATTTGGTTTCTTATCCTAGCTCATGTGCTTTGATTCTCTAGCTTTTGACTTTGACTTTTCAGCTGTGCTTACTAAGGACTTCCTCTTCCTGCCTTTGGCCTCTGAACTCAGTCCTGGCCCTGGCTACCTGGAGAGAGATGCTCTGTATTCTATTCCCCAATATACAAGGGCTATGTTTATTCACAAGACTGCTCCCGGTCCACTGGGAAAAAACACCAGCCCCAGGTATGAATCAGCATTTGAAAGGGCTCAAGATACCTGAAACTAAGAATCATTCCAAAGCACCTGCTAGTTGGCCATGGATGCCAAGGGACCATCCCAGATGGCAGTGCCGACATTTGGTACTTTGTACCATGTGTCTTTGCTGTATGCTAACGGCTCACTTGTGTAGGTCAAGTCATGGAGACATTCAAGCAAGTGATTTCCTGCCTTCAGGAGACATGCCGCATCTAAGCTGTCTTGTACATAGAGTGCCCAACTAGTCCTAGTTTCCCTCTGATACTCACTCAGCAGTGAAAGTTCCTTATTCCCAGGCAAACTGGGACACATGGTCATAACTTATGGCAAGCTCATGAAATCACACCCTCTGCCCCCACCACATTCATTTCCCTACCTGGGCTTAATCCAAAAGTAGTAACCAAAGTACATACTAGAAACAGGAACATAGGGATATACTGCTTTTAAGTGTGCATTCTACTCTTCCCTGGCAAAGGCTCACTGAAGTCCGGAACACCCCAGACTTGCCAGAGGCACCCTACCTGGGGGATTTTTCTGTGGGCTGTTAAGGAGTTATAACCCAGATCCTCTCCAGGCCTACTGCACACAATTTAACCCTCCCCAGGAGAGAGTTAAATCTAGACACAGAACCCATGAGCAGAGCACAGAGGTCAAGCTTAAGACCTTGCTCAGGACCCTGGTCCAGAGACTTGAAAGATTTTAACTGACATAAAAACTGATTAGTAGCTACAAGTAATAATTCAACCTACATACCAGTGTGTAGGGCCAGCATGAGGGTTAGCCATCCAAGTGAGCACCAGAAGGAAAGTGACTAAAACCCAAAGGGAACAGGTGCTGGAGCTGACAAAGAGCCCCAACAGTAGACTGGTCACTATTTGTTGATGGTTTGGCCTGGCCCTGGAAACCACCTGCCATCTCACAGTAGGATGTGGTTTCCCAAGCAGGTCTCAGACCTGAGCAAGAAGAGAGCCCTTAAAGCCCTTTAATCTCAGGGCCACTAGGGTCAGTTTGGATGAGAGCACTATCAGCCAGCCTAAAGTCAGTCCACATCCTAAAACTCAGTTTCTTGATTTTATTGTTATAAAAACTTAGTCACAGCACAGAGTTAAAAATGGGTTCAGTAATTCCAATTCCAGCGTAACTATTCAGTATTTTGCTTGTTTCATTTGGCCCTCCCACCTCTACCAAGCACACATGTGTCCCCATCACCACTGGAGAGGCGTTCTGTGTTTTAGATAAGTCATAGATACCACAAGCCAGTCTGCACAAGTCCGTTTTTCCCAACCCCACCATCTCCACTTAGGAGAGCTGAAGATGGGTAAAGAGATGGTGTGTTTGGTTGCCACAACCTCCAGAAAGCGAATTGGTAACTTATACCATCATTGACATTTGAAAGGGCCAAGTTGAATTCTGTGCAGATGGCCTTTATACCTCTTTCATTAAGCATAAAAGTGACAGTCCTCCCTCTTTAAACTCCTTACTGATGAGCTTGAGCACTTCCTCCAAGAGACTGCCATCTATACTGGCAAGTTTGTCAGTGCTCTTGACTGCATGGCCCCTGGATTATGCTTGTCCTTACATAGGATCTAGATCAATCCTGAGGAGTTTAGAGACACTGCCATTTTGGGCTACGGAAGTCTGAAGTTTTGCTTCCTAATAAAACATGGAAGTGACAGACACTGTGTCCAGGATTTTGGTAGGCATTCTGGCCCAAGAGCTTAAATTTCTTTAAGTTAGAAGATATGATAGGAGGCAAACAGAACTACTTTGCAGGTTATTAAACAATCTGCCACACCACTATTTAATCCTTTATCCATTTGTCAACAATGCTCTCTTCGTAAGAGTAGTTTATGTATAGGGGTATTTTCTGACTTCATGTTTTAGAACAGGAGTAGCTCCATAGAACAGATCACAACTATACTGAGTGCACAAGTAGACTAGCTACATGAGTATCAATGGTCTGTCATCTTGTTCACTATTCTAGTAGGAGCAATAGGTCAAGTTCACCCTTGTCAATGGGCTGAGGTTTCCTGTTTGAGTGCTTACCCTTCAAGAGATAAGTGTGAGCCGGTCATCTAGCTCCCGTGACTTCAGAGCCAGCAGAGCCTCAGAAATCAGGTCTTCAGAGTCTGCCTTCTACATGTCACTTACCAATCTGGTTTCTTCCTTTCTGACATTCAGTAATTGACCTTAGATTCATGGCTAAACTCTGCCTTTTGATTTTGACTGACTTGGATGCTCCAGCTCTTGTTTCTGAAGCTGATGCTCCAGTTTGGTTCTAGGACAGTCAGGGTACAATGGTATTCCAGCCGACCAGAATCATCTCTAGGGAAGCTGATCAAGGATGTTGTAACTCCTGATGCCCCACAGGGGAACCTCCTTTCCTGAAGTCCTTCAAAGTGCTATTCCATGGTTAAAGCCATCCCTATTCCTCAATGCTCAGCAACTGCTAGGCTTATGCTCAGCAACCCCTACGCCAAGGGGCCCCCAGAAACTCCATGAATCTAGAGGGTCCCTGTGAGTATCCACTTCCCATGGAACATGGAGGCACTATCAGGCACCTGAATTGGAAGAGTGATCCTACAACAGGCCATTCAGGGATTATTTTTGAAGAAATTGTTTGATGTCCAGCTGGATCTGGGGGCTCTTAGGAAAACTATGCCAGCATATCCCACTCCATGTTCATCAAGAAAACTGCAGTCTGAGTCACCATGTCCTAGTGGTTAAGATCAGAATTGACCTGAGAACAGTTTTATGGAAGGGATATCTGAAACCATCTGGGATAAATTGACTTGTATACCAATCTATAACCTGGTAGACTGATACCCTGAATCTAGCATAAAAGATCTTTAGCTAAAATATGCTCTTCAACAGTGAGGAATAAGTTCAAATATGATCTCTTTAGTCTCTAAGATCCTGTTCTCCTTTTAGGCAGGGAGCCCTGGAAAGAGATCAGATAAAGGATGAGCCACGAGTTAGTCAAGCAGTAACAACTTAAGTGCACCTGGGCCCACTGAGTTAGGTCAAGGTTCCATCCCAGCCAATGTCATGAATGAGAATCCATCCTGAGAAAGGGTACTAGGACTCTTAGGCATAGTGTTCAATACAGCAAGGAATTTGAGATCAATAGGATAGAAAAGTCATGGTGAGTTTGTTAATACTGGATAGCAAGTAAGTCATGCCACACTGACCCATGCAGGATGACAACACAGGTGCTACCAGCAGGACGAGCGCCAGTTAGTAGACTGTCTCAGGGCACCCTATTATGAGGACATTCTAAAGAGACAATACGCACATGCCCCACATAGGGCTATGTGTACTCACATTTCTCACTTTCACATGGAATACCAAGTTCACAGCTATCCTTTCCTGCATGTATACCAAGCCACAACAGAGATCAGGGACACATTGATCAAGAACATTGGCCTCCTAACCCAGCCTACTGAAGTCACGAGGCTGCCTCCCACTGCAACATTAAGACAGACCTCATCCGAGGTCTGAGGGTTAAGATTTCTAGTTCCTTGCCTACCAGGCCCATGGAGGCGGTACCCTGGATCACCTGGGCAGTGAGTCCTAGTTGTTAAGAACATGGTATGATCAAGATCTGAAGGTCTAACCCATATCTGATACGCTGATGTCATGATATGTTATGGTCCCATTCTCTAATACTTCAGCTCTACCCTGGCTGTGGTTGAAGGAAGACATATTGAAAGTGATCAGGAGGAGTTGGGCGACATTTTTCTTCATTCCTTTGCTTTTTCCAATCACCAACCCTTTGAATTCTTCCATCCTGATCTCAGTAAACTGCCTCGACAATTCTCTCTTCAGGGTGGGCCTTGAGCTAAACCAATTACGGTGAGAGAAGACATTTGCCTCCTAGAATTGTGCTTTGTTTTGAAGAGTCCTTGCCTTGTCCCAAAGTTGAACTAAAGCTACTGCCATTCAGTAAATAGGTTAGATGGTTCTCTGCTCCACTAAGGAGCTCATAGTATTAGATTTTACTTAAAGGATGAAGGAGATCTAACTTTTAGGAGTTGACTTTCAATTGTTTAAGCCAACAGATACATTAAATAAGTCACGCTGCATTCTCACTTCATGTGGAAGTACTCTCTGTATCAAGTTACTTGACTCCCATAAAGGACAAGTGCCTAGGCTTGGATTTTGACAGCTAATTAACTGCTGAGAGACAGATACAGATGAGAATTTCCACTCAGAAATCAACTTTCCTGGGTCATGTTGAAGCTTGTATGGTCATACAAGGAATGCATGCCCCTGAAGGCTCAGTTCTAATATTGGAAACACTCTTAATAAACCCAGGCCTTCGTCAATGTCTAGGAGACAGTTAATAGCCAGTCCAGGCAGCTAACCAGGATATATTAGCTTGTGCTACCTGAACACTCAGGATTAACTAAAGTCAGGTAAAGGCCCTAGGTTAACAGGGTTAGGTCACAACATGGAATAAACAGTAAGGTCTCTGCAATGAAAGAGGGTGGGTTATTCCATGTAAGAACAGTAGAACTGGGTTAACACATACAGGCAGGAACTGGACCATTTCTGAGAAGTACAGAATATAGAGGCCACACAGAGGAGAGTATTGATCAGGAGTATCTTGTGACTGAGCATTTAACATCTCAGTAAGAGTGCCTGGAACCAGACCTAACATGCTACTGGAATGGTTCCCTGATGCTTGGACACAGTGGCCTGTAGTAAATGGGGTGGGATTGAGGGGTCCGAAGTCTCTGAAAAGTGATTATGGTAGCATGGAGATAACCAGAGGCCCCACCCCCGACCATGTTCCCTGGAAAAGCCTGTCCTTCACTAGAGGAACAGTAAATGTACTAGTGAGGGTCACTGATGTTCCAAGAAGCTCAGTGGGGGCTGTCCTGTGGGCCAGAGCTGAAAGACTGCCATGAGACCAGGCTCCCTGGTGTCAGTTCTGATGCTAAAGGTCTAGTGTAGACGCCAAGTGGCTGCCTTTACCTGCTAATGCGTGACAGGTAGAGCAGTCTTAACAGGTAGCAAAGGCAGAATGGTCTTGACCTGTAAGAATCTTTGGCAACAGATCAGACCATGGTATGCCTAGGGGTGAGAGTTGGACAACCAACAAAATTACTGCTTGATCTGTATGATCAAGAAGATCAAGCACAGCGAGGAGAAGGCAAGTTAGCCATTGCAAAGAAAAGTCATGGCCCCTGGGATGGTTTTTTAGGTGCTAGCTTGGCTAGACTTCAGTCCTGGACATTAAGCCAAACATTACTCTAGGCGTTGTGAAGGTATGTTGAGATTGATTAAAAGCTCATAATTATTTGACTTTAAATAAGGGAGATTATCTTGCATAATCTGTGGGCTCGATTCCATCAGTTGAAAGTTCAAACCTGCTCATGATCCTTTCCTAACTGCCTGTGAACAATAGACATCGATGGCCCATGCCTGTGAGTTCCAACCAAATGTGATCTATCTTGACTGCCAGCCCTACAGCTCTGACTTGCTTCACCAGCTTCCACAATCACATAGGCTGAATGTATTATAAGAAGTTGGCCTGTAGATGTATCTGTTCTACAGTTTCTGCTTTGACTGAATCCTGGACTGATACAGCCCTCACTCAGTTCCCATAATTATGTTGCTAGACTCAGTCCATGGATTGAAGAAAACAGATGGTTCCCGTATAGAAGAAGTTCCTGCCATGTCATGGCAGATACAGTATTCTCTCATTCTTTCCCAGCAGGAACCTGTGTCCATTTACCTGGGTAACTATTGAAGAGAACACTCCTACCTGTCACAGGTCATTGGACAGAGGGTCTGAATGGACACTGATAAAGGGATCTCAAGCCTGATTGCCGTGATAGAATGGGGCAGGATATATGGAGGCTAGGTGACAGCAAGGCCAGGAACCTTGCAGTGGCTTCAGTGAATCTATAGAATGACTGTGGTCATTTTCCTGATACCTGAGTACCTAGTCAGATGAAAATGCAGCCACCGACAGAAACCTCACACGAGTTCCCTGTCCCACAGGGCAGAAGCCATCACGGTGGGCAGAAGCCAAGTGGAATCTCCTAAACCGCTCTCCACCCCAAGAGTCATTCAGAAGCTGTACCACATCCTAAGTGAGTGACAGCACAAGCAGTAGGCGCTCCCTGTCACCTGTTTGGTCCACTAGGATGGCTCCTAGAAAAGAGGGAATCATGGTATAATTCTGGACTATGAACAAAATGGCTCAATTATAGCCACGGGGTCAGATGTGGCATCTCTACCACTGATCAAGGCTATTGGCCTGGCAGCTCCTTAACCTTTATGAGATTGCCAGCCATTCATATTCACTACGGATGGGCAGCAGTACACATTGTCCTATGCCAGGGTTCTAGCAGTTATTCTGGCTCTGCCACAATAACCTCCAATGACTTTTATGATCTTGATTTTAAAGACCACCATACTGGCTCACTATATCACTAGCAAATGTTCAACATTATGAGCAAGGGATTGATGCCCCTACCAGGACACACGCATGCCAAAGGGAAGATAAACCCTTCAGATATTCAGAGGTCTCCCATGTTTGACTTAAAGGGCCAGTGGTTTGAGGTGTGCCTGGATAGCTACTCAAGAGACTAGTTGCTCTATTAGCAACTTACCCCTCCAACCCCTTGGGTAGGCCTCTTTGGATTTAAGGGATGGCATAATCACATGCTTGGGAATAGTACTGTTTTAAGTAGGGTCCAGAATGAGAGGGCTATGCGGCAGGTCCAGGAATCAATATGATCTTCCCTGCTGTTTTAACCATATGGCCCTGAACTCTGGTGGTGCCAAAGGTACATTTAGTAAAGATATGTCACATGTGTGATACAGAACAGACAGGTTCTGTAGCATAGAACCACTCACTTCATAAAAGCAGCCCCTGAACTGCTTCCAGGCTCTAAGATGGGCAGAGTGACTGCAAGGCATCAAGTGACTTTGGGAACTAGAGCCGCCATTTTGTACGTGTATTTTGAACTCAGTTCTGGGTACATCAAGAACTTACTGCAAAATAGAAATGGTATGGTGGGTGCAATACACAGCAGCCCAGAGCCCCATGTCACCAATAACTCTCCAGCTCACATCTAGACCTTATTGGGAGTTCAAGGTGGTTGAAAGACTCGTCTTATTTGAGATAGTCCGCTACGTATTGGTGAGAGCCTCCCTGCCTCCAAAAAAAAAAAAAAAAGCTTCCCTGCAGCCTCATTCATAGCCCTGAAAGCAGTGATGAGAGAAGTCCTCCCAGTCAGCAGAGACTCAAGCACTGTATCTGGTCCTGTGCTTGGTAAGGGAGAGGTAGACAAGGATACAGACTCCTGGCTAGTGACTAATCACTTGATCAGGGGCCTGTAAAGGGACAAGATTGTAAAGCGAGATGCCAGGAAACTTGCAAGGCAGTGGATACACTTATGGGAGCTGGTGAAGTGTGCAGATCTTGTTCCTTTATACTTCTATAGCTCAGAATCTTTCTGAAGGTTTTCAACCTTGCCCTGGGGGCCCTGTGGTCTCTCTGGAGCAGTGAATACACATTTGAAGATACTGAACCAGATATCCAGGTTGAGAAATCAGAGCTGAAGCTTGACCACAGTGTCATCAGGAGCAAACTCAGGGTGTGCCCTCTCCAGAAATAACTCACCCTCGGGTTGCAGCTTAAAGATTAGCTTCGTGTACAAAGGTAAACATGCATCTGTGTTTACTGACATCCAGACTCTTTCAGTTATTGTCTACGTGACCCCTAGTCAATCCTATTTTCTGACTCATGCCATGGCTTGGGGGTCCTAGGCTGAACTAACTACTTGGAAACACGAGGTGGGGACTCCCCTCCCTCCATTCAGAGGCCGCCAGGCACATCTACCAAAACGCCAAGAAACTCTGTACACCAGGCAAGTGACCTGGGACCCCACGTCTCCCCTTGGGTACAGAGGAACAAGATGTTAGAGCCCCCTGCTCCTCTCCAGGCTAGAGACAGAACTTTCTCCTGCTCAGGGTCAGAAGCAGGAGACCGAATTCAACTCAAGTGGTTTGAATGAATTTGGTGAAAGAACCTTAGTGGAACGTGAAGGATTAAGAACAAAAGATGAGGCCCTAGGGACAAGAAATGATGGGAATTACTGCCAACCATAGGGCCAAAAGGAAGGAGTTACCCGAGTCCACTAAGAGCCAAAGCTATGGAAGAGGGGCCCACCTGGCAAGAGCATTGGGCCTGGAGGACCTCCCTACCTGTGAGATACAGCGGTAAAGCAGAGAGTGAGTCAGGAAAAGATACCCAAACTCATCTGGGATGTCAGCTTTCAAGCGAGACTGGGGGATGCAGTCCATAGGAGCCTACCCCTACTGAGGCACAGAGCAGCGTGGATCAGAATTAAGGAGCAATGGAGAACAGCTGCCTCACTTGGGGGCCCATGCGAAGTGAGGATTAGAAGGCAACAGCCGTATAACACCTAGCGAGAGGACAAAGTACAGGGCTCTGCACCCAGTCTTTCCACAGTCCACACACGCTGGAGCGAGCCTGGACTGGAGCCCAGAGGGCCCTTCTAAAAAGAAGAAAGTGGGCTTCCCAACAGCCAGTTGGGGGATTTCAGAGTGGAGTCATTTTGATTTGGAGACAGGAGAATTGCAGCATCTTATCCATTCAAAAAGAGTTAAATCTCTGCTGGTTACAGAGCTAAGTTGAGGTGAAGACCCTTCCAACCGCAGAATTTGCTGCCACTGGCCTCAGCCTGTGGATGTTCCCTGCATGTGGCTTCCAGGCTCCGTGTCGCTCCCATACACCCTTGCTCCCTAAACAAGATTAATCTCGTTTTCTTAGTCCTATTACCAGGGAGGTCAGCTACCTCCATTTTCTAATGGAGTTCGATTAGGTAATAAATCAATTCTGATTAAGGAGGCATTATCCTCCTCTTAGAAGAGGTGCCAGAGTCTCAGCTTAGGAAAGCTGCTGTGTTGGGGATTGTTTGAAAGAAAAAGAATCACCACTCTAGGGCTTGTTCTCCACCTAACAAGTATAAAAACAAAAAGTTAATATATCTTTCTTCAATTTTCTTTTGGTTTAGCATAGCACTCTGTTATTTGAGAACTTTGTCAATGCTACACAAGCGTAATTTCAGTCAACTCCAGAAGGATGTCTGGCAGTAAGGAACATAGCTTGAAGAGGGCACTGTGTAATGCACTTGTAGTACAATGTCAAAGTTTTAAAACTTCAACTGTATACTGATTATCTCAGAAATGAAACATTCTGCACAGTGACAAAGATGTTCTGGGTTGCCCTCAACATGAGTTCATGTCCCTCAATATCTCATGTCTAAATGAACAAGGCTTTGAAGCTGGAGCTGACATACGTAGAGCCCCAACTCACAAGTTCAGCTTTACTTCCAATGTCAGCCATGGCCTGAATTTGAAGCCTTACTTCAGATTGACAGCTCCGTGCAGGCAACTCGCTTCAAGCTGATAACACCTTGCCCAGAGTGAGCCCCTCTGCATTCACTCTCCGCCCCAGGGCTCCCACAATTCTGTGGATACAGTCAGGAGCTTGCTAAGCTTGAAAGAAGCTCACAGCACATAAACTGAGGGTTAAACACCCCTGGCTCCTCATCCTTCAAGCAAATAATTCCTGGCGGTGTTTTGATGGGTCTGAAAAGTCTCAGCAGAATTAAGCCCCTGACATTAACAGGGATACCAATGCCCTTTCTTCTGTCTCCTCCCTACTTTGACCACACTCCAAATAGGATACCCATACACAAGTCCTCCCTCATGTTTTTAAGGGAATCCAGATTCAGACAGGACCCCTTCATACCCAGCCAGATGAGGAACCCAGCCTCAGCATGGGTCAAGCATTGAGCACATTTTATAACCAAGTTAGATTTGTTTAGAAAATTCTATTCTTTAGTGTTTGGCTTAGGCAAGGAAGTCACTTCCATCCACTAATAGTTGCCAGCCACTACTCAGGGAACTATCCATCAAGTTTATAAGGGGAAAGTTTTAGGAAGACAGGACTGCGTCTGAAGCACCTCAAGGATCAGAACACAGACAAGTTAGTTAATTTCAGCACTTTTCCAACAACTCAAGGAGAACTGAGTTTGCCCATACCTCTAGCTTCTCCCATGTTCTGTGTTACTCGGATCTGACCACTGAATAGCTTTCCCTGCATATTAGACCCGAGACCCTCTTTTCAAGAGACATTTAAGAAGCCTTCTTGGAACTTAACAGGAGTTGGAAATAGACATTTCACAAGTGTATGCCATACAGAAACTTCAGAGGTATGTCTTGAAGCAAGTGAGGTTGATGGTGGTGGACAAGTAGAAGAGATGGATTAAACCTGTCCAGGCACTTTAAGAAAGTAGGCGCTGGAGAAAGGCATCATATACACATGTACGCATTAAGGGATTCTCCAAGCAAGTCCACCTTGACATTGCTTGATGGAGCTACTAACCCCCAAGTGCCATCAGTTAGTGGTGTTCACTTCAATACGGAATTCTTCCTCAATCTTCCGAACTCCAGCTCACACACTGCCATCCCATTAGAACCTTACACTTCAGAATGTCACTGTCATTCATAAGCATTCTGGATCTTGCATGACTAAGCAGCTGATGAATAGTCTATTTAATCACATAAAAACTGTCCCTTTACGTAAGCCTGAGTAGGTATTAATAGCCCATAGTTACCCAGCTCCGATGCAGTTCAAGTCTTTGAATTGACAGTGGCAATATTAAATCTTTCCCCTTGAATTTCATATGAAAGTTAAAGCTTCAGTCATAAGACTTAGAGCATCTTAATCTAGATCTGTTAAATTGCTACTTAATTGCCTTGAAGCTGGAGGCTGGTGAGCATCCATTAGGCATGCACTTTTGCCGCTTTTAGCGGAGCACTGAGGGCCCTCAGGGTGAGGTCAGAATACAGTTTCTAGAAGGGTTCTCAGAGGGCTGAGTTTCTTGGGGCTTCACCCACTTTAAGGAAGCAGGCTAATGGCTAGGTCCATGGTATATGCAGTTTGATGGAGCTCAGGAAAGGTGGCCACCCTAAAAAACTATCCAGGTAGAGCTAGTTTCAAAGAATCTCTGAAACATCATAAACCAGTTTCAAACACTGTTACTATTAGTGTTACTTTCTAGTCACCTTTATGGTCTTGGAACTGCAAGTTTGAAACAGTGGATCTGAACAAAGGGAAAACTGACAAATAGTCTGGAAGACCAGAAATGCTAGGTAGAGGCTAAAGTGTAAGTAAATGCTTAAGTTAGCAGGGACAGTACACAAACACAGCTGGAGCGAGTGATAGGAGCCTGGGTCATTCTCTGCCCAAACCCAACTTCCCAGCATCTCCAGGCTGGAAGAATAGGTACAGAGAAGGCCTCCCTTTTGAAGAGACAGGTCTGGGTCTCACCTGAAAGCATCTCTAACAAGATATGTGATGATCTAAAGTTTTCCCACTAGTGCATGTCCTACTGTGTGTAGTAGAATCTTAGCCCGTCACCCCCTGCACAGCCACTACCATGATAGGGGGTACCGGAAGCCCTTGCGTTGGTACAGCTTCTGCTGAAGCTTTTATCCTAGAATCATCCTCTCAATGACATTCTACTCTTGGCTTCTGATTGGATTCACCCTCCCACTGTTTTATCTCTGCCACCAGTGCCTGATACTATTCCTTTGGAGAGGGCATTCGTTTGCCTAGAACAATTCACGTTGTCCCTTTAACCCCACGTGCGCATGATTACCTTCTCCACTGCTTGTCCAACCCTGTAGGTGGTACCTAGTGACTTGCAGTTGAAGCTGGGTAATTCCAAGCATGACCTTCATGCTAACAAATGACGAGATTACCAATTCTAAGCATGACCTTCATTCTGTGGGATTTAGTAACAGGGATGAAAGACCCTTTGTTTCCCTCTCCCCACTGTGCTTCCAGCTCTACCAACAACCCTTAAAGCAAAAGGAGTCTCCAGCAACTCATGTCTCCCACTACTCTGATAAGTCAGTAGGTTCTACTCACACATTGCCCCAAGCATGCCAAGAGAGGGTCCTGTCACATGGAATGTTGACAATCTGCCCACTTAAGTAGTTGCCCAGGAGATGGGATTGACATACTCCTGCCAGTCATCATGAATGTTTGCCTCTTGTTAATTACATCGGTATCTTCATTTCTAAGTGGTTACATAAGAGGTGCGGGTAGCTAATTAAGCCGGGGGAGAGATCACTAGAACAAGTATTTCCAGCTGAGTACAGAACACAGAGCAGACATTCCCATCTCTTGTTTGTGGGGCAACCCAAGGTAGTTCTCAGTTGTCAGGAAGCTCTCACGTCCAATCTCATGTCTAATGCCTGATGGACAAAGGAAAGCAGATCTTCCCCTTCTGAGTGTGTGCACATGAGGTCTTTAAGCAACAGTGATGCTCAAGAGACTGAAGTTTGGAACTAATCAGGAGAGGGAAGAAAATGGGCCATGAGGTATCAAAATGGAGGCCTATAGATCCTGTCGAAGGGGGAAGGCTTGAGGCCACAGCTTAGAAAGAGGAGATGTGGATATTCCAGTTTTTAATATAGTGAGCTTGTCAACGCCCCCACCAATACCTGCCCACTACTAACCAAATAGCAACCAAAGGAATTTTACTTGGGTGAATTGGGCAGGTGGGGAGTCTTGTCCTTAACTGGAATCCTTTCCAGTTAAGTCCCTTTGCAGTGAACTGTCTGAACAGGCAGCTCAGAACATTTAGACTTCATTCTCCCTAAAAATGCATGAGGCAGAAAAAGAGTTCCTCCATGGCAAGCCACTAATGGGATGGATTTAAGGAGACCATGATCCCTCACTGGAGAACCCAAGTCCCTGTAAGTGACCAGGTCAGGCAATGCGCAACCCTGGTGGACTCACAGCACTTGCAAGTTGTGATTCAGGAGGAAGAATCTGGTCCTGAAGAACTTTGAAGGGCTTTCTTTTCTAATTGCTCTGAAGACTTATGCCTACTTGCTGCCAAATGAGGAGCAAGCATCTGAGAGATTACTCTAGCAACACAAGACAATTGTACTCGTCAAGAAATGAAGCTTCAGTGTTGCTTCCCACACGAAACAAGGCAGGATACAGCATGGAAACTCACTGGCTGAAGATGAGAAATGGGACTGACTTTGAAGCAAAGCACCAGAGGAAAGAGCCCCATAGGCCAAAGTGCACTCTGTCCTAAAATAGCTTTGAGAACCGGCTCCTGTAGTGCGCCTCACAGATCCTGTTCCCCACCCACCTCCAGACATATGCAATGCTGGCCTCAAACAAGGTCAGGTGGGACCCATGGACTCTCAAGCTGACGTTACTTTTCTACCCTTCTTTCCTGCTTGAGGGCAGTGCTTGTTTATCTTCCTGGCTAGGCAAGGTAGATCTCAGGAGGTTGTTCTGTTGGGCAGGATACTTCTCTTGCAGACCTTAGACCCTCTGTCCATGCCCAACTCCATACCCAGGAGGTAGAACTCATGAGAGTGGAGAGCCCCCTAAACCTGGGTCCCCTACAGCTTACATTCAGGTAAGTCTACACTGAGCCTCCACTGATTTATCAGTTATCCTTTAAGTGTTCCTGCTGGTTACTCACTCCAGCCACAGCTTTTATTCCTGGCAAACTGGTTTTTCTGTCTCTCCAGTTTTCAGGGCAGAATTTTGTCCTGTGACTTCAAGCCTCTGATCTATGAGTTGTTGATTCAGTTAATTCCTCACTCCAGTCTTTACAGCAAGAAAGCCAACTTCCAAGCTCTTTTCATGTCGGAGCAGAAGGTCAACGTCTAGCTAGGTTAACTTAGAATAAAATCATCTCAAGTCAGCAAAGAGGGTGATAATCCACTACATTTCATTGCAACCTTTTGTGGTAATTTAGAACAAGATCCCCTTTGTACATAAAGGGATGGAAGCCTAAAGTTGTCTTGTTTTGAAGAGGAAAATTAGAAACTTGCACTCAGCTAAGAATAACTCCATGCTTGTTCTGCTTTTGTGAAGTATACTTGCTGCCTGGAGAAAAACAAAAAAACAGAATGACCTGGCAATCCAATGTAACTAAGATGTTTTGCTAAAAATGGAATGGTCTGCACCTGCTCTTGTAGGTTTCTGTTTGGAAACCTCCCTGCTCTGTAAACATGTGCACTATATAAAAGTAAAGCTCAGGGGTGAGTTTGGGGCCCAGAACTTTGGAGTGTTAGCTCGTCTGGGGCCGCCGGCTTAATAAACCTGAGATCTCTAACCCTCCGAGTGTGGTGCTTGGTTTCTCAACGGACAGATTTCTGCAACATTTCCACTATTATTAAAGCAAGGGAGGCCTTTCTAAGAGAAATTCCAGCTTCCCTGAGGAAAGCCACTACCCAACTGGGTATGAAAAAAAAAAAAAGTCTTAAAAAGTGCAGAAAATCTGGACATCCTCGATACAAAGTTTTCCTTTTCCACATTCAAAAAAAAAGACTTTATAGGAAAAGGAACTAGTTCTGAAATTATGAGTATGGATAGATCTGCAGGGTCAAGCTTTTGTGATTCTCATCTTGAAATAGGAGCAGGAATCATTTACTCTAAAATTTTTCTACTGCCAAGGAGGTTTTCCTTAAAGAGAACAGAATTAAGATACTGACTGTCGAAAGTGTCCCTGGCATTGTGGAGACTTAGAAAAAGCCAGTTCCGAAAGCATCTGCCTAGTGGTAAGACCCTGGGTCTCTGAAAAGTGGCTGAAATACCATTCCCATCCTTCCTTGCCCTGCTGTGCTGCCACCAAGGAAGATCTCTCAGGGGCATCCTGGAGAGGAGTGGAAACCATGGGACTGTTACTGAAACAAGAGCAAGGTGTCAGTTCGCCTTCACCTCAAGTTTCCTGAAGAGTTTTTCAAAGAAGGATGGCAGAAGAGGCCATTTCTTCCCACCTCCCGACCTAAGGCTACCTCTTAATCTGAGGCTGTCATGTAAGTCCCCACGTTACCTCAAATCACCCTAAGAGGTTGGGCTGCCATGGTGCCACCATTTTCAAGATCAGACCAAAATCTACCCTGGGCCCATGAAGGGGGCCTGATGGGCAGGAGAACAGGAGTCAAGTGTTCAGAGACCAGGCCATCTCCATAGAGGTCTGTGGGTTGTGACAAGCGGAGTCTGGCAGAGGAGTGGGAGCCCCTAATACACCAGAGCTGCCCACAAGAAGGCCTCCTCACTGGTGCACAAGCAGGGAGGCTCCCTTACTCCTCCAGGAGTGGCTTCTGTTCTTCCTGCCAGGAGGCCTGCACCTACATGAACCCCCGCTGCCTCTTACCCACCACTGGTCCCAGGATAAGCCCGAGTTACCCAAAGGCTATGCAGCTTAGTGATGAAGAGGGGACCCCAGGAACCAAGCTAGAGGAGGGAGATGCTGCCCAGGTAAGGCTTGAGGGTAGCTTACACGAAGGGGAGGGAGCTACACAGAGGATAGAAGCCTCTCAAACACACCTGGATGGAACTGATACCAGGTGACTTGGGCAGGTAAATGAGTACAGGCTTATCAATAGTGAGGAAGCTAGACTTGCTGCCAGGCCTATGACTGTGGTCACTATCGAAGCCTCAGTTAGCTTTTAGTTTACCCATCTTAACAGAGCACACGCTCAGAGAACTGAAGCAGCTCATTCAAGACATGAGAAATAAGTGGCAGAATCCAGGCTAAACCTGTACGTAACCCTGAGGTCTCTGACCTCTACCTTTTGACTTTAAGATTCTCCATGGCAGAGAATGTGGTGGGCTAATTTAGAGCCTGGGAGCCATGCTTTGTCAGGAGCAGCTTCCCTGTAGTGAATCTACAGCCTAGATTCTGTCTAGTTCTAGACCCATCCTCCTCTCCACTCAGACAGGAGGAGTCTCTTGGTGTAACGAGCAGGACGCAGGAAGCCCAGATAAGCAATTGGACTTATCAGCCCATCACCAGCAGCAGCTGGCAGCCCTGTATTGGCCCTCACTTAGCATGCTCCTGCCTGGCTGCCAGCTGAGTAGGGCTAGGACCTCCAGGACTATAATGTGAGATCCTTTGTGCTTCAGACTTGTGGCTTGGCAGAGCCCAGTGTCATGGGCTTGGATCTGAGTGGCAGCCCAGACTGCACAGCACCCAGGCCCTTTCAGGCTCAGGCACACACTAGATCTGGGTTTCAGTCACCACCTGCCCCCAGGGACTTGATGCTAAGCTGAGCGCTGGGCTGAACATATGAGTTTCTGGGTATCTTTATGGGATAAGTTACAGCTGAGGCTACATGACCCTGAGGCGAAGAACTCAGGCTGCAGCCAGTGGTACTTGTAGACAAGAAACTGGCAAAGAGATGTTTCAATCTAAGAGATCAAGATTCTATCCATCCCCCTGCTTTTACTCTCATTAGGCCAGAAAATGAGGTTTTAAGTGAACGCTTCCAGGTTAACTGCCCTGGATCTGATCGTGTTAAGAAGTCAGCCATGGAGCGGTACCCGGGCGTGGCACGTGATGACGCACGCGCGTTTTCGGCGGCTGAGGCGCCGCGGTGGCTGCAGGGACTGAACTCCAAGCCGCCCAATCAGGAAGTGCGGGCGGAGCTGGGGGCCGAGTCCCCGCCTCAGCCGCCGCCGCCGCCAGTGCAGAGACCCCGACCTGACGGGGCGGCGCTGGGCGGGCGGGCAGCGCTGGGCGGGCGGGCGTGCGGGGGCGCTGACGACCAGCAGGAAGCGGCGGCCGCGTGGGCGACGGGTCGCGGCGGAGGCTCTGGGAGGCGGCGGCGGGGCGTGTGGGGCGGCCCTCCTGGCTCAGCATTATGGATCCAAGCCTCTTGAGAGAACGAGAGCTGTTCAAAAAACGAGCTCTTTCCACTCCTGTAGTAGAAAAACGCTCTGTATCATCTGAGCCATCGTCATCATCAAAGAAGAAGAAAGCAAAGCTAGAACATGGCGGGTCATCAGGCTCTAAACAGAATTCCGACCATAGCAATGGATCATTTAACTTGAAAGCTCTGTCAGGAAGCTCTGGATATAAGTTTGGCGTTCTTGCTAAGATTGTGAATTACATGAAGACACGGCATCAGCGAGGAGATACACATCCTCTTACTTTAGAAGAAATTTTGGATGAAACACAACATTTAGATATTGGACTCAAGCAGAAGCAATGGCTAATGACTGAGGCATTAGTCAATAATCCCAAAATTGAAGTAGTAGATGGAAAGTATGCCTTCAAGCCCAAGTACAACTTGAAAGATAAGAAGGCCCTACTTAGGCTCTTAGATAAGCATGACCAGCGAGGCTTAGGAGGAATTCTTTTAGAAGACATTGAGGAAGGACTGCCCAATTCCCAGAAAGCCGTCAAGGCGTTAGGGGACCAGATACTATTTGTAAACCGTCCTGACAAGAAAAAAATTCTTTTCTTCAATGATAAGAGCTGTCAGTTTTCTGTGGATGAAGAGTTTCAGAAACTGTGGAGGAGTGTCACTGTGGATTCAATGGATGAGGAGAAAATTGAAGAGTATCTGAAGCGACAGGGTATTTCTTCCATGCAGGAATCTGGACCAAAGAAAGTGGCCCCTATTCAGAGAAGGAAAAAGCCTGCTTCACAGAAAAAGCGACGGTTTAAGACTCACAACGAGCACTTGGCTGGGGTGCTGAAGGACTACTCAGACATCGCACCCGGCAAGTAGTGAACAGTTCTGAGAGCAAAGAGTTACAAAGTCTAGATCTTCCTTGTTGACCCTGGGATCTGAAGACTGTCTTCTCATTCTACTACTTAGGACTGAGGAGAGGAGCAGTTCAGTTTACAGAACTAGTGCAAATTACCAAACTCGAATGTGGGAAGACATTCGGGAACCTTTTTGATGTGGGCCGAGCGATGGGATTCTTGAGCAGTGGAGGAGCTGAGGGTGCGGGGCGTGGAGACTAATATCACCCTGTTTGGTCCTGAAGGATGGCTGGTTAGCCAAAGACGGGTAAGAGTCCTCAGAGGAGGAACAACCTAAGACAGGCACAGCCGCAGAGGGGCCAACAGGGGTGGTGCATAGAACCTTCCTTATATCACCGTGTTTGGCCCTGGAGGATGACTGGTTAGCCAGAGACGGGTAAGATTCCTCAAGGGAGGAACAACCTAAGACAGGCACAGTTGCAGAGGGGCCAACACGGGTGGGGCACAGACCCTTAATCCTTTAGAGAGAGGTCTCCTGCCCCCAGGGCTGTTTTGCTCTCCACCCCCAGCTCAAATCCACACCTGCTCAACTCAGACCCAGGAAGTAAACAAAGATCATTGCCTCAGTCATGTGAGGCCTTTGATTGTTTATGAGTGTAACCTGAGAATGTTAGCCCACGAACTCAATAAAAGCAGCCTGGGATGAGTCAGCGGGGCTCTTGATCCCAGAGGTCTTGAGCCCCCCGGTCCCACTTTTCTCTTCAGTCTGTGTCTGTGTCTTCTTCAAGCTTGCGGCACCCGTCACTCACCTCGAGTCGCCGAGCTGGTCTCGGCAAGTGGCGCCCAACGTGGGGCCCGAAAGGCTTGAGTGACGAAGGTTCACGGAAAGTGAAATTGATAAAAGTAAAGAATTGGGAAGTGCCGTGAAGCCCCCAAGAGGAGAGTAAGAGGCCTCTGAGAAAATCCTGCCAGTAAGTAAATCTCTTGGGTAGTCTATGTTCGGGGTAAAATATGGGAAATAAAAGTTTAGATTAATATTGACCAGATGTATGCCTGTTACGGCAGCTCCTAAGGGCAGGTGGAGTAAAAAGCAAGTGAAGGTCTTGTAAAAAGCAAGTGAAGGTCGATTATTAGAAATTCTGTAAATAGTTGAGAATACTGTATGTGGTTTCCTTCTTTAGGCTAACACTGGGTTTATGTACTTAGGGATAAGGTTGGGAGCAAACTTAAAAAATTGCATTCTAAAGGGACTCCCGTACCAGGTTCTGTTTGGTCAAATGTGGTCTCTGATTAAGTCAGTATTAAAGCCTCTATTAGAGCCTCTATGGGCTCCTGAGGGCTCAAATGATAGCTCTGATGAAGAAGCCGGTCCGTCAGAGGACCGATGGGCATGTGCGGTGCCAAACAAAACTGAAAAACAAAAGGGAATACAAATGGCTGAGGGATTAAGACCCTCGGCTCCCTCACTTGTGGAGGAGGGCAAACTTCCTATACTGCCCCCTCCTCCACCCTCTTTAATGCCGCCTGGGGGAGCTTATGCCTTTCCTGTGTCTATAGGACACTCAGTTTTATCACCCTTACAGAAGGGCATTTTGCAGGCTAGACAAGAGGGAGATCTGGAAGCTATGCAAATGGCATTTCCAGTGACTGTTCATGAAAGGGTGGCACCTGGAGTGGATCCTAATAATCCTAATGGAATTTATGAGGCAGTACATGAGCCAATACCCTTCAAAATATTGAAAGAATTAAAACAAGCAGTACAAAATTATGGAGTAAATTCTCCATTCACCATAGGTATCATACAGGGAGTAGCCGAAGGCTCTCGTTTGATTCCAGCTGATTGGGCAACGGTGGCTCGTGCAGTACTAGCCCCGGGAGAATTTTTACAATTCAAAACCTGGTGGTGTGATCATGCTGAAACTATGGCAAACCACAATCGAGCAAGGCAGATTCCCATCTCCTTGGATCAATTGATAGGTAGTGGAAATTGGGGCAGAGTTCAAGATCAGATTCTAATGGAAGATCAGGCCATAGAACAGGTGAGACGTTGTTGCTTAAGAGCCTGGGAGAAAATAGAAGCTAAAGGGCAAGCTCCTGTCTCTTTTCAAAAGATCATGCAGGGGGCAAAAGAGCCCTATACTGAATTTATTGCCAGATTACAGGAGGCTATCAAGCGGCAGATCACTAATGTTGAGGCTGCTGATACTATTTTGCAATTAATGGCTTTTGAAAATGCAAATACAGATTGTAAGAAGGCCAGTGGACCTATGAAAGGAAAGGGAACATTAAATGATTATATTAGAGTGTGCAAGGGAGTGGGAACTGAGAGCTTTAAAGCAACAATGATGGCACAAGCTATGGCTGGACTGAAAATAAATAACAAATTTCCAGGGAAATGCTTTAACTGTGGTAAACAAGGACATACAAAGAAACAACGTAGGAAGAGAGTGGATAGAAGGGCTGTTAATTTTCAAGATAATGTAATCAAAGGGCAAAAACAGCCTGGACTTTGTCCAAGATGTGGAAAAGGATTTCACTGGTCAAGCCAGTGTAAATCTAACTTCCATAAGGATGGAACCCCTTTGTCGGGAAACTAACAACGGGGCTCACTCCTAGCCCCGCAACCAAAGGGAGCCTATCAGATCTAGAAACAGACAGAAGTGGCCCAATACTCCGCAGTGCCATGGAATTATCACCAGCCACAGCAGGCAGCGCAGCCTTAGACCTTCCTTGTGCAGAATCTATTATTATACTGCCTGGAGAAACTCCAACATTGGCCAGGACAGGAATTACTGGACCTTTGCCAAAAGAAACCGTTGGCTTAATACTAGGAAGGTCTGATTTAACATCAAAAGGAATTAGAATTCATACTGGAGTAATTGATAATGATTATGCTGGAGAAATTAAAGTGATGATATCAACTTCGGTTCCATGGAAAGCCCATCCAGGTGATAGAATAGCACAGTTGCTTATTCTGCCATATTATAAGATTGGCAATAGTACAAAAGTAAGGAGAACGAGAGGCTTTGGAAGCACAGGAGAGGCTGGAGTTTTCCTCTCTGAAAAAATTTTAGAAACACGCCCGACGTGCTCAGTAACTATAAATGGAAAAGCTTTTAGAGGATTAATAGACACAGGTGCTGATGTTTCAATTATAAGCAGTAATCATTGGCCTTCTCGCTGGCCTACTTGTCCTGCAGACATTACAATGGTAGATTTAGGTAGAGCTCATGGCTTGCAGCAAAGTGCTAAAATATTGCCTTGTATTGGCCCAGATGGGCAGCCAGCCCACTTACAACCCTATATAGCAGACCTTCCCATTAATTTATGGGGAAGGGATTTATTGCAACAATGGAAGGCTGAAATCCACATTCCAAGGATAGATACTTATAGTATGCAAAGTCAAGAAATGCTAGTAAATCAAGGATATCAGCCAGGGTTAGGTCTTGGTAAATATCATCAAGGGAAACTATTTCCCATTCCAGCTGAAGGTGATGCAAATAGAGAAGGTCTTGGATATCAGTCTTTTCACTAGTGGCCACTGTTCGTAAAAGCTTACTGCTTCCCCCAGCACCAATCCCATTGACCTGGAAAACTGATACACCTGTATGGGTTGAGCAGTGGCCTTTAACCATAGAAAAGTTAGAAGCTCTAACAGAATTAGTGACTGAACAGTTAGAAAAAGGACATATTGAAGAATCTTTTAGCCCATGGAACTCTCCAGTATTTCCAATAAAGAAAAAAACTGGTAAATGGCGTTTATTAACAAATCTCAGAGCAGTCAATGCAGTTATACAACCAATGGGGGCCTTACAACCAGGCCTCCCATCACCTAATATGATCCCTGCTAATTGGCCTTTAATAGTTATTGATCTGAAAGACTGCTTTTTCACCATTCCATTACATCCCAAAGATAAAGAAAAATTTGCTTTTTCTGTGCCTGCACTAAATAATAAAGAACCTCGAAAAAGGTTTCAGTGGAAGGTGTTACCTCAAGGCATGTTGAATAGCCCTACTATTTGCCAGAATTTTGTTGCTAAAGCCCTTGAACCAGTGCGACTAGAATTTCCTAATTGTTATCTTATCCATTACATGGATGATATCTTGTGTGCTGCTCCTAATCAAGATTTACTTACTTCTGCGTATATTAGCATGCAGCTTTGCCTTGATAGAGCAGGACTTAAAATAGCTCCAGAAAAGGTACAAATGCATAGCCCATATCAATATTTGGGCACAATAGTTGATAGAACAACTATTAGACCACAAAAGGTGGAACTGAGGTCAGATCAAATCCAAACTCTTAATGATTTGCAAAAACTCCTAGGAGATATTAATTGGCTTCGCCCATGCATAGGGATCCCCACCTATGCATTGTCTAACCTATTTGCTTTGTTAAAAGGAGATTCAAAATTAAATAGTCCAACTTTAACATCAGCTGCTTTAGAGGAACTAAAACTTGTAGAAAATAAAATTCATTCTTCTCAATTACAGAGAGTAACTGTTAATCAGCCATTGCAATTAATTATATTACCTTCTCATTCACCTACAGGGATATTAATGCAAAATGAAGGAATTGTGGAATGGTTGTTTTTAGCAAATACTATGGTAAAATCCTTGTCACCTTATTTGGAATTATTAACTCAGTTGGTTCTGAAGGGAAGAACTCGAAGTAAGCATTTAATTGGAACTGACCCTTCACATATAATTATTAATTTAACTACTAAAGAAATTCAGGCTTGTTTCCAAAATTGTGTAAGTTGGCAAATTGCCTTTGCTGATTATATTGGGAAAATTGATAATCACTATCCGAAAAATCCCATTTTGCAGTTTCTTAAGAGAACTCAATGGATTCTACCTCGAATAACAAAATCTGATCCTATACCAGATGCTTCTATAATTTTTACTGATGGCTCTAGTAAGGGCCGAGCGGGATATACGGGATTTAAAACACGACAAATCCCTGTCCCTCACTTTTCAGCTCAGCAAGCAGAATTATATGCAGTTATCTGTGCTTTGCAAGACATACCTCAGGCCGTTAATATTTTATCTGATTCTGCCTATGTGGTTCAAGCCACTAATATGATAGAAACTGCTACTATCAAGCAGTCTATTCCACAGCCTCTTTATGATCTTTTTCTATTACTTCAACGAGTTGTCCATTCTAGAAATGCTCCTTTTTATATTACCCATATTCGGGCCCATACTACTTTGCCTGGGCCTCTGGCAACAGGTAACAGAGCTGCTGATAGACTTGTTGCACCCGTATTGGATGAAGCTCAACATTTCCACCAATTAACTCATGTAAATGCTAAAGGCTTAAAAATGAAGTTTGATATTACATGGAATCAAGCCAAAGATATATTAAGAACGTGTCCATCATGCCAAATTATTAATAATCCTCAGCAATCTGAACCTGGTGTAAACCCACGGGGCTTGCGCCCTAATTCTTTATGGCAAATGGATGTTACTCACATCTCATCCTTTGGTAAGCTCTCTTATGTGCATGTAACCATTGATACATTTTCTCAATTTATATGGGCTACTGCCCAGTCTGGTGAAACTGCAAAGCATGTGCAAAAGCATTTATATGCATGCTTCGCAGTCATGGGGTTGCCACAAGCCATTAAAACAGATAATGGCCCTGCTTATATTAGTAAAGCATTTCAACAATTTCTTGATATGTGGTCTATATCACATTCTACAAGACTTTCTTACAACCCCCAGGGACAAGCAATAGTTGAA
Organism: Hippopotamus amphibius kiboko; assembly: GCF_030028045.1. Lineage (NCBI taxonomy): Eukaryota > Metazoa > Chordata > Mammalia > Artiodactyla > Hippopotamidae > Hippopotamus > Hippopotamus amphibius. The sequence goes on along the minus strand of NC_080196.1, from coordinate 37,010,731 downwards.
AGAGCAAACCAACTACTTAAAAACATGCTCCAAAAACAAAAAGGGGGAATCACCCAAGGGCAACAAACAATTTTAAATAAAGCCTTATTTACTATTAATTTTTTGAATGTATCTGCACAGGCTACAGATACAGCAGCTGAGAGGCATTTTCAAGCCTCGTCTAAGAATGTGACTCATTTTAATGATGCACAGCCGCTGATATGGTGGCAGGACCCATTGACTAATATCTGGTCATCAGGAAGGTTAATCACATGGGGAAGAGGGTTTGCTTGTGTGTCACCAGGACAAGGCCTGGAACCTGTGTGGATTCCATCTCGGAGAATTAAGCCATATCATGAGCTTTCCAAAGAAACGCCATCTTGAATGGGATGTAGAATCTCCGGAGATGAACTTTGTACATTTGTTTTCAGGTTTGAGCTTTGGAGACTAAGTTTACTAATTATGCCATCCCTGATAGACCTTTGTGTGAAATAAAATGGATATGGGCTGACAGACACGATCAGATTCTTTGGGATTTTTGCCGTGGGACAGAGGGTGTGATACTACTTAATGGTTCCTATGGAACAGTATGAAACTGGTCCCCTAAGGGGTATGCAGTCTCTAATGGTTTACACCAAAACAACTCCTCCTGCAATCCCTGTAAAAGGTTGTGATGGCATATACCAATATTGCCATGCACTCGCCCTATCCCATCTTATGGCTTAGGATTGGATTAATACTTCCTTGGCCTCAATTAGAGAATGGCAGAGCTCAAACAAAAATATGGAAACTTCCCTTAAGTTTAAGAACATTACAAATCTGGAATGGCCATGATGCCAGTGACACATCTGCTGGGATATGGAGCGGATGGTTTCACACTGGACATACAACAATTACAAACTAAAATAACTGGCATGCAATATGATTTTTGCAGTCTCTACACCAAATTTGCTACTTTACAAAGTATAGCTGATGGATTAAAAGCATTGCATCCATTGGATTGGATAAAAGGCATGAATAGCAGTCTCCTAAGCATTGATACTTTTTGTTGTCTTTTAATTATCCTATGTTTAGTTCTCAGGTGCACAGGAGGAACGCTCCAAGGATTGACGGAAAAAGAAATAACTCGAATAGGCTTATCTTCTCCTACAGGCTTATCTTCTCCTACGAAAACAAAAAGGGGGAGATGTGGGAAGACATTCGGGAACCTTTTTGATGTGGGCCGAGCGATGGGATTCTTGAGCAGTGGAGGAGCTGAGGGTGCGGGGCGTGGAGACTAATATCACCCTGTTTGGTCCTGAAGGATGGCTGGTTAGTCAAAGACGGGTAAGAGTCCTCAGAGGAGGAACAACCTAAGACAGGCACAGCCGCAGAGGGGCCAACAGGGGTGGTGCATAGAACCTTCCTTATATCACCGTGTTTGGCCCTGGAGGATGACTGGTTAGCCAGAGACGGGTAAGATTCCTCAAGGGAGAAACAACCTAAGACAGGCACAGTTGCAGAGGGGCCAACACGGGTGGGGCACAGACCCTTAATCCTTTAGAGAGAGGTCTCCTGCCCCCAGGGCTGTTTTGCTCTCCACCCCCAGCTCAAATCCACACCTGCTCAACTCAGACCCAGGAAGTAAACAAAGATAATTGCCTCAGTCATGTGAGGCCTTTGATTGTTTGAGTGTAACCTGAGAATGTTAGCCCACGAACTCAATAAAAGCAGCCTGGGATGAGTCGGCGGGGCTCTTGATCCGAGAGGTCTTGAGCCCCCCGGTCCCATCTTTCTCTTCAGTCTGTGTCTGTGTCTTCTTCAAGCTTGCGGCACCCGTCACTCGCCTCGAGTCGCCGAGCTGGTCTCGGCACTCGAATCTTATTTTCATTAATGGGCTGATGAAATGTGATGTCCCCTGTTAACCTCCTCTTTCTTCTTGGGGGAAAAGCGCTCAGCCTGGCATGCAGGTGTCTTTGCTATTTATCTTGACTTGTAAGTGGTTCCTGGTTCCATTTTCCCTCTTTTATTACCTTAGAACAAGTTTGCCGATAGCCTTGAATGCAATATTTGTTTATTCCAAAAGAATGTATTTATAATAAAATCATTGTAGAAGGAAAAAAAAAAAAAAAGTCAGCCATGCTTTGAACCCTGAGCAATCAAAGAGCAACTTTTATCCAGGTCTTAACACATAGTACTTGAAGCAACTGCTCAGGATGAGAACAGGTTCATACAATCCAGGGGCAGAGTCTGCCTGGGTAGGTGAGGGAGCTATGCAAGCATGAGGTACCAAGTTGGGTTGAGAGAGCCTGCCAGGATATAGGGATGTTATAAGACAATTATAACAGGTTAACGTGATTTTCATGCTGCAGGAATGAAGGTGCCAAGTAAGACGCCTGTGACACAGAACCCCAGGAGCTCTGCACTGGGTGGGGCACTCCACCAGGCTGCAGCCAACGTGTCCTGAGCATGTACCACTATGGGCACACGGGTCTGCAGCCCCATCTCACAGGATCAGTTTAAAGCCAGTTTCCCATAGATCCGTAACTTGTCCACGTCCTCAGAGCTAGTAAGTGACAGAGCTAGGGATAGAACCCACGTGAGCTACAGCCCGCATCCTGTCCCACCACGCGGCCATGGCCACGAGATTGAGGCTCTGGTCGACAGTGGTTCCACTGCAAGTCCTGAAAGCAGATTCCAGACCCTAGCATTCCCACCCCCAATTTCAACAAAAGTGACGGCTCCTGAAACTCTAGGTCGTTTTCAGAGGACCTGCCTTAGAAACGAAGTCCTCTTTAAGTCTGGCCCTGAACTGGTTCAGCTGGGCAAACTCCACACCAACTGGCCTTGCCCAGTTTTCAGGTGAGGTCGGCACTGCCAACTCAGTTCCCCAATTCAGCAGATTGGGCAGCATCCAGGCCCCGGGTTCTCCCACCTCTCAGGCCAGCACATGTGGTCAGTTGCCTACTGACTTCCTACAGTTCCTATTCTGAGAACTTAAGACTTTATTTGCTTCTCTAAAACCTTCTTCAGCCTGTTGGAGTTTGTTTTAATACTGGGCCCTTCCAGACAGGCCAGACTCATCACCCTGATCGTGTAGGCAGTGCAGTCATCACAGCTGTGCTACAGGCTCTACAAGCCACTCTTCCAGGTGAGGGAGGACCTCAATCTAGACCTATGCTGTTTAGCTACGATTCTATTCGAGAAACTTCAGTCAGTCCAGTTCCTGCTTGGGCGCTCCCCTGGAATGGGAGGATTTGAACAGCACAAGCCATAGGAGGAAACCTTCATCTTCAAGGGTTGATACCGTAACTACAGTCTGCTGCCCCAGTGCAACTGACGTTGATATTCTTTTCAGCTGGAGAAAAAAACATGTGGGTCTCCAAACTCATGTTAGGTTTTGCCAGACTTGAGTTCACTTCTATCCTAGCTTTGCCAATAGCAAACCTACTCTGTAGTAGCTTGTTCCCGGAAGAGAACTTTAGAATGCTTGAAAGGAGCAGAAGGAAAGCAAGCTAGTGGCACTGCCATCTCTGAGACCTGACTGCAAAGCCAGGCCACAGTTTAGGAACAGATTTAAACAAGAGCAGGAAAGTTGAGTTTGTCACCCTATCAGAGGAAGGGTTAAAGATACGTCACTGCCTGCCAGGTAGCTTGAGTTTTTGGCTTTTGGGAGTGAGAGAGGCAAAGTCATCCCCTTTGGTGCACGTGCTCCAACTCAGGGACCCATGCTCTTCATGGCAGCTCAGAGTTTACAGCTGTGCAGCTTATCAGGGCTAGCCTTCCTCCACCCCCATGCCCACCAATAGGGCATTAGTCCCTGAAACAACCCACTCCCAGAAAGAGGCCTCCGGAGAGAAAAAGAGAGCTTTCCCAAACAAGGAAGAAACTGTCGCTTTGTTTTAGCTACCGAGAGAGGTTTCTAAAGCTTCTTCTACCAGTTGAGAAATGATTTGTAAAGAAAGTCTTTTCAGACACAAGAAAGCAGGCAGAAAAAGTCCCCTGGAGAAAGAGAGGCAGGAGGCTGTATTCTTACGATCCCAGGACTAACCTGAAGAAAACAGAAATAAAACAAAAAACTAAGCACAGGAAAGCACCAAGAGAGACTGGCTTTTGGAGACAGCCCCACACCCCTTTCCCAGGGTTTATCTCTTTTGAAAGAAAAAGAAGCCTTATGCCCTACCCTCCAGGCCTTTTCTGCTTCCCCCACTCCAACTCTGAGGAGCCTTCAAACGCGCCACCACCACCACCACCCCAACCCGGTTGCACTGCGGCGCTGCACTCGGTTTTATAGACCACAGACACTAGTCCCACCCCTGCCCCGAAGCGTTCTGGGTCGGCAGCAGCTCCTGTTTCTCATTGGTTCCCTCCCTCTCAATCAGCAGCTAGCTCCCACCCCCTCCACTCATTTCCTGCCTGTAAGTCACCAACTGCAGTGAAAGCAAGGGGAGGTTTTAATTGCAGTCGGCACCCAGCCCTTGCTTTAAAACGATGCCAGCAGCGATCTTGATTGGAAAACAAGAGACAGTCTCTTCACAGGCATAATACATAATTCTTTTCTATGTTCACCCAACTTCCCTGTTGTTAAGAATCACCTGAAGCCTTTATAAATCAGGGCTCTTCCCTGGAAATTATGATTCAGAAGGTCTTGGATGAGGCCTTGGAAGTCCGTGGTTTTCCAGAAACATCCCCAGGATCTGTCTCTAAGCAAGTTGGCAAACTACTAAAAGGTGGTATTCAAAAATTCCCTTCTAAGAAATGCCTTCTGTTTACCTGTGATGGTTATCCCAGGATTCCCTAGGCCTCCTTTGGATTTGAATTTCTCCAGCAGCTGCCCCAACGAAGTATTATTTCTGGAAAAGAAAGAAAAATACAGAATTTAGGAGGGGCTGCCGAGTCTCGATTTTCACAACCTCTCTGCACTTTAAGGGATGAGCCACGGGTGGGAAGCATCGTATATAAGTCAGTTCACCAAAATCAGTTTATGAGCTTAGCTGCCATTCCCCTCTGGATCTGAGTGAGGTGATAGGGTAGGGCAGGAGCCTTTGGATGAGAGGAACTCAGGTGGAGAATGAGAAAGTTTGAGGGCAGCCAGAAGATGGTGGGAACACACAAGGCTTTTGGCAAGAAGGAGGCTTTCTGTGCACCACGCCTGTGGCAAGTGAACTTAAGGTACCCACCCTGGGATCAGAAAAACTTCAAGAGAGGGAAACACATTAAACTCAGGGGTTAATTCTCTTTCTTGTTGCATATTTGAAAGCTGATTCTGTAAACATTAACTTGTTTCCTAATCAAAATTACCGTCAATTCCCTCCTTTCAACAAGGGCTTCATTTTTATGACTTTCTGTTTTTACTGCTGCTGTTCCGCAGTCTGTCCTTTTCCTCATTGTCTGCCACACATCAAAATTCTATCCAGTATTTGAGATCTGGCTGAGATGCTAAATCCTTGTGGCATCTTCTCTGATCTCCCAGTTTGATTCCACCTGCTCACCAAGTGTTTGTCAAGCACTTTCTGAGGTGGTTGGGGAATTGAGATGGCCAGCACCTGGTCTTCTCCTTAGAGGACGTCACAACCTGATTAATCACTTGCTCTTGCCTTGCTCTGTCACAGCATCACTTGTACCTCCATATAACATACACTCGATTTGCTTTGTGTTCGGTTGCTGTCACACTTGTCTACATCGCTGCATTGTGAGCACCTGGAAGGAGGGTAGAGTGACTTCTTCAACTCTTTTGCCAAGAACGTGGTACAAATGGAATGTGTTTCTTGAGTGAATGAGTAAAAGGAAAAGGAAGAGGAGATGGCTGCAAAGAAATCGTAAATTCTGCCTCCTTCAGTGTTTTCTCTATAGCCTCAGAGTTGGGTCTAGGGGGACATGAGAGAAAGTTTCAGACTTCCTTGGGCTCTAGAAACAGTTCCAACTCCATAAAGCTGGCCTGTAAGGTCAGGAAGAGCAAATATTACTAGAGTGAGAGAGGGAAGAGACTTCAGGGCAAGAACTAGGTTTCCTCTGCCTTATCCATAGCCTATGAGTTCAAGTTTTACCTGACACAACTATGAATAAACTTTGAGAACTTGGGAAGTCGTAGAGTGTGGTTGTTAAACATTCAGATTTGGGTTCACATCCTGGCTTTGTGGCTTACTAGCCTGTGACCTTATGTGACCTTGTACAAGTTAACGTACTCTTTAGGCTTCAGTTTCTTTCTAGGTGAAACGGGGATGTTTATGATGATAACAGTACCCATCTCCCAGGATTATCGTGAAGTTTAAATCAGCTAATACATGGAAAACAGAATAGTGACTGGCACAAAGTACCAAATTATTATCATCACTTGCATTGCAATATTCTTGGCTAAATCATAACAGCTAAACCTTATTGGGCTAGATATCATTCACTTGTTCTAACGGAAAAAAAAAACATAAATGCAACACAGACGTAGACCAAAGTCTAGGCAACAGAGGTACATTGAGAATTGCTGGGAGGTTAAGGGAGTGTTGGTGGAGGCTCCTAATCCATTGTGGGGACACCCATGCCTTACCCCACCTAATGCACATGCTCCTGTGGGAGTCAGAGCTCTGAGCACAAGAGGGCCTGTGTGGCTCAGGACGCAGAGGATGACTGATGTGTTCGTACACGTGTTATTGGAGAAGATGACTTCTCATCCATTTGCAGGGAAATAAGTATAAATGATTAATTTTGTCTGTGATGTATAATGACTTTGCATCATGAGGGCTGTCATTGTATAATGACAATAACACAAAACAACCTTATGGGTTTCTAATTACTTTCTGGAAGAAGATTCTGGAAGCAAAAAGGGCACAATGGCTGTCTGTTTCCCTCCCCAAGGAGGAACTGACAAGCAGCTACGGACCGGGGCAGCCATGGCAGGTAAGTATCTGAGAAGGAGCGGAAGTGTGAAGAGCAAGCCTACAACCTGTGGGTGTAGAGTCTCCTTCTCTAGTGAATATTCCCTGGGAAAATACTCATCCTTGAGCTGGGGCTTTGGCAGAGATGGGCAATGAGGTCATTATCATTGCTGGTGGCTGAAGGGGGTGTGAGTGTGTATGAGAAGGAGGGGCGGAGGCTTTTCTGAAGACAGTAGTTTCTTCTCATGTCCCTGGCAGAATGGGGACAGTCATCCCTGTCCACCTGCTCCCAACTCCATGCTTACCTGGAGCCCTGAGAGCATTCCTCTAAACGCGTGCTTCTCACGTGTTGCTGTGCACACAAATCCCCTGGGACCTTGTTAAAGCGTTAAAGACTCTGATTCAGTAAGTCTGGGTTGGGGTCCAAGATTCTGCATTTTCAAATGTTTCCAGGTGATGCTCATGCTGCTGGTACTAGGAACAGACTTTGACAAGGTCAAAGACCTTGCATCAGAATCATCACCATCAGGGAGCTCTTTAGAAATGCAAATTCTTGGGCCCAGCCTCAGAACCAGAAACTTGTTTTAACAAGCTGTCCAGGAGATCCTGGTTCCTGCTCAAATTCTAGAACCACTGTTACAGATGATACATGAACTAGTCTCATTGGAAGGACAGATGAGGTTAGAAAAGTGATGTTCAACTAGCATAGAACCCCAGGGTGGGGAGACTTGCCCAAGAGGGTACCCAGTCAAGCCCTCTTCGAGATGGGCCCTGGAACAAGTCCTTTGCCTGGGGGTGGACCACACCCTTCACGGAACCTTCCATAGGAACTCGTTCTGATGAGGGGCCTTTCCTGCAGTGCTAGCTCCCAGCATCCTTAAAGGGAAGCCTTGTGGTGGGCATTTCACGGAAGGGGGAGGGGAGAGAAGGATTCGAGGTTGGTAGAGAGAAAGTGGATGCAGAGAAAGGGGGGACTCTGGCCTTGCTGCTAACTCAGTACAACATTCACAAACACACACTGCCCTGGGCTGACGGACAGAACTCTACATTGGAGTGGATACAAACCGAGTTTTCAGGGCCCGAGTGGGGTCCTTGAGCTCAGAGGAGAGAGGGAAAGGACAGGGGAACACTTTTCACAGAATTCCCCGGCTAGCTTCTCGTCCAGTTAATTAACGAAATTAAACCCTACAGCCTTACTCGTTTTGGAGGGGACCTTTGATGTCTCTGAGCGCCAAGCCCAGGGAGGTGGGCAGTGCTGGGCCGGGAACATCTGCCATGGATGGCCAAGCAGCATTCTGTTAATCGTGGCTATTAAACTGCTTTCCTGGGAGTTGTTTTTGAATCCTGTGAAATAGATTAAGAGTCTGTTTTGAATCCCTCAGGGTTTCCTGTGGCGCATAATTATAGATGCACTGGAATAAGAATTCAGGTCAACAATTTAATGAGATGTCTGAAGAGCGTGGCCCAGCAAGGTGGAAGGCAGAGGAGGAGCTGGGAGAGGGTGGGGGCGGGAGAGACAAGGGAAACTGGAGGAGGTGAGGGAGGTAGGGAAGCTGGCAGGATGAGGGGGCAATGCATGAAGATTTCTGCAAAGAGGTGAGTGGAAGAGGGAGAGAATGGGTACAGAGCAAGGGAGCCTGAGAAGCAAACAAAGGACAGGGGAGAAACATTCACTGTGTCCCCATCATGTACCTGGAACATTTTTAAAGATGAAGAGGGAAAACCTTCAGCAGACAAGAGAATGATATTGGGTATCCATGGAGAGGTTCACAGTCTTACATGCTGATGTTCCTCTATTGCATTTATCTAGAGACAGCAGGCTGTCTAACAATGGGCTTTGTCCTCAAATACACTTGGGTCTAATTCCTGATCCTTTGCTTTTTGACCTGTGTGACTTTTTGCAAGTCACTAAACCTCTCTGAGCCTGTTTCCTCCGCTGTAGAATGAGGGTTAACTATATAAGGTACATGTCTTGGTCTGTTCAGGCCACTATAACAAATTACCATAGACTAAGTAGCTTATAAACAACAGAAATTTATGTCTCACAGTTCTGGAAGCTGGAAAATCCAAGATCGAGGCAGATTTGATGTCTGGTGAAAGCCTGCTTTTTGGTCCCTGGGCAGCTGTCTTTTCACTTTCCACTAAAAACTATGTCCTCACACGGTGGAAGGAGTGAAGGATCCATTTGGGGCCTTTTTGAAAAGGGCACTGACCCCATTCATGAGGGCTCCACTCTCACGACCTAATCATCTCCCAAAGGGCCCACCTCCAAACACCATCACACTGGAGATTAGACTTCAACTGATGAATTTTGGTGGGACACAAATATCAGTCCATATAATATTCCTAGAGTGAATGTCTGACATACAGTAGGTGCCCAATAAATTATGGTTAGAATGAGGAATCCGAGAGGTTAGTTTTGTCTAAGGGCTCGTAGCTAGTCAGTAGCAGAATTGAAATTTAAGTCCAGGTTTGTCTGATTGCCACTGCCATCAAGGAAAATGTACATGACTGTCCTTTTTTTGGAAAGACAAGGTCTGTTCTCCAGAGGGTCAGCCTCATCCCGTGAAGACAGTCATTATAAGCCAGTGCTGGGGGCTCAAGGGAGAACCAAACCAGCTCCAACCAGCTCCAGTCCAGTCATGCCATGACTTTAAAATTAAACACAGGTCTGAAGGTCCCACTGCCACAAGCTGGTTTTTACAGGACATGCCCCTGTTTACACACACCTCCCCATAGGTATGTAGGGGACCCTCATTCCTCAGTTCATTCCAGGGCTTACTGAATTCTCATGATATGCCTGGTACCATTTCAGGCCCCCAAGGAGCACAGACTTAGTTAGATAACTGTGGCAGACTAGGTGGTGTGCTGCCCAAATGTCTCTTTAAGTTCTAGAATGTGCTGCAGGAATCTGCCTTTGGAATCTATGAGAAGGTTCACGCTGAGGCCACAGTCTTCCCCAGGCTGCTTTCAGCAAAGACAGACAATGGGCCGGGGGGTACTAGAGCTGGGCCATCCCTGCCCAGCATGGAACTTTTTTCATAGGGGAGCTCTAGGGCTCCCCAAAGCCTGGCCAAGACTTTCTCAGAGCTGCACTCGAGTCTGAGGCTTTTCCTGCCCCATCCGCCTTGTTTCCCTCTCTCCTTTCTCAATGGTCAGACCTGCAGCACAGCCTGAAGGCTCTTCCTGCCTCCTCTTGCTCCCTCTCCCCTCACACCCTTATCTCTCACCAGAGTTTTTCCCAAGAAATCTCTTGCACTTCTGTCTTGGCATCTGTTTCCCAGAGATACCAAATGACTAAAAAACCAAGATCTATTGTCTATAAAAAGATTCAATGACAGAATAAGCCAATTGAAAAACAGAAGTCACAAGTCCCTCCTAGATATCTCAGGAATCCATCCACTTCACTCCAAGTCCACAGTGGGCACCTTTCTTCAAGCCGCCATCACTGTCAGTCAGATCCTGGTAGGACACAGATGCCACACTCAAACTGGGCAATTTGTTGAGAGGTTAACAAAGGGACTATTTACAAAATTGTGGTCCTGAGATCTGGCTTTAGGTTAAAGGAACGAGGGACACATCTGCCTGCGCCAACAGGCGTGAGGGGATGAGTACCCCCACCTCACTCTCCTTCCTCCCTCCTGTCTCCTGCCACTGCTCCTTTCTGGCCAAGCCCAAATGGAAGCCAGAGGAGACAGAAGCCCATTGATGGAAGCCCAGGTCTGCTCCCAGGGGCACAGAGCAGGGCCAAGAGTGAATCAGGAGAGGCAAAAGAAGCTGTCTGGCACAACTCTGTCTTGCCCAAAGCTTTGCAAAACCTGGCTGTACCCCACTGCCCCCTTTTAATCTTTTTCCTCATTCAAACCAGAGTGACATGTTAAAGAGTGCTGACCCTCCCAACTACTTAACCCCATCCAACGGCGCCCCACAAGGACTACCTTGTGCAAGGTCAAGTAATGTTTGCCTGACTCAAGGTTGCATTCCCTGAGCCTAGAGCAGGGTGGGCCCCCGCAGTACTTGTTTGATGAGTAAATAAAACACTATGGGTAAACCACATATTTTGGAGTCTGGGATGGTGCTGATTTCAGACATTTCTTCCTCTTTTTCCCAGTCAAACATTGAAAAGTCCTGGAGTTTCAATGTTTATGTATCCAAAGTCTGTCTCTCAGGTACCACTAACAGCGTCTCCTATGGGTGAGGTGCTGGAAAATGTCTTTCTGAATAGCATGGCTAATCTGCACAACTAGTGCCCCCATCTGGGTTTTGCACATTAGGCGATGGACCCGGAAATCAGAAATGAGTTGCCCATCGACCATCTGGGGTCCCAATCAAGAACAAGATTCACTTCTTTCACATTTCCATGCTGTCCTCCCCCCAGGCACACTTTCCCCCAGAGGCATCTTCTTCGTGGGATTATTGCAAGGATTGAGTAAATTCACTCATGTGAAGGGTTTAGAACAGTGCCTGGACCATGGTCAATGTGCAGTCACTGTTAGCTCTTATTAACATATCATCCTCTTCTTCTGTCACCTTCCAAGCTTCTGTATGGAATATCATTCCTGCCAAGCGGACCCTCCCCCACCACCTTGCACATCATATTGATGCAATTTCATATAACGATCTATTCAAGGCTTATGGCATCCTGGATGTTGTCCAAGGCTTGTACCTCCTGACTGTATTGGCTCCAGGAACTATGAAGAATCTGTCAATAGTTCTGAAATAAGAATGAGAGCAGGGGTCCAACCCCTTTAGATGAGGAAGCTGAGCCCCAGAAAGGGATCTGACCTGTCCTCACATCAGGAAGCCCTACATGTTCACTCACTTCCCAGTACTCATGCTGGCTATTAACTCCAGCCCTGTCTCCTCTGCACCCTGGCCGGGGCGGGGGGGGGGTCCCCTGCTTTCTGGGCACATGCTCAGAAAGGTCACCCCTCCCAACATTTCTCCCTTCCCATCCCTGCAGTCACACACTGCAGCCTCCTCATAGGAGGTATTTTATTGTAAATCATGGAGGGGAGACAGCACATCACAAGTACATCCCTCCTCTCCGCCACCCCTCCTTTCAATTCTCTCCCCATCTCCCTCTCCTTTCTCTTCACCCCCTCCCCTCTTTTCATGCTTCCACTATCTGTACAAGCTGAGTTACCCTCCCAGGTCTATGGAGACCTGAGATGCCCTTATTTCAGCAGAATCCCTCGAACTCCTTGAATCAGTCATCTCTTGGGTACCACTTCCCATCCTGTCGGCCTCCCCCTCCTCCAGCCCCATTTGTGGTACCTTGTTCCACACAGACTGAGAACAGCTTCCTGGAGATGTTCTCTGACACCTCGCACCCCATCTTAGTCTGCATTGCAGCACATCCTTAGCTGGTTCTCGCTCCTTCCCCGATTCACTCCCCTGGTCCTTTGTTCTCGCTCTCTAAGATCACTTTCCACGTAAACTACATGTACACAATCCTTTCTCAGTCTGTTTTTGGGGAACCCAAACTAACGCACCATTGTCTCCTGGAAACAATAACATCCCTTCCTGCCTACCAGTCTTTCCCATGGAATTCCTCATGAGCTCCTTTCCACCTTTCAAAGCCCCACCCATACTTCAAGGATCATCTGAAATTCCAGTCCCCAGATCGCATCAACCCACAAGGATCTCTTCTCTTCTGGGGTAGTTGTAGCTCTTTCTAGGCACTTAGAACAGTTCTCTATTCTTATTTTTGTTTCAACATTAATAATGTAATATTAAAAATGAATAATAATAGCTAACAATTATGGATGCATAAAATTGCTGGCTGCCTTTCTAAGCCCTAAAGAGATTATAAACACCTTGAGGCCAGACCTGTGTCTAAGGCCCCACAGAGCCTGGCATAGGGTGTAGCCTGAATTCTGGGATTCTCCCAAGCTCCTTCAGGAGGGAACAGCTGTCTCCTGGGCACCAGAACCAGGTGGGGAGCCCCTTTCTTCCCTCTGCTGTGCCTGGTTTCTCAACTACAGGAAGACATGAGCTCCCTGTAGCCTTCCTAAAAGTTCTGTGAAGAAAAGCAAACGGTCACCCAAACCAGCATATGAGTCTGCAAATCCTACCTGACTTTCAAAGCCCAGCTCAAATGCAACGTCCTCCATGTAGTCTCTCTCATCCTTCCAGAAAGAACTTTCTACATTCTAAACTTCTGTAGTTCTTTATCTTCACCCTTTTAATGAAGCTTCTCATTTTCAAACATGTATTGCAATTAGTTATCCATAATTTGTCTCTCATTTAACAATGAGTAAGTTAATCATTTACCAAGCCTGAGGGCCCACCCTTTAGTAACTGCTCAATACATTTTGAATGAATGAACAACCGGTGGGGGAAGAGAGGCTGAGAGGATGCAGGAAGAAGATTATCAGGCCTCCTGGCATTCTGTTAAGTCCAGGGAGGCCCACGGTTGCAAATTTATAATGATTATAAATAAAGTCTGCTACTTGTCTCCCCAAACCCATTCTTCTCTCGTTATATAAAACGTATAGTTGGGCACACATGGCCACCAGAATACATTTCCCAGTCTCCTGTGCATCTTATGACTAAATGCTGATGACTGTGGGCAGAAGTGATGTGAAAATGATTTACAAATTATGTTCTTAAAAGGAGCGGCCCTGAGTTCTCTGGGAGGGCAGGAGCTGGGGCAGCTATCTTGGGGCGTGAGGTGGGAGCTGCATGTTGAGGCTGCCAGAGCAAGAAGGTAAAAGGAGTCTGGGCTCCTGATGATGACAGAGCCACCTTGTCAGCCCTAGACCACTCACTGGGACGTCTACGTGAGAGAAGGATAAACTTTGTTGTTTGAGCCAGTCTTATTTGGTCTCTCAGTTAAAGCAGCTGAACTTGTATTTTAACTAAAACCAGACCCACTCTGTAAGTCTTATCGGTTCTGAAGGTGTGAAAGGAAAGTATACACCAGAGATACGCTGGGCCAAAGCTCCGTGGTAGGTGTAGGGTGAGGTTGAGGGCAGCTGTGTGGCTGGATAGGCTCAGGGCACAATGTATGTGTGTTTTTAGACATGCTCTGGTGTCGTCCTGTTGTCTCTTCAGATTGGACAGAACTGACTGTGCTACGTGGACTCAAGCTAGCACTGGAGCTCAGGTGGAGAAGGGCTGGGGAACGTGTGCCCCACAAGGAAGCTGGGGGCAGGATGCTCATGTAGGGAATCCTGGTGGGAAACATGGAAAGTAACCATGAGTTCCTGACCAGAGAGCCTGATACAGTCACTAAGTCTGCAGGGGCCAGGGCAAGGTGCTAAATCAAAGCCAGACCCAACAGTCAGGGACTGGGATGGGGGGCCAAGAAAGCAGAGTCTGGGATAATTTCCAGGAATACAGGTGAGCTATGTGGTGTATGGTAGTACATGGCGTATTCTATTGAATTAAACATACAGAAGGCAATTTTTCACCCTGTGCCCTCACTCCCGATCCTGCCCTGGCCCATTTCTTCATTTGCTGGCTTCACTTATCCTAAAAGACTCGGCTTGGGTGTCACCTTCTCCAGGAAGCCCTCCATGATACCATAGCTGAGTCAGCTGCCCCTCCTCTGGGCTTCCCCTAGACCATGCTCTTCTCTCTATTGTAGTTATTATCAATCCTTCAATTGCTGTAGGAGTGCAATGATTGCAACATAGTTTATGACCAGGTTTGACAGGGATCCCCAAGAGCAGTGATGTTTGCTTTCATTCCCTCAGTGTTTCCCATGATTCCTGATACATGGTGTGAGCCAGTTAACCTGAATGGGACCCCAGGGGCAAGTGGATGGATGATTGGATGGTGTGGAAGCACAGTGTGGGGGCCTCAAACATCCCAGATGGGTGGTGAATGGATTCTCTTAAAGCCCAGTGAGATTCCGTGGGTCCGGAGCGGGGAGGACTGGGAGGTGGGAGCAGGCAATCAGTAGAAGGAAATGGTCAGGGCTGAGCTGATCTCAGCAAGGCCCTAGTACTGCCCAGAACTGCATAACTCATGTCACCCCCACATTCCCAAATCTGGTGCCCGGAAGGGACAATTATCAATAAGCCAAGGAGCAAGTAAACATCCCAAGACTGAACACCGCACATCCCTGATTATGCAATGCTCGTCCTATCCATTTTTCTACCCTGTGCCTCTGGGAGAGCAGAGGCTGCAGAAAATTCAACATCTCCCCCTAAGACACACACCCGCATCCTGAGATGTGTTTCTTTGGGGAGGAAGGTCAAAAGGCTACCTTTAAATCCAGGGAGAGGGCCCAGTGAAAGGAATCACGATCTGATGGCTCCTATTCCTATTTAATCATTTCATTACTAATTGATAGGGTCATTACTGCATTTCGAAGGGAAGGAACTGTGATTAAAGGTTAATGCCATTGCCGCACGCATCACACCTCAAATTATGTTATAAAAATGTCCAGAGTATTTAATTGAACCTATAAGTAACAGTGTAATTACACTTAATAATGTACGTGCCTCGTATTTATTTGTTCCTCTCTGAGGTGCGGGGAGAGCCCCACGTGGGTGGGTTAAGGAAGATCACAGTGACTCACTGTCACAGTGTGTCCTCCATCTCCTGGTCCTATCAGCTCTCTCCCGGCCCCGGCAAGGCAGGAATAATAGGTGACTGGTCACAAGAAATCCACCCCTCCCCCTCCCACACTTCTCAATGGGACAGGGTCTAATGTCAATGTTTCCCATGAGAGTGGTAAGGTGAGGAGAGGGGCAGAGAAAGCGGCCATTGCCTGAGCCCTTGGCACTGTACAGTCTTGCCAAGGGGCCGTGATGCTTCAAACTTGTGTTTTAGACTGGGTAGCAAATGATACAAACATTTATTTCTCACAGTTCTGGAGGCTGGGAAGTCCAAGATCAAGACGCCAGCAGCTTCAGTGTCTTCCTGGTTCACAGATAGCCACCTTCTGGCTATGTCCTCCCATGGTGGAAGGCGTGAGAGAGCTCTCTAGAGTCTCTCTCTCTTTTTTTTTTGGAGTCTCTTTTTCATAAGAGCACCAATGCCATTCACAAGGCCTCCACCCTCACGACCTAATCACCCCCAAAGGCCCCACCTACTAATAACATCATTTAGGGGGTTGGGTTTTAACCTATGAATTCTGGGGAGACACAAACATTCAGCCTACAGCACTATGATCCCCTTTTGTAATCCCCTCCTGCCGAGACCAGCTCGGAGACTCGAGGTGAGTGACAGGTGCCGCAAGCTTGAAGAAAACACAGACAGACTGAAGAGAAAGATGGGACTGGGGGACTCAAGACCTCTAGGATCAAGAGCCTTGCTGATTGAGCCCACGTTGCTTTTATTGAGTTCTTGGCATAGCCTAAGGGTCTAACACTCCCAGGTTAATCCCATCATAGCCTATGGGTCTAACACCCCCAGGTTATTCCCATAAACAATCAAAGGCCTCACATGACTGGGGCAATGATCTTTGTTTGCCTCCTGGGTCCGATTTGAGCAGGTGTGGATCTGAGCAGGGTGCGGATTTGAGCTGGGCATGGAGAGCAAAGCAGCCCTGGGGGCAGGAGACCTCTCTCAGAAGGATTAAGGGTCTGTGCCCCACCCCTGTTGGCCCCTCTGCAGCTGTGCCTGTCTTAGGTTGTTCCTCCCCTGAGGAATCTTACCCGTCTCTGGCTAACCAGCCATCCTCCAGGGCCAAACAGGGTGATATGAGGAATGCAGTGAGAAAGGGGCTGTGCCCCCAGAGAGGGTCAATTTTCTGCCTATGCCCCCATAGTCTCCATGCCCCGCACCCTTAGCTCCTCCACTGCTCAAGCAGAACATTCTGCATCCAGTTGCTCGGCCCACATATTTTAACATTTTCAAGCTTTCAGAAAGACTCCTAAATGTCTTCCCACACCCTCCTTTGAAAATACCTTTTTCTTCTCTTGGAATGTCACCTCCTTTTTTACATAGTATAGAGCATACTAGTATTTTTTTCCTTTACTGCAAAAGCTAGAAAGCTTAAAACTGCTTTTCCCAGACTCCCTTGCAGCTAGGGTTCTGGATGCAAATTAGGTCCCCCATCCCCACCCCCCGGCCCCGAACCCTAGCTGCCCTCATGGGAGATTTGGAAGGTGGCAATGAGATAGGGGCATTTTCTGCTGCTTTGGCTGTTTCAATGGCAAGCAAGTTCATAGAGACGTGAATATTTCTATATCAGTGGTCCTCACCCTAGGGATGGTGGGGCAGAGAAGTGAAGGAGTAAAGGACTTGGGCAAGTCATTTATTTTCTCTGTGTCACTTCTCAAACGACAACCAACAAAAAATGCTCTACCCTTTTACAAGGTTGTTGTAAATACCAACTTTTTAAGAGTATCTTTGAGAAGTTGAAACAGTCTTTGTGATTTTAAATTATTATTAGTCCCATACAAGTCTCCTATCTTAAATCAGAATTTCTTCAAAGACAGCTGATCTTGGATGATTCAGTTTTTCATTTTCTATAGATTTCAGCGTATAATTCTGAGAGCCTAGATTCATTTCCTCCACTGGCTTTTCTTTGCCACTATCCATATGTGTCTCCACACATAATCCTAGATTTTGCCAGGAACGATTTCCTCTTACAGAACCAAGTAGCCTTCTTCGCTGGCACATAGCTTTTGCTAGTGCTGCTACTCTTTATTCTAAATTTGGATAACTTGCCTGTTTTCACAGCCAGTCTCACTGTTCAAGCTCTCAGGGTCCTTTGTGGAGGCACAGCCACCCTCTCTAGTTCTCTGGCACTACGTCCCTTTGTAATGAGCACTTACATATTTTGGCCAACAATTCCCCAATTTCACCCTTGAGTTCCTTCACTACTCTCGGGTGAGTGCCATCTGGTCCTAGTGATTTATCTATATTTAGTTTGTCAATTATGTGTACAATCACTTGCACATTTATTGCTATTTGAGTTGGTATCTCTGCCCTGTTAGTCCCAAAAGACAGTCTGGAAGAGGGAATTTTATAGAATTACATAGAATGATAGAAGCTCAGAGCCAAGAGGGTCCTTGGAAAGCCTTTAAGAGGAAACATCATTTAGCCATTCATTCAGCTATTCATTTCTCCCAGAAACAATGACCACCTACTATGTGCCAGGCTGTGTGCTGACATAGAGCAGTGGGCAGGACAGACTCTAAAATTGCCCTGGTGCCTTCATCAGCATCACGCTGCAAGTTAGTAGCTAAGCTGGGGCAAGAACCAAAGTCCTCTGTCCCCTGCTACCTGCCTCCCAGAGTCATCCCCATTAATGATAGGGAGAAGGACTCAGGGAGAACAAAATGGAGGTGGCTGAAGGGCACTATGGAGAATAGAGCAAAGGGAACTGGGAGAATGAGAGGTGAGTATAAGGTCAAAATAAAGATCAAAGGGAATAGGCAGGAGGGGCCATACTGAATGTAAGAGAAAGAAGTTAAGAGGAGAGGAGGAACATGATGATTCATGACTGGGGTCAGGACAGAAGGGAAACGCTGAGAAACAGCGAGGGGATCTCTGAACCCTTCATCCTCTCTCTGTTTTCTTCCCTCCCAGCCGCACTCTGGCTGGCAGGAAGGGAGGTGGAAGCGATGCACTCATTGCTGTGGATCGAGCTCATCATGGTGATCATCAAGGCAGCGGCATCTAGCATCCTGACAGATGCTCTCCTCTGACATCTCTTATAGCCCAGAGTCTGCTCCCAAGGGGATGAGAACCACTGCAACCCTTACAAGATAAAGAAAGAACTGAAGGGATTTTCTCAGCCTTAATTATGTAAGGGCCCTGGCGGAATGAAGCCAGGAATTTGGGGGCAGGGAGGAGGCAGAGAAGGAAGAAGTCCAGGAGAGAAGGAGAGTGAGGTATCATGTAGGGAGATGCTAGAAACTGTAAGGAAACACTTCGCTCTGTTTTCTGGACTGCAGGTGTTTGTGCTGAGCCATAAGCTGAGAGCTGGAAGTCCAGAAAACAAGGCAAAACATCTGCTGAAAATTCCCACCCTGAACATGATCATGGAACATGAGTGTGAAATAAACCTCTGTTGTTGTAAAAGCCACTTCGATTCAGGGCTGTTACCGCAGCATCCTCTAGCCCATCCTGACCGACAGAGGGAGGTTATGGGAGCTGCACAACACTAGTGCTGGCAACAAATCAGGAAAGGTCAAAGCCAAGGATTCAGCTATTCAGAGGGCTCTGTGCCAGGGAGGGAGAGATGATAACAATGGGATGGAAGGATCTGGGTGTCCGCAGGACCAGGCAGGTAGATCCTTTGAGCTAGAAAAGAAGCTAGAAACTGTCATGGGAAGTGGTAGACTTACCTGACGACATGATGGGCTCTGACTCCGCATCCCTTCCCACTGCTCCTTGGGCAAGTTCCACTGTGTTTCAGTTTCCTTTTCTATAAAATGAAGATAAGAAAAACAGCACCTAAGTATAGGGTTGTTGTTAGGACTAAACGAGTCACCCACATACAAGTTAATACGTGCCCTATAACGAGTTACCATGTATACTTATGAGTTGAGTATCTGACTCACTGTAGGTGCTCAATACATGTTGCCCATCAGTACTGTTCTTTCCAAGGCTCCCAACTTACAGATAATAAAACCGAGTTCCAGACAGTGTAAAGGACATCCTAGAGATCACATCGCCAACGGACAGCAGAGAAGAGTTCCCTGCAACCAGCCAGGAAATGGGCTGACTCTGCATGTAATGGGTGTGAAAGGCCAATGACAAGCATTTAATTTGCTCTTAAGCCAAAATAGTTGTTAGTAAATTAAACACTGATTGTAAAAGGGCCTCCAATTAAGATTCACTAATTACATCACCAGCTCAATTGTCATGCAATTTATATACAATTACCCAAGAACAAATATTTAATTACTTTCCTCTTAATACATTAAACTACTATTATTCCTCAAGCTGTGGGATAGGAATATAAAAACATTTAATTGACACGGAGACATGAAATCAGAGAATTAATGAGACAACGGCCATATTGTCCTGTCTGTTGGTGTGGCATAGCCCCGAGGTAATGAGAAGGAAGGGGATCTAGAAGAGGGAAACCCCTTGGGTCAGAGTCTTCTGTTCCTGTGATTGTGGAGATGGAAGCGGCTGGGGGATGCTACAGAAACACAAAACATCCCTGAAGGGAGTTGTCCACAATCCTCATGGGCTGAAGCTGTCATTGGTTGAACCTGCATTGCAACTTAACTTCCTCTTCTACTCCATCTTGCTTTCTTCCTTCCCCAAAGATGTCAATCCCGAAGGCACTCCCTAATATACATCCTGAACACTAAATTGCTGCTCCAGAAAATTCCATACGCACTAGGAAGCCATTAGATTTTTCAGAGCAGGTAAGTGGCACCATCTGACTTACACATTAACAGTCTGTGATTAAAGGAAGGCAAGAGGTGAAGCAGAGACATGTTAGGATGCTTCTGTGGGGAGTTAGAGCAGAGCATCTACACCCAGACTGTGGGGGGAAAGTCATAGTTAGGGGCCCTGGAGGAAGAAGACTCTGAGAGTCTGGTGTGAGAGAGAGGGGAAAGGGCTGGGGGTGGGAGCCTGCGATGGGTCCTGTCTGAAGGGAGGAGCCATGTTTCCATGTTCCTCAGGTATCCAGCAAACAGCGCTGCCCCCCTCCCCCCCACCCCACCCCCACCCCACCCCCGCCACCAGAGTTGCCTCTAGGACCACCCTCGTGTATCCTGAGGCCACTGAACCCTGGAGCTCCCAGCATCCATGGGGATGCTTGTGGGGCTGGTTTGCAGAGGGAGCTATACAACTTACATCATATAGAGAGTTATTTCACAGGCTGATGAAATTGCCGTAGTAGATTAATAATCTGCAATATAAAATTTATTACATCCTTAAACCTGTCAGTTCAAGAAAAACTGAGTTTGATTCATAATGTTCTAGAAGCACAGAGAGTGGGCAATAAACTCCAGCCTTGAGGAGAGGGGAGGGTCTGGGATGTAAATCTTTTCTCCAAGTCTTCTGAAACATGGGGTTCTGTTCAATACTGGTTCTGCCGCTTACAAGCTGTGTGAACTTAGTCAAGTTATTTAATCTCTCTGAACTCCTTTCTTCTGCAAAATGGGAATGATCAACACACTAGATAGTCCACTCACTGTGTTATGAGTAACAAATGAGACACTAGCGTGGCCACAGTTGATATGCTGTGAAATGACAGAGAATCGTGGCCTGGGTATTGCGGCTATGCGATTTTCTCCACGATCATTGCACCAGGGAAAGAGGTAGGATTTGAGGTGACTAGATTCATTCTACCAAGAAGACTTTCCAGGCCAGATGTGATGACTCTCACCACTGAGCCCTTGTTACACATTTCTCTAGCAGTGTTTGCCTCAAAGAAAATCTTTCCCTGTGATTTTTTTTTCAGATTGAAAGACAGGGAAGGGACTTTTTAGATGCTGGGTGCCCCTGATATGCCAAGAACTGTGCTGGGTGCTTTAAATATATCACCTCAGACCATGCATGCATATTTCTTTTTCTTTTTCTTATTTTTCTTTAGGCCACACCATGCTCCACGTAGGATCTTAGTTCCCTAATCAGGGGTTGAACCCATGCCTCCTGCATTGGGAGTGCAGAGTCTTAACCACTGGAGCATCAGGGAAGTTCCAGACCATGCATATTTCTGCTAGGAAATTTTGTGAAAGGCTTTGGAATGAGGGAAAAACAACAATAACAACAGAAACTGTTGAGTGTTCTCGAGTGCAACTGGCCAGGTTGTCTGAATCTGTTGGGGCCTGTGCATTTCATTGTCTTTGAGCCATTTATGACTGTGCAAGTTCCAGAAAACTGATAGTAACGAAATGATTCCTGTCCTTTGAAATGCAAATGAAGTGTGTTCAGTGGAGATGCAGCTCCTTATTACCCAATGGTTATTGACCGGTTTTACAGATATTTGTAAATTTATTTCAGTTTTCCCCATTGACTATTACGTGTGTTCTTTGAATTCTCCCCTCAACTGATTGTTCTATCTTACCGGCTCCCTCATTAACTAAAGAGTTAAATTCTTTGACATGTATTCATTTTATGCTCATATGAGTCATGATTTTAACTTAAAAAAAAATCTTTTAATACTGTATATCAGAAAATTGAGAAAAGCCTTGCCCAAGGTCACCAAGGTGGAAATCTCAGAGCTGGGATTTGACCTTGGGTCTGTCTGGTCCTTTCCACTTTTTGGAGTGGCCATGTCCTCCTGATTCATAAACGTGCCTCTTCTCTCCTGCTTTGTGTGAGTCCTGGAGGATTAAAGGGCCTGGGACTCACACTTAGGAGTAATTGCTTTCAGAGGAGATGAAGGAGCAGGGTCAGAACAGCTTCTGGGCACTATGGCTCATGTGATAGACTGGTGGGTGAAGGTTGGACTCAGGTGGCAGCGTCCGATGTACCCTGAAGAAGGGCTTGGGTGTGAGTACAGAAAGGGATGGGGGGTGTGGGGAACTTCCCTGGAGGTCCAGTGATTAAAACTCCACACTTCTAATGCAGGGGGCACGGGTTCGATCCCTGGTTGGGGAACTAAGATCCCAAGTGCTGTGTGGCGCAGCTGAGAAAAAAAAAAAAAAAAGACAGAAAGAAAGGGATGGGGTAGACAGGAGAAGTGTCCCTCCCTCTTTTCTACAAAACATCTCCCACCACTTGCCATCTAGAATTCTCCTTGTAACTATGGTGTGGAGTGAGGTTTAGGAAAGTCCCATCTCCATTCTAGAGGACCTTGGATCTAGCCCCCAGATTTTCCTATGAGATGCTCTGAGTGAAAGAAAAAACGTTGCCTTCTATACCAGTAAACAGAGGATGTTGCAGCCGTCAAGCCATCACATTACAGCTGCCCTGTCAGTGAGCCCTAAGGGGACTAGGATAGAAACAGGATGCCCACACACCTGAAACTAACACAACATTGTACATCGACTATACTCCAATACAAAATAAAAATTTTAAAAAGCAGAAAAATAAATCCGTTAGTATCTGAAAAAAACAAAATGAAAGAAAGAAACTGGATGCCCAGCATCAAGCCGTCAGTCATGGCAGCAACCCCTGATGGTGCACCCTGAGGAGACCTGGGACGAGAAAACACAGGGTGCAGGCCCCAGAGAGCTGCGGTACATGTCAAAGGAATGATGCCAATGAGCCCAGACCCCTGCATCCCATACACAGGAAAGCACTAAGTTCCTTAACTTGAGATACCTGGTTTCCTTCCACAGTAATCTTTTGAAGTTCTGACTACCTGGTGTTTGTTGCAAAAAACTCCTATATATCCTGGCTCCTCACTTACTTCTTCAGGGCAGTCCCTTAGAGCTGTCTGAGGGGCTGTCTCCCCGGCTTGAAGTCCTCAGAATGTCCACTGAATAAAACTTAATTCTCAACTTTTAGGTTGTGCAATTTTTTCAGTCAATATGCAGTCTCATAGAGTCCTTCTCTGGGTCCCACAGCTGCATGCCTGGGTCAGCCCGGATGTTTGGGGGAGCCTCCTGACTTCCGGTTTCTCCAAATTCAGTTTCTCCCTCATTGATCCATTTCACACAAGGTACTACCAGATTAATTCTCCTGAAAGAACACTTTGAAGGTGGCTGGTCCTCCTGGCTGGTGTTCGGGAAGTATTTTAAAGAATGATGAAGGACAGCCTTCTTCCTTCCCTCATCCTTTCCTTTTTTCATCCAAACTAGTACTTGTATTAAATGCTTACCCCCTACTGGCTAACATTATAAAGCATCACCTGGGGGGCTCCTAAGAGTTATAAGAAAGGACCTTTCAGAATCAGATGGAAAGACCTCAATAAATTACCTTCTAATAATATCACAATCCCTACCCATCCCTGATTTATCAGTCCCCAGGCACCTCTCACCTTCTAAGCACCGTATTTGTCTTGTTTATTGCCTGTCTCCTGGATAAGAAAGTAAGCCCCAGGAGGGCAGGGATTTGGTTTTGGTGTCTTGCTTTGTCTGACACTTAAAGAACAGCTCATAAATGTTCGTTGAATGAATAAATAGGTGTGTATCGGGGTCATCACATCAGCCAGTGAAGAACATTTAATCGCTTGCATTTTGCAGATGAGGAAACCAGAGTTCAGGCACTGACTTGCCTAAGGGTGACCCAGCAAGAGAATGACAGAGGCTGCATTCTGATTCAGGACTCCTCAGTCACGGCACCCGTACACACCGGTCCGGCAAGAGATGCGCAATAAAGGCACACAGCAGGTCAGGATGTGAGGGTCACTGAGAGCCACCCTGACCCGGCATGTGAAGGACATGAATGTGGGAGGAGCAGATGGGTGTGGCCTCTGGAGAAGGCTCTAGAGTCCAGAAGGGAGTGGATAGGACAAGACAAGCTTAGAGTCGGAATCAATGAAGCAGCTCAGGGCCCAGGAGGCCAGACAAAGAGTATATATAGGGAGAAGGAACAAGATGGGGGATTAGGGATTGGTGCTTCTTTTATTCATTCATTCATTCATTCAATGTGTAATGAATATCTACTATATTCTAGACACAATACCAGGCTCTGGGAATTAAAAAAATGATTAAGACACAACACTCGCTCTCCAGGGTCTTATAGTCTAAAGAGGGAGAAAGACTTATACAAGAAGTTGTGGGAAACATTTGTAAGAGGTCGGTGGGGCACAAAAATAGAAGCATTGAATTCACGGGGAGGGAGGGACAGAGGGCAGGTTGTGGTGCAGAGATGGCATCACTGAAGAGCTTTGCCTTGAGCTGAATTTTGGGTGACTGGTTGGTATTTGCCAGAAGCTGGGGCATGTGGAAGAGGATTCCAGGCAGAGGGAATGCATGAATAGCTGTAGAGGCATGAAATAGGTTGTTGAAGGAGCCGACCATTTATGCGGATGGCTGCCCGGGGCTGGGGAGAACGGACACACAGGGAAGGCAGGAAAGCTGCGGGGCGGTGGGGCGGCGTTGGGTCAGAGTCCCACGTGCTGGGCTAGGGGACACAGACTTTATTCCATCCACCAGCGGTGGGCAAGCTCTGTAACAGATACTGGATGGTAAATATTTGAAGCTTTGAATGCTGCTGTCGTATTACCAAAGCAGCCACAGACCATGGATAAATAAATGGGTGTGGCTGTGTTCTAAGGCGACCTTTCTTTCCCCAAGCAGCCTCCAGGATGAGTTCGCCTTCCCCTGTCATAGACAGAGGGCAGCCATGCACAGTATTTCAGTGGAGGAGAGCATCCAAAGAAGATTTATGAGGCTAGAATGTGCCAGGTAGATTGAAACAGGAGACTCGTGGGGAGCCGAGTGAAACAGCCCAGCTGTGAGTTGATAAGCCTGAGCAGGATGGCAGCAATAGGAGATGAAAAGAGATGTAAAAGCCACTTTGTACAATGAGTGGAGGGACCTAAGAGCTAAACTAATGAAAGAGATGCAAAGGTGGGAAGAGTTAAAAGTGGATCCCAGATCTGAGCATGCGTAGGAGGGAGAAAAGCAGTGGCTTTGTGATTTAATTTTAGGCAATGCTCTGCCACTCTATAACAGAGATGTAGATAAAGATATTCATCAGGAATTGCAAAACAAATCAGAAAAATTGCTTCCACGTGACTGCAAAGGCGGAGATTCTTTTTAGAAGCAAATATTACCTGCAGGTGGAAGGGAAGGGACTGGGGATGGTGGGAAGGGGGAGAGGCTCTAACTTCCAAATAAGCTTTTTGCTAACTTGAAGGGAAATGGATACATCTGGAAAATTCAAAACTCTTTGCATAACTGATGGGAGGCTGTTCAGGCTGTGTTTCACAAACCCCAGGTGTTACATAAGATAATGTTACTAAAATGTTCAGGACTTAGGGAGAGAGATTGTATAAACATGTGGTTTTACTATAGCTCATAAAAGATGACTGTGTGAAAACCTCAGAAAAAATGAGACTCTGTATAGTATAAATGAATGGTTTCCCTTCTTCTTTTATGGCTGTGCCTCGCTCAAGGCTTGAGGATGTGATTAGAAGTGGGTGTCTGGGGGCCAGGCCAAGGCACTAGAATGTAGCAAGTGGCCTCTGTCTGTCTGCTGTGTTCTGCTGACTCTGGCGTGTGGGTAAAATAGAGATGGTGGGGAGGAATGCACGGGCGCGTGCTCACGGGTGCTCCCGGCCAGCCGTGGGAAGTGAAATGAGTGACTGCAGAACAATCAGTCAGGGCACAGGGAGGTGGCTGGTTCAGGTAGCCGAGGCTCTGAGCCAGAATCCAGGGGAGCCTGACCTCAATGCATCTCCTCGGCATTTTCCATTTTCTCAAGTAAAATGAAATGTGAAATGGACTTGTTTTTTTAGCAGCAGCATTTTGTTTTTATTTGCCCCCAAGGGGACAGAACAACAGTGCCTTTGAAGAGCCAGCTGTGTGTGCAGCCCCAGCTCTGCTTTCTCGAGCACAGGCTGTGAGAACTTGTGTGTGTCCAAAATACCAGAAAATCAGACAGAAAGGGAGAGGATGGGAATGACAGGGTGGGGTGGGATGCGGGGGTAAGTGGGTGGTAGGAGAGGGGAGGATTATAATGGGCCACTTGGAAAGTTTTCCTCATCTCAGTGGATGAGTCCTGCCACCACCAGAGGGAAGCATAATATCAGGGAAAGATCCAAGGCCTGGGAAACAGGTCAGGGGTTCAAGGCCTGGGAAACAGGTCAGGGGTTCAAGTCCTGGGTCTGCCACTTGCTAGAGGCCAGGCCTCAAGCTACTTAATCTTTCAGAACCTCCTTTTCTTTTCTGTAAAATGAGCCTGCAAAGATCTCCAGGCTTTTTCAAAACTTTGTAAACCACCAAGCCCAGGGCCTGTCCATTCAGTTCAGACTAGCCTGTGTATGGTCACATGAGATCACTGCCAAGTCTTGCTGCCAGCAGGAACCGGGGAGTTCTGACTTCACGTGTCAAGTTCAACCCTGGCTTTCAATGAGTGGTTCTGAAAGGGCTCAGAGGTATTTGAGGCGTGGTTGCTGAAACCTTCTTTACTGACAGACTCTGTGCTGTGTTTTCGGGGTGCAGACAAAGCAAGTCACTCATACTGCCTACAGGCAGAGAGGTGGCACGTGAGCCCCAGTCACTACAGTTCAAGAGAGACGTGTAGTGCAAGGCAGGTTCCACCAATGGCAGACGGTGGGGCTTTGGAGGTTCTGCGGCTTATTAGCTGTGTGATCGTGAGCAGATCACATCACCTCTTAGAGCTGTGGCCCCTGCATCCGCAGGAGGATGGAAATGGTGTGTGAGGTTCCGGGAAGAATAAAAGAAATAACATACAGAGAAGCAAGGAGCGAAGAGCTGATCTGGGTTTGATGGTTGTGATGAGCAGGTTTGAACCCATAAGTTAATTTTCCTTTCCACTCCTCATTTGGCTACTCCTTCCACTGGAGCCCTCTGATGGGAGAAAAATCTCTCTGAGCTCCAGGAGAGCAGAACTTGTGTTTTATCTCTACGCACCAAGGTCTAGCACAGGGCTTGGCAGGTGGGGCTTGTTCTGCCACGGCCAGCGTGCAGAAAAGAATGTGTTTAATGGATCAGCCAGGGAGAGCTCCCTACATCCCAGTGGACATAGGAAAGCACAAGGAGAAATAAACCTGCCCTAATCTCTTCTGTGTGTCCAGGCCCACTCCCTGCCCCTCTGCACCCAGCTCTGGTCCTGGAGAGGCTGATGTGCAGGGACTACATCAATGGCTGCCTTGCCCTCGGGTTTCTAATTGGGTTCAGCCAGTGGGAAGTACCAGCAGGAGATCAGAAAACAAGGGAGAAAGTGAGACGAGATATTTATTACCTGGAATCCCTCCTTGCCAGGTCCCTGTGGTTGGTGGCTGAAGTCTACTGAAGGCCACAGCTCCTGTTGGCAGCCCTTTCCCTAGAGCTGCCATCCGTGGTTCTGGCTGTAACTCTGTCCCTTCATCTCACAGGCCCAGGGGAGGTAGCAGCCCCCTGCCATTGCCACACCAGGGTAAGCAATGTCCTTCCATCCTGTCTAGAACTTTGCAAGTAGTCCCTTCATTAATCTCCCCATTGACTTCACTGTCTGTTAAACACCCTGGGACCTTGACTTTTACAAAACTCGTAAGAGAAGTTAGGAAACAATGAAAAGTGATTTGATCCAGAAACGAAGGCTACTGAGAACATAACAAAGAGTTGGAGCACATGGTGCCCGGGGAGGAGAGGTTATTGTAAGAATGTTTCTGAGTGTGGGCAGGAGTGAGCCTGCTCCATCCAGGGTGGCGGGTCTGACAGAACACGAGGCCAAAACCCGGGCAGCAGAGTCCCTGGTGAATCTGCTCCTTCAGGGGCCAGAGGGGTGGGAGAGAAGGTGCTGCTGTAGACAAGGGAGAGAAGAAGAGCTGGCCTTAGGAAGTGAGACTATCTCCAAAGCCTGGATACAGTGGATGAAGCCATACTTAAGGGTCCGTCTCCTGTAGCTTCACAGCCAAGCGCCCTGCCAGTCCCTCCTGGCTGAGGACAGGTTGTGCTCTAAGGGACAGGTGACCCACGTGGAGAGGGTACACACTAGGCAAATAACGGGGAAAGACCCAAGGTCTCTGGAAGAAAACCTCAGAGTTCCAGACCAGAGATGCAGGAAGCAGACTGGACAGGACAGCAGGCATTTTCTGGGGGTCCCTGCCAAGTTCTTTGTGGCCCCTGTTTGAGGAGCTTGGCCCTAGGAATCAGGCTGCCTGGGACTACGGGGAAGGTGGGTGTTAGGGAGAGGGTCAGACCTAGAACTCAATGACTGTCTTCAGCTGAGTCAACAGAGGGGTTCAATTTCCATGGAGAAGCTTGGCTGTCTTACTGGAAACAAAATGTCTACTTAATTGTCCCCGCACCTGCCATGTCTTTAGAACCCCCTTGTCCCCCAACACAGGGGACCCATACTCTCCTTTCATAAAACTTTCTGTCCTCTCAGCTAGACTGTGCCTCCTCAGGGGTCCTGCCTGTCTGGCCTCAGTGCAGAATTCCCCACACCCGACATCCTGCCCTGACCTAAGGTGTGAGGGGAGACCCAGCCCTGCCCTCGGGGAGCCCCGGTTTGATAAGCTGCTTCTGCCCCCTGGAGCACTCCATCCGATGAGGGCGATGGATTTGCACCACTGGTTTTGTAAAAGGGGCTGACAGTACAGGCAAAGTGCAGAAGTGCTGAGTAAGGGATTCACCAATGGCCCAGGTCTATGATGTGTGCACTGTGGAGTCAAAGGCTGTAGCGAGCCACCGGGGATGCCAGCGGGGCCGCGCCCTGCTCTCAGGGAGCCCTGCCAAGGCCTGGTACCTGTCAGCCTGAGCTGCTCATAGATGTTCTGCTCACAGGCTGATCACCCTGCGCGGTCAGTTTGCAATATGGGCTTTTGGGATATTGCCAACTGTGTCTAATTCTCTAATGTATTTGTCGCGTTCAAGTTGTAAAAAAGCAAGCCAAGGGCTAAAGGTCAGGGGACTACTGCCCAGCCAGCCCTGGAGGGATGGGAGGAGTAGGAGAGGAATTGGCCCTTAATGTGACAGGGAAGGAAGGGACCAGCATGGTGAGGGCACGGGTCAGGGACTGGTGAAGCGGGCAGTCCCGTGTCTGCAGGCTGCAGGATGTGCCTGTGGGCTGGAGCTCTTTGGTGGCCGTGTGAAGGGAGCCCTGGTCTATAGAAGGGCGGGGGGTCGGGGGAAGGGCATTTGAAGTCCAATGACCACATAAGTCCATACCTATATGTCTAATCCCAGGTATAAATATGGGCATTGGCCAAAAAGTTCCTTCCGGTTTTTCCATAACACCTTACAGAAAACCCGAATGAACTTTTTGACCAACCTAATACATCCACGCACTTCACAGAGCAACATCCCGCCTCTCCCTGGCACTCAGCACCTTCCTCTTGTCAGGGCAAAGGCTGACAGGCTTGGGGGCAAGAGCCTGACACAGCCCTCCTGGTGTGTGCAATGGCAAGCTGGCGGAAGGTGCTGGGGACCTGGGGAGAGCTCCTGTGGGCGGAGAGTGGGAAGGGGTGTGGGTGAATCTTGGAGAATGGTGTCCTGAGCTCCCAGCTTGGGCCCAGGAGGCAGTCCCTCCAGGAGTTGCTGGGACCGGGCCCTAATCTCTGCTGCAGTGTCAGGCTTGGTGGGGAGATCCCAGAGAGTGTGGAGGTTGCGGGCTCCATCATCACAGTTCCCACACGAGTTCCTTAAGGTCAAGTGGTCTCAGAACCTGTTGACTATTGAGATGATCCAGTCCACACCCTTCTCTGGGAGCAGATGGGGAAACTGAGGTTCAGACCGTCCCACTGGCTTCTCCAAGATCACATAGCCCATTAGCAGCAAAAGAGGAAACAGAAGAGAGGGCTCCCATGCTCCATCTGGTCCTCCTTCTGTCACCTCAGGTGTCACCTCCCTGGGCCTCCTAGGCCTCAGGGGTGGGGACTCCCGTGGAGCAGGCTCTGACGTGGAGGTGAGCAGGCAGGAGCTTTACGGGGACGGCTAGGGGAGGAAAAGGGCGGGAGTGCGCAGAGGCAGAAGGCGGGCTGTCGTGCAGCCTTCACGGGAGCCCCAGCCAACCCCATGGGGGGATGAAGATGGGGCTGGTCTGCCTTGGCCTGTCCCTGTCTGTGGGCTGCTCTGGGAGCATGTGACCTCAGGTGAGGAACTCTCTTTAGCCGCAGCAAACCCTCAAGAGGCTGGCAGGTGGGGAAATGGAGGCTTCCTTCCTGATGGGGACCCAGGGGGCTCATCACAGAACCAGCACATTGGTGAAGAGGGAAGTGTACTACTTGCCTTGCATAACTTACGCAGGTGATGTGAGAATTAAATCCAGTATTACACACACATACACTCTGCAGCAGAGAGTAGACATGTGAGGAGGTCACTAGCTGGCCTGCTGTGGGCAGCTCTGGCTCGGGGCTTGACAAAACAGGAACACGTGACAGGAGCTACATCTGCCCCTGCGTGTGTCTGTGGGGACCTCGGAGGTGAGGCAGGTGGCCTACAGGCCCCATGTTTCTCCCGGGTATCATTGTGTATCCCCTGGTAGAACATCTCTCTTGGCATTTGAGCCTTTAAGCCGGCAGGGCCCTGCGAAAGAAAGAAGGCATTTGGAGGTGGGGTCCCTGGGCCTGCTAGCGAAGGCACCCACCCCTCCCTTCCTTGACATCCCAGACCCATGGGGTCTGGCAGTGGGAGAAGCAGTGCCATAGACTTTGGGGTGAGGTTCTACAGTATCTGCATAACAAACCACTTCCCACTTGATCAGTGAGTGGAGATGGAAGGACAGCGAGCTTTGGGCACGGCCTTTCATCTGCTGCCAGCCCTGAGCAGCTGTGTGGCCCTGGGCAGCCTCAGCGTCCACATGGAAAATGAGGATAATCGCAGAGAAGATGAAATGACCTGACATATAAAATGCCTATTATACCGTGCCAGGCTTGTGGAACATTCTGGATCCCTTCCCTCCATCTTTGCTCCTGTCTTTCGGGGAGATCACAGGGACAACCACACAGGGAATAGGACTGGGGAACCATTGCCCCTTTTCCTAATTGTTTTGTTTTGTTTTTCGGCTGTGTGGTTTGTGGGATCTTAGTTCCCCTCCCAGGGATGGAACCTGGGCCCTTGGCAGTGAGAGAACAAAGTCCTAACCACTGGATCACCAGGGAATTCCTTTCTAATGCTTCTTAAGGAGAGAGGAGCCAGCTCCCTCCAAACCTGTCACCCTCCCATTGTGTCAAATCCTTTGACAATAAAGCCTGTAGATTTGGCACTTTCTTTCTCCCAAAGTCCCTAGCCCATCACTAGGTACTTTATAGTGGTGGAAAGCCCATCCACGTGAGAGGAAAGGGGCATTCCCTGAGGAAGTCTTGGGGTGTGAGGGTGCTTCACAACTGTGGATGCCTTTGGGGAAGGCTCTAAGGTAGCAGCTCGGCTGTGTGAAACAAATGATTCACCCAAGAGGAAATATGGTTTTTCTCTGGTCTGTGGAGCTCGTCAGGTTAGGGCTGGCTGATTGAAACATCGAGAGATTAGAGAGGCGCTTCGAGACTGAATCTGTGTCTCCTTCTTCGAGAATCCCTGTGCCTTGCTGGAACTCCCAGCCCTACCCTATTCCCCAGCTTCTAGAATGTTCACCCTCTGACAAAGACTCTGTGGTGTGGAGGATCAGGACTCAGGTTCAGTAGAGACAATTAAAGCAGGATGCTCTTTCTTTTGACAGATTCCCAAACTGCTGGCAGCCCCTGCGACACAGGCTTTAAGCAGGATGGAAAACATGGACCTTACTAAGGACTGGCTCAAGGTGGCTCACAGCCAGACAGGAAATTGGAACTGAACACTGACAGGGAAAACCTATTACTTTGTTGCTTGGGGTGGTGCCCATTTCAGACCACATGGGGCAGAGGCAGGGAGAGTGAGTCCACTCATTTGTTTCCCTCTCTTAACAGAGGGATGGAGGCCTGGTCCCAGCTGACTGACAACCCAGCCCCCACATCACCTCCCAGGGTGGGATTCTTAGTCCTTGCTGTGAAGGCGTGGAGGACACAACAGGTGTGTATTTAGGTACAGAGAGAGAGGTGAGCACATCCAGCTATGAAGGGGACCCTGGTGTAGGATGGCCATGGAGAAGATACACACAGCCATCTTAAAAGCACATGAGAAGAACAGCCTAATATCTTAAAAAGAAAAAATTATATTAGACCAAGTTAAAAAAAACAAAACCAAACCCACCAGCCCAGACAAATGCCTAATATTCCAACATTAGGAGCAAGAGTGTGGTGTGTATGCAGGATGCAGGGAGGGTGACACTCACTCCTGATGACGGAAACTCAGCATCTGAGCCCCACAGAATCTCAGCAATATTTTAGTGTCAATAAGGTCCTTCAAGATGACATTTAAGTATCAGCTGGAATACTGCTTCCTTATCAACCCTTACAGGGTCATCTTTCCCCACCTGGAAATTCTCTACCTCCTAGTTAGACTCATTAAAAAAACAACAGTTTGTTTTTAATGTAAATGTCTTGTTTGCTTGATAATTGTTTTTTCCTGGTTCCCTCCCTAGACTGCAAGCTCCCGAGAGCAGGGATCAGACCTTACCTAGCTCCTTCTCCTTATACCGCTTATAGGCAGAATCCACATAGAAAAGTGACCACAGAACATGAAATGTACTAAGCTTGTAATACTCTAGGCGGCCTGTAGAGGGCGATGCTGGTGTCCCTCTATTTGCTGGCGGCCACAAGTTTGTCAAATCAGGAGAACTGAATGGTCTCCTGAATGGAGAATTGGCTCCAATTCAGGAGAACTGCCCATGGCCAAAGGGAGCCTCCACTGGGAGGTTGAACTGGAGGATGACTAAGAGGAAACGCCCTGGCCAGAGGCTGTCTTTCCTTCCACCTCCCCAGACCTCAGCCAATGTGCAACTGGCACAGGACACAAAAGGCTGACCTCCTGGCCTCAAGGTGGGACCAACCCTGTAGTGCAATTTGCACTCCAGAGCTCCTGCTGGGATCAGGCTGATGTGAGTAGCTACCTGAGACCACACCCTTACTTAGCTATTTATCTCCAGTCCTCTCTGGCTCCCCTAATTCCTCTCCTGAGAGCACTGCCCTAATAAGTCACGAACAAGAATCCCCATCTCAGGTGCTGATGCTCAGAAACCAACTCACGTGCACAGCTACCCGGTAAAATGCTGTCCTGATGGGGCAGCCCTCAGATAAGGATTTGAGAGCAAGTGGCTTATTGGAAAGCTATCCCGGAAAGATCCACAGGGAGTGGGGCAATGAGGCAGGGAAGGGAGAAAGCCAGGAAGGAGCTCATGGATGAGGGGCTTACCCCTGTGGGCAACTGGCACTCATCCTGCTGGATACCCTCTGAGACACCATGAAGAATACACCTAAGAATTGTCCACTTGGAGGGGCAAGAAGTTTGGTATTTATCTATCAAATCCCATGCATTCTTGGTTGAGGGTCACTCCTGGGACAGTAAGTCCTAACCCTTGCAACCTGCCTGCTCCAACAATGGGGGAAACACTCTAGGGCAGAGAGATGCAGGAAGCCATGGGTGGCCAGGGCAAGAGACAGAGATGACTTACTGGGTAGGCCAAGAGCATATGGTCGGAGGTAACAACGGCACATGAAAACCAAAAACTAAGCCACAAAAAATGGGTTACGTGGCCATCTGGATATTTCCAGGCACATGGCAGTTAACATGGCCCCAAAGTGAACTCACAGTTTTCCTCCCCATCCTACCCCCAAAGCTACTTCTTCCCCTCCTTCATCACCTTTTGTAGAACCATCCAACCAATTAACCCAAGCCATTGGTCTAACTTGCTAACAGATTCCTCATCCCCCCAGATCACGAGGCTGAGTCCTTCATTCAACATTCATCTCTGAGTGCACCTGGGGAGGCCCACCACCTTCCATGTCTGCTTGGCTATGGTTTGCCATCCTCCAGAGCCTCCCTGCTGTTTACTGTTGTTCGTTTTGCTTTGTTTCCAAGAAGATATCCACCCCCCCTTCCTTGACAAGGCAGATATTTGCTGATCGAATAGCCTGGCTTGGGAGCTGCCCACCAGGCCCCTCACCAAGGGGAAAGATGGTGACCAAGCTCCATCTTTCAGTCTGAATTTTTAAATCTCCACTCGGAGGAACCATCTCTTGGAGAAACAAGATCCCCTTGCTCCGCGACGCTGGGGGTTTTGTTTGGCATGTCAACCCTTCCCCTCTTTCTGAGGCTCCCTGGGAGACATTTCTCTGTTTTCAGAACCAGCACTCCCCACATCCCTCCCAGGCAGCTGGAGCGCTTTTGTGCAATGGGCTCCGCTAATGAAGTGATGCACTGAGCCTCCCTTTCCAGTGATTTTAAAAAATCAGCAAAATCACGTCTCACCCCGGGCAAACGTTAAGGACCCAAATGCCCCAATGTGAGCTTCTTTCATGACTTCATTTTATCTTTCCTGTTTTACTTTGTCCTGCTTCCTTCTACATTTATTTTTTGATTTTGTTTATGCATTCCTCTAAGATACCTTAAATCCTTTCAAGACAGGGCAGATTACAAATACCTACAGACATGCACATTAGCACGCAAACCTCTTACTATCGTCAATAGTATTATCTCTTCCCACCCCAAGACGACCCCAGACTGGTACGCATGTATCACGGTTACACAAATAATCTCCCCGCTGGTAAAATTTCCTGCTTCCGGGTCTGATCCTCAGTCCATCCTCCATGTAGCTACCAAGTTAATCTTTCTAACATGCATATTTCATAGGGTCACTCTTCCGCTCAAAATTCTTCAGTAGCTCCCTCAACATCTCCGAGATAAATCTAAATTTTCCCCTCCAAAGACCTGGCCCCTCCCTGCCTGTCTGTTCAGCCTCATTTCACGTTCTTCCCTCCCCCGACACACCCCGTTAACACCAGACTGTCTTCCCTGTCCACCTGCCAGACTCCTATGTACCCTTTGAGGCTCAGCACAAAATCACCTCCTCTATGAAGCCTTTCCTGGTTCCCCAGTCAGACTGTGAGATGCTCCAGCTATATGACTCATAGAATGTAAGAGCTTTGGCCCCAATGTCAGACAAAATGTGAGGAAATTCAGGACTCTAGAGATTTGCATTCATATGTCTTCCAAGCTAGAGCAGAAGACACTGTCTTAAGAGAGATAAAAATATGGAAAGTCCAGGCAGTCAGGGAAGGAGGCTAGGTGGGTAAAGGAAGGTATCTGTCCTTTCCCTCAACACTTCTCATAAGATATAATTAGTTAAGGGTGTGATCTGACACGGGAACAAGGATTGCAAAAACCCAAATAAAGAAAAGGACCCCCCCATTGTCACAGCAGTCATAACAAGGACCAAACACGTCCGTATGCTCGCTCACATACTGCCACAGTCTCCATGTCCACTCAGGAGTCGGGACAGGAAGCAACTGCAGTCCACATGAGATAGTTCAGTGTAATGGACCTGAGTTATTGACCTAGTAACTTCCACTCTCTTTAGGTAGTAAATCTGCTTACCTTGCCAACAGTGATCCTTAAACTCGGGCCCCTGAGCCAGTGGCATCAGTATCACCTCAACCTGTGAGAAATGCAGATTCTCAGGTCCCACCCCAGACCCACGGTTCAGAACCTGCAGGGGCAGGGCCCCGCACGCCATGTGTTAACAAGTCCTGCAGGGGATTCGCACCCTTGACTGCACATTAGAACCCCCCAGGGGGCTTAAAAGCAATGCTGATGCCCAGGGTTGAACCCCAATGCCTAGTGGATGTCTTTTCAACCCTGAGTGCTTTCAGAAGACATGGTGAAACAAAGCAAATCCACGGCATTCATGATTTTGGATTAGTTAAGGGATACGTCTGACAAACATAGGGATAATGTGAGAATTTGTTACTTGATGGGTTTTTATTGAAAATATGACTGCTTAAGGAATCTCAGAAATTGGTGTTAAAATTCCAATTTAATTTTTTAAAAATTGTTTATTATGCAGAATTTCAAACAAATACAAACATTTCTGGTATAGTCCTGTGAGCCCCCATAAACCCAACCCCAGCTTCAACAACTGCCAACTCAGGACAAACTCTCCCTTCCACATACACTTCTCCCCTGGGAACAAATCCCAGATGTCATAGCACCTTATATATAGCAAGCGACATGATTCCTTAATAATATCGTGTTCAGTCAACATTCAGCTTTCTGTCTCATGAATGCCATGAAATTTTTTGTTAAGATTTTTTAAATTAATTAATTAATTAATTATTTTATTGGCTGTGTTGGGTCTTTTTTTTGCTGTGCGCGGGCTTTCTTTTTAGTTGCGGTGAGTGGGGGCTACTCTTCATTGCGGTGCGCGGGCTCTTCGTTGCTGTGGCTTCTCTTGTTGTGGAGCACGGGCTCTAGGCACGTGGGCTTCAGTAGTTGCAGCACGTGGGCTCAATGGTTGTGGCTCACGGGCTCTAAAGTGCAGGCTCAATAGCTGTGGCGCACGGGCTTAGTTGCTGCGCGGCATGTGGGATCTTCCTGGAGCAGGGATCGAACCTGTGTCTCCTGCACTGGCAGGCGGATTCTCAACCACTGTGCCACCTAGGAAGCCCCAAGATTTTTTTAAAAACAGAAGCAAAAACAAACAAAAAAACAGAAGCAAATAAGGTCTACACATAATGATTGGTTCTTTCTTCAGTTTTTTAATTCACCACTTCATATTTTGAAAAAACTCCCTTGCAATGGATTTGTTAAACAATTTAAAACTAATAATTGATTTAAAAGGCCTCTGATTTTTAACATTGAAGCTTTAAAATCATTTGAGTAAGTTTAGTGAAAATGTCACAATTAGCCTGATATTTACAAATTAAATATAATCAATTTACACTTGGGAACCTCTTCTTGTTGGTCATAAGTTTCCCCTCTTAGGCATTTGATCGTCTTAAAGAGAAAAAAATATATTAAGTGTATGAATGCAGTTAAAAACATTTAGTACACTTAACTAAGTGTGTAAATTGGATTCTACTGAGAGAAATGTATTCAACTTGAATTGATGGAAAATTATTCAAAACTCTCCCCAAAAGTAATTTCATTTTTCTTAAAATTTACTAGATTTGTAAATAGAACAAGTAAACACTGTAGTTGAGTGTAGACTTAGGAAAAACAAATTTCAAAATGTTTTGTTTTAAAAATCAATTTAAAACCCATGCAATTGTAAATAATTCTTTCTGCACACTTACACAAAAATCCACGCCAACATTTCAGCCCACTTCAATTACAGCAATTACTGTACTACATGACCATGGCCTGCGTCCCGCCTGTCCGCCTGCCGCCCTATGAAGTCTGAGCTCTTTGCAAGCAGAGGCTCTCCCACCTGGTGATTTCAGGCCCTGGGCCTGGCCTGTGATGGGCTCTGGGAAGCGCTGCCCACATCTGCCTTCACTGTTACCCCAGCTGCTAGGGTGCTGGCTGCCAGACTCTTCCCTTCCTTTGGGGACTCCTGCAGCTGCCTAGAGCCACTTGTCCAAGGTCATGCCCCCCTGGGATAGCCCCTCCCCAGTGCCTGATGCCTGCGGGTGGGGGTTGAGGGGGGGGGATAAGGAAACAACTCTGAGGCACCAGAGATCCCATCAGGGGGCCAGGCTACCCGTGGCCAGCATCCCAGCTCAGCACCTCCCTCCCTGCCCAGGAGCTGACCCCCAGGACCCTCCCTCCTTCACAAATATTCTGCATGCTGTTCTCCCCTTCAGATCCTGCTTCCTGGGACACCAACCTGCAACCTGACCCACAGAGAGGAAAAGCAGGAGAGAATTATTCCCAGATCAAAAAGGAAGTGCTGATGAAAGTGTAAGATTCAGGAATCACCCAACACAGATGCTAACCAACTCCAGCAAGTTCCAGTCAGATCTTCTTCACCCAAGGTCACCGCCACTGCACACACTGGCCGGGTATGGTGGTCTGCGGCCGGCTTGGGGGCCAGGCGGGAAGGCAGGTTCTGTGGCTCTTGGCAGCTTCGTTTTGCATGGACTTTCTATTCCTTTCCTGCCCATCACATCAGCCAAAAGTCTCTGTATTATCTGGTTTCGACACATGAAGGACCAGTTCTCAACATGGAAGGTGCATGTCTTTAAACTCTGATTTAGTCGCAATCTAGTGAATTCTAGTGACCCCCGCCTCACTAGCTCTGGGCCTCAGAGTCTATTCTCCAGGCTCTTTGTGGCATCACTTTGAGAAGTCCTCCACGGCTCACGTTTACCACCTCCTCAACTCCCCTGCACCTTGCCTTCTCTCTGCCTCACTGTGACAAGAAAAACAACTTCTGAGATAAAAAAACAAAAAACAAAAAAACACCTTTTGTTTTTCTGAGTTGCTCTCTGGATATTTTGCAGTATGATCACACACAGAGTCTGGACATTTAAATAGGGACATGAGTTTAGGATACCTGCCAGAAGCTCCCCCTCTGCTTTTCCTGGGCAACTTTCAAAACAACCACTTGGTGTTCAGCCCTTAAAAAGTTAATGACCCCAGCCCAACCACCTTATAAAGTAGTAGCTGTTTGCTCCCCTGCTCTGTCTGTTTGCTCCCCTGCTCTGTTTGTTTGCTCTTGACCTGGGACAAAGGACTGGCCTTCCCCTGGGTCACTGTGTCCCCTTGCTTCTGGGATCTGCAAGTAATAAATCTTGTGACCCTACTTCCTTTGGGTGGGTGTATTTAAACTGTAACTTCAACAAAACAACCCTGGGGTTTTCACTTCCCCAGGTGGGAGCTGGGATGCTGAGGGAGCTCCCTGCAACCTTCGAGTGCATGGCTGTGTCTCCTCACTCAGCAGGTCATAATCTGCTTGTTCTTAACTCAATACACCAGCTCTGGCCTCTCAGCACATTCACCCCTGAACCACATCCTCCAGCAGGTTTGGAGCTGCACTTTGTGCTAGATGAGACTCCTACACGAGTCTCCACTACAGGGGCTGGTTCTCCACCAGAATCCAGTACTGTACAGCAGGTGTCCGTACAGTTTCATTAAAAAGATAAATAAGGAGAAACTTATGAAGCTTGAGAATTGATCAAGAAAATTTCTCTGTGAATGTAGGGGTTGCCAGAAACAGAGAAAGCCCAACACATAGGACCCATTTTAAAAAGAAATGATGAAACAAAAGTATCATGAAAGGAAAAACAATAGCAGAGAGTATATCAAGTGGGTGCACTTCTCATAGAAAGCTCCTCCCACCCCACCATCCCACCCCCAGAAACCAAGCCAACTTGTGAATTGTTTTAAACTTTAAAGGCAGAGGCAGGATTTTCAAAGGGGCCAAGGAGATAAGAAAGATTATGCTAAATGTTGCAAGAATTGGAGGAAATCTCAGCCTCTTTCTCAGACTGCAGGGCAAGAGCATCTCTCAGGAAGAAGCTGTACCAGGCGCAGAGAACTGGAATTCTTGGCTCCCACATTGCGTGCATAGCCAGGACCAAATCTCCCGGTAGGAAGACCATTCTTTAGAGGAAGCAGTGATAGCCAAGAGCACAGAACTAACTTGACAAACAGGGAAAACAGAGAGTTTAGAAGGGGCAAGCAGATCTCCACTTTGACAGTATCCTCACTTAATCACGTAAAGTCAACACGGTTAGGAAATTAAACACACACTGTGAGAGACCGTGAAGTGTAAAGATGAAATTTTTACTATTTTATTGCACATATCTAACCCTTCTCAGGGCTTAACATGTCTGTTTTCCTACACTTAACTTTTTTATTATCTTTAAAATTATATTTGTATACCCTTTAATATATCAATCCACCTTTTTGGACTAGGCAAGATATACATTATTTAAAAATATATGATTTCATCAAGCAGCCCAGACTCCCAAGATGTAAAGAAGTATGAATCGGAAATAAAATAGAGGAGGGACAACTTTGAAAACTAAACTTACATTCCATGCAGAAAAGGGGCTCCCGCTTTATTTCACTCATTCCACACACATTTACTTAATGCTGACAGTGGGTTTGATGTTACACTCAGCTCTGTAGGAAAGCAGGTGAACCAGGCAGAGTCTCAGCCCCAGTGAGATTACGAATAAAGTTGGTAAATGAGAAAGGAAACACATTTTTCTTTTGTATTTCTTATAATTTAGTAGAAGAATTATTCTCAGTTCCATGGTAATAAAGTTGATATCTAACTGGAAGTACATAATCCCTCATACATGTTTTTAAATTCCAAGAACTAATGTGAAACAGAACATATGACCAGACGAATAACAGAATAAGAAATGGTAACCAGCATTATTGAAGATTTACCCTGCACAAGGAAGCTACTCCAGATGGATTCCCTAGGAGCTTTTCTTAGCTTTCAGAAAATCAAGGATACCTGAGTTTTACGAACTTATAAGAATATAAAAAAGATGAAATGTTAGCTAACATTTTTGGAGGCAAATAAAGGCTAATTTTCACATCTGACAGATACCAATCATGAAAGCAAACTGGAACAATTCACTTTGGAAGAACAGATACAAAATTCACAAATAAAAACTTAGGAAATAAAAGACAGCACCTTAAGAGAATTATTCACGAAACCCAAGCCAGGTTTTATCATGGAATTCAAACCTTCATACAGAAATTAAAAGCCTCAACATAGTTAATCGTATCAGCAGAAAAACAAAATAGCAAGTATTGTTCCATTACCTTCATAGGCGCCGGAAATAACTTCGGCGTGTTTAAAAATCCATTTTGTGCAAATCAAAACTATAATGAGGTACAACCTCACACCGGTCAGAATGGCCATCTTTAAAAAGTCTACAAATAACAAGTCAGAATGGAGAGGGTGTAGAGAAAAGGGAACCCTCCTACACTGTTGGTGGGAACATAAGGTGGTACAGTCACTATGGAAAACAGTATAGCGGTTCCTTAAAAGGCTACAGAGTTGCCATATGATCCTGCAATCCCTCTCCTGGACACAGATTCAGCAAAACTATAATTTGAAAAGACACATGCACTGCAGTGTTCATAGCAGCACTATTTACAATAACCAAGACATGGAAATAACCTAAATGCCCATCAACAGGTGAATGGACAAAAAAGGATGTAGCATATACACACAATGGAAAATTAGCCATTAAAAAAATGAAATAATGCCATTTACAACATGGGTGCAACTAGAGATTGTCACACTAAATGAAGTCAGAAAGAAAAAGACAAGTACCATATGATATCACTTATATGTGGAATCTAAAATATGATGCAAATAAACTTATTTATAAAACAGAGACAAACTCACAGATATAGAAAACAAACATGGTTACCAAAGGGGAAGGGGCAGGGAGGGATAAATTAGGAGTTTGGAATTAGGAGATACACGCTACCATATGTAAAATAGATAAACAACAAGGTCCTACTGTATAGTGCAGGGAACTATATTCAATATCCAATAAACCATAATGAAAAAAGAAAAAATCCATTTTGTATATAATTCTAAGATTTGATGGATAGCTTCTTTCTTTAAATTATTTAATTATTTTAAATGGATTATTCATCTCATTTCAACCTACGTATATTGAGTGTCGGTTAAATGCAAGGCACGTTATACATGTTGGAGAAATGTTAGTTATACCCTTAAAATACAAAAATAAAACAGGACCAAAACGAAGATGCCTTCTTCATTGTACCTATTTAATACCATGCTAGAAGAGCCTGCAATAACTTTTTGAGAAGGAAGCCAATAAAAGACATAAACAACGAAGGTAAGGAATAAAAATGTTTTTTTTTACCAGTGACTTAGACAATCAAAAGAAATCAACCAAAATATTATCAGAGGTAATAAATAAATTGTGTAGAGTTATGGGATATAAGATGCAGCCTCAAAAAGCAATAGTG
This sequence comes from Hippopotamus amphibius kiboko, assembly GCF_030028045.1. NCBI lineage: Eukaryota > Metazoa > Chordata > Mammalia > Artiodactyla > Hippopotamidae > Hippopotamus > Hippopotamus amphibius. The sequence continues at coordinate 36,968,700 of NC_080196.1, read as the reverse complement.
TTGTTATAGACCTAATAGCACACTGAAAATAAAAACAAAGAGCCTATTTATAGTAATAAAAAATTTGAATATCAACCTGCACCATGAGAGATTTATTCAAATAACATCATAAATATTTAATGGCAAAAAGAAGACATTAATACCTAGAGAGAGAGATCTACCTCACGCCTAGGAATACCAAATGCAGCCTGGTAACAGCACACCTGTGTTTTCCTGATGCTCCTCAGCCCCGTTAGTGCTCCCTCCCTGTCTACCTAGGTGTGCCAGCATCACTGTAAAGGGAGCACCTCATTAACCCCAGTATGGCGGACACAATCACCAATGTTGCCAGCTTCCTTTCCGCTTTGTCTATTTCTTCATCACCTCCTCTGTCTAATCTTCCCAATTTTGATTCCCACTCACTGACTTTCAGGTCACAATTTTTGGCTCCTTTTCCTGCTCATTCATTTTGAGGCATCCCTTCTCGGCGAGCCATTCTCATGGTCAGATCAACCAGTGGTTGTCTTAATTGGTCAGCCCCCAAACACCCCCTTCTTGGGTATTACTTTAGCCAGCAGTGCTCCCAGTGCACTTGGACAATATAAATGTGAGATGTAATGCAATTCAAATTCAAACTTCCGTGGGATACTTTAGGGTAGAATCCAATTGGGAGAATGAATGATGAAGAAATAGTTTAGAAAAGGTAATGAAGTCTGCATGTATGTTTTATGAACTTTTTCTGTTATATTTCATATTAAAATATATATAAGAAAGAAAAGGTAATTATGGTGAACTAATCTGAGAAAATAGCTTCAGAGAAGACAAATGATGTTTTTCTATGGTCATGTGACAGGTGTGGAGAAAAGACAGAATTTGAACTCATATCATTTTGACACCAAAGGCTGGGCTCTTAAGTGTCATTCTCTACAGACTTCACATGGATCAGAGATAAATATAAAAATCCAGTCCATAAAAAATATATAGAAAAAAACTTAAGAGAATATTTATCTCAGTTGTGGGGAAAATAAATTTACGAATATTAAAAATGGAGGTTATCAACAGGAACAAGATAGATGTGTTGAAATCCATAAAACCAGGGACTTTTGTACAATAAAAAGCAATAAAATAGATATCAGAAGGAAAGCAACAGAAAAGAGAAATATATTTGAATATGATCAGAAAAATTTATTGTCCAAAATATGTGAAGACAATAAAATACGTAAGGTTGATACCCAGATTCCACAAAGGAAGAGATAAAAAGAGATAAGAAGATGTTAACTCAAGGAAATTTAGGTGATAAATCATCTCAGGGAAAAAGGTATTCACACTATCAATTAAAGATATGCAGATGAAACAACTTTAAGGTGTAATTATACACATTTAATGAGCAAAACCAAACAAACCATTTTCAGGGAGGTGGGAATGGGCTATTTTCACATTAGGTTTCCAACAGCTACAAGATTTTCCGAACCATAACTCACATGGAGTCTGTTATTCACTGGCCCCCTAAGCAGCTTGGAAGGGGCATGATTCATTCTACCCCATCCAGACTTAGCACAGAAAAGAAATGTAAGAGTCAGAGATGCTAGACAATTTACTTTCAGCAGCAGAGGCATTATTATTACCCGCTTGCATGATTCATTTCCCTACTTTCCATCACCTCCCTCTCTATTAGGGTTGTTGAACAATAGGCCTTTCTGGGTGGAGCCCATGGATCTATAGCAACTGGGCATCTTTAAGGTCCTACAAGGAAACCAGAGGTCAGGACCAGGAGAGCGAGGCCAGAGGCAGAAGGTGGGCCCAAGAGCAGGTTACCAATCTGATGGGCCAGGGCCAGAGCCAGAATATAGAGATAAGACCTGGGACAGTGAAAATCAGCAAAGATTAGGATATGGCTTGGAATGTGTTATCCAATGGCAGCTTTCCTCACCGTCCCAGGGAGGATAGGCTGAGTCCATTTAAAGGGGAGATTTGGGAGAGACTTAAATACCCATCCACTGCCCAGAACCCCAGACTGCTCCTCCTGTCTGTCCACTTGCACATGTATTTCCGCTGCCTGGGATGCTATAGTGGCTTTATAACCTGTGGACTTAGCTAAGCTGAACCACATTTCCCAGAATTCCTTTCCCTGCATGTGTTTGGTTAGAGCCACAGGAGAAATTTGCAGGAGATTTGAAAGGACGAAGTGAGGCAGTTGCCATGCTTTCTCCCTGAAGGATGAAATTCAGGCTGTGTTTTCGCTCACACAGGTTTCAAAAATCTGCTAACTCCCCTAGCTGGCATGGGCAGTGGCAGAGCCCTCAGCTCCCACGAGACCTCCTGGGCCAGCTGTGAGTGTGGACCTGTGGCCAGAGCGCTGCCAGCTTCCCCTGCAGGTCACGCCAGCAGACAGGGCAGAGGTGGAAGAGACAGTCACACGTCTCAGCCTGTTCCTCGTGCGGTCCAGCTCTCTCTGCTCTCCAGCTTCACAACATTTCCTCCCCCAACACCTGTCCTGTGAATTTAGGGTCAGCCCCAGACAAAGAAAAACTGCTGAACTGAGATTTTACCAGCTCCCACATACTGTCAGTTTCCTCAAATAAATCCCATATTCTATGCCGTGCCCAGTGTATCCCTGGTACAGAACTTGGTACCAGAAGTGAATCCAAGAAACAGACTCATAAGGATGAGTTCTCTGAATTGGTTCTTGTTAGTTGTGGCAGGTCCTCTAATTTGGTTAAAGGTTTTAATGACCATGTTTCCTGTGGTAAAGAGGTCACTGGTGGCCCATGGCAGACAGTGGTAAATAACTACTTAAATTCTCACCTGCAGACATCTGTAACCAAGTGTCTGCAGAAGGCAAGGCTTTAGGTGACCAGGTGATTGCTGTCGTGGAATGTTTTGGTGACATAAGGAATTTAAGGGGGTTGGCTATGTTTTCCTCGCTGTGCTTCCCAACTTGGAGAGAGAAAACAATATGCTCAGCACTTTAAATTCCCACTCAAGGTCTAAAGGTACCTGAAAATTTTATGACTGACTCAAAAGAAACCTATATCACCTCTGGCCACCAAGATTCCTGAAAACAGCACCCAAAGTCTGAACTCACAGGTGGTTGAATTACACAGTAAGTGAATTTCAACCTCTCAGCCTCTTAGGTTAAACTTTGGGTTCTTCTGGAGAGAGACTGGTACACTGAACATCAAATGGGGACATAGAGAGAGATTCTGATGAAGCTGGGGAACTTGAACCCCTAAATCCTGCCAAGTCTCCTTTTCTAAATGAAGCAGCCCTTCACTCCTGCCTCAGGAGGCTGACTGCCCCTTGCACGAGAAGCCTGTGACAGCCTCCCTTGAGGTTGCCAGCCGCCTCGCAAGGGACTACTGACTCTCCTGGGCACCCACCCACCTTCCAGTTGCTGAGACCTATAACCAGACTCAAGTTCAAACAGGCCCCAAAGAGTGAGGGAGGAATTGTTACTTGTGAGGAGGTGCTACACATGCCGAAAGAATTGCATGATTTCTTTTTCCAATTTATATACAGAGAAATCTGGAGAATATATGTGCAAACAGAACTTAAGGGTCTTAGAATGGGAGACACAAGTGTTGGATTAAGTAGAAGTTATTGAAATGGGCTCACTAAGCAGAGATCCTGGACTTGTGCATCAGCTCTAATGGCTAGCAGTAGCTCCAAAAGTCTGCTGGGTTGACTGACTGAAGGAGGGCCCATGCTAGATCGAGTTGAAATGCCAGTCTTTCTTGGTACACTGTAGAGGAAGCTCTCCAAAGGCTTAGCGAGACTAGAACTCGAGGAGGAATTCTTATATAAGACCTGCTTCCTCATTCCCTAAGCATACCACCTAGAGGACACTCCCTTCACCTAGGATGTAGGAAATCTATTTACAAGGGGAAGCCCTGCATCGCTGGAGAACTCTGTAGCAACTATACTCTAAAGGCCCGTAACAGCCATGGGAAATATTGCCTCCTAACTGGGCTCCCTGAATCCACTGGGGATGATGGATCCCTGGCTGACACGGGACAAGTGACAAGATGGGCAAGGTTACCTTGTGGGCAACAGAGCTGAAGCAGTAATCAGAACAATCTGACCTACAGAGATCTTTGGGGTGACTACTTGATCACGGTGGTCCTAAAACAGAAATAGAGGAGCAGCCTATTACATTTTGACTTGATTTATGTTAAGTAGAAAAGGTTTAAGTATGGTAACAGAAGTCTAACTTAAATTACCAAGATGGAGAGTTCCAGTCTCTCAACCAATTCTCAGATTTGAACCAATTCATAGACCCAGAACGTCTGGAATGAAGAGGCCAAGTCCCCTTGAGGAAGGACCCTATTACAATATAAAAAAAATGATTCTGTAAATCTTCCCCCTAGTCTTCCTGAAGAGATGGATGGCCGTTTACCAGGGTGACTGTGTGATGGGAAAGGGAAATAATCAGACATTTCAGGGATTAATGTTACCACTAGCTCCTAGATTCCAGATACCCCTGTGGTTCATGAGTCAGAGCAGGGGCTCATGTCAGCGAGGTGATCACAGTGGGTCCCCAAGCCCACCCTGTACGTATTTCAAGAATGTATAATTTGAATAAACATAGAAGCTGGAAGAATCCCCCACACTGGTTTCTGATCTGGGGAGTGAGGGCTAACCTAGCAGGAAAAACCATGTGGAATAGTCATTTGAAGATTTGGCTACTGCTCCAGCTGGGTGACAACACCTTACACGGCAGAGGTGATGTTCTCCGGGATGTAGAATACGCTTTAAATCACTAACTCATATGTTTACCCATAGCAGGATTTATGGGGACAGGGATCCAGGGGTAGAGAGGAGCATGGCTTCTCTCACTGTTACCCCGGGTGAGTCACTAGTGAAATGTTTGCTTTCTCATCCCCACCACTTTGAGCTCCATTGCCAGGGGGGCAATGCTTCTGCCAGGGACACAACTATGGTTCCATTAAACTGGAAGTTGGGACAGCCACCTGGTCCCTCTGGGCTCTTCATGCCAGTGACTCAATAGACAAAGAAGGGGGGTTGGCTGAGGTGATGAATGCTGACTTACAAGGGGAAATCGGGTGCTACACAAGGTGGGTAGGGAGGAGCTTATGGAACGTGGGCAGTCTCCTGGGCTGCCCTGTAATACTCCCATGGCCTGTGATGAAATGGAAAACGACAGCAACCCCATGACCCAGACCCTTAAGGACTAACGTTTTGGGTCATCCCACCAGACAAAGAACCATGACCATTTGAGACACTTACTAAGGGGCAAAGGGACTATAAAATGAATTGTGGAAGAAGGTAAGTTATAAATACCAGCTACAATCACATAACCTGATTCAGAGAAGAAGATGCAAGGAGTGACGAGTACTTTTCCTTATTTTGGTACGAATATATTCTGTATATATTAACCCATTTTCCTTCCTCCCATTCTCCTATCATCTAAGTTAAATGTGCTAATAGTAGTTAATTTTATATCTTCATGCTTAAGTTACACAATATTAAAGAGAAGATATGACAGGCTGAAGGGAGTTAATGTAACCCAAAGATGGGTAAAAGAGTGGTGTCTCCTCTTTTGAGGAGAAGGTTGAAGTGTTTTCAGTTGTATGAAGGACAGAGTTGCCTCCTGTTAGGCAGAAGCTTGACTTTGCTACTGTCTATATTTGGAAAGTCAGTATAGCTTAAAGAGCTGTGTATCCCCAAGCCCTAATTTCCTTATACATACCTGACAGACTTGTTGTAAAGGTTAAAATGATGTGGCTTAAGATATATAAGAGGCATTCAATTAATGATATCTTACTATTAGTAATATGTTGGGATCAAATGCAATCGTGTACAAAAAAAATGCTTTGTTAACTGTTAGACATTATGAATAAAATGTGCTTACTTGTTTATTATTGGAAAAGAAGAGAGTGATAAAGAGGGAGAGAGAGGGAGGGAGAGAGATGTGCATGGATGTCAAGTCCTTACAGTGTGGACCACAGTGGTTTGTCCTGTGTGAACTTAGCTGTTCTGGAAGTGCATTTCCTGGAATGTGTGGTTCCACGCTAGAGCTGGCCACAAGAGAAACAGAATAAGGTTTGCAAGGCAAGAGGTCCTGCTTCCTCTCTGAAGGTCAGTGTAGGTGGATCTGCTTCTTTGGTTGAATCCTGACTGGTAAGAGTCCCTCCCTGTGACACCTAGCACATTTCTCTCTGTGGACAGGACACGGGGCTGATTCTCCCTCCTAGTTTCCATAAAGGGGACTCTCACTTTATTTTCCAAGATAACTGAATGTTGGAGTGACTGTGGTTGGCCTTTCCTTCCCTTCATCTTGTTTAGTCCCTGCATCCATGTAGAGGAGCAGTCAATCTGATTGAAGAGCACCAGACATCCTTTGACCACAGTCCCACTGCTGGGTGAGGTTAATGTCAAAGGCCACTGCTCACATGGGGCACATTCTCTTACTCTCTCAGACAAACACACTCTTAGACTGAAGATACCCTTCTCCTTCTCTCCCTGTTCCCATTTGGTGTCAGCCACCAAAAGGGAGTTTCCAGGTGTAATTTTGTGATGAAGGGTAAGAGATTCTGCTACCTTGCCCGATATAACAGTTACTGGGGTGGGGGGTGGAGGGTGGGGGGAGATAGAGAGAGAGAGAGAGAGAATGGACATTTTGTTTAGCAGTTAATAAATATAGAAGGTAATCAACAGAATTAAAAAGCATTCCATTGTGTCTAGGTTTCAAAACAGCATACATCAGCTTATTCATTTTTTAAAAAAATCTCTTCTGCTGCAGCAGGAAGAGAACAGTGAGCTGTTCATCTTAACCTTTTGGAGTTTTCATTGAGCTTTTTTTAGTATTGAAAATAATGCACCTTCAGAAAGAAGCTTAGTAAGCATGACTGCTGGCTTATTTATATCAAGTGATAGAGATTTTTTAAATTGTGAAATGTATCATACATACAGAAGAGTATAAAAACATAGTTACTATAATATTGTAAACCAACTATATACTTCAATAAAAAATAAAATAAAATGTCTAAAAAGTATAGTTAAAAAAAGCATAGTTACAGTTTAAACGATCATTATGAGGCTATTTAATGCTAGGAAATGCCAATACCTTAGAAGCCCCTGTGAGTTACTCCCCAACAGAAAAATCCCTCACCCACAGAGGTAACCATTACACTGTTCTGTTTGAATCATTCTTTGTTTTTACTTTTCACTACCCATGAATCTATCCCTAAACAAGGATCAGGCACAAACCTAGCTATGTAAGGACAGAGCAATGTGACTCCTGTTAGATGAAAGCTCCCAAGGGAAACGGAGCTGAGCTGAGTCTTTTGGTTAGAGTCTGGAAACAGTTAACTGGACACACAGTGAACACAAGCCTAGAGCAGATGAGAAGCTGGGCCAAACTCACCAGAAAATTTCATCTGTAAATTAAAAAAAAAAGTAGGCAGCTGGGATCCTTATGTATAAGTCACACATATCTAGACCAAATGCCCTCTACGCCTGGTGTGCGGCTGCCATCACAGGATTTTCATTTATTATATTGGGTTGGCCAAAAGGTTTGTTTGTTTTTTTCTATAAGATGGCTCTGGTAGTGCTTAATTGTCTTTAACTTCATTTGAAACAATTTTGTTAGATTGTATGTGACAGCTGACATAGCGTGCATTAAAAAAAAAACATCAAAATTGGCGGATTTTTGTGTAGCCATTTTAACATTGAAGATGGAAGAAAAAAGCAACATTTTTGGCATACTATTTCAAGAAGGGTAAAAATGCAACTGAAACATAAAGAAAGATTTGTGCAGTGTATGGAGAAGGTACTATGACTGATAGAACGTGTCAAAAGTGGTTTACAAAGTTTTGTGCTGGAGATTTTGTGCTGGACGATGCTCCACGGTTGGGCAGACCAGTTGAAGTTGATAGTGATCAAAGACCAAATCAAGACATTAATTGAGAACAATCAACATTATGCCATGCAGGAGATAGCGGACATACTCAAAATTTCCAAATCACATGTTGAAAATCATTTGCATCAGCTTGGTTATGTTAATCACTTTGATGTTTGGGTTTCACATAAGTTAAGCAAAAAAAACCTTCTTGACTGTAGTTCCACATTCAACTCTCTACTTAAACATAACGAAAATATTCCGTTTTTAAAACAAATTGTGACAGGCGATGAAAAATGGATACTGTACAATAATGTGGAATGGAAGAGATCATGGGGCAAGCAAAATGAACCACCACCAACCACATCACAGGCTGGTCTTTATCCAAAGAAGGTGATGTTGCGTATATAGTGGGATTGGAAGGGAGTCCTCTATTGTGAGTTCCTTCCAGAAAACCAAACGATTAATTCCAACAAGTACTGCTCCCAATTAGACCAACTGAAGGCACTTGACGAAAAGCGTCTGGAATTAGTCAACAGAAAACACATAATCTTCCATCAGGATAACGCAAGACCACATGTTTCTTTGATGACCAGGCAAAAACTGTTACAGCTTGGCTGGGAGGTTCTGATTCATCTGCCTTACTGCACCTTCAGATTTCTATTTACTTAGGTCTTTACAAAATTCTCCTAATGGAAAAAAATTCAATTCCCTGGAAGACTGTAAAAGGTAGCTAGAACAGTTCTTTGCTCAAAAAAGATAAAAAAGTTTTGGGGAAGGACTTCCTAGGTGGCACAGTGCTTAAGAATCTGTCTGCCAATGCAGGGGACATGGGTTCGATCTCTGCTCCAGGAAGATCCCACAAGCCGCAGAGCAACTAAGCCAGTGGGCCACAACTACTGAGCCTGTGCTCTAGAGCTCGCGAGCCACAACTATTGAGCCCATGTGCCGTAACTACTGAAGCCTACATGCCTAAAGCCTGTGCTCTGCAACAAGAGAAGCCACGGCAATGAGGAGCCCACACACCACAATGAAGAGTAGCCCCTGCTCGCTGCAGCTAGAGAAAGCCTGTGCACAGCAATGAAGACCCAACGCAGCCAATAAATAAATAAATAAATAAATAAGATACATTAAAAAGTTTTGGGGAGATGGAATTATGAAGTTGCCTAAAAAATGGCAGAAGATAGTGGAACAAAAGGGTGAATACATTGCTCAAAAAAGTTCTTGGTGAAAATGAAAAATGTTTTTTATTTTTACTTAAAAACCGCAGGCACTTTTGGCCAACTCAATATTTGCCTCTGATATGAGTCTCCTCTTGTATTTCATATCTTCTTCTTTCTTGACCTATTCTCTCATTTTTAGTGAGGCCCATCCCAAAGCATATTGTTGAGAAAGGGTGCAAGGAAAGTATATTTCCTGATACTCTGAATATTTGAAAAGATCTTATTCTGCCCTTACCCTTGGATGAGAGTTTGGCTGGGTACAGAATTCTAAATTGAAGATAATTTTCCTTCAGCATCTTTAAGAGCTTGCTTTATTGCTTTCTAGTGTTCAATTGCTGTTGAGAAGTCAAAAGCCAAGTCACTCCATAAGTGACTTGTATTTTCTTTGGAAGCTTTTGGAATCTTTTTGTCTTTAGTGTTCTTAAATTTCACAATGATATATTTCACCCTGGGTCTATTCTGAGCTATTATGCTAGGAATCTGTTTGTTTTTGTTTGTTTTTTGTTTTGTTTTGTTTTTACAAATTTGGAAACACAAATCCTTTACCTGATAATTTTGAACCATCTGCTGAAAATAAAAATGAAGCTTCTATAAACCCAGAAAAAGGCTGATATTATAGAACCAGTTTAAATCTGTTTGATTAATCAATGACAGCTTGCTTCATTGAGCACAGTTCTGAAAATCAATCAATCAATGATAGCCACTGAAGGTTAGTCAGTCAGTAGCCAACTAACTATAGTGAAGTCTTGCCTAAGCAAGCACGCCTCCAAGGCTAACATAGCCTACTCCCATCTCTAAAACCATTCAATCCCCATGTTCTCTCTGACTCAAAAACTTTACATAGATCCAGCAGTCTGCTTTGCTGGTGAGACTGTTCCTAACTAGTGTATCTTTTCATTACTTAAGCTAATGATGAAGCAAGCCCCTGTGTATAACTCCCCAATCGCATACTCCCTTACCCCCAGATGTCACTATTACTTTTTCTTTTAATCTTTCTTCTAAACTGTTTACCACCTATGCATGTACCCCTAAACGGAGTATCAGGCACCAACCTAGCTATGTAAGGGAAAATGAACACGGCCTCTGTTATATAAAGGCTCCCAGGAGAAACTCAGCTGGATGTAGTTTCCTGTCCGTAGCTTTTTGTTTCAAATGCTGAGTGGCAGCCTTTTTCTTTTACATAACTATGGGTCTGAAAAACAATGACCAAGTGTTCACTCACACCTACACTCCCCATCACTCTCACATCAGAAATGATGCGGGTATAATGTGTTACTGTTTACAACTTACATTGGACATTTAAGATCCTATTTGTGATTCTACCCCTCCAGAGTCCCTGGATTCCTAGCCCCATTCTTGGTTCTCCTCAGCTTAAAACTCCCCTCCCAACTCTACGCCAAATCTAATAACGCCTTCTAGAAGCCTTCCGATTCTTCACAGAACAAGAGCAATCAGTTATCTAAAGAGGAAGAGCGCTGAATAGGTAATTAGGACACTTGGGTTCCAGTCCAGTTCAGCAAATGATCAGTGAGGTGACGTTAAGCATATGTCCTCAAGTTCCTCACTGTGCTTCCGTTTTCCTGTCTGTGAAAAAAAGCTTGGACCAAATCAATAGCTCTCCACCTCAGCTACACATGAGAATCTGCTCACAGTCATTTTAAGATACTGACTCCTAAACACTACCATAACCAATTAAATCAGATCTCTGAGGTTGAGGCCTGGGCTTCCGTATTTAAATCTCCCATATGATGCCAGTGTACAACCAGGATTGAGAACCTGGACCAGATGACCTCTAAGGGACCATTCAGTGCTCACAATTGGAATTCTAGGAAGTACTGTGATACATCACTGACTAAGTTGGAAATGATGCTGGTAGGACTCTGCTGGTTTTCTAAAAGAGTAAGTATGTAAAAGGCACAACACAATAACTTCTATGATACAATTTGTCTATATGACACATATTGATGAGCACTATGCCTACCGGAAGCTTGTAGAAATTAATGAACACAAAGTGCAGATTGCAATCTTTTCTCAACCGTGCCTGTAACGGGTGACTGTAGTTGTGAGTGATAAACATGGTGGGTAACATCCATGAATCACCCTCTACCTTACTGAGGCTGTATGTGTTGGGAGAAGGGGGCAGCTCCAGTTTATCAGAACCTTAGTCTAAGCAGCTGAAAGGCACGGTGACCACATCTCCAGGGTCCCTTCTGAAGCTAAAGTTAAGCCCAGACATGGATATCATTAAAGACATCATCCTTGTAGTAGACGCTAACTGAGGTGGCTTCCAAGGGCTCCCCAGTGTCTGGCTCTGACACCCAAGAGGGGACAGGCCTCCAGGAGCCATATCTGAACTCTATGATTTTGTGCTCCAGAATCTTCTTTTCCAAAAGTGTTTTCTTGGGAGAAAGTCCATTCCTCCTGCCGCTGAGATCCTTGAAGTAGTTCAGTTCCATGCCCATCTTGCATCCAGGTTGGCTATTCCTTTGATTTTTGTGAGCTATCCCAGTATCCTTCAGATGAAGTTCCTTTTTTAATTTACCTTAGTGTCTACTGCTTGCAACCAAAAGCATCTTAACTATTATAGGCCCCATCCTCAAATAATAATAGCTTCCACTTACTGAATATCTGGTATTCACCAGGTATTTAAATACATTATTGCTAATTCTAAAAACAACCATATGTGCCAGGGTTGCCCAAATAAGAAAATTGAGTTTTGAGTAATTTGCTCAAAAACATAAAGCTCGTAAGCAGCAGAGCCAGTATTTGAACTTACTTCTAACTGAAAATGCTATTTATTTTCTGCTATTTCATGCTAAACAAAAAATTTATTATCTAATGACTAGCCTTTCTACTACCAACTTCCACCCATATCCAAACTCACTCATACTAGTCTCCGAGTACATCTCACAAGGAGAATGGGGACGGGCATGGGAGATTAATCTGTGCCCCACATGCACCTGTCCTTTTTCTTGATGACAGGAGCTTGCTGGGGTCAGAGCCAGGCTCTCAGCATCAAGGGCTTGTGGATACTTAGTCAATACTAGTCAATGGAGATTACAGGAACAAAAATCCATGCCCCCAAAGTTCAGCAAATGAAGATTCAGCCTCAGGAAACTTGCAACAGATGGACATCCCAGGATAGATGTAGATGATGATGCTGTGATCGATGAAGAATATCGCCAGGAAGGACCATAGGAGCTGTTTCCTTTTAACTCCTGCTTCTCTCTTTTTTTTTTTTTTTTGCCATGCCACACGGCATGCAGGATCTCAGTCCCCTGACCAGGTATCAAACCCGTGTTCCCTGCAGTGGAAGCACAGAGTCCTAACCCCTGGACCACCAGGGAATTCCCCTCCTGACTTTTTTTTTTTTTTTTTTCCAGATGGGAGAACTGAGGTCCAGGAAGGGGAGGACGGAGAAGGAAAGGGTGGCCAGGTTGCCTAGCAACATGGTAGCTGAGGCAGTCTGACCTCTACGTCTATGTTTTTTTCCACTGGTTTATTCCATCATTTTTCACCTTAATATCCCTATTTGTGATGGCAATGCTGCTTTTGAAAGGGAGTCACATTTAGAAACTGGCCTACCTTTGTTCCCTATGACCTGAGTATGTACACTTGTACCAAGTTTTGTCCTCAAGGCACCCTGGCTCTGGGAAGGAGGTCCTCATCATCTCACATAGAGATCCTGTAATCATCTCTTTACTTTCTCTCTGGGGATCCTTATTTTCTTATTAGATTTCTGAAATGCAGGTGTTCAGAAGTAAGAGAAAACTGATGTAGTGGCATCCAAGAGACACGAATCCCAGAAGGGGCTGGATTTCATAGACACCCTCTGTGTCACAGGTGATGTTCCCCTGATGACTACATGCTGGTGATGCTGCTCGGGGAACCGAGCCCATCAGCCCCTCTGCCTCAGATGTTGGCAGACATGGAAGCCCCCTGTTGTCATCCTGAGACCTGAGGGTGTACAAACTTCTCACTGGTAAAACCACCCACTGCTTCCTTCAAAGGGGAACTGCAGATCGAAGGGTGTTCCCAGACTCAGGGAACGATGAGACACAGCCTCTCACGGTGCCTCACATCACTGATTTCGGCACACCTGTGGCAGACAGAGTCTGCCTCAGGGTACAGAGGAAGCCTCTACTTTTCTGCCTCCAGGCTTTCTCCGAGGCTGCAGGACTTAGCCCACATCTGAGCACAGCCAGGAAATGCTGGAGAGTTAATAACCCAAAGGGCAACTCTCAACTACTGGGAGACAGAAGCTACTGGACAAATATCCCAGCTTTATTATCTTTCAAAGGGACCATTCCAGGATACATTCTACATGGTTCCCTTGGGTGGCCCTATCATAACTGAACCCCAGTTTTTCACAGTGGTCTCCAGCTCACTCAATAATGTACTTTTAAAAAAAAAAATTGTAGCGGGACTTCCTAGGTGGCTCAGTGGTTAAGAATCCACCTGCCAATGCAGGGGACACGGGTTCGATCCCTGCTCTGGGAAGATCCCACATGCCATGGAGCCCCTAAGCCCATGCGCCACAACTATTGAGCCTGCACTCTAGAGGTTGAGCCCATGTGCCGAAACTACTGGAGCCTACACACCTAGAGCCCGTGCTCCACAACAAGAGAAGCCACGGCAATGAGAAGCCTGTGCACCACAAGGAAGTGTAGCCCCCGCTCGCCACAACTACAGAAAGCCTGTGTGCAGCAATGAAGATCCAAGGCAGCCAATAAATAAATAATTAAAAAAAAAAGTTTACTTATAAAAAATTGTAGCAAATTATACACACACATATATACTCTAAAATGGTTAAAACGGCATACTTTGTTTATATATATTTATGTTATATATTTTTAATATTTTATATTGTTTATATATTTTATATTATATTTCAACATATAAAGTTTGCCATTTTAACCATTTTAAGCATACAGTTCAGTGGTATTAACTGCATTCACAACGTTGTGCCAACATCACCACTACTGATTTCCAAATCATGTTCATAATACCCCTGCACACATTAAGCAAGAAATCCCTCATCCCCTTCTATCCCCAGCTCCTGGTAACCTCTGATCTACTTTCTGTCACTATGATTTGCCTTTTTAAGATATCTCATACAAGTGGAATCATATAATATTTGTCCTTTTGTGTCTGGCTTATTTCACTTAACGTAAGGTTTTCAAGATTCATCCATGTTGTAGCATGAATCAGAACTTCATTCCTTTTTATAACTGAATAATATTCCACTTGTATGGACAGACCACATTTTGTTTATCAAGACATCTGTTGATGGACACGGGTTGTTTCCACCTTTTGGCTATAGCGAATAATGCTGCTTGAGTCTCTCTTTCTAACTCTTTTAGGTATATATCCAGGAGTGAGATTCCTGGGTCATATGGTAACTCTATATTTAACTTTTTGAGGAATTGCCAAACTGTTTTCCATAGCAGCTGAACCATTTTGTATTTCCACCAACAATGTATAAGACTTCCAATTTTCCAGATTCTTATATTATTATTATTATTGCCATCCTAGTAGGTGAGAAGTGACATATCACTGAGGATTTTATTTGCATTTCCCTAATAACTAATGATGTTGAGCATCTTCTTGTACACTTATTGGCCATTTGTATATCATCTTTAGAAAAATGCTCATTTGCTCATTTTTAATTGGGTCATGTTTTTTTGTTGTGTTTAGGAGTTATTTATGTATTTTGGATATTAAACACTTATACAATATATGGTTTGTAGATTTTTTTTCTCATTCTGTAAGCTGTCTTTTCACTTTGATAATGTCCTTTGCACAAAAGTTTTTAGTGCTGATGAAATCCAACTTATATACCATTTTCCTTTGTTGCTCATGCTTTTGGTATCATGCCTGAGGACCTATCACCAAATCTAAGGTCATGAAGATTCACCCCTTCCTCTAAGAGTTTTATGGTTTTAACTCTTATATTTAAGTTACTGATCCACTTTGAGTTAATTTTTATATAGTATGAGGTAGGGGGTCAAACTTCATTCTTTGGCATTTGGAAATTCAGTTTTCCCAGCACCATTTGTTGAATTCACTATTCTTTCCCCTTGAATGGACTTGATACCCTTGTTGAAAATCAACTGACTATAGATTTATGGGTTTATTTCTTGACTCTCAATTATATTCCATTGGTCTCTATGTCTTTCTTACATCAATACTACTCTGCTTTTTTTTTGTTTCTTTGTTTTTGGACAAAGATATAACAGGCATTTTACTGATACAGAAACAAGAAACACATGAAGATATTCAGCTCTCCTTAGTTATCAGGAAAGTGCTGTTAATATGACAGTAGGATTCCATTCCTCTCCAACAGACTGGAGAAAGTAAAGTCTGACAATCTCAGGTTTGTTGTTTGATGTTCTACATCCTTGCCCAAATTCTCACACATGCCAGTAGGATTGTAAACTTGTCCAAATATTTTTTAAAAATATTGGCATTACTAATTAAACTTGTGTATAATCCTACCATCTAGCAATTCTAATGTATTCGTTTGCTAGGGTTGCCATAACAAAGAGACTGGGTGGCTTGAACACCAATTTATTTTCTCAGTTTTGGAGGCTTGAAGTCAAAGATCAAAGTCTGGTTTCTTCCCAGGCATTACAGATGTCTTCTCACAGTGTCTTCACTGGCCTTTCTTCTCTGCATGCACATGTCTGGCATCTCTCTGTACGTCCTAATCTCCTCTTCCTATGAGGACAACAACTAAACTAGACTAGGGCACCCCCCCCACACACACACAAAGGTCTCACCATAAGTTAATTACCTCTTTAAAGACTCTGTCTCCAAATGCAGTCACATCCTGAGATAATGGGAGGTACTGGGAGTTACGGCTTCAACATATGAATTTTGGGAAAACTCAACTCAGTCCATAACACCATCTCTAGGCATATTAACCAGAGAAATTTTTGCACATGTTTGAGAATGCTGATAACAGTTTAGTTCATAATAGTAAACAATATAGCAGATAATTCAAGTGTATTGTATGTTCATAATAGTAAACAATATAGCAGATAATTCAAGTGTATTGTATTTCTAAAACAAAATACTGCATGGTAGTGAAATGGAATGACTATAGCTGCATGCATAAATTTGGGTATCTCCCCTCACATGCTGCTGAGGGGAGTGTAGGATGGGCCACTCTTTAAAGGCCAACTGTCAATACTCATCACATTTACAAAAACATTTCCTCTTTAACCCAGCAATTCTCTTCAGAGAATCCAAGAGTTCCCCAGAATCAAGAAGACAGCGAACACACTGCAAGGCCGAGAGGTGGTGATGATCGTGTGCTAGGCTGATACGTGGGAGGCTGTGGTGGTGGAAGGTATGGAGATGGGGATGTAGGAGAGAGGAAGAGGGTCATCTATTACCATCTCATCATTGTTTGAATCCATCAGGGCAAGCAGGTCACTAATGTCTACACCTTTTATAAATAACTGCCTGCCTCAGCGTCAAATGTCGAGGTTCACTGTCGGCTGTGGCTGATGTGGAGGCTTGAAATATGACAGTATGCTTGGCTGCTTAGCCTCATGCGCTTTTCTATCATGCAGTTCTTTGTGGGCACTCAAAACACCCTGCAAACTTGCCCTAGACCTACATACCCTTTCAAAACCAGTCATACCTTCTCTGCTGTCATGCAAGCGCTTCACGTTGAGTTCCTGGAGGACTTTACTTTTAGGCTGCTTGCTACTGTGTTTGGTTTCCATTAGTATTCGAATAGTATCCTTTCCTCTGGCAATGGCATCAGCTCTTTATCTGTCAGTTCTTGGTCATGGGATGCCAAAACCTCTTCAACATCATCTTCAAAGTCAAACACTTATACGAATAACCACCTCCCATAATTATGTTCTTCAGTTCTGGGAACTTTTTGGCAGCTCCAGTATCAGCGGAAACACTCTCTCCAGTAATTTTTAAGCTAAGAACCTGCCCTCACCAATCAAACCATCCATAACTACCTTCAAATTCCACTTTTGCAACACTTTCATCATCACGGACCAAGTGCTTTCTGTTTCAGCTAACTAGAAAGACTGACCAATTTCTTGTTAAGTATAACGTGAATACCACGCTTTGCACACCCAACAATAGTAAATTTTGAAACTGGGAAGTATGTCTTCCAACTTTGTTTTCCTTTTTTAAGATTGTTTTGGCTATTCAGGGTCCCTTGCAATTCTGTATAAATTTGAGGATCAGATTTTCTATTTCTGCCAAAAAGGACTTAAAATTTTGATAGGGATTGTTTTGAATCTTTACACTGCTTTGGGTAGGATTGACATCTTAACCATATTAAGTCTTCCAAGCCCTAAACAAGGGATATCTTTCCATTTATTTAGGTATCCTTCAATTTTTTCAGCAACTTTTTATAGTTTTAAGTGTACAAGACTCTCACCTCCTTAATTAAATTATTCCTCGGTATTTTATTCTTTGAAATACTATTGTAAACTAAATTGCTTTGTTTTCAGATTGTTCATTGCTGGAGTATAGAAACACAACTGATTTTGGTGTGTTGATATTACTTCCTGCAAACTTACTGAATTTGTTTACTGCTTCTAGTAGCTTTTTTATTGTTTCTTTGGGATTTTCTGTATATAGGATATGTCATCTGTGAATAGGGATAATTTTACTTCTTCCCTACCAATTCTGATGCTTTATATGTCTTTTCCCTGTCTAACTGCTCTGGCTAGAACTTCCAGTACAATGCTGAATAGTAGTGGTGAAATCAGGCATGCATTTCTCCTTCCTGATCTTAGAAAACTTTTAGTTTTTTACCATTGAGTATGATATTAGTTGTCAGTTTTTCACAAATGTTCTGTATCAGATTGAGGAAATTCCTTTTCATTTCTAGGTTTCTCAGTTTTTATCATGAAAGGATATTGGATTTTGTTAAATGTATTTTCTGCATCAATTCAGATGATTTGGGGTTTTTTTCCCCCTTCATTCTATTAATGTAGTTTATTACATTGACTATCTTATGTTAAACCACCCTCGCATTCTTGGGATGAGTCATACCTGGTCATAGTATATCATCTCTTTCGTATGCCATTGGATTTGGATTGCTAACATTTTGTTGAGGACTCCTGCATCTATAGGCATGGGAGATATTTGTCTAAATTTTTTGTGTGATGAATCTTTATGTGGCTTTGTTATCATGGCATTGCTAGCCTCAAAAATGAATTAGGAGGTGGTCCCTCTTTTTCTATATTTTGGGAGATTTTTGAGAAGGATTGGTGCTAATTCTTCTCTAAGTGTTGGAGAACTCCCCACTGAAGCCATCAGGTCCTAGACTAATAGTATACTTTTTATTAGTTTTCTCTTATTCCACTCTTTCCCTGTTCCCTTACTTCTGCATCCAGGGATCACATTCCAAACAAACTTCACCCAAATCTTGCTTCAGCCTCTGCTTTCAGGGGAATCCAAACTAAAACAAAATATAATGTAAATGAGAGGTTTTATCAATATATGAAAATGTAAATGTGTGTGAAAGAACATTAGCTTATTGGACAATCCAGGGAGATGGAGAGAAGGGAAGAGGGGTTTCCTACCCAACACTGGTGAACTAGGTATCATTATGATGGATTGGAGATTCAAGAGAGAGTGCTGAGACTTCAGGAAAACTGGATCCAACAAGATGAGAAATAGCTGGACAAGCTGCTTAAGAGTGGAAGAGCTGGAGAAGGGATGAGAGCCCATTAAAAAGAAAAAAAAAATAGACCACACAAGAGAAAGAAAGTTGGGGGGGAATGAAGAACACACTGGTCAAGAAGAAAGACTTAGTCTCCCACCACTGAACAAGGCAAGGAGTAAAGGCCAGCAGAGGAATTTCCATGGGACGAGAACAGGATGAGCTGGTGGACGTGGTGGGGGGCTGTGGGAGCCCTGAGAATATGCCCTTCAGACCTCCAACTGCAGGGAACTTCGTTGTCCAAGGGCCCCCACTGCTGTGCTCTGAAATCCAATATCATGTTTGCACCAGGGCCATGTTGCATGTTTCAGTGGGCTGCTCCCAACCCATGACTGAGTCCAGCAGGGATACCAAGGTAAGCATGTCCCAAGAGACTCAGACTCCCCTGACAGGGAACTTTGGCTTGAGGACAACAGCCTTGCCAAACCTCCTTTAGAGTGCATGGAGGCCTAGGGTGTTTCCAGCCAGCCTGCCTTCATTCAGGGCCAGTCTTCCTTTAAAGTCTGATAGCTCTCCTAGCCCTCCGGGCTCCCTCCTCATCTTCTCCTTTAGCAGGCGTCTCCCTTATTAAAACCCTTGCACATTTCACTCTATCCCTAGCATCTGCTTTTGGAAAGACCTGAACTAGACATTGTCTGAGACATGTCCATTTTGACCCAAAGTTGAGAAGGTAGACCTGGTGTCCAGACAGGAAGAGGCCTTGGTTCATTAGGCACCGTGGGGAGCAAGGAGGCTCTGCTGGCCTGGGACAGGAGGCAGGTGACCCAGGGGAGGACAGTCCCAAGGAGAGGGAGATAAAGAGCCAGTGACTGGGAGGACCCTGGAAACAGCACAGCTGAGACAAGCCCACTGAATGCCCGAACTGGTGCTAAGTCACTTGGGTGAGGAACTCCATACTCCTTATCTCTGTTTCGCATGGTTAGTGCCCTGAAGTCACCCACATTGTATTAAAAATAGCTGTGTATACTCGAGCAACTGACAACATTCCTGTCCATCTTTCCATTTTGTCAGGTGGTGGCCGCAGGCATTTACAAAGAGCAGAAATGCCAGGCGCCCGGCCTAAGGGACACCTCCAAACCCCATCCAGCTGCCTCAGGGATGCTTGAGGAATGTCTCAGACTACTCCCCACCCCCTCCCTGAAGCATTTTAGATCAGCCCTGTCTCTATGTGCCTCTTTCTTTAGGTTGGCGGGAGATCACCCTCCATGTGAAAGTATTTTTTAGATTCTCCAAGAAACACAAAGTTGGTGGAAGGAGGCTTTTCAGATGCCCTTGAAGCCATTCCTTCCGACTTCTCTGAGGGTCAGGCTAGGCTGAGCATCCCTTGGAAAAACGTATCCACAGGGGTATCAGCTCCTAACCAGGCAGGGAGGGCTGGTTCTCTGAACCCACCGACCACGCTCCCTGCTGCCGACACGCAGATGCACTGCAGAACTGGTTCTCCCCCTGCCCCCAAGGCCAAGGGCTCTCATGAGCTAGATAAACATTTGCCCTCCAGATCCAGTCCCTACCCTGCTTGTGCCCAAAAGGCTCACCCCTGTGCACTGTATCACTGAGTCCCCTTTCCCCCTCACCTCTGGCTGGGTTCAGCCAATGGTAGGTGCTGGCAGGGAGGCGGGGAGCAGGAAGAGAGAGGAGTCGGGGAACTGGCCTCCTGGCCCTCTCGGCGGTGTTGCTGTAGGCTGGCCATGTCCCTTAACTGAAGGTCACAGCTTCTGTCACACAGGCATCCCACGCAGCTCCCTTTCTCCCTGGATTCCACAGCAGCCCTCCCCTTGGCCTTCCAGACCTGGGGTGGGAATGGACCCCTCTCCCCACTACAGTACCATCCTGTATCATCTCCCCTTCCCTGCCTGCAGCTTTGTAAATGTCCCTTTATTACAATCCCTTCAAATGACCTAAATTGAAATGCCATCTGTTTACTGTGCACCTTATCTCCTAAAAGAGGAACAGGGACAATTTGCCAGCTCACTCATGCACCCAGTTTTCCTCATGATGGCCATGTGCCCAGCCCCACCCTCCAGGAGAAATGTCTGTCTCTAGGGCCCTGTGGAGAAAGGGGTGGTGGGTGTGCTAGGGTAGGGACCTGAGCTGGGGGTCAGGGATTCTGGGCCGCGGTCACTGTTTTCCCGCTGACTCACAGTGTGACCTGGAACTAATCCCTCCCTCTCTTTGGGCTCTACTTTACTCCTCTGTAATGGCATCAATGGTCATGCCTGGTGGCTCTGCCCTGACTGCAGCCCAGAATTCCTAAATGCCCCCTCCTCAGGCCAGCCGGTCACATCCATGAGGACCACTCCTGCATTGGGGGAGGGGATCCAACCACTCAGACCCCACTGTTCCTCCTTCTCTTGGGGACAAACAAGATCTTCCTCAGGTGACACACAAACACCAGCCTTCCCCTACTCCCATGATGTCAGGGAATAGAAGTGATCTAGCATTGGCTTCTGAGGGCTCAGATGGGAGAGCTGACACCCTGCCGATTTCCAGGATTAGAAAGCAGGACGTGGGACTTCCCCTGGGAACTTCCTGCCTCCGCAGAATGCCTTCTGGATCTTAGAATACCCAAGAGGAGAGGGGTTACCTGATTAAGAATCCAAGGCTTCCTCAAGACTGACAAAACCATCCAATATGTCCACGAGACAGAACATTTTTATTTGTGAACAGGTGCAGATAACTTCATAGAAATCACTGAGCCAAAGTGATTCATTGAGCAGGGTGCTATACCAAGACTCAGCCCTGACGGTGCAGTGAGCATTCTTGCTTGCAAGGGAGAGTCCTCACTGGACATGTGTAGAAGGGGGGTGGTCACTCAGTGGCAGGGGGTAATGGAGGAACATGTATCAGCCAGCTTCCGTGCAAGAGACAGAAAGGGATTGAAGACATGGGATTAGGTGCCTATATGTCTCAGGAAGGGCTGGAACCACGTGGGTTCAGTTTGGGTCTAGGACCCTGGAGCTGACCTATCAGTGGAACTGTCCCCTGAGGCCACCACGGTTGGTCGCTGTTGAGTTCAAGATCACACCCACAGCCATGATGCAGGGTCCTGGGATCCAGCCTTGGGAGGCCAGCCCTGCAGCTATGCCCTGTGCCTACCTGTCTTGAACTACTCTCAGTGCTGTGATCGGGTCTGCAATGTGGTTTTCAGCCACTGTGTCCACCACAGCTGCTTCTCAACACCCAAGGACATGAATAATAGGCATCTGAGTGTTGCTGCAGGGGCAAAAGCTACATCTCCACAACCTCCTTTTCCAACAGGAAAAGAGCCAAAAGAAGCAGCGAGGTGTCCCCCAAGTCTTGTGCAAGAACACTGAATTAGAGAACTTAATTCACATGCAGAATAATAGCTACAAAGACATCTAAGGAATGTAATTGTTAGCTTTCCAGCCTTTGCAGTGCAGGGAGACACCCTAGAAGTAGGGCGGAACGGAGGGTGGACAAGCTGCTCCACAGCGCCCCCCACAGGAGGACTCCTGCATCAGGGGGAGGCTGCGGGCATGTGTAAAACCCGCCTTGGGGCCCTGCCCATTCTCTCAGGCCTTCCCCATTTTCCTCTCAGAAGGGGTCTTGGAGACCCAATATGACTGGATCCAGTATGCCTCATGTCAAACCCATGCCAAGACCAACTGGGCAATAAATGGTATACAGATTTGACTTAGTCATAATTATGTGTTGTGTGAGGGGTGTGGCAGGGCGGGGAGTGAACGAGAGAGAAGGAGAGAGAGGAGACTCAGACACTGGCATTTTTGTTCTCTGGAGTAATGTTGATATTCAACTGTTCAAATAATTTCATGTCACCAAAATAATAGAGGTTTTGGATCCACACAGATCTGGGTTTAAATCCCTGCTCTGCCACTATATGCTTGTCTTTTCTGAGCTCAATCTTTTCATCTGTAACGTGGGACTAATGATATTGCCCTCACAGGTTTATAGCAAGGAATAAAGAGAGAAACCCTGGAAAGTTCCTGGTGCAGGGCCCGGCGCACGGACACAGGGGCTGTAATGACTAGCCCGTTGTCCCGGTTAATACATTCTGCAGGAACAGCCAATGCCTGTGCCAGGAAATTGACCGTCCCTCTGATAAATATCAATCGCCTCATTGTGTCTGAGAAGGAGACATGATGAGATTTCTTCCCCAGTGCTTCAGGGAGCCCTCCACAGACCCTTACCTGGTGTTCTGGGGGGCACACCTTTTTAGAGATCGCCCCTTCCAAAGAGAAGGGGTCACGCGGGCAGCACAGGAAGGAGGAAGGGCAGCAAGAGGTTCTCATACAATCCTCAGGAGCCGTGTTTGTTTAACTGTAGGTCAAGACCCAGCAGTGAGGAGCAGGGGAGCGTTGGTGGTTTGGTGGTAGAGTTCTCGCCTCCCATTAGTGAGGAACAAAATCAGTTTAGTGGGTTGTGACCAGTATCTTTCCAAATGGAAGAGGATGGATGGAAAATAAAAAGAGAAAAGAGGAGGTGAGAAAAGAAAATGTGGATGTGCATCTTAACAAGAGCACTGTTTTGAGTAACTGTCGTTTCAGTTCATAGATGAGAGTGTGAGTGTGAGTGTGTGTGTGTGCGCACATACGCACACACCAGGTCACAATGTGAAATATACATTATTTGGGTCTGGATCATGGCTAATGAGGTTGTGAAATAGTAGTCAAGAGAGCCAGCCCCTTATTTGGAGTGGGGACACCACTGAGAACCAACCTGCTATACAACTTGTCACAAAAAGGGATTTGATTAAGAATAACTTCACTGCCCGGGAGATGAATGTATACCTAGAAGTCTCTCGACAGCCACACTGCTCACCTCCCAGCTCCTGTGGTGTCAGGTGGCCGCAGGTGACGCAGCGTCAGGTTGTAGGCGTGTCTCATTCAGGGGCACCGTGGTGGCCACACACCCTCCCCCTGTGCTCCGTGCCCCGCTCTCCTCCCGGCTGCTTCCTTCTGCGGCTCCTCTCCTGCTGTCTCACCTGCTGCTTCCACTGCTAAACAGCTCTCTGCTCTCAGCCGGCTGATGATTCCCGCCACTTCACAGTCTGCACACAGCCACCACTGCCACCACCAGGCTGGGCCACCTCAGGCTCTCGGACTTGCTCCTGGCCCTGATGACGGGACCCAGCAGCACTAGGGAGGCCGGCCGCTCGGCCCTTGACGTCTCTGAGCCTCCATTCCCCCATCTGCACAATGGGCATGACAGTCACACATGCCCAAGCTGCTCATTACCGTGATGCAAGCGCCACATAAGACGATACAGTGACTCTCAATCCTGTGAGGTCATTCCCGGGAGCCGTGCAGGTTTAAGGGGTTTTGTGCTTGTCACGACCCTCCCTGTCCTTCTGACTCCTCCCCCCACCCCCCACGCTTTACCTTGGTGCTGCTCAGAGCAGCCCATCTAAAAACTGTTGATTCCTATGTGCCGTGGTCCTGCACTTTAGGAAACTTGTTTTAGAAGGAACAGACCAGCAGGGACAGACTCACCCCCGGACACTGAACACCACTTCGTTTTTGATGCTGTCTGGTGTCCTTACTTTGAACCCCCCTGAGTCAAAGGGACCCTCCACTCCCTCTTATAACTGGTTGATTGTAAGACGAATGGAAGTGCTTTAAAAATGTGAACAGTACTCATGTTGGGATATAAATGGCTTGACTTCGGGATGGATAAACAGGATCCTCACCAGCCTCCTTCTGGTTTTGGACAATGGGGTGCCACGTACTAAGCCGCACCCCAGGCAAGCTCTGAGCTAGGTGTTACAGATGGGTGTCGGGCCTGAAGGACCAGGGGATCTCCTGGGAATCAAACCAGGAATCAGATGCTTAAGACACAGGAAACACCTTAGGATGGCACTGTCCAACAGAACTTTCTGTGGTGATGAGCGTGCTTGGTTCATGCTAATACAACAGCCACTCGTCATGTGTGGCCACTGAACACGAATTTGACTGCTAGTACGACCGAGGAACTGAATTTTTAATTTTGTTACATTTTAATTCATTTCCATGTAAGTGTAAATAGCCACGGGTGGCTAGTGGCTATCATATTGGACAGCATAGCCCGACGATCTCCTTCTAGTTCCTCCTCCTTGACTTCCTCCTGGGAATCTGGCCCAAGTCACTGCTTTCCACGCACTGAGTCTGAGAAAGGTGAGCAGAGGTCTCCTTCATCCCTTGAGCCCAGCCTCCTGCAGCCCTCCATCCCTACAGTCTCCCCTCCTCCAGCACTCAACAGCCTCCGAATCCGAGATGCAGCTATAATGACAGCAACGACAGCAGCCCGGAGAAGGGGAGAGACAGGAGGGTAAATACACATTAAGGAAACCAACATGAAGATTAAGTGATTGAGGGAACAGGGTTCCTGCTGAGATCATCCTGCCTAATGAAGCATCACAGATGTCAATCTTTGGACCACGACACTCTATGCCAGGGCCCAGTTCCTTCCCAGGCTGGGTCACCTGCAGCCAGTGATCCCTTCCCTCCCAATAAACCACTTCCAAGATGAGCTGGGAAGGTTCCAACTCATTTTTCCGTGAGCCTTTTCAAAATAAACAGAGGGAATCCAGGCTGCACGCAAACACCATCAGGGGCACCCAGCTCGAAAGCAAAGAGCCAGCCTGGGAGACAGGAGAGCCCAGGTCAAACCAAGGAACCCCGAAAGCCAGAGCCACCTCTGCTGTGAAATCTCTCCCCCGCGTAGGTCACCCGCTAGCATCTGCCTTTCCCATTTGTTACGTGGAACTGACGATTAAACTCACACAGGACTAAAGTCTACCCCTGGTGCTCCACACAGTGACTAGCACATGGTAGGTACTCAATTCAGCTGGCCAACTGGTACTTATCAGAAATGGTCAGCACTCTGATCAGACACTGTATATGGCCCTATAGAGTCCCACGCCACAGAGGACCTGCTTCTGGAACTGAAAGGGATGCATTTTCATTTAGGAGTGAAAGGCGTCTCATTTTTCCTGCTACCTACTGCAGGGTAGACTGATCTCTCTGCCTTCCTGCTGGCACAGGGGCTCTCAAATATTCTGATTTGTAGGCACGGTCTTGCTCCCAACATGCTTGGTAACTTTGGGCCTCTGTTCCTCCATCTGTAAAATGGGGGTGGACTCCCCTCCAGCTCTGCCCCTCAAAGATCCCACAGCCTCCCTGTAGAGGGAGACGTGAGTGTGCTCGGGGACTCCGCTTGACAAAGATTTTCCACGTTGTCAAATTACCTCTTCCCTGTCTCTCTCTGAAGGTTCTAATTAGACTCCGTGGGGGAACCTCCTGATCCCTTCTTGTTCCTACCCTGCTCACATCTTCTCTTCCCTGCTGTTCCCAACTAGCCTCTTTCATTCCTCAGCTCTGAGGGGGAATTTGCATATTAATTTGAAAATGAGATCAGTTATTAGCCATAACCTGTCATGTATCATCCAATGCATCTGGACCTGGATTAGATTCAAAACTGCCACAGAATAAAGACGGGGGGAAAAAAAAAGACTAAATAATTTAAACTCATTATTCTACTAATCCTCTCGCTTGGCTGGGCTCCCTGGAGGTGAGTTAGGAGGTAATTGAAAACACAGAGATTCGCTGAAAAGACATTTGAGAGGAACAATGCCAAGCCAAGCCAAGCCGGGGAACGCATGGGACTTGAGGGTTTTTCCCTCTCGTTTACCCACAGGGAAGGAAGGAGCGTGGTGGGGGGAGGGGGGAGGAGCTCCGAGAACACCGGGGTGGAGAGATGGAGTTTGAGGGCATAGGGCCCAGTGCCAATGGGGCCAGTGACTTAGTTCCCAGTACAGGGCAGGGGAGTCTCTGGTCTCCCTACCAGCTTCCAGGAAACGGGAAGAGGGAGGACGCCGTGAGCCGCCCCCCTGCAGACCCTTACGCACCTGCTCCGTCCGCGCGCTTTCCAGTCTTGTGCCTAAGAAAGTGCTAAAGTGAGAGTCTGCAAAGGGGCAGTTCAGACTTGTCTTTTGTTTGACCTGATTGCACAGTATGTTTTTTTTTAAAAGATGGGTTTAATGCCAACACTGCCAGATCAAGAAATTTCACACAGAAATTCAGATTTCTGCTTCCCTTGACAATGCAAAGCTGGGTCCAGTTTCTTGAAGCCAATGTGGGCGGGAGCTGAGTCAAGATGCCCACTAACTTAGGTGGCACCTGGGGTCCCTAGAGAACCACTGGGGGGGCTTCGTTCCTTTGTTACCCGCCTCAACAACCGCCTCCCCTCCCCGCCCCGCCGAAAGTCTGTGTTTGCCATCCCGTGTTTCAGGGGATAAAGGCTCTTTCTTTGTAGCTCTCAGGAAATAGATCAGCTGTAACACAGATAGTCAGAATCCCAGACTCATCTTCATCTGGGTATTGCAAGGGTCAGCCGTATAAGGGCAGGAGGAGGGAACCGATGTTTCTAGAACACACACTCAGCCAGGTGCTGGGCCAGGTTAACAAGAGGTGAAAGACATGGTCCTTAGTGTGGGAAGTCTTGGAGGGGAGATGGGCTGTGTCTGTATAAAGAAAACAAACCAAGAAGGAACTTCCTGACAGCAGTTCTGAGAAGGACCAAGCTGGGTTTCCCTGCCCTGCTGGAGCTCCCTAGAGGTGGGCAGCTCATGCAGCAGAGAGGACCGGACACCGCCCACTGTGGGCAGATGGTGCCCTGACCTGCGTATTCCAGGAACAGAGCCTCCGCGGGGCTGGGGAGAGAGCCGAGGGCGGGCAGAAAACACAGTGGTCTGGGCTCCAGGGCAGGCTCTGCCAGCCATTCGCTTAGAAGACTGCCCTGGGGCAAACTGCCAAACCTTTCTGAATGCCAACTTCCTCAACCATAAAATGGAACTTCTGGTGCTTCTGGCCCTCCCTCTTTCCAGGAGCAGAGAGTAAGATGCGGGAGAGCGGTTGCCTCCAATGCAGGGAACTTAGAGGGATGGCAGGGATGACGCAGGGGAGACTGGAGTCCCATCCCTTCCAAGTGCAGCCTCTTTTAAGCTACCCACCCCCTCCTCTCCAGAGTGTGGGACACCTGGCACCAGCCACAAGGGACCCCATCTCCTGCCACAAACCAAATGCTTGGATATTAGCACTGTTTACTGCCACTGTAGGGATTAGCTGCTGCTTAATTAATTCCTTAACGAAGAAAGCAGTATGCATCCCTGCACAGCCAGACACCTGGAGGTAGATACTACCCTCCACCAACCCCCACGACCCGCATTATTATTTTAAGTTATCTTTTTTTTTTTTTTTTTTTTTTTTGTATTTTTAGTAGCCTTTATTAACTCTTAAATCCGCTTCAGGACCAAAAACAAAACTTTCATCTGTGACACTGTTATAAGCAGAAAAGATACCTATGAGACAAACTGAATTTTTGTCCAAAAAAAAAAGCACTTCTGGGCACTGGGCTGGCTGGGAGAAGGTGGGAACATCACTTATGTGCAGAGGGGCTGGGCAAATACCTGCCCTACCCTGGCAGGTCAGGAGTTGGGTTTCTTGGCCTCCAAGGGGAGAATGCACCTCATCACCTGCTCCAGGAGAAGGCCCAGCACACAGGCAGTCAAGCTCACCCATCACAGGTAAAGCTCTTCCTTCTTCCCCTTCTGTCCAAGTGGTCCAGGTCACGCAGCTGCACCAGGGCCTCTTTGTCAGAAGAGCGAGCCAGCCATCTCGGCCTTTTTCTCTGGCAAAATTACCTCTTCTCCCTCCACCTTCCAGCCAGCTGGACCAGCCTGAAGAGGCCCAATGCTCAGTCCTCAAGGGGTCCCAGGTGGGTTTGGGAGGATCCCAAGATTTAGGTTCAGACTTAAAGAGGTACAGAAACCTCAGGTATGTCTACCACTTCCACAAATATCGTGTGGACTCTCACGGAAGGCAAGGTTTGCAAGCCGGTGTGAGGTCTCCACGGGCAATCCAGAAAAATCACTAAGAGCTCTGGAGCCAGGCTGCCTGGGCTCACACCCCAACTCCAACACTTCCTGGCTGTGTGATTTCAGACAAGGACCCCAACCTCTCTGTGCCTCAATTTCCTCGCTGTAAAGCAGTCACAGTAATAGGGCTGCTCTATAAATAAAATGAGTTGGCACGGAGGGGGCGTTCAACAGACACATCCTGAATACCGAATAAACGTGAGATATTACTAAATACACACGTAAACTCACGTTGTATTTATAACGCACAAAAAATGTGCAGAATACACACTTCACTATTAACGGTTACTCTAGAGAAAGCGGGGTGCAGACTTCAGCATTTTACTCTACACATCTATGTCTATATCACCCGAAATATTTAATGTCATACATCTGCTCCAAAACAGGGAGCTGGACCATGTGGCTTTGACCCAGACCTTCAAGTCATGATGAGACTGCTCCAGGAAGGTAAAGGGACAGGAATCAGAGAAATCAAGTCTTCTTCCAGTGAGAACGCTTCAGCGTCACGTGAATGAACTAGTACACAACCCGATGCAGGCTCTCCAAGCCCTTCCTTTCTGTCACAATAAAAAATGTCTGAGTTATGTGTGTGTCCCTTCACAGGCTAGGCCACAGTTCAAGTCACAGACCCAGAACTTGGACTCAGCTCTGCTTCACGTCATATCGATGCCCTCCTCGACCAGCAGTTCTAGCTGAACTGAAACGGCCACCAAGCCCACTGTGACGCAGCCTCCAGCTCTGTCTCATACGACTCAGCGAGTCCCGGGATGAAGCAGGCATCTGGCCGTTCGTGAACAACCCCCGGCTCTCCTCGTGGGCTCTTCCTGAAGTCACCATCTTCTAAGCTCCTTCACTGGCTCCTACCTCAAGGTGGCCCAGCCAGGTCACATACTCACCAGTCTCTCCATGAGTACAACTGGGAATTACTGTCAGGAGCGCCAGTCCTCCTCCCTGTCTGCCACCCACAATCCATCCGTTTACCCTGCGGAACAGGGACAGCACTGTGCTTCTATGTAAGCGGCTCACGGAAGGTGAGTGACCAGCCCAAGATCGCACGCTGCTGATGACAGCGTGGCAGAGCCGGCACATCTGGTCACCCTCCCCGAGGCCCAAGGGATGCTGACAGATCGCCAGTACTCAGGGGCCTCAGAAATGCCTTCCACTGTGGCACGAAGGATGGTCCGGTCTCGGGAAGGAGGCGGGGTGGGGATCAGTAAAATCCCTTCTGTTCTGAGAGGCTATCTCATCAGGGAGACAGGCCGAATGTTCTGCGCCTTGTCTTCTCAGGTGAACCGTCTCTGGGCCCTGGTGGCAGGTGTCTTTGTGCAGCGGGAGGCTCCAGGGCCGAGGCCTGGTGACACTGCTCTGCACTGTGCCCAGTGGGTGTCCCGCCGGCAGGGGACGCAGGCTCCTCTCTCACAGCCGAGGCTGCTCTAACCCGCTGGACGTCCAAAACCAAACGCAGGACTCGTAGAAATTAACGGCACAGAGATGATGCCCTTTGTGGCACTCGAGCGGCCTCCTGGGCAGCGCTCGCTGCTTGGCGGAGGCGCCCTGGCCGAGCGACGCGCAGCCAAGCGGCCCGCAGAGCCGGAGCCGCCGCAACAATGGAGCCCCGGGGCGGGGCCGCCTCGCTGCTGTCGCAGCCCGTCCCCCTCTCAGGCCGGGCTCCGGTGCCCGCTCTAAGTTATCTTTTAAGGTTGCACAATTGGCAACAAGTCATTTGTCCTCTCTGGGCCTCAGTTTGTTCATCTGTACAATGGGGAGTTAGACCATCATTCACAAGCATAGCATTTTCTGTTTCTTGTCTGTACATCATTTCCCCGCCAACTCCATCATTCCCTGAATCTCAAAACAAAAAAGAGCGGGCAATAAAAAAACATACTCTGGTTTTCCATCAATTAAGCCCTCTAATCATTTGAGAATCATATTAATTGTTTCCACCGGACGGAGCCTCAGCTCTGTGAAAGGGGTAAAGTCCCTTAATGGCTCCCTAAGTGACTCCAGGAAATGAAGCCAAGTAAATCCCCAGCTCATATCTCACCACTGTGACTTTGCAGGCTTGTTAGCGAACTTGGAAAATGACCCAAGATCTCTCTTGGGTTGAGAATGAATCTTACATTTGAGTTCCATCCCCGAAGATCAGATCCCATGAATCACTGCCGGATCTGTGCCCGCGGTGCCCGCAGTGCGCTATACAGCCCTTATCACCAGCATCAGGCTTCTTTGTTTACGAGCCTGTCTCCTCCGCGGGAAGCCATCGGCATCCTATTGGTCCCTCCAATGTCTGCCCCAGAGCAGGCCCTCGGAGAATAATTGTGAATAAATAAATGAATGATGTTAATATCCTAGAGATTAGGGCTGCGAGGCCCTATTGGGTTTATCTTCAGTGTATTCTGGCTGGGCTGACTCTGCCAGGGGCTTCTGCAACACCTGGTGTTCTGGGCCTTCAGGTTAAGCCTTGGTTGCTCCCTTTGTCCTGCTCCTCACCCCCAGGGCTGTTGTTCTGCACCATAAAACTTTGGTGATCAGGGCCAGGAGTAAGGTGAGGTGAGTGAGACACTTGCTAGGGTGCAAAATTTCAGAGGGACACCAAAAAAACCCCCTAGTAACCAAGCATTTTAATATAATATTTCTAAAAATCAAAATGAATGCAAAAAAATAGCCATGATGAACAAAACATCAACATTCTAAAGAAAGACAGGATCCACCCCTACACTTGTAAGACACTACTTCATTCACCTCCCCCTAAAAGAGTCTTTCAGGAGATAATACCTCAAAAGTAGCTCAGACTGGGGATCTGCAAGTAACATTTCCATCTACTGGCTATGACACTGGCCTCTTGGTTTCCTGAGAAAGGATGGCCTGGGGTAACTGGTTTTCAAATGGGGGTGTGTATGGGGAGGCGGGGGAGATTCCAGTGTGTGACATCAGTACCCCCTGAAACTAGCACAGTAGGAATTTGAACTCCCCAGACTAGATGGCCACTGAAGCCCCTGCCAGCTGGTCTGGAAGACAAGTGTCTTAAAGAGAGGCAATCAGGGCCAGGCTGGCCTTGCGGGGACCCATGGTGCACGGGAAAAGGCAGCCACATACTCCATCCCTTGGAGCCAGGCTCTGCCATAATTCTGCCGTCCTAAATGCCGTGGGGATGTGTCGCTTCACCTGACAGGACATGGGCGCTAAGAAGGCCGTCATGGATCCTCCGAGCCTCACGGTACAGGTAGAGCCTCCATCCCCACCCCACCCCCACCCCTGGGGCACTTGGCGATGTCCGGAGACAGTTTTCATAGTCATGATTGGGGAGGAGGATGCTACTTGCATGTAGAAGACAGAGGCCAGGGATGCTGCTACACATCCTCAATGCACGAGACAGCCCCTCCACAAGGAATTATTCAGTCCCAAGTGTGAACAGTGCCAGGGTTAAGAAACCCGGAGGTACAGAAACTAGGAAAAATGGGTTCAAACCTAGGAAAAATGGGTTCACATGGCTGGTGAGTGAGGGACAATCCCTGCTTCTCTGACACCTCACTGAAAGGCAGCCACCTCTCAATCAGTCCCCTGAGTCCTGGAAGCTTTGTGCTCAGTTCCTCTGCCCACACATAGGACCAACCCCAACTCAGGCAGTTATGAAAGAGGACTGCATAATTTCCTGAGGTCCTTATAGCTTTCCTTGGCTTTCAGGAAGTCCTTCCTGAGGTCTAGCCTTAATCTCTCCTGCTGCAGTTCAAGAATGTTTGATTTCTCAGTAAGGGTGGCGCTCAGATGTCTCCCTCCCGATCCATCCCCTTTTGACTCTTGGAAATAACCTACCATAATATTGCCGGTTGGGGTTCCCCAGTCAAAGAAGGGAAAAACAACTCAGGTATCATGAGAAAATGGCAGCTGTTTCCTTGACACCCTCTTCCTACTGAATAAGCAAGCACCAAGGTACCTTTCACTTCACCTAGGCAGCCTGTGTTGAGTTAATTACAATGACCCCTGGGCTCTCAAGCTGGGGCTCACAGGCTTGAAGAGAAATCCCTCTTTGGCTCAAAGTGACAAATCCTCAATACACAGACAGACTTTATTTGAGAAAAAGCCCAGGGAGAACCTGTTTCTACAGATTGGATGAAGAGGATCTGCCCACAGGAGTCATTCCTTCCCTCAACGAGCACTTCCTGTATGCCAGGGCAGTGACACTTCACCCTGATGTGCCTTAGAATCCTCTGGAGTGCCTGGTGACACACAGGCCCCCAGGCTCACCCCCACAGTGTTGCACTCAGTGGACCAGGGATGGGGTCCAAGAATTTGCATTTCTAACAAGCTCCCACGTTATGGTGATGCTACTGCTGGTTGAGGGACCACACTTTAAGAAGCCCTGTGCTCAGCTGCTCTGGATACCAGGGATACAGCAGGGAATACTCGAAGCAATAAGCCTAATAATACACAAGTAAACAATGTAGTAGCTTAGAGGTGATAAATGCTATGAAAGGAAAGAAATGTAAGAGCAGAATGAGTGGGAATCAGGGATGCAGGGTGGGGGAAGGAACGGGAGGGGTTGAAATCTTAAATGGAAGAGTCAGGTCTCATTGAAATAGGGTGATCAACAATGCCGGTTTGCCTGGGTCTGTCCTAGTTTTAGCACGGAAAGTCCCACATTCTGGGAAGCCTCAGAGTCTCAGGCAACCCTGGACAGTCGGTCATCCTACGTTGAGGTGATACTGGAGGAAAGAAGGGGAAGAATGACGCAGCTGTTTGTGCGAACATCCGGAGGAAGCACATCTGGGCAGAGGGAGGAGCCAGCACAAAGCCTGCAGCGAGACTTGCCTGTGTGTTCCCCGATCAGCAAAGAGGCTGGAGTGGCTGGAAGGGGGGTAGATAAGAGGGAAAGTGGTCGGCATGAGGTTAGGGAGTAATGGGGGGTCAGATCACGCAAGGCCTCCCAGCAGAGGAGCACCTTTCCCGATGCGGGTAACTGACCCTGACGACCGCAAGCGGCCAGGGAGAAGCGTGGCTAGAACTCCAGACTTTGAGCAGAAGACTCCTAATCTAACTCATGGAAGGATCCCTCTGGCTTCTATATGGAGGACAGCATGTGGAGGGAGTGTCTTAGATGCTTTCCCCCCTCAAGGCAGACTCTAACACAAAAGCTTGCAGGCAGGAGGTTATTTGACCTGTGATTCCACAGAGAAGAGAGAAGGACAGGAGAGTGGAAATGGGAAAGGAGGAGAAGCTGGAAGGAGGATGCATCATTAAGTTGGCCACCAGCCCGGGCCAGTGGGGTTTGGTTTTGGCAGGGTCCTGGGAGAAAGACATCTCAGGACCCTGCACTCGGACAACGCCAGGGACTGGCACTACCCCACTGCCTTCCTTGCCCCGATGGCCAAGCATGCCCTCGCAGCCTTAACTACCACACGCTGCTGGGGTGCCCACGTGTGCTGCTGAGCAGGCTTCTGCCAGCATCCGTGCCTCAGGGCCTGAGAAGCCCCCGCGTAGGCGGCAAGAGGTATATGGCACGATGTATGTTATGTTAAGCGCTGTTAAATTGAAACCTGCGTGAAGCTGGCTGCAACCGGCACAGGACCGATTGCCACAGTAGTGGCTGGAGTGAGAGGTGAGGATGAGAAGGTGTGACGTAGTAGAGAAGAGGTGTCTGGCACAATCCACCCCCTGAACCACTCAGACCTTCCCGGGCCTTCCGCTGTGTCCAGTCCATCATAGAGTTTCCTTCGTGGCGGGGGCTGCCTACAATCTATGACAAAACCTAATACAGGAGGGTAAGTGGAACTTGCTACAGCCCCTGTGACTGCAACTGGTCCTGAGACCAAAACCGTTACTCATCACCTCCCTCCTCCAACACACATCCTCGACGTCCCTCTCCCTTGGCCAGCTGGTCTCGGCTGCTTGCCTGCGAGATACTGCCGAGCCGTTATCTTATAAGGAGAGTCACTCCTTTCTCTGTTTGCTGGTCCACTGGCAGGAGGAGCCCAGAGTGACCATGCCGTGGTCACAGCCTCATAGCAGCATCCCCTGGAAGCGTATTCCCTCCCTGGGAATCGGACAGAGCCCAAAGTTATGAGAACAGGAAGCAAAAACTCCTAAGTGGTTCATTAAGAGTGATGGCGAGAGGGGCACCATTTATCAGCCATTGGTTCACTTTGTGTCCTAGTGGATGGCACCCCAGATCTGGAGAGTATGTCAACTTAGCTTGTCTTTCCCATTTACCTCCACACGTGCTCATGCGTGTGTACACAAGCACAAATACATGCTCACATGCACACACACAAGACCATGGACAGAGGCCTTTCCCAACTCTGACATTCCATTTCCTATAAGATGTCCCCTCTTATCCCCTACTTCTTTCCACCCTCTAGCTCTCTCTCTCAGTCCTACTCTCCTCCAGCCTGTGGGCAAACTCCTAAGAGCACATAGCTGTTCTTAGTGGCAGAACTACTACTGTCCTTGCCCTCCCTGAGGATAATGTTCCAGCTAACCCAAGACTAGGGCTCAACTTCCCCTCTAAGGCTCTCTCTGCTTCATCAGCTAGACCTTACTCCTCGTACTTTCTCAGACACCTCTATTTGCACACTTGCACACGTACACAAACACTCACACACAAAGACACGACAGCCTTCTAGGACAGCGGTCCCCAACCTTTTTGGTACCAGAGACGGTTTTCGTGGAAGACAATTTTTCCTAGGACTGGGGGTGGGGGGGATGGTTTGAGAATGATTCAAGTGCATTACATTTATTGTGTATTTTATTTCTATTATTATTACATCAGCTCCACCTCAGATCATCAGGCATTAGATCCCAGGGGCTGAGGATCCCTGTTCTAGGACGTACCTAATGGACACAGAAGCTAGCCCTTAGCTAAAATATGTTCATTTAAGCCACGTTATATAATAAAGAATCTGGCAGGTCTTTGTTCCTGGGTCCTGGGAGGGAGCCTCTAAACCTTGGAATTTCCCATGCTATTCACGGTGGGCCCTTAGACAACACCTGAGTTTATGCTCACAACATGAGTCAGGGTGGGGACTGGTCACTCCTGAAAGATGAAATATGTAAGTCAATGGGTGGGGCTTTGAGCCACATTTCAGCCCGACCTCCTGGGAGAGGCAGAAAACTAGAGACTGAGTTCAATCACATGGCCACTGTTTTAATTGTGTCCAGGTAATGAAATTCCAATAAAAACCCTCAACACTGTGGTTCAGGTGAGCTTCTCGGGTTGGGTATACTCATCATGTGCTGCAAGAGTGATGCATCTTGAGGACACAGAAGCTTCACATCTGGGACCCTCCCAGACCTCCTCTGTGTCTCTTATTGGCTGGTCCTGATTTGTATCCTTTATAATAAAACTGTAGTTATAAGTAGAGCCCTTTCCTTAGTTCTTAGTCATTCCAGAGAATTATCAAACTTGAGGAGGTAGTGGTACCCCTGAATTTGTAGCCCGGTGGTCAGAAGTGCCAGTGGCTCTGAGAACCCTTCAAAACTGGGGCTAGTGTCTCACGTGAGGGCAGCCTTGTCGGCCAACGTGACCTTGACTTACAGAGTTTGACCTAACTCTGAATGGTTAGCATCAAAATTGCATTGGACCAAGCTGTGTGAGCTGGGGTGGAGATGATAAACGGATGAGGGACAGTCTAAGAATAGGTGAGCGGGAAAGGACAGAAATGAACGAACCAAATAAGGCAGGTTAGAACCCACCCCCTCCCCAGCTGTTCATAGCACGTGCAAGCAGATTTGATGGGCAGTCCTCAGCACTGTTGAAATATTAAAATGCTTTCATCCCCACCGCTGCCTTGAGCCCTCCAGGGCCCCGCCCTGCCTCTCTTCCAGGGTTTCCCCCCGCCCTCAACACGGACTGCCCTAAGATTCAGAAACTGAAGAATTAACATTGCACCGTGGGGGGGGGGGGCGGGGCACACCCCTCTCACAGGTCAGTGTCAGAGCCCTCCATTTCATGAAACATTTTAAATTTCAGTCCCAAGCTCCAGGGGTCTCAGCGGGAGACCTGTCAGAACAAACTGTATTTTCTAGTCTTAAGCTCGGCAAGGACTTTTTCAAGAAAGACTGGTCTATACCAGGGTTTTTAAGCCAGAAAATACAAAAGAAGTGACTGGAAAATGAAAAATTCAGTCAATTTGGTTCTTTGGCAGCTTGTACATTTAGAAGCAATCCATTGGTCAGATTGAATTCAATGCTATTGTGTTTTTCTTTCCCCTTTCCCTGCACTCAGCCAAAATAAGAGTTAGCAAGCTCAGACAGCGTCTCAAAAATCTCTCTGTGTAAAGAAGGAACTCTAATTGCTCTGTTCCCTCACTTGGATATTTTGGCCAATTTCAAGACACATAAATAAGCCTGTTATTCAGGCACAGAGGAGAGTGGGATTTATTAATTTAAATGACTTGATTTGGTGGTCTCTGGGGAAAGCTGCCTGCATGATTCACTTGCTAGTCCCAGGGTATAATTTACAGTGAGTTTTCCCTTTATGTTTTGGACCTAGTTGAAGCGAGGGCATAAATTTCCTCAAGTTATTATTATTATAATTCATTATTCATTGAATGTTGACTCAGTGTAACACAAGCCTTGGCAGAAAGACACCAATCCTCCCAAAGGGCAGGAAAGCCATGTCCCCAACAATTCCAGAGGGAGATGTAAAGAGCTTCTGGGATCAGAGGAGGGTGCCAGCTCCCAGGACTGGTACTCCTCCATCTGGAGCTCTTTGGTGTCCACTGAAGTCTCCCCAGGAGAAACAGGCTTTTGGCAGGGAGAGAGCACACGCAGGCTTTGTGGGGAATCGGCCACAAGCTGGGCTAACTGTTGACCTTAATTCATGTAAAGGGTCCCACAGGATGGGAAAGGGCCACTACACAGGATGGGGACAGCAGGGAGACCCTGGGGTGGGGGTGGGGGTGGGGTAGGAGATGTTTCCATTTGCGGGCCATTCACTCACTTTTACCTCCAGGTGCTGGGTTAAGAACCGAAGGGTTTGGGCAGGTGGAAGGCAGCCAGGTGTAGGCATCATCCCCCAGCCCAAGTGCCCCTCCTCCCTCTCCCATCCAGCTTCTCCAGCGGGAGCAGAAGTATATCTCTTTACTCCTCAATCCCGTCAAACAACTGTGCAGCTTGGAGGCACAGGCCCAAGTGACAGAACGTTTTAGACCTAGCAACAGAAAGCAATTAAGTGCTGTTTGGTGCTGCCTATAAGTGCAACTGGAATTAGAGGGGAGACAAAAATGATTTCAGAATGCCAAGACTGGGGGACCGGTGACACGCAATGACACGCCTTGCTCCCTCCCTCCCTCCTTCCCTCCTTTATGGAGCATCAGCTGTGCGCCAGATTCTGCACCGTATCCACAAGGCGTTCACTATTAGGCGTAGGGGTGGAGGTGGGGGAAGGACACACAAATCAATGTGTCCTTCCAGGAAGGGATCTGGGGGTGCTGGGAAGTCTCCTAGCCTCACTAAGCCTCACCTGCCCCATCTGTAAAAGTCGGGTGCCACCCCACTTCACAGGATGGCTGTGAAGGAAATATGTGCAGTGGTTA
The DNA here is from genome assembly GCF_030028045.1 of Hippopotamus amphibius kiboko. Lineage (NCBI taxonomy): Eukaryota > Metazoa > Chordata > Mammalia > Artiodactyla > Hippopotamidae > Hippopotamus > Hippopotamus amphibius. Next base: position 36,930,503 of record NC_080196.1, on the reverse strand, counting down.
GACCATGCGGTCAGTGACGGTTAGCTCTCTATTTCTCTCATTAACAGTAAGTGTTTCTCTGTTGGTTGGAATGTAAATTGGTGCAGCCACTATGAAAACAGTATGGGGTTCCTCAAAAAACTAAAGGTAGAGCTACCATATGATTCAGCAATCCCACTCCTGGACATATATCCAGACAAAACTATAATTTGAAAAGATACATGCACCCCTATGTTCATAGCAGCACTGTTTACAATAGCCAAGACATGGAAACAACCTGTCCATCGACAGACGAGTGGATAAAGAAGATGTGGTACATACACACAATGGAATACTACTCGGCCAAAAAAAAAAGAATGAAATGTTATTTGCAGTGACATGGATGCAACTAGAGAGTATCATACTAAGTGAAGTAAGTCAGAAAGAGAAAGACAAATACCATGTATCACTTATATGTGGAATTTAAAATACAACACAAATGAACTTATCTATGAAACAGAAACAGACATAGAGAACAGACTTGCAGTTACCAGGGTAGGGGGTGGGGGAGGGAAGGATTGGGAGTTTGGGATTAGTAGATGCAAACTATTATATATAGGATGGATAAACAACAAGGTCCTAATGTATAGCCCGGGGGAACTATATTCAATATCCTGTGATAAACCATAATGGAAAAGAATATGAAAAAGAATGTATATATGTATAACTGAATCACTTTGCAGTAGAGCAGAAATTAACACAGTGCAAATCAACTACACTTCAATAAAACTAAAAAAAAAGAAAACAAAAAACAAAAACAGTGTCACTTATAGATGGCAGTGTACTGAAAAGCTATGCTTTCACCAAGCAGCCCCTTTTATTTGAAATCGTCAATGAAACATACATACACACAAACACCCATATATCATAAACACACAGCTTGATGAATTCTTACAATTCCATACGCAGATTGAGAAATAGAACATAACCAGGACCCCCATGACCCTCCCCTGCTATCTTCCTATTCATTGCCCCGCCCCTAAGGATAGCAATTATCTTGACTTGTAACAGCATGGATTAGTGTTGCCTGTTTCTGCACTTATTATATAAATGGAATTTCACAGCATGTACTCTTTTGCTTCTGACTTCTTTTATTCAACCTTCTGTTTGGGGTGGGGGAGGTCATCCATTTTGCAGCTGACTTGCCTTGTCCGTGAATTTTGCAACTGACCATATTTATACAGAGCCGAGAGCCACGATCATGGCCCACCTCCAGAAACCCTACAGGACCCACCAGAGGCATGCTGTACCCTTGCTCCCCCAAATTTCCCCATGACTTTATTCTGTCTCTTTTGGTGACCTGTAAGGATGTTTACGACTTGTCTCACATCCCATGTGAGATAACGTTTCTGGGGAAAAATTAATAATAATAATTGAATGAATCTTAGTTTTTCTTTCTTCCCAAGTCAAGGGTTCCTCTCACTATACAACTATTTTAGGAAGATGAGGAGGAGGAGGGAGAGGAGGAGGAGAGGAAGATGCGGATGAAGCTGAGGCTGGTGATGATAGGTAACAAGTACTATGTTGCTTATTATGTCCTGGGCCTTATTCTAGCCTCCTGACCTGTACTGACTCATGGAATCTTCATCACAACACACTTCTATCCCCATTTTCAATGAACTAAACCAAGGCACAGAGAGGCAAAGTATCTTGCCCAAGGTCATCCAGCTGGAAGGTGGTAAAGCTTGAATTAGAGCCCAGCCGGAGAAGTCTGGTTCTGGAAACTTGCTCTCAGCCAGCAGCCAGTACTGTCACTGAAGGACATCCACTGAGCCACTAGCATTGTCATCCCTTTAGAGGCAGTGCTCCTGGCTTGCTTCCCTGATCCTCTGCATCTGTTACCAAAGCACCAACAACAAGCCTGATCTGCAGCCTCTCACAAGCAAGTATGTGTATGTGTGTACGTGTGTGTGTGTGTGTGTGTGTGTGTGTGTGTGTGTGTACCTGGAAAGTGAGTGATGCCCCTGATTTTAATGCAAATGAGCACACACCACACATGGCTAAAGGCTCCAGCAGAGCAGCCTCCCTCCACCCCTCCCCGCAACCCTGCACCAGGGGTAATTATCACTGTCTTTCAGCAGAGCTATAGGCAGCCTTCAGTGGCATCAACAGCTTTTAATCACAAAGAGAGACTCCCTGCAGATCAGGCTGACCTGCTTACAGAGGAAGAGCCATGGCTGCAGGGGTAGGTGGGGTAGGGTAGAGGGGATGATGATCAGGGCTGTTATCTGTGGGAGAATTTACCCAAGTCCGACCAGAGTTTCCATTCACTGACTTGGCCCAGGCTCTTAGGTACTTTATTTCTACATTTCACAGCCACCCCATGAGGCAGGAGTTACCATTTCCATTTTCCAGATGAGGAAACGGAGACTTCAATAAGATGCAGTCAATTAATGGAAGCCTGAACAGCCTGGCTTGATATGCCATGAAAACGGAATCCCAGTGTTTGTTAAGGAAAGAAATACACTGATTTTCTTTTCTTTTTTTATTCTGCAACATCAAAGGGACTGGGTCCCCAAAGCAGGAGTAAGGGGGGGAACTTATGTTCTACCCAAGTCGCAGTGCAGGTACAGGAAGGCTCCCTGGCTGTCTTTCCTGAAAGAAGCAGACTCCTTGCCTCCAGGAGCTGCCACTGCAGGTGGGAATTACAGTGAAAATATGTGCCGACCTCAAGTTCCCTGGGAAAGCTACTCCCGCTCTGGGTCCTTCCTTGGGCTTTAATCCTTCTTACCACTTAATTTCTCAGTAAATTTTGTTGACAACTGGTCTGTGCTTTCTCCAAGAGCAGTAAACACCTTGTAATTAATAAATCATTCCATCAATAATTGTCTGCAGAAGAAATGAAACAACCAAAGGCTGGGTGGCGAGGATGGAGAAGAAAGAAGGACCGCCCAATACAAGGGTGATGTTTAAAGAAACAGAGATAGGCTTCCCGGTGCTTGGAAAGGGCTGCCTGTCCTCAGTGACTAATTCCTGTTGCCCCACTTAGAGCATAGGATTGATGCTGAACATCCCAGGCGCCTGGCATTTCTCAATTACGATCTCTAATCCATGTGGCCAACCTGCACAGCCAGCATCATTGTCCTGGCTCTCACACCTGTGGGAGCTAAGGCTTACCTGGGGTGAGTAGTCTGCCTGCAGATCAGGCAGCCTGCAGATGGCAGGGCCAGGATCCAAGCCTAGTTCTGGCTGATTCCAAACCCATGCAGGCTCCCAAGGCTGCCATGTTCTCCAATGGACAATGGCTTTTAAGAGTACTTGACTGCAATCCATGGTAAGACACAAATGTGATGTTTCCCTGTGCTGGAAACTGTCCCTTCGCCCCTTGGAATCCCTCTGCCCCGGGAGCTGTAGGGCACTGCACCCGTGGCTTTCTTGCCCTCTGGCCTCTGGGAGGCTCCACCAGTGGGGAGCTCCAGCAGAACATAGAAGGGCGGAGAGTGAAGCTGGGGGTATTTCCCCTCCTGGCTTCCTTCCTGCTGTCTCAGCAGCCTGGCTGTCCCTCCACAAAAGGCTGTTGCTCCTTTCAAGGTGGCCTTTTCTACAGGACTCCCTGTTGGGTTCTGGAAAGCACTCCCTCCCCACATTCCTTCTGCCTCAGGGGTGGTAACAGCCCTGCTGCCTCCAGCCCCTGGTCCTGCATCCCTGGTTTCCCTGTTCTCCGCCTTTGTTAATAGTCCATGAAGCCCTGCTCAAATTATTCTCACTGAAGCGTGGCTTCTGTTTCCTCTTGGGACTCTGGCTCAGTGACCCAGTATGTGCTCATGCACGCACGTGCATGTGCGCACACACACACACACCTGAAACAAAAGTGTCAGGAAAACTTCCTATTGTGCCGTACCCTACCCTGCCTCACCAAATACATTTTTTTCATGGCTCATGTTTTGGAAAACTCCATTTCAGCCTGCACCCATGGCAGCATCCATAGTGAGCATCTAGCCCGATCCTGTCTTTTTGGAAACTGAGGTTGGGAAAAAGAAGTAATCGCTCTACAAGGATGCACTGTACCACATGGGGAAGACAGCCAATATTTTATAACTATAAACGGAGTGCAACGTTTAAAAACTGTAAATCGTTATATTGTACACCTATAACATATACTATTGTACAACCGTATTGCAATTTTAAAAAAGTAATTGGTCAAGGAAACCTGCTCCAGGCCAGGTCTGGACTACAACTCAGATCAGGTGACTGCGGATCCTGCTCACAGCATCCAGACCAAGACCTGCTGCCTTGGCCTTGAGGACCCTTGACTCTCCCATGCTTTTCTCTCCCAAAGAATTGGCTGAGAGATGGTTATGACCTTACTAACCAGCTTTCCCTTCTCCTCCCTGGTCTTTTCCAAGGCTGCCGCTTACTTTTCCACTTACAAACTGCACTGCCATGGCTGACGGGAGCCCTGCTCGTCAGGGCTGGAAGGAGCCCAAGCAATCAGTCAGCCCACCCCTCTCATCGCACAGGTGAGGAAGCATGTCACCCGAAATAGGACTCGCCACTAAATCAGCACAGGCCTGCTAACAGCACAGTGGCCAGCGTCCAACATTAGAGAGAAAAAGGCCCACACGTCCTTACAGCAAAGGCAGAACCATGGAGCATGGCCGGCAGCACGTGCAGTCAGGGAGCACCCCGGAAGGCAGGAGGTGTCCTGCCATGGCCCACCACAGCCCCCCACATGCTCCAAAGGCACCAGAATCACGAGGGATTCATGGTGGAGGGAAGGGGAACCCGAGGTTTCACCCTGATAGTAAGCATCTGGGTTTCCTCCTGAGAGTTGGCATTTGCTGACTGGGACTGGGGCAGAGAGTGGACTGGGTGAGGAGATGGGCCCATAATGGAGAAGTGACTCATGAACTTGAAGCTGAGCAGGACCATGTGGGGCTCCTGGGCACAGAAGCCTTTCAAACAGTTGCTAATTAGGGAAGGGAGACATGGGAGGAGCAGCCAAGAAACAACAGTGCAGCCTTGGGGAAGGGTCCTGGTTCTGTCTCAAGGGATACACAAAACAATATCTTTGAGCTCTTTACAGAACTAAAAACCCCCAACAAATGGAATATGTTAGCATCCTTCATTCCACAGCAGATCACAGTGTGATAACCTGGAGAAACTCATCAGAAGACCACCTGAGGCCAGATTAAAGGAATGCAGGCCCTGCACACACCCTAATCCTTACCAGCAGCTCTGCCCTGGAATCACTGCTATAAAACTCCTTACCAAATCCTCCTGGGTTGGGATGCACAGTTTTTCAGGGCGTGAGCTCACTGTGTCCCCCTTTGCCTGGCAAGGCAATAAAGCTATTCTTTGCTACTTTACCCAAAACTCCATCTCTGAGATTCAATTTCGCATCTGTGCACAGAGGGTGAGGTTTTGGCATCATTCTCAGCACCTGGGAGAGGCTAACTCTCCTCTCCCAGTCCCTGTGGCCTTGGCCTCCAAAGTGGGGAGCACCAAGGGCTAGAAAGCAGAATTGAGGCAGCAGGAAGACAATAGTACAATTTCCATGTGTATTTATTTTTATCTTTAAAAACTGTTTTCCTTCTAGTACTTAATATCCTGGCTTTCAGTATTACATGTATAAAACTTACAAATTAACACCCTTATTTTGGGGGTGAGAGGTAAAATGTATTCATCCTTAGGATACAAATCTGCAAAGGTTCTAGGCCACCGCTCTGGGGAACTGGGGACTCTCAGAGTGTGGGCTGCATCAGAATCACCTGGGGAGCTCGGTTCAGGGCCCAGGCCAAACCACCTGCAGCAGGTTTCCCAGATGCAAGGCCAGGAATCTGCGTGCTAAGCAAGCTCCCCAGGGAAATCCACGGCCACTAGCCTTTGCTGATGGTCACTCTGGGCTTTGCCTCTGCAGCAGTGGGAAGAACCCACGTAGTCTACAGCCATCCCTGCATCCCCATACCCAGAGCTGCATCTCGCAGAGAAATAGGTCCTGGCAGCTTCTTCCTCCATGAGCAGCACACAGGGTGCTTGGACAAGGGGAGCATGGGGCTCAAGTCCTCGGGATGTGCACCCTGACACAGGAGCTGCCTCTGCCTCAAATTAGGAGCACCTCTTTTCTAGTTTACCCAGAGGTGCCCTGTGGGCTGGTGGTGGCTCTGGGCTGCTCTCCATCTGCCTTCTGGGGGAGCCCGGCCTTTCACTAGGACCAGATTGGGATCACCAGAGCAAGGACAGCCCCTGTGATGGCAGGAGAGGAAATGCAACTCAGACAACCCCAAGACTGGCCCAGGGTTTAGGAAGAACTTCCTGATGTTGTAACAGGGAAAAGCTAAATCAGACTCCATATTGGATGTTTCTTTGACTTTAACCTTTGCTTTTTGTTGCTTTTGTTATTATAATCATACATGATGCCCTGCCTCAGGGAACCCTGATCCTCTGCCTGAACGTTAAAGTACCTCGGTTCAGCTCACAGGCAGATAATCAACCCTGCCCATCTGTGAATGACTGCAGAAAAGAAGAAATTAACACATCCCCTCACCACGGCTGGTCATTCCAGGAGATGTTTTGCAAGACTGATGGCCCTTTTTACTTTACTTCCTCGTGCCTCTCCCTCTCAGACTCTATAAAAGAAACTGGCATCCAGACCCTGATAAGATGGTTTTTTTGGAGACACTAGTCTGCCATCTTCTCTGTCTGCAGGCTTTCCAAATAAAGCTGTATTCCTTGCCTCAACACCTCATTTCACTGGCCTGTTGTGCAGCAAGCAGAGTGAGCCTGGACTCAGTAATAATGTGAGGGTGTTGAAATGGAAAATCATGGAGGACCCACTGCAGGAAAAGGAGGAAAGAGAAAAAGAGAGAAGGGAGAAATGGGATAGAGAAAAAAGCAGATGAGAGAAAGACAGGCAGAGACTGAAAGAGGAGAACAGAGAAACAGACAACTACCCTGGAGAAGTGGGCACAGTGTGGCGTGGGCAGTAGGCACCGCAGTACACCTGCCCGACAGGCAGAGCTGGGGAGAGGGTAGGTGGTGGATTATGGCTCACTTTAGGAAAAAAATTCTGCCCCCCGGAGCCTGCCTGTCTGTATATTCTTTCCCACTGGCCCAAAATGGCTGCAGTAGGAGAGAGGAAGCCTCTCTGACCAGGGATGCTCAGCGTTTCTGGAACTTTCCCTGATGAAGGTGAGGAAAAGCATTTTGCACTGTCGATACTTCTCCATTGGCCACTAGAGCCTGTTTACATTCATGTTTTAGCATCTGAGCCATAAACTAGCAAATTACCTGTTGGTCTGTTTTAGCCAGGATGCTTGCTGCTGATGACATTTCCACTGCTGAGACGCACAGGTGGGATTCTCCAGGGTGACTGCTATTATCTCATCATCAGGAGTTTATCTTGGGAGCATTTGGGTTTTGCTGATTTAATAGCCAAGCCCTGGAGTCTATGCTGTGGGGGAAATATTTAGTCTGATAAAAGGAATTGGTGAGTCCAGCATCTTCTCCCATAGGTCAGGCCAGAGCTTATTTAAGAGAGTGAAAGTAAAAGGTTCAAGGGGAACATCTGCTTGTTTAATTGGCCATAGATTTTCCTGGCAATAATTTCCAGCAAGATAAGAGACCTCTTCAAGGTCATGCATCGAGGCTGGCTGGGTGAGGAAAAGGACTCGGGAAATTCTGGGTGCTTGGTTTTTTAAATGAGTTTGCTGCTTCTCTCGGACTCATCCATCAGCTGATGAATGTCTATTGTTTTACCAATGGTTCCTGCCCAGCGACCTGGCTCTCCGCCTGGACCTGCTGTGTCTGGATGAAGGCAAAGATGGAGGACTCGCCCTGGCATCTGGAGTGCTGAAGGCCTTGTATCCAGACCCCAGGGTGTAAACCCTTCCCCAAGGCCAAGCAGCCACTGAGCCTCACGACAGAGAGGCAGCGTGGAGAGAGAACAGACCACCTGTGCATGAAGCGGGATGGGCAACAGTGCCCGTGTCCCAGCTTGCACAGGCCCAACACCCTATTCCCAGACCAGTGATCTGCTGCAGTAGACCCTGTGAGTCCCTGCTTTTATTCCTGAGGCTTAGCACGTGGCCTGACACTCAGCAAATGCTCAGTAAGTGCCGGAATGAATAAACAAACGTAGGGACGTGCCCAAGGACACATAGCTAGCTGGTGGAGGCAGAGCCAGGATACCCAGGACTAGAGCTGTGTTCCTTATACCTCCCAGGCTGTCTACCAAGGGGGTAGAGCAGGTTAAGTACACAGGTGTCTGCCTCTGAGTCCTGGTTTATGTCCTAGCTGCGAGGTGGCCATGGAGGCATGCCTCTCAGATCCCTCTTCAAGAAGGAATTTCCTATTCAGTAACAAGGAGGGCAGTCAGCTGACAGCCTCCAGTTATAGCACCTTCAGGGGCCACCTCCACTCTGGAGATCAGGCCAGTTCTGCCCAGTCTGGCCCAGCCAATGACCCAGCAAGATGGGTGCTGGGGCCTGGCCCTTCTGCCCAGAGTTGGACTCATCTAATGGGCAGTCTGCTGGGGAGCTCCCCACTGGGCGGTCTGAGACACCGCCACGGCGCATGACCTGGTGCGTGATGGGCTGGGGCATTTCTGCTCCCTTCCCTCTCCCAGCTTGCAGGTCTGCATTGTGGTCTGAAGGCTCTCTCTCCCCAAGGACCATAGTTTGCTATGTCATAAATATGATGACACTGCCCACGGATAACTGATTCCATCACCTGGACCATAGTGATTGCTGGGAGAGGGAAGTGGAGGGAACACAGTTTGGGCCAATGAGTTATAAGATGTTTGGGAGGGGGAAGCCTTCTCCAAAGCTTCTTCTTATTTTACAGGAACCTCTCAGAGAGAAGCTGTTTATCTCCAGATGGTTCTGTGGCCACCAATGTGGTGGGGGTTGGGGGGCAGGTGGTCAGAAAAGAAAACTGACCTAGGAGTGAAGCCAAGCCTGGGAAATCACAACGAAATGGGGCCAGAGTCCTGCTGACAATGGGAACCCCTGGATCAAACCACGCCTGAAGCCAGCCAGACTATCTCTGAACTTTTCAATAATTAATTCATTCAATTATATGTTCTACCTATCATTTATAGTAAAAATAATCCTGGAAAAATTAGGGAAGAAAAAAATGGATCACTCACCCACCCACCCTCACCAGGCCAGGTCACAAGGAAATGAATCTCTGATAGTAAAATTTCAAGAACATGGATGGCAAGGAAATCTCAGGAAGAGGTTTGGAAACAGGATTCAGCTGATGTTTTCCAACCCAGATTTCATAGGGACCCAGGTGTGGCCTGAGAGCTGGATAGAGGCCAGGGTTATAGTGGTGGTCTCTCCATCAGGTGGGAAACAAACCAACCCCCGGGGCAAGAAGAAAAGAGTGCCAGTCCACCTGCCCATACAAACGTATACACCCAAAATGAGACGAGAGTGCAGGGCTTGACCTGTGTGGGGAGCCAGAGTAAACCCCAGGGTACACCCGACATCCAGGGTAAACAGAGCTCTTCCGACACACTGCCCAGGATCCAGGGCTCCTAATCTTTGCCCCTCTACCCCCAACTCCAAAGGCCCAGTGCTCCCTCCCCTCAGCTCAGCTTCCTCTCCCAAACGTCATGTAAATTGCCCTGCAGAAACCGTTGGCAGGTTCTGCTGAGCTAACTGCACTGAAAACTCCTGGAACACAGATTTTCTCAATAAAAAGGAGAAAGGCACGCAGCCAATTAGGCCCTGCGTTATTTGACTAAGTGTGCCAGCTTAATCGTAATTATTAATGACAGGGTGTGGAGGGCAGAAATGTAATTTCTAAGAAACCAATCAAAGATAACCAAGTTCATCTTTCAAGCCAGGGCTGGGCGAGGGGATCATTCTTTAGGCTGGAAAAAGGGGTCACAGGCCACACCCAGTGGCTTTTGAGGGACACACCAGTCCCATGCTGCCAGCTGGCCTGACCCTGAAGATGGTTCAAATTCTCGAGTGGGCTCTGCGTGGTGAAGTGATGCTCAAGGTGAGGACATGGCTGTGGTCCTAGCTCTGCCCTGACGCACCAGGTGAGCCTGGACCAGTCACCTTACCGGAGACTCAGTCCTTCATCTGGTAATGAGGGGTTGTTCTGGAATTAGTGTTTCTCAAAACAGAGGTCTGCTGGCACTTGGGGCGGTCAGTTCTTCTTGTGTAGGACTATTCCACACATTGCCCCAAGGGGCACATTCACCAGGAATCCCCACTGCCCCCCCCCCACCCCGTAAGATGGCCCCAGCCACTGTGACAACCCAAAACCACACACTCATATCTCAACACATCCCCAAGGGAGACAGTGCTACCCCTGGCTGAGGACGACTCTCTGATAGCTTTCCTGAAGAGCTGGGTGGCTTCCCTGTACCTCAGTGTTCTCAACTGAGAAATGGGGATTATAATGTGCCTTCCTCATTGGGATATGAAGATTAAATGAGATACTGTTTATAAAAATGAAGCATGGTGGGACTTCCCTGGTGGCGCAGTTGTTAAGAATCTGCCTGCCAATGCAGGGAACATGGGTTTGAGCCCTGGTCCGGGAAGATCCCACATGCCGCGGAGCAACTAAGCCCGTGCACCAAAACTACTGAGCCGGCGCTCTAGAGCCCGTGAGCTGTAACTACTGAGTGCACATGCCGCAACTACTGAAGCCCGCGCGCCTAGAGCCCATGCTCCACAACAGGAGGTGGCTCAATGAGAAGCCTGTGCACTGCAACAAAAAGGAGCCCCCACTCGCCACAAAAGAAAAAGCCCGTGCATAGTAACGAAGATGCAACACAGCCAAAAAATAATAAAGTTCTCTTCAAAAAAAAATGAAGCATGGTTCCTGGCGCACAAAACAATGACTGTTACCCATGGCAACCAATGTATGGAACCCCTTCCCAAGTATCTATTATCTAACTTCCACCCTGCAAAGTTCATGGCATTATTCCCACTTTATATCTGGGGAAAGTGAGGACCTGAGCGGTGAAATAACTCAGATTTCAACAGTGGCTCAGTGTGACTTCCCAGCCTGGCCTCTTAACGGATTTGTGGAGCACATGAAAAAGCCAGGCACTTAGTGGCGTCTGTTATAGGATGTCTGTGCTGTGGGGCTGGAGGAAGGCACGACAGGGCCTGCGCTGATTATGGTCAGCTCCAGAAGACGGACTGAAGGTGAGGGCCTTCCTGAATCTGCCTAGCTGCGTGCTTCTCCGACACCCTGTTTGTAAATCCAAAGTTCAGGTCAAGGAGGTTTTCTCCTCGCTGGCTTAAGATAGTTCTAAGGAACAGGAAATGAGGGGCTGAGCTCTGGGGACCAGGTCTGCAATAGCAAAGCTGGGGGCAGGGAGTCCACAGTCAATAGCAAATGAATGAATGAAGGATGGAGACAGTTTCCAATGGCAGAGAATCTTCACTCTGAGGGGAGACCCAGCCCCACCCTCAGGGAGACCCAGTCTGAGGGGAGACCCAGCCCCACCCTCGGAGAGCCCCAATGCGAGGGGGAGACACAGCCCCACCCTCAGGGAGCCCCAGTGTGAGGGGGAGACACAGCCCCACCCTCAGGGAGCCCCAGTCTTAGGGGGACACAGCCCCGTCCTCAGGGAGCCCCAGTCTGAGGGGGGACACAGTTGTTCTTGAGGCAACAGTTATCAGCAAGTACTAACCAAATACATAAGCCCTGAAGGAAGTGTGGCTGAGAAGCCAGATGCTTACAGGCCTGTCATGGAAGACTTCCCATAGGAGGCTGCCTCTGAAAACTGGAGCCCCACATCTTAGACCCATCAAACAGGTCTCTCCCTAGTGGACCAACACTGTCCTTTTAAATTAGAGCCAAAGTGGTCGTGCTCAGATGTGGGTGGTGAGTGTGATTAGTGACAAACCCCAGAGATCTCTCACCGCAGGTCCATAACACCCACCTGACCATTCATTTTTTGCAGTATAAATACTTGTCTGCCTCTTGATTAGAGAAAAAAAGTGTTCATAGGTCACCCTCTGCTTGGAACGTCTCTCCTCTTCTCTGCCCTCTTGTCCTTTCTATCTATATCCCTGTTTATAGACCATAGAATGGGATGCAGGGCACAGCTCACATTGCAGTCTGCCAGTGGCACCTACCTGGAGTTGTGCAGTGCACAACCTGTACAGCTGTGTATAGCAGCCCTGATACACTTCCAGACTCTCAGGACTGAAGGGGACCTCAGAAAGCCTACAGCATAGTCACCCAACTTTAAAATGAAGAACCTGAGCCTCCTGGTGGGGACAAGGCTTTTCTGAGGCCATGCAGTGGTGCCTCAGTGAAACAGCTGGGCTGTGAACCCACAGCTCTTGGCTCTCAGAGCAGCACCAGGATGTGTCCTCTGAGGCCCTCCCTCCCCTCCTCTAGGACTCTGTCAAAATGCTTCCTTCCCTCCCCTTCAGCTCCTCCTGTGCACCCACCCTGGGTCTGTGCTCTCATTCAGACTCAGTACGTGCCAGGCTTTGGGGTCTTCCCACATAAATCACATCACCGAGCTGCGGCACCCATCACTGGTCCACTCAGAGTGGGGGAGCCCTGCCAGAGTGGGGTCATCTTACAGGGTTAGTAACAGGGTGAAGGGAACGACGTGGAGGTTGGGAGGACTCCCATGCTTCCTGGCAGAGTAAAAACACAGAGTCAGACAGACGTGGGTAGAGATTGGCCTGTTCCCCACTCTACCCCCTGCTGTGGGTGTGACCTGGGGTGGGGCACTCAGCCTTTCTGGGCTCCGGATTTCTCAACTATAAAAAGGGGTAGAAATAACCCACGTTTATTACGTTTAGTAACCCATCACCCCAGCTTAGTGAGGATTATATAAAGTAACTGGTATGAGGCACCCAGCTGGGCCCCAGCCCGCAGGCCCGCACCACGGCTGCGCCTGCCCCTTGGAAATGAGCCCTCCTCCTGGAAGCCTTTCTCAGCCTCTGTTCTGCATGTGTGTTATGGCTCTTCCCCGTGGAAACCGTTTAAAGGCAGGAACTGTTACTGGGAAGAGATAAAATCTTTGGCACAGCTCAGCCATTACCAGAGATGTTCAACCAGCCCGCATTCAAGACAGGAGGACACGCATGAAAGCGTTTTATCTTCCTCCCACAAAGGGAGAGCAGAGCCCCGTGCCAAGCTGAGATGAAGGCTTGATTTTTTAAAATAGACGTTTAGGATTCTACTGATGCTTTGCTAACTCCCAGTCAAATCACGACATCAAGGAAAGAAAAACTCCATTTTCTGCTAAGATGCTGAAATGGCCCTTTCCAATTAGCAGCGGGCTCCGGCAGGGGGAGCCCAGGCAGGCGGCCCAGAGCCGTGTCTGCTTCATCTGTGTGTTTCTGGGTCTGTGAGCCCCTCAGAGCTGAGCCTGCATGTGCTGGGTGAGGAGGCTGGCCTTCAAGCCATCCTGCCCTCTGGGTCTCCCGCCATGCTGGGTCCCTGATTGTCCTTGGGAGGGATGTGAGACCTGTTAATTACTACTCAGTTACATGTTTTGCATATATCAGTAGATCTGATCATCTACTTCGAATGAGCAAAGACCAGGACTCTCACAAAATTGCCCACAAAACACCACTACGTGCAAGTAATCCCATCTATCTGAAACCCACCACTGCCGAGCTACCCACGGCTCCTTGTCTACCAAGAGAACACAGACTCATCTCTTAAGACTCAGCTCAAGGGTGTAATTAAAGCAACAATGAACACGTGTACATCCCTTATGCTGTCAGTCACTGCTCTAGCTGCTTTCCGCGTATTAACTTATTTCATCTTCACATAACTGTGATACTTAAAGAATGGCCACAAATCCTTCCCACTCTTCCCACTGAAGAGCTTGAGTTTGAGTCTAAGTCTTCTCACCTTGAACGTGCGCAGGCCCTAGGTCCACTTGACCAGTACGATCTGGTGGAAGTGATCTTGTACCAGTTTCTAGACCAGACTTGAAGACACTGGCAGCTTCCAGCTCCGTCTCTCAACACACTCTCTTTGGCAGCCCTGGCCCGCTGTGGAAGGAGTCTGACTAACCTCCGCACTGCCATGCTGGAGGGGCCACATCCACGTGCTCTAGTGGAGAGTTCCAGATGGACCCAGCTTTTCAGCCATCCTGGCTGAGGTGCCAGACATGTGAGTGAAGCCATCTGGGTGATGGATGAATAACCATTGGATGACCTCAGCTGACGCCACGTGCAGCAAAAGCACCAAGTGGCCTAGCCTTGCCTGAATAACTGACCAAATGGTGAGATACAATAAAATGACAGGAGTACTTTGTCATGCAGCAGATAACCAGAACAACCTTCTGAGGCAGGTCCAATGGAATACTGTTTGACAGCTGAGAAAACTGAGCCACAGAGAAGTAGTTAGCCCAGCGTCACACAGCGAATAAGTGGTGGAGCCGGGATTCAAAACCCAGACAGCTTGGTCCCAAAGCCCATGCCCCCTCTTCTCTGAACCCTGAACTGACTATTACCCCACTGTCCTAACATCTCTTCAACTTACCCATTGGCAAATCTGCTCCCCTACTGGAGGCAAAGGCTGCTGGAAGGGAGATACCAACTCCTAGTCAATGCCATAGCCCTGTCCTGAAACAGAGGAAGAGTGCTCAGGGTTTGCTGAGAGTAGAGGGGTGTCGGGGGATGGCGGGATCGATGGACTGATGGATGAACAGATGAATGGACTTGCATAGCATAGAGCCTGAAGAATGTGCAGGAGATAGAACTATTTGGGATTCGGGCTTATTAGAGGTGCCACGTGAGCATGAGGAAAGCAGAAGAGAGCTACACACCCGGCAGAGGGGAGCAAAGACCCCCTTCTCCAGGCCTCACAAAAAGTCACTCCTTGAAGCTAAAGATTAATTTTGAAAAACACTTCTATCTTAGTGTTATATGTTGCCTCCATTCTTCTTTCCCCCTCTGCACAATTTTAACAAAGACCAAAAACATATCTATTTCTTTCTTTCACTAAAAAATAGATATGTCAGGAGCCTGAAATGCCTAGTCACCAGCTGCACACTAATCTTACCTCTGAGTATCCTGGTAGCCTAGGCAAAAGGGAAAATACATTGTAGTTAAGAATTCTCATTTGGGGGAGACTGGGCTGCCCTCTTAGATCCAGAACCAGCAGCCCCCATAACTGCCTGTGCGGAAGGCTCACCTTTGACCCTCAGGCAGAGAGCCCCTCTACGCTCAGACTCTGGACACATGCACACCATGTTCACCCCCAGTGCACACTGAATGCAGTGGTGCTTATTCCTAACTCTTCATCTGCTATTCTCAAATGGGCACTGGCCTGAGTTCATTCATCTCTCAACAATGAATCCTCAGTTCTGCAGATCCCTTGGTTCTTGCCAGAACAGTCAGTGACCTCAAGGTCTTCCAAACCTCTGGAACCTTCTGGAGAAACAAGAGTTCCTGGGCTCCTCCCACCAACACTCTTCTCTGTAAGATTCTGGGCAAACCGAGGATTTCTATTATCTTGTCCAAGAGTAATCTTCCAGGAAGAATGGTTACTCTGAACCTCAGTGGAAATTTCCACTGGGGCCTTTCTGTTTTCTGGAATCCACTACACAGAGCAGCATTAAATTTACAGGATGCAATCCCTTAGATACGGATGGTTAGGTTATATAGTTCACAGGAGCAGATAAAAAGAGGCCAACAGACTCATCTGGAGAGATGAAATTTCTCCTGCAAGGTGGGTGGTCTCTGCTCAGAGTTCAGAAAGAGAAGTCTGTCCTTCCAAGAGAGATTCACTGCATAGATGGCTCTTACAAAGGATGCTGGATAATGTAACAGTTGACTCAGAGATGTCCACTGTCTCATTAGCCTCCTGAGAGTGACTAGGACAGAAGATTGTGAGCTATTAGAGAGGGTGTCAAAGACAACTGTGCACAGCCGTCGCCCCTCTTGCCCTGCCTCCCACCAGCCTCTACCACTTGGCCATGCTCAAGGCAGGTAATTAACAGATCTGAGGAAAATGCTTAATCCCGGGCCAGATTCACTCTACCAGGTCTCCTCCCTGCCACCCGCCACCCCAGCGCGCACGCACACACACGCACACAATTTCTCCAGTCTTTGTATTCATGAAACTAATCCACTTTACTACCACCTTGAAGAAAATGTGAATCACTGAGCAAAGACAGAGACAAAGCTGAAGATAAATTATTTTTGGAAAGCTGTCATTTTGAGGCCCCAAAGGCAGGCTTCTCCAGGGTGGGTGAGGCTGTGGAAGATGACAGCCTGGTGGGGCCATTCTCTGTCCCCTGAACACATCCCCTTCTCCCGCACACTCTGGACCTCTGCACTGTCTGTTTCCTCCACCTGCGACGCCCTCTTCTGATCTCCATCTTTTCCTGGCAAAACGTCATCTGTCCCTCGAGACCCAGACATTCCTGATCCCCACATCCCAGCATAAGCTCCTGGAGCTTAGGGCCCACACCTCTCATGTCAAAGAGGGGTAAACAGTGTAGACTCTGGAGCCAGCGGCCTGGGTTCAACTTAAGACTCCTACCTACTAGCTGTGCAACAGGGAAGAACAAATCTGACTCCACACTGCAGTGGTCCCCAACCCTTTTGGCACCGTGGGCTGGTTTCATGGAAGACAATTTTTCCATGGATGGGGACGGCGGGTAGGGGGGTGTGTGTGTCAGGGTCAGGTGGTAATGCAAGTGATGGGGGAGGATGGTTCAGGTGGTAATGTGAGCGATGGGGAGAGGAAGCTGAAGCTTCTCACTCACCCCCCCCCCCGCCCCCACTCACCTCCTCCTGTGCAGCCTGGTTCCTAACAGGCTGCAGCCTGCTATCAGTCTGTGGCCCCGGGGGTTTGGGGACCCCTGTCATACTGGATCTGTTTGTTTTACTTTAACCTTTGTATTCTACTGCTTTTGCTACACGAATGTTGCCTATAGCTTGAAATATACAGGATAGCCCATTTTCAAGGCTCTGACCTTTTAAGGTATAACACTTTTCCATTCACATAGAGATAAAAAGTTGCCGAACAGAGAATAACATTTGCCTTGTTTGGAAGTTTATAGGAACATCATGACCAGACCTACAGACACAGCTGTAAGAACAAAGGATTCTGACACCAAGAAGTCTGCAAGAGCCAACCACACCCTCTCCCCTTTTACTATGAGAAGCCTGAATTCTAACTGGGGTAAGATGGTTCTTTACCATACTAGCCCACCATCTTCTCCATCTGCTGGCTTTCTGAATAAAGTCACTTCCTTGTCCCAACAACTCATCTCTTCGTTTACTGGCCTGTCATGTGGCGAGCGGTACCAGTTTGGACTTGGTAACAGCTGTGCAACTTTGCACAAGTTACTAAATCTCTCTGCGCTTTAGATGCCCCTTCCCTGAGATGAGGAAGATAACCCTGTCTACCTGATTAGGGTCGTTGAGAGAATTTTTAAAGCAGTGAATGTAACTAGCTATCACTATCCTTATCCCTGGGCGCTGCACGCACAGGGCTGGGCACTCCAAGGAGCTCAGACTGCCTCCTGAACTGCAGTGTGGGGATAAGGAACTAGCTGCAGTCCGTAGGGAAGTGGGGATAGAGAGACAATAACGCGGTCGGGGCAGCTCCAGGAGAAATGTGGGGGTGCAGGGAGGGCGTGGAGCTGGAGGTCCTGCCCAGCATACCCTGAGTGCCTCTACCAGGCCCTGAGAGTTTCCTCAGCACCAACCCCCATCTCCTCCTCCAGACTCAGGGACCAGCTGAGAGCAGACTTGAAAGGGGAGCTCCTGCCTCAGATCTGCTCTGCAGGGAGCTGCAGCATTGGTGGGCTGGAAAATGCTCACAGTCCACTCTCTGGATGAGGGGAGGAGCAATTGTGATGTACAGTGTTTGCCAATTTCCAAGGTGTAAATACTCCCAGCACGGCTGGTTTCAAGCTCCTGACATGATGTCATTGAATGCAGAGTTGAGAAGAGATAGGCAGTCGCCCTCTGTTATAAGGCAATTTCACTACATGCCTACAATAGGTGTAAGCAACCTGAAGAGCATGGATCAGAGTAAAACACACAGAATGAGAATGTAGCTAAATAATTAGAACATGATATATTACCTTTCTTTCTGATATAAGTTAATATAATTTTAAGTCACGGTTTTGTTTAAAAAGTGGCTGTCAAGATTCCTGAAACTTCAACAATTAGTTCTCCCCTCATTAGTAACACTGATGCTCTCTGTAGCACATACCCACCTCAGGGCTTTTGGACCTACCGTTCCCCCTCACCTAGTATGCTCTTTCCCAGATAACCATGCGATTCCCTCTCCTCTTTCTTCAGCTCCTGCTCCCGTACCACTTTGTCACTTATTAAAAGACCTTCTATGGCCATTCTATATAAATAGCAGCACCCCTTCCCTCAGGCCCTCCTCACCCCCAACTCTGCTGTACTTTCCTGCAGAGCCCTTGACACCATGGAGACACCATTTGTTTACTCATCATCCCTCTTCCCCCACTGAAATCCCCATGAGGACAGGGATTTCTGTCCACTGTGTTAACCGATCCCCAGTTAAATTATATCTGGCAGATAGGTGCTAAATATATCTTTGTAGAATAAGTATCTACAGCTGTCCATAGTCTGCAAAGTGCAGCCACAATTATCGCATCTGCTCTTAGCAGCAGGGCAGTTATGACGACTCCCATTTTACAGAGAACTCCTTCCCCTACCACAGAAGGTATGAGGCTTTGGGATAAAGTGACTCCTCCAAGATCACAGCTAGCCACACGACCTGTCAAACCAGTGTCCTGTCCTTTTGACCGCAAACCTGGGTTCTGCCCTCAATACTGCAATGCTTCTCAGAAAAGCAAGAGAACTCCCCTGAGTGATCTTCCCCTGAAGGCCCAGGACTAGCAGTCACACAATCTACCGCCTCTCTTGAGCCTCCAGTGAAGTTCCCAGAACACATTAACTGCTCAATAAACAGGTTTCTAAGTTGAACTGATCTCAGACAAGTTCTTTTCCCAATGCCCTCTCTCACCCTCGCCCTGCATGCTCCCCAACACCCATCCCTCTTCCCTCCACACAGTATCTCCTCTGCTGTTGGGAAACTCTAATGAAGCTCTAGGGTCAAGCTTTGTCTACTAAGGTTTAAGGTATTTTTTCAGGTCATATGCAATTGCAAGCATCCTTATCTCCTAGCGTGGTACCTGGGACAAGAATGTGCT
Source organism: Hippopotamus amphibius kiboko (assembly GCF_030028045.1). Taxonomy (NCBI): domain Eukaryota; kingdom Metazoa; phylum Chordata; class Mammalia; order Artiodactyla; family Hippopotamidae; genus Hippopotamus; species Hippopotamus amphibius. The sequence continues at coordinate 36,911,383 of NC_080196.1, read as the reverse complement.
CAATAAACACATGTTCAATGAATGAAGTGGGTGTGTCTCTGTGTGAGTGTGTGTGCACGGATGCAGGTGAGAGGATGGAAGGACCGCCACACTGATGGTGGGGTTTCAGGCACCCTATGAGACAGGGAAAGGAGAGAGGGTCCTCTGGAACCACAGTACTGGGAGCACAAGACCGAGAGGCAGGAACCTCCCTTCCCTGTCCCCTGTCAGTCCTGAGATAATGGGTCTGCCCCAGAACTTAAAAATGAGTTGAAAAGAGAGCACAGGGAGCGGTACATTTTTCTGACGACTGGTGGGCCCAGCACCTGCTCACATCTCCTTGTTATTCTTAGCAGGGATGCTCCTGCCTGGCAGGGAGGAAGGAGGACAGGAGCTGGTGGGAAGGGCTGGGGTAGCCGGGCTCCACATGTTGGCTTCCAGAAAATGAGATGTCGGCTGGCAGGAATGAATTAATAAAAGGAAGTGTCCCCTGCTGACCCAGACTCATTCTTGGTAAATCTTGGATTCTGCAAGTTTCTCCATGGCCTCCACTTCTTCTCAGGGGAGCACTGGAGGCCAGGTATGGAGGATGGACGTGCGTGCAGGTTGTGAGGTGGGGGTTTTGATTATCCGGTCCCAGATCTTCTGAAAATTACTTGCTTGTAAAGGGGAAATACTGTTTCCTGGACACCTTTTTCTGGAGAGAACCAGAGGCAAGTTGGGGAGAATCCAGGCCTTTGGGGAACCTTGGGCAACAGGAGCTAGATGTGTCCTTGATGATCGTAAGGCTTCCCAACCCTGTCCAATGCTACCAATCACCCGCTGTGACCGTTAAGCAATTCAAACTCTAGGCTATGGTTGTCTCATTAGCAGGCGTCCGACTCACCTGGAGAGCTTGTTCAAACAAACAGGTGGCCCTGGCCCTGGAGATTCTGCCTTGGTAACCCTAGTGTGGGACCTGATGCTGTGCAAGTATAACAAATCCCCTGGTGTGCCGGGTGCTCTTGCTCCTGGGACCACACTTTGAAAACCTCTGCCCTAGGCCAGCTCCCTGGACCAGAACCTCCAGGGAAGGGATCTGTGTTTTTCACAATTTCCCAGGTGATTCACAGCATCAAGACTGTTCAGGAAGCTGCTAAAATCTGAGGGCCGCCTGCAGCTTAAGCCCCTGGGACACTTGCTACAAGGCAGATTCCCAGGCTCTGCCTTGGCTCTGAGGACTCAGAACTTCTGGGAGGTGGGGCCCAGGAATCAGAATTTAACCATTACAGTTTGAAAGTCTGACCTTGTATACAGAGGAGTAAACGGAGGCCCAGAGAGGTGAACTGGCTGGGCAAAGCCCTCACAGCCACTTAATAATCAAAGTGAACCCCAAACCAGGCTGTTTTCCAATAAAAGAACAATCCAAGGTTCAGGCAAGCTCTAGTTGCCCTGGGAATCTCAACCTCTGCCTGCCGCCCCACCCCCACCCCGCCCACCAACCTGAGGAAGGTTGGCCAGAGCCCTCTGGACCCTGGAACTCTCTCTTTAGGTGCAAGTGCCACAGGGCACCATTCCCCAAGCACACTGCCCTCCCTCGCCTTGCCATACCTTTGTGGCTTTGCACAACCTAAGGTCTCAGCCAGGAAGCCCTTTCTGCTTCCTGGCATCTTTCACATTCTCAGCCCTCACTCGTCCCTCTGTGAAGTGCAGTGACCCCCCAGCCAGCAGGCACACTCTCCCCACACTCACACTGACCTTACACGATGCTCCACTACTGCTCTTGCTGCAGTGACAGGGCCAACGTATTGAAGGCTGACAGCTGCCCCCACCTCCAGGGTGCTGGTCATGCCTGGTGATGCCTCTGTTGTACTGGCCACGGATAACAGGTGGGGAGGAACACTGGGACGGCGCTACTGCAACCATGGTTAAGTCCACGTTACCTGCCTTCACGAAGCCAGGTCGTTTTAAGACTCACCCATCCTCCAAGGGCATGTAGCCTAAACAATATGTTTGCCTGAATTGTTTCCCAGGAACTTAGAGTCAGCTGCCTAGTTCACACTGAGCAGGTTAGGACCGGATGGGACCCAGGACCCTTCAACTGGGCATGCGCTAGCGTCTTTGGCGACCTTTTGCACGTGTGGCGGAATATAGTTACGCCTGCGCAGAAGATGATTATGCGCCTTTTCCGAATCACCTTTCACCGCGCTCCCATGCTCTGCAGGCCTGGCTGCACTGCTTCTTCCTTCTTTATCCCACAAATACCCCAAGGCCTTTGCCTTCACGGGGCGGATTTGAGATTTCTCCTCCTGTCTCTTCTATTGGCTGCCTTGCTAATAAACTCTCTCTTTGCTGCAAAGCTCGATGTCTCAGCATTTTGGCTTGCTGTGTATTGGGCAAAACAAACCTGGTTTGGTAACGGTACCAACAGAAGCATTGTGGAGGCAAGACGCAGGTGGGCTGGAGTTCTGGAAAAAGGGGATCCATCTAGAGAGCATCTTCTAGAAGAGAAGGTTAAAGTAGATTTTTAAGGAGTTTGGGTCTCTGCTGTGAGATGTAATTCCCACCTCACTCCTCCCCCTTCCAGAGAATCTTCAGCAAAACTGCCCATTATTTGCAAAAGATTTTGGATGCAGGTTTCTCTGTATCATTAAGGTGATGCTGAGCTGATATGTTCCTTAGATGGAATCAAGAAGTCCCGTTTTCCGGAGGGGGAAGGGTTGGGGGGGGATGAATTGGGAAGACTGGGATACCAAATTGTACACTCAATATATACAGTTTATTGTATGTTAACTGTATCTCAATAAAAGTTCTTTAAAAAAAAAAAAAAGGCCCATTTTCAGTGGGTCCTGACACTCTGTACTGTCTTGTACTAGTTATCGCTCCTTGACAAGTTACCTTAAGACTTAGTGGTTTAAAGGACTTCCTTGGTGGTGCAGTGGTTAAAAATCTGCCTGCCAATGCAAGGCACACAGGTTCAGTCCCTGGTCTGGGAAGATCCCACATGCAGTGGAGCAACTTAGCCCATGTGCCACAACTACTGAGCCTGCATTCTAGAGCCTGCCAGCCACAAATACTGAACCCGTGCACTGCAACTACTGAAGCCTGCCCACCTAGAGCCCGTGCTCCACAAGAGAATCCACCACACTAAGCCCATGCACCACAATGAAGAGTAGCCCCCACTCACCACAACTAGAGAAAGCCCATGCACATCAGCAAAGACCCAATGCAGCCAAAAGAAAGAAAAAAAAAGACTTAGTGGTTTAAAACAACAATAAATATCTAAAATATCTATGGTTTCTGGGTTAGAAATTTGGATGCAGCTTAGCTGGGTGGTGCTGGCTTAAGATTTCTCATGAGGTTGCAGTTAAGATGTTGGTCAGTGATGCTTTCATCCGAAGGCCTGGCTGGGGCTGGAGGGACCCAGGAGGAGAAGCAGCGGCTTCTAACACGGATCCTTCACATGGCTGCCGAGTTGATGCTGGCTTGGCGGGAGGCACTGTTCTTCCTCTGGGTGGCCTCTTCCTTGTTGCATGAGTGGCTCGAAGCTGGCTGGCCTTTCCCAGAGTGAGCAATTCAAGAGAGAGGCAGACGGAACTAACAATGTCTTCTATGACCTAGCTTTGGAAGTCACACGTTGTCACTTCCACTACATTCTACTGACTAGGAAAAAAATCACTAAGTACAATCCACATTCAAGGGAATTGGGAGCCTCCTTTTGAAGGGAGGAGTGCCAATGATTCTGTGGGCAGATTTTAAAATATCCCAGTTTTAGTGTATGAGAGACTGGGTACCTGTGTCTGGTACATAGGAGAGGCTTACTAAATCTCTGGTGAACTGGACAGACAGCCTATTGTTCCCTAATGCCACTCTGAAGCTGAGATGGGACAGGAGGCAGCAGTGACTGGCCTGGAACAGCACTGTCCGTGGGCATCGCTAGCGGTCAGATGCTGCTCTTGGCTTTCAGCCTATCTGGGACATACTGAGCAGCTTTTCCTGGCCTGGGCAGCCCTCTGGCTCCCAGCCTCCTGTGTATGCCTCCTACATGACTCCTGTTGATTCTAAAAGGCCTGGATGGGCAGCCACTTCTACATGGGTTTTTGTTTTAATTAATTTATTTATTGGCTGCATTGGTTCTGCAAGCAGACTTTCTCTAGTTGCGGAGAGCGGGGGCTACTCTTTGTTGTGGTGCAACAGGCTTCTCATTGTGGTGGCTTCTCTTGTTGCAGAGCACAGGCTCTAGGCACGTGGGCTTCAGTAGTTGTGGCACATGGGCTTAGTTGCTCCATGGCACGTGGGATCTTCCCAGACCAGGGCTTGAACCCATGTCCCCTGCACTGGCAGGCGGATTCTTCACCACTGCACCACCAGGGCAGCCCTCCACATGGGGTTTGCTGCCAGGCCTGCTTCTAGAGGGAGACTCTGTTATTCCACTGTGACATGGTAGGACAGATCAAGGGGGTGGGAACGACCTTCCTCCAAGGCTACTACAACATGGATATTAGTCAAAGCAGCTTCTTTCCTCATAGCCTTTACATGTGCATTTCAGCCTCCAAGACTTTGCTCGTGCTGTTCCCCCACCCAGAATGCCCTTCCTTGTCCTCTCTGCCCTGCTAGATCCTGCTCCCTGGGAGGCAGTGTGGCGTAGTGGAGAGAACACAGGTCTTAGAATCTAAAGGCAGGAACTCAAGGCTCTGCTTCACCACATGGTACTTGAGCACCTTGGACAAGTCAGCCCATGAACTTTCTGAGCCTCAATTTTTCCCATTTGTAAAATGGGGCTATTAAACGACCATGGGGGGTCGTTTCAAGGCTTTAATGAGAAAACAGATGGGAGAGTGCTCTTTGTGAAGCATATAGCACTATAGGTAAGGAATCTTAATTTTTCCTTCTCATCCTCTTGAGCCCAGCTCAGTTCTAACTCTCCCAGGAGATGCTCTTCACAGTTATGAACCTTTCCAGCAATCATGCTTCAACCATACAGCCCTGCATTTAATCTGGACACCCTCAAACCTTTCATTTGTGTTAGGCCAGTTTCTAACACGGAAGGTTGAGTCCAACAGAACTTGCCTGTGTCTCTACCACAGCACGTGGCACAGTTGCAGGGTCCACACGGGTGCTTGGAGCATCCACACGCACAGACCACACATGGACAGGCTGACTTTTGGAGGCTCTGTTTTCTATCCTGCTGTCTGTGATCCTGTTGATCCTCATTTAGTGGAGATCCTGTGCGGCCAATCTCCAGCTTCTATCCAGATTCTAATGGCCCACACCTATTATTCTCATCAAAGAACTGCCTTTGGGAACTGCTTTGTCCACACTTGCAGTCATCAGGCAGGTGCTTGGGGATTTACACCCGCTCTGGCTCCCAGAAGTCCTTAGTCAATGACAGGACTGTGCAGAAGTCAGAAAGCCCAGCTCCCTTGCCTTAGAAATGTGGGGGTGTAATTTACACTCCAGAGCTCCCCTCGGGATCAGGCTGAGGCTGGGATGTGGCCTGAAATTGCGCCTTGCCTCGCCTTCCTTGTCCTGCTTCTCCAACTCCTTTCCAGTGTCCTAAATACATCCTTTGCACGTGAATCCTCAGCTCCAGATCTACTTCTAAGGAAGCTGCCTAAGAGATCCCCATCCAGGCTCCCATAAGAATGAGGAAGGTGGCACTGATGAGCCACGTGGACCAAGATCTGCAGAAAGGAAAGGGAGGGAGGAAAATCACATCTCTTTTCCTCTTTTGGTTGCTTCCTGATCACCACCAACACCACAATTGGGGAGAAAAAAAGGTGATTCATTTTCAGTTTACCTTTTCTTTAACATAACAAACTTCTGCTTTGGGAGGCTTAATTGGATCTATTCTTGGATGTGACAAAAAGTTAGTGGGAGATGAAAGGGGCACATCAAGGGAAAAAAAACATTCCAAGTGAATAATTTAAGATCACATCCATAATTAATGGCATTTGGCATGTTTCCCCTGGAAGCCTAATCATAGCGCGGAATGTGCTAATTAGAGTGGTTTGGTGCAAATCAGTCATTGCAGGTGTGGAGAAGCTGCCTCTGTTCTTTTCAGCACCAGTGGCGGGTGGCGGCTGAGGCACTGGATCCTCAGGTGGGGCGGGGCTTGAGTAAAGGAGGAGCTCCAGATGGGGCGGGGCTTGAGTAAAGGAGGAGCTCCGGGTGGGCGGGGCTTGAGTAAAGGACGGAGTTCCGGGTGGGGCGGGGCTTGAGTAAAGAAAGGATGGAGCTCCGTTTTGAAAGATCTGGTGTGAAATGAGTTTCTCTTCTTGTTGAGGAGCGGGACACAAATGTGCTGTATGTGTGTTTGATGGCGAGACATGGCAAGTTGGAGCTGGAGAGTTATTTTAGGTTAGCTCTTTCCCTCTCTTGCCTTTGGGGAAGATAAGAGAATGAAACAGGGCCAGATCTGGGAGGAGGGGAGTGAGGAGAGGCGGTAACTCCCCCAGCCCCTGCACCCACCTGACACACAGTGGGATAGGCGAGAGGACCTGTCTCAGAGCCAGGTGCACCTCGGAAAAGGTAAGGCACCAGGCATCTTTGGTTTACTCTTCCGTGTCCACTCTCCACCCTAGGAGGCTGAAACCATGCATTCAGCCCTGTTTGATGTCTGACTTCTGGTTGGATTTAGCACATGGGGAGCCCCTATTAGAGATTGGAGGGAAGAGAGAGCGAGCTCAGGTGACTTACTTCCCATCTCCTCCCTCCTCTTTGTTGGGGTCTGACTGCCCCTGTACAGCTGAAATTCCACTTCCTGTAGGGCAGCCGTCTACTCATGTTAGGGGAAACACTGACTGAAACAGCCTGCCTTGGCCAGGCAAAGAAAGTAACAATTTGCATGAGTTATTTTACGACAGGCGATCCTGGTAAGGAACACAGAACCAACAAGCCAGCACCAACCAGGAGAATATGGGAAAGGTTGAAAGGAGAGAAGGGACACCGGTCCATAAGTCCTATGCACCTCCCAGAATCCTCGCTGGAATCCATCTTGGCTGAGCTATGCGTGCGCCACCAGAAAGGACCCTGAGTCAGAATGGCATGGCCAGAGACAACTGGAAACTGCTCCCATCACCATAAAACTCAAGACTGTGAGCCACGTGTCAGAGCAGTTCTCCTGGGTTCCCCTACCCTCCTGCTCTCCCTCCAGGTGCCTTTTGCCAATAAAGTCTCTTGCTTTGCCAGCACGAGTGTCTCCTCTGACAATTCATTTCTGAGTGTGAGACAAGAGCCCACTCTCAGGCCCTGGAAGGGGTCCCCCTTCCTGAAACACTCACACCTGACCTGGGCTTCAGGACCTGGGGCATCACATCCCCACCCTCCTCAGCCTGGGCTACAATGCTCCCCCTTGTGGTTCCCTCTTTACCTGCACCTTTGTAAATACCCCTTTATTAAACTCTCCTCAAATGATCCTTAATTTGAGGTTGACATTTCTTAACAGCTCTGTCAAGACCCTGAAAAAGAACTATTTCACAAGAGTGACATTCTTTTAAAATGGAGCTCTCTTCTTTAAAAGTTAACATTTTGGCCAATATTCTTTGGCAGTCTTTATAAAATGCATCCTTTATTGCCCTGCCATCTTAAAGAGAAGTAACTGCACATGATTGAAAAGCTACTCTTGCTCACTCTTTATGAACATCAACTGTTGTCCCATGCTGGGCACTGCAGACTTTGGGGACTGTTATGGTCTGAATAGTGTCCCCCTAAATTCATACGTTGAAGCCCTAATCCCCTAATATGACTCTATTTGGATATGGAAACTTTAAAGGAGTAAAGTTGATGATGTCATAAGAGTGGGTCCCTAATCTGATAGGATTGGTTTTCTCAAAAGCAGAGGAAAAGACACCAGAGCTTTCTCTCTCCTCCTGTGCCCACAGAGGAAAGACCATGTGAAGACACAGTGCGGAGACAGCAATCTGCAAGCCAAGAAGAGAATCCTCACCAGAAGCCAACCCTGCTGGCACCCTGATCTTGGACTTCTAGCTTCCAAAATTATGAGAAAATAAATGTCTGTTTAAGCCACCCAGTCTATGGTATTTTGTTTTGGCAGTCTGAGCACAGACTAATACAGAGACTCCAGAATGTAGGATAGTTTGTCCTGGCCCTGAGTGGTTCCAAACTTCATGCCCAGCCCACTCTGATTTTATAGTTTCTTTGTCTTATCTCTGAGCTATTACCTCTTGTTGCCAATAAGGTCACTACCTATAGCATAGCCATCCCTCACTCACTTAAATCTTACCTGTTTCCTAGAACTAGACTGTCACGTGAGACCAGAAATATAAATCTCATTAGAATTGTGTATAAAACAAGAGTTAATAGGTTCTTAGTGAGGGTCTGAATTGCTCTTCCTTGAATAGTGCATGTATTTTAATCCAGAGACTTTATCATGAGGACTTTTTAAATGGCCAGAAGTCATTTTCTTCTTATTCTGGAATCCTTGTCGTATTCTTGTACTTAGCTGAGGTTACCAAATCAGTGGCCTAAGGAAAAATGCAGTATCACAGTAACTTCTCTCTTTTCTTTTCTGAACTGGTTAGAGCACAGTGAAATTTCCGATCTTGTAACATCAGGTCTTACCTCACACCTGAGGATCCTCTGGCTTGAAATGATTGGAAACTTGGCGCCCGGCCCCTGCTCTGTGCCCCCTGGTAGGAGAGAGGCCTCTGGATTCATCTGGCCCAGTGGGTTCCGGGGGAATTTGATTAGCTCTCGGGCTCTGCATTAGGCATCCTTTGTCCCGGCCTGGACGGCCCTGCAGCCAGTCGATATGGGCTGATTTTATGAGGTGCCGCCCGTGTAACTGCGTGCACGACTCCCCTCCAGCCTCCTCGGCTCGTAGCGCTCATTGGCGGAGACAGCTAATCGATCGTTGCTCCCCGCCAGTCCCCTAGATATCGACTCAGAGCTCGGGAAGACTTTATAAGGAGTCATTGGGGGGATTCTTTCAGTTCAAATTGAATTGTGGGCCATTAAATCTATTTAGTAAAAGACTGTGCCTCATATCTGTATGCCAATGCGCCTTCTGAATTTTTAACCAGCGCAGGAGAACAATCGCCTTTCCTACAGCCATCTCGGTAGGTCCCAGGTTTTTTTTTTTTTCCTCCAGCAGATCTGGTTAATTGTTATGGATTTTCCAGCAGGTAAAAGCATTTGGAGTTTGGAAAGAGCAGGCTTTGTTTTCTCTTCTAAAGAAAACCAGTTCAGGTGGTTCTACCTAGAGACACAGGAAGGAGAGAAGAGAGAAGGAAAAGGAGAGAGGATGGGGACCTGGGGTGCCTGCCATCTGGGCGTCTCAGAGGACGCTGACTATTGATCAGATGACACACGTGTGCACCCCATGCGTGCAGCACAACACACACAAGCAGATCCACATGCACACACAAAACCACATGTCCACACCAACAGGCACAAACATGTACACATACACACATACCACACATGTTCATGTGTGCGCGCACACACACACACACACACACACACGGTCGTGTATGTACACACACTTGTGCCAAACACACACACATGCATGCACACACACCAGCTCCATCACTGGAGTTATGTAACTTCTCCCAACCTTGATGTTCTCATTCATAAACCCAGATGTAATCCAGGTCATCGTGCAGAATAAGTTAGTCCGGAGTTGAGAATCCTCAGGCATATAATAGGTATTAAACGTCTGGTCCCGCTGCCTGCAATCCTTGGTGAGGTCTGTTGTGGAATCAGAGATGGAAGGAAGCTTTAAAACTCTCATTTTATCCAGGAGGATGCCAAGGCCCCCATGGAAGACCTGCGATGTTCAAGGTCACCCAGCAAGTTAGTAACAGGTGCGACTAAACTCCTGGTTGCTTCTTTCTAGTACTGTTCTCTATTGTGCTGCCTCTATCAAGGAGAAGGAAGAGGCCCGGCTGGCCACATGCTCAACCTCAACAAGATTAATTGTTTTTATTAACAACTCATATTTGTGCAGCATTTTACTCTTTTCAAAGAGCAGAGGCTAATTAGAAATTGCAGTCCTAAAAGAGGCTGTCCTGGGCCTCTTGCGGGCACCCCTGCCCAGGGTGACAGGAAGGGAAGCCAGAGAACGGGTCTCATTTAATACGAAGACATCACCCCCAGGTCTGACCCCTGGTGACTGTATGTGTGCCTGCAGAGGCTAGGGTCACCTGGGAGTGGCCTCAGGCTTCCCTGTCCAGCAACACCATTGATTTCAGCAAAGACAGCAGTGCATCATGGGGGCGTGCACAGGCCAGGTTGGGAACCAGAGCCCAGACTCACAACACAGCATGTAGTCAGCAGTGGAGAAGGTGCCAAGGTCAGGAACACTGGGGTCAGAGTTAGGGCAAGAATTTGATATAGTAAATATTGCCAAGCACTCTGCCCTGTCTGGCAATGGTTAATAACACACAAGGCCTGCAAGGCTGGAAACCTTGTGAGGCTCATGGTTTAGTAACATTTGAGCACTCACTACATGCCAGGTACTATTGTCAGGCTCCCCACGTAATCACTCCTCTAATCTTCAGAACAACTCTGTGAGGTCCGGTCTGTCATTAAGCCCATTTTACACACAAGGAACAGAGGCAAAGAGAGTTTAAGTCTCTGACTTGATGTCTAAGTGATAGAAATGGGATCTGAATCCATACACTAATGATGTCACTGTTCATTTGGGTTCCTGTACACAGGCCTGACCTGAGTCAAGGGCTTGTGTGCAAACGGCTTACGTGGGAGCTGATCCTGGAAAACTTAGGAAGAGGAGTAAGGAAGTGGGGCAGGGAAGGGAAGGAAGCCAGTGCAGTGTGCATTGACGATCAGATCACCAGCTGATCCTGCTTCATCCTGCTGGGAGCTCCAGAAGCCAGAGCAGAACCTGCACCTTGGACTTACGTGCCCATGGAGGTGAGGGAGCTGGGGTATTTATACACCTGCTCCCGTCAATCATGGGCTGAGCTCCTCCCAGGCTGTTTATTCCCCAGCTCTTCTAGCCCTCCATGAAGGGGCACAAAAGGCCTCCAAGGCCAAGGAAAGCCTTCAGACAAAAAGTTAAAAGCATCTGCAAGTGGGCTGGCATGTAGCAGAGAGGATATGGGTAGGGGGCATGGACAGTGCTCAGTGTGGCCACCTCAACATTCTAGATGGCAGAAGAGAACAGGGATCCTCGCCTCCAGCTCAGAAATCAAAGCAGGTAGACCCCAAGGGGTGGGCGATTAAAGATCTGAAATACACTGGATGATGTCCACGCCACCTCTCGTCCCAGCTAACAGATCAGCCCCTGCAGCCTCAGTGCATGAACTTCCCCAAGTCCTAGCACAGAACATGCCTGTCAGGCCTGAACATGGGGAACTTAAGTTCAAGGATGAGACAGAACTCACCCGATCCAACAACTTCACCTGTCCCATCCCTGTGCTCACCCCTGACCTTGAGAGGTACAACAACACCTGTGTCATGTACCTGTCCCTAATTCTCCCACCCTGGCTGGGGAGCTCCTGCAAGGCAAGGGTGCAGGCAGGAAGAGGGACTGGATGTCTCACTGCAAAGGGCCACTTGCCCCCAAGTTTGTGAGCCCCGATGCACTGGAAGCAGCAGCCCGGCTCGGGAGCGGAGAGCCGGCGGCAATAAGTATATACATCCTCGTTTGCTGTGAATTGGTGTAACCGGGCTGTTCTGTTGGCTGAGTATTGTAGAACACCAGTGGAACGTGGAGAAAAGTCAATAGACATATGTAAAAAGAAATCATTATGTTTAAAATGATTTCCCCCTGCAGGCCTCGGGGGGAAACTGTCTCTATCAAGGAAAGAAGGACCTCTGACGAGCCTGGAAATGCTCATGGGTTTGGGTGGCTGTGTGGTTCTGCAGCCCAGACGGTCCTTTCTCATCCATTGAGGAATGATTTGTCAGGCACCACGCAGGGTGACACTGTTACTGGGATGTGGACGAGGACCCAGCATGTTCACAGTGACTCCCTGCCCGGGGAAGGGTCAGAGTTAGCTGGAACTATACACACACACACACACACACACACACACACACACACACACACACATATATATATATATATTCCAAGCCCTCAGGGCAGCACTGAGATCCAAAAGTCTGTAGTCTCATGGAGTTAACAGTCTCCTCATCTGTAGGTAGGCTGGGGATAAAAATGACCCCCAGAATTGTTATAAGGAATAAAGTCTATGAAGTATCTGAGATACAGCACATGTCTGGCGCTGGTTATTATAGTAACCATCACTGTCTGAGCTGTTCATTGTTTGTCTCCCATCTGGAAAGTGGGCTCCATGAGGCAAGAGGAGTGCTGTTGACTTCCTGTCCACCTAGGCCATAGGGCTGGGCAAATTGTGGTTTTCAGTAAGCAGTGAAAGAATGAGTGGAATTGTGACACCTCCTGATGCATGGTAACCTCAAGCTTTATGGTGTAAGATTTTAACCCCAGATTAGGTAAATTCCCCTGTTCTTTTCTCTCAAACACACATCCCAATCCTATTTACTAATATTTTCTATCATCTTTTGCTTACTATCTGTCTCCTCTATTAGAATAAACTCCATGAGGGTGGCGTTGTATCTCCCTCTTCACTGTGTATCCCCAGGGCTGAGCGCTGTTCCAGAGCTGGTGCTCAGTGGTTGATGGAAGGGAGGAAGGGAAGAGGGAGGGATGGAGTGAGGGAGGGACACAGGGAGGAAGGGAGACAACAAATGTGAAAAGTGGCAGAGTGGACTTCCCTGGTGGTGCAGTGGTTAAGAATCCACCTGCCAATGCAGGGGACATGGGTTCGAACCCTCATCCAGGAAGATCCCACATGCCGCGGAGTAGCCACAGCTACTGAGCCTGCGCTCTAGAGTCTGTGAGCCACAACTATTGAACCCACATGCCACAACTACTAAAGCCCATGTGCCTAAGCACCGTGACAAGGAATGGCCCTGCCTCCCCACAACTAGAGAAAGCCCACACGCAGCAACGAAGACCCAATGCAGCCAATAAATAAATAAATAAATATTTTTAAAAAAGTGGCAGAGTGACTTGGAAAGCAGTAGGCACTGAGCACCAGAGGCTCTTGCTGCCCTTGTGATGGGAAGGAAGGCGGGGTCCTTGGCTGGGACTAGGGGTGGGGGCGGAACAGATCTGCAGGAATGAGTCTGTGATCAGGTGGCCTTGGCTGCCCTGTGCGGGCTCTGTGAAACTCTCCGCTGCTCCAGTCCCCAGCCCTGCATGCTGTTCCTGCTGCAGCCTGTGTGTTCTCCCAGGGAAGAGAGGTGTGGTTTGGGGTCACGGATGCCTGTTAATGAACCTGGCCTGTGGAAGGATTTCATTTCCTCCCTGCAAAGGTCACTCTCTTCCCCCAACTGGATTGGTGGTGGGGGAGGTGTGTGTGCGCAAAACAGAGGGGACCAGGCAGCTTCTCGGGGGAGCCCCACTGCCCAGCTGCCTAGGACCTGGGCCGACTTTGCACACCCCCGGCTGTGCACAGAATGTCCCTGTTTGTCTCCTGGTAAAAAGCTGTGTTTTCCACCTTGTAATTAGGATGGCTCTGCTTGCAGCACGATGTTCCTTTTAATCAGCAAAGGGTAAGCTTGCAGTTAGCATAATGCAACATGTTTCTCCTCACACACACAGGCAGGAGGAGAACAGAGAGAGAGCAGGGATGAGCAGGGGACCCGGAGGCAGCACACTTGCCGGGAGAGAACTGCCATCTTTTGGAGCAGAAAGTGGACCTGAGCATCGCCAGGAGGGAGGGGGCGTGGGGACAGATGCTGAGCCGGAGGAAGGGATATGGAAGCTCCCAGCCCTGCCCTCAGGGACCCCCACTCTGAGTGGAGACACAGCCCTGCCCTCAGGGAGCCCCAGACAAACGGCGGGAGAAAGGGAAGTAAACTCCATTAAGCTCCTACTGTGCACAGGCTAGATGCACCCACTGCCTCACTTTCCCCTGTGGTGTAAGCAGGGCTACATGTCACACAGCAAGGGGCATCACTTGTGTGGAACACAATGAGGGTGGTGCCCTGAAGGTGGCTCTGGGTATAAGCGTGCCTTCTGCCAACCTACAGACAAGAGGATGGGAGACAGAGGCTAAGCCCAAGGACTCACAGCTGAAAGCTCAGAACCAGGATTTGAACTTGGTCTCTGAATTCAGGTCAAGTGCCCATTGGGCAGTTCCTGGTATGTGAGGGAAAGTGGGACAGAGAGAGAGCAGGGCTTCCCTGAATATCCCATGTCTCAGCTGACTAGCCCTAAGACAAAGGCTTGCAGGCCTGTGGACAGTTCCCTTCGAGTGGGATGGAGGGAGAAGGGGAAATGGTACCAGGAAAGGGAAAAAGCAAAGCCAAGTTTGCACTGTTGTATTGGCCACCCGTGTGGGCAACTGGTGCTTGACCCCACGCGGCCATCTCAGGAGTCTTGGGGCACATGTCTCAGAGCTGTACACCAGGAGGCAAGTGGGAGGAAAATTCTCAGTGGCCACCACCTCCTCCTGACCAAGGGTGGCAGGTGCTTTCTGGTTGCAATTACCTGAGTATGAAGCAGGTACTCCTGGTGTAATAGGAAGTACTCCCATATTGGATTTATTTCTTATACTTTAAGCTTTGTATCCTATTGCTTTTGCTACAAGTTAAGACTCTTGCCTATAGCTTGAAATATACAGGATAGCCCATTCTCAAGGCTCTGACCTTTAAAAGTATAACACTTTCCCATAGACATAAAAAGTTGCAGAACAGAGAATAACATTTGTCTTGTTAGAGGTTTACAGGAACATTGTGACCTGACCTACCGGGACAGCTGCAAGAACAAAGGATTCTGACACCAAAAAGTTTGCAGCAACCAACCACACCCCCTCCCTTCTTAGTATAAAAGAAGCCTGAATTCTAACTGGGGTAAGATGATTCCTTGGGACACTAGTCCACCATCTTCTTGGTCTGCTAGCTTTCCGAATGAAGTCACTGTTCCTTGCACCAACACTTTGTCTCTCAATTTATTGGCCTGTCGTGCCATAAGCAGTATGAAGTTGGGCTTGGTAATACTGGGAAAGCCTCTCTGGGGCCTCAGAGGAGACCTGGGCAGCAAGCGAGAGATGCAGGAAGCAAGAGATACACGTCTGCAGAGCTGCGCCTGCAAGAATCTGGTCCAAGCCTGTCTGAGACCCTGAGTAGTGGCCAGAGAAAGGGGCCTCCCTAAGCAGACGAAAGTGATGCATAAACAGTATCTGGGAAGCAGAGGCTGAGAAGGAGTTAGGAAGCAAAAGGCTCATTGGGATGTACCACTTGAGAAGGAAAAGAGAGAAAGCAGACTGGGTAGGGGAGTCTGCTTTGGGATCTAGAGCCTACAAGGACCCAGTCTTCTAGTCCCTAACAACAATCTGAGACTCTGTGATGGAGACATATATCACAGTTCTCTTGACCCCAAACAGATGCAGTGGTGGAAATTCCTAGCTCAGAATTCTGCTATGCGTGGCCAGGAAGAATTCTGATTTGTGGTAGAGGCTGCTAGATGTCCCCAATCTCTCTGTCTGCCATCTTCCTTAGTGATAATATCCCTAATTTTGTTGCTGGGCACATAAACTCCTGGAATAAAGTTTATATTCCCATCCTGTCTTGTAAGTAGGTGTGGCCATTTGACTAAATTCTAGCCAATAGGACATAAGCTAAATCAGCGGAGACAGCTCTTTGGAAGTGTTCTTTAAGGAATAAGTGCCCTTCTCTTCCTCATTTCCTCTACTTTGCTGGCTGGAATGTGGATGAGATGGCTGGAGCTCCAGCAGCCATATTGGATCACACAATGAAAGCTATGTGCTGAGGGTGAAGAGACAGGAGGGTGGGTATAGATGCATATAGAGCTGCCCTACCAGCCCTGGTCTACCTAACTCTGTAATTGATTAATGTGAGACAGAAATGAATGTCTATCTTGCTTAACTGACTATTTGGGGTTTTCTGTAATTATCTGTGTATGTATCTATCTCCCTAGTGTGGGGACTCAGGGAAAGCAGGGACCTGACAAGACTTATTTCTATTTGTGGCTCTTGTTCCCAGCATGGAGGCTGTCCATGGAGTTTGTTGAATGAATAAATGATACACTTTCATTTTCCCACCTGATCCCTGGAGAGGTGACATAACAGCCCTGCTCTAGTCTTATCTTGAGAGGGCAGAATGGATCCAGAGCTGGAGCCCAGGGTCCAAGCGTGCATTTGGGCCACACCCTGCATCCCCACTCAGTTCTGCTACTCAGGAGGCCTGGGGCAAGAGGCAGAAATCACGACCCCTAGGTGGGGAGCCGTTCAGAGGCACATGGCCCAGAAAGCAGTGGCTTGCTGCAACTGGCTGAGGGAGAGGTATCTGGAAGGACTGGTAGCTCTTGAAACTACCCCGCTCTCTTTTACCCCGTGGACTGTGCACCTGCAGGTCCCTCTGCTGGGCATGCTTTTCCCCTCCGCCCAGCCTCCCACATTTTACTTGCCTAGATTACTTCGCCCGGGTTTCAACAAAAACACTTCTTCCTGGAAACTTTTCCTGAAGCCTCACCCCCTGTTGAGCACTCCCTCAGCTTGTGCTCACCCCATCTTAGAAGCATTTTCCACACTGGATTGTGACCTCCATGAGGTCAGGGACTGTGTCCCCTTTGTTGTGGAACCTGGTGCAGGTGGGCGCTCAGGAAGGGCTCTTTGCACTGCCTCCAAGCCTCCCACACGAGCAGAGCTTGGAAGTCAGGTGGCTTTGGAAGGATCAGATAGCTCAGTGCCAGCCACTGTGCCCCAAGCCCTGTGCCGCCAGACCTTCAGCCATCTTCTGCCCTCCCTCCCCTCTCTCCCAGCTGCCTCAGCAACTCCCTGGCAGGACTGAGTGTTTTCTCCTCTCAGTGACCTGTGACCAAAGCCACTTGCAGCTAATTAGCACCGGCTGTGTGTTTGACCCTGCCCCTGGCTGGCGCACACCACCCTAGCTCATTCCCATTTAATGGGCTCAGCACCTGCCTGGCAACCTCCATCCTCTCCCTCTTCACATGATTGAGCTTCCAGCCCGAGGGGTTTTGTCTTTTTTTTCTTTCTGCTTTGCTTCACTTTATAATTAACACTTTCTCCTGGCTGTTCTCTTCCCTCCTTCACTCACTGCATGTGTGATGCTGGCCTGGGTCCCCCAGAGACAGGCTGAGGCAGTCGTGGGCCCTGCCTCTGGGGAAGCTTCCGTTGGGGCTGACACAATGATGTGGAGGGACAAGGATGGAGCACAGGGATGCACTGAGGGAGGGACCCCAGAGAGCATGTGGTCCAAGGTCTACCCACTGTGCAGAAGAGAAGACTGAGGCCCAGAAAGGGTGAGCAAGCTGACCAAGATCAGCCAGTGATCTAAAATGTCTTAGCCCAGGTCCCCCTGCCTCCCAAAGCTAAGTCTGAAACAGGGTCTATGAATATGGGAAGGAACAGAAGTAGGGGGCTGGGAAGAATGAAATAGGAAGGAGAATAAGCCGATTTGAGTGCTTTACCATCACACTGGGGGCCTTAAGTGCTGCTAAAATGTCTACTCAAGGTGGAGGGGGGCGGGTAGGGGGCACTATTTATCCTTCAGTTCCTGGCCATCTCTGGGCAATGGCTGCCTCATGGCTGTATCAACATCCTTGCACTTTTCAAGGTTGTTTGTACGTCTGCGTGCTGGGCAAGTTCTAGGCAGCCACTGCCAAGGCGGGGAGAGGGGTGTATAAATAGCTGATTCCCACAATGATGGCTGTGATGAAAAGCTGGGCTGAGAGGCTGGGCACACGACAGACCTGACATATGATGGAGCTGTGCAAGGGCAAGAGAGCATGGCCAGCTGCCTCAGTCAGGAATGTGTTGGGCAGCAGTGATAAGAAAACCCAACCTCAGTGTCCAAAAAAGAGAGAAGTTCATTTTTCGCCCATAATAAGAATAGGTATGTAGCCACTGGTACAAGTTTAAGAATGTCAGCATTGAGGTCTGAGATTTTCTTAGCCTTCCATTCTAAGCCCAGCATGGCTGCTGAAGTTCCAGCCATCACATTTGCATTTCCAGTAGGAAGAAACTGGAAGTATGGTGGAGGGGAGAGTGGCAGTGTCCTTATTAGGTCAGCAAAAGCTGTCCCAATGATCCCTCCAGTACATGCTGATTGACTAGCAGGGTTGTCACTTAGTACCTTCATGTGGAAGGAAAGGGGGTTGGAATGAGGGCTGGGGGGCCAACCACACACCTGCCATCCAGACATGGCCCCATTTTCTTTTTCTTTGTGCAGAAGCTGGCCTTATCCCCTGTCCCCACGACATACTTCATTTGTTGCTTCTAACTCATGGCTGGCCCTGGTCTTTGGGAGCGTTTAGGCCATATGTTGGATTTTTTTAACTGTGATCAGACAGATGAGAAGAGATGGAAATTAACCATGAGTTGCTCCTTTTTTTCTCCCTCTACTTTTATCTCCCCTTGAAAGAAGGAGAAGCCCTTGGGGGAGATGAAGAGCGCACCTGATTCCATCATGAGAAGGGTGTATTTTGTTGTGTCTGTTCCCCTCTCCTGGCCATTGGGTGATTTCACCCAGTGATCAGGCTAGAGGGGGGTGCTGAGGGGAGAAATGGGATCTGGGCCCTTGCAGCTGTCCCTGTATCTGCTCACGACACCGGGATGCTGGGCAGCGTGGGGTCCCTGCCATCTTCATACCTGATCCAGTCGCCATCCATCCCAGGGCTTTGGTTAAGTTCAAAGTCTCCAGCAGTTATTCAGGCTCCTCCAAACACCAGGGGGCAGGAGCACTCACATCCCAGCCTCTATGGACAGCTTAGCAGGAAAGCCTTTGTCTGGACTCCCCAAAAAGCCAACCCGGAGACAAGGCTTCAAGTGAAAATAAAGGAGTTGAGAGATAACACAAGGAAGAGAAGGAGCCCAAGGATGACTATAGCATCCTAGGTCCCGCTGTGGGCATGTGATCCTCTGGGAGACTGTGTGGAATGCACCTCACTTACCCACCCAAGGGACAGGGAGCTGGGGTATGAATACACCAACTCCCTCAGTTACTGGTGAGGCTGCTCCCAGGGCCTGTTAACTCCCAGCATTCTGGCTGCCACGTGAGCAGGCAGAACAGAATCCAGCTGCCAGAGAAAGTCTGGGGAAGAAATGCAGCGTTGCCAACTGAGAGCTAATCTGGGAGCGGCTAAAATGGTCAAGGCCAGGGGCCAGCACCAACAGTGGCTCCTACAGGCAGCTGGAGGAATCATCCCAGCGGGTGCTACCAGCATTTTGGTGGAATGATTTTTCTCGGGTGGAACAATCCCTCTTTGCAAGATGCTGGCATCCCTGGCCCGTCACACCTCCTCGTCACTGTGACAACCAAAAAGACCCCCACACATTTCTAAATACTCTCCCTCCATCCTATTAAGAACCATTGATCCAGTCCAACACCTTTGTTTTCCAGACGAAGGCAAGCGACTTGCCCAGCAACCCACAGCTAGTCCTGAGAGGCCGAATCAGACCTGGAGGGCAGGTTTCCTGAGTCGTTAACTTGCTTGCTCCAAAAAGATTGGGAGGGCTCAGCATTTACTTACTCATTCTTGCATTCACCAAAAACTACTGAAATGTTCTCTCTGAGCTCTGGGCCCAGTGTGCCCTCACCAGCCTGGCACCCTACTGCTGGGGCCCAGGTCTCCCCTGCTTCTTCCAGCCTCCCTGGAGGGGGCCATGTGCCCTGTGGCTGATGGGCTTTGTGTGAGGGGAGGGCTGGTGGCTGCAAGATGGCCTGGCGTGGGCCGTCGCTGGACAGGAACTTCCCTCTTGAACAAAGCTTCCCTGATGCCCTTTCCTGCCGCTGACAAGGGCCCCGCAGCTGCAGTGATGGTAACAAGGCCCTTAAACAGGGACCAGAACGCTGTGGGGATGCTGCCTGGCAGCCCTCTCGTCCCTGCCTCCACACCATCCATCTGCCGTCTGCCTGCAGCACCTGCAGCCAGGCTCCTGGCCACTCTCCCGGCTCCAGGCCCCTCGCTCCTCTGTGATTGGCAGCCGCGCGCGGCCTGGCATGGACCCCTGGCACAGGTGTCCTGTGAGTGCCGCGCCAGCCTTGGAAGTGATGGAGCGTCCCCGGCTGCTGCACCAAGGGGCCTGGTTACCCTCCCCGCCTCCAGCCAGGATCTGCCTGGCCTGGCTCCCTCTGCTCTGCTAAAGCCCGGGACCAGATGGCGAATGCGCGGGGCTGATTTACAGCCATAGCTAAGTCGGCTGAGGATGAGGCGTGGATGCCAACGGGCCGTGCCCTGATGGAGGGGCCTGCAGGGTAGTGATGGGGGACACTGTGGGGAGAGACAGGATGCGCCCCCAGAAGAGAAAGCAGGACAAATAGCAAAAGAGAAGCGTGGGGCCGAGGGAGGAGAGAGAGGAGAGGGAGAACAGAGGCTGGGAAACGAGAGGGAGGAAGCAGCACAGCCAGTGTTTATGGGGTCCTTACCATATGCTAGGCCTGTGTTTTCTCATGGGCTTTGCTTTAGAGCCGGGCTGTCCAATCTGGTAGCCACTAGCCCCAGGTGGCATTTTAAATTAAAACTGAAATTAATTATAATTAACTGTAATTGAAAATTCAGTTCCTTATTCACACGAGCCACGTCAAATGCTCCACAGTCACACGTGACTGGTGCCTGCTGCATCGCACAGTGTGGACACAGGACATTGCCACCGTGGCAGGAAGTTCCACTGCACAGGCTGGCACAGGGAAGGCAGATAGTAAACAAGAGCTGATACTTTCACGTTGTTGCTATACGCCTATATCTCCATCCGTCTATGTATCTATTCACATACCTATCTAACATCTATAGCTAATCTATATCTATATAGGTATCAGGCACTGTTCTAAGAATGCTGCATGGAATATTTCATTTATATCAACCCTAGACAGCAGGTATCTCAAAGGTCAGCAAACATTTTCTGTAAAGAACCAGATACTAAATAATTTATGCTTTAATATTTTAGGCGTTGTGTGCCCTGCAGTCTCTGTCACAATAGCTTCACTCCGCTACCATAATACAAAAGCAGCTGTATGGGGGTGACTGTGTTCCAATAAAACTTTATTTATGATGGCTGAAATTTTAAATTTCATATAATTTTCACAAGTCAAAATATTCTTCTTTTGACTTTTTGCAACCATTTAAAAATGTAAAACCCTTCTTAACTCATGGGTAGATCAAAAACAGGCAGTGGATTGCATTTGGCTCATGGGCCTGATTTAGATCACCCCCATTTCACAGATGTGGAAACTAAGGCACAGAGACACCATCTAGGTTGTCTGAGGTCACACAGCTAGAAACGGCAGAGCTGAGATTTGCACCCAGGTAGTTGGGCTCCAGAACCTAGGCTCTTAAGCTCCTGACACATTAATGAACGATGTCATTTCAGGGAGTGATGATTGCTCGGCAAAAGAGTAAGTGTGATACGGTAGTAACTAGGGGTGGGTGGGAGAGTGGTCATCTGGATGTGATGAACAAAGAAGACTTTGGGAAGATGTCTTTCGACCCAAGACAGGAATGACCAGAAGGATTCAGCATCCTAGGCGTGGAACAGACAGTGCTGTGCCTTATAGCAGGACCACAGGTCAGTGTGGCTGAAGCACAGAGGCACAAAGGCACAGAGAATGAGGGCAGAGATAGGCGTGGCCACAAGATTCATGGACCGTGATAAGGAGAAGACAGTATCATAAGTGTGATGGGTAGTCCTCTGGCATTTTAGCAGAAGAATGATTGACATGATTCGCAAAACCAAAAAGAACCCTGAGTGCATAAAAGAGGTGGGTAGTTCGTTAGGAGGCTACTGCAACCACACACAAGCAATGAGTGGCTTGGAGTAGGGCAGGGGCTGTGGAGACGTAGGAACAAGGACAGTTACGGGTTGTGTTTTGAACTGGAACCAACAGAATTTATTGTTCATGCAGATATGAAAGGAAACAGAAAAGCCTGGAATTGCCTCTTAGTTTGGGGTGTTTGAGTGTTGGGCGGAAGGTATTGCCATGTAGAGATTGGAAGGACAGGAGAGGACCAGGTCTGGGGTGGGGAAATCAGGACTTCTGCTTTGGGACATGCTAAGTTGGAGCTGCCATTTGACATCCAAGCAGTGATGTCAAGTAGGTGGTTCTATATTGGAGCCTGGAGCCCAGTGGAGAAGCCAGGGCAGGGGATATAAATCTGGGATCAAAGAAGGTATTGGCGACAAAGAGCGGGTCCCAGAACTGTACACAGCATCTGACGGAGGGCCGAGATGAAGTCTCCAGCAAGGGAGAGAGAAAGGAGCAGGAAGCAGAGGCAGAACCACAAGTGTGAGGTCACAGAAGCCAGGAGAAGAGACAGTTTAAAAGATCTAAGAGGACTTAAGGCTATATCAAAGGATGCAGGATGGCCCAGCAAGATGGGGATAGGTGACTCACCCATGGGACTCAGCCACATGGAGGACAATGGTGACCTTGAAAAGAGCAGCTTCTATAGGTGGTAGAACTAGAAATTTCCAAAGCATTACCTCATGGTTATGTGGGGGCCTGAGCAGGGCAGGGGTGAAGAAGGCAGCACGGGGGAGCCCCGTGGCTGGCTGAGGGCGGTGGGAATTAGGTACCGGGCAATCTGGTGATGCTTTGACTCCTCAGGGGAGTGGCGTTCTGGGAGCTCCTAGAATGAACTCCAAGTTCCCAGAGCTGCCTGAGATGCACCTTCCTGAAAGCTCGACTGCCCCATCCCTCACTCCTTCCACACCCACCCCCGCCCAAGGTCACGTGGCTGGGCCGCCAGGCACCAGGGCGGCTGGCACGTGCTGGTCTACAGCACACCTGGTTTGTTGCCCCCGCTCACCGGCGCCACCTCCAGGTAAACTTTCTCACCTCCTGTAGGGGGTGGGGGTGGTCCCTGCTTCCTCTGACTGTCTGCCCGGTGTCCCAGGCTGTGTGCTGCCCTCCAGCCCTGGAGTGCACGCCCTGCCCAGAGGCCGGGTCACGCGGATCCTGTGCAAGGCTGCAGATCACGGCAACCACCAGGGGAAGGGGACAAGAGTCACCCCTTCTTTCTCCTGGAGGAGCCACGGACCACATCACAAGGTCCAGGACAGGAGGTCACCAACGACATCCCCTCCTTTCGAATCCTTGAGAGCAGAATGCCTAGGGCAGGGCAAACCTGGTCTGCAAAGGACCACAGGGTAAATGTCGTAGGTCTTCGGGACCCTATGGTCTCTGTCACAACTACTAACTCTGCCTTTGTGGCCTGAAAGCAGCCACAGGCATGATATAAAACTTTATTTACAGAATCAGGCAGCGGGTTGCACTTCTGCCGACCAGTTAGGGAACTTGGGGCAGGAAGAAGCCTCAGGGTGAGAAGGGTGGGCGCTGGGCTCCAGCCGATAGGATGAGAAGGCCAGGGAAGGACCTCAAACTGGGCACTAGAGGTAGGGAAATCACAATGCCAGCAAGGCACTGGCCAGGCCCTCGGAGGGAGGTGACAGGGCGCACGGTCTGATGCTGACCTCTGACCTTAACTACCTGTTGGCAGGAGGCAGAGGATCTCGTTGGCAGGTACTGGAGAGACAGAAAGCAGGCAGGGTGGGTGTGTGCACGTGTGTGGGGGGAGGGGGTTAGCAGGAAGGGCTAGAGGTCAAGGCTGGAAGGAGACACGGGCTGCCCCACTGAGCCGCCTCCCCCAGGAGCTGCAACAGTTGTTTCCTGTGGTTCAAGTCCCTGCAGGTTCCCACATAGGACAAGCACAGCCATTACCTCTTCCCACTGAAATGGCAGTAAAGACGGGCCAGAGGAAGTGTATCTATCACCTGCAGGACAGGGGGGAGCCTTCCACGGACCAGAGGTCTGAGTGGAGAGCAGGGAATGACTGAGTCAGAACAGGGGAGAACCCAGAGCAGAGGGGCCATTGCCCAGACTCACCAGGACTTTGAAGGGCAACAGAGAGAGAGAGAGAGACTCCTTCTTCCCTTGCAGCCGACAAGTGTGGCTCCAGAAGAGGAAGGTGGGTCAAAGTCAAGGTGATTAGTCCATAGAACAGCTGTGCAGTCAGCTGCTCCCAGGCCCAAGCGTGGAGAGAGGCTGCAGGGCTGATGTATACCCCTGGCTGGAACCAGAATGGTGCTCTGGGCAGAATGATTTCCTAAGACTGCCTCACACCATCACACTTCCCTTCATGTGTCAACAGTTCATGCTATACACATTCACAGAGTTTACAGGAAAGCTTCCCATTCTGGGGACATCTGATTCTCATTTTATCATTTTATACCCTTCTGTATTGTTGGATTTTTTTTTTTTTTTCGCTACAAGCATGTATTACATTTAAAAACTTTCTTAAGAAGAGCTAAGATAAAATATTTATACCATATTTAACAAAATACTAATCTTTATACTATTTGAAGAGTTTTTTATAAATAATCCTAAAGGCAATGCTATGAAAATGGGTAAAGAAAATGAAGAGGAGGCAATTGACAACAAGCAAAAGGCTAGTGTGTCAGACAGAAGAGCGCATCCCCAGATGGTTCAAACGACGGCAATTACGTGAAGGATCAGCTGTGGGGGTGAACAGGGTTAAGGGAATAAGCAAGGGACAGTGAGGCCCCCAGAGGCCACCAGGGTGAGAGGCTGTCCTCACTCACAGCTAAAGGCACTTAAGTCCCACGAGGGGTGGAGCATGCGGAGGCGCTGCCCTGTGGGAGCTGCAGGCTCAGAACAATGCCAACCCCAGAGACACAGGGCTGAACCAGGGAAAAAATACCCCACCCTCGCTCTCCCGCCACCCTCCAAACTCCTTACCCAACACTCCAGAAAAATACTCCACGGGCAAACTCACACATAAAATCTTCGTTGTTGCATTCTTTACAATAGAAAAGACTGGATATAATGTTAATTAATGTCCAGCAATAAGAGTGATGATACTGTTGGTAAAGATCATGAGAGCTAATAGGTGTGTGTGTGTGCACATATGTGCCAGGATCTAGTGTAAGCAATTTGCACATATTATTGAATCTCACAGGAATCCTGTGTGGCCAGTACTATTATTATCTCCATTTTACAGAGAAGTAAACTAAGCATTAGTAGAGGTGGAGTGAAATGACACAGCCACATTGCAGGACATAGCACAGCCATTTAAAAAAGAAAATAGGTCTAAATACATGAATCTGGAAAGAAACAGATTAAGGGAAAAATTTATAGAAATATTTGTATAGTGTAATCTCTTATACTTTTAAAATAGCAACTGTGTGCGTGTGTGTGCATGTAAGTGTGTGTGTATGTGTAGAAAAAAGGTCTGGAAGGACACACTTGGCCAATACTGGTGCTCACCAGTGGGGAGGGGGACTACCAGGGGCTGAAAGAGTTTCATTTTTATCTTACATATAATCGTAATGTACTCACATATTTCTTGTGTGCAAAAAAAATGGAGAAATAAATAAGTAAAAGAAAACAGAAGAACAAGCCTCCGTATTGAAACTGGGGTTTCAACCCAGCAACACTGCCCCTGCTGCTGTCTAGCTGTGTGTTCTTGGCTCCATGCTTCTCTAGGCTTCATTTCTTGGTCTGCAAGGAGGGTACTAGTGGCTGTACCCACCCTACAGCTGGCGTGAGGAGTGGGCGGGTAGCCGGTGAGGAGCGCCCTGCAGACCCACCTAGGAAGCACTGTGCTTCCGGCCCTGGACGGCTGGGGAAGGTGGGCGGGTGGGGGCCTAAAGGTTCCCTAGAGTCCATGGGACACTGTCCTCCCTGCCCAAACAGAGCTCAAAACCCATACCTAAGGACTGACCCACCCTCGTGCAGGCCAGGCACATCCTCTACGCTTGGCTCCTCAATTTGGCAGAAAACGGCCTGAAGATTCATGTCCCAGGAATCAGCAGCCTTACCCCCGGATGAGAACTTGGAACAGAGGCCAAGGTCATTTAGTAGATAGGTGAGTTAGAGGACCCCATGCATACGCCTCTGTGACTTTCTAGACCTTGATGGTAATTATTTACAGAGTGTTGCCAACCCCCCTCTGAATGTCTATTTTAATAAAGCTCACGTGCTCTGAGTACACTGATGAGTATTGATAGGGAACTAAACACCGCCCGGGAGCCACAGCTGGTCTGCACCCTCTCGGGAAGCTTATTCAAAGGGGAATCTTCACCTAATGCTGACAAGGATCTGCAGTTTACATCTCCAAGGACTATACTGTAAAACACAAGTGTATATTTTTAGAGTCTGGAAAGGTAAATACCAAACTTACCCCCGAAATTACCTCTGTTGAATGTGCTGCGGGAGGGTGGGGGCAGAAGGAAAGACATTTGTATTTTACTCCAAATGCTGAAGCAGTACTTGACTCGGATATAACGAGAATGTTGGCAAATATTTCTTGTGGAAAAAAAATTAATAAGAAAAAAAAGGAGGAATGTACCAAGCTGGGTTTCTCTGTGGAATAAACAAGATCATGGCTATGAATACGTAGTCATAAAAGACTATTTAGACATAAAAGATACACTAGACTATTTTTTGAACCCTGATGAGGTTTTGGGTGCTACTGGACGTGTTATCATATTGAGTTGACCAGATGACCCTACCAGGTAAGTATTATTTGCCCCATTTGCAGAGGAAGCGAGTCAGGGCACAGGTGGAACTACACCCAGAGCCCTCAGCTGTGCATGTACAGGTGAGTGAAATCACAGAGCAATGTGTAGTGGGTTTTCTCCTCCCAGAGAAAAGCAAAGAGCCTCACGGAGAAGATTCTGCCCTCCCTACCTGGGAGTCCTCAGAGAGAACCGTGCAGCATCTGTTCACAGGTTATTGGGGAGCAAAATGCTAGGAAGATTGGAAATCCTGCAAATTCCGCCCTGCTGGAATGAGTCTGGCAGGGTAGTCAGTCCTCCTGACAAGGAGGAAGAGCAGGCAGTCCTGGCCACCTGGGGAGCAGGCCAGCTTGCCCCTTTCAGTGGGCACTCAGGGAAGACTCCAAACAGGGGGTCATGGCGTTTTTGCCACCAGGGACTGTCCTGCAGCTACTGCCCATGGGGTCTGAGCGTGTCCCCTTCCTCCCAGAAACTGGGGCCGGCAGCCAGCAAGCTCACAGCTGTCCTCCCCCACCGCTAAGATGGATTTAATAGGAGCAGCTAGATGGGCATAAACCACAGGCAGGTAGGTTGTTACTCACTCCAGACTGGCTGTGCTGAACACAGGGCTCGGCTTTTAGAGCCAATTCCCTCTCCACTTCCTGCTTCCTCCTCTGCCTTCCCCACAACTAGAGGCAGATGGAGGTCTTAAATCCCCCACCCCCACACCCCATCACAAAGAGAGAAAGTCCCAGCTGGAAATGCTCTCCTGGTGGCCGTGCCAACCCCAGCCCTGGGACCCTCTGGATCCCGTGCTGGGGGCTTGTCCGCCCCTCCCTCATTCAGCTTCCCTGAAAGTTCCTTGGGGCTTTCCTTTTCTCTTCCCCAAGCCTCTAGTCACTAGGTGGCAGATATCCAAAGACCCCCACCACACCACTGGTCAAGTTTACAACCCAATTACATGGGATTCCTGTGGCTGAAGACAGCTTGAGATTACTCTCAGCCTTGATAGCATTCTAGGTGTGGGGGCTTTGGATTCAAGTCCTCTGGGTTCATCAACAAACTCACAGCCCCGGGACCAGGTTAGAGTCACTACGCCACCTTGTGGTCATTCTTGGAACTGCACCCTGGGAAGGCACGCTAATCCTGAGAGGCACTTAGCCCAGACAACAAGCACAGGGGGATGGGTGGGAGACTTAGAATGATGCTGTTGTTGATGACCACGATGAAGATGAATCTGTGAGTCTGAAATCACTGAATTCTTTCCACTTTCTTCTCACATCATCTCCTCACAGAGGCTTTCTCTGACAACCTTACTTAAAATAACACCCACCCAGCATTCTACACCTCTACCCTGCTTTACTTTTTGTAGCCCTTATCATCACCTAAAACATGATTAGTTTATTTGTTTATTTATTGGTAGCGTAAGCTCCATGAGGGCATGAACTTTGTTTTGTCCACTGACTTATCCTCGCTTGCTAAGAGTGCCTGGCATGTATGCAGTAGGTTCTCAATAAATGTTTGGGGAATGAAGGAGTTAATAAATGACTCCCTTACCCACCCCTGTGCCCAACAGTCCTCCAAGCCCCTGGCAAGGCCTCATGTCCCTCTCCCGCAGGCCCAGCTATGCCCCTCGTGCTGGGAACAATTTCTCCATTGGACCCCAAGGCTTGGTCCCCGCCAGCCTGTGAGGTCTGGCCCTTTGTGGTCAAGTCCCTGCCTTGGTTCTCACCTTCAGTATCTGCATCCCCCAGTGTCATTTGCTGTGCCTGTGGCCCTGCCTAAGTCACAGTGGCTTCAACATACTGCCTATCCACCGTGTGCCTGGCCCCAGGTTTTTTGTATAGCACCTCTAATCTTCATAGCAACCTGCAAGGTGGGTGTTAATTACCCTCATTCTTCAGATGAGAAATGAGTTCAGAGGAATTAAGCGATTTTGCACACGTGATTTCTGCCACCCTGGTGTTTCCTAGAGACTGTGCCCCATGACGCTAACAGGTGAAACAAAGAAAAATTTGTGTGAAACAGTTTCCATGGTGAGCAAATTTGAAAACACTAAACATGGCAGGATTGTTTATATCAGGACTTCTCAGAACCTTGAAAATACCCACGGGCATTGTAACCCTGCAAGTGGAGAGTAGCATCTGGAGAGCTCAGCAGTTCCCAAACTTATTTGACTTTGGAACCCCATTATCAAGGAGCACCTCACTGGACATGGCTTGGAATTCAATGCCTGCAACCTTGAAAGCATCAAGATCTGTCTCAATCGCTCTGACCAGGGATGCCCATGGGATGGGGGTGGACAAGGGTCCAGCACCTCCAGTATGTATCTCACTTGATTTAGTGAAACCCTATGAAGGGCAACTCATTTATCCTCACTTGCTAGAAGGGGAAAGAGAGGCTCGAAGAAGTACAGCAATTTGCCCCTTGCCCCACAGATAGTTGAAGCAGGTAGAGCATGACTCTTCACCATGGTGACGGGGGTGGAAATAAGAGGACCATCAGGAGGCTGGAGGCAGCCACGGGCCTGCATGGAAGGAGCTGGGGGCAGGGCTGCGGCTGTACCCGGACTCTGAGGGGCCCCCAGCCCTGACAGACAAACTCCTACAGCCACAGCCCTCCAAGCTCCTTGGGTCCACGTTCTCGCATGCTCCTGCAGTTTTAATTAAACACCGCGTATGGCGGCTCATTAAAGAGGAAACAGTTGTTCTATTTCTAAGTAGCCTCAGGACTCCTGACTATTTTTACTGCTTGAACAACATTGCAGAGAATTTTATAGTGTTTGAACTCGGCATTGCCTCTGAGCCCAGCAAGACCTCCAGGCCAGGGCTGAGAGACCATTCTCTCTGCTCCAGGACACCTTCCTCCCCGCACTAAGGATCTGCCTCGGGCCCTTCCTCCCCCCAGGAGCATCCTTCTCATTACCGGAGGACCTCATTACTGGAAGTTCACCTCACTTCTGAGCTCCGATACACACCATTTAGCTGCTTGGTTCCATGTTCTGTTCCTAGTGCTTTTCTGAGAAGCAGCCTATTAACAATATTAGCTTATCCTTAGATAGCACTCGTTGGGCACCAGGCACTGTTCTAAGCTCTTTACCTATATGAACTTGCCAAAGCCTCACAAGAAACCTATCAGATAAGTAGTGTCATTATCCCTGAAATAGATGAGGAAGCTGAGGCAAAGAGGGGTTAAGTTCCTTGTCCAAGAACATACACGACAGAGAATCAAGATGGCGGAGTAGGAAGACATGCACTCACTCCCTCTTGCAAGAGCACCGGAATTACAACTAACTGCTGAACAACCATTGACAGAAAGACACTGGAACTCACCAAAAAAAACCACCCCACATCCAGACAAAGGAGAAGCCACAATGAGACATAGAAGGGGCGCAATTGCGTTAAAATCAAATCCCATAAATGCTGGGTGGGTGACTCACAAGCTGGAGAACAGTTATACTGCAGAAGTCCTGAGGGTTCTGAGACCCACGTCAGGCTCCCTAACCTGGGGGTCCAGCAACAGGAGGAGGAATTCCCAGAGAATCAGACTTTGAAAGCCAGTGGGATTTGATTGCAGGACCTCCACAGGACTGGGGGAAATGGAGACTCCACTTTTGGAGGGCACACAAGAAAGTGTGCTCACCAGGACCCAGGGGGAAGGAGCAATGACCCCATAGGAGACTGAACCAGACCCACCTGCTGGTGTTGGAGGGTTGCCTGCAGAGGTGGGGGGTGGCTGTGGCTTGCCAAGGAGACGGGGGTGCTGGTGGCAGGGGTTCTGGGAGGTACTCATTGGCAGGAGCCCTCCCCGAGTCCACCATTAGCCCCACCAAAGAGCCTGTAACCTCCAGTGCTGGGCCGCCTCAGGCCAAATGACTACCAGGGTGGGAACACAGCCCCACCCATTGGCAGACAAGCAGATTAAAGTGTCACTGAGCCCCACCCACCAAATCGGATTAAAGTTTTATGAGCTCCGCTCACCCAGCCCAACCCACCATCAGTCCCTCCCATCAGGAAGCACCCACGAGCCGCCTAGACAGCTTCCTCCACAAGAGGGCAGACAGCAGAATCAAGCAGTATCAGCAGTACTTCATCTTGTGGAACTGAAAATCACAGCCACAGAAAGACAGAGAAAATGAAAAGGCAAAAGACTTTGTACCAGATGAAGTGACAAGATAAAACACCAGAAAAACAACTAAATGAAGAGGAGATAGGCACTCTTCCAGAAAAAGAATTCAGAATAATGATGGTAAGGATGATCCAGAACTTTGAAAAAAGACTGGATGCAAAGATCGAAAAGTTGCAAGAAAAGTTTACCAAAGACCTAGAAGAATTAAAGAACAAACAAATAGAGATATGCAACACAATAACTGAAATGAAAACTATACTAGAAGGAACCAATAGCAGATTAACTGAGGCAGAAGGGCGAATAAGTGAGCTGGAAGACAGAACGG
The DNA here is from genome assembly GCF_030028045.1 of Hippopotamus amphibius kiboko. Taxonomy (NCBI): domain Eukaryota; kingdom Metazoa; phylum Chordata; class Mammalia; order Artiodactyla; family Hippopotamidae; genus Hippopotamus; species Hippopotamus amphibius. The sequence continues at coordinate 36,880,462 of NC_080196.1, read as the reverse complement.
TGATAATCACTGATGCAGAAAAGAATAAAGAAAAAAGAATGAAAAGAACTGAAGACATCCTAAGAGACCTCTGGGACAATGTTAAATGCACCAACATTCACATTATAGGGGTCCCAGAAGGAGAAGAGAGAGAGAAAGGACCTGAGAAAATACTGGAAGAGATTATAGTTGAAAACTTCCCTAACATGGGAAAGAAAATAGCTACCCAAGTCCAGGAAGTGCAGAGAGTCCCAGGCAGGATAAACCCAAGGAGAAACATGCCAAGACATATAGTAGTCAAACTGACAAAAAATTAAAGACAGAGAAAAGTTATTAAAAGCAACAAGGGAAAAATGACAAATAACATACAAGGGAACTCCCATCAGGTTAACAGCTGATTTCTCAGCAGAAACTCTGCAAGCCAGAAGGGAGAGGCATGATATATTGAAAGTGATGAAAGGGAAGAACCTACAACCAAGAATACTCTACCCAGCAAGGATCTCATTCAGATTCGATGGAGAAATCAAAAGCTTTACAGAGAAGCAACAGCTAAGAGAATTCAACACCACAAAACCAGCCCGACAACAAATGCTAAAGGAACTTCTCTAAGCAGGAAACATAAGAGAAGAAAAGGACCTACAGAAACAAAAACAAAACAATTAAGAAAATGGTAATAGGAATATATATATATCGATAATTACCTTGAATGTAAATGGATTAAATGCACCAACCAAAAGACACAGACTGGCTGAATGGATAAAAAAACAAGACCCATATGTATGCTGTCTACAAGAGACCCACTTCAGATCTAGGGACACCTACAGACTGAAAGTTAGGGGATGGAAAAAGATATTCCATGCAAATGGAAATCAAAAGAAAGTTGGAGTAGCGATACTCATATCAGATAAAATAGACTTTAAAATAAAACATGTTACAAGAGACAAGAAAGGACACTACATAAAGATTGAGGGATCAATCCAAGAAGAGGAGATAACAATTATAAATATATATGCACCCAGTATAGGAGCACCTCAATACATAAGGCAAATGCTAACAACTGTGAAAGAGGAAATCAACAGTAACACAATCATAGTGGGGGACTTTAACACCCCACTTACACCAATGGACAGATCATCCACACAGAAAATTAATAAGGAAACACAAGCTTTAAATGACACAATAAATCAGCTGGATTTAATAGATATCTATAGGACATTACATCCAAAAACAGCAGATTACACATTTTTCTCAAGTGCACATGGAACATTCTCCAGGATAGATCACATTTTGGGTGATAAATCAAGCCTTGGTAAATTCAAGAAAATTGAAATCATATCAGGCATCTTTTCTGACCACAACGCTATGAGATTAGAAATCAATTACAGGAAAAAAATGAAAAAAACACAAACACATGGAGGTTCAACAATATGATACTAAATAACCAACAGATCACTGAAGAAATTAAAGAGGAAATCAAAAAATACCTAGAGACAAATGACAATGAAAACACAACGGTCCAAAACCTATGGGAGGCAGCAAAGGCAGTTCTAAGAGGGAAGTTTATGGTGATACAATCCTACCTCAAGAAACAAGAAAAATCCCAAATAAACAATCTAACCTTACATCTAAAGAAACTAGAGAAAGAAGAGCAAACAAAACCCAAAGTGAGTAGACAGAAAGAAATCATAAAGATTAGAGCAGAAATAAATGAAATAGAAACAAAGAAAACAATAGCAAAAATCAATAAAACTAAAAGCTGGTTCTTTGAGAAGATAAAATCAATAAACCTCTAGCAAGACTCATCAAGAAAAAGAGGGACAGGACTCAAATCAATAAAATTAAAAATGAAACAGGAGAAGTTACAACAGACACCACAGAAATAAAAAGCATCATAAGAGATTACTACAAGCAACTATATGCCAATAAAATGGACAACCTGGGTGAAATGGACAGATTCTTAGGAAGGTATCACCTTCCAAGACTGAATCAGGAAGACATAGAAAATATGAACAGACCAATCACAAGCAATGAAATTGTAACTGTGATTAAAAATCTCCCAACAAAAGTCCAGGACCAGATGGATTCACAAGTGAATTTTATCAAACATTTAGAGATGAGCTAATGCCCATCTTTCTCAAACTCTTCCAAAACATTGCAGAGGAAGGAACACTCCCAAACTCATTTTATGAAGCCACCATCACCCTGATACCAAAACCAGACAAAGATACTACAAAAAAAGAAAACTACAGACCAATATCACTGATGAATTTAGATGCAAAACTCCTCAACAAAATACTAGCAAACAGAATCCAACAACACATTAAAAGGATCATACACCATGATCAAGTGGGGTTTATCCCTGGAATGCAAGGATTCTTCAATATATGCAAATCAATCAATGTGATACACCATATTAACAAATTGAAGGATAAAAACCACATGATCATCTCAATAGATGCAGAAAAAGCTTTTGACAAAATTCAACACCCATTTATGATAAAAACTCTCCAGAAGGTGGGCATAGAGGGAACATACCTCAACATAATAAAGGCCATATATGACAAACCCACAGCAAACATCATTCTCAATGGTGAAAAACTGAAAGCATTCCCTCTAAGATCAGGAACAAGACAAGGATGTCCACTCTCACCACTACTATTCAACATAGTTTTGGAAGTCCTTGCCACAGCAATCAGAGAAGAAAAAGAAATAAAAAGAATCCAAATTGGAAAATAAGAAGTAAAACTGTCATTGTTTGCAGATGACATGATACTATACATAGAAAATCCTAAAGATACCACCAGAAAACTACTTGAGCTAATCAATGAATTTGGTAAAGTTGCAGGATACAAAATTAACACACAGAAATCTCTTGCATTTCTATACACCAACAATGAAAGATCAGAAAGAGAAATTAAGGAAACAATCCCATTCACCATTGCAACAAAAAGAATAAAATACCTAGGAATAAACCTAACCAAGGGGGTAAAAGACCTGTACTCAGAAAACTATAAGACACTGATGAAAGAAATCAAAGACGACACAAACAGATGGAGGGACATACCACGTTCTTGGATTGGAAGAATCAACATTGTGAAAGTGACTATATTACCAAAAGCAATTTACAGATTCAATGCAATCCCCATCAAATTACCAATGGCATTTTTCACAGAACTAGAACGAGAAATTTTGCAATTTGTATGGAAATGCAAAAGACCCCGAATAGCCAAAGCAATCTTGAGAAGGAAAGACGGAGTGGGTGGAATCAGGCTTCCTGACCTCAGGCCATACTACAAAGCTATAGTGATCAAGACAGTATGGTACTGGCACAAACACAGAAATATAGATCAATGGAACAGGATAGAAAGCCCAGAGATAAACTACGGTCAACTAACCTATGACAAAGGAGGCAAGGATATACAATGGAGAAAAGGCAACCTCTTCAAAAAGTGGTGCTGGGAAAGCTGGACAGCTACATGTAAAAGAATGAAATTAGAACACTTCCTAACACCATACACAAAAATAAACTCAAAATGGATAAAAGACCTAAATGTAAGGCCAGACACTATAAAACTCCTAGAGGAAAACATAGGAAGAACACGCTTCGATGTAAATAACAGCAAGATCTTTTTTGATCCACTCCCAGAACAATGGAAATAAAAACAAAAATAAGTAAGTGGGACCTAATGAAACTTCAAAGCTTCTGCACAGCAAAGGAAACTATAAGCAAGATGAAAAGACAACCCTCAGAATGGGAGAAAATATTTGCAAATGAATCAACAGACAAAGGATTAATCTCCAAAATACATAAAGAGTTTATCCAGCTCAATATCAAAAAAACAAACAACCCAATCAAAAAATGGGCAGAAGACCTAAATAGGCATTTCTCCAAAGAAGACATAACAGATGGCCAAGGGGCACATGAAAAGCTACTCAACATCACTAATTATTAGTGAAATGCAAATCAAAACGACAATGAGGTATCACTCACACCAGTTAGAATGGGCATCATCAGAAAATCTACACACAGTAAATGCTGGCGAGGGTGTGGAGAAAAAGGAATGCTTTTGCATTGCTGGTGGGAATGTAAATTGATACAGCCACTATGGAAAACAGTATGGAGGTTCCTTGCAAAACTAAAAATAGAACTACCATATGATCCAGCAATCCCACTCCTGGGCATATACCCAGAGAACACCGTAATTCAAAAAGACACATGCACTCCAATGTTCATTGCACAGCTGTTTACAATAGCCAGGACATGGAAGCAACCTAAATGTCCATCAACAGATGAATGGATAAAAAAGATGTGGTACATACATACAATGGAATATTACTCAGCTGTGAAAAGCAATGAAACTGGGACATTTTTAGAGACATGGGTGGACCTAGAGACTGTCATACAGAGTGAAGTGAGTCAGAAGGAGAAAAACAAATATTGTATATTAACACATATATGTGGACTATAGAAAAAAGGTACAAATCAACCTGTTTGCAAGGCAGAAATAGAGACACAGATGTAGAGGACATACATATGGACACCAAGTGGGGAAAGAGGGGAGGGTTGGGGTGGGGATGAATTTGGAGATTGGGATACCAAATTGTACACTCTAAATATGTGCAGTTTATTGTAAAAAAATTAAAAAAAATTAAAAATTAAAAAAATAAAATAAAATAAAAATAAAAATCAGTAATGACAGAAAATATTAAAAAAAAACCAAAAACATACACTACTAACTGGTGAGGCCAGGACTCAAACACAGGTAATACGGCTCTACAGTTTGTACTTTTAACCACTCTATTAGGCTGTCTGCTAATAAACTCCCAGGTTTGGCCCTGTTCTTGTCCACTACCCCCCTCAGGGCCTGTAATTCTAACACAAAATCCCAGTCCAGTGATGACAGGTGGGTGGGATGCCTGCCTAGGCCTCCAACCATCCCCTGATCCTGGATAGGCATCACCTGTGGCAGATTGCATTTCCCAAAGATGGTGCAACAGTACCTCTCATTCCACATGCTCTTCTAGAACCTCTCCACTCCCCCTGACTCCTTGAACCAGGGCAGATCTTTGTGACAGCCTCAGCCAAAAGAGTGTAGCTGAAGTGACACCATATGACTTCAGAAGCCAAGTAATAAAAATACCATGCACATCTGCCTTCTCTTCAGGGACTCAGCCACCATGTTGTAAGGAAGCCGAAATAACTGTCGGTGAGACCCGTGTCTCCTAGCTGACAGTCAGCACCAGCTAGCCACCGGGGCGGGGAGGGGGGGGGCACTTTGAAAGCTATCCTTTAGCCCCTAGTTGAGTAACCCAGCTAATGCTGTGGAGAGCAGAGGCAAGCTGTCCCCATCCAGCCCTGCCAAAGTGGCTGAGTCCTGAGCAAAATAAATGATTGCTGTTGTTTTTAGCCCCTAAAATTTGGGGTGGCTTATGACATAGCAACAGACAACCAGAACAACTGCTTTGACTGTCTTTAGAAGCATTTAGTGACTCTGGGTGGTCCACCCTGATGCAGCTTACTTTACTATGGGGTTTACTACAGGGACCTCCCCATGTTTCCCTGTCCCCACAATCCCTGTCCTCCCAAACAGAGAAAGTGATGGCTGGTGCTTTTCCATCTGCCCGTCTCACTGCAGGGAACAGGGCACCACCAGGCTGGGTTCAGCTGCCTCCCATCCTCCCAGCAACTGAGACTAGCCTCTTCATGACAAGGACCCAGTTTCCTAGGCAGTGGGGTCAACCCCCATCTCTTTTCTAGTTCACAAATTCTTGCTTCAGCAATGCCTCACTCTGCTATTTTCCCTTCTATTGAGTTTTAAATTTCACTTCTTTTATTTCACTTATGTAAGTTATATTTAGTTCTTTTGCAAATTGGTCCATTTTAATAGCTCTTCTTTGCTTCACCATACTTTCAATCTTCTTTTCATTCTTTAAACATATCAAATTTGCTATTTTTTGTCCTGGATATCTGAGGATTACAATAGTTTCCATTTGGGGCAATTTGATCCTTCAATTTGTTGTTTCTGATAACACTTGCTCATGGTAGCTTGTTTCCTTGTGTGTTTGGTGGTTTTAAGTTGTGAGCTCACATTCTTTGACATTTTTATCTGTGAGACTACTTTGAGATCTGTATTTAAAGTGTGTTCTCCACACCAGTCAGAATGGCCATTATTAAAAAGTCTACAAATAACAAATGCTGGAGAGGGTGTGGAGAAAAGGGAACCCTCTTACACTCTTGGTAGAAATGTAAGCTGGTGCAGCCACTATGGAAAATGGTATGGAGGTTCCTCACAAAAGTGAAAACAGAATTGTCATATGATCCAGCAATCCCACTCCTGGGCATACATCCAGACAAAACTACAATTCAAAAAGATACATGCCCCCCTATGTTCATAACAGCACTATTCACAAAAGCCAAAACATGGAAACAACCTAAATGTCCATTGACAGAAGAATGGATAAAGAAGATGTGTATGGAATACTACTCAGCCATAAAAAGAATGAAATAATGCCATTTGCAGCAACATGGATGCAGCTAGACATTATCATACTAAGTGAAGTAAGTCAGAAAGAGAAAGACAAATACCATGTGATATCACTTATATGTGGAATCTAAAATATGGCACAAATGAACCTAGCTACAAAACAGAAACAGACTCATGGACATAAAGAACAGACTTGTGGTTGCCAAGGTGGAGGGGACTGGGGGAGGGATGGAGTGGGAGGTTGGGGTTAGCAGATACAAACTATTATAAATAGGGTGGATAAACAACAAGGACGTACTGTACAGCACAGAGAGCTATATTCAATATCCCATGATAAACCATAATGGAAAAGAATATTAAAAAAATCTTTATATATGTATGACTGAATCACTTTGCTGCACAGCAGAGATTAACACAACAAATGAGCACATCAACTATACTTCAATAAAAAATAAATAAAATGGGTTCTCCAGAAAAGATTTATGTTTGTTTCTGCAAGGCTCCTGAGGGTACCACCAATTCGGAATCACTGGCAAATTTCACATGGATTTACAGGTCAACCTTATCTTATTGCACTTCACTTTATTATGCTTCGCAGATACTGCATTTTCTACAAATTGTAGGTTTGTGGTGATCCCGCCTCAAGCAAGTCTATCAGTGCCATTTTCCAATTGCATCTGCTCACTTTGTGTCTCTGTGTCACATTTTGGTAATTTTCTCAATATTTTAAACCCTCCACCAGCAAAAAGATTACGACTTGCTGAAGGCTCAGATGATGGGTAGCATTTTTTAGTAATAGAGTACTTTTAAATTAAGGTATGCATATTGTTGTTTTAGACATATTGCTATTGCACACTCAGTAGATTACATATGTATAGTATAAACATAACTTTTATGCACTGGGAAACCCAAAAATATGTGTGGCTCGCTTTATTGCTGTGGTCTGGAACCAAAGCCATTGTGTCTCTGAGGTATGTCTGTATCATGTTAGATATGAATCTTCAAGGACATGCCACCATGGCCACATGTGGCTCTTTTCAGGTTCCCTGAGGTCCACTTTTCCTCTCTTCTAACAGTAGAAGTATTTTGAAAGAAAGTCTGCTTCAAGTTCCACTCTCATTCCAGTGCCCCAGTGTGCAAAAATCTGCCACATTTTAATCTGAGTTTTCCTGTTTCTTTCTTACCAGAGGTCCCAGTTAGGGGACTGTGCGCCTCTGGAGGAGAAGTGGCTGCTAGAAATGGAGGCTTAAGTGCTAAAACAACAAAGGAAAGATAAAAGTTTTTATGAAAAAGAAAAATTGTGGGTGACGACCCATTGCAAGAAAAATATTTCATGTGACTGACAACTACAGTTTTTTTTCTAAATGCTTTGTCAGCTCTCCCTGCCATAGCAATATGTTAATTACAACTGAATCTTACCTTTCCATAAAGTACATTCCTCAACCTGATAACAAATGGTTAACATCTACTTTAGTTACTACAGGCCCTAAGAAGCAATTCTCAAAAAAACTGTTTTTGCTTCAAATATCTTAACTACCTCAGTGGATCTTTCAGTGGTTCAGCATTTTTATCCAGCTGGTTCATGCTCACCTGTCTGGTTTGACGATCTCTGCATTACAGCAGGTGTATGAGGGATGTGTTGCTACCTTCAAATTTAGAGGCTTAAAACCGGGAACACTTCAACAGTCCATGATCTAGTCTGGGCCCAGCTGTGTTGTTCTTCTGGCCTCAGCTGGATTTACTCACATGTCTGGAGGTGGGCTGGCTATTGGCTGACACAGGCTGGCCCTGGCTAGGAGGACTGGGCTGATCTGATTCTGTTCCATGTGTCTCTCATCCTCCAGCAGGCTGGCCTGGGCATGTTTTCAAGAGAGCATAATATTTTTCAAGCCTAGGCGGTGTCTCACCCACGAATATGACTGGACAAAGACAGTCACATGACAAGCAGAGTCAAGGGATGGATTTCACTCCACCAGGTAAGAACATACAACAAAGGGTGTGAATACAGGGAGAGGTAAAGAATTGTGGCCAAATGATGCTATCAGTCACAGCCAGCGTCAGGCATCCATCTCACAGGGGGCATGTCAGGCAGCTGGTTTAAAGGGCCAGGGTGTCCCTCAGGCACTGGAGCACAGATGGACAGAACTATCCTCCCTCCTTCCTGAATCCACTTTGGTCTTCACTTCAGAGTCAAGGTGCCTTGCTCTCTCACTACACACCTCCTGCTGCTCCTTTTGTAACACAATGTTAGGGTTTTCAGAGACCACCAAGGAAGGCAGCAGTCAAGCAGGGCTGATCTTCCTAGGACCAAGGAGTCCACTCCCCAACTCAGGCCAGGGCAGCTACTCAGCAATCTGGGCATGTTGCTGAAAATAAATAAAATGTGGCTGGAGTTCGATCACTTAAGAACCGAACATCATTTCTTTCCTGCATTAACTGGGGATACCTTAAATAGATGACCTGGAGAGAATCTATCAAATCTTCGGTTTGTCAATACCACGCCAAGAAAAGGAAAATAAATCAGACAGCAATTGTGAGAAATTGTGCAGGGATGCTGCAAAGCTCAAGGTCAGGGGCCAGGCCATCCACTTACCTCCGTGGACACAGAGCCCACGCCAGGGCTGGGGCACACCAGGTGTGTGCTTAACAAGTGCCCACTGGCCTTGGCTTCACAAGAAAAGAATATGCTTGTGATGTTTTAGTATAAAGAGAAGGGCCAAGTAGATGTAGGCTGAGAAAGACTGGGGGAGACCCGCAAGGACCTTTGGTCTGAACCAAAGGTTCATGTAGGGTGTATTTGTCAGAACTACCATGGGAGCAAGTGACAGAAACATAACTCAAGGTCACTTAAAAAGAATGGGGGATTTATTGTCTCAGGTGACTAAACTTGGAAGGCTGGCAAAGAATCTGGCTTCAAGAATACTTGGAACCAGCAGCCCTGTCTCTTTCCCTCCCTCTCTTCTGCTTCCCAGCTTTTCTCTGCCTAATCTCTAATCTCCCTGACCTTTTTTCCTTCACATTGTAGGTGGAGGGTTGGGAGCTGTTGAAGAGCTGATCAATAATCCGCTCTGAGCTCACCTCCATCTGGAAACTTTGTGACCAGAGAGGAAAGGGCTCTCTCTTCTGAGATCTTGTTTGAAAATCCCCAGGAAAGGTTCTGATTGGCCAGGCCTGTGTCATGTGATCCACCCTAGGCTGATGGATGGAGCTGGAGTTGGGGGTATGCAGCAGGAGTGGGGTCTATGATTGGCAGTCCTCACCAGAACCATGTGATTCACAGGAGTATTTCCAGAAGATGAGGATACTGTTCTGGGCAGAAGAACCATCACGTCCACCACAGAGGACAGATCATTCTAGTGCAAGGGACAGCTTTGTTCTATGTGCCTCACCTACATGCCTCACCTAGCTTATGGGGGATGGAGCTCAGGTAGAGATTTTAAGCTACTCTTTTCCTGAAGAGAGACTGGGCTGAGGTTAGATGACTGGGGAGTGAAATAGACAGGCACTATCACTTTCTTAAGCATGCTAAGCACCATACAAGGTCCTTAACAAACATTTTCTCTTTTAAGTCTTATATTGAACACTTGAGGGATTCTTAGCCCTATTGAGGCCCAGAAAGGACAAGTGAGTAACCCAAGGTCAAATGGTGGTGGAGCACCTGAAACAAGGTTCTCTGACCCACTTCCCAAATAACCGAACCATACTGTGAACACTCTCTGAGCCCCAGCAATTCCACCACCAGGTATTGACACTAGAGAGATAAGGGCTTATGTCCATCAAGCAACAAGCATAAGAATGTTTCCAGCAACTTCATCCAGCCCCAAACTAGAAACAACCCAATGTGGATCCACCATGGAATAGATTCATAATTTGTGTCATATTCACACATGGAACACTCCCAGGCACAGAAAACAAACCAACTTGTGGCATATGAAAACAGACATTTTGTTCGTGAAAGAAGCCAGACACAAAAGAAAACATACTGTATGCGTGCATTGATAGACGTTCAAGAACAAGCAAAGCCAATCTTGGTGACAGGGATCACATAGCGGTTACCTCTGGGGTGGGTAGAGACTGGGCAGGGGCACCAGGAAGCCTGGAAAACTGGTTACATGGGTGTATCCATAGCTAAGAAGGCATCAAGCTGTACACTCAAGATCTGTGCACGCTCTTGTACGTATGCCATACCTCAACCTAAAAACTATTCGTTATCAGGTTTGATTGAAGTTCCAAGTCCTTTATATTTGCATTATTCATTCATTCATTCATTCATTCATTCATTCATTCAACAGAGAACCTGAGGATTCCCCATCTAGGTTTCCAACTGTATTCATTGCTCAGTGTATCTCCCTACAGGTGCTTTAGTGAGACCTCACTCAGCATTCTGGGGTTCCACCTTCCGTTGCACCCTGTTCCCAAATTCCAACAAAGCAAGTCCAAGAGTTCCAAAGGGGCCTCCTCCTTTCCTGGGCTCAGCCATCAGGGTGAGCTGGGGTCGGGTATGCCAGCTCCCAGCACACCATCTCCCTGAGCCAGGTGGCCCTTGCATGGTCAGGAGGAGCTGGAGCTCCCTAGAGGAACTGAGGAGGGGCTGCCCAGCAGAGGCCGGATGTTGGGAGAACAGTCCTTCTGCACTCACCCTGAAGGAGGACCATCAGTAGAAGCACCTTCATAGAAGGCGCTGGAACCAGATACAGGATAATGTTTACAGAGGACAGACGCAGTGGGAGAGGGGCTCTGACTTGGGCTTACTTTGCAGGTTGGCTAGTTCCTTAGTTACCCACTGGATGACTTTGATCTTGCCTGTGTCAACTTCCTTACTGGTAAAATGGACTCGAAGTACCCACTCATAGATCTCTTGAGTTAGAGATCAAAAGGAGACTTTGCAGTAGAGCTAATCTAGTTTACACAGTACCTTTTGTGTGCATGACAAAAAAGGAACCCTTCCTCAAGAGGTTTCACTGCCTTACATTGGAAGTTTATCATAATATACTGATTTTCTCAGGGCAAGAGATATCACAGCATTCTGTCCTAAAAATGGTCACATTAAGCTTTCAAAGCCACAAGGTCTCGAATGTGACTGGTAACCAGTACGGTTGTGCAGTGCACAACCTGAACAACTGTGTGTGTGTGTGTACACACATATATCCCTGCTTGCAGGATATGAAGCACTATGCAGATATAGGAGGTTTGCCTTTTTTTTTCTAGCTGGGAGGTTTAGGTTAGCGCCTTCATTCTTGCAGGGCATTATTCTTGCTTATGGACTAAATTGTGTGTTGTCCTCCCCCTCCACCCTGCCCCCACACCCAGTTCATATGTTTGAGACCTCTGGGAGAGAATTAGGTTTAGATGAGGTTATTGGGGGTGGGGCTCGCTATGGGATTAGTGCCCTCATAAGGAGCGGAGGAGGCACCAGGTGCCTCTCTCTGCCATGTGAGGACACAGCAAGAAGGTGGCCATCTGCAAGCCAGGAAGGGAGCCCTTACCAGGAGCCAACCAAGCTAGCACCCTGAACACGGATTCCCAGCACCCTGATCTTGGATTTCCAGCCTCCTGTGAAATACCTTTCTACTCTTTAAGCCATTCAGTCTGTGGTATTTTGTCAAGGCAGCCCAAGCTAAGTAAGGCAGATTTTAGTACCAAGAAGTGGGGTGCTGCTGTCACAAATACCTAAAAATGTGGAAGTGACTTTGGAACTGGGTAATGGGTAAAGACTGAGGAGTCTTAAGACGCATTTTAGAAATATGGACCTTAAGGGGGATTCCAGTAAGGCCTTAGATGGAACTGAGGAGCATGTTACTGGAATCTAGAGGAAAGGCACAATCCCTGTTTTAATGTGACAAAGAACTTGGCTGAACCATCTCTAGTGCTCCGTGGAAGGTAGAAGTTTCGAGGGATGAAATAGAATCCTAAGCTGGGGAGATATCAAGGCAAAGCATTGAAAGCGTGCTTTGGTTCCTCCTAACTGCGTATAGTAAAATGCAAAAGAAGAGAGATGGATTGAAGAAGCAGTTGTTAAGCAAAAAGAAACCAGAGCTTGAAGATTTGGAAAGTTCTCAGCCTATCTACCTTGCAAAAAATGAGACATCTTGATCTGAAAAGAACATGAAGAGTGTGGTGAATAGGATGTGATGAAGAGATCATGGGTCCAACTCAAGGACTTAATCAGACTTCACAGCAGAAGCCAGGAATGGAGATTGGATGACAGTCCTGCTTCAGTATCCTTTTTGTGAGGGACTGGGTCCAGGAATCTCATGAAGAATGGAATTCAAGGATGTTCAAATTCCTTCTATAAAGTGGTGTCATATTTGCATATAACCTACGCACAGCCTCCATATACTTTAAATCATCTCTAGATTACTTATAGTACCTAATACAATGTAAATGCTATGTAAATAGTTGTAAATACAATGTAAATGCTATGTAAATAATTGCCTGCATGTGGCATATTCAAGTTTTGCTTTTTGGAACTTTCTGGAACTTTTTTTGAATATTTTTGATCCATGGCTGTTTGAATCCACAGATGTGGAAACTGCAAGATGGGGAGGGCTTACTGTATACAATGACACAGCCAGTTTGAACTAAAGGGGACAGAGAAAACAAGATGAACTGAACTTCTTAGATGAGCCAACAGGACTGGATCATAGAGCTATCCGACTATGAGTAGGTGCTATTCTTCGAGAAAAAGGAAGATAGAGCCCAAAGGCAATTCAGAGGTCATCAGGACCACCCCCTAAATTTCAACAGTCCAGACAGCCCCTGACTGAAGCCTAGGGGCCAGGACTGCCTGTGGGTTCGGGACAACCTAAGGAACCTTGGGTCCAGGGCTGCCCAGAGTCTTCGGGACGTGACCCCCACTCAGCAGAGCTGCAGAGAAGGAACACCCAGTCCAGTGGGTCTGGAAGGCAGAGCATTGAACCAAAGAGGATTATTCTTGAGACTAAAGATCTAGTGGAGTTTCCCTTGCTAAGTTTTGGTCACTAGGGTGGAACCCTTGAGATGGGATCAGTGTCTTCACCAGAAAAAGAGACGAGAGACTTCCCTGGTGGTGCAGTGGTTAAGAATCTGTCTGCCAATGCAGGGGACGCGGGTTCAAGCCCTGGTCCAGGAAGATCCCACATGCTGCGGAGCAACTAAGCCTGTGTGCCACAATTACTGAGTCTGTGAGCCACAACTACTGAGCCTGAGTGCTGCAAATACTGAAGCCTGCACACCTAGAGCCCACACACTGCAACAAAGAGTAGCCCCTGCTCACTGCAAATAGAGAAAGCCTGTGTGCAGCAAGGAAGACCCAACGCAGTCAAAAATAAACAAATAAATAAATAAATAAAAATCAATACATGAATAAATAAAAAATAAATCTTAAAAAAAAGAAAGAAGAAAAAGAGACAGCAAGAGCTCTCTTTCTGCCTTGCTGTGAGGACACAGCAAGAAGGAGGCTGTCTGCAAGGCACGACGAGGGTCCTCACTAGAACCCAACCATGCTGGCACCCTGGTCTTGAACTTCTAGCTTCCAGAACTGTGAGAAATTAATTCCTAATGCTTATGCCACCGGGTCTATGGTATTTTGTTACAGCAGCCACAGCAGACTAGGACAGTTCTCATTATCTGTTACAGTAACTATCCCTGAAGATACACTGATAAGGGTTTCTTCTTATCCCTCACAGGGACATTTGAATTCTAGGGTCTAAACTAAGCCCCCCAGGAGTGCAGCACTCATGGTGAGCCTTTGAGCTGCATGGCTGTCAGTGGGCAAGGATGTATTTAAGGGAGAAGGAAGACGCTGCCACCTCCTGAGATGGCCTCCCTCCCTCATCAGACTGCAACCACCACTCTCCTCCGCCCATGCCTGAAGATGGTCTTGGCTCTGGTTCTGAGGCCCTGCTCTCTGGGAAGGAGCCTGATCCTTCAAGATGCAAGGGTATTAAGTCCCTGAGGCAGGAATTTTCTATCCTTGCAGCCTCCTTCTGGCTATAAAATTAGACCTGCCTATTTCAGAGAGCCATCTGGCAGGTGGGAGGAGTAGGGAGTGGGCTCTGACCCCTCAGGGGATGCCTGGCTTAGAGACAATTCGGAAAGTCATCTAGTAGCTTCTACACATTTCCTTCCCCACAGTTTCTGCTTTAGTATTTGGGGAGAAAAAAGCCATTTTGATGAAAGTGGGCCCTGCTAGGAGAAGAACATGGCTGCCCTTGGAGGGACTGGATCCCTGGGGAATCCACAGTCTCCCAAGCTCCAAGGGGCTTCCTGGAGGCTGAGCCTCTTCAGTTCCTTGTTCATTTGGCATCTTGCATGGGTGCCCCAGCATGTGAGCCATGAGGAGACAAAAATGTACAGGAAAACACCCCCACTCTTGTCAGGAGCCCACAGCCTGCTATGAGAGTCAGGCTTGCAGAAAAATCATTAACAAAGGGTGTGAGAAGTCCTGCGGGAGAAGTGATGGATCTATGGTGCTGGGGGGACACAGAGGAGTGGAAGAAAGTCCTCCTGACCCCTCAGGGAGGGCTCCCAAAGGAGGTCACATTTATACACCATAGGTCAGAGTTCAAAGGCAGAGGGTAGTCTGGGAAGGGCCGAGGGGCATGGGATGGGTTGGCAACAGATAGACCAGATACCCAGGCAGGGGCAAGGTCCTCGGGGGCCCGTGGGTGGTACTAAGTGGTTTGGATTTTATCCAAAGTAGGTGTTGGAGCCATAAGGTTTTCAGCAAAGGTGGGGGTAACTTTCCCAGTGAGAAACAGCATGTGCTCCCCTGAAACGTGGGCTCTCCCAGGAATGAGCAGCAGGGGTCCAAGCCCTTGGACCCTTCTCCCTGGAGCCTGACTGATGCTGGTGGCTGGGGCCTTGCAAGTCCAGCGCAACCCTGAACTGGGTTCTGTGTGGGTCTGGCCCACATGTGCTGTCATGATTACATACCTTCAATTCATTCTGGAAAACACTGCAGCTTCTCCAGTTGTGGCTCAGGTACTGGGTTCTTTTGTGATCTTAACACATGAGGGTCCAGGAGTAGGTGAACCTTGAAAGAAGAAAACATTGGTTCACATTGAGAAACTAGCAGAGCTCCCTGCCCTGCACCAGGCTGGGGGTCAGGCCAGAATTGGGTCCTGGGTGGGGACGGGGTGGAAAGGGAGAGGCTGAAGGGTCCCAGCCCTGACTGTACCCAGTGAGGGTCTCAGGCTCTGGAACAAGGTATCTGTGTTCCTCTTTCTCTCCTAAGAATGTCTACATGAGAATATACATAAACACACAGAGCCCAAGCCACATACAACATGGCTCTCAACCAAGGGGCATGCTGCCTGCCGCCATTCCTGCTCCACGCGAAGGGACTCTGACTTCACAATAATCCTGCAAACAAATGAGCTTGACTTTAACTCTATTACCAGGGCTAATCTGTCGACTCCCACCTGACTCGCACAGGAAATGGGCTCATTCATTATGGATGGTGTGTGCACTTTGCTGAGTCCTCCAGAGGAATCCATTATGCGATGTGTAGCGACACTTTCCTAAGCAAAGGGAAGGGCTGAGACATGTCTCCCAGGAAAGGGTCAGGTCCAAAGGGCAAAGGGCTAAAGTGTAAAGGGATGCCTCCACCCCCACCCCCACCCAGTGGGCAGCTCTGTGCCTTTCGCTCCTCTACTCGCTGACCCTGTGATGAGCTCAAGGCCACAGCACCATCTCCCTGGGCAGCTCCACACCCATTTTGTCCTTGGCCCTTCTTGGTTTACAGGAGGGAGAACAGGGAGTCTCAGGGAGGGAGTTTAGATTAGTTCTTCTAGGGCAGCGGTTCTCAGCCTTCAGGGCACATCAAAGTTCCCTGGAGGGCTGGGAAAAACTCAGATCGCTGGGCCCTACCCCAGAGCTTCTGAATGGCAGATCCGGGTGGGCCTGAGAATCTCCTTTCTAACAAGCGTCCATGTGACGTTGATGCTGATGCTGTTGGCCCGAGGCCCTCACTTTGAGAACCACTGGTCTTGCTCCTTACCTGGCACCTTCCTCACAGGTAATGCTGGAAACACAGCGTGTACTTCTTCCTCGTAGACGCCTTCTTCCAGTCACCACTCTCTACTGTTTTATTTTCTTGTCTGTCTCCCCTCCCAGACGATCAGTCCCTAGAGAGCAGGATCTGTGTCTTAATTACCTGTGGATTCCCAGGAAAAAACCTTAGCAGAACTCAAACTGCTTGGAGACCAGTGGATGTCTCTCTGGGAAGAAGTGGCGTTGGGGTGGGGTGGGTCCCAATAAACACTATTACTTTTTCATTCTATATACCGCTGTGCTGTCTGGATTGTTAAAAGGAGAATAATTCATGTATTATTGCATGATTAAAAAATTATATCAAGAGAATGAAAAGACAAGCCACAGACTGGGAGAAAACAATTATAAAAGCCCCATCTGATAAAAGACTGTTTCCACGATGTAGCAAGGACTCTTAAAACTCAAAAATAAGCAAACAACACAACCAATTTTTTAATGGGCCGAAGACCTTAACAGATGCCTCACCAAAGAAGATATACAGATGACAAATAAGTACATGAAAATATGCTCTACCTCATATGTTCAGGGAAATGCAAATTAAAACAACAAGATACTATTGTACACCTATTAGAATGGTCAAAATCCAGAACACTGACAACACCAAGTGCTGCAGAGCGTGTGGAGCAGAAGAAATTCATTCATTGCTGGTGGGAATGCAAAATGGCACAGCCTCTTTGGAAGACAGCTTGGTGGTTTCTTACAAAACTAAACATACTCCAACCATACAATCCAGCAATCATGCTCCTTGGTATTTACCCATAGGCACTGAAAACTAATGTCCACATAAAAGACTGCCCATGAATGTTTCTAGCAGCTTTATTCATAATTGATGTCCTTCAGTAGCAGCAAAGATGTCCTTCAGCAGGTGAATGGATAAGTAAGCTGGTACATCCAGACAATGAAATATTATTCAGTGTTAAAAAGAAATGAGCTATCAAGCCATGAAAAGACATGGAGAAAACTTAAATGCGTATTACTAAGTGAAAGAAGCTGATCTGAAGAAGCTACCTATTGCATGATTCCAACTTTATGACATTCCAGAAAAGGCAAGACTATGGACACAGTAAAAAGATCGGTGGTTGCCAGTGGCTTAGAGGGTAGGGAGGGATCAATAGGTAGAGCGCAGAGGATTTTTAGGGCAGTGAAAATGCCCTGTGTGATACCATAATGATGGGTACATGTCATCATATACTTGTCCAAAACCATGGACTGTACAACACCAAGGTAAACAACAACTGTGGACCCTAAGGTAACCCATGGACTTAAGGTGATAATGCTGTGTCAATATAAGTTCATCGGTTGCAACAAATGAACCACTCAGCTGGGTGATCTTAACAATGGGGAGGCTGTGCACACGGGGCAGTCGGGAGTATATGGGAAATCTCTGCACCTTCCCTTCAGTTTTGCTGTGAACCTAAAACTGTTCTTAAAAAATCAAGTTGTTTGTTTTTTTTTAAAGACTGGATAAAGGATCATTTCTCTGACTGAAATATCCTCTCTAAAGATACGAACTCTGCTATCCCACACCCCCCGCTGAGTCCTAAAATGTATTTAGCTAATAGCATGACTAAGCGCCAGGTGCTCCTGAAAAGAGTTTTAAATACACAGGCTTATTTAGTCCTCAGAACAACCACGTGAGGTGGGTACCACTTATCCCTGTTCCCCACGTGGGGAAACTAAGGTACAGGGATGTTAGTTACCTAACTCAAGGTCACTTGTCTAATTAGCAGTGGGGTTCATATTCACCCCTGGTAGACTAGTTCTGGGATTGTGTCTTGACCTCTAGGAGGACTGTATCACCTAAGTTATGAACACCTTGAGGATGGTCCAAAGATGCAGTCGTATTTATTTACACCTAACCTACTTCTTCTAAAGGAGAATTGAGGGAACTGCTACCTGATTTTGTTATCCAGAGCTTACATTGCCTAGAAATGCTACCTTTAATTTGTGCTAGAAACAATATAGAAACATAAGCACATGGGCTTACCTCCCCCGTCCCCTCCTCCCCGCCAAAAAAAGTCATCAAAGTAGATGTGATCAATGGCTTCTGAGATTTCCTGTTCAAGCTGGTTTCCCACTGGTTCCTGGCAGGCACGGCAGCAGCAGGTGCCAAAAGGAGAGGAAACATTTACGGGGGGCGAACTTTAAATACAGAACATTCCCTTGGTTAACTTGATTTCTTCCGTGCATTGGGAAAACAGCTGCCTGATTCGACTGAGTGGAGGAACCCCTTGGCCCCACTCTCAAACCCCCCAAGTTCCTTATCAGGGGAGCTTGAAGCTTCTGGACTGGAGGGCATTTCAGGAGCTCTTCATCTGAGCATCTCAGACCCCATCCAGCCTTACTCAGTTAGCATCTTCAGGGGTTGGAGAGGGGAGGAGTCTGGCTTCTCTCTCTCTCTTTGTTAAAAGTGCTCTACAGCTGATCCCAGTGTGGAGCCAGGGCACCAGGAAGTTCCCCTGCAATTTTAAAGTTCTGATCCTCACTCTAAAATCCCTCAGTTTTAAAAAAATGTTTTGTGTTCTTATCCCTCTCCCACAGCCCCAGAGCCCTGGCCTTTCTGGGGGACGGGGCTGGGTTGGTTTAGAATTTAATCACCTCCTTGGAAGCGGAGCCCAGCTCCCCAGGGGGGCTGCTTGTTCCCCTCCGGTGAGGCCAGGGGGGTTATTTATGGTTTCTGATTTTATTTATTTCCCTGCCTTGGAGCTGCTCTCCTGCATACAGGGAACGTGGGCTGTCTGCTGCCTGCACGGCCAGGGCTGCTGTGAGCTGGGCCAGGATGGATGGCAGAGTTCGCCCAGCCCGCTGGCTGAGAAGCTGGTCGCCTTCCTGGGGGTGATTTATGTGATGCAGCAAGGCCCTGCCTGCACCCAGACATCTCCCCCATGAGCTTTCCCAGCACAGGCTTTCAGGATGGATGGGACAACACAGGCCTTGCCTGCAGGAAGCTGCTGGAAAATTCTGTTCCAACTTGGAGGGCTCAGCTCTGCCTATTCATCGCTTTGCTGCAGCACCAGCCCAGGAAGGCATCAGCTGGAGCTTGTTCTAATGCCTACTTTGCCCCCCGCCCCCACCTTCTATTGCCAGGGACCAGTTTGGAAGACACAGCCCTTGGGAGGGCGAAGGTCTATGCTGGAGACCACAAAGAGGGGATAGTCATCATTTGTACCTGATTTCTATTTTTCACGCTGTCTCACTTAACACCCACACCCCTTCCCACCCCCTCTCTCCCACCACCTGGCCAGGTTCCTGCAAAGTAGTTGGAGTATCAGTCAGGATCAACATAGGAAAATAGATATCAATTGAAGTACACAGTGGAAGGAAGGTAATGCAGGGGCCTGGTCACACAGATATTAGAGGAGTCAAGAGCCAAATAGGGCAGCAAAGTAACTTAGAAATGAGCAACCTTGAGAAGCCACTGCCAGCTCTCAGTTTGGAGAGGGAGGGAGGGAGAGAGAGAGAGAGACAGACAGACAGAGAGGGAGAGTGTGTGTTGGCACAGCCTGGGACCTGGAGCCACTGGGACAGCTGGGACCAGACGGCCTCTAGAGGCAGAGCTGGGCCATAGCCGCCCCAGGGCGGGAAGAGAGGGGCCCAGACCCCACTGCTTCTTTCCTGATCCTGTGCTCCCTGCTGGGGAGATGAAACCCAGCTGACTCAGAGTCTGGGGAAGGCCGATGAAAGGCAGGGCAAGGATTGAGGGCAACACAGTGGTATCACCACACCACCCTGTACCGGCTGTGAGGCCACTTAGCCAAGACCCCACAGCTAGTTGGCGTTTGGGCCAAGGCCTATGCTGGCCGCCGCAAGGCTGGGACCCCATAGTGAGCCTTCCCTGGCTGGAATATATCAGGCCTCCGGCCCTGGCCCTCTTCTTTAGCACCAAGAGCTGCTTTGAAGGCAGGTGGCTGACGAGAAAGGGTTGACTGTGGTGAAGCTGACTCACCGAGCTTCTCTTTCTAGGCTCTGGCCAGGGCAGTCACTGCAGGAAGGACAATGCCATGTGTTCACCCAGCCGTCTCCCCCGCCCAATCACATGGTGAGACTGTGTCTCCCCGCCTCCCCTGCACCTACGCTGCGGTCACATGACCAGAACCAGCCAATGGCCTGTGGGCAGGAGCCTCGTGGGTCTCTTCCAATCTGAGGCACTTAAAAGCGGGTGTGAGGTTCCCAGCTCTTCTCTTTCTGTCAGTCACCTGGAAGCTGGCACATATTGAACATGACACCACAGGCAGAAGCAGCCATGATCCCTGTAGAGAGGACCGCTGCCCCAGGAGGGTCAACAACCTACAATGGAGTGTCTGTGTGGGAGACAATCTTTATTGCATTAAGATACTGAGATGTGGAGGGGTTTTTGTTTGTTTTCTGATTTTGTTTTAAACCACAGCATACTAGACATCGCCACAATACAGTTGCTATAGATTATAACAAGTCCTCACATTATATCAGGCCACCTCTTTCATGCTTCCGCCGGCCTTCCACAAGGGCAGCCCTGGTTCCATTTCAGTGGTCCTCGCTGCGACTCTGGTCTCCACGGAGGCCAGGGACTGCCTTAGGCATGATGTTATCCCCAAGCTAGCAGAATGGCTGGTGCAACGGGGAAAAGTAGCTGTTGACGAAATGGATGAGTGAACAAAAAATGAACTAAAGCCAAACCAGAACTAGAACCTGGCGTACACTGGAGCACCAGGAGGAAAACACTCTGTCAAGGGGAGCTGGAATATAACTCGGGAGAAGCTGGCTGGGTTAGAAAAACAGTCCATTCAGGACAGGTGAAATACAAGGCAAGGCTTTCAGAAGTTAAGCACAAGCCCCGCCAATGCAGGAGGAGGCGAGGAGAAAATCCAAGGGGCCCAGGATCGTCAGGGACCACGAGCCTGATAACATCTTCAGTGAAGGGCCAGCCTCCACTGTTGGGACAGGGCCCAGCAAGGAGGAAGCAGCACATGCAAGACAGGGTGCGATCATCCCACTGCACTTGGCCTTCTCCCGGCATCTTATTTTAGCTGTCACATTTAAGAAGGATTTGGAGGTTCTGGAGGGGAGCCAGAGCCAATAGGAGAAATGATGAAAAGTTGGGAAAAAAATAGAACTTGTAGGAAAAGCCTAGAGGGTGGGTGGAAGTTAAATGGGGCTGGGGGAGGCAGGTGCAGGAAAATGAGCACCTCTTTAGCTCAGGCGGACAGAACTAGGGGACTGGGGTTCATATAGCAACAAGAAAGACTCAAGTTAGACTCCAGGCAGTGAACATTGATTAAAAGGGAGTGATATGTTGGAGGAGGTGGTTGGGCTTTTGGTGAAGTCATCACCTCCCTTGTCTGTCCCTTATCTCAGGATGCTTCAGTGGGACCCTCCCTGGTCCCACAAAGGGCCAGGCACGAAGGGCGACTGGGAAATGTGAGGTCCTAGAGGTGTTGAAAGACGAGAGAGGTCTGATAATGCCACTGGTGTCACATGACAAGAAAGAAGAGGAGTGGGTCTGAGGTAGGGGGCTGGACCAGATGGCTTCTGTGGGCTCAGAAATTCCTCAGATGGCCTGGAGAAAGAGCATTGTTTTAACAATTTGGTATTTGACACTTTCCCCCTCAATCTCATCCTATGTGGCTACATCCTTAGGAAGTGTCTTGCATCTGTTGGAGCAGTTGACATGTTCTAACCATAGCCCTGGGACAGGCTTTAGAGAAGGGGTCATGGAGAAGTAAGGAAGCCCCATGTATCCCTGCATGTCAGGACAGGAAGGATGCTGGGAGGAGCAAGAGGCTTTCAAATATGATTTTCCTGCAAGAGAAAATGGATCCAGGCCCCCTAGCTGAAGGGCCCCCTGTTTTACTCCGGCCTACGTCAGCGTCTGAGCAGGAGACACACAGTCCCTCTCCCAGCAACGCACCCACCCGTAGGATCTTCGCTCCATCCTCCCGCCCTCAGCATTGCCCTGAGGCACCTCCACGTGGCTGCCTCTTTCCCTCCACAAGGGGGCAGTCTCTGGGCTTCCTCTTGGTTTTCTAGTCCTTTTAGGCCAAACCACAGCCCCTACTTGGGTCTATGGAGGCAGAAAGGGCTAATACAACACCCTACCCCTCACTTACTTGCTCCTAGGAATGGTCATTGGTCTTACCAAGCACCCCAGTCCCACCTGACCCCTACCCTCTTTCTCCAGACAGGATGCTGCAGCCGCACCTGCACCTGGCCACAAGAGGTCACCATGCCATCACCACCACCCTAACAATCCCACCCTCTCCTATTCCCCTCTTCCTTCTAGGACAGAAGGATTCACACTGGCACAACTGGGACATCTCAGGATAATCTAAGGGACTTAAATAAAAAGGTATAAAAGGCTGAAAGATAGATAAAAATACGTGCCCAGCACTGTGCCAGATGCCAGTGATTAAAAAGTGAATGAGATCCACACCTGCCCACTTCTTAGTCCTAAATGGGAAACAAACAAGGAAACAAGTAATTACTATGCAGAGGGGTAGCCTGGGGAGACAGAGAAATGTAGCCTTTTGAGGGAATATCTAAGAGGGACCCCTGCCCCCTGACGGCAGCAGGGGGCTGCAGGAAGTTTCCTGGAGGAGACAAGTCTTGAAGGGTGAGCAGGAAGTAGCCAGGTGAAGGAGGGAAGGGCGTCCCAGGGAGCAGGAACAGCACAAGCAGCTCAGAGGCATGAAAGTTTCCAGACTGGAACATAGGGTATTTAGATCTATGCCATAGTCTGTGCAACAGGGTCTGTTCCTTTCCTTCCAATTGTGTTGAGCTTAGTGGGGTTCCCAGATCCTCCCATGGTCCTCCCTTCCCCCCTCCTCCTCTTCCTCCACCTCCTCCTTCTCTTCCTGCAGGGGTGGGGGGGGGGCAGAGGGAGGGTAGTGTCACTCTGTCCTCTCTGGTGCTCAGGATGCTGACCTCCTGGTTTAGGTATTATTATTATTTTCAGTTTGCTGATGAGGAACCCAGGGCTCAGTGAATGCAGGACCCTGCCCAATTTTGACAGCTAGTGAGTGACAAGGCAAAACTCTCATCCAGACCTTCTGACCCCAGATCCTATGGCCTGTGCTGGCCCAAAGAAGGGACAGTGCCAAACGCTCTCTCTCCACAATGGCCTACAAGGCTGGCCATTTGTAAGCATTTTTTTTTTAAATGGGGCTTTTCTGATTACAAAAGTAATGAATGCTCGTTATTTTAAAAGTCAAGCAATATAGAAATTCACAATATTGACAGTAAAAGGCCCTCCTAAGCCCACCTCTCCCTCCCCAAGATAACTACTGCTTGGGGTATATTTTCTTCTAGACTTTCCCATGAGTTTGCAAATATGTGCTATTGTACATTTTTAATGGAATTAACTTTTTCTGCAATTTGCTTTCTTCACTGAACCATCAGCCTTGGACAACTTTTCATACCCGTACACACTGTTCTATAAAGCAGAGGCTCTTGTGATCCCCACGTATGCCTGAGGAAGCCGGGCTCAGGGAAGGTTAGTTGCCCCAGGCACACAGCCCACAAGGGGCAGGCTGGTCAGCCCCCCAGCAGCCAGGCATCCAGCGGAGACCTGCCCACAGCGATACCAGCCCACTCACCACTTTTCTCCCAGCAGCCTCGGCACCATCGTCAGCTGATGGGAATTTTTAGGAATGGATTTCTGTGTCATTTGCAATAGATCAGGAATATCCCAGCAAGACAGATTGCCTGAGCTTTTTGGGCGGTTTTCTGTGAGCTGATAAAGTCCTATCAATTGAAAATCAAGACTCATCCCTCTTGTATGTCAATGATTCCACCGCTCAGGAAGGTAGTTTTCGGGGTGGGAAGTGAGCGCAGAGTGCAGCAGCGCAGACCTGCTGACCCAACAGCCTCCCAAAATAGCCCTTCAATCAGACCTGAGGAGGCGGGAGTCGTGGGGATTCAACCAGGAACGTCCCTTGGCCTCTCGCTACCCAATGTGTGGTCCCAGCATCACCTGGGAGCTGGTTAGAAATGCAGAATCTCAGGCCCCATCGCGGACCTGCTGAATTAGACTCTGCATTTTAACAAGATGCCTAGGGACCCCTGTGCAAAGCGAAGTATGAGTGGCATGGCTTTGTCAGTGTTCCACAGCCGGTAAAGCCAGCCCGTGGCTTCTTGGCTAGACATTTAGTTGATGTGCTCAGTATTAGAAACTTAATAAGAGCTAGCAATTACAGGGAAGTGTCTATGTGCCAAGCAACACTGCAAGTATTTTCCTTGTAGTAACTCACTTAATCCTGACAAGGACACTCCGCAATGAGGGACCATGACTATACTGATCTTACAGGGAAGAAACTGAAGTGCAGAGAAGTTTCCTAACTTGCCTGAGGTCACATGCTAACATGTGGGTGAGCTGGGACTCCAAGCCAGGCCCCCAGGATCTCAACCACTACACCCCACTGCCTGCAGGAAGATGAGCCCATCTGACACCACAAAGCTGTTCTGACAGGCACCACCTGAGCGCCATTTCCCAACACTTGCCAACACATTTGCTCTATCCCTTCCTGCCTCCTTTCTCTCCAAACACTGATCACCTAAGGGAAATCAGGAGACTCAGCACTGGTGCCATCACTGCCTTTGCAGTGATGCTGGGACCAAGAAGAAACGACAGCACATTACATTCGCAAAACTCTTTATCCTCCCAAGAACCAAATGAGAGGAGACAGGTGTCATTTTCTCCATCAGACTAGTGGGCAAAGGAGGTCAGAGACGCCAAGTGACTTAGCCAAGGTCACACAGAGCTAAGATGCAGCTGGGCCTCCTGGCTGCCTGAACACGTTCCTTTCATCTCCCTAGGCTACCTGCTTTTCTAGAAGACTCCATCCCAGTCTCCCCACCCTGAGAGAAGCCCACATCTCCTCTCTGTGCTTCCACAGCTCTGTGGGGAAACCTGGTCCCTGATGGAGCCTCAGCCTCTCTCCCAGGCTGCCTCCTGCCTGAAGCAATTATAAATCACGGCATTTTCCCTTCATTCAGACCTGATGTTTAATTCATCGCTATTCTGGCTGCTTTAATGCAGAACATTTATTCAGCGGAATAGCTTTGTTTTGCCTCCCAAGCTTTATTCTGTTTAGAATACCATTTCCATTGCGGGGGGGTGGGGGGGTGGCTTGCTATTAGCCAGCTCCCAGGACGCTCCTCCTCCCATTTCTCAAGAATGGCCCAGCTCTGCCATCTGTGGGGACCCACCCTGGGGCTGTGAGTCAGCCTCTGCTCCTGACGAGGAGTCCAGGCTTTTCTGTCCTTGGTCCAAGCACCTGACTTTTTCTGTTTGTTCCCTCTCCCTCTGTCACAGGCCATGTGCCTGGTGTGATGAGCTGCTTGCCTCCCTGTTTCCTGGCTCCCAAATGCCACAGCTGGGAAACTTAGCCCGTGAGGTTTGTGCCTACCTCAGGTCCAGGGCACAGGAAGTTGGAAGGTCTTGGCAGGCAGCACGGCTGTCGTGTCACACCCTTGAAGCTCCTGCCTCATGTCATTGACCACATCTGCAGCTTCCCCCAGTCTAGACAGTTCTGGAAACTTGGGCTCCTGTCTTTAGATGCTTATGCCAGGACCCCACCTCCTGAATGATAATTTCTATCATCCTGGATAACAGCATTTTTAAAGCCAAGAGAAAATGGCAAAGACTGCTAAGTGTCTACAAAATATCCATTCCCCCCCTCTTTTGTAGCAACAAATCACTTAGTTGAGCACAGGGCTTGAAATTCAGCTTACAAATAAAACTATATTCCCATCCTCCCTTGTAGTCAGTTATGCCCATATGACTGGATCCTGGCCAATGAAATCCAAGTGGAAGTGTTGTGTGGGTCTTCTGTGAAGCCTTGCTGAAAAGGAGAAGACTCAATTTTCTTAATTTCTTTTACCTTACTTGCTAGTTGGAATATGGATGCAAAGGCTGGAGCTCTAGCAGGCATTTTGTACCACGAGGTGGCAGTCACATGCAGAGTATAAGAGAGACACAAACTGGAAGGACCCCAAGTCCCTGACACTGAAGATCCACCTGTTTATGTAGTTGACTCATTTTTGAATTTCTTTTACAATAGCAATAAGCTTCTGTCTTTTTTTAGCTGCCATTATTTTGTATCTTTCACAAATAGGTAGTTGAATTGATTGCTAATTAATGAAGATGCAGCCATTTACCTGTTTCCTGATCTGTGTGATGGGAACTGCTTGCCTGCCAGGCCCATTGCCTGAACCAGTTTCTGATGCAACATTGATGGATATGATGTCTGATAGAAATGAAGGACAGAAGAGACACAGTAGAAGGGAATAGGGGTGTGGGACACAGAATGAAGTGTGGATATAATTCAATCTGCTCACTTTACAGATGAGAATACTGAGTTTCAAAGAGAATGAATCATTAGTCCACAGTCACAGACTCCACCCACCCCTCTGCTACCACTTAGAGACAGCTTGGAAAACATCAGAGAAGAGCTGACATGCTTTCTAATCTTGCCATGGGCTGGTCCCGACTCTAAGAATCAGAGCTTGCCTTGGCAAAGCTCTCTTCCTTTCTTCTTCTCTTGTGAGGAGCATTTATTTATAAAGCACCAGACTTCTTATTATCACACAAAGCAGATGCAGGGGAAAGAATCAATCCTCTTTGGGGTGAAGCTGCCTGGTAGGAAGTGAGCTGCTTCTACCTTGCCCGGGGCTGGAGGAGGGCAGTTTCTATTTTTCCATATCAAGCTTCCTAGTCTGTCTGTAGAGAGTAATGGTGAAGCACAGGCTGGGGGAACAAGCAGTTCTGGTTCAAATCCTGGCTGCACCACTTACGGATTGCATGACCTTGGGAAAATTGCTTCACCTCTCTGTGCCTCAGTTTCCTCACCTATAAAAGAGCTGCCTCATAAAGTTACTGTGAATATTGAGTGAGTCAGTAAGAACCCAGAGCTAGTGTTAGCTATAACTATTGTTCATAAATCCCAGATTAAGTTCCTCTTGCAAGAGAGACTCTGACATGGTTGACATTTTGCCATTTTGCTCACTTTTGACATTACCATATGATCATTGATGGTTCTTTGATGGCAGGGGGCGACTGACTGTCTTATTAGTCTTTGTTCCCCTTTACTTAGAAGGGTACCTGGTGAGTGGAAGATTCTCCACTAAGAATGTGTTGAGTAGAGCTGGGTGGAGCTAAATTATTGCCTCATTTTTCAGATAAGCATCTTTCCGGTTCTCTCTCCTCCTCCATCTTTCTTTCTCTTTGATTCTCTGTCTCTGTCTTTCCATCTCTCTGTCATTCATTCTGCCATCTTTCTCTTTCTTTCCATCTCACACACTCTCTCTTGCTCTTTCTTTATCAACCTTTCCTGCTCCAGCCTTCAAACTGGCACTCACACCCTTTTCTCAAGCTGCCCACCCCCAAAGCACACCCTCATCCTGCTCCAGACTCCCACAGAAGCTCAGTCCTGTTGTGAGGAGGCCACTGGCTCTCAACTGTGCGAACACTCAGGTATCAGGGCTGGATGGGACCCTGCTGCCCCCTCTCTGTTCCAACCCCCTCGCTTTTCAGATGAGGACCCCAAGGCCCAGAGAACAGAGGACACTGTCTCACGGTCACAGGCCAGTTTGTCCCAGAGCTGGGAATTGAACCTGGGCTTCCCAGCTCTCTGCCTAATGTCCTTTTCCCTATAGCATCCCATGAAGCAGACTGGTGGAAATGTTGTAGGAGAACACGGAGCGTTCATCGAATGAAAGAGTGAATGAATGAATGAATGAGTGAATTGTACCAGGAGGGAAGAATTGCTCCAACAACACCACTTCTCTTTCTCTGGAACACCTCATGACCTCTGGCCCCTGCCCCGCCAACATAAGAACAGACGGTAGAGGGGAGGAAGGCTGACCCTTTGTGTCCAGGGGTCCCCAGGCAACGTCAGGTCTCCACTGCTCACGTGGGCAAGGTCACCTCTCCTCCACCCACATTCTCTCCTCCACTGGCTCCCATGTGCATAAAGGCCGTTTCCATCGTTCTCCCTGGAGTGATCTTCAGAGGTCCCAGATCCTTCTCTGAGATGAAGCCTTGTTCCAGGAGTTGTGGCCTGGCCCTTGTCTCTGGGGTTCGCTATCTGAGCCCCAGAGCCACCTGTTCTGGCCTTGGCACTGCCAAGAGGAACAAAGTGACTCCTTTTGGAACCCTATGGCTTATTGCTAGTTCTCCCTGTTTTTTTGTTTTGTTTTGTTTTTTGTGTTTTGTTTACTGCAAGGGTGGCACCCCCTTCCCTCTCAAGGAGAAGGGGAAATGACATTCCTTCCTCCAAAGTCCAGCCTGGGGCTCTCCCAGCCCCCACTGCCACCTCTCCCAAATGCTACCTGGCACTGCTGTTCCTCCTTTAACTGTTGTCTTAATTCCATTCCCTGCAATTGGAGCCTGAATAATGAGTTATTTTACAGGAAGATGGATCTGGGTATTAGGGCATCGTTTAGTTTGCCATTACAACAGTCAATTTTGGTTACATGCTCAGCTGTGAAGAGGAAAAGAGCCAGGCTGCTGGAGCTTTCTAAAGCAAGGTGCTTGTGGGTGGGAGGATGGGGGCTGGGCTGAGGGGGCAGAGGCAGTGGGAGGGCAGAGGGCATGGAAGTCTGTCTAGCTTTAGCCCATAGTCTTCATTCTGAGAATATGATGCTGGGGAAGAAACTGTAGGACTGAAAAGGGATGGAACCCTTTTGGAAGGGCAGGAGGATCAGGGTTTTGAGGCCGGAGATGCCAGGAATGTGAAAAGGTCTTTGTTAAATAACTGAGTGCAGGACTCCAAGTGAAAGAATGTTTCAGGCTCGTCAATATTTCAAGACAACAGAGTGGCTGAATACCCCTACCTGCCATGGCACATACTAGAGCCAGGTGAGGGTTCATGGTGCCTTCCCTTCCAAGTCTGATGGGGGAGACACAACATCTGCCCTCAAGGAGCTCCCAGTCTGATGCAGGAGGGAGATTTTCTTTCATGTCACCTGCATGGGAGGACCTTCCCCACCTCCCGCCCATCTCTCAGTGTCCTATCATCCTCTTTATTTCCCTCATGTCACTTCTCACCACCAAGCAGTCCCCTTTTCATTTATTTTATTTTGACTCACTTGCCTGTCTCCTCCACAACTAGAACAAAGTCTCCATGAGGGCGGAACTGGGTTAAGAACCCCCAGTGCAGAGCGAGAACACTGAGTGTGGGGTCAGCTGACTTGAAGTCTGCCCTTTGGAGAAGTCACCATACATCTCTGAAGTTCATTGTCCTCGACTATTTCATGAGCATCTCGCGCTGTAACCTTTGTGACAGTGCTGTTCCCTGCACAGGGTGGAATGAATGCTGTTATTAGTAAATTGTTAATTAGTGTGGCAGCAATTTCAAAACCTGTCTATGATCAGTGAGCCCGTGGGCATTGAGGGGAACCAAGGGAAGCCCATCCCATCAGGAGGCTCAGCTTGGCCACCACTGAACAAAGCAATCATTTTTGACTCTGGTCACAGAGGGGCCATCCCCTGGCCCTCCGAGGACTTCAAATATCCCAGTGACCTGTGTGCTTCCAGTGTGGCCCATTGGAGAGATAACCAGAAGACCAGGGAATGATTTGCCTGAAGCATTTGGGTACAGGAATAACAGAAATTGAACAGGCTTTAGCTACATTACCAAAGCTATTAAAGTTAAAATCCACTAAACAACCACAGCTTGCTTTCCATCATCCACCCCGCAGGCATCCAAAACAAAACCAAGCAAGAACGTGTTAGAAGAAAGCGGACACTGAGATTTATTAATACCTTGTGTTTGCCCAGAGCTTTAAAAGCAAGCCCCCGGGCACTGAGAACACTGCCTACCAGGCACTGTTGAGCAACGTGGTAGGTCCCTCCCCTCACACCTTTACCCCAAAAACCTCAAGGTCTGAAGTTCATTTTCAAGACCCATTATCGGAGAACATTTCTGAGTATAGCTGTGGCATAGGAGGATGGTGGGTGGGGGATACCTCTGATATGAGTGGTCCATGGGTCACAATTGAAGACCCTGGGGGCAGGCAGAGCAGACAGAGAGGGCAAAGCACAGTGGGAACTGGGATTTGTGGATGAGAGATGTCCTCTGTGTGCGAGCAGAGGCACTGACTGTGAATCCTGGGGGCAGAAGTAAGCCAACAGCATCGGTCTGCAAATAGCCCTCACTCTGCAATTGTTGGCAGGCTCTACAAACAGAGGGAGGTTCTGCAAACAGCACAAGTATGTTAAATAGCTTCAAACTCTTTAAACAGAAGCTTGCTCTAAACACAGAGAATGGTGCAGTCACCAGGGACCTGGTGAGCAGACGGTCACAGGATTCATACCCCAGCATTAAAGCCACAAACCAAAAGACCATCTGCTGGTGCAGGAGAGAGACTGGGGGTCAGTTTCAGTGTCTCAGTGACGTTGTCATAAACAAGGTGGTCTGAGGACCCGAACCATTCATACCGCTCTGTGGGGCACTTGCTGCCCTCACCCTGGAAGGATCTGATGGGGGAATATTTCCCAGTCCTTCTCCACGGCTTCACTTTGGTCCACGGCATAACACGCCTCCTCATTGGGAATCTCTGGGTGTCTGGATGTAGCAGGCTTGGACCATGCATTATTAAGAGGGATGCTGGGTTCCTTGCAGAAGGCAGAGGCTGGTGGCAATCGCATCAGGTGGCATTGTTGAGTCCTTCTGGTTTACAGTCCATTTGGACATCCATTATTTATGGCAGCGGAGTGGCTGTGAACAAGCTGACACTCAATTAAGATAACGTTCTCCCGCACAGAAGCAGTGGTTAAAGCTGAGAAGTTATTCCAACTCACCCTCTCCACAGAGACAGAGATATAACAGACCAAGAAAGACTCAGAGACAGAGAGACAGAAGCAGAGAACAGAGAGATGGAAAGAGAAAGAGGGAGGCAGACACGCCTTGAGCCAAGAATGGGAGCCTCTCCCCCAGCCCATCTCGGCCCTCACCCCCCCACCCCCACACTGGAATCCCTGCTCCCTGTCCTGGAGTAGAGGGGCCATGTCTCCTGGAGTTGAATTGCCCAGGTCCACTGTTCCTCTCTCTTCCTTCCCTTGAACTCTCCATCCTACATCGTTGGGTTCTCCAGCACATGGGGGAGTTTGATACATCCCCTGATAAGTCTGCTTACAGGAGACTGTGAAAAGTCTTCTGTAAGGAGAAGGGGATGCCAGTGCAGGCTGCTGTGGCATCATGGAGCTGGGGGACAGGAGAGGCAGGTGAGATGTGAGGCCAGCAGGGCTCCCGGGAAAGAATGGCCGGCGAGGGAAGAGGAGGAGAGGTTGGGGGTCAAGGCGGAGAGAAAGTAGGTGGCAGACAAGTGGCTAAGAGAGATGGGGGAGCAGCAAGGGAGAGAGGGAAGAAAGGGGCAGGAGAAAGGGGGAGGGGCTGGTGTGGGATTCCGGGGGGGCGGGGCAGAGAGAGAAGGGGGTGAGGTAAGAGGGGACAGGGAGACAGGGAGGTGGGGGTGGGACAGGCAGGAAGGGGCCTTGCCAGGCATGTGTTTCAGAGCAGGGAGAGCCCATGAGGGGTAATTATGGTGCTTCATTGAGAGGCACCAAGGGGACTCTGTCCACTGGGGCCCTGAGCTGAGCATATTGAGGGAAGTAGCAGCCAAGTTCCCTGAAAGTCCTGGGCTTTCCAGCCCTGCTCAGCTCCCCTATGAGGACAAAGGACTGGCTGAGCACCTGGGGGAGCAGCTTGGCAGGCAGCAGAGGCGGCTGCAACCGCCAGAGGGTCCAGACCTGGTGGGACCACATCCTGCCCGAGGGAGGCCCAGTGCCCCGTCTCCTGCAGCAGGTGCTGGTGCTGTGGCATCTCTGTCCGGCTCAGCCCTCCTCGTGCTCACTTCTGGATGGGCAGCCCCGCAGGTTGCCCTGCAGAGTCCTGCTGAGTCCTGGTCACGGTCACCCACCTCCTCCTGCTTGGACTGTGCTGCCTTCCTGTCAACGCACAGTTTCACTGTCATCACTGCCACTACTTTTTAGCTTGTAAGCTTGAGGGCAGGAGCTATATGTCACTCATCCCTCTGCACGCATGTGTGAACACACACACCCTCACACACTATTGACACAGACCCCAGTCCTACTCCAGGAAGTGCTGTATCAGTCAGGGTGTTTGCAAATCTATTCTGGTTAGTTTAAGCAGAAAAAGAAGGCATCAAATCTTTGGGGGAGCCAGACAGACTTTGGGGGAGGCTACACAGTCAGGAATGATGTCCAGCCCACCCCTTGGCTCTGTTCCCATCAAGACCCTACAGCTGTGCAATTGGGCACACGTGTTACGGTGCTGATTCAAGGTGCTGGGTCCTGGACCTCCACCACGGCCTCCCCCAAAGCCAGATGCCTCTGCCACGGCTCTGACCAGGAAATAGCCAGTGCTGGGCACCTGCGCCTGCAGGCTTGTCTCAAGCCAAAGCCTCCTACAGGGACTTCCCTTTGGCAGAGACCAGGTCCACCCCTGTGTCCTGGCTGTCATGGAGGCTGGGTAGAAAGCCTGGTTTCTCACTCCAAGAGGCAGGACTCCCAGAGTGGGAAATTCCCAAACTGGGCAGGGGTATTCACGAGCTGTGGGGACCAGAAGCATGCCAGAGTCCTCTAGAGGTGCTGAGGGGTGACTCACTGAATTAACCACCCCCTACATCTATTCCAGTGCTCAGTGCATGGAGGGCCAAAGGGGTAGAGCAGACATGCTTCCTGCACTCAGGAAGGTATTGTGCTGGGAAACAGATATGAATGTGTCCCAGCAACGGTCACCATTGAAGGGACAGGTGGGTACTGCAGGGGAGCTAATGCACCTGTGATCAGACAGGGCAGGCACAGCCAGCAAGGATGAGGTGGTTGAATCCAGGCACAGCAGAGTCCTGCTGGGAAGCAGGTGAGATATATCCTTGGTGTCTTTCCACCTGTAGGTCGCCTGCCTGGGAGCTGTCCAGTCGAGGTGGAAAAGGGCTAATGGATGGGAGTGGCAGGGGTGTCCCATCCCCAGGGGTGTTTGCTGGCCAAAAAGATACCCAAAGTGAGGGAAAAGAATGGGACCTGAAGGCACGAAGCAGGGCAGTCTCGCTGTGCACATGTCACATTGCCAACCTGCTCTCAGGTTACTTCTGCCCATCGGCTGCCGGTGATCCCTCCCCGCCCAGCTTGGAGCAGGGCCATAAAAGACAAGAACACTCCTCGCTGGACTCTGCAGAGGGGGAAGATACTTGTGCTGGGATTTCAAGCAACTGCTAGGGACTGGGGAGTGGAGGGCATGGAACCCCTTGCCTTGCACCCAGTGGTCGTTCATTTCACCCAGGCGTCACCCAAGTGGTGGGAGCTGTCCGCTGCCCACTCCCGTCTCTACCCCAGACCCTTCACAATGCATCAGCAGGCAACTTCCCAGCATGACTTTTTCCCCATTTCCTTTTATCTCTGTGGCTTTCAGCTGAAGGGATCTGGGAGCAGCAGGCAGGTTCACGGGCCTAATCGGGCCTGATGCATCTCTAACCAGATAGGGAGTGCGCGTCTGGATTTGTCACCCAACAGGTACAGATGTTAGAGGCTCTCATCCATGAGATGGAATCACTCCTGGGGACTGAGAGGCTCAGACGGCGTCAGTCAGAGGCAGGTTGCGCATCTCACATGGGGAACGGAGCCTGCTGGCGGAGCCGCCTCCAACAGACCGAGGTCAGCAGGCCCAGCACTTCATAAACTGAATTATGGAAGCTTCTGCCTCAGAGCTGAGAATTTCTAAGGATGCATTTCTCCTCACCTCCTCCCTAGCACCAAGGAGTCCTTCCCAGCCAGTGCAGGTAAAGGGATGAACAAAATCTCTGAGACACAACATCTGGGGTGAAAACCCAGCTCCACTGTCTGCTCGCTGAGTGACCGTGGGCCGATCACTTACCTGCCCCAGGTCTCCTTTAACTGTCTTGCACGTGGGCCCGTTGTGAGCAACCAGTGGATTCTCCGTGTGGTTGTCCGACCTTCTGCGCTTCTGCAGTACTTTGTTCCTACTTCTGTTAGGTAATGTCGTGGTAAGAGCCCCTGGCGTGTGCTCGTTAGCTGCGTGGCACTGGGTCAATAACTTAACCTCTCCGAGACCAGTTAGTTGACTGTCTAAGATGGAGGTGGTGACAGTACCTACTGTTGAGAAGGTTAACACCTGCAAAGCCCTAGGACAGACGGGTGCCCCGTGAGCCCTCGGGAAATGCTGCTGGTTGTTTTGCTGGTGCCGGTGGTGTAGGAGTCTTCCAGCACTCACCTCCGAGAGTGAGACGATTCCAACTTGTTCATCTTGCCTCTCCTGTCATCCTGGGAACTGGCCAGGGGCCTGGACTCTATCCAACCTGGATGCTGGTGAGAGGGGGACGTTCCATGAATCCACCTTCGATGAATCAGTGAAAGGGCCGCTGCCACATGAAGATATGTCACCCCAGGGCCGTGCACAGCAAGCAAGACCCCCGTGGCTTCCTGTCCACTGTGACTCCTCCTCTCTGATTCTCAGTTTTCCCATCTGTGATGTGGGGATAATTGGCTTAAATAATGTCCCTGAGGCATCCAGCACCATCCCTGGCTCATGGTGGGTGCTTAAAAAATGATGGCTGGAAGCCGTCCCATGGAGACCTGCCCTGGAAAAGTGGTGAGGCTGCCTCAGAACCTCCCACCTGTCCCTGCCCAGGCCCAACTCTCCCTTCTGCTGCCCCTCAAGTCCAGGCCAGTGTCCCAGGCTCCAAAACGACCCCAGCTCCCCCCAGCTCCCAAGAGCCCTAGACAACTGGTTATTCGGGGATGGCTGAGAAAAAATTAGTTCCCACGAGGTGTCATTCATGGGAATTAACAGGTTGTCCCTTTCCAGGGCCACCTGCATTTACAAGAAGTTTGGAGATGGCATTATTCACGAGGTAGCAGGCAGGTAAAGTAAATGTTCCGAGTAGCAAGTAGGACAGCAGGCAGTGATGGGAACCAGAAAGAATTAGAGAGCGCAGCATTTGGATTCAAAATTGTGAAGCACCATGTTGGCCAATCCGAGCACCTGGCCACCCATTTGCCATCCATGAGATAAAGGTGGGTCTCGTGGTGGAATTCAGGCTGAGGATGGAGCACGAACGGCATAGCAGCCTGTGCCCTCTCTGCCTTCAGACCAACCTAGGGCGGCTCTAAGCCTCCCCAGCCAGTGAAGAAAGCCTCTCCTCCCTTCTCTTCTCAAAGGAAGCCTGAGAGCGGCCAGGGTCCCTCACACCGCTGGAGAGGGCCCACCACCTCTGTGGCCACCTCCCTGCAGCACAAGCTGGAGCCAGTCTTGTTTTTTCCAAATCTAGAAAGCGTCGGGACCTAAATGTCAGCAGGTGATATTGGAGCAGCATGACAGCTATCAGCTTAAACTGAAAGGAAGGAAGGAAAAGCCCACCCAGCACGCATCAAGACAGGCCAGGGCGGGGAGCAGAGCCCTGTGCTTCCACTTTAATCCCTCACCTGCCCTGTCCCGGGAGGAAGCAGCTGGGGATGGGGAAGTGCGCTCAGATGTGGGTCCGGGAGGTGCTTGACCCTCTGGGGGCAGCCTCAGCCTCCTCTTCCCCTTGGGTACAGGCCTCAGTGGGGCAGGCGTGCCAGGACAGGGGCCCAGGCCCTCACCTCCGAGCCACCGGAGCCCCTGCAGTACCTCCTCCTTCCGGGCTGACCTGCTTCTGGGCTTCCTGGAGGCAGTGAGATGGTAGAGGTGAGTCCTGCAGGGCCAACACAGCCTGGGCAAATTCCCAGGAAATGTTTCTGACAGTCCATGCATTTCTCCAGCTGGCCTTCTTGAGGAGAGCTGCTCACGGGGCACTACCACCTCCCCTGGATGTACTGGAACTGTCACCACGGCCTGACCCAGCTCAGCCCTCAGGCTCCGGGTAAGCTGTGGTCTGGATTTGCTTTCCTGTTCCTTTCAGCCCTCTGGAGGAAAGAAGGGTCCTTGGTCTCTGAACAAGGGCAGCGCTAGGTTGTCTTTGAAAGGATCTGCTGGGATTTCCATCATCTTTGCTCCAGCATCCACATTAATTGGGTCACTGAATCCAGGTGGTGGTCCCTCCTGGCCACGCGGATAGCCTCTGATGCTGTTTCTCCAAACACCTGCAGCTTCTTCTCCAGGACATCACATGCTTGTCACAGACGCCAGCCCCATCCATCCCCGCCCCACACCCAGCTCCTTGAGCCCAGGTCCCCTTAGGCCCAGCCTAGGTCCTTGGGCCCTCTTGGGGCTCCTTTGACATGGACTCAAATCCAAAGGCAGGCTGTCCTTGGAGAGCACTGGGCTGGGAGTCAGTCAGAGCTCAGAAAGCCTGGGCTTTAGCTGTGCACACATCATGCACCTTCTCTGAGCCTAACTCCCAGAATAAATTCATCCTCTGTGTCCTGACTGGCTGTGAGACGCTGAGATTTCTAAATATTGTTTTTATAAACAGAGTAGACTTGGCCACACACACACACACATGCAAGGTCGCCAGGGCACTGGGCACAACTTTGCTGGGCCCACACAGTCAGGGGCCAACTCCACTCACAAAGGGGTGGGGGACAAGAGGTGCTGGGGAAGGAGGTGTGGCTGAAGACAGAGGTGGACAGAAAGCCAGGAACTGCCTCCAGTTGACAACCCATCCCCCCCACCTGACAATGCATCCCCCCGCCTGATAACCTCTCCCCCACCTAATAACCCAT
Source organism: Hippopotamus amphibius kiboko (assembly GCF_030028045.1). NCBI lineage: Eukaryota > Metazoa > Chordata > Mammalia > Artiodactyla > Hippopotamidae > Hippopotamus > Hippopotamus amphibius. The sequence continues at coordinate 36,843,304 of NC_080196.1, read as the reverse complement.
CCCCCTCTGACAACCTGTCCCCCTACCAACCCAGCCCTCCATCTGATAACCCATCCCTTACCTGACAACCCCTCCCCCACCTTAACCAAGGCCTGTGGCTTGAAGGCCTCTGGGCCCAGACCGGGTTAAGAAAACCTGCTGAGGGCAGGCTGGGGGGAGGGCAGAGGAGGCTGGCGGTGGGGGAAGATTTAGAGCAGGTAAGAGCAGGAGTAAAGACTTTGGCCCACATACAGGAAAGTCTGAGCTGGGCCGGACCTCCCCTGCCATTGTCACCTTGGCACTGGCCTCAAGTAGACCTCTCAGAGCAGCGGATGCCACAGCCATGCCGACGACCTTGAGGCTGCACATCCAGCTTAATCTACATCAGCGTCAGAGTGAAGGCCTCACTGTCACTCGGGGATATTTATAACCTGCCTGCCTGGAAACTAGGCCACAGGAGCCTGGAGGAGGTAGGCCCTGCCCCTGCCCCAGCCTTGGAAGGCTCCCAGGGAGTGGGGCCCAAGTTAGGGGACAGAGAGAGAGCCTCTCTGCCCAGCTAGAAATTTTGCCCTACCCGCTGGGTGAGTGGAGTTTCCAGGAAGGGCTTTCTGCGTCCATAATAAGCTTGTCTCTAGGCTGCGCCTCCCACCCACTCCCAATGAGTGGCCCCTTGGCACAAGCCCCAGCTGTGTACATCCTCCTGGTGATCAAATCACCCAAGAGTTCCCAGTGCTGGGGGGCAAGTCCACACACCCAAGTATCATGTCCAAGTCCTTTACCCCCCCACCCCCCACCCACTCGCTCCATGTGGAGGTGTGGTGGGGTCACTAAAGACTCAGACGGCCTGGGGTCCAGGGCGGGCTCCACTGCTCTCTGTGTGACCCTGAGTAATCTTATGTGAAACTTTCTGTGGCTCAGTTTTCTCATCTGTAAAATGGGCTTAACAGTGAGACTTCCATGAATAAAAGGCTCAGGATGGTGACTGGCACACAGTAAGCACTCAGTGTGTGTTAGCTTGTGTATAGAAAGGTTTAGTGGTTAGGAGTAGAGGCCCCAGACCAAGGCTACGTGGGTTTAAATCTTGATGCTGCCACTCACTGGCTGATGTCCTTGTACCCATTACTTAATCTCTCTGGGCTTCAGTTTCTTCCTCCCTAAAATGGGAATAATAGTACCTACTTCATGGGGTCATTGTGAGGATTAAATGAGTTAATATGTAAAGCTCTGAGAATGCTGCCTGGAACATAGTAGGTGTTCAATTCGTATTGGCTCCGTGGTGATGATTTTGGCAAGATTTTCTTCCAGCCAGACTCCCTCTCTCCTTCCTGCCCTTGTACTTAGCTGGCACAGCTGTCCTCCCTCTTCACCCTCTTTTTCCTCTTCTCCTCTCCCAGTTCAAGTTCTGTGTTTCTTTCAAACCCCACCGCCTCCATGCAGCCTTCCCTGACCACTTTGGTGGATTTTGCACTGCCTCCCTTCTCTGATCTCCTAGACTTGACCCCCCAACCCCCTCATTATTCCTCTGAGTAAATCTAGTCTGTAGGCCCTGAGGCAGGGGCTCTGCCTGGCCCACCTCTCCTCCCCACCTTGGTGCACAGAACCTAGCCTCGTGCTGGGGGATCAGCAGCGAAGCCAAAGGTTTCCTAAGTCAGACTGGTCCTTGATGAGTCCGGACCTGTCTGCTCCACGCAGGCATCTATTCCTGGGATGGCGGACAGTGCGTCCTAGGCCCCAACACACACACACACACACACACACACACACACACACACACACACACACACACACACACACACACACACACACACTATACTTATGCCCTGTAAGGTAGAATCAGTCGTTTCCCCAGAAATAATCCCCCATCCCTGCTAATGACAACCAACATGCATTTTCCCCAAGCCCAGGCATTTTCTGGATTTTTCAGTCCTCCCCAACCCTGGGAGATGGGGCACACTCAAAAGGCCAGGTAGGGCTGCGGCAGGGTGACATCTGACATTGTGAAGGGGCATCAAGGCTGAATACCCCAAGGACCAGGGCCCTGCACCGCTGGGGAGGGAGGTGATGGGGGGGGGGAGATGATGGAGGGGGAGGGAGGTGATAGAGGGGAGGGAGGTGATGGAGGGGCTGAGGCACCACAGTCCCTTCCTGAGGTGGAAAGAGCACAGGAATGTCATTGTTTTCTCTCCCTGAAGGCCTGACAGACAGAAGGTCAGCCTTTCTGACCTGATACTGTTCATGTTCACTGTCCCCAAACCATGCTCAGCCCCAGGCTCATCAGAGGACTCTGCTGACCAGCCTCCCCTCCCCCACCACCCTACAGGCCTGGCTGGGCTCCCAGGAGCTGCCTGTCTCCCCAGGACCTGTCACAATGGAGGGCCATCCCCCCAGCCCCCTCCCCTGCCTCCCCCAGTGACCGCCTCTCCTGGGGTGTGCCCTGGACAGAGGCAACCTCGCTTACCCCACAGGAGCCACCTTGGGCAGGGGCCCCCCTTTTTCCTATGAACTGGGGCAGGGCAAGGGAAGAAGGGGGTTCAGTGGGGCCAGAGAGGAAGTGCATCCCTTGAACTCCTATTCTCTCTGGGAGACAGAGGGCTGCTGTGACCGGCCTGAGGGCTCAGCCCTTTCTAGCCTCCGTGTTAACCTGCCCCATAATAGGTGGTGACGGGAAGAGGCCCTCCTGTAGTCCCCTCAGGTTCCCCAGTGGAACCCCAAGCTTGTCTCTCCCTTGTTCTAGTCTAAGACGGCCTGAAAATGGTCCTCACACTAGCATCTGTGAATCTATGAATGAGAGCCAGAAATTAACCCTCTCCACTTTGTAAATTATCCCTAAGGATAACACTTTTCCAAAGGAAGGTTTGTCTAACAGAGGGAGCCTGGGCTAGGGGAGAGGGGAATGAGAGAAGCCTTATACATCCAGCCAAGCACTGGTCTGTGCACTCCAGCCGCATGCAAAGTTAAATCTGGGCCCCTTTTCCCTAAACAGCATGGGGTTAGTGCAGTAATACTAGCAGGTATTTATAGAGCACATCACAGCTCAAAGATACCTTCCACACACTCCATCAATTTGTTACCCTTCTGGACTACAAGACAGCAGTGGAAGGCTGTTTAATCCTCTTCCACATGGGAGGGAACTGGGTTTCAGAGTGGCTGGCCCAAGCCTCAGCATAGAAGGACGTATCAGATGCCCCTGGTGCCCCAGCCAGATCTCCTTCACCCACCAGGCACGCGCCCCAAGCTGCTGCAGTGCTGGCTGCTAATGGCCTCCACTGTGCCCTTGTCCAGCGATTGACCTTAGCCAGCAGGAGCCACTTCCCTGGGAGATAGCCAGGAGGGTAAGGCTTCCATCACATGCCCCTGCTCTGGGAATAGCCCCTGGCTGATGACACTGGGTAAGGACTAAAGGCAGCCCCCTCATCTTAAGGAGGGACAACTCTGCATGTCATTCAGCTACAGAGCTCCCGTGGGTCAGGCCTTGGCTTAGCCTCACCGAAGTGACTTCTTCGCCTAGATTCTTCTCCTCCTGCTCCCCTCATTCCCTCACAGCTTCTCCCGAGAGCACTTCTGCAACAAATCACACACACTCGGGGATCCCAACGAAGACCCCGCTTCTGGGGAACCAGAAGGGCTAGAAGACATGGCTTCTGATCTGAAATCGTCACACTCTTTTAAGAGTTCCTGGGGCATCCTAGGGTGTCTGTTGTACTGAGAACCTAGCTTTCTGCCAGGATCTTGTCTCCCTCTCCTTCTCCCAGAAGAGAAGCAGGTTCTTAACACTTCCCCCATGACCCTGAGCCCCAGCATCTCTCACAGCCCCAGTCAGCTCCCTCTCCCCTCTCCCTGCCCCCAGGCTATGGCGGCCAACACCATCCATCTACCTTCCTCCTGGGCCTCCAGACCGCTACCCAGTGCCCTCACTTGTTAAGCAATGCAGATGGCAATTAACTGCACGATATGAAAATATCCAACCCTAATTATTTCAGGGACAAGGCCAGGAACCATAAATAAATGATGAAGAGTCTTTCCAGAGTCTCCTCGGCTGGCCCCTGCTCTAGCTTGTGTGAGGCTTGGGAGCCAAGGGGACCCTTCACGCACAGAGTTCAGCGGTGTGGGGCGGTGAGATAAGGGGCCGTGCCCGGGCAGGTGGCGTGCGTTTACCAGGGGGAATCAGGCCGCTTTTCCAGGCACGGAGATACGCAACCCTTAGGGCCACCACTCCGGTCCTGCAGACAAACAGGAAGCAAACAGCAGTGGCTCCCTGGATGTCCTCTGATGAATAATTGATTGGAGAATGCAATCTGGTGAACGAATTCCAGGAGGATTCCCAGTTACCGCCTTCTCCCACACCTGCCTCTCCTTCCCTGTCCCATGGCAGGCTGAGGCAGGTTTTGCATTTTTCCCAAATAATTAAGTTCCCTTTGTGCCTCGCCCCGAGGTGGCCTCCCTGGGGATATGCTCCTGGGGAGCCGCAGTCAGAGGCCAGGAAGGACAGGCCGCAGCTCAGATGGAGATCTGAGCCGCTCAGGGGCTGCCCTTGGCTGGAACAGTGTGTCTTTTTCCAGCAACGTATCACAACAAAGCCAGGGAGAGAAAGAAACAATTTATATTCATGGATCCTTTTATGTGCCAGAGTGAGTGCTGATGTACACACACACACACACACACACACACACACACACACTTGAACAGATGGGACTCCCATACTTTGAAAGCCTGAATATGAACATTGATATTTGTGGAGGGAGAGCTATTTACTTCACAAGAGAGTTTGCAACAGGGCTGCTGTAAACAGTAAGCAACCAAACCACATTGAATAGAATTTGATTTACAAAAATTTGACTTACCTGTACATTTTCCGAAGCCCATGCACTGTAGGAGTGTGAATGTGTGTTTATAAATAAGCAGCACTCCTGAGGGCCTCTGGCCATCTAGCTGGGGAGGGATGAGCATTTCTAATGACTGGCCACACACCTAGCCAGCCCCACACACCAGTTCCTGCTCCACCTCCAGCTGGCAAAGAGGAAGCCGAACCCTGACCTATGGCTCATCTTCAAAGAGGTTCCCCCACCTCCAGATGCTTTCCTTATACCCCAGATCCCCCCAGTGGTTCAGCCTCCCATGAGTGTTTTGAGGGGACCATCCCTACCAACTCTCTCATTTGACAGATGAGAAACATGAGGTAGCGGCCTGTCGCGAGCCCAATGCCCACCTGACCTTGGGCCTTTAATGCTGTTATTCCAGCCATCTCCACAGTGCATGGTGAGGCCAAAAGCAATAAGCAAGGCTCTTGGGAAGTAGCCTTGCTGTCAGGTCTTCTCCAAGCCTAGGCCTGCCCCCTCATTTCTCTCCCTGCTCCTGCAGGTGACAGGTGTGTCCTCTGAGTGGGACTAGCCTATGACCTCACTCCCTGAGTAACAACCTTATCTTCTTATTAAGACCTCACCCTTCAGAACCAACTCCTGTGTCACCTGCTTAGTGGTGGTCCCACAGGACTGTCCCAGTACCCCTTACAGGGACTGGATGCCCAGGGACTTGAGGACAGAACAAGGAGTAAGATTCAATTCTCTCCTAATTTCCAGACCAGAACTTGTCCCAGCAGACAAACACACACTCCTCTTAAAATCTAAGCTCCTTTTTAGTAATAACAATAAGGCTGATCAAAAGAGAAAACACTTATTAAAAAGGTGTAGCTGAGGGACTTCCCTGGTGGTGCAGTGGTTAAGAATCCGCCTGCAAATGCAGGGGACACGGGTTCGAGCCCTGGTCCAGGAAGGTCCCACATGCCGCAGAGCAACTAAGCCCGTGTGCCACATCTACTGAGCCTGAGCTCTAGAGCTTACGAGCCACAACTATTGAGCCCACGTGCCACAACTACTGTGTGCCTAGAGCCCATGCTCTGCAATAAGAGAAGCCACTGCAATGAGAAGCCCGCACACCACAACTAAGAGTAGCCCCCCTCGCCACAACTACAGAGAAAGCCCACACGCAGCAACAAAGACCCAACACAGCCAATAAATAAATAATTAAAAAAAAAAGAATAGCTGACGTGGGCACACTGCACCTACTCTGTGCCAGGCAGTGTTCTAAGCCCTTTACCTATGTTAGCTTATTTGATCATCACAACAGCTCAAAAGGAGTTTCTGCCATTACCTCCATAGAGACTCAGAGTGGTTAAGTAACTTGCTCAAGGTCACACAGCTAGTAGCAGCCCAGTAGGGAATTGGCCCAGGAGATGCAAGTGCAGAGTCCAAGGCCTGTCTCCTTGAACCCTTCTGACCTGGTCCCTGCTGATGTCTCTGATCTCAGATCCTACCATCCCTCCTCACTCCGGCCCTGCTACTGCTCTCCAGCTACAAACACACCATGTTCATTCTCACGTGGGGCTTCTGTCTTTGCTGTTCCCTCGGCCTGAAATGCTTGGCCTTCAGACTTTCATGTCTCCTGGGACTGGCACATCCTGATGACACTGTCTAACGCAGCCACCAGAGCTGCCCCACTCACTCTTCGCTCACTCACTACGCATCGCTCTGCTTTATTTCCTTCTGCGTTTCTCACTACCTGACACGGTCTTACTTCTTGGTTTCGTGTTTCTGCCGCTGGGATGTAAAGTCCACGGGAGCAGCGATGTTGCCCTCTACTTCACTGTGGTGTGCCCTGCACCTAGACCAGCTTGGCCTGGCACGTAGCTGCGGACTAGAGTGTGCACACGAAGGCACGCACACCAGCAGCAGCCCACAGACGGCCGCGTGTGTGAGCTAGTGCTCTGCAGTGTAGCACCAGCTAGAGGTGGGGAGACCAGCTTCGCATAAACCGGCTTTCTGGCAGCCGATGCTAAGAAACAGAATGCCTCTGGGGACAGATCCGCAATTACCCAGCCTGGAAGAGTGCAGAACAGAAAAGAGAACCTCTGTGTTGGAGCCCAAGCATCTCCACTACCTGACCCAGGCCTTTTGTGTCGGTTGCCTGGAGAAATGAAGATTTGATTAAAAGGTGTGAGGAATTGGCCCCTCCAGACTCCTCTGAAGGGGTGAGGGCAGGGGCTGGGGTGGTCCAGTCACTCTAGTTACTGAGTTGAGCTTCTAAATACAGCTGGGCCCTGAGGAGGAAGGTCCAAGATCAGATAGGATGGAAAGGGCATCCCTTCCCCCAGTCCCATCCCTTCACCCTACCCCTCCCAGCCCAGGAGTGATCTGAGGGGAGCGGATGCCATCTCTACCCTGACAAGGAGTAGGGGGAGGGAGGGGGCCAGCAGGGACCTAATCTCATGGATGTTCTGACCCAGGGCCTGACCCAAGATGGGGCAGTCTGTTCTGGATAACAGGTGTGTGGGAAGTGCAAGATCACAAGCCGTGTGTGGTCTATGAAGGTACAGCCAGACTCCAGCAGGTGCGACCCTTGTTCTATGGCACTTAGGCTTTGCCAAGTTCAGTGCTGCTCCAAGCCCTCGTGTGTGCAGTGATTCATACAGTAGGAGAATAGCCAACCCTGCTCTACTGTATGGTTAAAGGCCAGTAGGTTAAATTGATGCCTTCCCAGAATGAAGGTGTGGAGGTGGAGGTGGGAGAAAACTCCAAAAGCACCATGTGTGGCATGAGGCAGGATTAGTCTTCCTTGGCCTGGCAGATGCCCAAAGCCTCTGCTTCCACATAGAAGGTCCCCAGAGTCCTGTGCTGAATGGGAAGGTCTGGGCAAAGCTCTCCTCAGCAGCAGGCATGCAGAGCCCAGGCCCCCGAGATGTTTAGCAAACCCAGGTGTGCACCTCCACACTCCTCCCTGCCCGTGGTGCCTTCATGCCCCATGCCCTTGTCCTTTGGTCACTCTGGCCTCTGGGGGTCCTTGTGTCCTTACCCCCCAGGTGACATTTCCCCTGGACTGTCAGGGAGCCAGGAAGCCTTAGCTAGAAGTAGGAAGCTGGACAAAGGGATGGTGCAGAGGGTGCCCACTCTTGTGGCCCAAGATTCTTCCTATTAGAGCATCAGCAACAATCATCCTGCCCCAATCCCACCAACAAGGGGCCTCGTCTGTAAAATGGGACAATAATGTCCTCTTCAGAGAGTTGTTATGAAGATGAAATGAGAAAGGACAGTGAGGCATCCAGCACAGTGAGTCAACCAAAACAACAAAGAGGTATGTGGACATCCACCGTGATTCTCTCCTCTCCGGGCTCTGGAGAGCGTTAAGTTGACCCTTCCTACGAGAAGAGGTGGCCAAAATTTGTTACTGCTTCCTACCAGCTTGAACTACCCAAGACAACTGTCTTCTCTACTCCTACCTCAGTGGAACCCACCCCCCGGTACCCTTCCCCATGCTGGCACCAGCTGCCCCACAGGCCAGGGCTCAGTTGATCAATGGACATTGGAACTGCAGTACCCACCTCATGCCCCCTGGCTCACTCAGGGTGGGGAGAACTAGCAAGGAGCCTCTTCCAGGGACCACCTTCTATTGCCTCCTGCTACCTATGGGCTCCACCTTGGCTCTCCCTACTCAGGCAGGGGTGGGGGTTTGCAGGGCCACCCCAAAGCCTCTCTTGAGCCCCTCCTCCTTTCTCAGGTGAAGGTTCTCAGGATTGCTCAGAAGGCAGGGCTGGGATGTGAGCGGGAATCCTCATAGGAGGAAAATATGGCCCCTCCCATCATCCCTGCTCCCCCCCTCTCCACGCTGACCACAGCTCTGCTCTGCCCATCCCTCCACTTACAGCCGCACGAAGTCAAGTCTTCACGTGACCAGGTCCCTGCTCCTCGGCCAAGTGTCCTGGCGTACTCCAAGCTGACTCCAGAACACCTGCTTCACCCATGGCCGAGGGGCCCTGCTGTCACCCAGGCTCCAATATAGCCCCTCTTACATCAGGCTGAGATGAACAGGTTTCTTTAAGAAAGGTTTTATATCTTATTCTTTACTGCTTGAGGTGGTGCTTGGAGTGATGAAGTTAGGACAAGAGTCTACCTTTACCTTCTACCCCAACAGGTGGACTGAGTTTGGGAAAGAAGAGAGATGAGAATTACAGGGAAGGGGCCCTGGTCCCTGGCTGCCTGGGGGACTCCCCCGCCCCTTGAGCAGTGATCACTTCCTGTGGCCTCAACAGCTCTAGAGCAGAGCCTCAACCACTCAGAGGAGTGGGATCACCTTCCTGTGTGTGGTTACATTTTGTAGAGGGGGTTCTTATGTTAACAGGAAGGAATGGGCTCCCCACCAGCACCAGGTACTGGGCAAGGCACCCTGAGGCCAGAGCACAGGCTCCCCTTCCTCAGAGGCCTGGCCCCTGCCTTCCTATGTTGACAAACACATTGGCTGCCACTCCCACTCCTGCCACGTATTCCCCAGTGGCTGGGACATGAGAGTGGAGAAAAAAGAAAGGAAAAATCAGATGTCCCTCCCCATGTTCTGAGTTTTAGGAGTCCCCTCTTTCACTGCTCTAACCAGAACCAGGGGGTGTCTTCTGCATCTCTCTCTCTCTCTGTGTGTCTCTGTCTCTGCACCAAGTACTCAATTCTGGGTTGCAGGCTGTGCTGAGTTCTGCTCAAGGGAGGCCTGAGGAAAAAATGGGCTCAATTCACCACCAGTTCAGTGGTACTTGGAATCCTGGTTACCCCCACCCCCCCAACCTACTCGCTGGTACTTACTGTTCAGAGACCTCAAATAGCTGTGCTGTACACTCTGCTCAGGTTTTATAGTCAGTGGGACACAGAGGCTGCCGTCTGTTTAGCTCCTCTCTCCTGGAGCTGGAACACAGTAAGATTTTAAAGCCCCCTCACATTATAAAACCCTTGGTCCTTCTCCTCCCTCTGGGAAGAAGGAGTCACGTCTTGGCTGATTGTTACATTGTCCTGCATCCCTGTGAAAACACAATCACACCTGTTCACTTATTCATTCCTCTCACAAATATTTCTTGAGCACCGGTTCTGTGCTGGGCCCCTTCTAGACACTGAGAATTCAGCAATGAAGAAACAGACAAAGCCACTGTCAGGCAAGGCAGACAGAATATAAAGAAATAATTAAATATATCATATGTAGGCAATAAGAACTATTGTGAAAAATAAAGGAAGGTAAAAGGATGGGAGTGCTTTTTTACAAAAGGTGGACAGGCAGAGCCTCTTTGAATAGGTAATGGAATCTAAGGAGAAAGTAGGAAAAAAAAGTGAGCTCTCTAAATATCTGAGGCAGAAGTATTCCAGGAAGAAGAAATTGCCAGGGCCCTTTGAAGGCAGAGAGCATGTCCGGCAGGTCTGAGGAATAGCCAGGGGGCCTGTATGAGCAGGGAGCCCAAGGCAAGGAGGGGCGCTGGTGAGGATGAGGTCAGAGGCTGGTGGGGGTGGGGCAGATCACATGCAACTGTGGGGAGCAGGGAGTTTGACACAGAGGAGTGGCATTGACTGACTGACAATTTAAAAGGATCAGGACTTCCCTGGTGGTCCAGTGGTTAAGACTTCACCTTCCAGTGCAGGGGGTGCAGGTTTGATCCCTGGTCAGGAAGCTAAGATCCCACATGCCTGGCGGCCAAAAAACCAAAACATAAAGCAGAAGCAATATTGTAACAAATTCAACAAAGACTTTAAAAAGGTCCACATCAAAAACAAAATCTTTTAAAAAAATATAAAAGAATCAGTTGACTGCTGTTTTGAGAATAGATTGGGATAGGAGGGTAGGGGGCCGAGAGGGAAGCAGAGAAATCATCTAGAAGCCTAAGAAATAATTCAGGAGAGCAAAAACCATGGATTGGTCCAGGGCAGTTCAGATGGAGGAAGTTAGAAGTAGTCTGGTTCTGAATATATTGATATGTTGAAGGTAGAGTGGACAAGAGCTGTTGACAGTGAGTGTTCAGATGGAGAGAGAAGATGAATGATCAACATGGAGTTACTATGGAGACCATCTGGCAATCACCCTGCTGACCCAGGACTCTCCAACTCAAAAACCCTGGCATCAAGACATTCAGCTACTTAATGCATATTCCCCTCCTAGGGAGAGAGGATTCACCATGTTACACAACAGGCTCACCCAGTCCTTGAAAGTTCTTTCTTATACTCAAAGTCCATGCCTGTGCTTTCTCTCACTGCTCCTAAAGCAATACAGGGCAGGTCTCCACCACCTCCCACAGACAGTCCTCCAGATTGTCTGGCTTCTCTCTCGGTTTGCATCCCCCATCAGTGCTGTTTTCAGTCTCTCTGGACATGAACACACCCCAGAAGGAAGTAGCTCTGGGTGTTCTTCCTTCCTAGGTAGAAGGGCCAGGGACTGACTGTTCTCTGAGCTTCTTCTAGAACATCATTCACAGATTTTGGTAAATGATTTGCATTCAGATCACACATTTAAATTTGGCAAATGTAGTCATCCTTTACCCTTTTTCAGGTGGGGGGAATTAGAAAGTTAGCTTAGATCTAGCTTCTTACCACTGAGAAAGCCAAAGCCATTAGAAGAGCACCTCCTTAGGTACCACCTATCAGCATCCAGGCCCACATCCTCTGCTTTCCTGCCCATTACGGAAGTAGACTATCTGAGCTCCTATCTAAATTCAGTCCCTCCACTTTTCTGCTATATCCCACCCCTTCTCTCATGTTCAAGAACACTGGTGACCTGAGAGTTGGAGGGAACAATGGAATAGAACTAATATTTTTTAAACAAAATTTAAGAATCCTTTATAGAAATAAGAGAAAGCCTAAATTTATGTAAGAGCCAACCATGTGTCTGGGAAAATTGACTGAGAATGAACATTAACTCAGAGACACAGCCTAAAAAATGATTAGACTTTAAAGACAACGAAACCATATTCAAGGACTCCAGGCACAATACCCGTAATACCTACAACGGTATGAAAATTATATTGGCATCAGGATATTTAAGAGCAACCTGCAAAGCAAGGCAAGAATGGAACATGATTTCCAGGTAACCAAAAGAAAGGAAACAAATTGTGAGCCAAGGACTTTATATACAACAAAGCCATCATTCAATTATCAAGGTTATAGTAAAGTAAATTATATACGCAAAGAGTGAAAGAATCTGTGCACATGAGTCCTTCTTGGATAACCTGTTACAGGATAAATTCTATCCAATCAAGAGATGACTGGGGGGAAACTTTGGCAAAACAATGATGGAGGGTGCAATGTATTTAAAGCATGTAGATCTAAAATTTAAACAAGGATCATGAACAGAGGTGGAAAATACTTTGTAAATGTCAAATGTTCTGACAAAGTAGAAAAAAATGCAACTTGAAATGTGAGCTAAGAAGGAAGACAGAGGAAAGCAGAGTAAGATCACTTTTGCATAGGGAACAGGCAGGAATCAAATGATAGCATTTAGAACTGACTATTCAGATAGTAAAAGGTTAAGTAAGGAAAAAGGAGAATGAGGATATCTTAAAAGATATCAATGCAAAGGTGACTACCAGAATATATTAGTCATATTAATAAATGTAAAGGAGATTAACTTGCCTAGTAAAAGATTTTCAAAATATCTTACAAAGGAAAACTCCAGTCTCTTCCAGATACAGGGGGAACATTTAAAACAAAGTGATTCAAAGACTAAAAAACTGAAAGAGGATGGGAAAAGTTATGCCAGCTAAATTGAACAACTCTAAAGCAAGTGTAGCAAGCCTAACACTAGAAAATGCAGAATTTAGACCAAAAACATCAAAAAAGACAAATAAAAACATTATACTGTAAAAAGCCACAATCTACAATACAGTAGATCCATTATTAATACCTATGCACCAGATTACAAAGAAACCACTTATTTGTAAAATAGAAATTGCAGCAATACAAGGAGAAATAGTTAGAAACAATAAGGATAAGGCAGTTCTACATACCACTCCCAGGAAGAGAAGGGCACATGAACAAAAAATAAGTATGAATAGAGGAGACTTAACCAACATGAATCATAAATTAGATTTCATAAATATGTATTAAATGCTGCACCTTTTAATAAAAAATATACTTTCTTCTCAAGCAGACATGAAACATTCATTGAAATTGATCATATATTATACCACAAAGGAAACATAAGTAGCTTCCCTAGTAGAAATACTACAAACAGAATTCTCTGATCACATGAAGTAAAAGTAGAAATAAAAAGAAAAAATTTTAAATGCCCTTCCAAAGATGGAGAAAAAGGGACTGACTTTACTGTCCCACCTAAAACAATAACAAAATATCTGAACAAAATATATGAAATGATGGTTTCCAAGATACCAGACATCAAACCACGAAGGACAGTGATCCTGAAGAGCTGGGAAACAAATGAGATGAATTCTACAATTCCATCAGCTTGGTGCCTGGAGAGAGTTTCCCAGCCACAGTGCAGGGAGGGGGAAGCCCCGCAGAGCCCAATGGATTCCCTGATTTGAGAAGCCGAGAGTCTGAGGAGATCAAGGTAGCCCGAGTTCACAGGACAGAGCACCAGAGAGAGGACAGTTGCAGAGGGTCCCCCTCAAATATTCAACAGGATGCTGATCAGCATGTACATGTGAGGAAACTACTGTCAGTGCATTTGGGCTGCTGTAACAAAATACCAAGGACTGGGAAACTTATAAACAACAGGAGTTTATTTCTCATAGTTCTGGAGGCTGGAAGTCGGAGATCCAGGTGCCAGCATGATCAAATGAGAGCCCTCTTCTGGTCTCAGACTTCTCATTGTCTCCTCACATGGTGGGAGCGGCTAGGAAGCTCTCTGCAGTCTCTTTTACAGGGCACTAATCTTATTTGTGACGGTTCCATCCTCATGACCTCCGAAATGCTCCACCTATTAATACCATCACCTTTGGGGGCTAGGATTTCAACATATGAATTTGGGGGGAGGGGGGCAGACACAAGAGCTCATACCATAGCACTACCCAAAGCCACAGAAACAGCCTCCTAAAAGGATAAGAAGAAACACTGCTGGATACTCTTACAGCATGTAGAGTAGTGTCTGCTCCAACTAGCTGAACTGGAAAACCTCATGATTCATGTAAATTATATAGAGTACTCAGAAGGATCCTGCCTCAAAAGTGGGGAAGCATTAGCCCTAGAGTAAACACTGCAATGGCTCTACCTGACAAATCTTTAAACCAAGACCTGAAAGGATTGAACTGTTTCCAAGTAACTTAACTGCATCCCAGAACAAAGCTCAGGAATATTTATAGGAATATAGAAATATCCAAAACCCAATAAATTAAAATTCCTAATGTCTGTCATCTAATAAAAAATTCCTGGCATGCAAAGAAGCAGGGAAATATAACCTATAATGAGGAGAAAAATCAATTAATTAACTGGCCACACATTAGAATTAACAAAGACATTAAAACAGTTATTATAACCATAATCTATAGGTTCAAAAGTTAATATAGAGACATAGAAGATGCAGAAAAGGCCCAAATTGAACTTCTGGAGAGGAAAACTACAATGCTTGACTTGAAAAATACAATGGATGGAATGAACACAGATTAGACATTAGAGAAGATTAGTGAATTTTTAAGACATAGCATAGAAACAACCTAAAATGAAACACCCAGAGAAAACATGATAAAAAAAATATGAAAAGAGCATCAGTGAGCTGTAGGACAACTTCACACTGCCTATTATACCTATAATTGGAGTCCCCAAAGGATAGAATAGAAAAAGACCCAAAATGTCTGAAAATATATTGGCTTAAAATATTCAAAATGTTAAAAAATTTTAATCCACAGACCCAAGAAGGTCAACAAACCCCAAGCACAAGAAACACAAAGAAACGACCTAAGCCAAATCATAATAAAATTACTCAAAACCAATGATAAAGAGAAAACCTTAAAAACAACCAAAGACACCTTACATAATGTGGAACAGAGACAAGAATGCTAGCAATTTCTAGTCAGAAACAATACAAGCAAGAAGACTGTGAAGTCACATCTTTAAGGTACTGAAAGAAGTAAACTATCAACCTAGATTTCAATACCCAGTGAAAGTATCTTTCAAAAACTAATGCAAATAAAGAAGTTTTTAGCATGCAAGAGTTGAAAGAATTCATGCACTGCAAGACTACACTACAAGATTTGTTAAAAGAAGTCCTCCGGCAGAAGAAAAGGATACCAGATGAAAATACACAATTGTACAAAGGAACGAAGAAGAACACTGAAAATGGTACCTATATGGATAAATATATGATTTTTTCTTATTGTTTAAACCTCTTTGAAAGATAATCACATTTAAGAAAAAAACATTGTAGTGTGGGATTTATAATATATGTAAAAGTGAACTCTGTGAGAGAGAGAGCATAAAGGCTGCAAGGAGATAAATGGAAATATGCCATTGAGAGTTTATTATAATACACATGAGATAGTATAAAATCACTTGAAGGTAGGTTGTGATGAGTTAATGGTGTATACTATAAAACCTAAAGCAACTACTAAAATAGCAAAACAAAGCATTATAGATCATATGCCACTGAAGGAGAGAAAATGGAGTAAAAATTCAATTAATTAAAAAGAAAGCAAGAAAAGAAGCAAAAATAAAGGATATATGGGACAAATACAAAACAGATTGCAAGATGAAATACTTAAACCTAACTACATCAATAAGCATATCACATGCAAACAATAAAGAGGCAGAGATTGTTAAAATGGATGAAAAAGCAATCCCCGCTATTGCTGCCTACACAAAATTCACTTTAAGTATAGACATAAAGAAGTTAAGATAAAGGAATGAGAAATGATAAAACCAACCTCCTATCTTGTTTCTGTCTTTTCAGGGGAAAGCATCTATTTTTTCACTATTAAGTGTGATTATATTTGTAGGTTTTCCAAAGATATTCTTTATCAGATTAAGGAAGTTCCCTTCCTTTCTTTGCTTAGAATTTTTATCAGGAATGGATGTTTGATTTTTTTCAAGTGATTTTCTGAATCCATAGAGATGATCATATAACTTTTACTTTCCAGTTTCTTAATATCGTAAATTACATCGATTGATTATTTTAAATGTTAAACCAAACTTGAATTTCTGGGATAAATCCCACTTGGTCATAACATATTATCCTTTTAATATTTTGTTGAATTTGATTTGCTAAAATTTTATTAATAGTTTTTGCATCTATTTTTATGACAGATATTAGCCTTTAGTTTTGCTTTCTTGTAATGTCCTTGCCTGTTTTTAATCAAGGTTATACTGGCCTCATAAAATGAGTTGGGTAATATTCCCTTCTTTCTAATGTTCTGGAAAATTGGTGTTGAATTGGTATTATTTCCTCCCTGAATGTCAGTAGGATTCACCAGTGAAGCCACCTGGGTCCAAAGGATTTTTATTTGAAGGTTTCTAATTATAAGTTAAAATTTTAAAATAGCTCAGGTTATCTATTTCTTCTTGAAATTTCTAGCCAGAGCAATAAGGCAAAGAAAAAAGAACATAAAGCATCCAGATTATAAAGGAAGAAATAAAACTGTATTTGTAAAAGACATTATTTTCTATGTAGAAAATTCCATGGAATCCACAAAAACAGTTTCTAGAACTAATAAGTGAGTTTAGCAAGTTTGCATGACACAAGACAGTAGAAAAAAATCAATTTTATTTCTATATATTAGTAATGAACAATAGAAAATTGAAATTAAATAAATACCATTTACAATATTATAAAAATGTGAAGTATTTAGAAATAAGTCTGACAAAAGATGGCCAAGACCTGTATACTGAAGCTTGTAAATAATTGCTGAGACAAATTAAAACAGACATAAGTAAATGAAGAGATATATCATGTTCATAATTTAGAAAACTCAGTATTCTTAAGATGTGAATTCTCACATTTACCATTAGACTCAAAGCAATTCCAATCCAAATGTCAACAGGTTTTTTTGTTTGTTTGTTTTTTGTTTTTTGGTAAAAATTGACAAGCTGACTTTCAAGTTCACTTGGGAATTAAAGCACCCAGAAGAGTCAAAACAACTTTGAAAAGAAGAACAAAGTTGGGAGATTAATGCTACCTGATTTCAAGACATTATAAAGTTATAGTAATCAAGACAGTGCAGCATTGGCATAAGTACAGGCAAATAAATCAGTGGAACCGAATGGAAAGTTTAGAGATAAGCCCACATATATATGAACAAATTACTTTTGACAAAGGTGCAGTGAAAATTCAGTGGAGAAAGGATAGCCTTTTCAACAAATGGTCCTGGAACAAGAGGATATCCATTTGCAAAAAACTAATTTCTCTCCACACCTGGCATCATGTAAGGGTGAGTCAAAAATTATCCGCATTCTGGCTGTAGAATTTATAGAAGTTTTAATATAACTGGAGTGCAGATCATTTTTGATTCTCGTACATAAGAATTAGCTTAAAATAGATCGCATAACTAAACGTGAACTCCAAAAGCATAAAACTTCTAAAGAAAACATAGGAGAAAGCATTTGCAATCTTTGTTAGGCAAAGATTTTTCAGATAGCATGTCAAAACCATGACCCACAGGAGAACAAATTTATAAATTGTACTTCATCAGAATTAAAAACATCTGTCTTTTTCACAGTCCTAAGAGAATGAAGACAAGCTACACACTGGGATAAAGTATTTGTGAATTATGTTTCTGACAAAGGATTTATGTAAAGAATATATAAAAACTCTCAAAACAATAAAAATAAACCATACAAATCTGTAAGAAAATGGACAAATGATTTGAACAGGCACTCCACCAAAGAAGATACATGGATAGCAAAAAAAGCACATGAAAAGTACTTAACAACGGTAGTCATTAAAGAAATGCAAATTCAAACCACAGTGAGATACTACTACACACATTTTACAATGGCTAAAATTTTTAAAAACAGATTGTGTTAAATGTTGGTGAGGATGTGGAGGAACTGAAACTCTCATATACTCTCTAGGGAATGTAAAAACCACAATCATTTTGGAAAATAGTTTGGCAATTTCTTAAAATATACACATATCATATGATCCAGTCATTCTACTCCTAGGTATTTATCCAAGAGAAAGAAAGCATATGTCCTTCCAAATGTACACTAATGTTCATAGCAGCTTTATCTATATTAACTAAACTGGAAACAGCACAAATGTCCATCATCAGTTGATAAATATTGATAGAGAAACAAATTGTACATATTTACAATGGAATTCTATTCTGCAACAGGAAGAAATGAACACTAAAACGTGAATGCATCTCAAAATAATTATACTGCGTCAAAGAAGCCAGATAATAAAAGAGTACATACTGTACGATTCCATTTATATAAAATTCCATGAAATGCAAAGTAATCTACAGTGGCAAAGTAGGTCAATGGTTGCTTGAGGGGGATGAGGGGTGAGAGAGATTGCAAAGAGGTACGAAGAAACTTGAGTTTAATTGTTCACTAACTTGATTGCAATGGTGATGATCTCACTGGTGTTTATAATTGTCAGAACTTATCAAATTGTACTTTAAATACATGCAATTTATTGTATGTCAGTTATATCTCAATAAAGCTGTTAAGAAAAGACTTTCAGATGGAAAAATATTGTTAAGATGTCCTTCCAACTGGAATTGAAAAATGATCTTTTATTAAATAATTCTTAGGTGATAACAAAAATACCAACAGGAATTATAGAATTCTGAAAAAAAAAATAATCACAACACTAAATATCCTATTTATAAGATATTTAAAGCAGAGATCAGAGAAAAATTCACAGTCATAAACACCTATATCTTTAAATTGGAAGAATAAAATAATACAATTAAAATTTTACCTCAAAAACCAAAAGAAGAAACTCCCCCCCAAAAAAACCACAAGTAAGAATAAAGTTAAGTACGTAAATAGTTGAGACAGAGAAAAGGGAAGTAGTGAATCTAAGCAATAAATTATAACCCCAGGGTGTTTTTGGAAATTAGCAAGAGAGACAAAATAGTAGCTAATCTAATTTGAAAAAAAATAAGAAAACATGAATTTATATAATAAGAATTGACAAGGAAGAAATAATCATTGACATATAGGAAAGTTTACAAAAATGTGCCTACTTTCCACACATATATGCAAATAAACTTGGTGGAAAGAGTAGGAGATTGAGTAAAAATTCACTGATTAAACATTTGCATGGTTTGAAATTTAGAATCATAACATTTTACACATTCAAAGAATAAAACTGAATCAACACGGGGAAAAGATATCTACATCATCTCTAGGTATCTTCCAACAAATTACTTATTACCAAAGAAAAAAGTAACAACTTTACAATGGTGAAATTTGGCTTAAAACATTTTAATGAAGTGATAAACAAGGGCAGACCAACATCATGGCCCCTTATGTATTTCACTGACAAAATTCACTTCAGCAGAGTTTCTGGCAAGAACCCATTAACTGAACCCAGTCCACATAGAATGCAACACAAAAGAAGAGGGTACTGTTCCAGATTAAAGAGACATGACAACTAAATGCAAAGAGCGATGCTGAATTGGGTCCTGGGCTGGAAAACATAATTGGTATAAAGGACACTACTTGAGTAATAGAGGAAATCAGAATATAAATCGTTGATTAAATACTAGTATTGTATAGATGTTAACTTTCCTGATTGTTGATGATACTGAACTTATACAACAGAATCTCCTTATTCTTAGGAAAAAGATAATTTCTGAAGGAGCAAACAGGCATGATGTAATGTAAATTACTAGTAAATGAGAGAGAGAGAATGAAAAAGCAAATATAGGAAAGTGTTAACCATGAGTAGATCTAAGTAAGCATATATAGGAATTCAGGTACTATTCTTAGAACTTTTCTATAAATTGGCAACTAAAACAAAATAAATGTTAAAAAATTGTATTCACACCACTCCTATAGCAGCCCTTCTACCTATTAAGCACCCCAATTTCTTTATTCCAATATCTTTATTCTAATATCAAATATGTTATATGTTTGTTATGAATCTCCCTCCATAAAAATACAAGCTCTCAGGGACAGGAATCTTCCCTATTTTGTTCAATGAGGTAATCCTGAATTTCTAGAACTGTACCTAGCATTTCATTGAGGTAAAATAGATCTTCTTGAATTAATGAATAAATGTATAGTTGGATCAAATAGGCTCTAGAGGCAGATGGGTCAAATCTTTGCTCTTAGTGTTCCTTGATACAACATGGGCAAGTTACTGACTGTCTCAGGAACTTAGCTCCAAATAAGTACTTACTTCAAAGGGATGTGGGAAGAACGCCACAAAAATTGTGGAGTAGAAACTCAAAAGTTTGTTCTCCACAAAAGCGATGAATAAACTGGCAAAAACTGTTGAGAATCAACTTTTTCAGAACTCTGGAATTGAATCAAAATTTACCACAAGCAGGGAAATTATTTATTAAGAAAAAAACAGATAAGTCTAGATAAAGAAGCTTCGTGGTGACATTTTAACTTACCCTGATACCATCTCCTGCTTCCCAGCTTGGCAGTGGCCTAAGACAGGAGCTGGCATTTCCAGTATGTACCTCGCACCAGAGGGAGCAGAACAGACCTTATTCTCAAACAAATATGATTTTTGTTTTAACCTGTCTGGTGACTCCTTGAGAACTGTCTCAGATGCCTTGCCTTATTTCACCTAACTCAGAACATTCTCAGGGCTGAAGCAGCTACCCAGGGAAAATGTGTTTAAAACATTCAAAGGCAAATGTATTAGCTGTTGCTTCCTGAGACTGGGAATAACATTTGGGGAAAACAACAGACTAACCTAAAAGCTTGGGAGGAACGCCTGGGGAATGAGATGCTTTGGGGAGTAAGGATTTTGAAAAGCTATCACATATTTCTGGGAATCTAGAAGGCCATGCACCTACTCAGTGCTGGGCACATGCTCAGAAAAGACCCAAGAAGGCCCTAGGCTCTTACCTCTGGCTGACTTCAGGCTCTGCAGGAACAGAAAGTGACAGCTTAGGCGGGGTTGTAGTCTGTCCGAGCACTGGAATGCATGTCCCAACACACACACACACACACATACACACACACACACACACACACAACCTATCTGCAAAGAATGCGAGATTTTTTCTTTTAGTTCTAAGGGCATAAGAAAATTTGTCTTGAACCACCAGCTGAGCATTAATGTAACAGAACAGACTTTAACAACCACACATGACATAGGATACAGACTTTTCAAAACTAGTTCAGAAAAGTCAAAGACCAAGGGACATGCAAATCAAAACCACAGTGAGATGCCATTCACGGCTACTAAGACAGCTATAATTTTTTTAAATAAGAGTAGAAAGTGTTGATGAAGATGTGGAACAACTGAAACCCTCATATATTGCTGGTGAGAATGTAAAATGGTACATCAACTGTATGTTGGCAATTCCTCAAAACGTTAAATATACAATTATCATATGACCCCACAGTTCCACTCCCAGGTACATATTCGAGAGAACTGAAAACATATGTTCAAACAAACACACACGTACACCAATGTTTACAGCAGAATTATTCATAACCAAAAAGTGGAAATAATCCAAATGTCCATCAACATGGATAGTTAAATGAAATATGCTCTGTCTGTGCAGTGGAATATTATCTAGCCTTGAAAAGAATGAAGTACTGATACATGCTACAACCTGGGTAAACCTCGAAAACATTATGCTAAGTAAAAGAAACCAGACACAGAAGGTTATATACCCTGTAATTCCATTTACATAGTACATCTAGAATAGGCAAATCCATCAAAGCAGAAAGCTGATTAGTGGTTGCCAGAGGCAAAGGGGAGGAGAGAATGGGGATTAACTGCTTAATGTGTATGAGACTCCTGGTTGGGGGGGGTGGGGAGGGGGGCTGCGGGTGGTTTACAAAATGTTCTGGAATTAAATAGTGGTAATGGTTGCACAACATTGTGAATGTACTAAAAGCCACTGAATCGTATACTTAAAAATGGCTAAAGTGATAAACTTTGTTATGTGAATTTTCTCTCTTTTTGTTTTCTTTTTTAAATGGGATCTCAGTTCCTTGACCAGGGACTGAACTTGGGCCTCTGCAGTGAGAGCTCCAAATCTTAACCACTAAACCACCAGGGAACTCCCTATTTCAACTTTTAAAGAAGTAATATGGGATGCTCAAATACAATGGTGGATTTTGAACTTTTCAGGACTGAGTCTTTCAAAATAAGTGCCCAATAAATATTTACACATGGGCCTCCTCCAACTAGCCTTTAACACATTTTCCTCTTCTCATTGGTCAGAGGCATCCTCATCTGCTCAGCACCCCTCTCCCATTGGCTGGATCCTTGAAGCCAAGGCTCTGAGTGAGAACCCGGGTCCCTCAGGTCCTGCAGTGGGACACAAGAAAACAGGGGATGATGGCAACCCTCTTATAGGGGTCTGGGTCCCCACGAGCTGGCCGAGACTGGTTAAAGCTTCCTTTATAGTGAAGGGCCTTTGGATGGTGGGAAAAGGTCAGAAGTGGTCATTAGGAGGGTCTGAAGTGCAGCTCTGCCCCTAACCCTTATGAGGCCTCAAGCTAAGCGCCTCCTGGACGGTGCTTTTCTCTGAGGTGAAACAGAAGTGAGGACGCCGGGATCCCAGGCATCACATTATGGATGTGCTGGTTTGAGGGTCTGCTAGACACAAAGCCAGGGCCACTGCCCTCAGAGGCCAGACTGCAGCCTACCTGCGTTCTGGAAGCCCAGGGGCCTCACATCCCCTCCCACACCCCCGCCACCCGTCCCCAGTGCTTGGCCCATCCAAGACTCAGAGGCTCCCCAGAAGCCCCCAAACTCCACGGAGTCCCGGCGTCCTTCCCCCCTACTCCTGCCTTGGAAAGGCTGGTGCAGGACCAGCCAAAAGCTGTGGAAAGTTCTGGAAGGCCCAAACCCGTCCTCCCCTTCCTCCCTAAACACCGCGGGGGCGGGCAGAGGGAGGAGAGTCTCTGATTGGAGGAAGCTTGGCGGGTGGGTGGGGTGATGGGCGTGGCCAACGGCTGCCGGAGAAGCCGTTGGGAGCTGTTGATTTCGGGCAGCACAACGCTCATTTTCTCTGAGATGGCCTGGAGCTGACTTAGCTGAGGAACGGGCTCTTGGGGACGCCTCCCTCCAGGAAGATCAAAACCGCTGTAAGGATGCAGAAAACCCCCTGAGGCCCAGGATGTGGAGAACGGGGCGTCCTGTCCCTCAGCCCAGGTTGGTTGCGGAAATTGTGGCCGGAGGGACCCCCGGGGCCACAGCCCTGCGTCCTCGGGGCCTGGCGCTCCTGTCTCTCCAGGACCCCGAAGCCCCTCCCAAGCCTTTCCCCGCTGGCCTCCCGCCTCACCTGCACATTTCTCCGCTCTTTTCTCCCTTCACCTCTGTGTTGCCTCTCTCGTGGAAGAAGGATTCCAGTCCCCCATCCCAAGGAGGAGAGCCACCTGAATGTCGCGAGAGAAACGGGGACTCGGAGGACGACCCCCCAGCCCATTCCTGTGCGCCTTGCCGACCTCTCCCAGGCCTCTTTTTCAGGGTTTGCGGGTATTTTTCTTGCTGCTTAGTCTCGTTTCTCACCTCCCTTCCTGCTGTGATTCGTGAGGGGTTGGGGTGGACACACGGGGGATCTGGGTGTGGGGGGGGGGGGTCAGGGAGCTCAGCTTCAAGTCCAAAGACGTCCCTCTGCGCTCGGTGTGATCATGGGAAAATACACGAAGCCCTTCATGAGTGTGTGATGTCACCTGGAAAGTGACAAAATCATAATGCTAATTCAGAATCTTGGTGAGAATGGGAGTGATTGAGTGTCTTTTGAAAACAGATGTGCTACAAATTATTGTGATTTTTAACTGTTCTTCCTGCTCCCCGCCACACAGCTGCTGCCTTGCTGTGAACCAGGTTTCTTCTGATTGCCTTTTTCCTTCCCAGGACTGGTCAGTCAAGCCATAACAAAGGGCATGGAGGTAGTCCCTTTGTCCATCCTGCCATCTTCTAGGAACTAAGAAGCGCCCTTCATGAGTCCCCGCTCCAGTGGACCTTCCTGGGCTCCTTCCTTCCCCGCCTCTGCTGTGGCATTAGCCATCTGGAAAAGGAGCTGCTAGTAGGACCTGGGGCTTCTGTTCCTGGCACCACTGACACCCCTTCCCCTCCAGATATCCAGTACTCTACCTTCAGGGAGGAGGGTTGAATTTCAGGCAGCAAGAAAAAAACCAAGCCGTCATGAGTTATGGTTTCTTACAAGGCCAAGGTTCTCATGACCCTCAGTGGAGAGAGCTGGGCTGGGGCCCTTTCCTTCCTCACTCCTCTTTTCCCTTTTTGTCCCAGAGCTCCACTCTCACCCCAAGGTTTTTCCAGTTACCATCAACATGGAAACTTGACTCTTCGTATGAGTTATGTTCTCCCTCATTCATGCATTATCTTGTTCCTCAAAACTGCCCTTCCATGAAGGAGGCCTGTGGGGCGCAAGGGGCCTGGCCAGTCAGCCAGGCCCCTGAAAAGCCTCTCAGACCACAGGTCGAGTGGAAAAGTTTAATAAAGGCTTCATGTCCTTCTTGACCCCTGGGGCTTGTGGTCCGTGTGCTGATTTAGAAGTGAAGACTCAGAGCAATCACTTGTTATCCTTCCCACCCAAACCAGGTGAATGGTATTTGTGCCACAGGGAAAAGGGCAAAGAGGGACGGGTGGGAGGGCTGTTAAAATGGGTGCCCCTGGCCCTCCTACCTCCCCCTTTGAGTAAAGCTCATCTAGGGACCTGGCACCTGCTGGTTCACTAGATACCCGGCAGAGTTTGCTGAGCACTTGCGTTGTAATAGGGCAGGAACTAAATGAACAAATTTATTCACCAGAATGTCAGGTCACAAGGAAGGGTGTAGGAGCGGGTAGATAGTGATTCATATTGAGGTCCTGGAATTTTATTAGTTACTGTTTTTATAACTTTGTTCTTTTAGTCCTTGATTGAGGATAAAGGGAGAAGTGGAACAAATTACTGATGGGAGGGGGTGGAGGGGGTTGTTGTCCTCATTAGAGTGGGAACAGAAGAGTACAGGTATCGCATCATTGGCCTGTGCTGTGTACCTGGGAGGTGCAGGCAACTTTCCTGGATCCCACAATTGGGAGTGAAAGTCCTAGAACACAAAACATTGGCTTAGTGGGGCCTCAGAGTTTGCCCAGTGCCCCTGCCCCTCTCCCCTTGCTGTTTTCCCTGTGTGCCATGGAGACCAGAGCTGATTAGGCAAGAGAACAGAATCCCTAAGACTCCCCATCTTGGACTCTGGTTCTGTTCTCTTCTACCCCACTGGTGACCACAGAATATGCTGGGAGTTGTCTTCTGTAATCACTCTGGGGGGGGTCTTCTAAGGAGCAGGAATGGTGGAGTCTGTACGAATCTGGAGCTCATTGAAGCACAGGGCATGATTTCTTCGTGTTCTTCATCTATTCTCTTCCTTGGCGGACTTAGGAATTAAAGGTACGGACTCATTTATAATCATGATAGTCCCTGGCAGGGATATTGGTGTGTGGAGGACGGCTTATTTGGAGACCTCTGATCTTTCCAGCCCTGAGACTCTGGGCCTAATATGCATATAATAATCACTAATGTCCCGTAATTTATAACCATGTTATCATTGATCTATGTCCTTAATCATCATGAATTGGTGGCTTCTCAAATCCTATGGGTTATTTGCACTATATAGAGCTCTGTAATTTACAAACAGTGATCGTTGGAGGTAGAGAGATACTATGGTGGTTTTACAAATGAGGATACTGAAACAGGAAAAAGACCCAACTCCCTTGAGGGAGGGGGTATGCAGTGCACTTGCCTTGTTGTATTACTCCTCCCCTCTCTCCAACCCTCACACTGTGGAAAGCAAAAACAAAAAAGCAAACAGGGATCTGGGGATTATTTAATGCTGAGTTTGTCAGGATAAAGTTTAAGGACTCTTAGGAGGCACTGGGACAGGCACAAAGAAGTCACTAGATATTTGCTCAATGCACTTCTCCATATCTTTTTAATGTTACATTTGCTTTTAACCCTCATTGCTCACCTTCCAGAAAATTTGCTGAAATTCTAATGTCCTTTGCTGTTCTATAGGTTACTTTGTGGCAATTCCAGTTTTTGAGTGATTACTCAGCCCTCCCCCTAGCTAGTTGTAGGAACTTCAGCAAGTCATTAACGTCTCCACATCTGTTTTCTCAGTGAGAAAATGGGTGCTCTAACCCCCAGGTCACTGGGATGGGTGCGGATTATAAGGAATAATACATGAAGTGTGTGAGATGCTTACCACACTGTTTGGTAAATAACACTAGTTCCCTCCCTCCTGCTTGGGCAGTCCTTTGTATTCTGTCAATAGCTTGCCTATTTATGGTGCATCACAACCAAAAGGAAAGAGTCCCAAGTCCTTCCTCCTGTAGCTGGTTCAAGGCCAATCCAGATTCCATATAAGTTTCTGAAAGACCTCCATCCTTCTGTGCAAGAGCCCTCCCCCCAGAGACTGGGTGTGGCAGGTCAGTGCACCCTGGAACAACCTGAAAGGCCTGAGGCTCATTGCCTTCCATCATTCTCTACTCATTTAGTCTCCAGCCATGCCCTCGTGGAGACCTGGAAGGGACAGGTAGATTTGATGGTGGGGCTGTGCCCTGAAGCCTCCAGTATTCATGGAGAAGCCAGCTCTTTCTTCCTTCACTAGACCTTGCAGTGCAGCTGTAGACATAGCCACAATTTTCCAACGTGCTTCTCTTCCTAGACGGGGTCAAGAGTCTTTGCCAGGCTGGTCCCTTTAAGGAACTAGAGCCTCAGAGCATACAGCACAATCACTTGAATCCTGAAAATGACCTCAACCCCTGCTAGCCTCCTGGCTTCACTAGGTAGAAGACCCTCAAGGACACTCCATGTGGAGCCCCACCTGGTCCTCTGCTCCTTCCCCCTCTTCTAGATGTGGACGATGCATGGGCTGGATCCACACCTTAGACCTGCACAGCTGTGTCCTCCCAACAGCTCTTCTGATCCTGCCTCTCATCCCTGCCCTACTCATCCTTGCCTGGACCCCTCTCACATCCCTTCTTTTTTGCTTAGCCTACAGTGGACAATGGTCTCTGACCCCTGTCCCAGCTGGACTGGCCCCAGAGGGCTAAGGGCGCTTCACGTCCATGGAGAATTTGTGGCAGAGCTGCACTTCTCGGCTCCATGTCTCAGCTTTCCAGGTCCTATAGCCTTTGTCTGCCTTCTCAAGACCTGTTTCTATGGCTGTCATCTTGCCTACCTCTGGCTGCCTTCCTACCTGTTGTGTCAGCCAGCACTGTAACGGCTGAGTGTCGGGTGTGGCGTGAAGGGAACTCCAGGTGTGGGGTCAGAAGAAACAAAGTTTGAGACCCACTCATAAGCTCTATAAGAACTTGGGGGAAAACGGACAACTTTCACCTTCAGTTTGGAAAATCTATAAAATGGGGAAAGCAGTAATGTGTGAACTGGAGTTTTTAGGTAAGGAATGGAAGGAATGATAACCCATTGTAAGAATTTATTTGTAATAGTGAGATGCTCTACAGGCTTTCTAACTCTGCTGCTGACTGTGCATCTTAAATGTCTCCAGTTATGTTTCACCCCCCCCCATCATTCTGCAGACAAAGCTGGATATAGGGAAGGAACCTTGGTTGACCCCCACCCTGGAACTGGATACTCTTGCCTGGGCCCACTCCATCTTGGTTTTTACTCCAAACCAAAGATGGAGGGGGCTTAGGCAAGGGGATCTTGTTTTTTCACGCCTGGCACAAACCCCCATTTTCCATAAATCTCAGGGAGGAAGGAAGGCCCTAGAGCTCAAGAGAAAAGTCCCAGCCTCTGCTTCCCTAACAGGTCAGGGCTGAACTAACCTACAGCTGTTTGCAGGATTCCTCAAAAGGTAGAATCTCATCAGAACACTTAAACGTGTGAAGATTAAGGAAGGATTGGGCCCCTTGATTGCTGTTGAGGTCCTCCCCACCTCCTTCCAGACCTCTGGGGTGACCCTCAGTTGTCTCTATTTACTCTCGACATGGAAGCCAAGTTGTTGGGGTACGTGGGTCACCTAATTCCTGGCATCGCGTCCTGCTGCCCTTCCTGAAGCACCTGTGCACCATCAGCTCTCCCAAGGGGCCTGTCCAGCTATGCACACTCCAGCCAGTCCCCTCTGGCCTCCGGATAGAGTGAAATATTTATCTAACATTCTTTCTTCATTCAAGTTGGGACTAATGTGATGTTTCAGAAATAAAGACCCAACTGGGAGCCAGTTTTAATCTTCCCACCTCAAGGAGGTGGATGTTGTCTGTGCTACCAGCAACCTGGATGTTAAGGAGAGGCAGAGAGGGCTGGTCAGTGGGCTGCCTGGGGTCATCCCATCACCCCTTGGAAAGTGCTCACCACCTGACTCAAGTGGGGGCCCTCTGGCCCACTCTACATCCTTAAACAGAGCCAGCCTCTCCCTGGATGATTTACACGGCACCTGGCAGAGTCTCCCCGTAAGTACTTACATCGTAGATGGGAAAAAGTCTTTTAACCCAAAGGAATAAAGAAAAGCCAGTGGGAGGTTTTTGGTGGTAGCATTTGTGTCATTCCAGAGCCCTGGTTGTTACATTTTAGTCATTATGCCAGATGTGAAACAAGGATGAAGGGTGAGCAGGGATTGGGAAGCCAATGAGTGAGGTAACCCAGGGAAGAGGTCTGAAATCTTCCACGTCCTTCGGGCTGCAGGGACAGTGGATCTCAGAACACAAAGGAGCGTCAGGGGCTGCAGAGGCTACCACGTGCTTTCTGCCCCTTTTTTATGCCTCCTTCCTTCTCTCAGTGCCATGACCAGAGTGGATTCAGCAGAGGAACAGCTTCACCCTGCCCTGCCCCCAGCCCCACAGGTTTGCCCGGGCAGAGCCCTGGCTGTGTACCTGGTTTCCTACCACTGGTTGGCCACCGCAGTCTCTGCGAGCTGCTTTCTCTCTGGGCTCTGGACTTCTTGTGAAGGCAGAAATGATGGTCCTGCAAGGGCCCACCAGGAATATGGAAACATAACCATCAGGCATTGGTCTGATTGGAATACAGGGAACCACTCCCTGCCTGGGGTGAATTCTGAAATTCATCATGCACAATCGTGCCTGTAATAATAATAACAGTTTTCATGGCTATTGAACAGGGGATTCTAATACCCATTGAGGGAGGCTAGAGTGGTTGACCTCTCAGAGCTCTGTGAGCCCTGAGATGCTGTGAACCTGAGATACCTAATATTATCACTAATCTGCTGTAATTTATAATAATGTTTTCAGTGATGCATATCATTAATAATAATGACTGTTATCCCTCTGCCTTTTCCAGCCTGATGTCTGATCTATGTAACCAAATGGTGACTCCTCAGGCATACTTACCAAAGTCGATACTTACCATTGATACTTTACAGGAAAGGAAACTCAGGCCAAGAAACAGACTCTGAATCCAGCTCCTTCCACTCGGTGGCCCCTCCCTACCAGGAGCCACTGCACCTGCCTTGGGCTAGTCAGGACCCTCCAGTTCTTTGCAACTGCCCCTCCTGCCCTCTTCCAGGCCGGCTCTTTTGTCTCATCCCGCCTCCCACCCACCCCAGAAGCTCCTGGGTAGCTAGAGTTGTCTCCTGTCCCTGCTTGTCCAGTACAGGATTCCAGTCCTGGCTGGGCCTGTCTAACCCAAGCCAGTCACTTCGCCATGCTGGTCCCTTTGGAACTTAAAAACTAGTGAATTCTTCCAGCCAGAGGTGCCACGTGGGCCTGTGGCCAGTCCTTCCACCCATCCGTCTCCTCCTGGATAGTGGGTTTGCCAGAGCTATAGGGTATCTTAAAACAAGTGAAAACAGGCCCTCTTTTTAAACCAGAGATCTAAAAACCAGCTAATGTCCCTGCCCCTGGGAGGGAGGTAAGGCCCTCCAGTGCGTGCCCAGTGTCCTTCACTTTTATTGTGATTTCTCTCGATACCGGGCACAGTGTGGGCACACAGTAGGTCAGCAAATGCATGAATTCTTAACACACAGCACTGACTTCTCCAACTCTCTCACTTTTTCTGCTGGACTGTTTCCTCAAATTCAAGGTTCACATACCAGGATTCAGGCCTTTGACCTGAAACCCCAGCAAGCTCTGTATTTCTAATGGCCTCTGCAGTGCTGTCTGTCAATTCGGTGTAAATCAATGTATTGAGTGTTTACCCAGCTCTGCCACTCACTAGCTGTGTGACCTTGGGCAAGTTATTTAACCCCTCTCTACCTTAGCTTCCCCAGTGGGGAGGAGAATAATACCCACTTGATTGAGTTGTATTGATGATAAATTGAGACAATCTATAGCAAGCTCTTAGAACAGTGCATGGCACATAGGAAACTCGATGAATGTCAGCTATTATCAATTTAATTGTGCAGTTCAACATCCACTTGGAAACTGCCAGTCTTGTATCAACCTGATGAAGGGATAAGAACTTTCCCATAATTAGGGTGGGTAAGGCAACCAGGCCATCCTTGGTAGACAGGCAAAATCGTATCCTTGAGAGACTCCCCCAAGAAATGTGTGGAAAAAGTATGACAAAGAACCTGGGGGGGGGGGGGGAACATTCAAGATTACTGGATGTAACTGAGGGCTTAATTCGCTTCTTCTTGATAATATTCCTTCTCAAATGGTGAGCAAGATAATTGCTTGTTACCAGGACATCCCAAGTCAGTGACTGAGGGAACAGGTGTGAGGTTCTGAGGTTTTGCCTTATGAGAAAGTGGGAACCGTCTCAGGAAGGTCAGCTGACAGAGGTAACCACGGTTTAGGGAACGGGGGACATCTCGGATAGAACACTGGGGATTCAAAGGAAAGAAAACTCACCCTTGCAAAACATGTAAATGCTGGAGTCGCTGCTGGATGTGCTGGGGAGTACCAGTGAACGCGTGTTCCAGAGGAGGTGGCCAAAGAAGAGGGGGGATGTGCTTGTCATCACCTAAGCAGATGGGCAGCCTGGACGGTGGGGCCCAGGCCTGTGGGAGGCTGGTCAGTAGGCTGACTGGCTTGGACCAGATGGGCTTGGGGATGCCATGGAGATGGGTGAAATTCCAGACTCACCCCCTCATCAGTAGAGAACCAAGTGGGTAACTGCGGGATACACTGACATCTCAGAAAGGGGCTGGCTAGTGAGATTATCCTGGCTGCAGCCCCAAAGAGACTCCAGCACAAAATGATGGAGAGAATGCTGGCACTCAGAGTACATTTGACTGTTGGCTAAAGGGATCAGAAGATCAGTTATCCCAACAAAAACAGGAAAATAATTAGATGAGTGCGTCCAGTCTGGGCCCATCTCCCCAGAGTCAGTGAGCAGAAGAAGGATGCCAAATTTTGTCCCAAATGAAGACATGGGGCAAAGCTGTTGCACCTGTTGGAAGATGCTAAATGGCTATGAAGGGAATCACAGGGTAGCTGGAGAGGTAAAGATCAGCTCCCCTCTTTGGTCTGTTGGGAAGCATATCAATTTCCCTCTGCTGGAGGCTGCAGGGAAGGGAAACCCATCAGCCTTGTAAACATTCACTAGCTCTGAGTTGGGGAACCTGAAATAAGATAATGAAATAAGCTATGAAACTAAAATCTTTGGTTTAAAGGCTGAAATCACAAATAGATATTTTTAAACTGAGAAGGGGGCAGTGTTGCTTTGAGATGTTTGCAGAGCAACCTGGATGGGCCTGATTCTACTACACAAAGGTAGAAACCTCAGGTGTTTACCTGTGAGAAGCCTTCTTGTCACAACAAACTTTTCCTGCTGCCAACTGCATCACACGGAACGTTGCTGGGTTTGGGAATCTAGGTGTGATGTACAAAACTGTGTGTTCAGGTTTTGACTGCTGCCTGCCAACAGTCTTTTCTTTTGAATAGTGAGTCTATTTTACCAGCAGCAGTTTGCAGAAACCCCTATGGCTGCTAGAACAGAGGAAACCCCACCCAGTTTGCTGAAGCCCTGAGACCTTTACTGCAGACACACTGAGAACAGAGAACAGATGACACAGTACTCAAGTTGTACTTACGAAAAATCAATATCCACAGACTCTAGGAGAAAAGTTACTACCCATTTGGGAAGGGGGACATCTGAGACAGTGACCTTCCTCTTACCTGGTTAGAAATGATATCACTTATTAAAAAAATGCGAGTCTAAGTTCTTTTGGAATTTCAGCGCTGTAATCATGGCAAAATGAAGAGACCTCCTTTGAGGGGAATCTGAGGGATGTGTCATTATCAAGAACTTGGGGACAGGGGGTCGAACTCTTGCCAGAAATCTCAATAATTCAGCCAGGCTCAGAGCATATCAGCTACCTCTCTTCTGCAAAAGATCAGCGAGCTAAAGTCTTCTCTCTTCTCTGAGTGGGCAAGCACTTCTGATAGGGACAAGGGTTTTGAATTAGGAAGAGGCAAGAAGATGGGTTTGGTCATTGGAGTGACGTGGTATGAGGTTTTCTGTCTTAAGGGGACAAAGTTACAGGCTTTCAGGGCAGAGGGGACCCGATGAGGCTGGAGGTTGGAAAGCTATTAAACAAGGGACCTCTAGAAGTCACCAGGCCAGGAGAAGGGATGATGAGGGGAATTTTCCTGGGATGGAAATGTGTTACAAGACAAAAAGGGCCAGAAAGGCTAATGTGGGGTCAGAAGAAACCACTTAACCAAGGGACCCTTGCGTGGAGTTAATACTCTGAGACTTTTAGCTGACCTTGAGGCCAAATCAAGGGCTTCCAGATCAGGTTATAAATTGGAGTACTTCAGTCAGTATAAAATATAGTCTGTAATGAATGAGTTGAAGGGAGGAAGAAAAGAGAGGGGAGGCCATGTGATGTCAGGGGAAGAGCTAAGGCTTTGCAGCCAGACTTCCTGTGTGACCTTGGGCAAGTCACTTAACCCCTCTGAGCCTCAGCCCCTTCATTTGTAAACCTGGTATAATAATATTCACCTTGAGAGGCTGCAGGGAGGATTCAGCGAGACATGATTGTGAAGCAGCAACACAGGACCTGGAACTGTAGGTGCTCAATAACTGTTAGCTTCCTTCCCCTTCCAGAAGCTGTGCTTGCACATCAGTGGTTGTACGTGTAGACCTGCACTGTACCAGCCCTGTGTGGCTCTCAAGCACTTTAAAGGCAACTGGTCTGAACTGAGATGTGCCGTGTGAAACACACATCAGATTCCCAACACTTTGCACCAAAAAAGAAGGTACAATGTCTTATTAATCATTTTATAGTGATTATATGTTGAAATGAAAATATTTTTGATATATTGGGTTAAATAAACTGTATTATTAAATTAATTTCACCTATTTCCTTATACTTGATTTAATGGGCTACCAGAAAATTTAAAATTACAGTGTGGCTCACACATGATTCCTCTTGGACAGTGCTGACCTAGACACTAGAGGAAGATAGGGTTGGGAAGCTGTGTTCCAGAGGCTCATTTGTTTCTCTACCATGGGTCTGTGCTTTGGTTTGCTGTCCTGGTTCCCCAGTAAAATACCCTTTTGGAAAAATGCCATCTTGGGCTCAACCAAAGTGGGTGGAAGGTACTCGGGCGCCCCTAGTGGTTAAGTGTGGTGGTGGCCACTGTCCAGGAAAAAGGAGGCAGGGCTGGAAGGTGACAGGATGGAGGGATCTGGTGGTAGCCGGGGATGGACTATTCCTTCTCAGCCTAGAGCTTCATTCCAGACCCTCTACTGACCTTTACTCCGGGAGGGCGGCCCCACTCTCTCTTATTTCAGAAGGCTCCCATCTTACATGTGAACTTAGCAGGAAGCAGGCTCTCCCTAGGCGGTACCAAACACAGGTGTAAGGGAAAATGCCATCTCAAAGCCACCTTCAGAAAACCACAGCGTTTCCAGAGAAATAAACAGCAGACATTCACAGACACAGGAATGTTCTTTTTTTCTCTCTCCCAAGAACTGTGGCTGGTTGTTTTTAAAACTGTACATTTTACTGTACACTTTTTTTTTAAAGCAAAGGAGAAGATTGGCATTTGTATTCTGCCCACAGGGATGTCACTTTCCAAAACTCCAAGTCAGAAACCTGATAAACACAAGCACAAGTACATATCATGTCATGACAGAGCTCGGAGCTGCTGATAAGGACAGACAGTTGATTCCCCCCAGTTCCAAAGTCCACCACTTTCCCTCTGGGTGTCTGAACCCAAAGGCAAAAAGAGAGGTGGTATTTGGGGTCACTTCCTTAATGGCTACATTTAGAAAGGCTGAGTGAGAAGGTGCAGAGGGAAAAAGGAGAGGAGGAAAACGGGGCAGAGAAAGAGGGAGGATGGGAGAAATTTCCTTTCAAGTCACAGAGGCTGGGGGCCCCCCATGACTGCAGAAAGCATGTGCTCCAGCACCAGGGCTGAAAGTTAGCTTGTGGTCTCAGGAAGAGACTGGCCTGGTCTGTTAAGGAAAGGGACTTGAGGAGACAGAGAGGCACCAGAAGGAAAAGAATGAAGACAGCAGAGTAGAGGGAAGGTGAGGAGAGAGAGGAGGAGGGAGAGGAAGGACGAAGGTATGGGATTTGGAGGCTCCTAGACAGAGCCAGAAGGCAGTCCTGCATAGACAGCTCCCCGCCCTCTCCCTGTATGTTCTGGGCGGGGTTGGGGACCACCAGCTCAGCTCCAGGTCTGAGCCCATCAGAACGTTTCAGCCCAAAATGGACTCCCCTGTATGCTTTGTAGGCTGTGTGGTCGGCAAGTGGTGGAAGGAGGGAGAACAAGAGACAGAGGCTAGAGATCTATGGTGGAGGCTTGGGAGAGGAAAGAATGAGGTGGGGAGAGGTAGTGTGTTGACAGTGAGGAGAGACCTGGAACAGACAGGGACCAGGAGAGACAGAGATGCAGGAGAAAGTCCTTCAGATGCTTCCAAAGCCTTTTCTCCCCCGCCACACCTCCTCTTCCCCCTCTCGCCACTGTCTGGGAGTGTGGGGGTCATTCCCCAGATGGAAAGGAGCCCCGTGTGCCCCTCTCATCACCATCCTGTCATTTCCATGATGAGTCCTCCTCATGAATGGCATCCATGGAAGGCATCCCCTGTGTCCCCATGTCCCACCCTGAGCACCTTCTTCAGGAACAAACAAGGGACAGACTTTGGACACAGAAACACCCTAGCCATGGTGAAGTCAGGGTGACAGATTTCAAACACCACCCCCAGGAGGTAAGTGGCCTTGGGCCCTGCCCAGACTTGGTCACTAACGCACTATGTGACCTTGGGCAAGTCCCTTAGACTCTAGGGGGAAGGGAAGAGAGGGTTAAGGATGAGATGATCGCGAACACGTCTTCAAGCTTCAAAACCCTACAGTTCATTTAGTCACGAAGAGTCCTTAGTCCTTGGAGCTGGAAGGGAGTTGGAGACTTGGTATAATCCCAGTATCTTATGAATTAGGAGCCTGAGGTCCAAAGAGAGAAAGGGTCCTGCCCACTGTGTTCAGCTGGTTATTCAGTGGTGGCTCTGGAACCCAACCTCAGAGCTTTGGACCCTGTGTCCAGCGCTCCTTCTGCCACCTCACTCTGCTTTCCTTAATTAAGAGAAGCCCTCTTGGCCCCCACATATCCATGGGGACTCCCTATCCCAGCTTCCTAAAAAAGAGGCAAAAATCTCAAAGCAACTCCAAAAGGTAACATCCCTTATGCCCTTGTGTCTCATAAAGCCCTTTTCCCTCTCCCGCACATAGAGTCCTGGAAGTTACCCTTCTGGTTTAAGCTGATGTGATGAGTATTTGAGAAGCAAAGGAAGCTGGGCCAGGGATGGGGGCAGTCACTCATCCCTCCCGAGTGTGGGGACTCTTTAGAATAATGAGGGGTCTGGGCGGGGGACTCCAGTCTTCCCCCAAACAAAGGTGCAACCCACATCATTCCCTGCTCTTCTCAATTGGCAATGATTGCCCACCACCAGGGCTGCTGGGAACCCACTTTCATGTGTAGAGTAAACTCTCTATTATCTGTGTCACTGAAAAGGAGGAGTCTGGGAAGTGGAAGAAATAAATTAAGAAATAAAAACAACACTGGAACCATCAGTAATCCAAAGCCACTTGCTTATAGGCTACATTTGTGATTAGAAAGGCAGGAGCCCCGCCTCTCCAAACACTCAGGGCTCAGTCTGACATTTGAGCGATCAAGTCCGCTTTCCCTGAGCACACCCCGATGGGTGGTGGGGGACGGGCCTGGGAAGGTGGTGTGGGTGGTGTGGTGGGGGGGAGGCCGTTGACAGGGAGACAAAACTGTCCCTGGATGTAAACATCACCATGGAAACTCCACAAAGACTTGCGGGTAAAAGAGGCTTTCCCCTTCTCTCAGCCTAACAGGGTGGGAGGGAGGATGCCCACTCCCCAGGCCTACACCGTGCTCTCCATCACCCACTCGGAGCTGCCAAAAGTTCCCCGGGCCCCGACCAGGTCACTCTCCTCAAAGGGCAAGAGCATGCCATTGACAGAGAGGCTGCGCTTTGTCCAGATGTTCGAGACCCTCTGAGGGGGGCTGTAGCCACCAGGGGCAACCCCTCCTGCGGCTGTGGCCGCAAAGTCCCCCATGTCAAAGGAGTGGCTGCGTTTGGCCTTGCCCTCCAGGGGCAAGGGGAGCAGGCTCCTGGCCCGGGCCGCGGGCGGCCCCAGCAGTGGCTCTCGGTCCGAGGGGTGGCCCCTGGCCGATGTCCCAGACCCTCTCCCGCCTGGAGTCCTGGAGTCCAGCAGCTCCTCCTTTCTCT
The DNA here is from genome assembly GCF_030028045.1 of Hippopotamus amphibius kiboko. Taxonomy (NCBI): domain Eukaryota; kingdom Metazoa; phylum Chordata; class Mammalia; order Artiodactyla; family Hippopotamidae; genus Hippopotamus; species Hippopotamus amphibius. The sequence goes on along the minus strand of NC_080196.1, from coordinate 36,806,802 downwards.
GACTTTTGAGGTCCAAGGAGGCGAAGGCCCCCATCAGGCGGTCAAGGTTGGGCTTGGGGCGGGGGGCAGGGGGTGGGAGCCTCCAGGGGCCCCGTCCCAGCCCCGCGGCAGCCTCCCCGATGCCCAGGGAGCTGGAGGAAGAGGAGTCGCTGCCTCGGGCCAGGCTGGCGCTGAAGTCCATGAGCTCGTTGCGCACCACCACCTTGGGAGGCCCGGGCGCGGCGGCCCCGCTGGGCGCGCTCCCCAGAGCAGGCGGCTGGGCCCCATTGGTCTGCGAATGCACGTTGCTGACGGCGGCTGCCGGCTTCCCGGAGCCCTCCTGGTTGCAGACCTTGTAGCGCACCATGAGGATGACGATGAAGACCAGCAGCGTGGCCACGATGATGCCGCCGATGACCAGGATCATGGTGCCGCCCAGGACCTGGCTGTGCATCGACTGGCACTGCGGGTAGTCGGCCTTGGTGAAGAACTGGGCGCAGCCCACGATGTTGGTGGCCGTGAGTGTGGTTGCTGTGTCGTCCCACATGGCCAGCACGCACAGGTCGTAGCCAGTCCCTGACACCAGGTTGTTGACCACAAAGGCCTTGTTGGAGGCTGGGATCATCCTGAGGTGCGGGGGGGGTGGGCGGGGATGGTGAGGGACAGTAGGGTGACAGGGGGACAGAGAAGCAGTAGAAAAAAGAGAGAGGGTGACAGAGACAGGAGAGATGGAGAGGGAGAGAGAGACACAGACGCAGGGACACAGAGAGAATGAGGCAGAGCGGAAGAGGGTGACAGGTGGAGAGACAGGAAAAGGGAGAGATACAGGGAGGAGAGGGACCCAGGGAAGAGAACAGAGACAGGTTGGGGAGAAAAGGGAAACGAGAGAGAAAGATTGCAGGGTAGAGGGGGGACGTGTCAGAGACAGGTACACAGAGAAAGAGACATTGGCCATCAGGTGCAGGGAACAACCCAGAAGATGTGGAAATAAAAGAAGGGAATGAGACAGGGGATAGTTGATGGTAGAGATAGTGGAAAGTGGTTAGAGATGGAGGTTCAGAAAAGAAAGGGGAGAGATTCAGCAGAGAGGAGAGAGGAAACACACGGGGAAGGGCAGAGGGAGGGACAGGAGAGGCAGAGAGATTAATTAAAGGTGTGAAGAAGCAAAAACTAAGCAAAAGAGACTCCCCACCTCCCCACTTCTGCTTTGTCTGCTGCACATAGTCTTTAGGTCCTGGGCCGTGGGGATGAGAGTAAGGTCGGCCCTGGCCCCTCAGCACCTGCCCCAAGCTGTGTCCACCTTTTGTCTGTCCTGGGAGATTCCTCAGCATTGACTGAGCCCTCTTCTGAGGCTGGCACTGTAGTGAGTCACAGACAAGGTCCTGTCCTCAGGGGCCAGCTCCATCCTTATCTCCAAATGGCTTTCTCACGCCTCGGGAAGGAGAACGCTTGCTGCTGCAGACTGGGGTCTAAGCAGAAGAAAACTGGAGGCGGGAAGGGGAGTTGTTGCTTGGAGGGGAAGGGCACGGTGCAATGGTGAAGAATGGTGGGCAACTGTTTCTCAAAGGGTCCTCTGTCACTGCCACAGCAGGCCAGAAGCGTCCAAAAACACCAGGGAAAGCATCCCTGGTCGGGGAGGCCTTGACTGGCCCCTCACCTTAAGGGAGGCTCTGCAGGAGCTGCAGTCTCCCCACGCAGGGGCCCATCACTGCAGCCTGGGACCCTCTGCCTGGGAAGCGTGGGTGCAGACTCTCATCTCTAAGGCCCTTGCGCAGGTATCACGCCTTCTGTTGGAAGTTCCTAGAAATGATGCCTGTCTCACCCCATAAACACTCCTGCAGAAATACCCACCTCGGCCTGAAGGGGCCACATCTCTCTCTGCAGGCTTCCCCATCGCCCCCCACTCCCCAAGAGCCCTCCGTTCTCCTGTCCCCTGCTACTCCAGGGCGCCATCCATGCCCGTCAAACCCTCACACCCAGAGCCAGGCGCCTTAATTAAGATCTCAAATATGAAATACTGGAGCCTGAACGCTTCCACCTAGGAAGTACTCACAGAGGATGGGACTGACAGGCAGGTATTGACATGCCGTCAGTGGGCAGCCTGGAGGCTGCTGCCCCCCTCCTTGCTCCAGGCCCGCTCAGCTGCTGGGGAAGCCACACGGAGGAAACTGAGCCCTCTGCCCTTGTCTCCACCCTGGTCCCATGGCTACAGTGCGTGGGGCAGAAGAGGCGGGTGCAGGTGGGGGCCCGGATCCAGCAATGGCCCCACAGGCCAGCCCCTTAGGTCTATCGGTTCCACCTGGGCATCACGGCAATGCTGGGCCCTCACATCACAGTGGAGGACTGGCCAAGGCTCAGAGAGGCTAAGTGATTTGCCTGAGGTCACACAGCTGGGACTGCCAGGATGAGGCACCTGGAGTTTCTAGATCCACAGTCTGGACTTGTCTTTCCACAAACACGGGTGTTTTTCCTCATCTCAGTGAAAACTGCCCCTCCCACCCCCCAGGCCTGTGGCAGGTGAGCCACCCCCTTCCCTGGAGCAACACGCAGAGCCCACTGAAGCTCACACTCCTCCCCCAGCAGGACCTCAGCTCTGCTGCACCGACCGCTATGCAGAGCCCTGGGCTGCACGGGCCCACTTCCTCCCTCCTTGGGAAAGCAATGTGAGTTGAAGGGGCAGGAGGTGTGCACACCCAGAATGGTGACAATAGTAGAGCAAACAATGGCAAGGGTGAACCAGGCTCTGTTTCAGGTGCCCTGCTTCTATCAACTCGCTTAGCTCTATAGCAACTCTTGGAAGCAGCCACTGTCCTGATCCTCATTCTGCAGAGGGATTAAGCAAATGTAACATGGCAGAGCTGGCCTTCACACCCCGGCAGTCTGGCTCCTGACACTCTGACCTGCCTCATTCCGCCACCTCTCTGGGTCATGAGCAGTGGAAAAGCATGTCCATTGAGGAAGGGATGGGCAGGCTGGTTTATTGATCACCTGGTATGTGCCAAGGGTTTCCACACTCAATATTGCATTTAAACTTCACCACAATCCCAGAACACAGGAGATGGACACCAAGCCCAGAAATCATCTCAGTGTTTAGCCATCTTATCCTGGGAAGCAGACCCCGCTATTACCACTACGACTAAGAAGAAGGCTTGCTCCGTGCCAGGATCAGTGAGAGGATTAATTCATTTAATCCAGCAATTGTTGGGAGGTCATTCCTATTGCTGTTGTCTCCATTGTACACATGAGAACTCCACGCACAGAAAGGTTAAGCTGCCTGCCCGAGGGTGCCCAGCTCGTAAGCAGCAGAGCTGGAATCTGAACCAGGCAGTCTGGCCCTAGAGCCTCCACTCCTGATCACTGTGCCGTGCTGCCTCTCAGCCACTGCCCTGTTTTCCTGTTCTCCCTGGGCAACTCTGTGTGGACTCTGCCTGGCCTCTCCCCATCTCCCTTGCTTCCCGAGTCAAGGAAAATCATGATACGATGAAACTGCTGCTGCTAAGGGAGGTGCTTTAGGATGAGGCTGATCCTTGGCAAGCGGCTGGCACCAGGGATGATGGGTCAGGGTGGGAAAAGCCTTGCACTGTAAATGGTCCCATCAGAAACAAGGGCAGATAATAGAGCCTGCTCCCCAGGATTACGAGCAGGAAAGCAGCTCCTGGTTCCTCTGCTGTGTGTGTTGGGGGGGTGGGGGGCGGCGGGGGAAGGGGGACTTATAGGAGAACTAGAACCGGCTGGCTCAAACAGCCTTGGCAGTCAAGTATTCCTTTGCCAATAATAATAATAATAATAATAATAATAACCAGTGTCACCGAGCATAACCTTGTGCTGGGAAGTTTACATGTAGTATCTCATTTAGCCTCCTGACAACCTCCAGAGGAAGTTATTATTATCATTCCCATTTAGGGAAGGAGGAAGCTAAGCAGTTTTCACTTTCCCTTGGGGCAGTGAGACCAGATCCGGATACACTGGGAGTCAAAGCCCACATTCTTCATCATAAGCAAGACCGCTCCCCGCGCCAGGCAGCTGAAAGGATGATCTGCGTGAGAAAGTCATGTGAAACGGGCACTATTCAAACCCTCGTGACAGACCCAAACTCATCTCCTGCCCATGTGGCTCTGACCACCCCGTCATGCTCCCCAACACAACTGACCACTGATCCCCACTTTGAGACAGGCTGGGACCTGGGACCCTTTACTGGAGTGCTTGCGCCTGGACAAACGCCCCCTTGAGCAACAGAATACGAAGAAGCTATAAGGGACTAAAACTAACTGTGTGCCTGCACAGCTGGGGCGAATTATGAACAGCAAGATACAAAAAGGCCAAAACTCAGCTGCCACTTCTGAGGTGCCGGGAGCAAAGCCAGGGTACTGCACATGATCCCTGCACACAGCACCACCCAGGGGGTGGGCAGACCATCCAAGCCACCGCTCGGGCCTGACCCACCAATCTGCCTCTACCCTCACCCCATTTAAGGGATCAGCTTGCCCGCCCCTTTGGGCAGTGAGCAAGGGCACCTGTTACTTGCTTTCCCTGCCTTGTCCTGCAGCACAAGTCCCAGGAAAGCCTTGCCTGAATTTTTTTTCTGGCCTCTTACCAATTTCTACTGATTAAAGAGTCCAAGAACCTGGATCAGTAACACCTTCATTCCTACCCACATCCCACTGGCACTCTGGCTGGCAGGTTCCACCTTCTGAACTTCTCCCTCTTTCCATTGCCACACTCATGCCTTTGCTTGGGCCTCACTACCTCTGGTCTGGATGGATGAAGTGGCCTCCAAACCAGCCTCCCTGCCTCTAGTTTTTTTCCCTTGAAATCCATGCTCAGCACCATCATCTCAAATGCTCCAGCTAAAGCTCAACTTTGGCCGTGTCCCTCAGCCACTGAAACACTCTTAAGGGGCTAGCCATGACCTACAAGGGATATCCAAGCTCCTGTGCTGGGCTCCCAAACCAGGCTTCCCATCACATTCTTGCTCTTCCACCCACACACCCTCAGCGTTGTCCACATCCTTAACACACCTCAGAATTAGTTGGGCCCTTCGGGGCAGAAGGCACATCACAGAGGGATGACGAAAGACTACTTGCAAAGGGACTCATTACAAAGAGGTCGATAGGGGAGGGAGACCAAAGAGCACATTCAATAACCCAGGTCTAGTAGCAGCCAAGCTGTTTCCAGATCCAGGAAGGAGAGAGAATCACGAAGGTTGGTACTACTCAGAGGCTGGCCCACAGGTGGATGCTGGTCTGCGAGCTGTTTGTTCCTGGTCCGTGACCAGACAGCACAGAAATTGAGAATAAGCTTTAAGAAAGTTTTACAGCCATTTGGCAGTGGTTGTGACATTTAAGTGCGTGACCATTTTTTTCTGATAATTTATTTCTATTATATTCTTACAAAAACATTGGTCTGAGAAAAAGAAAGCGAGTCCTTCATCGTAAATAGCTTAAGGAGCATTGATCTACATAGAGCAGGGGTCCTCAGCCTCGGCACTACTGACACTTGGGCTGGATAAGTCTTGGTTGCGCGGCTGTCCTGTGCATCGTACGTGTTCAGCAGCATCCCTGGCCTCTACCCACTGGATGCCAGTACACCTCCCCAGTTGTGACAGCCAAAGATGTCGCCAGGCAAATGTTCTCTGGGGGCAAAATCACTGCTCTGTTGAGACATGTTGGTCTAGAAAATTTGGTTGAGGGACAGAGGCAGCCAGGAACAGCCATACAGGGCAAGGACCAGACAAAGAAGTGCCCTGGCCTCACTCTCTTCCCTCTTTTCAGTCTTCTGCTACTGTTCCCCATGGCTGAACACAACCAAAAGCCAGAGTTCATGGGTGCACAGTGGTTGGCTCCAGGGCACACAGAAGTGGGGAGGAGGGGAAAGTGGATCTGGAGAGGCAAAAAAAAAAAAAAAAGAAAGAAAGAAAAAAGGAAAAAAAAGAAAAAGAAAGAAAAAAGAAAAAAAAAGAAAAAGAAAGAAAAAAGAAAAGAAAACCAAAAAATGGTTTCTGGCACAACCACCGGGTAACAGCCCCCTTTGTGAAAGACTCATCCTGAAATCCTGATAGATTTCTTTCCATCGCATAAACTAGCGACATCTCTTTTAGCACAAAACATGAATTGCTATTTTAAGTTGCTCCAAAGTGTTAAATTTAATTAAGCTCATACGCTCTAAAGCACAATTTAAAACTGCCACCCCAAGCGCTTACCCAGGAAAAAACAAAGTGTTAAGTGGCTGCTTCTGAGTTGCTTTTCTCTCTTTCTTTCTTTTTCTTTCTTTCTTTCTTCCTTTCTTTTTTTCTTTCTTTCTCTTTCTTTCCTTCTTTCTTTCTTTCTTTCTTTCTTTCTTTCTTTCTTTCTTTCTTTCTCTCTCTCTCCTTCCTTCCTTCCTTCCTTCCTTCTTTCTTTCTTTTTCTTTCTTTCTTTCTTTCTTTCTTTCTTTCTTTCTTTCTTTCTTTCTTTCTTTCTTTCTCTCTCTCTCTCTCTTTCTTTCTTTCTTTCTTTCTCTTTCTTTCTTTCCCTTTTTTCTGTCTTTCTCTCTTTCTCTCTCTCTTATCTTTCCTTCCTTCCTTCCTTCTTTTTCCTGTTAATATTCTTTTGGTATTTGTTCATCCAGTTTAACACTAGCAAACAAATCTACTGCTGATTTCTACAGCTAATAGCAAAGGTTTAAGAAGAAATCACACAGGAGCATCCTGGTTATTCTGTGATTGGCTCTCAGATCTTCCCTTTCATCTGCCTGCCCCTGCATGACGAGGAACTACATTTCCCAGGCTCCCTTGTCTGTTCCCAGGCTCCTTTGCTTCCCAGGTAGAATTGGCCACTGGAGGCCCTGGAGGAAGATTGGTGGGTGGGAGGAGGGGAGAAGCCAGGTATTTCTTCCTCTTTTTCTGCTTTAAATGTCTCCCTGCCAGCTCCTGAGCCTCCTCTGTGATCCCAGCTCTGGGGGTTGTAGCTCCTGTCAAGCTGACCTGGATCTTAGGCTTCCATCAAACCATCTCCTCTGTGTACCTCCATCCTTGGGCAAGGTGGGTGGTGGCAGTGGCTTCCTACTGTAGCTCATCTCTGTGATGCCGACCCCTCAGCAATTCCATCACCTGTAACCCAATTCCAGTACCAAATTCCCTCTTAGATGTTGAGTATTCTTTTCTTTTTTTTTCCTGACTCAATCCTAGGTAACAGAAGGACATATACTTTATACAACAAGAAGGAAAAACTTATTTTTTCCTTGCACTTCAGGAAAAAGCTATCATTACTTCATGGTAGCAACAGCACATCTTATCTAGTAGAACCCCAGCTGGAGGAAGCACTTTGCCACCTTCTTGGAATCACTCATCACTCCCCAAATCTACCACCTGATGCCTTTGTGTAGAGCAGCCCCTCTTCCTAGAAACCACTTATCTTTCTTCACCTGGTGACCTCATCCTTCAAGGCCTGACTCAGCGTCATCTCTGACCACACCCCTTGCCTTCCTCTGCTAGATCCCTTCTCTGAAGATGCCTGTGTCTCCCCAGAGGACACGGGCTGTGTCTTCATCTTTGCGTCTCCACTGCCAACCATCATATCTGGCCTTGAGTCACTGCTGAGTAAATATTTACCCTATGGTTGAGCAGTGAATGAAAGAGTGCTTTGTTAAATGTTGAGGCCTGTACAAATGTGAGGGATTCTTAGTTAAATATGATAGCTAATGTCTCTCAGACACTGGCTGGTCCTGAGGGTCCCTCCGGAGAGGCGTTTTTCTATGTCTTTGAAGCACACCCCTGACAATCTTTATGGACTTGCATGTAGATACGTGTTGGGGTGTGTGAGTGCACGTGCATGTGTGTGCATCTGTGTGAGATGATGTGTGGGGGGCATGTCTGCATGTCTATCATTTGAGAGCTGACTATGTGGGTACTTGTAAGCGCGCGTGTGTGTGTTTGCGCATGTATGTGTGTATAGGTGTTCACATATATGCGGTACATGAAGGATCTGGTTCCAGACAATGTTGGTCACTTCTCTGTGCCTCTTCCACCCAGCCCCCCAGAGGCACATGTCTCCTAACACTTCTGCGGGGACTCCCCATGTGACCTCTCCCAGAAACACTTACAGGCCAAATCTGCTCTTTCCTAGCTGCTACCATTGAAGTTACTCTTTGGGGCACCTGAGAATGGGGATGGAAGAGGTACTCAGAATCTCCGCCTGGGAAACTGTGAGCTGACCACTGAAGTCTCCTGTCCCCTTTTGGTGGGCTCACTCCAGACCACATTCCCCCGCCACCTGTGCACTTTGCGGTGCCCGGGTGGCGCGTGCTGGACGTGGAATGTGGCGGCAGCAGGGTGTGCACCTCTGGGTACCTGCCCCACTCTCCTTTCCTTCCGCTGGCTGGACCCTGTGTGTGGTGATCAGCCTCGGCCATGCAGACGACAACCAGGCCCACCCCAGGGCTGGTGGAAACCGGGTGCCTGAGTCTCCACGCGACTCACCCGGTAAACCACCCCGGACTCTCGGGAGAGCGAGAAATCAAATTCCACTGTGTTTGAGCCTTGATGTGTTTGCATCCATTTGCCACAGTGGTTGGCCTCTCCTGACTAATTCAGCCCCTGCAGATAGGTTGAGGTGAACCTGAGGCGTTTGTTATGTGTAGGTGTGTGACAGGTAAAAAGAGGGGTGAGTGTGTATGTGGGTGACTGAGGGGTGTGTGTGTCTTTGTGTAAGAGGAAGAAGCCGGTGCTGGTGTCTATACGAGAAATGTGATTCTTGCCTTCCTGGAGCTGTCAGTAAACACCACCTCTTTTACCTCCAGCCTCTATCCCCCTCAGCTCCCAGCATCACCTCTTTTAGGTGCTCTCCCCCCTTCCCCACCGGCTGCCGGCTGAGCCCCAGCACTAATTTGGAGACGCCACGTCAAGCGGCCCCCACTCTACTTCCCTGGCTCTGCAGCCTCATTACTGGCTCTTCACAGAAATACCAGCCTGCCAACCTCTCTGGCCGGCCATGCCATCTCAGGGCACATGAAAGGGCCTCATTAAACCAAGGCAAGCAGCCTAGCTCCCCAGCCTCTCCCTCTACCTGCCAGCCCCAAAGGGGCCTGTTTGCTTCCCTGCACAACTGCAAGGGAGCAGAGGAGACGTGGCTGGTTCTATCTGGCATATGATTTATTGAGTACGTACTATGAGCCCGGCACTCGACTCGTAGGGTCTCTGATTCTGCTCACTGACTCTTTGAGGTAGGAATAATTATCCCCACACAATAGATGAAGAAACTAAGACTCAGGCAGATGGGTCACCTGCTCAAGTTCACACAGCTGGAAGGTGGCTGAGCCAGCGTTGTAAGCCAGGGCTGCCAGGCCACCGAGCATGACCTCCCTATACTGTATCACCTTGAACTGAATAGAGCAGAATCAGATCATAGCAGGAAGCAAGTCTTAGAGTCAGGCTAATTGTTTGACAGCAATTAAAAAACAAAACCAGAAACATTACTACAAAGGCAGCTAACATTTATTGAACACACTATATGTCAAGCAGTGTCCTGAGTACTCTACCTGTATTAACTAATTTAATCCTTATAGCAACTCTGTGAGGGAGGTTCTATTATTATCCCCATTTTACAGAAGAAGAAATCAAGGCTCAGTGAAGTGAAGTGATTTGCCCAAGATCTCATAGAGAGAACGTTTGTGCCTAGCCAAGATTTGAACCCAGCACTGTCACATTATTTCAATCAATGCTCTTGATAACCCTGGGGAGTACCTTTCATAATTATGCTCCTATTTTAGAGACAGGTATTAACTGAATTACCCTGAGGCCTTATAGCTAATTAGGGGTAGAGATGAGAGTCCCATGAGTGATGAGGGTTGTCTTGCTACTTCTGAATGCTCATGGGAGGTCTGAAGGAAGCGGAAGAGCTGTGTGGATATCTGTGGTCGTTTTCCCACAGAGGGAGCTGCCAGTGCAAAGGCCCTGAGGCAAGTACAGTGAGGAGGCCGGTATGGCCGAAAGAGCATGATGGAAAGGGAGAGCGGTAGGAAATGAAGTCACCAAAGTAGGAGCCAGAAGCCAGGTTCTAGAGGCCTTGCAAATGCACTGTGTCTTGTGTGCCAGCTCTGAGGATTTGCTGGGTGCCAGTGTTGAGAAGGATTCTGAGGCTGTGTTCAAACTCAGTGGAACAGAGTGCTATGGGCCTGGAAGAATTTGCTGTTTCTGGTCTCGGGATCAGAGAGCAGTTAGAGAGAATTACTGGAATTACCAGTGCAAGTGGTAGAATCCCCTCTTCTGGTTTTGGTGCCAGATGCTGGCCTTCCCTGAACGCATGGCCCTGAGTGATAACAGGGGAAGGCCCATGGCTGCTCTTTAGAGCAGGATTACCATAGGGCCTGAGTGACTCGGTGAGGGATCCAAGGATCAAGAGTCTCTCATCAACTTCTGAGAAGCTCCAGGGGTCAGGGGCCAGGCTCTTTTGCTGCCCTACTGCCTCTGCCCCTTCTGAGAACATGGGGCTCCCCTGGGTGCTCTGAGACACTCTGTCTTATTGGCCATGGCTTTGCCCTGTCAGCAAGTAAAGGAGCCACATCCACCGTGGCTGAGCTTCTGAGGCAGAGAACCCCAATATCCATTCCCATAGCCCTCAGGACAGCAGGCAGCAAGGGGATCAAAATGCTTGGTTGCATTGGCCTCTGGATGAACTCTCTTGCTCCCCTCCCCCCACCTCTCCTCTATAAGCAGCCAGAGGGATCCTGTTAAAATCCAGGTCAGATCAAGTCCTTCCTCTGCTCGATTCCCGCCTCACGTAGTCAAGGTCCTGATGTGGCCCACAGACCCCTTGTGATCTACCTCTCACCCCTCTGAGTTCCTCTCCTCCTACTCACTTGGCTCACTCTGGCCTCCCTGCTATTCCTCAGAGTTGCTAAGGGTGCTCCTGCCACAGGGCCTTTGCACTGCCTGTTGCCCGTACCTGGATGCTCTTCCTCCAGATGCCCATGTGCTCTCTGCCTCGCCTCCTTCAGTTCTGCTCCGATGTCACCTCCTCTGACCTCCCCATTTAATATTGCAGCTTCCCCCATCTCTGTCTTGCCCCCTCACCCCCAGCCCCTTACTCTGCTCCATCTTTTCCCATTACACTTTTATTGCCTGACAGACACTATCATTTGCTTCTTTACTAGGCTTCCTATTAGTTTTCTCTCTCTCTCTCCTTCCACTCCCAAGAGCAGGGTTTTTTGTCTGTTTTGTTCCCTGATATTTCCCCAGCCTCTAGAACAACACCTGGCACATAGTAGGCCCTCAAAAACATTTTGCAGGGCAGGTGAATGAAATGAATGTTCTGTACTGGCACTGCCCAATCAATATAGTAGCTATATGTGGCTTTTTAAATTGAACTTTAAACTAATTGAACATAAATGAAATTAAAAATTCAGTTCCTCAGTCACCCTAGGCACATTTCAAGGGCTCAATAGTCACGTGTGGCCAGTGGCTGCCACACTGGACAGCGCAGCTGGGGGCAGCCCACCATCTCAGAGTTCTGGCCGGGGCTCTCGTTATGCCCTCCGGCAGGTGGTAAGGATCCTGCCACTTCCTGTGTGAGCCCTGGTGCCCCAAACAGATGGGCCAGGCTGGGGAGGATTGTCCAGCTCAGGGACAGCTCCCGCACCAGGACAACTGGTCTTAAAGGCCTATATCCAGACCTCGGAGCTCTCTGTCTCCCCAGGCATTCTCTCAGTGACTCTCAAGAGCTTCATCCCTTCTTTTTGGTTCTTCCAGCTTCCCTCAACTCCTGGGACTTCTAAGTTCAGGGGGGTCTCTCTGGGGTTCCCCCAAGCCTGACTCAGGCTCATCTGTGCCCCCCCCCCCCCGCCCCCGGGAGTGCTCTGACACTCTGCCTCCCACTCAGCCTATGGTCCAACTCCATCCCAAGCAGCCTCCCTTTACCCACGGTCCACAGGCTGGGCTGGTCCCGGGCCAAACTGAGGCTGTGGGCCCCTCTGGTCCCCCATCATACCCTTGTTTCTGCTTTTCCACTTCCCATTTGCTGGTTATCCTTGTATTTCTGTTTTGTAAGTCTCTTTTAAGAAAAATCCCTGATAAATCCAATCACCATGATGAATGTCACCCCCTCAGGAATACCGACCATTAGAAAGAGAGGTGGCAGAGGGCAGTGATGAGGAGCACAGACGAGCTGGATTGCCGGGGTCAAGTGCTGGTTCTGCCTCTTCGTAGCTGTAATCACTTACCATGGGCCATTCCTTTACCTGTCTGCGCCTTACTTTCCTAGAAATATCCCATTTCTGTAAAGTGGGGCGTTTATAACCTCTGCTCTATAAGGTTGTTCTGAGGTTTGAATGAATCATGAGTCAATAGGAACCCAGGTCAGCATCCGACACACAGTGAGCTCCACTGGAGGGTTTGTTATATAAAGGATTGCGTGATGCTGCACTAAACGTAATGTATCTCTGACAGTGGAAATCCAGGTGTCGAGGGTTTGTGGCTGGAAAATCTCATGCAAGCTAGACCCTGGGAGATGTGGGCAGCGCCTGAGCTGACAGCAGACATCATGGCTTCGATACTCAAAGCAGCAGGACATGTTTCCTGCCTGCATGTAATTCCAAAAGTCTTTTTCAGAAGATATGTGGTGATGGTGTTAGTTCAGCCCTGGCTGAGTAATTGAAGGGATTACTGGAAATTCAACCAAAGTGAGCCAAGCCCCAGCAGGCTGCCTCTTCACCCATCTCCCCAGAGTAAGGGGAGTAAGGGCTTACCTAGTGACAGCTGAGGATCTGACCTGGGGAGGCCCTGCCTTTGCACCCTGACTCGGGAAGTGTAACAGATATAGCTGCCTGGCAAGGGTTTGGAAAATCACCAGCCCATGTGTTTGGCTGAGATGACAGTGTCGGGGGGTAAGATCTTCCCTGATCCATGGTGCTGCTTCATCGAGCGGGTAAAGCCGGGAGATCAGAGTGCAAGCCTGGGACTGGACCATCAGGGTTCAAACCCAGCCATCACTTACCGGCTGTGTGACCTTAGGCAAGCCACTTAACCTCTCTGAAAAGGGGGACAGATGATAGGGCATCTGTCCTAACCCTCCCTGGGTTGCTATGAGGACAAAATCAGTCAGTGCCTGTAATTGAAACCATGCCCACTCCATCATGAGCTTAGTGTATGCTAGTGATTCTGACTAAGGGAGTCATCTGGTACCAACAAGGACAGAGATGAATCCCGCAGCATGAAGTTAGATTAAATATCGTCTCGTGAGGCAGGTGCACAGCCCAGCTCAGGGGCAGCCAGCTGAGCTCTGGCAGTCTGTCTCTGCCGCTGGCCCCAGCCTGCCCTCCAGCCCAGCACTTCTCTGGCTGACCCACCAAGATGCTGCTGGCTCTTTCTAGTTATCCCTCTGGCATCTCCTCTCACTGATCACAGCAAGGCCGGGTTGAGAGGGTCCATGGACCCCTCTGGCTGTCAGTGCGCTCCACTCACACAGCTCCAGGGACACGCCAGTCAGCCCCCCCACCCCCCGCCACCCCCCGCCCCCCACCAGGTTTAACGCAACTCCGAGCAGCTCAGAATCCCTGCTCATGTCGCCATGGTCTGACAGCTGCCTCTTGGTCCCACTGGCCCCAGTTCACCCCCACAGGGACACCCAGGACAAGGTGTTTCTTTCTTGTACACATGTCAGTGCTTCCCAAATTGTGCAGCAGCTCCCTCGCCCCACCTGGGGTTTCTACTTCTCCAGAGTGAACATTTCCACTCCTTCCCACCACCTCCTCGGGACATGCTTTCCAGCTTGCATCCCAGCTGCTCCCCTCTGATCACACGCCAATCTGTCTTTGGCCCTCCTCTGTGTGTATGGATGGTGGAGGGGGCTTCTGAATCATAGAACAGAGCCATGTCCCCCTAATCAGACATCCTACTTCTCCTGAGTACCCCCCCCCCCCAAGACAACACTGGACCTTCTGGAAGCTGCGTGGCCTCAGGGGCTCACACGGAGCAGGTGGTTAATGGAAACGTCCTGTGATTCCCCCAGGGCTGCGATTAGGCCAAGTTGCTCCCGTTCTTTTCCCTAAAGCAATGTTTCTACCATTGCAGGCTGAGCTGACCCAGGCGAGGTCCTCAGCCCACGTCAGGCCTCTCTCTACCTCTGTCTCTCTGTATCTTTATCTCTCTCTCTGTTTCTCCTCATCCGAGTTTCTATGGATGTGGAACTCTTCTCTGCATTTAGTTGTCCTTAGCTCCCAACCCCCAAGGACTGAGTCAACACATCTCAGGAAAAAAGATGTGGGCTTTGGAATCTGGCAGAAGTCTCTCTTTGAAGGCTGGTTCTGCCCCGACCAGTGGTGTGGCTCGGGGGATGATCATTTTTCCGTCTCTCTGAACCTCAATTTGTTCACATGTGAAAACAACAACCTCCTCTGCTGAGTGTGAGATGTTAAGTGTGCTGGGGAAAACATGACTGGCCCTCGTCTCCCTCCCCAGGGCCATCCGGTACCCCAACAACGACGATGACGACGGTGATGATCATTGCCATTTATCTCCTCAAGGAGCTGAGAAAAGCTTTCTCAATAGCAACTCATCACTTACAGAAGAAACGCAGAAGGTGTCAGACCAATTACACCTCGTTGTAAACACAGGAGTGAACAAAATGAAGATTCCCGACCAGCCGCCTCCAAATGCACTAGAATAACCTGCAGACGCCAAGTCAGTGCCACGCAGTGATATACCTGATCAGACAACTCTGCCCAGCTAGCAGATCCATAGTTTCCTGGGGGCACCATGCAGCGGCAAAGTCACTTGTGGCACAAACTCCCTAAAACTGCTATGACAGTGCTCACTTCAGCTGAGTGTATACTTAAATTGGAACAATGGAGAAGAGATTAGTATGGTCCTTGCACAAGGATGACATGCAAATTCATGAAGCATTTCATATTTTTACAAAATTTGACACATGTTACAGCTTGGATGAATCGTGAGGACATTATGCTAAGTGAAATAAGCCAGATGCGAAAGGACAAATACTGTGTGTTTGCCCTTATATGAGGTACCTAGAGCGGTCAAATCTACAGACTGCAAATAGAAGTGTTTGCCAGGGGGAGGAGGAAATGAGGAGTTAGTATCAGATGGGTACAGAGTGTCAGTTTGGGGTGATGAAAAAATTGTGAAGATGGATGATGGTGATGGGTGCACAAAAATGTGACTATACTTACAGCCCCTGCACTGCACACTCAAAAATGGTAAATTTTCTGTTATGTATACTTCAGCACAATTACAAAAGGCGGCCAAAAAGATGCTATCACAAATTCTGCAAGGTGGGCAGGAAGAGGAGAGTTTGTTGGAAACATCTGTTACTTCAGTGTGGCTGACGCACACTCGGGGGCAGTCCCCACTGGCAGCCACCTCGTGGTTCTGTTATCGCCTGGCTGGTTAGCCGAGTCAGATCTGGGGAGTGCACAGGGTGGGCAGAGCGGCCCCCCGGCCATCTGCTTGCTCTTCTACATCTGTCCTGCTGTTGAAGAACAAGGCAGCTCCAGAGCAGAACTTGGCACACACCACACGCACGCGAAGAGGTTGCAGAAGGAAAAGCATGAGGTGCCCAGCACCCGCTGTGCTGTCCGCTGGGTCTGGGCTCAGAACTCACTCTGCCAATGGCTAGTTGCGGGACCTGAGGCAGCTTATCTCACCCTCTCTGTCTTAGTTAAATAAAATGCTAATACCTTCTTTGTAGGAATATTGTCAGGATTAAATGAGGTAAAATGTGTCAAACATTTGGCATGACTCCTGGCAATTAATCAGCAAACAGCAGGCTTTTTTGAATGACAATGGTGATGTCAGTGATGATCCTTGATAGAAAAACTCAAGTCCTCAGTCATTTCATGGATGGGTTTTGGGGCCCTGCCTTTTCCCCCAATTCTAATCCCCTCCCTCTGTCAGATCAGAACCTCCTTGAAGAAGGGAACTGTATCACCCCCAGGTCAGTTTGTGCTATGGTGAAAAAAGCTTACTGACTGTGCAATGGAGGTAAGTCACTTCACATCTCTGAGCCTCACTCAGTTTTCTTGCCTGCAAAATGGGTTAACAGTATTGATCCTACGGAATCTTTGTGAAACTTAAATACAGTGATATTTGTTTAATACTGAGCACAGTGCAAAGGATATATTTGTGCAATAAAAAGCAGCCATCAGTAGAAACGAACACAACATTTTAAATCAACTATGCTCCAATAAAAATGTAAAAATAAATAACAGTAATCAGTATTGCCTTTAGTAACTTGGCAATAAATGAATTTCTGGGCTGTTTCTTAAAAAAACCTCAGAGTTTATTACAAAAAAAAAAAAAAGTAGCCATGATGATACTTACATTTGGTGTCTGAAGATCAAGTTTAAATCCTGGCCCTCTCCAGCTGCTAGCTGAGTGATCTTGAACCAGGAGATTGTTGAGAAAACCCCCATAGAATTGTTGGGAAAAACTACCAAGCTCGTTGGACACACTTGTTAAAGTGCTTGCAAAGGTAAGGTGTCATTTTTTATAATGGGGACCCTCAGCACCCCAGCATGAATGAGTGACCAAGAAACTGACAGGCACCTCCCCGAGGGCTGCTCCAAGCTGCTTGCCTGGAGGCTGGACCCCACGACCAGGGGCCTGCTCAACTTCCAGGTCACTGAGCTGCAGCGCCATTGTGTCTGCTGCCCCACCCTGCAGGGAGATGCCCTTTCCAGCCGGTGGTCCAGAGGAGCCCACTCAGCACTCCTCCAGCCTGCGTTTCTGCTGATCCTGCCTCAGACACCTCTGCCTCTAACAAGCAGGTTGGCCAGGAAGGGATGAAACAACTTCTGAGGTGAGACCTGAGTGGGCAGTGGGGAGGCCACTCTGTCCAGTCAAGTGGATGGCGGAGCAGAGCTGTCCCCACCCACCAAATATTCTCCCGTCCAGCTGGATGGACAAGGCTCTAACCGTGGCTCTCTCGGGGACTTGCTGTGTGACCTTGGGCAAGTCACTTTCCTTCTTTGTGTTTCAATGTCCAATTCTGACATTCTAGAATTTCACAAGAATACCACGGGTGAGGGGTGACAGGAGCAAGGGAGAGGCAGGAGGAGGGAAGGGGAGGCACGGCCACCAAAGGGCTGTGGGAGTTCAGGCAGAAGGTCCCCAACTCTGAGCACACATGGGAATTGGCACCAGAGTGACCTGGGCTCTGGGCTCAAATCCTGACTCACAACCTACTGGCTGCATAATCTTTACCCCAGTATTTAACTTCCCAGAGCTTCAGTCTTCTTGTTTGTAAAAACAGTCTGCAAACTTAATTTGCAGAGTCATATGAGGATTAGAAATAAAGTAAGGAAAGCACTGGCATATGATATATACTCAATAGACCATATATGTATCTAGTGAACGCTTACCTACTTTATCATCTATCATCTGTCTATATCTACCTATCTACCTACCTACCTATCATTATAGTTTTTATAGACAACACTAACACCATTCAGCCCACCCATCTCCCAGCAGGGCCTCTTGCAGCGGTGAAGGTGAACTATCTGGGGGCACTGGTGGGGTGTCTGGGGGTCAGCACCTCTGCTGAGTGGGAAGATAAACCTCACTGTGGGATCTCTTCACTAGTCAGGAGTTTTCACGTGAGGCTGGCCTGACCTAGACGTGCATCGTCCTGGTTTTAACTGGGAACAACTAAAAGCAGTGTTACTAACCTCCCCCTCCCCTCCCCACCCTCCCCAACCTGGGCCAGCGGCTCCTGGGGGCACAATGAGCCTCTACATGTGCTTCAGGGTCCCTGGAGGATGGCCCTGTGGGTCTGTGATCTTAGTACGGAAGTAATCATGTGAATGGACCTTGTGTAAGTAAACCACAGACGTACGTTTGTAACTTTCAGGCAGTCTCTCCAGCACTGCTTATTGGGGTGCATGGGTCTGAGGCCCCAGAAATTGGGTCGCTTTCCTCCCTCTCCTGGTCCGGCTGGGGAGGGGTGATGCTGGGCCTCAGAGGGGGCCCAGGCAGGTGAGGGGCCTGCCCCTCTCCCACCCAGGCAGGCGGGATGGAGGGTGAAGCCCGGCGGGGGCACTGTGTGTGTGTGTGTGTGTGTGTGTGTGTGTGTGCGCGCGTGCGCGCGCATGCGTCCACTGACTGGTGTGTATGTGTGTAAGTATGTTGTGTGTGTGTGTGTGTCTACTGACCAGTGTAGAAGCATCACTGGAGGGTGAGGAGATGAGAGGAGGGTGTTGGCTTGAGGCTGTGAGCCTCTGTGAGCACTTGTATGCGTCAGCCTGCCGAGCACACCCTCCAGGGGCCTGCGAGGCTCTGCGTGGTGGGGCCCCACGACCTCCCGGCCCCGTCACCTGGACCCTGCCCCTCGCTCCCTCCCTCTGCCGCAGCCACCTGGCCCCCGGTGCTCCTCAGACACGCCCCAGCCTTGAGGCCTCGCCTGGCTGTCCCCTCTGACTGAAATGCCCTTCCTGCAGACCTTGGCTTGGCTCACCTCCGTCAGGTCTTTGCTGGACATCACCTTCTCCGTGAGGCCCCCCTGGCCACCCCATTTAAGGATGTGATTTGCCCACCTCTCCCCAGCCCCTCACCCTGCTCTGTGTAGCGCTGACTGCCTCCCCTCCCCTCTATAATGTGCCCATGTATCCTGTGTGTTGCCCGTGTCCCCCACGAGGACGCGGATGTCCAGGTGTTCTGTTCACTGCCGCATTCTGAGCCCCCAGAAGAGTAGCAGTTATTTTACAGCACATTTGCCTCTAGTTTCTCATTTGTAACACGGGGACGATAAGAGAAGCTATCCACTTCTGAGAGCTGTTGGGCCGATTAAATGAATGAATACCTTAAAGCACCGAAGACAGTGCTTGGCACACAGCTCAATAAATGTTGGCTCTTACTAACTACACTCTGTCACTGCTCGGGAGATGGAATGGAGTGAGTGGCCCACGTGAGGATGCAGCCATGGAGGGAGTGGCCCACGTGAGGATGCAGCCATGGAGGGAGTGGCCCACGTGAGGATGCAGCCCGCCAGCAATCACACGGGGGTGAAGGTACTCAATAAACGCTTCTCACCTCACTCCCACCCCACCCCTTAGAAATTCCCAGGAAGGAACATTGCCTGACCTCCTCCAGTCATGGAACCCATATTTTTAGGCCTACTTTGGGTGAGGGTGTTAGGTATCAGTAAATTTACTATCTGTTTGGATTTTGTTGTTGTTGTTGTTTGCTTGCTGTTTATCAAAGGAGGAAGCAAGCCAGACTCCAGCCTGCCCCACCCTGGGCTGCCTGGCCCCCAGGTCCTATAGGTAGTTAATAGCATGTGACCAACAAGCGCATCCCATGATGGGTGTGAGAGCAGCTTGGCCTATGTGGTACCTGAGCCCAGGAGTCGGGTACCCAGATTCTTCTCCCAGCTCTGCAACCCCTGATAGGCTGGATGACTTGAGGCAAGTCCCATCTCTAGTCTGAGTCTCTGCTCTTCCCTGGTGAGGGGTTGGGATTAGACCGTCGCTAAAGTCTTTCCAGACTCATCTATTCAAACGATTTTTATGGACCACCTGTTATGTGCCAGTGCTACCCTAGAGATTACAGCAGTGAGCACAAGACACAAGTCCTTGTCCCGTGGAGTTGACATTCTGGGTGGGGAGAGGGCAGACAGTACATGATTAACACAACTGGTAAATTACGTAGTATGTTAGAAAGTGGAGTGTGCTATGGGAAAAAGAAAAAGCATAGCAGGCGAAGAGAAGGTGAAAGGGTTAGAGCTAGGGAGGGCAGACTCAGCTCTATGTGGGCCAGTCAGGGATAACCTCCTTTAGAGGTGACATTTGAGATGAGGGACATCTTACATTCCAGGAACCTACGAACTTCTGCGATTCTTGGCACTGCTCTATTGCAGACAGAGCACCATTTGGGGTCCTCTGGAGTCCCCACCTCTTCTTTTTTGTCCTTCTCTGAGCACACCAAGCCCCAGCTTGCCCAGTGGGTGATGCGGCCAGAAGACAGATCAGCCAAGTCCCCAACGGCGGTGAGTGATTTACCACCGTCTTTATTCACACTCCGATATTTCACAGCTCCCGTGGCGCTGATGGAATAAATATGACCTTTTATTCTTCACTTTGCTTAAGACTCAAGGTCAAACAGCCCAGCTGTGATCTATCGGTTGCTCCCTGCACCGGCCGTCTGTAAGCCAGGGAGCCCCATGGCTGTCAGAGATTCGTGGTGCCCCCTCCCAGCCCCGCACCCCACCTGCCCTTCGGCTCCGGGCCCGGGCCTTGCTTGGCTGAGGAAGCAGCAGCCACGGTGGCTCTGGGGGAGGGTGGCTCATTGAGGGCAGAGACCAAGCCATAAACCTCCCCCCTCTCCCCTGAGCATCCGCCATCACGAGGGTTGACCCCATGACCCGGGTTTCATTTCAGTCCAGGGAGGAGGCAGCCATGGGAAGGCCGAGAACCATGGTTCAAAGGGCAAGTCATAAATCAGAGTGCCCAGGAGTTTTCTCAGCATGGAGAGGGGATGAAAAGCCTGCATCAGATGGAAACTTCCAGGCCCTTTGGGCAGCCAAGGCCTCCCGTTTTCAAAGAAGCCTGCCTTTGCTTCTCAGACACCAGCAACACGGCCTGAAAATTCTTCCACTTGTCTAGCTGGGACCTCTCCCTGCAGCACCGCCTCTTTCCTCTCGTTTCCTCCTTATTTGTGGGTGGGTGGGATAGATGGTCTGGTTCATACTTCCCCTGCTTCCTCCTGGTGGTTCTGAGTGACAACGGGGCTGCCGGTCTGGGTTTGCTAATAGATTAGGTGGCTGGGCAGGGGCGGCTAGACAGTCTAGAAAGGAAATGAGGTCACTGGCCTCTATTTTGAACATACCACCTAATACCCTAAGACACCTATCTTGCTCCTCCCCATCCTAACTCATGCCCTGGGAGGAAAAGGAGGGGCCAGGAGTCTCTGCAGCATAGCCAGCATGGGTTTGAATTCTGGCCCTGCCCCTTCCGAGCTGGGAGACCTTGGGTAGTATACTTATCCTCTCTGATCCCAGAGATTCCTACCCTGTAAAGCGGGCATAATAGTAACAGCTGCCTCCCAGGGGTTGCACGCATGCTCAGTGCCGTGGGACACACACAGCAAGTACTCAAAAAGCTAACTACGTGTTCCAGTCCCAGGTGGGACACCTTGGGCAAGCTTCTTAACCTCTTTGGGCCTCAGTTTTCTCATCAGGGTAATAACAGCACCTTCTTCATTGTGATGTTGCAAGAATTAAATGACCTAATACATGGAAACCACTTAGGAGAATACCTGGCATGTGGTTATTTCTCAGAAAGGTCGGCTCTTATTATCATCACCATTACTGGAGGGGAAACCATCTGCAATCACTTGGCACTTTTGACCTAATCCCCATCAATTGGTTTTGTGATTTATAATCCACTGGCTTCCAACCAAGCACATAAAGGGACTTGCAACATGAAAACACATACAAAATGAGACAAGTAAATTTTTTAAATGTTTCATGGCAGATCGAAAGTCAGTAAGAAGGCTTGAACTAGAGGACCCCAGGATGTCTATTGTGAAATCCAAACAGTAACCTCAGTTATAACCCTTACATACCCACCAGGTTGCCATGCAGCCCTGGGCCACTTCAGCTTGGGAAGAGCCTAGGGAAGAGGGAGAATGTTGGCCTCAGAACATGTGAGGGGAGTGGCTTTGTTAGGGCCACAGTGTGGGACTTGGACCATAGGAGGCCAGGGGCCTGAGTCTGCCTTCAGATGAGGGGCACCCCGGTCCACTTTGCTCTGTCAGGCCCATCCAGCAAACTGCCTACTTCTGGGTCCCACACATGCAGAGGGATGGTACAGCTGGTGCACATCTGAGGCAAGGGAATAGGACATGTGCCACAGGACACATCCCAGCTCCCTTTCTGCTCCAGGGACAAACATGGCAGTCCTGTACCTGCAATGCCTTCCATGTCTCTTCACTGACTGAGCTCCTACTTGACCTTCTGGGTCACCTCCTCCAGGAAGCCTTCCCTGACTTCCCCAGGACCTACTCTCGCATAGGCTCACACAGTTTATCACAGCTGTAGTATCTGAATCAGTGACTACACAAGTACATAGTCCTTTAATGCCTGTCTCCCTGGGAAATACTAGCTGCAGGAGGCAGGTGGGGGGGTGGTGGAGGGTGGAGTCCTGTTCTTGGCTGTCTTCCCCATGAGGGGCCTAGACCTGGAATCATAAGCAGAAAAGAAATATCCCTTGAATGACTAAAAGTAAAAGGCAAAATGGAAGACAACAGTGAGGGAGGATCTCGAATCTGAAAAAATAGCACTAGGTGAACCATGAGAACTGCCTGCAAAAATGAAACAGACATATTATGGAAGAAGGATGAGTTTTATTCCTGATGAGGATGAAGACAGAATCTAAGGCTAGGAGGTAGAGGGAGATTTAGCTTAAAAGCACCCAGAGGTGGTCTGGGCTCTTGAATAAAAAGGAGGGCAGGTTCTTGTGTCTGGAAGTTATCCCCTACATGGGTCCAGTTAGCATCCCAAGGAGGTGGTAGGAGCAGGGTGGGGGGGTATCGGTAGGAAGGGTGGTGGCCATCATAAGGATTCATGAAGAAAGGAGAGGGCTGGCCTGGATGACTTTGAACTGCCCCTTTTTCACTCTGAACTTTTTTCAACCTATGAGAGTAGCAAGAACTAGGCCCATTTTAAAGACAGAAGAATAGAGACACAAGAGAGTTTTAACAAATGAAAAGCTGAATTGGTCCCAAGCCCTTGGCTCGCCTTCCCTCTCCCTGAGCTCTCCCAAGCCCTTGGCAATAGGTCCACATGAGGGAACTGGGCTTCGAGATTGCCTGATGACCCTTTCCTGACCCCTCCCTCCCTCGTCCTGCTAGAACCTTCACTGTGCCCTCCATCATATCTGCATCCTCTGCTGGCCAGTCCCAGAGGAAACCACTTGAGTATCTCCCATGACAGATGCAAAGAAACACATCCCTAACGGTAGAATTTCAGACCTTCTGATCTTCTGTGAAGGCAGTATTTTTGGATGGGATTCTATTCCTAGGCCTGCTTTAGGCAGGAGCAGGGAGAGTGGAATTTGGGTCTGGCTCTGGGCATTTTCCCCCGACCTCAGGAAGGTAGCCTCCACCCACTCACTTTGCTGCAGGACAGAAGCTTCTTTCCAGCCCCGCTGCCCGAGGGAAAGGACTGCTGAGCAGCAGCCTAGCCAATCTGGGAATTTTCAAAGCCTCTCTGTTCCACTCAGACCTTCTTTTGATCGATCATCAAAGCTTATGGGAAAAGCAGCCTTGGGAAGCAGCCCTTAGCAATGGCTCCCACACGGTGGCATTCTGACAGGTGGTAAAAATATCTTGCTGGTGTTCAGTGCCTGCTGCCGCCACCATCTCAGCTTCCAAGATCCTGTCTCGGCGCCCAGGACCTCAGCAGCCTCCCCACCTATCCACACACACCCCCCAGGAGACAGAACACAGGTCACCGAGCCCCTGACCACCGGCTACCCTCACACCCACACACGCCGCCCCAAGCGTTGGGGCCGGTCATCAGCAAAAATGCTCTTAAGAGCCACTAGAGAGGGAGATTTATTCTCAGAAATACTGCAGCACATGTCTAATGAGCTAATTAAGCAAGAACATAAATAATTACTCCCTCTCAGAGCGAGAGGACTTGAGGGGAGAGGGTGGGGGCGCTGACTGAGGAGCTGGGACAGTGATGGGTGAGCTCTGCAGGGGAAGATGGGAAACGTCTCTCTTCTGTCGCCGTGGGCTGGGCCTCAGGGAGGTTCCTGGACCAGGCCGACGTAGCCCCAAAGAGTCTGCCAGAAAAAATCATCACAAAATGCTGCATTGTTCCCTACCTGAGTATTTCCTGCTCACGCACGTGCCCATACCCTGACCTCCCTCCACCGTCAGAAAAAGACCAAGGGGGAAATTTCAGTGGAAGGGGTCCTTCCCCCATTTTATGGATGTAGACCTTAAGGAGCAGGAGGTTCTCAAGACATAGCTAAGACCCCTGCAACCATCCTGTACCTGATCTACCTGGTTCCACCCCTGCCCCCTATAGTCTCTTTTCCACCCAGCAGCCCGAATCTTCTTTCTTAATCACATCATGCTACGCTCCTGTTTTCAACCACCCGGTGGCTCCCATCCCATTCCAGATAAAGGCCAAGGCCTTGTTATGGCCTATGAGGCCCTAAATGATGCAGCCCCATCCAGTTCTCTAACCTCACTCACTGCCACCCTTCCTCTGGATGGGCTGGAGTCTGCTGCGTCTCCAACAGGAAAGGGCACCCTACCCCAGGGCCTTTGTACTTGCTGTTTCCTCTGCACGGCCCTTTCTCTCACTCCACTAGGTCTCTGTTTCAAGGTCACTCTTCAGAGAGGCCATCTCTGACCACCCATCTAAAACAGAAGTTCCCCAGGCTCTGTCCCCTTACACCACTTATTTTTCTTCCTAGTGCACATTTAAAATTTTTCATCCCTCTCCATAAGAATGTAAGCTGCTTGCAAACCAGGACTTTGCCCATCTTGTTCTAACCCTGTGGTCTTGAGTAGATTCTACCCCAAAGCAGACACCCAACAAGTATTTATTGATTGAATACATAAAAATCTAGATGCCAAAAGTCAAAGTGCAGCTTGTGCCTAGACCATTCAGTTCCAAATCCAGAGTTTCTTCACCACGGGTCATTTCTCCCCTTGGAACTTGATCCTGGCTCCCCACAGCCAACAGGAGAAAGCTTGAAGTCAAAACAGAGCACTGGTTACGAACCCCAGCTCCACCACCTCCAAGCAGAAGGACCTTGTAAGTCACATCACCTCCCTATGGGTCAGGGTCTTCATCTGTCAAATGACAATATCACGCCTCACAGGGTTAATGTACCAAATAGGAGAATGAAATACACAGCACTTCTTAACAACACTGGGAATGTAGTAAGGGCTCAGTTAATACAGCTATTGTGTATGACACTCAAGGGCACCCACAGTCTGCTCTCTTCTATCCTCTCTGAAAAAACATCCTATTATTTCTCTAGACCTGAGGGTCTCGAAGAGTGGCCCCCAGATGGACAGCATCAGCATCACTGGGAGAATGTATTAGAACTGCAGATTCTCAGACCCCACTCCAAACCGACCCACTCAGAAACTCAGGGGGGTAGGGCTGCGTATCAGTGTGCTAACAAGCCTGCCACGTGATTCTGATGTATGCTTAAGTTTGAGAACCACTGCCCTAGAGATAGTCTTTCCACTAGGTAAGCCAGGTGTGGTAGATTGAGCTGTTGGACCTGTTTCTTCACTTCTCTGTAATAAAATGAAACTTCCACAGCCTTCCCTGACAGTGACTGATGTGCATGCCCTGCCCCTTGACTTTGGGCTTGGCCTTGTGACTTGCTTTGGCCCATGGGATTTAGACGATGTCATGCCAGCAGAGGCTTGACATTTGCATCTTCACCCGCCTTCTTGCATTTCTGCTATTGCCATGAGAAGAACATACTCTGGATGGCCACTACACCCTCCCTGGGCTCCAGAATGAGATACACAGAGAAGATTTAAATGAGACCTGGAGCCTGGATCCCAGTCCAGCCCAGCCCAGCTGAGACCAGGTGAACGCCAACCAACCTGCAGACCCACAAGTAAGAAGATACAATAGGTTGTAAGCCACCTAGATTTTGAACTCATTTGTCACACAGCATTATTGTGGCAGCACTGACTAATACACTGAGGCTCTCAAGGGCCTTGACCAGGCCTGATCATTCCTGGCCTCTTTCTTTATTTCTTCCACCTAAAACAGCTAATCCCTCCCCTCTTCCCTCTGAATCCCACCTAATTCCCAGGACACGGCTTATACCTCACTACCCCTGCTCCCAGAAGCTCTGCCCACCCAGGCACAGAATACACCCCTCCCAACCCAGGCATGTGAACATGCTTCCATTAGCTCATGAAAAAGCTCAAGTGGATCAAGTTCACCAAACAACTCACTTACATTTCCACCTTTTAGGTGGCTAATTACTGAACTGAAAAGCCCCTTAACTTAGTATTATCACTAACTAATTACCTGGTTAGAAGGTTAAGTGTTTAATAGTTCCGTGTGATGTTTAATTTCTGAACAGGTACCTTCTTGATGATGCAACAGAAGTTACTTCCCACATCTGGACCAGTATTCCCACCCACAGCATCAGCCCCACACCACAGCACAAATGGGAGTCCATCTTTGGAGCCCACCCCAGCTAGAAATAGCTCTCCTTTGTAAATAGTGAGTGAGCACGTTCATCTGTGTCGCACGTCTCCGTGGCCCTGCTCTCACCCTGGGCTGGCACATCACACTCTGTGGTTTTGTGAGATTCTGCTGGCTCACCACACCCGCCACCTCTGAGGCTCTGAAGATGACGGGCATTCATTTGACTTCACGTCTGGAACCCTTCTGTCACCCACGGGGGGCCCACTCACATGCCAGACCACAGGCCTAATTGCCAAGAACTCAGACATCCCTCTCGGCGTCTCGCTCTGTCTCAGTGTCTCTAGCAATGAGAAAAGAGCACTCACAGAGAGGCAGAAAAGCAGCCCAGATCATCTTCCTTCCCAGGCCGGCCTCAGCTGCACTACACGCTGGCTGCCGACTCCTGGGACTGTGTGGGCAGGTGCTGAGAGACGTGAACGACACTGATGCTTTTGTTCGTATAGCTCTGTGCAGGCTGCACGTCTGCCCAACATCCATCCTCCTCTCCTAACTCCCCAGCAGAGCCTGGATTTTATTTGAGAAAGCAACGTGCCTGAACAAACGACCAACGTTCTCAGCCTCTGATGAGGACTGAGGAAATACAATGAGATATAAGCAGGAATCATTGGGTGGGAGACTTCTGTGGGACTTTTGAAAGGGGCTGACTCATCTGGAAGGTTGGTACCTGTCTGTGTTTGACTTTCCCAGGAGCAGCCTCTAAGACAAAGATTTGAGTGCCACTAGTTTATTTGGGAGGTGGGCCCAGGACTCTCTGAAATGGGGAAGAAGGTCCATACGGAGTGTTTTGCTAATCAAGTTACCATTGTGAGCAATCTGGGCTCAGTCCTGCCGGGCCCTTCTGGGAGACAGCATGGAACATGCCTCAGCTGTCCTTCTCTCCCCTGGGGGAGGCAGCTGGAGTGTTCATCTTCCAACTCCCTCTGGTATAGGCTGGGGCTGCTCCTGGGGACATCAGCGCTCCTTCTCTTCAGCTGCCCTCCCTGTGGGCTGGGCACACCACAGGAAGTCCCAGGGGGAAGGGTCAGCGACCACGGGAGCACTGAGCCACACGTTAAAGACTGTGCAGCCCTGAGAAGGAGTCAGTCCCCGAGGTCCATGGAACTTCCATACCAGCCCTGAGCTACCTCCCTCTGGAATTCCATTACATGACTGAAACAAACCACCAATTTGGCCAAACCACTGTAGTCAGATCTCTGCTACGAGAAGCACTTCATACTATCTGAAGATGCTCTTCGTCACCCCTTACATCTTTTCCCATTTCACAACAGCCCTGTGAGTTACTATCAGGGCAGTTATTATCATCCCCATTCTGCAGATGAGAAGCCTGAGGCTCAGAGAAGGAAAGGGAGGGGAGATAAAAGCCCACGTCTGGAGCCCCTGATTCTGTCCTCCTGGTGTTAATCACTCAGCCTCAGCCAAGGGGTAAGAAAAATGACTCCAGCAACGAAAATGCACAAGGTGCTTTTGTTTCCTAAATGTTTCACATACTTTATCTCTTTGGAGATAAGCCCATTTGAAAGGGTTTGTATTTCAATGTTATAGATGAAGCAAAGTCTCAAGGAGGTGAGATGACTAGGGCAAGGTAGAGCTGGGATGGGAACCCAGGTCTGCTGACTTCTTCCCTCACCAGAAGTTCAGAGACCAAACCCCCAGCTGTGGGATTTATAGCAGCTCTGCCCCCAGCACTGCCTTTTCCCCAGGCACAGCAACCTGATGCTGAACGCACATCAGGGTCACCAGGGGGCCCCACCCCAAGCTGACGCAGGATCTCTTGGAGAGAGGCTACAGCTCCCCGTGGCTTCCAGCACACAGCCAGGCTTCGGGAACCCTGGGGTAGTGGGAAACCTCAGGCTTGGGGTCAGAATGCCTAGGTTTCAGAATGCCACCCCCAGCTCTCCTGAAGCTGTTACGAGGCTGAAAGGAGCTGGCTGCTGTGAACACATTTGGGGAAATTCTAGTTGTCAGATGAGTGTGTTTGGCCACCAGCATGATCCCTAAGTCCCAGACACTCCTCAAGCCTAACCCTTCCCTCTGTAAACCTTCTTTGGTGATTTCCTGGTGAGAAATAAGTAATATCCCCACCCCCATCCCCAAACCAACAAAATGTATATAAAATTAACAAGGGACTGGTTCTTTGGTTCTCACTTACTAGAGAAGGAAAAGCCACATTCCAAAAGAAAGGCAGACTGGATGCCCACTATACTCCCTTTACTCCCGCTAATTATCAATTTTTCTCTCTTCTGAGATGTCTTCAGACAGACCTTTTTGAGAATAGAGAGGGAACGACAAGTAGAGAATTTAGTCACCTCTGAACAGATGCCCTGAAGATTTTGGAATCTGAGTATCATCATCTTCTTGTGAGGAGCAAGTGAGGCAGGATGAGAAAGTAGTAATATGATTTGAGACACTCTTGGAAGCCACCCCTGAAAAATGTCTCTCCTATGCACAAACCTGCTGTGGGTTTTGAAATTCCACCATTAGAGATTCACTCCTTTGGGTCTTTCAGAGTTTTTAATTGAACTACGAAGATTTCTGAAAGGGGTTACACCTTATGCCTTGATCTCTTAAAACTCTATCAGATCATTTTCTCAGTTTACAGTTTTCTTGGAGTAAGGTTTTGAAGGAGCCACAAGAAGAAGCCTGGAGAACAGAGACAAGAAGAGGGGGCCAAGAAGGGAAATTGGACAGGTTCCTAATAACAGTAAGTACTGACATGTATCCAGTACTTTGTAGTTGACTATGAAAGATGTGCTTTCAAATCTGTAATCTCATTCAGTTCATGCCACTATCTATATGCGGAAAGGAATCTCTGTTCCCATTTTACAGACAAGAAAACAGAGACTGAGAGTGATACAGTATTTTGTCCATAGTCTCAAGACTAGTATATGGTAGAGTTGGGGTGCAAACTCAGGTTCCAGAAGTGCTAGCTGCCTTCTTGTCTTTTCTATATTACTGGCAGTGCATTGGGCCTAGTTTTAGAAAACTACATTTCCCAGCCTCCCTTGCAGATAGGTGTGGCCAGAGAGATATAAGTAGAAGTTATTGGGTGGAGCTTTAGAGAACCTCCTCCCCTTTGCCCTCTTGTCCTTCTGTTTTTCATCTCTCCTGTTGTATAGAAAGGAGATGTAATAGTTAGAGTGCCAGCAGCCATTTTGCACCATGAGGGAACCTTAAGGACAGAAACTGTGTGCTGAGGTTGGCAGAGCAGAAAGGTACGAGCTGGGCCCTTGGTGGCCATGCTGCCCAGAATCTCAGACTCAACTCTCTCCCACTGGACTTCTTTTACACAAGAGACATAAACGCTCATGAACTTAAGTCTTGTGAGGTTGAGTTTTCTGTTCATCCTCATCACCATGGCTAGACCTTAGAAATGTGGGGTAAGCAGCTAAAGTTGGAAGAGAAAATCTCAGCACACTCCCAGTGGGTTATCCCATCCTTCTGAGAAAAGGAGGTTACAGTTAGTGCCCCTCAGCCCAAGTCTCCAGCCTTAAGGAAAACCCCTCGGGACATTAGTGAGTTGTGCCCCAGCATTGGATGTAGGATACCACATTCCTAGTCTTTGCTTTGTGGAACCTTGGGAAATCTGCTCAATTCATTAAAGACAGTTTCACCAGCTATAATATTTGTTCTGTCCATCTCCCCTTGTGGATGTCAGATTTCAATAGTCAACCAATGTAAAAGAAATTTAGAAAAATATAAAACCCAAGGCAGGCTGACTTTGGCTCTGACCAGGAGATATTTCTACCCCAACCCACCCCAGTTTCCTCCTTTATACCTTTTTATCTCTGCCTGTGGGGGTCCAATCCACCCTTTCAGCAGAGCTGAGATGTCAAAGAAGCAGCTAAGTCAAAGAACTTTTCTCCTGCATAGGTGGCAGCTCTTGCACATGGCATGACCCTCCCTTTAAGGAGCACCCGTGCCTAGCAGTTTCTCCCCATACCCACAAGACCCCAGGTTCATTAGTAAATTTCCCTGAACCCCATGGTGGAGATGGTTGCATTTTCATGGAAGGGAGGGAGCTGGTCTCCACTGAGGTATTGATTCATAAGATCCTGATGGGGTAGAAACTGGCTGAACCTGCCCTCTTATTCTTTCCCCAGAGGAGAGACAGAGCAACAGTAAAAAAAAAAAAAAAAAAAAAATGGCCCACCCCGAGCCTTGCAAAACTCAGTGGGGTGGTCCAGTCTCCCCCAAGGTGGGGAGTATGGCATGGAAGAATACGGCATGGAAACGGGGAGGCTGCAGATAAAGTTGGGGTGGGGCATGGAATGGCTACTATCTTCTGCCACCTTCAGGGTCTCTCACCCCATAGTCCTTTATTTTTTCTACATGGAGATGATGACAGCAGAATAAGTCACATGAAGACAAGGCTGCATCCTGGCTAATTCCACACTATGCTTTAGAAGTACGCTGGCTGTTCCCCTGGCCCTCCTGGGGACTGTTCCAACATCACGCCTGGTGACAGATGTTCTTGAGGACTCTTGGAGACAAGTGTTTGTGAATGTCACTTGGGCTGATAATGACATGCAGGGCACTTAACTTACCATGTCACACCGGGGATGAGGCAGAGCTGGGATGGGCTGCTCCTCTCTCATGGGGGAGGGGAGGCCCCCTTCTTTCTGACTCCCTTCTCTTCATCCTTCCTCTTCCCCTCGATGACTCCTCCCCGCCCCCTGACACTGCCCCCATTAATGCCAGCCACTTCCTGAAAGGGCAGGCCCTGGGGCTGACAGATGGAGGAGGTGGTCCTCCCCAGTCACAGGGGAAACAGGCCAGGCCCCACCTGTGGACCGTTCACGGCCAGCATCACGCAGGGCTACCTGCAGGGCTCAGCTGTGTGTACTCAGGGACGGCAAATGCCTTGGGAAGTCAGCAAAATCCATTGGATAACTAGGGAGCTAATTATCTGAGATAGAAAAAGTAAAGCGAGATACTAGTTCATAGCCAAATTCAAATCCTGAGTTATCCATGGTTTGGAATAAGCCGTGCCTCTGCTCTCCTTTCCTGGCATATAGAATAGAACCTGATGTTTCAGACACAGCTCACAGCCCCTAGGGCTTCTGCAGGCCCATGCTGTCAGTCAATGGTGACCTGTCAAGGATGTGTCCAATCTGGCTGGACAATTGAGCCTCCGCCAAAGTCTCTATCGGTGACCTCAGTCCCCGGGGCTCAAACCCCAATGAGACAGGGCACCCTAACCCTGGGAGGCAAGATGCCATGCGGCCCCAACTGGCAAAAGCAGGTGGGTTTAGCAAGCGTGGTAACCATATTGTTTTGATCATGGGATGATGTCTTAAACAGAGTCACAGACTATCATGGTAGGATCATTTAAGTCAAATGTTATAGTCAGGCTGCACACTCAGCATACCTGGCATGGAGTCAGCCTGGTTCTGCTTGAACCCTTCTGGTACGGGCAGCTCACTATCTTATGGCAACCCTTGTTTATTCTGCTGTTGGGCAGCTCTGATGCTCTCTTCCATTCTCTGCAGTTGACTCAATAGCTGTTGTGGGCCGGGACTTACTAGGAGCTGAGGATACAGAAATGAGTACCCATGAATAGCACAAGCTAGAGAGGAAGAAATACACAAGCCAAATCATTTTGCAGCCAGATGGAGAGCAATGAGAGAGGTATGTACAGACGCTGCTGTTGGAATTTTTTTATTGTAATGGGCCGATGCCTGTTTTCGTGTTTGTGTGTGTGTCTCTGTGTGTGTGTATGTGTGTCTGTGTGTGTGTGCATTCCTCTCTTCCACTCATACGGTCTTTGAATAAATTAAGGGATATATGACTGCTTTCCCAAATCCTGTCATCTCCAAGGTAACCTCTGCTCATCTCACAAGATTCTAGAATCCCATTCTCATTAATGGATCTCTGGATATATTGCAATTGGTAAAGATAATCTCTTAAGACTATGTTAGCCTGTATTAAATGTGTTACAGCTCCACTCTGACCAGCTTGAATGATTCAGTGATTAAAATCATAACCTCCCATGATCTGAGAACTTCACTTCTGTTAACACAACCCAAAATTATAGGAGTCTTTCGGCAGCCCCATCACTTTGCGGCCACGATGTCCTTGAGATCAGCTAAAACTCTGAGCTGGTGCCACACAAAATTCCAGTCAAGCCAGATTTGCCTCACCTTGAACTCACGCAGTTGAGCTTTTGAATCAAAAAGAGTACCTATTTTCTGTGTCATTATCCGTGTCAATAAGAAAACATACTGAGCAGTACCGAATGGCGGGGGGGGGGGGGCAGCTGTGGAGGAACAGGGCAGAAGCTTTCTTCCATGCTCACATCAATTTGTTAAATAGTTCTCAAGTCTCCATTTTGTCCCGAACACAGGGTGAGACTTTGTTAAGAGTCCTTTACGATTGTGATGCACTGTTTATGGCAGTGAGTCACGGCCTGTGGAAACTCCTAGGACATTTCCCAACAGCATCTATCCCCCCAGAGGTTCGGGTCCACTTCCTTCCCCTGTGGAGAGGCATGGGGTTGGGGTCACGGAGAATCCTGTGTCAGGAGGGATGTCATTAAGGAGGGCTGCCCTAGTGAATGACGAGAAGGCAGACTGAAAAAACTACTGGGTCACAAACTAATGAATATAACAAAAAAGAAACTGACTCACAGATATACAGAGCAAACTAGTGGTGACCAGTGGGGGGAGGGGCAAGACTGGGGTAGGGGATTAAGAAATACAAACTACTATGTTTAAATAAATAAGCTACAATGATGTATTGTACAACACAGGGAATATAGCCAGTATTTTGTAGGAACTATAAATGGAATATAGCCTTTAAAAACTGTGAATTATGGGACTTCCCTGGTGGCACAGTGGTTAAGAACCTACCTGCCAATGCAGGGGACACGGGTTCAATCCCTGGTCTGGGAAGATCCTGGAACAACTAAGCATGTGCACCACAACTACTGAGCCCGTGTGCTGCAACTACTGAAACCCACATGCCTAGAGCTGCAATGAGAGAAGCCACTGCAATGAGAAGCCTGCACACTGCAACGAAGAGGAGCCCCTACTTACTGCAACTAGAGAAAGCCCACGCACAGGAACAAAGACCCAACACAGACAAAAAAAACAAACAAACTTGTGAACCACTATGTTGTACACCTGTAAATTATGTAATATTGTACATCAACTATACTTCAATTTAAAAAATGGAAAAAAAAGAACTATTGGGTCATAATGTGCCCTGAAGACTGCTCAATACTTGGGCAGGATTTGCCCCTTGGGAACCTTTGTTGGGTCCTGGCAATCAGCGTTCTTTGCCAAGGGCTCACAGCCATCTGTTGAGCAATCCTGCCTAGCCTAGCATCCTGTGCTTTAGGGGTCTAGTCTTCAAAAGCAGACTATCTGCCCTTTTCCCATCTTGGGCACTTCTCTTTCTGTCCATGGTGTCTCAGGCCCACTCCCACAGGCTTGGGAACCTCAGCTAATGTCTTTTAGTCCTGGGACGTGACCCTTGAGGCCCGGGGACCAGAACTCCTGCAGAGCAGTGTGGTGTCCCTGTCGGCCCCAGTTTCCTTGTTGGGTGTTGGCCTTGCTCTTCTCATGTTGCTTGGATTCAAGTTCTATCTCTGCTACTTACTCTCCATGTAACACTTTGGGCGAGTTTCTTATACAGGAAGTGGAATAAGGGTAGTTCTCACCTCCTGGGACTTTGAGAAGACTCAGTGAGTCTTGTATAAAGCCCTCAAAATGGTGCCCAGTTCAACATGGATTTGTACCATTATTGCCGCCCCTGTTCTTGCCGGGGAAGGTGGAGGTAAATTGGCAACCATGCGGCTTTGCCGGCGGCTCTTGTCTAGTTTCCCTGCAGCCTCCTTCCCAACCAGAGGATCTTTGTCATTTGTCCTTCCTGCTATGAACATGGATTAAAAGCCCTTTTCAGCCACTGTTAGCTCCTCTATTCAGTGTGTGCTCCTCTTTAATATTCAACTTTGGACAGAAGCCTTTCTGCCCCTCTTTTGTACGTGTCCCTGTTGAAGGCTGAGCACGTCACGGAGCCACTGTGCAGCCTTCTGGTGTCTCTTCTTTCTTGTGGGGACAATTCACTTTCTAAAAATCTACTGTATCCTTCTTGGAGTCTCTTATTTCTCCCAACAGCCAGATTCACTGTTAGGGTGAGGGCAGCAGGGCCACAGTGGCTTAGTCTAGGCACTGAAGCCAGAGGCCTGGGTTCACATCTGTCCGGCCTCTATTTTTGGCCGTGCAATCTTGGGAGAGTTTTAATTCCCTTGGTGTTTTATACTTCTTGGTATGTCCAAGGGTGCCATCTTGGCAACCTTGGCTGGCTGCCACCTTGATGCTAGCTTCTCCCCCTCGCAAACTGCATGTCCCTTCATCCTGCGCCTTTGCAAGCCTCAGAGCTGGAAGCTTTTTGCCTTTACACTTTATATCAAAGTCAAAACCATATAATAAATTCACAAGTGAAGAAATGTACTTATTTTCAAAAGGTCAACCTCACAAGGTATCAAAGAAATGCAAATTAAAACAAGTTCCACTTTTCACCTATGAGATTGGCAAAAGTGAAAGTAATTATATATTCTATAATTGGCAAGGGTGTGGTCAAAATGGGTACTGTCACATTCCACTGGTGAGAGGATAAATAAATGTTTACATGCAATGTATAAAGATTATAATTTACCCGTGAAACCAGTGATTCAACCCCTAGGAAAATATGCTAGGAAATCACTGAAGTTGCAAAAATATATTTATGTACAAAGATATATCCATTGCTGCGTTACTTTTAACATTGAAAAATGGAAGCAACCTAAATGTCCAACAATAAAAGATTGATTAAATAAATGATGGTATAGCCAAATGAAAAATATTTTAATACCATAGGATCTAAGCAAGCTACAATGTTGAGTGGAAAGAATTAAGAAACAAAAGGACACACTAAATTGATTATAAGTATTGTTTTGAACTGAAATAAAACTTAGAGGCCAAATGCTTCTGGTTAACTTTGAGTGATGGGATTAGAGGTGATTTTTCTCTCTCTCTCATTTTGTCTATGTTCCAAATTTTCTACAAAGACTATTACTTTTATAAGTAGAAAAAATATATACGTAGATTGTTTAATTTCATATATATATGACTGCATACATATATTGTTTAATTTCATATATATATATACACACATATATATGATATGCATATACTTCAGTTATGTTCTAATGCCGCTTTCTCTACATACTGAGAATGAAGCCATTCTCCAGACAAGCCACACATATGACACCAGGTAAGGGAAGTTCCTTGGCTCCAGAAGCTTCCATGGTGCACCCACCCTCTGTCTCATGGACTCTGGTGAATAAATGCCTTCCTTTCCCCACATCTTCTCATACAGAGACCAATTCATCAACTGAGAAAGTCAGAGCTGGAAGAAACTTCATTGACGGATCCCGGTTCCTGACCTCTCTTGTACCGTGGACCCTTCAGCTGTCTGGCGAAGTCTATGAGACCCCCTCTCAGGATAATATTTTAAATGCATGCAGAAACCATACATTCCTTGAGCCGTAAGACTTTAAGCCATGTCCATCATATTTAACACAAGCTGAAGCTGGCCAAGAATGGAACACACCTGTGATCAGCCCCCGACCCTCTGGCTCGGATCCATCGTCTATTGGAGCCCTCCCTCTGAATAGCTTAAGCAATTCTGTTGCAGTTTTCAGTCTTAACTTCCCTTCTACCAGCCTAAGAGATGGCCCTTTGATCTTCACAGCAGATTGACAAGGTCAACATCACTGTCTCCATTTCCAGATGAGGAGACTGACACCCAGGGAGGTCAGGACAGGTGGGCAGGATGACCCCACCTCTAATATCCAGTAGGCTCACATGACCTGCTCTGGTTAATCAGAGCTAATACAGGGCTTCTGCGGGACCAACTGGGACAGGGACACTCTTCTCCTTCTAGGGCTGCTCAAAGGGAAGAGATGTCTGAGTGTGACGCCAAACCAGAAGAAAACGATACTTAGGGAAGCTACAAAACTGAGAATGCAGGATGTTTGTGGGGCCTTTGATCTACCTGAGCCAGAGGCAGGTGCCCAAGTTTTCAAATATGTGAGCCAACACATTACCTCTCCCTTTTTCTTTTCTTTTTTTTTTTCAGCCAGTTTGAGTTGAGTTCAATTACCTGTTGACTAAATCAGGTGTGGATTATCCCCATTTTACAGATGAGGAAAATTGAGGCAGGGCAAGAGCATTAAATGACTAGCAAGTGGCAGAGTGATGATCTGAATTCTACACTTTTTGACCTTAACCGTGACTGCCAAAGAGTCCAGGTGAAGGCTGGATTCATCCCTCCTTGGAGGAGTCAGATCCTTTGGCCAAGAGATCTGCTCATTGTTATTGTGTGTCCTCCATCTGAGGCTCAAAAAGAAAGTTCAGAGGCTCATAGCCACAAGACCACCCACCACAGCCACACCTCTGGGAGGCACAGTCCTCCCACATACACATCTCTTTGGGCTGCCCATGTGGGGTCCCCTCTTCTTAAACTTGTAGGTAATGTTCATTCTATTTCCTCTCACTGGCACAAAGGTCACAGTTTGTTCCCAGAATCCCACAGACACCTCTGGGGAGGTAGGGCACAGGTGGGAACAGCTCTAAACCCTTCCCATCATTTCCTCCTGGCCCAGCAAGACACCTCCCTGCATTACCACAGCCCCAGCTCACCTGTAAATCAGTACCTCATCGTCAGAGCAGTTGTACTGCAGCTGGTACATCTTCACCCGGGGAGCGGACTTGCTGACTGACCACTTGACCAGGGCCGAGGTGGTGGTCACATCAGACACCAGCACAGCCCGTTCTGGGGGGCTTTTGGGAGGCTCTCCACCCCCACTGCCTCCACCTCCCCGGCTGGTCTTGCTGGAGCCAGTGATGTCGGAGAGGCGGGACTTGGGGGGCGCTGTGCGGCTGGTGCTGTTGCTGAGGTGTGGCAGCTGGACGATGGAGACCTCCACTGTGGCCGTGGCCTCCCCGGCGGCATTGGCGGCGATGCAGGTGAAGGCACCGCTGTCCTGAGACGTGGTGATGAGGATGTCCAGGGTGCCGTTGTCATACACAGCAGTCCTGGAGGAGTTCCCCACCAGCCGGTCATCGGGGGCCACCCAGTGGATGAGGGGGCTGGGGTCCCCAATGGCCTTGCACTTGAGTGTGGCTGCCTGGCCCTCCAGGACCAGCAGCTTGTGCGTGTGCTGGGTGATGAGAGGTGGTTCGCACACAAACTCCTCCTCACGCACATGCCAGAAGTATCGGCCCTTGAGGCCCCCCGGGGAGCCACAAGTCTCCAGGTCATCGTCCCGCTCGAGCCTCCGCAGCCAGAGAAGCTCGCAGTTACAATGCAGCGGGTTTCCCCCAAAACTAAAGGACAGGGGTGGAGCGAAGGGTGTGGCCGTCAGAGCAGAGGCCTGGGAGCGGGCAAAGATGGGGTCTGGGGGCAGCTTTTGCAGCCGGTTGGAGGTGAGGTCCAGCCGGGCCAGTTTCTGCAGGTCAGCGAAGGTGCCCTCGGCAATGTGGTCCAGCAGGTTGTGGTCCAGGCTCAGCTGGTGCAGGTTGACCATGCGCCGTACGGAGCCCCAGGGCAGGCCATGGAGATTGTTGTAGGAGAGGTCCAGGTCCTCTAGTGTCAGCAGGAAGTCCTCGAAGGCCTCGTCGGCGATGCCACCCAGCTGGTTGTTGTTCACGATGAGGTGCTGCAGGTTGACCAGGCCCCGCAGGGTGTCCTCCCCGAGGCTGGGCAGCCGGTTGCTGTCGAGGTGCAGAGAGCGAAGGCTCTCGAGGTCCAGAAAGGAGAAGGGCTGGATGTGGCTGATGGTGTTCCTGGACAGGGTCAGGTCCACCAGCCCCGTCATGTTGGCGAAGTCCTGGCGGCCGATGTGGATGATGAAGTTGCCACCCAGACGCAGCTCCACGGTCCGCCGGTCAATGTCGGGGGGCACGAAGAGCAGCCCCTTGGAGGGGCACAGGGTCCCCAGTGACTCAGACAGGTTCTGGCAGACACAGTACTTGGGGCAGGCGTCGACCACAGCAAACGCCATGCCAAACGCCAACAGGCCACCAAGCAGGGTCTCCATGGTCTGGTCACTCAGGCCGCGGCGCCTGGAAGGGAGGGACACAAGGTCAGGGTCAGGAGGCAACTTCCTAACGCCCTTGCCCAGAGCTGCCTCCCCCTTACCCACGCCCTGCTTTAGGGAGCAGTGGAGTGGCATCTGCTCATGCAGGTGTAATCTCTTCAAGCAATCCCTCCGATACAGTCCTACTTTTTCCTTTCTCCTTAGCTCTTATCACCTTGGAACGGACTATTTAATTTACTTATTAATTATGTTTATGGAATATTTTCTATCTCCCCCACGAGAACGTCAGTTCCATGAGGGCAAGTACTTTTGTCTGTTTTGTTAATCCCTATAACCCACGCCTCTAGCACCGTGCCTGCAACATAGTAGGTGCTCAATAAATATTTGTTGGGTGGATAATTCCATACTAGAGGTTCGTCTGTTAATCACTGGATTTGAAAAGTGCATTATGGATGTATTTTGAAGTGATTCTGCCTTCTTAACTGGATTAGGCTCAGTGCGAAATCAAATTGGACTGACATTCCTTAAGAACTAGAATGTGGACAAGGAGAGAGCTATCCCTGGGAGACGCCAGGGTTAGTGGGGAACTGGGTCTGCGTAAG
Source organism: Hippopotamus amphibius kiboko (assembly GCF_030028045.1). Taxonomy (NCBI): domain Eukaryota; kingdom Metazoa; phylum Chordata; class Mammalia; order Artiodactyla; family Hippopotamidae; genus Hippopotamus; species Hippopotamus amphibius. The sequence goes on along the minus strand of NC_080196.1, from coordinate 36,767,950 downwards.
TTCTTCACCGCGGAGAATCCACATAGTGGGTGAATCTCCGGGAGTTCAGGGAAGTAAAGAAGGGAGTGGGATCGGAAGCCAAGGCACGTTCTTCTGAGCATTTAGTATGTGCTGGGTCCCCTGCCCAGATCTTCATATACATCAACTCATCTGGGCTTCAGGAACACCCTTTGCAGGGAAGGGCTAATCTGTGTATATAGATGAGGACTTGTCCATGGCCTAAGAGCTTCCTTCAGGTCCTTACACAAAAGCCACCTTCTCACAAGGCCCCACCCTCTGTGCACATCCCTCCTCCTTGCTCTGAGTTTTCTCCTTGGGACTGATCACTATCTAACTTACTATATATTTCACCTACGTGTCTTGTTACTGTTTGTCTTCTGCACTGGCAACGAAGCCCCAAACGGTTGGGGCTTGTATTTATTCACTACTGAATAAAAGGTCTAAAGCACTGCCTGTCACATAGTAGGTGCTTTTGCAAGAATGACTATCCAGGGAAGGAAGGAGCGGGGCTTTGGCTCAAGTCTTTGAAACTCCAAATCTTACAGTTTCCTCACAATTCCATTTGGCTCTATTTATGTAGTACTAAAAACATTAATTGAGTTGGACTTTTGGAAAATCATTGCACACTGGTTGTGTAGCACCATGCAGACCAACACCTCTCAATTTGCCTCCTAGGAGTGCTAATTAGGATTCTGCAAGGAAGGCTCCTAATGCCAATGAATTGGGAAGTGCAGCCCCTTCTTGCTCACTCTTGCAAAAGCTCTCTAAGCACTAGCAACTTCAGAAGGGTTGAGAAATTCTGTGGCAGTAAAGAAATTTGGATTAATGTTTAATTCTGCATTGCTCCTTTTTTTTTTAAGCTAAATATACTCCTTTTTTTTTGCATAACAACTATTAATACCTTGAGGAAGTAGAGCTCCATTGCTCCCAGTTTAAGAAGCACAGATGCAGACAAAAAACCTAGCTGATAAAAAAAAAAAGATATATAGTAAATTTAAAAACCTATTCCAATCAGATATGATTTCATTGTGAAGATCTGAATTCCATCATTGTGTCTCTTTAAGGGTAAATCACCCGCCTGAAACCCTTCAGGTGGGAGATTTACTCTACATTTCATATGTAATGAGTGCTATTCCTGAACAGCACTGTCCAATAGAAATATAAGCCATAAATGTAATTTTAAATTCCATTTAAATTACATGGCCATATTAAAAAAATGAAAAGAAACAAGTGAAATAAATTTTGATCATGTATTTTATTTAACCCACTATATCTAAAATATTATTTCAATGTGTAATCAATACAAACACATATGAATGACATGTTTAACATTCTTTTATTTGTACTAAGTCTTCAAATCTAAGTGTATTTAACACTTAGAGCACATTTCATAGCCTTATGTGGCTGTGAGCTTCCACATTGGACAGCACCGTTAAAGCAGGTGTTAGCTGACTATAGCCCAAGGGCCAAATCCAGCCTGCCACCTGTATTTGTAAATAAAGTTTTATTAGAACACAGCCATGCTCATGTTTGCATATTGTCTGTGGCTTTTTTCACGCTACAATGGTGGAAGAAAGTAGTCGCAGCAGACAGAATGTGGCCAGCAAAGCCTAAAATATTTGCTGTCTTGCCCTTTAAAGAAAAAGTTTGCTTACCTCAGTTCCAGAGGATTTTCTTTTCTTTACATCTTCTTCAATATGGTCACCCTCATTAAAAGCCTTTGTCAATGTGCTTCTTTCCATGCAGCTCTGCTCTGAGCTCCTATGAGCAAAAGCCCGCCCTTCTAGTCCCTGCTCTCATTGGCCTCCTCCCTGAGGGGTATCAGCCCGCCCTGACCCAGGTCCCACCAGGCACATCCATTCCAGTGGTGTCTGCATGTGGAAGCTTTTGTGCCACCTTCTCCATGCCCAGATACACGGCCTTCTAGGTCCATACTTAGCTGGGTCCTGATAAAGCAAACAGGAATCTTTTCCATCTGCACTGACCCTCTTCTTAGGTTTTAGCACAAGAACAAGTCTTTGCAAGAGCTGGTTCTGCCCGTTTCTCCACTGTATTTCTCGTGACTCTTTCTTCCTTTGTTCTTACTCCAACTACACTCAACCTCTTTCACTTATAAAATGCCAGGCTTGATCTTCCTCCGGGACTTCCTCCACGCTCTGGTCTCTTCCTGGCTTCTGCCTCCACTCCTGCCTGACCAAGCTCCTAGCCCACCTCCAGGCTCAGCTTAAATACCACCTGCTCCAGGAAGCCTTTCCAAAACCTGGACCAAAACAGACCCTCCTGCTACTTGTCCCTTAGCACCCTATACTTGTCCTACGTATTGCTCACCACACATATAATTCCTTAATCACTTACACCTCTGCCTTCCTAGATTGGAAACTCTACAAGGCAGGGAATTTAACTTGTCCACCCATCACTGTATCCCAGTACCACCTCCGGCTTGCAGCGAAGTACCCAATCAATATCGAATGAATGAATGAATAAAATATGGTGCTGAGCCAAGTGAGTCTCTGGCATTGTCACTGATGTTCTGAGTCCTGTGTCAACTCTGTCCAGGGGTTCACCTGGCTAATCAGCTGAGAAAACCATCTTCCTGGAGTGGCCTGGTCACGCAAAAGCTTCAGAAGTATCTTCTGCCAGCCATCCCTGTGCTTTCAAGCATGACTCATTGTGGTCGGTGAGTCACGGTGGTCATACGCCTCTGGCCACTGCCTCTGCTCAAGGAGAGGTGAGCGGTATTCCCTATACCCACTGGGGACACAGGGACAGCCACACCCAAGGATATCACTTGCTAGCTAAGCTGGAGGTGGCTGTGTGCATGTGTGCATGTGTGCATGTGTGTGTGTGTATGTTTACGGGGAGGTAGGGTTCTGAAAGCCTCTGGCCCCTTGAGAAAGGCATTCTCCTCATGAGAACTTGTCAGAAAACCATGCAGTTTCTATGGCTCAACGTCTTCCCAGCATCTTCCCGTCACAGCACACACAGGAAATGCTAATAATCACTGTCAGGTGCATCTGAGGCCGGGGTGAGGCTGTTGGTGGCCTGTGCAGGGTATCTTCTGCTGTCCCTCCAGATCCTCTCTCCGCCCTCTCCGACCCCGTCCCGTGACCTGGAAGGCTGACCAGCATGGGTGGCATCCATGAAATATGGACGGACTGCCCTGTCCTACGGCATCCTTGGGCCTTTCCATCCTTGCCTCTGTCGCCTGCCCTCTGGCAGAGAGCGACGTTGGCGGCAGCATGCAGGAAAGACCCGGACGCTTTGGGATGCACACCCTGCATTGGGCCCACAGTTTCAAACAGGTTTGTCCTTGTAAATGATGCTAAACAAACCACTTTTTTAAAAAAAAAGTTTGTTGAGGATTTGCAAATGTCTAATGAATTCAAATCTGGGACATAACAGAGCTGGGTAAATATATTTTAAGTAATCAGCATGGAAGATTACTGACAGAGAAGTGACTATTGAATCTTAATTAAAATTGTGTTCCGAGAACTGTCACTAATATATTACTCCAGTTGGGAGGGAAGTGAGGGGTTACGGGTGGATAACAGGCAATTAGTGCATACCTCAGGGGGCTGGCGGGGGGTCTCTCTTTTGAGCAGGGATTTGAACAAATGCTAGAAGGAGCAACCCAGGTCCCTCTAAGCATCTCGGAATGGTGTAGGTGGTGGAGGGGACCACGGAGAGGTGGTGATTAGGAGTAGAAGGCTGGTGTCAGGAACAAAGAAGCAGATGAAAGCAGGCAGGAGGGGCCACGGGATTATTTGTGGGCAAAACTGAGAGAGGTGCGTGGGGATCAGAAGCGAGGCTGTGAAATGGATGCTGGTATCAAATGTCAGAATCAGCCTTCATGGGAGGAATCCATCTGCAAAGGAGCAAGAGCTTGTCTGCTCAGAATGTCTATGAGCCAGGACTGGGGGGAGGGGAGCGGCGCGTCGGGGAAGTTGCCAGAGAGACTGAGGCGACGAGCTGGAGAGGAAGAGAAACAGTCTCCCTGGACCTGCAGTGCCTGAGAGAATCAGCACGTCTCTGGGAGTTTTCCTAGGGTAAGAACCCTGTCTCCTCCCTCTCTCCCTAGGTTTCTGCATGTGGTTTTCACAACTCTGCAAGGTGCGTGCTGCTGCTAGTCCATAAGGCGCTCTTGTGTGATTGGAAAGAGGTGTCCCCCCTGGGCGTCTGGAGGGCTCCTTAGCTGAACGGCCTCGTGCAGTGAGCAATGTGCCCTACCATACCTCACTGCCTGAGTATTGCTACCCCTGTGTTAACCACCAGGAAGTGAGGTTCAAAGAGACTTGGATCTGCCCAAACGCTCCCAGCTCCCCCGAGAAGAATCATGATTTGAACTCAGGACAGTCTGGCTCCAGGCCATCCTGAGAGTAGAAGCGGCCCCTCCAGAGCCTTCCATGTGCCTGGTGTACATAGAAATCAGCTGCCTCTGCTGCGAGATTGCTTAGTAGCCTGCGACAACCCAGCTATTCAACTAAATTTGAGCACTTGTGTTTCCTGCTTGGGGATGGGCCTGGAAGGAATGCTGGTGTTCTCAGAAGCTGAGGCCTAATTGGCTCAGAAAGACCCACCTGTCGGGCCCGAGGGTAGTGAGTCACACACATACACACACATGCACACACACAATGAAATATACTGGCAGTGAGTATAGAGTTGTGGACCCAGGCTGGTGGTTTGTAATCAGAATCTCCAGGTGGGGTTTTCTGTTTAAAACAAAAGGGAAAAAAGAAAAAAGAGGACAGAAAGGGGAAAGCTAAGGGACATGGCGGATGCGGCGGCACAAAAGGCAAGTTCCTGTTCCTTCACTTTCTGTGGGGCGACCACAGACTTTCCTCCCCCTCCCACCAGCCCCTGGGCCCTGCCTCCCTGTCAGAACCACTTCGAGCTGTTCCAGACAGAAGAGGCAACATTTAGCAGATGGCTGGCACGATATATGTGATATCTCTCCACCCTGATTTCCATTTAAAAGATACCTTAGCAACCAGCCGAGGAGCCACCCGCCCCTGAAGCCTGTAAATCAAGTAAGATGCCTGTCTCTGCTTCAGGTAAAAAGAAACGGCCCCTCCAGGGTGCTCCAGGCCGACGGGAAAGTGTGAATTAATGAGTGGGAGGGGTTCAGAGCTGCCAGGAGAGGCGGCCGCCTGTGTCTTCTTCCCAGACTTGCCCTCTCGGAGTACTGGCTGCTCCACATAAATCACACCACTCAAGGCGAGCCCTGAAGAGACCCACACTGGAGTCGGGGGACCAGGAGAGGAGACTTGATTTCCAGATGTGGGCTTCCAGAAGGGGCTGCTTCTCTGGGTCTAAGGAGTTGCCAGGTGGTGGCGACCCTGTCCCCAGCCTGCTGCATGGTTCCAGTTTGAAGCTTCCAACCTCTGCCCTTGCCCCATCGCCAGCACCTCCACCCCTGCAGGCCCTCAGGAAGTCACAGCCTGAGGCCTCTTCTAAGCGAAAGAAGAGCGAGTTAGCATCAGAGAACTGATTTCCCCCTCCCCCTCCCTGATGCTGCCTTGCACAGGAATCCTTCGAGAATCCTGAGAAAGAGGGGATGGGGGCAATTTCAATGACTGTGTTGGAGAGGGAGATCGCTCCCAGTCTGAAGGGGGAGGCATAGCTTTTGACCACAGGCAGCTTCTATTCTGATGTTGGAGTCAAAGCTTCTAGTTTGAAGGGAGAAGGGAGAGAAGGAGAGAGACACAGAGAGCCAGAGACAGAGAAAGCCAAGTCCCCAAGGGAACCCCCTGCCATCAGAAAGTCCTAGCTCTGTGGCTGCAGAAAGACACCCACGGGATGGGCAAAAACATTCCCTGTGCCGTCCCCACGCAAAGCCATGGAGACAGAGGCCGCTTTCCAAATCCCAGACTTCTTCATAAACTAGCTAGGAGTGGTCTTAGATAGCAGAGGTAACAGGAAAGAAAAGGGAAAAGGAAGTCTAAAACATCCAAGGGCAGAATGAGCCCACTTAGGCTCTGTCTAAACTTCTGTAGTACAAGGTAAGCGGTTGTTATCGTAAGTAAGTTATTAAGCTCAGAACTGCTTCCTGTCTGCTCTCAGTCACAGCAGTATGCCTCCGTGTTAACGCATCCACGGTAGCTTTTATTGTGTTGCAGTGTAATTATGTGTTTTCCTGTCTTCTACCCTATTCACCTGGGAACCCCTCTTGGCAGGGACTATATTGGTTCAGCTCTGAATCCCCAGTAGCAAGCCCAGGACCTAGCACAGAGCAGGCACCGGGGAGGTTTGATGAGAGAATGAATGAATGAGTGCTCCAGCGCGAACAGCCACAAGCCTTGGCACCTTTGACACTCTGTACACGCCCTCTTACTGCAGAAGCACGCTCGCCCCCTCTGGGGCAGGCCGGGCAGGCCAGAGCATTCACGCCCGGAGAGTAGCCCCAAGGCTGATAAGAGGGATGGAGGATAAAGACCCCGACTTGCTCACCGTTTGGGTGGGACGACTCTGAGGCACGTGCTGCACAGTCTCCTATAGGTCCCCAGTGAGACCGAGCCGCTGTGGCCCTTTGCAGTCACCTGCTTCCAACACGCCCTGCAGTGGCGGCCTTCCCCTCCCCACCGCACCTCCCACCCCTCTTCCTCTTCCCGGGTGTCCTGAGATCACCAGCCAAATAAAACACGTACCCTCAAATCCTTGTTTCAAGTCCATTTTGGGGGAATCCAGCCCAGGAAACACTTAATTATAACTCTCATGATATAAGGTACCCACCGAGCCTGGGCCATTGTGGAAATGTCAGATACGTGGGAATAGAAAATGATCGGAAAGCCATGCGCATTCTCGTCAATGACTACAACAAACGGGCCATTTATTGAAGGAAGGAGACCTAGTTCTCACACAAATGATGGGTGCTGACAGTTGAATGGAAAATGTCTTCTACCCCATGTATTCACAACTAGAGCTGTGGAACACTAGCCCTCTTTTGTCCTGAGGCACGTGCGAGCCAGTGTGTGAATGAGTGTTCGTGTGTGAATGAAGGAGGCCCGTGTTCGGATGGGTGAGGAGGGTGAGCTGGGAGGTGCACGTGTTAGGAAGCGGGCGTGTCTGACTGGAGGTGCCGGAGACACCTCAGTGTGCGCGCGAGGGGGCGTCACACGAACGGAGGTGATGACTGAGGGGAAGGGTGTGCTGTGTGAATGGAGGGCTGTGAAGGAGGGCCTGGTTTTACAAACGAGGGCCTGGAGGTGAATGAGGCTGCCTGTGAGCGGAGGGTGTGTGAGGGAGGGGAGGCAAGCTTATTCGTTCAGCTTTGATGGGAACAAATGCTGTTTTGCGGGCCATGCTCTCAACTGCAAATGCATTCATCTCCACAGTTGCTGTGATCTGTGCCTGCTTAGGGGACACGGACAGCCCACAGGGCTGGCAGCTCTCGGCATCAGTGTAGGCCTCGGCCTTCCCACCTGCCAGCCTCCACTCCAGCCCTCGGGTGGGCGTGTGCGGGGGCTCTGGTTTCACACAGATTTATTTAAAAACAAAAACGTTTAATTTTATATTGGAGGATAGTTGATTAACAATGTTGTGTTCGTTTCAGGTGTACAGCAAGCGATTCAGTTATACATATACCTGTATCTATTCTTTTTTAAACTCTTTCACCATTTAGGTTACATAATACTGAGCAGCGTTTCCTGTGCTGTCCACAGGTCCTTGCTGGTTATCCATTTTAAGTATAGCAGTGTGTACACGTCAGTCCCAAACTCCCTAACTCTCCCTTCCCTCCCTTCCCCCCAGCAACCACAAGTTGGTTCTCTAAGTCTGTGAGGCTGTTTCTATTTTGTAAATAGGTTCATTTGTATCATTTGTTTTAGATTCCACATATAAGCAATATCACATATCTCACTTTCTCACACAGAGAGATTTTTGCGTTGATTCAGTCATGACTTTCGAGACTCTTTCTCTGAAATACCCCCTGCCCCCACGTCAGGCATCTTTTAGATTCTAAAAGCTCAAGCAAGGCTCCAGCTCTGGAAACCTGGGCGGACTACCTCCTTGCCTCAGAGGTGGAATGTGGCGGAATGTGGAGAATGTCGATATGCAGGGATGCATTTCCAGTCAACACGGCACTTCTGGTCCTTTCTCCCTCTCCCAAGGTCTTCCCCAGCAAGGACCCAGTCTTTGCAATTTTAGCCCTTTCATCCTTCCCTGCTCTAACTCACAGAGCCCCCCCAGGTTCACTGACTCACCAGCACCGCCCCCAAGCACCTGTGGCCTCTCTCTAAGTCCCCACCCTCAAGGCAGCACGCCGAGTGTGTGGTCCCCTCCAGGACCTGGGTGATGCAGGGGGCAGCGGGGCGGACAATTCAAAGCGGCAGATAATCCAAAACTCATTTCCATTTGGCTGGGCAATGTTCACTCTATGATTTACTCTCCTCATTATGTTTGGCTCAGGCTAAAATTAAAATTGGCTTTTCTTCTTCAAGCCACCCAGGCTACAGAGTAGGCGATGGCTGGATAGCATTGAAGTTTAGTGCAGCTAGAGAACTTAATTATGGGTTAACATCTGACTAGGATAGCAGACCAGAAGGTCAGCAGAGGTAGGGGTTGGCTCTCCTTCAGCAGACTGGGCTCCCCGAGGACGGGGCTGTGTCTCCCCTCAGACTGGGGCTCCCCGAGGATGGAGCTGTGTCTCCCCTCAGACTGGGCTCCCCTCAGACTGGGGCTCCCCGAGGGCGGGGCTGTGTCTCCCCTCAGACTGGGCTCCCCGAGGGCGGGGCTGTGTCTCCCCTCAGACTGGGGCTCCCCGAGGATGGAGCTGTGTCTCCCCTCAGACTGGGCTCCCCAAGGGCGGGGCTGTGTCTCCCCTCAGACTGGGGGTCCCTGAGGACGGGGCTGTGTCTCTCTCAGACTGGGGGTCCCTGAGGACGGGGCTGTGTCTCCCCTCAGACTGGGGCTCCCCGAGGGCCGGGCTGTGTCTGGCATCTGCCCACAGTTCTTCCTCTGGGATCTGAGGCTGATATTAGCAGTGTCCCCCTGCTCCTCACAGCCCCCTCACCTCCCCTACCCTGGGAAGCCCAGGGGAGGGCCAGGCCTCCCTGAGGCAGCCCTGCCCCGTAAGTCCAGAGCTGGGCCTCAGCAGGGCCGGCCCCCGGCCCAATATCATGAAAGCTCTCAGGCTGCTCTGAGAAGCATGATGTCTCATTGCACGGCCTGTGGTTATTACCCGTCCCTGTTATTATGCATTTGGTGCAACATCAAGCATGGCATATTTAATCTTAGACTCCTAATAACACCTCTGATTATTAAAACAAGAAGAATTTAGACAATCAAATTGGCTCGATGGGATTTTATGTGCCTATTTGTGGGTGGCGGGGAGGGGGCTCCCGCGATGGAGCGGGGCACACAGTTACAGACGAAGATTCCTGCGTTGCACCTTAAGGTCACGTCTTTCTTTGGCCTTGACACAGAACCCTCATCCCCTGCTGGCCAACCTAGACTTACAAGGTGACACAGAAAAGCAAGAGGAGTTTTCAGTTGGGTTTACCTTTGCTGTTTTCTAGCCCCCCCAAATTCCCTCAGCAAACACAAGTCACGGGAAAAAGCCACACTAGGGAAAAGGCCTATTTGTGGGGTCCTCCGATAGGCTGTCCTGGGTCATATGCCACAGCTGAGCAGCACTAAAAGGGCAGGGTGGTGAGGCAGGGCTGCCTAGCCCTTTGGGGTGGGGGTATGGGGTGCCAGGCCTGGTGCCCTCTCTACCCCTGTGCAAACTCCTCCTCATAGACCAGGTGTAGCTCTAGCCCCTGAGGCTCCCACTTCGTAAAAAGTGTCCTCTTGTGTCCTCCCAATTCTGGAGAGAAGGGACAGAGAGACATCACCATTCAGGGAGGAAAGGATGACAGAAGCGAAAGGGTACCTGAAGGAAGGCTAGAGAAGGGATGATTTCCAGAGCTGTGGGCAGGGTGAGAGGACCCCAAGAGGGCTGATGTGGCCCCCAAGGGCTGGCAACAGAGGGAGCCTTTTCAAACCATTTCACCCCTAGGCCTGAAGGGGTGAAGGCAGAGGGCAGTTCCCAGAACCCACGCAGGGTTACAGCGACAGGAGGATAGGGAAAAATACAGCCCCCTGGCCAACTACAGCCTGGAAGGGAGCCAGCCAAGGGAACAGGCCCCTCTCTCTCATCTTGCCTCTCGCCTCCTCCTAGGCCTCCCAGGGACCAAACGCGAGAAGCTAGAGGACAAGGGAGCCTGCATGAAGCGGTCCACATAGACAGCCTCCCAGGGCACAGGGCAGGGCAGACAAAGGTGGAGAGTTCACTTGGAGAAGCAGATGGAAAACAATCTGCACACAGAGAGAGCAGCCTTCTCTCTTGTCAACTTTCCCAGTGAGTCGTTGGATAATAAAACCACTTGTAAGTACAAGAAGGAGAGGGAGGAAAAGGTGGGGGGGGGGGGGGGGGAGGGAAAAGGAGGAAGAGGAGAGAGAGAGATGAATCCACTGGAAACAATAAACCCCACAGACTCAAGGGCAGTAAATATGAATTCAATTTGCTTTTGCCATTTACACAACCCAGCCTTCTTAAGCACTGACAGGCTGATCAGATAAAAATCGCTATTGCCACCAGGATGGCACATTTAAATTTTTATTGCAAACACCAGGCTCCATTACCCTGGGATCTGCTCTCTGCATTCCTAATGTTGTCTTTCTTCATGTCGGAATGGGAGCACCCAGGCTCCCAGGGACAGATTTATACAGCAGGAAGAGCCTGGTGTATGAATTCTGTGACCTGGGTCCCATCCTGGCCCTACCCGGGGCCTCAGCAAGCCACCTCTCCTCTGCGTGCCTCGATTTCCTCATCTGGGCAATTTGGCTGGATGAGTGTGTGTGGGAGGGGATCATGGGGGGTTCACCTACTCAAATCCATTTCCAGCCCCAGTCCAGTGAGATTTGAGTGGGGAGCAGTGAAGACGCAGACCAGTCAAGGACATAGTCCACTCCTAACCCGGTCCCACAAGTGTGGGAACTGGGAGGACTTGGCTGCCTTCCTCTCCATCCTCGAGTCTGAAAACCTCACAGTTTCTCTTTTTCCTTATTTTTCTGTTTACAGACTTGTCTCTCCATCCCTTTTATCTCCTTTCTTTTCCTCCTGTCCCCCTTTCTCTCATAATCTTCCCTCCTTCCCCAGTTCCCTTTGCCTCTGCCTGTCTGCTTCACCCTCTCTTTCCTTTCTCCCTTAGTCTCCTCTCTAGAAACTCTGCCTGGAATTGAGATCTGGAACCATGCAGTCAATCCCTCCCTCCTGCGACCCTCCCTCCCACCCCCACAGACATAGGGACACCCCTGATTCGGCAGCAAGGGCTCAATCGTTCAGTCAGGCTTCTGTGGAGCACCTGCTCCACGTGGCAAGCAGGACGTGGGTGTGAGGATAGATAGAGCCGGAAGGGACATCTCCCCTATTCTCAGGAGGAGGTTACACACACATACTTGGATAACTGAGCCAGCAGAGGAGGGGAGTATGTACAGAGCTTCTGGCACTTTACACATGGCATCTCACTTAAACATTTGCTAATACCATACTATTTGCCCATTTTATAGGTGGAGAAACTGAGGCTTGAGAAGCTTATGTAACTTGTTCAATGACTGAAGACAAAAGGCAGAGCTGGAATCCCAGCCCAGGTATGCCCTACCCCACCATGGGTGGCACTGTCCTCACAGTAGAGGGAAAAGAAAGTGGCAGAATTCAATGGGAATTCTTCAGAAAACATCCCTCCTAACTAGAGTGATGGAATCCTTCTCGGAGGAAGGGGTGTGAACTGTGGTCTTGAAGGATAGGTGGTAGGATGTCAGCAACTGAGGCTGGTTCTCTTACTGAGAATATTCTAGAAGAACAAAGATTCATGGTGCTGTGGTAGACTGAGGAGGATCTAACAAAACTGGGTAATTACAGAAACCTTTTAAAGGAAGACCCTTCTGAAGGCCCCAGTTTGAGAAGCACTGTGCTATGAAGCTTGACTTAGAGGCACGTGGAATCTGGAGTCCAGCCCCATGATGAGCGGAGAGTTCCCCTGACCTTGAATCCTGCCTCTACACTCACTAGCCGTGTGATCTTGGGCAAGTTGCTTGACCTCCCACTACCTCGGTGTGCTCGTCTGTAAAACTGGATGATCTCACATGTTGTGAACACGGACTGGGTCCCTCCATGTAAAATACTTCAGCAGGGCTGCACAGAGTGAAATCTCAAACCTGTGTCACCCACTATAATTCTTTTTCTGGGGACTGTCTTTAAGTCGCAATTGGCTGTTCTCTTAGATTGCTACTAAAATCAAAAGCTAAAATGTAAAACATATTCATAGAACTCAGCACCCTCAGGGGACCTCAACCACTAGTTTAAGAACTTCTGTTGTTGTAGCTTCCATGGGTAGGAGTTAAGTAAAGCTGGGATCCAGAAGCAATAATTGAACCTGGCAGCTCCCATTCCAGGGTTAGGCTTCAGGGTTAGTTTGGGTGTAGGATGCCTCCAGCCTAGGGGAGAGATGGCCAGAGGTGGAGAGAGAGTTGTGGGGTTTTTTGTTTTTTTTTTAATTGAAAGAGTCTTCAAAGGCAAAAGTGCTTAGAACCTATGAAAGTCATAATGAAGCCCTGCTCAGGGTATTTTATGGCCACCTGCTACAGGGCCATAGAGAAAGGGTCCCTGCCTCTCCTCTCTGCTCACTCCAGGCTTCTTAGTAATTCCATCCCCAGCCTGTTCCTTGTCACTAGTGGCCCCACAAGCAGAGCTGCTCTATGCTCTGTTCACTAGGCTTCTCTCATGTAGGTTGTGTGTACATATTTGTTGTGCTACATCATTAGCAGCTATAAATATTTATTGAGCACCTGCTGTGCTGGGCTCCATACAGATTTCTCAATAAATAGTTCCTTTCTGTCCTCTGGGAGACTGCAATCTATTAAAGGCGAGACAGAGAGAGCCAGCCCTGAGGGAAGAGGGAGAGGTGTGTCTGGCAGAGGAGAAACGACACAAGCAAAATCTGCCCTCCCTCCCTCCTCACACTGGAACTCACAGAGAAGCAGGGGCTGTGTCTCCCCTCAGACTGGGGCTCCCTTGTTCCAGAGTCGTATGTTTCCTCACCATGATAGTAGTTCTCTGTAAACACTGTATTTATGCTTCTTTTGTGCAAGGCATGAATACCCCATTGACCTTCTCATCAACCTCAAGTTCAGCATACCCCCACTCTGTGCACTGGTTTCCCCTCTGTAAGTGTGGGCATTCATTAGCTTTAAAGTTGCTGTGATGTTATGATGTTAATTACTGATTCAGGAGTGAGCCTCACCTTCAGTCTCTCTTCTTTCCCCAAACTTGGCTACCTTTAGCATCGCCATAGGCATACCTGTCACTGCCTGGTGATGCCTTCTTCCACCTGAACTAACTGGGGATCTGTGATTAGAGTCTTGAAAAAGTTTGTCCTTAAATTTATATTTTTCTGTGAACTTCTCAGAAGGCCAAAGACTTGAATTTGGCTTCAATAATTCTTACTCTTCGGTACTTGAAATGTAGATGACGTCATCATCATCATCTATCACCATCTAATGGTGAACACTTGCTGAGTGTTAATTTCATGTCAATCATTTTATGTTTTCACCTTTTCATCCTCCCACGTACCCTATGCAGTAGGTGTGGTAATTATCCCTCTTTTACAAATGAGGCAAGTGAGGCTCAGATAGGTGTTTAGGTGACTTGCCGCATCCCCCTCTTAATCAGTGACTGCTGGTCCCTCTGGGCTGTCAGAGTTTTGTCAATATTGTTAGTCTCTAGACCCTAGAACTCACCTCGTTTTCCAGGAGAGCCAACCAACAACATGTACACAGGCTCTAGCCAAACAGTAGGCAGAAACACTTTATTATCAAACACTTCACAGAGAGAATGGGGAGCTCACCCCTGAAATTTGGGGTGGGGATTCCCTGCCCTGACATGTCAAAGTTCAGAGTGCTCCCAGAGTTCGAGTGCAAGCAGGTGAGAGGTCAGGGGGCTGGTTGCTCCCGAGCCATGTCCTTCATGCTGGTCCCAGCCGGGGAGTGTGACTCCCTCTTTGACTCACACCATCACTTGGTCTCAGGATTCAGGGGGGGTGCTGACTTGGGGAAGAGACTCACACCTTCCCACTATGAATGGGGTAAGCAGATCAGCGCTAGGTTGAGGCAGTGAGTTTTGTGTTTCTCCTGCAACCCCCAGGGGTTTAGTGCTCAGCAAGCAAGTGCTTCCCTTGAGACCCCAACTCAGCCAGCCTCAGGTAGAATGAAAAAATCATTATTCTGATAATCAGGAGATTAGAGTGAACTTGAAGCCAAGAGGGAGCCACCCCTGCCACCTCAGGCCATCCAAGCCTCTCCTATTGTCCTCAGTTGCCTCCAACGTACATGGGAAGGGAGTTTGGGAGCAAAGCGATCTCTGAATCCTCTTCCAGACCTAACCTTTCCTAATCCTATTCTTGCTGCAACACTTTCAAAGATCAAATAAATCAATGGTTAAAATATTAACAGCTGATTAAGTTAATTGAGAATTCCGCACTGCCTTAACCAAGGAAGTGAGTCCCTAATGAAATTTTAGGACTTATCCCCTGACTTGTGACAGTGGTATTTGGGGAGACTGCAAGGCTGGGGAGAGTCTAATCGTTTCTCCTAATCCACATCACATAACTGCCTCTTGCCTTTTGACATAAAACAGAGCCAGAAAGGACAAATGCCTCTGGCTTAAGTTCCCACTCAGAGCCAAGGAGATTGGATGGAGGCTCCCTCCAGTGAAGGAGGACTCAGTCTACTTTGCTAAAGGAAGGAAACAGGGCAACTTCCTGCTGTAGTTGAGTGGGGGAGTAGCAGGGAAAGTCAGGTTGAGAGAGAGTTGGGAGGGCAATCAAATCAGCCAGCCCTTCCTTGACACCCAGCCTTGTGCACTTTCTGTACAGAGCCTCCTGGTTTTCCTCTAAAATCCATTTCCCTTCTTCCCCAGTAAGAATCCCCAAGTGTTATTTGGCCACAAGGCCATGCAGAATAAAGACTACATTTCCCAGCCTCCCTTGTATCTAGGTGTTGTCATATGACTAAGTTTTAGCCAATAGGCTGTAAGTAAAACACTAGTATGTGATCTCTTAGAGAGGTCAGAAGGTGTATAAACATATAATAGAAGAAGAAAATGGTCATCATTGCTAGGGGTACAATGTTTTCAGGCAAAGAAGAGGGAAGGAGAACCAGGGATGAATTTCAGAGGCTTTGCCATGAGGCCTGAAGGATGGAACATTTAGATTTGCACAGATGTGGGTCGAAGGTACCATTCAACTCAAAGATTGTACCAAGGCATCTCCACCCACATTACTATTAACTTTACTATCATTGTTCCCCCCCAAACTGGAGGGAAGTGCATCTGTGAAGCTGGACACATGTGATATAACCCAGCAGCACAGGAAGGGTTTCTGGGGTCTATGAACATATTGAAGTGGTGTGCTGAATTTTGTGTGGTCAAACATTTTTCTGGGAGGAATGCCCACAGCCTCTATCAGATTCTGAAAGGTAGAGGTGATTTTCCCCAAAGTTGAACCCCTATTCTAGAAGCTGTCAAGAAGTAAGGCCCTTGCTAGATCTCAAACCCTTACTTGTCAGAATGAATCCACTCCATGGGGACAGGTTGGAGATTTCTAGATGCAGCTCTTCCTGCACAAGCTCTAATTCCTGAGACTTGATTTGGAGAGACTAAACCAGCCCCAGCCCCAGCTCAAGGGGGTGGGGCAGGAGGTAGAGAACTGAAGGGGGGTGGGGAGGCAGGTAGGGCAAGCTCTTCTCCAGGGAAGCAGCATCTTCTGCTTATGTCCAGCTCTGCAGTGATTGAATAATCAGCCCTTTCACTTAATGAGCATCTCTTGACTGGCCATGAGACCGTGTTTGGAAGAGCAGACATTTCATTAGCAGAATTCAGTGGCCCTGTGTTAATCCTGGTTTCCTCACACTTACAAGAAGGAACCAGAGTGCCAAGTAGCATCCTTTTGTGAGCCTTGCCTTGTTCAAAACATGCAAGCTCTCTTCCACTCCCTAGTCTCACATGTAACTCTGTGTGACCAGGGGAGGCAAGAAGCTCCTTGCAGGGGATTCCAAAGTACAAGAGGAAGGCCTTGTGGGGATGTGCCTTTGGACCTGGACCACTCTGGCTGCAGAGAGATGATTACAGATTATGAGTGAGCCAGGACTCCACAAACTGCTGGTGGACAATCTTCCAGGAACCATCACCCCTTCATCTTGTCACTTCCAAGGATACCTCTACCGATGAAAATGACATTATGGATACTCCAGGTCACCATTGGGATCACCATTATCTTCCTTTCCACACAAGGAGAAACAGAAAAGAAAAAAGAGGCCAGGGGCACTGGTGGAAGACTCTGGGAGGACTTCTAAAGTGTTCAATCTTACCTCCGCAGTGAAAGTCTTCCAGGAAAACAAAAGGCAAGGCACAGGCCAGATTTGCTGTGTACTGTGACAGTGCAGGTGGGAGTTTCTCTAGGTCAGCCTGCTTAACATCCATGGTATGAGCTGACCTCAAGGCCAGAGTCATGGCTGGTCAGCATCATAAGTCCAAGGTCACCAGTCCTGGGTCCACCATGCCATCAGTCTGCTCCCGTGTTACTGTTAGCATCCCAAATGGACAATGATCCAGAATTAACCACTTGAGCTGTCAAAGTCACAACAGCCAGTGGTGTCACCAATCAGGATTGTAATGTCACTGTCTGCACTGGTGAGTTCTGAGCCCAGCTGGACTCTTAACGCAGGGCATCCTGAGTGTGGGAGAGAGGAGTGCACTTTGGTCTGTGGGTCTGTGATATGTGAGTGCAGCCCCCCCTAAATTCTCTACATCAGAAGCTAGAAGAACTGGGGGACTAGACCCACCTGATTGTTCCATCAGGTCCAGAAGACCTTAGAGATGGGTGACAGGGCTCTGAGAGGAGCCACACAGACCACTAACAGGAGAGAGATGACTGATGACGTTAGCAAGGTCCCCTGAAGCCAACTGTGTGAACAAATGGAATTATCTCTCTCCTCCACACCTCCTTATCACAGGCAGAGGGAAACACACATAGAGAGAGGGAGGGAGGGAGCGAGAGAGAAGGATAGCTAGAGAAAGGAAAGGAAGAAGGGACGAAGGAAGGGAAGGGGGAAGCAGGGAGAGAAGCAGAGAGAGAGTGGAGGAGAGAGGGAGAGAATATAAATGAATACGTGGAACTTTGGAAACAGACACGCCAGCCGCCTAGGGCAAGAGGCTGGGTTGTAGCTTAAGCTACTTATGCAGGATAAGAGTGACCCATTGCCAAGTGTAGGAGATGAAGCAGTAGGTGATTTTTACTCCATGGGGGATGTTCTACGGCCCTGCTCCACTGTGATCATCACTGCAGGTAGAGGCCCTAGCTCACGCCAGTAAGCAGGGAGCAGTGCTTCCCTATGTGTGTCCTGTAAGGAACTGTCACCTTGTGAAAGTCACTCTTTGTGTCAAGAGGCTGGAAGGAAAAGGAAGAAGGGAAAGGAGAGTTGGAGAGTGAGGATGTAGCAATGCTATTGTGGAGAAAGAGGGATGTGATTGGCTGGCACTGATATTCTCATCTATATCCCACTATGGAGGGTGGATGAAGGAAGTCTCAGCTCTCTCTAGCTTTAAGGATCTGAGAGGGAAGCATCCTTATGAAGAGCATCACCCCACCACACCCATGGCCACCACCCTTAGCAAAGCCACTCCCACCATAACCCCCCCAGTGGTGGAAGCCCCCCTATTCCCCAACCCAGACATTCACAGACACACACAACTCTCTTTGAGTTGGCTTTGGTGTCCAGATATTTTTTGCATCTGGGTTCAAAAATCCCTCTATTGGGGACTTCCCTGGTGGCGTAGTGGTTAAGAATCTGCCTGCTAATGCAGGGGACACGGGTTCGATCCCTGGTCTGGGAAGATCCTACATGCCATGGAGCAACTATGCCTGTGCGCCACAACTACTGAAGCCCACGTGCCTAGAGCCTGTGCTCTGCAACAAGAGAAGCCACTGCAATCAGAAGCCTGCGCACTGCAGTGAAGAGTAGCCCCCGCTCACTACAACTAGAGAAAGCCCATGCACAGCAACGAAGACCCAACAGCCAATAAATAAATAAATAAATGAATAAATAAAATTTAAAAAAAATCCCTCTTTTCTCCCTAAAGGCATTTCCCCAAGGGAAATGTGGGCAGGACTGGATGTTTTGTGGGAGGGTTTGGAGTTTTACTCCCAGATCCCTTGCAGGGTCTCTGATTTGCAGGGGGCGCGCTTTGTGCCCAGGATCAGAAAGTCACTCATACTGACTATCCTCTACCACAAACTAATTTCAAGGTTCTCACAGACATGCCAAAGCTCCAAGTCAACAGGCATGTAAATGTCCAGCGCCATCCATGATGCATCGGGTTCAAATTATCTACCAGCCTCTCCCTGATTCGGGTTAACCCTCAGTCCCCATGAGCTTTTTGCTGGACTATCTCTCTGCTCCATCTCATCCTGTTAGGAGTGACCCTGTACAGCGGGGATGCTCCAGACCAAGAGGACAAACTGCCAGCTCCAGTGGGCAGGTAAAAAGTCAGACCTTCCTCACTTTAAAACTCCCTCGGGACTTCCCTGGTGGTCCAGTGGTTACGACTTTGCCTTCCAATGCAAGGGGTGCAGGTTTGAGCCCTGGTCAGGGAGCTAAGATCCCACATGCCTCATGGCCAAAAAACCAAGACATAAAACAGAATTAATATTGTAAGAAAATTCAATAGACTTTAAAAATGATCCACATCAAAAAAAAAAAAAAACTTAAAAAAAAAAACTCCCTCAATGTCTAATATACTCAGCCTTATTCATAATTAAGGAAATGCAAATGAAAACATCTCAATATTGGTTTTCATTGAGAGGGTGGTAAAGACTGTTAATACCCAGTGCTGGTGCGGCTATCAGCAAACAAGCACGATCAAACACTGCTGGGGCAGCGTGGAGACGGCATGCAGGTTAGGAGAGATTTCTGTGGAAGACCCTTTGGCAAAACAGCTACAGAAATTCAAATGACATCCACTAGTCCACATCTAAGAAGTTAATTCTACACAGATACTTGCACATATGCACGAAGAAGTAGGTAAGAGGATTTCATTACAGCATTGTTTACAATAGACAAAACTGTATATAATTTAAATGTTCACCTATAGCACATCCATATTTGAAATGCTGAGTTGCCAAAACCTAAGTACGGTGAGATCCTATATGTACCCTAGAAAAGGACATACACTTTACCTATCTATCATCTATCTATCTATCTATCTATCTATCTATCTATCTATCTATCTATCTATCTATCATCTATCTATATCTATCTATCTATCATCTATCATCATTTATCTATCTATCTATCTTTGATTTAAAAGCCAGACAATTTTTGGAAGAACACAGAAAAATTGTGGTTTCTCTGGGAACTGTACCTGGAAATCTGGAGCATAAAAAAGACTTTCATTTTACCATTCACACTTTTTTACTGTTTCCATTCTTTTTTTTTAAAAGTACTATCTCTATAATAAAAAAGTAGTTATAAATACCTCAAGTAAATGAACACGTCTTGATCCCCTCCCCACCCCCCGTATTCCCATTGTTCCTGCCTTTGAACTGTTTCCCCCTCTTGGTCCACAGCAGGAGCTCTCTGTTGCCCTTGCTCTCATTCCTCTACGAGTGGTTGCCTTTGCATCACCACAGGACTAGTGTGTATCACTGTACCAAACACACAGTGATCTCCTGGCCTCACCTGCCTCCCAGATCATTAGCCACTGGCTCCATCTCTGCTGTCTTCATGGTAGAACACTTCCATGCAGGTAAGTATGGCCCAAAACAAGACCCCACACACAGCCCAGGGCCTGGGATCTGGCTTCTAGAGCAGCTCCCCAGAGGAGCCAATGGAAACAGGAGACAGGAGGAAGCCCGGTGGCTAGGTTCCGCTATTGCCTCTTCCCTCCAAAGCATGGATTCTCCACACGACCTGTCCAGAGAATTTTCACTTGGCTGAGCTTCATCCAATGCCTCCTTGTGGCTCATCATGAGCCAGTGGCTATCACAATGACAGTGACCCATCACCATGCAGTGCCTCCCATCCTTCCCTGCCTTCCTCCCCTTCGCCCTCACTCTCGCTGCCCTGGGACTGTACCTCCCAAATAAGCATCAGCATTTAAGCCCCACCCCAGGCTCTCACTGCTGGGAATCCCAGGCTAAGATAACCACACTGGCAATACTTGTTTCTAGGCCTCTTTGCATCTCTCAAATTTAGGGTACCAGAGGAGATTCAACCTTTTCTGGACTAGAGTTCAGCTTGATCTTAGACCTCTTGGATACCATGGTGGGAAGAATTCCCAGATGGCCTCCAAGAGTCCCACCTCTTATAGAAGCCCCTCCCTTTGAGAGTGAAGAAGCAGGATGTGGGGACTTGTGAATATGATAGCATAGTACTCCTGTGATTATGTTACATTCTGTGACATAAGAGTTTTGGGGATGTTACTAAAGAAGGTCCCTAATCAACTGACTTTGTTAATGAAAAGGAAGATTATGTTGCATGGGTCTGACTTAATCAGGCGAGCCCTTAAAAGGGGCTCGGCCCTTCTTAAAATCAGAGGGATTTCTCCTGCTGGCCTTGAAGGCGCAAACTACCATGCTGTGGCAGGGCTGTGTGGCAGGGCTGTATGGCAGGGAACAGCGGGCAGCCTCTAGGAGTAAGGGAGGCCCCCAGTTGACAACCAAAAAGAGAGCAGAGGTCTCAGTTCTATGACCACAGGGAACCAAATTTCACCAGGAATCTGAAAGAGCTTAGGAGTAGATATCTCCCTAGCCGAGCCTCCAGGTGCAAATGCCTTGATTTCAGCCACATGAGGCCCTGAGCAGAGAATCTACAGACACAATGAGGCAATACATCTGTGTTGTTTAAGCCACAACATCTGTGGTCATTTGTTACTCAGAAATATAAAACTAATACAGAAATCTGGAAGTGTGGTTTCACTTTGGACTAAAAGAAGGAGGCAGTCAGCTGCACAGAGAGCCAGAGGAGAAAGACACTGCACCAGGAGGAAGTGGATGGAGAAAAGAGAGACTGAGAGAAACCAGAGCCAGGCATGCCAACGAGATTTGTTTCCGAAGCCGGAAATAGCCAGATTCCGTAGCCACTCTGGATGTTTATAATTGCTGCTATCTTTGTATCTTCTGCTGTCATGTATGGGAATAAAATGACAAGGATGGTGACGGTGATGACGGTGGTGATGGTGATGGCGGTGGTAATGATGACAATATCGCAGGCGTAACCCCTTAGTTTGCACAGCCCTTTATGGTTAACAAAACTGGTGTATTTGTTTGCCTGTTAGATTCTCCAAGAACTCCAGAGAGAATATTTTCATCTCTATTTTACAAATGAAGAAAAGGAAAACAGAGATTTGAAGCCTCTCCATGGTTACACAGTTATTAAATGGCTGTCAGGATCTAAGGCTCATGGCTCCCTCCAAGGAGGGAAAGAAAAGAAAGAAGAGGAAGCAGCTGTGTTCCTTGGGTCGAGGCCACAAGAACAAGCCTCAAAGGCAGCCCTACTTACTTAGAGGAATTTTGGCACCTGGGGAAAATGGCATTCCAGAGTCCCCCTCACCCCATACATGCTTTCCTCTAACCAGTAGCAGATCAACCACACAGCTCTTCAGCTTTTTATCCAGTGAAGGATTAGGCGGTCAACATTCCTCCCCTCCAGGCGTCCCATACTCTCCCCTCTGCACCTCCTCCCCTTTCCTCTTTCTCCTTCTCCTCTTCCCCTGTTGGAACGTACCTGTTCTTATTCCCAGGCTCTGCCAACTAAGAATACCATCACCATATGGAGGTATGAATGAATAATGATGGCTTTACATGCCTGTCTCCAAGCCAAGAGAAAGTGTACATTTTAAGAGGGTTTTCCCACGGCTCTAATCCAAAAAAGGTACCATAATTATGTGGATTTGAGGCCTTGAAATATAAGTAAGCTGCCTAATTTGCAAGAAAGCCCAGCATCTCACAAGGAGGTTCTGGGTATGAGATTAGCCTTTTTCTCCCCCAAGTGGCTATCTTATCAGTCACAAAGGTAATTATTTGTTGTTATTCCCAGGGAAAAGTAAGTGGAGCTTGCCTTACTGTCAGACTGGGGTTACATCAGAAATGAGAAAACTCTTAAAAAAAACTTAAGGTGTCATTATTTGCCATGGAATCTTGACCAAAACATCTGTGGTCAATGCGTCTAGTGTTCACTGACAGCTACCTTTCCCTGCTTCCAGACAACACTCCTTGACCCAATCCCCTTGCAGGGCCGTGAGCTCTGTGACTACACCTGGCCAATGGAATGTGAGCAGACCAAGTGTCATCATCAGACATGATTATCTGGTCTCTCTCTTGCCCTGCCATGAGGACCAAGGAGGCCGCATGTTCCAGATGACAAAGCTACAAGAAGACAGAGCCATCATCAGCCTGGATCTTTGAGGACCACATGGAGGACAGTTGCCCTGAAGAGTCCCTCAGGCCCCTTTTACTTCATGTGGGTGAGAAGTAAACCTTCGTTGTGTTCAGGTACTGAGATTGGGGGCTGCTTGTTATTAAAGCATAACTAGCTTATCCTGACTAAAATATCACATAACTTCACTGAACCTGTCTTCTCTTCGATGATGTGGAGAAAACCTGCCAGCCATGAGGAACAGATGAAACTACAGACAACTGTTTTGCAAACATGAATCAATGTCAGGTTAGATCAGAGAATGGGCAGTTCACCACAATGGAGGTTTTGTTGGCACTTGGTGCTGTTCCTGCATGTAAGCAGGGATGGCCCTGGTGCAGGAGGCAGGGAGGACTGGGCAGTGGACAGTCTCATGAAATGAGGTATTGCTTAAGAGCACCAAAAGCCCAGAGGGCTCAGAAAACAGCAACACACGTTCCTTTTAATGCTCAGCCCACAGCTGTCCACTGCTATCTGCATAACTGGGTTCTAAATCCTGGCTCCATTGGGAGGTGGTGGTCCAGAACAACATGAAATATCTCTCAACGGCCTCTGTTTCCTCAACAGTCAGAGCAGAAACACTGAGCACTCTGATTCCTTACACTAACAGACCCCAGCCCTTCCCCGGGGCCCCACTGGGCACAAAGTAGCAGCCAGAGATGATTTTCCAGCCCTTCGTAGGGTCAGGTATGACAACACGTTCTTGTGTTTTCCAAAGGAAAGTGTGCAAGAGTGATGAGTACACCTTCTGCATCCTTTGCTTTAAAGAAGAGCCTTTATGCTCAGCTTCTCTTTCCAGTTCCCATGTGTTGGAATGCAAATGTGCCAGCCACACAGCTCCCACCATGCAGATGGGCACAATGTCCGGGGGAGAGTCGAGCCGCAAGATGGAAGGAACCTGGGTCTGAATACTCTGTCACAGCAGCCCCACCAGCCTGAAGCAGATAGACTGTTTTGTGAGAGCAAAACGTACTTTCATCTTTTTTAAGCCACTCTCTCAGGACTCTGTTACAGCAACTTCACCTTTATCCTAACTGATACGCTGGATAAAAAGAGGCTGCAGTGAATGCTTTGGCTTATTTCACACATGCTTTCCAAGAACCCATAGGACCAACTGCAACAAAAGCAATCTTTCTCATTTATAAGCCTAGTGAAAGATTGCTTCTTCCCTAAGAAGGAAAGCCAGGTCCTTCTGCTAAAAAGACACGCCGGGGGCTCCGAAGGGTCTAGCAATCTATTACTCTCACCATCTAACACGCCTCACTTTCCCCAATAATCCAAGGAAGTTGTCTCCCCAGTTTGGCCACCACATTCTTAACAAGGTGGACAAAGTCTATGATGGGCCTGTCATAGGAGTAATGTCTTAGACCAGAGGAGCTGCCATGGAAGGGGATGACAGGTCCCCATGTTATCCCTGCCCAGCAGGTGATGGAGTAGAGTAAGAGGCTTGGGCAGCCTGTGAGTAATGTATAACTCCCTTGCAAATTGCAGTGAAATTGAAAACAATTTTTATGTAAATAGAGATGTTTCAGGTACAGATACAAACGTGCGCCCTTGGCCGTGAAAATCTCTTGATGCCCAGCTCACCCTTTTCTGCTTCCTAATGGCCTCCATCTCCTCTCTACAAGTCCTATCTTATCAGTCTTTTAGGGCCCAAAACAAATGCCACCTCTTCCCCTGGAAATACCTGAATGTTGTCCACACCCAGATCAATTGCTCCCTTCTCCAATCTGCTAAGGCATTTTTATCTGTGCTTCCTTGTGGACACTTGGAACTTTGTACCTTGTAGATGGGTTGGTGAAGATGCATAATGAGGTTTGTGGAGTGGCTGGAGAGAGGACCTCTTAATGAGAATATGGAACGTCTGACTCTGGCTTTCTGCTAGGGGACTCGTATACATCACCTCACTTGATTCTTATGTCAGCCCTGGAGTAAGGAACTATTGTTACCTCCACTTTAAGGATGAGGCAACTGCAGCACCAAGAGCTTGAGGAACTCATTGTCACCCAGCTAACAACTGATGGAGAAGAGATTCCAACTCAGGAAAGATGACAGTTATAATCACTGCACAACACTGCCTTCATTCATGAGAGGGACAAGCAAGTACCCAAGAAGCTGGCACAGAGGAGGTGGCTGCAGACAGAAACAGGCACCTGTGTTCAGAAGCCCCTTGGGCTCATGTGTGGAGAGCCATCACATAACAGCAGGCTTGAGCTTTGAGCTACTCAGCTGAGACAGCGAAACAATTCTGTCAATTAAGTCAAACATCTGGTCAGTGTAGCGAAAAATCAGTCACCAGGGGTCTGGCCATAGACCCAGGGCTCCTTCCAGGCAGTAGATTCTTCCCCAGGCCCCAGATGATGGAAGTGAGGCTTCCCTAATTCCCAGACCCTGATTTGTATGCTCCGCTCTGACTGGCTGGTAAGAGTCACACCTAATGCAGCCCTTAGGATATCATGTGAGCAAAAGAGGGACAAATCCTGTGGGTTCTAAAAAGTGCTTCAGAATGGAGAGCCGAATTCAGTGCAGATCCAAAAAAAGCACATTCCCAAGCCGGGTGGTAAATTCTGTATTGCCTGCTGTAGAAATGCAAATTGCCATAATAAATGCCGATTATCCCAATTACCTCTAATTGTCTGGCTTGTGTGGCAAGAGCATTACCATAGGAGAGACCGATAAGGGAGATGGTGTATTTAGCAGAATACCCTATCCTGGGAGTTAGGTTACAAATGAAGTAGGTGAACTGGGCCAGGAAGCCCCCTCTGTGGTCCCTGGGAGGGATGTCACAGAAAGACACGGGGGCTTCACAGTCTCCCAGCTGCTTGGGGACAGCACTGATGCAGTGACATCTTTATGCAGTGGTCATTAAATGCTATTTTAAAAATTGGCTGTGTGCTGGAGAGATAAGGGCAGAGAATATATGCTTGTTCTCCATGCCTCCTTCCTTCTGGCCAACTGGGTCCATGGAACAACAGCTGAGGGGGAGGGGACGCTATTGGATGGAACACGACATTATTTCCCATCATTGTAATGTAACATTTGAGTAGTCCATTTATTTAATCAACCAGTCAGGGCAAGCATATACTATATACGAAGCATCTGGAAACACAGAATTTTAGAGCCAAAAGTGACATTGGAAATTATGCCCACTGAGTATACAGCAATCGTATCAGGTGATTCATTCCTTCCAGTAGCAAATAATTTGTTGAGTTTCTACCACATGCCAGGCACTGTTCTAGGCTCTGAGGACACAGCAATGAATAAATGAGACAAAACAAAAACAATAACAACAACAACAAAGGAGAGACAGAGAATAAATGAGATAAACAAAGAAAGAGCATACTAGAAGGTGGTAAGTGCTGAAGAAAAACAAGCAGGAGAGAGGATGGAGATTACTGATGACCGGGCTTGAGGCTGAAATTTAATGTAATTAGGGTGACATGAAAGAAGATGACATAAAAACCTTAAATGGTAGTAGCAATGATAGACTACCCCTGCCACTAAAAAACACACGCTTTTAGTCAATACCTACATAACTAGAGAAAATTTGATACAAGACAGAAAAATGTGGTCACCAGTTATCGACAAGTGCATTAGCTAAGGTCTTGTGTGTAGTTATGCAGGCTCATTTTTTATTAGCTTAGGTAAGATCACAAGGCTTGCTGGGACCTCTTAATTCTGTTACAGTATTGATTAAGGCTGAACAAATGCAAAATGTGCAATGTGCACGCACCCTTGTGAAATTAAAACCTTTCCATTTACTGATAGAGCAATAATTGCTATAAGGAAGTAAGGGCACCTCAGCTAAACCAAGAAATGATTTCATTTGCCAACGAAGAGAAAAACAGGGCCTAAGCAAGGAATCTTCACCTTGTCTTGGTCCAAGGACGGAAGCTTGGTAGGCTCAGACTGATGGGGGAGGCCCCGCCGATGGCTAGATTATGAAGGAAGCTATCCAAGCGCCTCCATACTCTCTTGCCCGATTCCAGGTTCAACCACTGGGCTGTGGCTGAAGATGTCTCCTTCAGAGATATGGGGTGCCCCTTCCAGGACACCCCACAGGTGCCCTCAGTACTTCATTCCCAGCCTCCCTGCCCTAAGCCCTCTCTGTCTGGAAGGAGCCCTGCCACCACATTACTTTTTTCCCTCTTCCATCCCAGGCTTTTTTACTGACATCCTTGTAAAGCAAGTTCAACTCTTTAATAGGGTCACAGTGAATACAACCACAGGGATACCTCACAAGTGACAGCACTCGACAGTTTATAAGGTTTTTGTGTCCGTTATTTCATTGAATCTTTACAAGAGTCCTACATCTCTGTTTGTGGGTGAGGGCACCCAGGTTGGGAGGAAGGATCCAAGGTAACAAAGAATGGAAGCCAGGCCAGTCTGGCCACAATGCACACGTACACCGTTACCTCATCACGACTGGTTGCCTCCAGGGTCCACTGTGCCCTTCTTCTGTGGCTGGGCATATGGCTTCCAGAAAGAAGAAACATTTCCCAGCTCTTATTGCAACTAGGTGTGGCCATGTGACAAAGTTCTGGTCAAAGAGGTGTAAGGGGCAGAGGTATGTATGACTTATGAAAAGTGTCCTTACAGGAAGGTGTGATATACTCTTATTAGAATATCATTTGGTTTTCCTCCTAGTCCTGGCACAGAGCTCCTAAAACCCTCCGTAACTTCCTGTGATGAAAGCCATAAAAGTATCTTTTGCTATGTTAATGGTGATTTTTGCAAAACACCTAAGGGTGAGGGCTGGTTGCTAGAGGAGTCAACCATTTCGTTAGAGGGTTGGAACTTTCTGTTCCACCCTCCTGACCTCTTGGGAGAGGAGAGAGGCTGAATCAATCACCAATAGCCAAAGATTAGTCAATCATGCGTCTGTGATGAATCCTCAGTAAAAAGGGTTTGGAGAACTTCTGGGTTGGTGAACACCTGGAGGTGCCAGGAGAGTGACACAGCTGGGGCAGGGCATGGAAGCTCTGTGTCCTATCCCACATACCTTGCCCTGTGCATCTCTTCCAACTGATTGTTCCTGAGTTATATGTTTTTTATAACAAACCAGTGAGCTAGTAAGTAAAATGTCTCTCTGAGTTCCGTGAGCTGCTGTTGCAAATTAATCAAACCCAAGGAGAGGGTCATGGGGAACTTCTGATCTATAGCCAGTTGCTCAGAAGCATAGGAGACAAACTGGACTTGCAACTGGTGTCTGAAGTGGGGGACTGTCTTGTAGGACTGAGCCCTTAACCTGTGGGATCTGACACTGTATCCAGGTAGGTCATGTCAGAATTGAGCTACAGGACACACAGCTGGTCTTGGAGAACTGCTTGGTGACGTGGGGAAACAACACACATCAGAATTAGTGTTAGAATTATAGAAGGTTTGAGCCCTTCCCTCTTCTCCTTCCTGCTGCCTGGAATGTAAATGTGATGGCTGGAGTTACACTAGCCATCTTGGACCAAGAGGTGAGTTTGGAAATGGAGGCCATAGCCAGCAGGGCAACAAAGTGGAAGGAGGCCTGGCTGCCTAGCTGGGCTTTTATGTAAACTGGAATAAACTTCTATTGTCCAATTTGGATTTTCAGTAAGTCAAAGTCATACTTCATCCCAAATAATATTTTATCTACAGACAGAGCGTGCCTTAGAATACTGGCATATGCTTTTCTACCTCTGTAACCAGAATCCTAATTTGGAGGTTCTTCCTCTCTCCCCTGGACCACTGCAATAGCTCTTCGCTAATCTCCCCTGCTTCCAGTCCCACTACCTCATTCTCATTTTCCACACCAGGAACAGAGGGACCACCAAGTATGCTCATCTGGCTACACCTCTTCCTGCCTCAAAACCTTCAGTGGCTTCCCATTTGCCACAGATGGTGTTCAAACCTCTTCCTGTGGGTGCTAGTGCCCCCTGACCATGGCCCTGCCTAGCTCTGAAGTTCCCCACCCAGTTCCCCACCCAGTGTTTTAAGCCAGGCTACTTACTCCACTCCATCCTCCTCCCTGCGTGCATCACACCATTGCTTGCCCAGGTGTATTTTCTTGTGCCATCTCCTCCACAGGAAGGAGTGACCTGCCCCTGTGGTCTGGCCAACTCCTAAATGTCCTTCAGTGTGAACTCAGGCTTTAGCACTGCAAGATGCCTTCTCTGACCTACTCCTTATCCCCACTCTAGACCATGTAAACTTCCAGCTCATGTCTCTATACTACACTGACCACATTGCATTATAATCATCCCTTATGTGTCTCTCCCCTCCACTGTACTGTGAAACCTTACAGAGTAAGTTTTGGCATCAATTTCATCATTCTTTCACTGGGACCTGGTAAAGACCAAACCAGACATTCACATTTCTGATGAATAAATAGATAAATTAATTGTAGTAGACTGTTGGTGAGTGGCTCACCATTCCCATGCATGCTGATGGCTTCATATTCCAAGCATCTGTGATTCTGTCTAAAGGCTTTCTCTGGCCAGAGGAGCTCACCATGCTAGGGCAGACAGGCCAGAAATGCTGCGAAATTACTTCCCTCTGCAACCTATCTTGGATGGGAGATGGTGGATAAATACCCTGGCTTTCTCTCCCCTTGGGTGGGACAATTCTGAGGTGTGATCTATACACTTCCCTTTGGTAGGCAGAATAATGACCCCTCAAAGATGTCCACATCCTAACCCTGTGAATATGTTAGGTTACATGGCAAAGGGGAATTAAGATTGTAGATGTAATTAAGGTTGCTAATCAGTTGACCTTAAAATGATGATCCTAGAATATCCTGGTGGGCCTAATGTAATCAAAAGGGTCCTTAAATGTGGAAGAGGGAGGCAGAAGAGAGGGTTAAGGTGATGCAATGTGCAAAAACCTGCTGTGGCTGCCTCTGAAAGCAATGGATGTGGGCAGCCTCTGGAAGCTGGAAGGGGCAAAGAAGTGGCTTCTGTCCTTAAGCCTCCAGAAAGGCAGCATTGCCAATACCTTGATGTGAACAATTGTGGACTTCTGAACTGTAGAACTGTAAGATAATAAACTTATTCTTTTAAGCCACTAAGTATGTGGTATTTGTTTCAGCAGCAACAGGAAACTAATACACTCCTAGAGGTCTCCAGTGGGACTGATTCCCAGTTGTTCAAATCAGTAATTTGCTCATTAGCACACCCCATATTGGCTTCCTGCCCTTCCTGTTCACACTTCCCTACTTCTCTACTAAAGCTTCCTGAATTCACCCCTAAATAATCTACTTACCCTCAAGGCCTTGCCTTGGTTTTCTCCTAAAGGGACCCAATATAAGACATTAATTAACTGAAAGAACTAGAGTGTTACTTGACCAAAAAGGCCTGGGCTCTCCTGACACAGCATTTGCCCCAGATCTGATTCCTGACAGCTTCAGGAACTTTGGGGTGATTAAATTTCCAGGATGATCAAATTTATGGGAATTGGGAGACTTAAGAGATATCCCACAGTTACCAGGGTGAAGGGAAGTGAGGCAAGGCCCAGCAGTGGCTCAAAGGGAGAGGTTGGCTGGGTGAGATGGAACGGAGGGGAGAGAGGGCAGGTGGAGCAGCAGTGAGCTCAGAAGGGCCACCCAGAGAAGGGTGGCAATGACCTCCAACACACCCTCTGTTTCCTTCAGAAAGGTGCCTGTAGGAAATAAGAGGCTTTAACCTGGAGAAAAAAATATTGGGGAAGGACAGTAGCTGAAGAGCAGGGTGGTGGTGGTGAAGCACAGTGCTCTAAAGGCCCTACCAGGGCTCATACCCAGTGTATGGAAAGAAGGAGAAAGTGGTGCAGCAGCAGAAGTCAGACTCCAGCTGTTAGCTGGGCACTGTCTCCCTTTAGCCACAAAGCACATCTTTTGGGTGTGGGATAGAGGGATATTCTCTGCAGAGAATCCAGGAGATAGAATAAATGGGATGACCATCACAGGCCCATTCAAGTCTAAAGTCTGGAGTTTTATAACCTTAAGACAAGATGGCCAGACCACCCCAGGGAGCAGGCAGCAGGGCCAAAGAGGGGGAAAAGCAGGAGAACATATAAATGCACTAAGGAGAGGTCTCTCCAGTATAACTACTGCCTCCTCTAGGGGATGGGCCAGAAGGAGAGCTCCCAGTCTGAGGGCAGAGACTCAGCCCTATCTTTAAGGAGACCCTGATATAAAGGGGAGTGGGGCAGAGCACCCACCTGAAAGACAGCCACTGGCCACATCCAACAAAATCCTGGATGAGGGACTTCCCTGGTATCACAGTGGTTAAGACTCCATACTCCCAATGCAGGGGACCCAGGTCTGATCCCTGGTCAGGGAACTAGAGCCCACATGCATGATGCAGCTAAGAGTTTGCATGCTACAACTAAGGAGCCCACGTGCCACAACTAAGGAGCCAGAGAGCCGCAACTAGGGAGCCTGCTGGCCGCAACTAAAGAGCAGGCGAGCTGCAACTAAGGAGCCTGCCTGCCACAGCTGAGACCCAGCGCAACCAAATAAATAAATAAAATAAGTATTAAGAAACAAAAACAAAAAATCCCAGATAAGTGGGTATCTTCATCATGAAGTGATATGGACAGAGAGGAGAGGACCCCACTCAAGAATTTACCAGGATCGCTCCTTCTGGAGGGTAAGCCAGGGGGCTTTAGTTTGGGCAGAGCATGAGATTTATAGGTAGAATGTACTCTGACCCAATTCTGCTTCTCTACCCCTACTCAGATCAAACCGAGGCAAGCCACTCCTCTCTCCACCTTACTTTTCTCATCGGCAAAAGGAAGACAACATGTGTTTTACTTATTTCAGTATTTGGAAATTTGAATGAGATGATGATGATGAAGATGTGTATCGTCCAAAAATGAGGTCCTGTCCCCATCCCCTCTGCCCCACCCCCAGGTCCCTGATGTCCTTTCTTTGACATCAATCGGTGAGCAGAGGGGAAGAGCTTCTTCTAGGTCCCATCTGGGGGCAGGCCCAGCTGCCCGTGTTCCCAGAGGCTGGACTCAGCCTGTGGACACTGTAGCAGGCTCTGAGCTGGAGCCAAGGCCTGCAATGAAGGACATGACATCCCCTCCTCTGACCCGTGCCCCCATACTGTCCGACAACACTTACGTCTCAGCTGCTCAGAGCTGGAGACACGGTGTCTGGGGGACACAGTAAGTGACTCCTGGCAAAGTTCAGAGTGATGCAACAGGGGTTTTTTTCAGGTGAGTTATCTCCAGGCTGGGAGGTAAGAAGAGGAAACAAAGATGTCTCAGAGAGGTCTGGCACTGCTGAAGGACATCTCAGGGGCAGGAGGCAGGGGGCCAGCTCTGCTCTCTGAAAGCACATAAGGAAAGTGTGCCCTCTTTCTTGCACAATGGCAAGGAGACAGCTCTGACAGCGGAGCTTCTGATGGGGAAAAAAAGCCACCCCACCCTCATAGATGGCCCAGTCTGATGGGGGAGATACAGCCTCTGTCTTCAGGGGACTCCCTGAAGTCAAAGGAGGAAAACAACCTCCGATTCCAGGAAGATCTATCAGGCAAAAGACCCCTGAGCCCTAGGATGCCCCAATGTGATAGGGGAGACAGACCTGACTTATGGCATCTCCCATCATGATGGGAGTTCCTGATGCAGGTGACCCCAATCTAAAGGGAGTGGACAGCTTCTGCTTTAGGAATCTGTTAATCTGATGCAGGACACTCAGCCCCTGACCTCAGATCCCCAAACCCTGGCCCGAGGGAACTCCTAGTGAGAGGATGAGAACACACTTAGAGAGCATGCCAAGTGCAAATGTCACAAGCCAGTGCAAATGTCACCATGCGGAAAGGGATGTAATGGGCTCTTTAGAGGATGATTCCCCTGAATTGGTTGTGGAGTGGGGCTGCCTTTCAAACCCCTCCACCCATCCAACCCCAAGCCTCGCTCATGATTCCATAGTGGACCACAGGCCCTGCTGACCTAGAATGGGAGGTTTAGCATCTACTCCAAAAACACTTCTGCCATTAGTTCTGTCAGTGTTTACTGAGCACCTGCTCTCAGTCAGGTCATGGGGCTTCAGAGACGAACATTTTGAATCTGATCTCCGCCTTCCAGAAATTCCCACTCAGTGTCAGAAACGGGCAAGTGAACAAGTCCTCCTCCCACTGCCCTTCCTCCCTACCCCAAGCACCAAGAGATCTCATAATGCCCTGTTCACATATTCTAACCTCGCTGGCTGTGGGGCTAGCTTTGGATCTCCGTGACCTGTGCCCGGCATGGAGTTCAGCCCCAAAGCTGGTGCTCAACAATTATCAGCTGCATTTAACACACAGCAAGGCAGGTATCAATACACTACTTTCTATACCTTTCTGTATGCTTGAAATGTTCATAATTTAAAAAAAAAAAAACATGATAAGAAAGACATGCAATGAAACCACATAGAAAGGAAAACAATGGGAAATGGCCAGGATTCAGAGTGATGGGGGGGATTCAGATTTGGAGGGATCTGGGGGTGTGGGATGTGGGGAGGGGACTGAGCCCAGATGTAGGTTACGGTCAAGCTGTTTTTCAGGTAGTGAGTTAGTGCATACTCTCCATCACTAAAGAAAACTAACTAAATAGCCAAATAAAAGCGGGTCATAGGAAACCAGTGAAGCATGAGACTCAATCAGGACTGGTCACCTGAAGTCCAAAGAGGAAAAACTACAGAGTGAAAACAGTACTAAGATAGGAGTGGACAGAGTGCTGAGGAGTCAAAAGGGGCCTGATCTGTGCCTGTTGGATTGAGGGAGTGGGGCAGGGGACATGGCACAGAAAGCTACACTCCTGAGCTCCCATCCCACCTCTACTTCTCATTCCCATCCTCTCAGACACATCTCTTCTCTTCTTTGGCTTCATCTGTAAACTGGAAGTAACATCAGCCCTTTCTTCCTTCCTGGCCAGTTTTGAAATGCACTGAGGTGACACGTGTAGGGGACACTGAGAAGGGACAGGAGCTCACCCGAGATGACCATTAAAGCGGGCTGAATGGCCCACCCCCCCAAAAAGATAAGTCCACCTCCTAACTCTCGGAACCTGTGAGTACCACCTTATTTGGGAAAAGGGTCTTTGAAGATGTAATTCAGTTAAGGTGATAAGGTCATCCGGGACCCCAAATCCAATGACAAGTGTCCTTCTAAGAGACAGAAGAGGAGATACAAAGATACAGCAGAGAAGGCCATGTGAAGACAGAGGCAGAGACAGGGATGTTCCTGCCACAGCCAAGGGACACCTGGAGCCACTAGAAGCCAAAAGAGGGAGGACAGATTGTCCCCCTGAGCTGCTGGAGGGGGCGCCACACCAGAGCCTTCATTTTAGACCTGTGGCCTCCAGAATGCAAGAGGACACATTCCCGTTGTTTTAAGCTGCCCAGTTTGTGATCATTTGTTAAAGCAGCCGGAGGAAACGAATACAGCCATCACCACCGTGGTTCATGCTGTTTATTCTCCGTGGCTCCATTCCCTCCCCAGTCCATTCTCTTCCCCTGGGTCTGGCCCCCATCAACTGCATTTCTCAGACTCTCCCTTCCTCTGGCTTTCTTGGGTTTGGTCACCAGGAGACTGGAGAGTGAGGTGTGGCTATTTCTTCAACCGCCCTGCCCTAGCAGCAGCTTCATGGCCGTGCTGACAGTGGCTGTGTCCTGTGGCTGCAGCTCTTGTGGGGCGGCCCCTCTCCCCAGCTGCAGCTCTCAGTGTTTCCTCTGCTCCCTCGCCTTGCCCTGCAGTCCCCAGGGATGCTAACCATTCCCTGCCTCGTTGTGCTGCAGGAGCCCCAGCCCTGAGGGGTCCTGCTTCCCCGCCCACACCTCTGCAAACTCTCCCTTCACTTATCCTTCTGGTTAATGCTGGGGGTTAGTCATCCTTGCAGCTGGGTCCCTGCCAGCCAGGGTCCACCTGCCTGGGGCAGAGGGACAGACTTGTAACCTCAGAGCCAGCCCTTTCCATTTGAATTCTCACCGGCAGAGTTTTCTCTCTAAATAATCACACTGGGGGACAATGGGCCCCTTGGCACCTGAAGTATGGGCCTGGGCCTCAGTGTCCTCACCTGTCGTACAACCCCAAGGGGGTGGGCGTGCACCTAAGAAAAACAGCACCCCCCGCTCCATGCAACAGAAACCAACAGTGAAATTATGCCAAGTGTTTTCCATTTATGCAATGACTTAAGAGGCTGTTTTGGGACCTCCCTAGCGGTCCAGTGGTTAAGACTCCATGCTCCCAATGCAGGGGGCAGGGGTTCGACCTCTGGTCGGGGAACTAAGATCCCGCATGCTTCACAGCGTGGCCAAAAAAAAAAGGCTGTTTCTTGCCTGCTTTCAGGGGAATTCCTTGATAGAGGGCAGGTGAGAGAAATTTGGAAGGCTAAACAGCCTGTGATGACCCCCCCACCCCCTCCCATCAGCCCCCATCTCAGGATCTGCAGCCTCCTCCTGCTTTGGCTCCCATATCACCTCCCATTGCTCTAACCGTTCAGCTCTGACATATGCAACTGCCAGGCCTGGGAGCACCAAGATGGGGGTGGAACATGAGAGGCAGGGGACAGGACGGGGGTGGGGGATATACCCCGGGTACCACCTGGAGTGTCAGAGCTGGAGATAACATCAGAGCCGCCTGAGCCAATCCTTCCCTTTACGGAGGAGGCTGAGAACCAGGAGTGGCAGGTCACACCCAGAGTGTCCCTACGCCTGAGGACAGTGGGCTGAGAAGAATGTTTGCCCTGGCAAACCAGAGCATGTCCAGCAGGACTGCGCTGACGGGTGAGGGCAGTGGGAACTGATGGCCAAGAAGGAGGAAGAGCTGAGGGGTCAGGAGATCCTGCTTGTGCAATCCGAGTCTGCAGGTGCAGGTGTGGGGCTAGCCTGCAAATATCTGAGGGGTATCAGGCCGAAGGGATGGACTTCTCAGTGGTTCTAGAACTGGAACCAGGGAAGGAGAGTACAGGGAGGCAAGTTTGGGGCTCAACATCCAAACGAATTTTCCAAAACCCGAACTCCTGGAAGATGGGTCTGGCCTCCTGGCAAAGTAACAAGCAGCCCATCATTGGACGTGTTCAAACTGGACTGTTGTGATTCAGGGATGCTGCCATAGGGACCTCTATAAAGGATGTTAATCTGTCTGCTAAAATCTCTTCCTGATACACCTGAGCTGCCCTGTGGAGGTGGCATGGTGTGGAGTCCAGAGCACAGACTGGAGGCAGCTAGCCCAGATTCAAATCCACGCTCTGTTATTAACAGCAGTGTGGCCCAGGGCAGCTCACTGAAGCTCCCTGCTTCAGCATAGGGATGAAAATAACAGCACTCCCTTCAAAGGACTGCTGTTTCATTTTGTATCACATCAAGAGATGCCCTCTGTGAGATGGCTTGTCACACACCCACAGCCAGAACAGACTTGCCTGTAGCAAGAAGGTGAACAGGGGACCCCATGCCTGCAAGCAAGGTTGGCAAAAGGGTGCTTAAGTGCCCAGAAGCACTTATTCACATTTACTTAGCGAAACTTATGTCTCCAAGTATCCCACATGCTGATGGCACGGTCACAGGGGCCCAATAACCTGTCCAAATGCATGCCACCCCTCATATAGGGGTCTTGATAAGCCCCCTGGTGAGTGAACAGAGGATAAAGAAAATGTGGTTATAAAAAGATCTTGACTCTTCACCATCTCCCCCCTGCCCTCCCAGCTCCCATCTCTGCTCCCCATCTTCCCTCCCCCCTCCTCCCTGCCCCTTCAGTTTCTCTTGTTTCCTCTCCTCCTAGAGCTGGATAGATGTCTCCAGGTCAAAACGACTGGTCGATTCTACCAATTCACAG
Source organism: Hippopotamus amphibius kiboko (assembly GCF_030028045.1). NCBI lineage: Eukaryota > Metazoa > Chordata > Mammalia > Artiodactyla > Hippopotamidae > Hippopotamus > Hippopotamus amphibius. Next base: position 36,731,678 of record NC_080196.1, on the reverse strand, counting down.
ACCTAGCAGGCAGGGTTTTGTGAAAGCCAGGAATCTGGGGGCTCTTTCAATGAGAGAACAACCACTGCCTGCCTGAACTTTTCACTTGTTCGCCAGCTGAGTTGGCATCTGAAGACCCGACCTGTTCCCCACAGCAGCGACTCACATGGGACAGGGAGGACTTGAGAGCATGGGGAGCAAGGGGGCTACTGTGGTCATTTTTAGTCCAATAAGGACTCTCAGGAGTCCTGCCAAATGGCCTTGGGAAACAGTCTGCTGAGTATCACCTCTGTCCACTCTGTCCCCATAGAGCTCCAGATTTATCTGCTCTGAACCCGCAGCCTCGTTCCGCAGAAAGCCTCGCACTTTCTGAGTATGTACTTCCCTCCTCCCAATGCTGATGTTGGTACAAATCACTCAGAAAAACTGCACCTGTGGTTCCAAGGAGATCCTACGAGGAGCCCTCGACGTTTCATGACTCTGAGCATCACTGGAGACAACGATGTTGTCTTTTCCCCCTTGGCCTCTCCTCTGCCTGCGGCTGTGATGCCCACCCTCAGCTATCTTGGGGGGCTGACAGCCCAGAACCATGTCATTCGTTCCCCAAACCTCATTGTCATTGCCTCTCAACTTCCCACGACTGTGATTCTCCTTGGAATCTCCTGCCTCTTTCCACTCTGGTGTTCACACCCTTCATTCACTCTGGTCTGCATCCTCCCAGTGGTTCCTTAAGCACCTGTTTCACAGGCTGTTATGGAAACAGGTCTCACTGGGTGAGATGCTGGGGCAGAGGGCCCCCTGTGCCATCAGAGGAACACAACGCACCAGGGATGCCTGGCCCATCCCTGCCCCTCTGTGTCTGGCTTCCCCCATCCTCCCAAGGCCAGCTCACACTTCGTCTTCCCAGTTCCATACCTCTAGTCCCCTCCTCTGCCTACTTTCTCCTCAAAAAATAGGTGACCTCCTGGGCCCCAGCCCAGCTCCCAGGCTCTGCTCTCTGCCAGGCGGTGGCCAGGAGGGATGGTTCTAAACTGACAAGCAGCCCCCAGAGGCCACCTCTTGACAAGAAGTCCTGTTAAGCATCTCAGGTAACATCATGCCTCCTCTCAGCTTAAATATCAAGTCTCCAAGAAGCTCCTGAAAAGGAGACAGTGTGTGTCAGACTAGAAAGCGCCTCTGCTTCAAAGTCAGAAAAACCTGAGATTAAACTCCAGCCCAGCCATCTGCTTAGCTGGGTTAGGAAACTGATATAAACCACCTGGGCTTCCATTTTCTGACCTGAGTTGTGGGGAAATGACAGATAATGGCCAAGACTTGCTGAGTCCCAGGCACGGCTGCAGGAGGGTTATATATGGCTGATTCATTTAATCCTTCCGACAACCCCAAAGGTGGGCATTGCTGTTGTCACTCCCATTTAATTGATGAGGAAACTGAGGCACCGAATGGTTAAATCATCTGCCCAGGGCTCCATGACTAGAAAGTGGCCAATCAGATCTGCCATGGCCTTAATCACTGTCACACACTGCGTCTCATACATCTTTCTCGCTCGTTGGGATGCAACCCCCAGATACTCCCTGGCACACAGCAGGCACTCAGCAAATGCAAGGTGATTTTTGGTTGTAGGTGATCTAGACATAGGGTGTTAAGGCAGGCCAGTGGGACAGGATCAGCGTAGTGAGGGAAACTGGAAAAGGGAGAGCGGGGAACATGCATGTAATCATGACTCTTCTGAAGTAGCTTCCTGGGGAGGCCTTAACAAATTGCCACAAACTGGGTGGCTTAAAACAGAAATTGATCCTCTCACAGTTCCAGAGGCCAAAAGTCTGAAATCAAGGTGTCAGCTGCACCTTGCACCCTCTGGAGGCTCTTCGGAAGAATCCTACCTTGCCTCTGCCAGCTTCTAAGTGCTCCTCAAAATCCTTGGCCTTGTGGCTGCATCGCTCTAATCTGGGCCTCCACGTCTTCACATGGAGGTCTTCTCTGTGCCCCTTTGTGTCTTATGAAGCATGGGGAGATGATGCCTTTTTTGGTTTCTTATGAGGACACCCATTTGGGGACTAGGGCCCACCTTAATCCAGGATGATTTCACCTCAAGTTATCTATCATCTCTGAGGTCCTGGGTGCACTTATCTTTTGAGGCCACTATTCAGTCCACGATGCATTTTTCACGCTCCTTACGTAGAGAAGATGATGCTAGAAGACCCTGTGCTCTCCTGGGCCTTGGAGGAAGACGAGTATTGTGCCACATCAACTACCGAGGCAGGACAGCAGCTAGTGGGGACAGCCCAGATCATGGTTGCTGGAGACTGGGGTTGCCACCTGCACCCCGTATGTGGAGGAGAGGCTGCCAGAAGTCGGCATAGCCCCCAGAGTTTGCTAGAAGACAGGGTCTGGGCTGGGCTGGGCTGGGGATCCCAGAACCTGCTTTGCAACTGTGAGACCACATTTGACTGACGGCTGTAGCTGTAATGCTCTGAGAGGTCAGCTGGACCAAAAGAGCATTGCAGGGAAGAGACCAGGATGTAAGCCCAGCGTGTCTCTGGAGGGAAAGTGGAGATGAGGGATTTAGGGATTCCGCTCAGTATCAGAGACCAGCACCGGATGCCTCCCAAAGTGCTAGCCCTGGCGGGAAGCAGAGCCGTGTGCAGGGGACGAGGGGTGGGGATGGACAGAGCAGGGTCTCGGACCGTGGGGCTCTTGGGGTGTTGCAAGGGGCGAGGAGCGTGCACAGATAGGGTGTACAGAGAGCTCTGCAGGTTGTGCAGAGAAAGGGTATTAGCAGCACTGAAAACTAAGTGGTTCTCTTTGTTTCAGTGGGAAGATCTGCTGGGATGTGTAGGGAATGGGGATGGTGAGGCCAAAAGGGGGGCGCTTGATCCCTTTCCCAAGTGCTAAGACTAAGGCTCTCCTCAGAGCTGCTTTTTCTGTTTTTTAAAGGTTTTATATATCTTTATTGGAGTATAATTGCTACACTCTTGTGTCACTTTCTGCTGTACAACAAAGTGAATCAGGTGTGTTTATACATATATCCCCATATCCCCTCCCTCTTGAGCCTCCCTCCCACCCTCCCTATCCCACCCCTCTAAGTCATCACCAAGCACCGAGCTGATCTCCCTGTGCTATACAGCAGCTTCCCACTAGCTATCTATTTTACATTCAGTAGTGTATATGTGTCAGCGCTACTCTCTCACTACATCCCAGCCTCCCCTTCCCCCCAACCCCATGTCCTCAAGTCTGTTGTCTATGTCTGTGTCTTTATTCCTGCCCTGTCACTAGGTTCATCAGTACCATTTTTCTAGATTCCATGTATAAGAGCTGCTTTTTAAAAAAGTGGTTTCACGCCTCTTATTTCAAGTCCTCACTCTTGTGGCCCCTTCCATCCTGCCATCAATCCCAGGTCGATGGCATCCCCTGAAGGGTGCTGCCTATGAGATGGGTCTATTGCTCCTGGGTTACAGAATGGAAAACTGAGATTCAAAGAGGATTGGTGATTTGCCCCGAAACACACAGCTAATCAAAGGTAGGGTTCGGAAGAGGATCTAGGGATGTAGAATCACAGCCAAGCGGGATGCCCCAGGGCAGCATTGTGACCTTTCTGGGCTGGGCCCTAGGCGTGTTTGCCTTCCTGGGCTCTTTCCTCCACAAAAAGAGATTAAAAATTATATTTTATGATTGCATTGGTATAAAGATGAATATAAACCAGGCTTGATTAAACATTAAAATGTTTTCTTCAATCCTAAATTTGAGAATGGGTCTAATTGGCCCCATGTGGCTTCTGGGACCACTTACTGCCCTGTCCCAGCCTGGCCTGGTGTAGCTCTGCCCAGGCCACCTCTCTGGACCTCAATCACAGGGGCTTTCCTGCTCCACCCATACTCCAGGCCATGTCAGGGGCTGGATTATCAAATATGAAAGCCTTCCCCCCCACCCATAGCTACTGCAGTCCCCTGAGATGTTACCTGCCTCCTGTGTGCTGTACATTTCCCCAGACTCACCTCCTCCAAGCAGCCTGCCTTGATAACACAAGCCTATTAGGAGCCCCCACTAGGAATTCTCTTTGTATGGAACCATCTAGAAATTCCCTTCGAACTCTGGGTTTCCTAGCCTCACTTTAAGTATTGAGGGTGGGCTCATGCTCTCCTGTGGGTACCACCTCGAAGCTACACCAGCAAAGCCTGGTACAGAATTGGGCACACAGGAAGCCCCATGAGCAGGAGTAGACCCTGGGCCAGACATTCTGAAGTACTTCCTGTTTCCCATTCCCTGCTCGGGAATGTTGCTACCTCCACTGCTTTCTGCCTGGCAAACTTGTATACATCCTTCAAAGCCCCAGCTCAAGTCTCCTGCCTCCAGAAGCCCTCCTTTATCTTTCCAGAGAGAATCCATTTCTTCCCTTTCCCACTCTCCCTAGTTCCCAGGGCACACTCCACTGGAGGACAAATCACACCTCTCCCTTGTTATCCTTTACGGGGCTGTTTTCCCACCACACTGGGGCTCTTCTGACAGCAGGGCTCAGCCCAGGCCTCAGGAGTCCTTGGTGACCTGATGGATGTATTCCACCCTGGCCCCATCCCGCACTCAGTGGGAAGCAGAGTCAGGAGCAGCATCCTGTTTCCAGCGTTCCTGGGCTGGACCCTAAGGAATGGGGATGCCAAAAGGCCTAGACATCTGGTTCCCTCAAAGCTCTTCCCATCTTCTTCATTAATTAAAATCACCTTCAACTCTTGATCATTGGGGAATAGATTATCTAGGTCATATCTATGGTTCTCAGCCCTGGTTGTACAACAGACATATGTGAAGCTTTTATAAAATTCCAATGCCTGGGCTTCCAGCAGATCAATTACATCAAAAATTCTGGGAACGGAACCTACTCAGCATCAGTATTTTTGGTATTTTTTAAAAGACTCTTCAGGTGATTCCAATTATCAGTGGGATGAATAGCACTCATCTTGCTGGTAGGTTTTCTCATCAAAAGGGTCCCCTTCTGTTCTCATGATGTCTATCTTTTGGCTTGTTTCCTAAGCCAAGGGAATCTGCTCGAAGGCTGGCTGGGAAGAATTTATGAGAATTTATGCTGGACAGTTTGATTCGGCTGCCTGCCTTCAACATGGTTTTCTCCCCTGTCTGTGGTCCAGAGAGGTTGAGTATCTTTCATAAGGTCACCCAGCTAGTGGATAGCAGAGCTGAGTTGATAAGTAGGTCCCTTCAACAAATGATTGAGTGGTGCGCAGGGCAGAAGGACTCTCACTCGGGGACAAGTGAGTCTTGGGCATGGTATGCAGAATGCCTTTTCCCAGTACCTGGGGCTGCCGAGGTGTTCCTGCTCTGTCTCCCTGGGTAACATCTCCCCAGCCTCTAAGTGGCCAGCTTTGGGCACATCCTGTCTTATCCTCCCAGTAAACAGACCCCCAAGCTGTGGCTGCACACTCTTCACTCCCTGTCCCTTCCAGAGCACTTGCTCTAAGAGCCCCACGTGAAACTCTTCAGCGGCCCAGGAGATGAGTCACCCGCAACCCTCTTTGGGGACCCGAAGCTCCTATCCAAGCCCAGGAAGGAGAGATGTTTAATTTCTCAGACAATGCCACAAGAAGTTGTTTACATGCACGCAGGGTGTAACACAGAAGCAGCAAACCGTGAATATCGTAAACCTGTTTGCGGCTTCTCCTCCACCGCCTGAAATTAAAGAGACAGCTTGGGTCAAACACGCAAAGTGGCAGCATCAGGATGGAAAGCCAGAGACATAAGCTGGCACAAGGGGATGAAGTGTCCTGTCTGCTGCTGTGCCAGGCTCCAGGCCAGGGCCCGCTCTGCCCACTCCTCTTCCTCCTGCATGGAGGGACAGAGTGTCCTGGTACCCTGCACACTCTTCCTTCTCCTGTCCCTGATCCAAGACATGAGTGGTGGGGGGACTGAAGCCATACTTTGTGGGTTCTCATACTCTTACTTGGTCCACAGGATAATCCTAGGAGGTAAATGCTATTATTGGCCCATCTTATAGGCAAAAAGCAGTAAATCATATTGTCACCACAATCATAGTTAATATTTGTGCATATTTACTGTTTGCCAAGCTCTATGTCCTTTACCCATTATCAATTCATTTAATGCTTGCCACAGTCCTATGAGTAGGTACAATTGTTATCCTTATTTTACAGATGGGAGAAATGGAGGAACAGAGAGGTTGAGTAACTTACCAGTGGTCACACAGCTAGAAAACACAAATGAGGAAATAATCTGTTCATTTGTTGAGTGAGAACAACTGGAAATTCAGGAGCAAATGATATAGACACAGCCCCATCTCTCACAGGCCAGACAAATTAACTTGCTGAGCATCCCTCGACTGGACAGCAATGGGGCCAGGACTTGGACTAGGAGCTCTGGTTCTCTGAATTCAGTATACTTTCTGCTTGACCAAGCTCTCAGCCTTTTCTAATGCGTGTGTGTGTGTGTGTGTGTGTGTGTGTGTGTGTGGTGAGCATGTGTACATGTGTACATGTGCACATGCACCTGTGTAGCATGTGAGAGGCCAGATCTGAAATTTATTTTATATTGATACACTTAAGAACCAAGCACTGTTTTGGGCTATCCCTCTGATCACATAGTGAGTCTCAACAAAATTACCGATGGAGTTAAACTGCATCCAATCCAGCACCATTCCCTTCCCCGGGCATCTACAGACTGGAGATGTACAAATATTACATTCCAAGAAGTCAGTATAGACACATAGTTGAAGGGCAGGCTCTAGAATTTTGTCTGGCTTAAGACCAAGTTCCTACACATATCAGCTGGGAAGCCTCGGGCAAACTGCTTACCTTCTCTGTGCCTCAGCTTTCTCATTGTAAAGGGAGTTGAGGATGGTTCCCACCTCACAGATGAATATAAAGCACTTAGAACAATGTCAGGCACTAGCACTCAATAAATTACATCATCACCATCATTGCAATTAATAGGACATGTGTCTCTCTCCATCTTTGTGCTAAAGTGCACTTGAGAAGATTTGCTTTCCTCAAAAAACCCGGAGGAGGGGGTTTAGGCTTCACACTCCTGAGCTGACAGCAGCCACAGTGTCAAGGGAGCTGGGCCTGCAAGACAGGACACACAGGTTCTCTCGTCCCAGCTCTGATATCGTACAAGGCACTTCCCCCAAACTTGGGCCTCACTTTTCTCATCTGCAAAATGGGAAGTGTACTAAATAACTTTTAAAGATCCCCTCCAGCTCTCACTTCCTGGAATTTCTAGGCTCTCTCTCCTGACGTCTTCTTACTGCTATGAGCGTCTGGTGCTGCCATCTAAGATTCTGAGAAGCATCCTGGGTTGGGTGCTTCTGAGTCTGTGTTGCTAAAACCACATGGAGCAAGGCCCTTGATTCACAGGTAAGGAAGCTAAGACCCAGAGCAGGAACCCAGCCAAGTCAGTGGCAGCACTGGCCTTGGGTGGGGGCTGCTGGCTCTCTGTCTTCACTACAGAGCTTCCCCAGAAAGCCCTGTGGCACCAGGGAGCGTGAAGAATATGCCGGGGCCCCACTTTTGTGAATGGCAGAGTCTGAATTCTAACTCCAGTTCATCTGGCTCCATATTCCTTCTTTCCTCCACTGGGTGAGGCCCTGCCAGCCCTAAGAATCTGGGCTGCCGTGAAATTAGCCTGGGAAGAGAGTTTGAGCGTAAAACCTGTGAATTTTTTTTTAAAGGCCTGCTGCTAGGAAAATCTCAAGGACTCTGGAAAATCGATGTTTGGGTAGAGACATGCATCTACTCCCCTTTTCCAGGTCCATATATGGAAGCCTCAGGGCCTAGCAGAAAGGATAAAAGTAAACACTAATTTAGTGCTTACTGTGTACCAGGCTTTGTTCTAAGAGCTTTGCAAATACGACTCATTTACTTTTTTTAACAGCACTTGACTAGCAACGTGATCTCTGTTTTTCAGACGAGGACATGGAGGCCTGAAAGGTGATTGCACACAGCTAGATCCTGGGAAAGCTGGGATTCGGTCCTTCTTGTCTGGTGGGGAGTTCAGTCTCTAATCACCATCTAGGCTGCCTGTAAGTCAGGGATCATGTCTGGGGACCTGAACGTCTTAGAGCCGAGTGTTCTTAGATTTGAAGATTCTTTGACCGAACTCTTTGACCAGGTCACTGTGTGGACTTGAATGAGTCCATGACCTCCAGGCCTCACATTCCACTCCTGGAAATAAAGATAAGACAGTCCACCCTGCAGAGTTGTGACTGGGAATTATTGATAATGTATATCACCAAGTCTTGGAAGGGGCCTCGTGGGACATGAACACTCACCAAGTGTAATTATTTCCAGTTTATAGGAATATCAGACGCTGACTGGGTACTTACTGCAAAGCCTAGTTACTCTGAAATTCATAGTAACTAAGGTGGAGCCTAAAATAATGTCACCTATACATCTGGAGAGATGGTTAAAAACAAGTTCTGGGGAAAACATCCACAAAGAATCTTTCCAGAGCACTTACATGTTATTTGCAACTGCCATGCTAATTTGAGTGAGTCACCAGTTGCTAGCAGGCCCCTGACGAGTGTCTAGGTCTGTTCAGGCTTGGGTTTGCAAGGAAGGAAACTACTTATTGAAAAACAGTGTCTGGTTCAGACTCTAGTCAGTGCAGACAGGTCCTCCCCAAGGATCAAAATCAGCTTGTTTTGGGTTTGCTTATTTTTCTTGCTCAGAATTCTAGAAAAGGCGGGGATGGGAACCAGCTTGGAGAAACTGAGGTCCAGGGAATCTAGATGCACTGCCAGGCCCAGGGTACCTGGAGAGGCAGGCCTGAGGAGAGGGGGCCCTCCTCTTCTGCCTTCCACATACTCAGGGAGTAGGCTGGGGGCTCCCTGGGCCCAGGTCTGAGAGGTCTCCATGCCCAGGGGCAGGAGATGGGAGTGGCTAGGAGCTCAGTCCCACAGCCCAGCCATTCAAAGCCTCAGTTCCACAGCCTGAAGGCTGAAGACTACAGAAACCCTGCAGCACCAGGCCAGACCCGTGACACTAATCTAAGTGGTTTACTTACACTAACTCATGAAGTCGTTTCTTCTGAGAACACAATGAGGTGGATATTACTATTGTCTCTGCTTCACAGTGGGGAAGCTGAGGCACCATAGTTAACCAGCTTGCCCAAGCAGCTAGAAGGGACACTGGGGCTGTGGACCAAGGCTGTGTGACTCTGGGGTCTGAACTTTTGTTCCCTGTGCCTCTTGGATGCACGTCAAGCACTGTGTAGATGGAAGAGGTACTTTTAGGCAGGAGTGGGGAGAATAGGACACGGAAATCTTGGTTTCTGAAATTCCCTATTCCTGGTGGGCCCAGGTCTGAAGAGGGTTTCTCTCTGGGTCACTTGGCCAGACCCAGATGACAAACCCCATGGAGTCCCTGTTCTCAAAACAATCTGAGAGGCAGAGTGTAGCTGGACCAGCACCAGGAGAGGATGCCAAGGCCTGGGGGTCCTGAGGCCCACACGGAGGGTCGAACCACATTCTCTTCTCCAGGGAATCTTACTCTGACACCCACCCACCCACCTGCTCAGCCTTTTCCAGCACTCCTTAAGGTCCCCACTTCTCCTGCCAGAGGATGCAAAGACAGCAAATAAAATCTCCAAACTTTCTATTTTACAGTTGGTAATATATACAGATGATTGAACTTGGTGTACCTCAAAAAAAAAAAAAAATCTCCAAACTTGTTTTCTTTTTTCTTCTTCAAAGATGTCACCCGTCTGTGGTTGCCATGGCAACACCTGCCAGATTCTCCAAAGTCAGGGCTCAGCTCCCTCTAGCGGCCTTGGCAGCCACCCCCACTGCACCTCCTTTCTGCCCGCCCCCCTGCCCATCTCTGCCCTCACAGGTCCCCAGGCCCAGCTTCCTGTTCCTCACGGCCAGGCTGACTCAGATGGTACGGGTGCAGTGGGAGACGGCTCAGGCTGGGGTGGAGAGGACTTCAGAAGAACCAGGCACACAGGCAGGTAAGTGACAGTAATGAGCTCTCGGGTGGCAGGGGCCTGCCAGGGATGCCCGGACATGAGTGAGCTGGCCAAGGGGCCGGGCCCACTCCGCTGCCAGCTCCCTGCCCCTGCTGCAGCCTCTGTCCCCTCTATTACCCCGGCCTCTCGTGTGTCCTGTGGACTCTCTCTTCTTCCACCAAAGCCCAGAAGGCTCCAGCATAGTCAAGAAGAAAGAACCTGTAAAAACTGATTGGCTTGATGCTGCCCAAAGTATTTCACCTCTCAGAGCCTCACTTTCTCCATGCACAAAGGGTGACTAAGACGTACCTTAAGGGTTGCTGTGGCGAGTAAATGAGAAATGTGTGCAAATACCGGAGACACAACAGATGCTAGAGCAATGTTCCTTCCCTCCTCTGCTTCCCACCGTTTCCATCCCCCCTGCCCCTCCGTCCCCATGAACCCACTTTGCTCTTCTCTCTTCTACACTGGCCTCCTTGCTCTGTCTCCTCTCCACCCCTTCCTGCCCAGGTTTATAGCTGATGCAGTCAGCTCCCAACCTAGAGGTCACCCATTCTTCCCAGGGTCACAGGGCTTCTTGGGGAAAGTGGGGATGGGAGAGGCTCGGTCTCCAGAAACGACAGCCTTGACCTCTGATGGGAAGCCAGTGAGAGCACAAGAACAATAACGGTGGACACTATTTATTGAGCACTCACAAGGTGGCAGACTCTGTTTGGGGAGTTTTCCCTGAATCAGCTCATGTAATCGTCACAGCGCCCCTGTGCGCACTTACTACTACTAATCTACGGTGCAGGACACGAGCGGGAAGAAGGAAGAGGGGACCCCAGAGGCACAAGCAGCATCTTCCTGTCCTTCCTTTTGTCAGGTCGCAGTTAGCTTTGAGACAGGTCCTGCCATTACATCCCAAATACTCCCAAGGAGCATCTGAATCCCTGAAAGTATCCTTGGCTCAAGTTCAAGGTTACCCACAGAGTCTCTCCCACCACCCTCATCCAGAGCCGGTCAGCATGCCCAATGCAGAGAGCATGGCCATCTCCGTTCACTCTCCCACCAGGAGCAGGGCCGTCTCTGCAGGCACAGTGGGCGGAATTCTCAGTCTCCTTTGGCAAAACCTTTGCCATCCTGCTGGCCCCTGCCAACTCTGTAAGGTGGGAGGCCGGCTACCCGCCTCTCACCACCTCTTCTCAGCAGCGAGGCTGTGCCAGCTGCCTCCCCACTGTCAAGGAGACGATTTCATTCCAGGAGCAAGGATTTACTAGTGGGCAGACGGCGGGGCCTGACAGGGACAGAGTGTGGTGACAGGTCAAGGGATAGGGCTGGCTGAGAGCTCTCATTTCCGGAGGCCTCTGCCCATCAGTTTTTCTCTCGGCTCCCTGGCTGTGGGCCACTTCTATTTCTCACCTGCTCCACTGCAGGCCCAAGCTGGGGAGGGAGGGCTCCCCTCACCAGATCCTGCCCCTCACCTTCTGAACTTCTCCTACATGCCTTTCCGGATGTCTGGGCCAGAGCTGCACACACTTAAATGCACACACTGACCAGCTGGGGTCTCCAGAAAAGAAAAGATCCTGATTCAGAAGATCTGATCCTGCTGGGGCCTGAGATGCTGCATTGCTATCTGTCTGCACATCACTGGGGAGTAGTGAGGGCCTGGGTGACTCAGGATGGCATCCTAAGAGCAGACTTTGAGAACCAAGGGTCTAGGGCTCCCCAGAGCCTCACATGGCCCTCCCAAGGCCTTCTCCTGGGATCTCTCCTTCAGGAACTAGACATCACACAGTTGTTCTCAGCTGCTGCCTACCACTCATACAGGCCTGCTCATAAGCACCTTCAGACCAAGACCATGAGCTCTGAGCCACAGAGTACAGCACCTCTGAGCCATGAAGTACGGCACCTGGTCCCTTCCTCGGAGGAGTGCAGTCCTTACACCCCTCCAGCCCTCACACATTGACAAGCATGGCCAGGTGAGAGCTGCCCAGAAGGGTTCTGCCATCCACATGCACTCCCAGTCTGATCCCACAGGAGCTGGCAGAGGTCAGGAGAGATGAGAAAGCTCAGGGAAGTCACAGTGAGAGTCCAGGTGTAGTCTTGGCTAGTAGAAAAGCCCCCAGATGAGGAGCTGAGGGTCACAGTGAAACACTCACAAAAGAGGCTAAGAGTGGGTAAGAACCACACATCTGCTTTCTGCATTGCACTCCAACCTTGTGCAGGAAAGGTCATCATCAACCTACTTCCTCTTAGGTTTATAATTCTATCTATAAAAGGGGTATTTCTCAGACAGGTCATTTCTAGAAAAGATCTTATCCATCAGGTCAAAAGGGTCTGTGTGCATTCAGACTTAGGAGGATGAACCAGGTGACATCTCAAGGTCACTCCCAGGTCAGAGGAACCTATGAATTCCCTACCATCTCCTGGGCATCATGGAGAGAAAAAGCCCTACTGCAGTTTGTGGTTTTGGCTTTGATTAAATCTCAAGATTAATTTTTCCCAGTGACAGAGTGGCCAGCCTGGAAGCCATAATCCCTTCAGTAGTTCAACATGTTTCTGAGGGTGAGAGGATGCTTAATGCTGCAGTTAAAATGCTAAGCTGAGTAATCAGTTCATTAGGAATTTACTCAATATGTTTGCTGTCTGCAGCTGGGCCCCACTCCTCTGGACAGAGATAAATCAGCAGACAATGCAGATAGTGACAAGATAAACTCTCCTGACATTGACATCCATGCTCAGAAATGCCCTGACCCAGAGGAGAAGACTCTGGCCCAGCAGCCCATGAGGTCTTAGACCAGGCCAAGCTGCTGACCACAGCTGGGGAGAAGTCTTGATGTGGAGTACACCCAGCTCCGAAAAGAATACAGGGTGAATCAGGCCAGCTGCAGCCCAGGGACTCTTGGTTATCATGGGCTGATGAGCCCGAGTGTCTTGGTTTAAGTTCTCCCAGGAGACCTTGAGACAAGGATTTGAGGGCACGTCGTTTACTTGGGAGGTGCTCCCTGAAAACACTGGGAGGGGTGTAGGGGAAGTGAGATGGAGACCAGAAGGCAGCCAATAAAAGTGTGTTATCAAGCAAGTTACAAGGGTGAGCAATGGTGCTCGGACCCCCTGGGACCTCTGGGCAACCTGTAGGACCCACATTAGAGTTCTCCCTGCTGGGGGGTGAGGGCGCTGGGATGGGAGTGCCCATCAGTCAGTGTCTGAAAACAGTTCCAGCAGTGAAATCCACCAGCACTTCTGTTCTAGATACTTGCCTGGACAGAGCGCGCCGGTGGAGGCAGCGGGAGCTGGTGTGAATGGAGATGGTGGGGTCAGGAAGGGGAGCGGGGATCATGCCTGCTCCACAGAGAGTCGGCAGGACCCGTAGGACGACAACCCCCACAAGAGTCATCTTAGAAGAGACTTGGGACCCGTGGACGAAGGAGTTTCACTTCCGGACCCCGTAAGATGAATTGGATGCATCTCAAAAAATGGCAGTCCCCTTGAGCCCCAAAGCACAAGGATTCCTCGGGGAGGAGTGGGGTGGTGAGCCCTTGTGGTAGATTGGTTCAGGCTTACAGAGGGGCCCCCGGGATGCAGGGAGGGCATCTCAGCAGCACTGTTCCTGGGTTAGAAATGGGCAGGGAGTTGGCAGATATGCTGGGCTCTTCTCTGGGTGGAGAATGGCCAACAGAGGCACCCTGCCGTTAGGACAGGGAGTCTCATTTGAAATTTTAATTTATCATCTGGAAGAGGGAGTACACAGTGAGAGCTGGAGATCTGCAAATGGCACTAAGTTTTTTGGGGGAAGTGAAATGTCAAGCCAATGGGGATACACTACAGAATCCCACAAGGGTGTGTGTGAGTGGGCAGAAAAGCGACAGATGAGGTTCGATGTGGGCAAGTGTAAGAGAGTGTATTTAAAGACCAATATCTCAAATTCTACAGGACTTCCTTCTGAGATGATGCACACCGTGGTGGTTTTATTTTAGGATGAGTAAGGCGGGGCAGGAGAACTGACATTTTCAGAGTTGCTACGAGGTGCCAGGTAAATAAAACACATCGGTTTGACTGAATTTTCTGCATGCAGAGTGAAGTGTGGTGCAGAGGGGCAAAGTAAGCTGCCCAAGGCCGCAAAGCTGGGAAGGGCTGGGACTGGGATTCTGATTCAATCTTTATTCTGTCTGGTCTATTCCCTGAGGACACGAGCCCACTATGTGACGTGGCCTGAGAACCACCAGGCAGCAGCCACAGTAGGAAGACACTGGAATCGGATGCCACACGCTCCTGGCGTGTCCTCTCTCGCCTGTCCTGCTCTGTCTCTTTTGCTGGTTCTTTCAGCAAAACATTGACGTGCTCCAGGCCCTTCCTGGCCTTTTCTTTTCCTTCCTCCTCTTCCCCTGGGGAAATATCCGCATGTGCCAATGAGTCCACCCGAGTCCCCAGCTATGACTTCACCTTGAGCTCTAGACTCCCATTTTGACCCTCAGGACATCTGCACTGGGGTGTCTCACGGACATCTCAGACCTAACAGGGCCGCAGACAAGCTCTTGCTGCTTCCCATGGAGCCTATCATTCCTGCAGCCTTCCTCATCTCAAGAGATGGCAACCCCCTGGAGCCTGTCCTCTCATCTTGGCACCATGAAAGTGTCCCAGGAAAGTGAACAGAAAGGAGGGGAAGTAGGCAGATCACTGTGAAAGGTGCAGGACCTTTGGAAGGATGGAGGTGAGAGGATAGCTGGGAACCCGAGGAACCAAGACACAGATGGTGAGAAGTCAGTGTGTTTTACCAGCAAATTCAAGGGTGGTGGGATTCGGTAATGGTTAGGATTAGGTAATGGTTAGGATTAGAGAAGCCCCCTCAGAAGTGTGGAAAGACACATGATATGAAAACAAAGGAAGCCCCCAGGCCCACCATCCACTGCCACACCGGGAGCCCTACTCTGTGCTCCCTGCTTCTCTGGACCTCTGCTCCTCTCCCCTCGCATCCGACCAGCAATACTTCTCTATGCCCCCGGCTATGAGGCAGTGGGAGCTGCCCACCCTCTGCACCCCCTCGGCCCCCCACTGCAGCAGCTCTGATGGGGGCACCAAGCCCAGCCTGGAATGGCCTGGAGTGGAGGATGGGGCCCCCAAACCCCTCTGGCTGGTGCATGGGTAAGGGTTTTGCATAGCAGACCCTAGGCCCTCAGTCACAGAAGCGGCCCCCAGTTCCTTCCCAGCCGGGGGTCAAGAAGAAGAGGGAACGGCCCCTCTTGTTGTTGGGAGGATGCCGCCAAACAGTAAAAAGCTGTAAAGTCACTGGATTGGAAAATGAGAAAGCAGAATAAGTAGGTTCCTGGGAGGGAAATAGGTCTTCCCCGCTCTTTGAACAGGAATAAACAGAGAGAGCACCTGTCAGGAGGGGACTTACACCAGGAAATAGGTGGCTTGGCCCTGTCAGGAGTCCCCAAGGAGAGGGTTCCTGGGAGCCTGAATCTTCTCTCCTGCCCAGACTTTCCTTCTCCTGGACCACCAGGCAGAAGAGGCCCACTGTGCTGGCCGCTGGCCTGTCCCCTCCCCATTCACACCTGTCGTCCATTCCTTCTGCCTCGCTCCTCCCTGACACCTCTGCCAGGGCATCCTCTCCTCCACTGAAACAAACCCACTTCTCCTCTAAGCCCCACTTCCTGTAGAAGCCTCCCTCACCTCTCTCTTCTCAGATCCCCCAAGTCACAGCCATACAACAGACCGACCCTCCACCTGTCCCCACACACCCTGGGCATCCACCCACCACTCTATCCCTAGACTGAACCATTTGCCCAGCCTCCCATGGCCCTTAGAGTATAATTTATCTGTTTTGATGTCTCTTCCTATTTGAAGCCTTCCCTGATCCCTACAACGCTCGGGTAGATTTAATGCCTCCTCCCTGTACCCACTGCAAATTGGGGCAATTCCAGTTACGGCACAAGCCCCCTGGTCCGGTCTGAAGGTGAATCACTCCTGGTGTGAAGGAGGCTCGCCTTCTCTGCCTCCTTCCTCTGTATCCCCCAAGGCTTTCGGGGATGACTAGGAGCAGGGATCACCCTACAAAGTGTGAGATGTTAGGAGTAAACTCAAGGAGGGAAACTGACCCAGCCATACAGAAAGCACCTGCTGGAGGAGCGTTGAATGGATTCTAGTCAATTTTATTTTATCCTCAAGGTGTCGGAGTGAACATTTCACAGAGCGTGAAGCACACAGCCTGCTGTAAGCTTCGTCTTTTGTACAGATACAAGCATAACCCTAACCCTAACCACCACCCCCCAACACAGCTCACAGCACAACCAGAGAAGGACAGACACCCCCACACAGCCTGCCTCCACCCCACTGCTCTCTCTGGTCCCCACTGGTCTCCTTTATTGTACTTGAAAACCACAGACCATCTCCTACCAAAATGAAGACTTAATACAACAAAACAGTGGAGCAAACCCCTTTCTTCGAAACTCCACTCAAATAATCTCCACAGTGCAGAGCTGGAAGGGGGTTTGGAATAAGCTTGCCCGACCTCTTAACTTCACAGACGGGGAAACTGAGGCCCAGATTGGGGCAGTGCCTGTCTGAGACGGCACAGCTGGGGTGGCATCAGTGGGTCTGCATTGTGTCCCCGGCTCTGCCACTCCTTAGCTGTGCCATCTCAGACAGGCACTGCCTGGGACCCCAGGCACCCCTCTTGACTTATTTAACAATGTTCACTGGGTGCCCATCTCAGAGTGTGCCTGGAGGGCAGGGAAGGAGAAGGACATGCCCCTGCCTTTGTCAAGGCCACCACCTCATGGAAGAGAGAAGATTCCCTCCCCAGCAGTGCCTAGAAAGAATACCAGGTATGCTTCTGCTGTCCCAGGCCCTGACTCTTCTCCGCCACTATTTTGCTGTATGACTTTGGATAAACAGTTTACCCTCTCTGAGTTTCTATTTTCCTCTCTGGAAAATCAAAGGTTTAGACCCTGTGGTCTGAGGTCCCTTCCAGCCAGGCCACTAATTCTCCTGGATCAGAGAAGGACACTTAGGGCAGGATTTCCCACAGGAGCCCTCACCTGAGTTCCAAAGGTGGGTGAAGCTGGGAAGTGAGGTATCACCTCCTTGTCTGTTTTAGACCCACCTCTCCTTCCTGCTGGTGAGACAGTGGGGACACAGATGAGGGTTGCCTTGGGGAGGTGAGGAGCAGACATTGGGGGAGGGACTCAGGTGACACTTAGAGCTCCAGGGAAACAGTCCTTCCCCCTTCTCCTTGCCTCCTGTTAAGGTAAATGCCTTTCCTCAGGGTCTATCCTCTGCCTGATTTAGGGAAAAATATCAATGAGAAGGTGCAAAGTAGAGACCAGAGAGAGGGCCTGCCCACCAGCTCCGCCCTCACGGCTGTCTGTCATCTGTCTCCATTCACTTCCCCTCTCTGACTCACCTACCCTGCCCACTCCATACATATGCCTGGGGGCCCCCGCTCCAATCCCCCACTTGTACCACCTCACCCCCATCTGCTCCTCCTGCACGCTGCCCTCCAATCCCACTTCCTCACTGTCTCTCAGGGTCCCCTCTCCCCTCCCGCCTGCCATTCCATCCGCCAGGACTTCCCAGGCGAGCTGTGGATCAACCCGCTGGATCCAATCCCAACCCCCTGGTCCTGGATGGCGTGGGCAGCAGAGGGAGGGCCACTGCTTGTCCCAAGCCTGGACAGGGAGGTCAGCCAGCTCCAGAAGGAAGAAGGGCCCCGCGTCTGCTGCTTCCAGCAAGCCTGCAGGAGAAGTCAGGCCCTGGTGGAGGCAAACATCTTGTCAGGGTTCCATGGAGGCCTGGGAGGAAATGGGACCGATTAATCCACATTTGCCTCTCCAGATTGGAGTACAAGTGGGGAGATGGAAGAATTAACCTTTTCAAAAATGTAATTTCATAAAATCATCTTGCTTGGAACAGACTCTCTCGTTATTACTATTATTTATGGCCATGTCCGGGCCTCAGGCCACCACCCGTGTGGAGAGACAGAGGAGAGGCACAGTGGCCGCAGCTGCCTTGTGGAGAGAGGAGGGGCTGCTTGGACTGTAAACCTAGGCTGAGGGTTCAATCACAGACACCCCTGGAGCCCTCACGCCCCCACAGGTCACTGGTAGCTCCTCTTAGAAGTCCCCTCATTGGAAC
Source organism: Hippopotamus amphibius kiboko (assembly GCF_030028045.1). Lineage (NCBI taxonomy): Eukaryota > Metazoa > Chordata > Mammalia > Artiodactyla > Hippopotamidae > Hippopotamus > Hippopotamus amphibius. The sequence goes on along the minus strand of NC_080196.1, from coordinate 36,713,621 downwards.
TGAGTCCCAAGTCATTCTTACGACTGTTACGTGGAAAAATTGCTATTGTGGCCCTTCTCAGCCTGCCGACCCCTGTCCACACTGCCTGTTCCCTCCCCTCTTTCTGGAGCTCGCCGTGGCTGGTGCCCTGGGGTCCCTCAGCAGCCACCTCTCATGTTAGGCCTCCCAGGACAGGGACACTAGAGGACCCTGCTGCCGGAGACCTGCTCCCTGGGTCAGAGAACAGGTGTGAGGGCCCATCTGCTGCCCACCTGCCTACTCTGGCATCCTGCATCCCTGGCTGCCACCTCGCTCAGCCTTGAGTGATGCCTCACGGCCTTGACAGGCTCTCACCTGTAAAATGGAGGAGCAAGCCCAGCAGGCAGGAGGGACAATAAGGAGACCAACGTGGCCATAGGGCAGTAAGAGGGGAGAGGAGTAGCAATGAGGTCAGGGCGGGATCACATAGGGCCTTGTGGGTCATTGGAAGGACTTTGGCTTTTACTCTGAGTGAACTGGGGAGCCACAGCAGGATGTGGAGCAGGGAAGGGCATGAGCATGGTTAAAGATTGCTTCTTACCCGTTCTCTGGGGCCTCGTCTGTTCATGTTGGTCCATTTCCTCCCCACAATATCCCTTCTCCCTCCCTGGGATCCTATGGACTCCTCTTCACTCATTTAACAATATTCACTGGGTGCCCATCTCAGAGTGTGCCTGGAGGGCAGGGAAGGAGAAGGATGTGCCCCTGCCCATGTCAAGGCCACCACCTCATGGAAGAGAGACGATTCCCTCCCCAGCACTGCCTAGAAAGAGTACCAGGTGGGCCTCTGGTGTCCCAGGCCACTCTGCCACTATTATGCTGTGTGACTTTGGGTAAGCAGCTTACCCTCTCTGAGTCTCTATTTTCCTTTCTGGAAAATCAAGGGTTCTTACCCTGTGGTCTGAAGTCCCTTCTAGCCAAGCCACTAATTCTCCTGGATCAGAGGAGGAGGGCAATTAGGGCAGGATTTCCCACAGAAGCCCTCACCTGAGTTCCAAAGGTGGGGGAAGCTGGGAGGTGAGGGTCCTCCCCCTGTCTGTTCTAGACCCTCCGCTCCTTCCTGCTCAGCTGCCCCACCCCCGCAACTCCACGACTGCCCTCTGCTCCATCCATCCCCACCAGCTTCCCTCCCAGCCCCATCTCTGGCACTGAGCAGGAAGCACGGTGAAGCTGCCAGCTCAAATCAGATCAGCACATGCAACAATGTAACAAAAGATGGATCTAGTGTATGTGCCCGGTTTTTAAATAGAGGTTCCTTGGAGCCGGTTATTTCACTCAGAATGAAAACAATTGATTATCTTTAGAGCCACTTACTGAGGCTTATCAGCCTTGATACAAGGAGCATGGGGTTTCCAGGGGCCCAGCGCTGCTCACCCGGCCCTCAGGTGATGCCCTGATCCCAGGGAGGGAGTGGACATCACAGTGTGGCAGCCAGAGTCCCGTCCTCTACTGGGAGGAACAGGACCCCTAGGCCGGAGGAGCCGGATGGGCCTGGACAGTGAGGTCAGCCTCCCTGCAGACCCAGACCCAGACCCAGCTCTACAGAGCGGTGAGGCATTTAGAGCAGGGATGCCCATAACTCAACTGCGCCCTTGGGGGCAGAGAAGCAGGAGACGGGCCACAGGGGCACCCCTTCCCAACTCACTGCTGAGCCGGCCCCTCATCCTGGGATCTGGATGACGGGGAAACCCAGTTCTGACCTTGGGGGCTTCCAGTCCACTGCCAGCGTGCAGGGTGGACAATAACAGTAAACACGTATGTTCTAAGGTGTCAGGTCGTAGTATGTGCTTCCAGGAACAGAGAGCAGGTAAAGGCTGGGAGGGGAAGGAAGAATGAGGCCTGGGGGCGGTCAGGGAAGGCCTCTCTGAGGAGGGACGTGTGAGGGAGCTGGGTCCTGCTGACGTAGGGGAAAGGATTTCAGGGCAGAGGGGACACCCTAGAGTCCTCTGTGCACTGGGCCTGAACTAAGGCCGGGGTCAGGGATGGAAAGGGTGCCCCCTGCTCCTGTCCTCCAGCCCGGGCCTTCTGCATGTTTCTCTGGTGGCTGCTCTGCTGTACTTGGAGTCCTAACTTATACCCTGACTCACTTGGGGCACAGACAATATTTCCTACATTCCAGGCTGGGTGGATCTACTGGGCATGGGCAGATGGCTCAAAATCATGAAGCGATGCCCAGCTGGCCTTGCGTACCGCCCTCTGCCTCCATGTACCTCATGACATTACGGGGCTGGACATGCTCCCCGATGTACAGTCCTGTCCAGCACCTCGCTTACCGGTGAGCTCCATGAGACCTATGAAAAGACCCTATGCTCTCCAGCATCTCTGAAAGCTCGCCAACTCTGTCTCCTCCCTTCCTCCTGACCCTCCTCCATCTCTTGGGGTCTGATTTCTGTCCCACTGCCTTGCAGCTGGCTTCCAGCTCTCAGCCACACTGATGTCTGACTTGGTCAGTCCACTTAGCTGGGTCCCAGTCTCACCTATGTCCAGCCAAGGCTCTAAGAGCCCAGAAATGGCCAAGTCCCAGGCTGCAGTTAATCTCTGGACCCTGATCTGAGCCCCCAAGAGCAGACCCTGTAGCTGGGTGAGTCCCTCAGCCCTCCTAGCCTGGCTTTCACCTAAGCCTAGCCTCCTACTCTGATAGGACAGTGTTATCCCATAGTTCTGGAAAAGGCCAGACTGAATGAAATGGACCTCCCTAGGGACAGGCTGGAGAGGAGCCTCCTGCTAGTTCTGTGGTCAGTCTTGTGTTTACAACACAGACTATTAGAAGCCTCAGGGAAAAACAACACAGGATAGGAGAACAGGCCTGGAGTAGTTATGCAACCCAGGTCCAGTGGGAGATAGGAAGCCTGGGCTCCATTCTTTCCTCTTTTCCTAACTACCAGGGTGACCTTGAATAAGTAGCATTCTTGTTCCTCAAATGAAATATAAGAGGCATTGGATTAAATCAGTGGTTTTCTAACTATGTGCCCTGGAAGGTTCTGTGGAGCCCTCCCAAAGGGCCCTCAGAGCAGAGGTGAGAATAAGGGTCTCAGTTTCCCCTACCCCATTTCCAAGAGTAGATATGCTTTCACTTCTGCTATTTGTTTCAAGCTGCCTCAAAATGCTTCCTGTAAACAAGAGTTGAGAGTTTGACAAATTGTTTTAAAACCTCTTCACTAGATGACTTTGAAATTCCAAGAATTAAAGATTAGTCACCAATTGATGACCTTAGCACTGGGCTCACTGCCCCTCCCGTTCCCGCCACACCACCGTTCCCGCCATCATTCTCAACATCATTGGTATCCCTCAGATGACCCGTTCCACACCCTGGCCTCTCAGTTCATTGACCGCCCTGCTCTCCCCACCCCCCAGTGCCAAAAATCTTTTCCTGCCCTTCTTCTCTACTTTCCACACACACGGTCACACGCTAGACCTCATCATCACCAATAACGCCCTCACCCCTGAATGCCTGACTTCAAGGATCCCCTGTCTAACTTCATCCCCTCTAATACCCCAGTACCCCTGTGCTAACAATTCCCCCACCTACTGAGACCTCCCAATCCGTTCATCACTCAGCCCAGATTTCATGGATTTCAGCCCCCAAACCGTCCCCTTCCTAGCACTCTTTTTTTTAAAGTAATTAATTTATTTATTTATTGGCTGTGTTGGGTCTTCGTTGCTGCGCATGGGCTTTCTCTAGTTGAGGTGAGCAGGGGCTACTCTTCATTGTGGTTCACAGGCTCCTCATTGCAGTGGCTTCTCTTGTTGCGGAGCACGGGCTCTAGGTGCACAGGCTTCAGTAGTTGCAGCACACAGGCTCAACAGTTGTAGCTCATGGGCTCTAGAGCATAGCATAGGCCTCAGTAGCTGTGGTGCATGGGCTTAGTTGCTCCGTGGCACATGGGATCTTCCTGGAGCAGGGATCAAACCCGTGTCCCCTGCACTGGCAGGTGGATTCTTAACCACTGCGCCACCTAGGAAGTCCTCCCCTTCCTATAGCACTCTTGATGTCCTTGGCCCCCTCTTCTTCCTTCATACTCTTCTGGAAAAAAACCCATCCTGGTTAAACCCCATCATCCACTTGCTTGGCACCTGCACTCTGCCAGCCAACTGCTCTCCAGGAATTCTCTCTAGAGAATATCACACCACCATGTTGACTAGTTCAAACTTATGACTGGACACACCTTTGAACTCTGCCATGTAATATTTCTATACTTTCCAAGTAAATTGACTTTCCAACTCTCCGAAAAAATTATTTCAAAAATTTCCCTCGTCTCTCAAATGATCATCTTCTCTTTTTGGCACCCCTGTGCCAGATGATGTCTTTGATGCGTACTTCATAGAGAAATCAGTGACATCAAAGACCTGTCTCTTCTTCCTACCCATACTTCACCCACCTACCTACATCTGTCCTCACATTCTCTGCCTCCCTTTTTGTTAAAATGAAAAATATATATATCCCATTGATTTCTAGGACCAAGCCCTCCACCTGTGAAGAGGATCCTATCTGGTTTCATCTTCTCAAAGATTCTCCTGCAATGATTCCCTCTCCTCTGCATCACCATTGTCTCTCTCTCTCTCTCTCTTTTGATCAACCCAATCGACAATCATGTCTTACCAGTTTGCATCGTAAAAGAAAAAAATCTTTCCTTTGACCCCATATTGCTTTTTAGCCCCCCTGTTTCCTTGTTCTACTCCCCCCAACCCTCAGCAAAAGTTTTACTAGTTAGTACTGTCTCTACTGCTTCACCCCCACTGCTCCTCAGCTTGGGCTTTCATCCCCATGTCTCCATGGAAGAGGCCTTGGTCAAGGTCACCAATGACTTTGCAATATCTCAAAGGCAACAGCCAATCCTTTGTTTTCTCCTTACCCCATCACTCCATGGCATTTGACAGTTTACCCCATCTCATCCTCCCTTGGTTTATTCCCAGTCTCACTCATTGCAACTTCTCAGCCTTCTCTGCCAGCTCCTGAGCCTTGTCCTCATATTGCCCCACTCTGTCCTTCAGTCCTCGTCTCTCCTGGGTCTACACTCTCTTCCCAGATCATCATATCCAGCTGTACAACTTCCAACACCTTCTATTTGATGAAGACTCTCAAAATTTGACCTCCAGCCCGGAACTTTCCACTGGACTCTGCCAGAATTGCACATCTCGCTACCAACTTGCCATCTCCATTTGGATGTCTATTTGGCTTCTCGAACAAAAACAGAACAATAAACTCCCTCTTCCCACTCCAAACCTACCCCCCTTGGAGTCTTCCCCATCTCCAAAGTGTCCCACCAAACACCCACCTAGCTTCTCTTGATTCCTCTTTCCCTCACAGCTAATATCCCATCCATCACTGAATCTTGTTGGTTGAACTTCCAAAATGTACCCTGAATCTGACCCCTTCTCACCACCTCCACTGCTACTGCCTGGCCTAAGTCACCATCATCTCTCACCTGGACCACTACATTTATCCTCTAATTTAATCTCCATCCTGTAGTTCTGGCCCACCTCCGATCTGTCCTCCATAGAGCAGCTGGAGGGATCCAACTAAACCAGAATCAGGTCAGGTCAGCCCATTGTTTTAAAACCTTTCAGAAGCTCCTGCTACACAGGAGATAAAAGCCACAGTCCTCACTGTAACCTACCAGGCCATGTGTGGTCTGGCCCCTGCCTACCCTTCCAGCCACATGTTCCCCCAGCCCTGATCTTGAACAGGAAGTTCCAGACAGCCTGGCTACAGCTCATTTGAGTCTTGGGATCTTTGTACTTATCATCCGTTCTTTCTTGGACCCTTCTTCGCCCCGCCCCTGTCTTCACACACCCACTCTTCATCATTCAGATCTCATTTCATGTGTCACCTCCTCTGAGAGGCCACCCCTGATCACCCTGGTCACAGGCCCTTAACCCCAAGCCCACTGTACTGCCACCCTCCCTTATACTAACCTATTTTATATTTTTCAAAGGTACTGAAAAGCATCTTACTGATGGGTTTGTGTGTGATTCTCTGCTTCTTCCCTCTGAAATATAAAATCCTTGAGGGCAGAGATTCCATCTATGTGGTTCCTGACTCTAATCCCAGTACCGAAAAAGCGTCTGGCACACAGTAGGTGCTTATTAAGTCGAACTAATAGTCTTAGATCTTCAGTTTCTTGCCGATTGTCCTTAAAATGCCACTCAATCACTCTGTGCCTTCTCTGTTTACACTGTAAGAGTTCTAGTACCTGATGTGCCTCCAGGGGCTGGTATAAGGTTATTGGACGTGACGGAGCTTCACAGTCTGTAAAGGACCATTCAGAGACTTCAGTCCCCGACCTGACTCGGCAGAAAGGGGCTTGTAATGGGCAGGACTTTACAGCACCCCAAAGTGAGACCCCTCTGGGCCCCTTCCCACCTGGCCTATCTGGCTCAGAAGTCTGTGCTTTTGTTTTTAACTTTGCTTCTGCTCCTTGTCCCAGCCTGAGAGCCCGTCAGCAGTTCCTCTGGATGTCCCTAACCCTGACCCTGATGAGCAGACTGCTCCCCAGTTCCCATCTACTGAAGACCCCAGCACCTCTCTCTTCTGGCATCTCCTCCAAGCCCGCTGGACTCTACCTGCTGTCCATGTCAATCCTTGATCGTCCCCAGGACTCTCCTGGTCTTTCCTGCCCCACCCCCACCCAGACACCTGCCTCCGAACCTGTCTTGTGGCTTTATTTTCTCCTTTTCTGGGAGTCACCCATTACCACATTAGCATCTATGAAGTCCTTTGTGCTACACAGAATGTACAATGAAACAGAAAAAATGCACTTACACTAGGACAAGGATGGGGAGAAAAGAGGAAGCTGAGTGTCTGACAATGCCTCAGTTTCCACGTCTGCATGGAGGAGACTCTGCAGAGCAGATGTCCTAGATTTTCTGTAACACACACCCACCTCCACCCTGCCTTTCCGTCTTCCTCAGGATTGATGCATGGCCTTTGCAGAGAAGGCCTTGGGCTCCCCAGGAAGCTAGGATGATCAAAAAAAAAAAAAAAAAAAAAAGATCAGGACAACAGCAGGCACACAGGGAATTCTTGGAAGACTAGAGAAATGTCACTTCCCCAGTCTCCAGTCTCGGACCGCAACGGCCATTTATCATCCTTACGGTTGGGGGGCAGTCCTGAGACGGAGCTGACCTTGATGAAGGAGAGAATCAGTTACAGGGTGCCCGCCAGGATGCTGAGGGGCCTGGGGCCTGGGAGGGTGGGATGGGGCAGGGAGAGCAAGGTGAGGGGGACAAGGTCCAGACTGTCTGGAGGGGACACGGACCGGATGTCAGTGTGTGTACAGAATGGTGTCCACACTAAAGGCTCTTCCAGAATGTCAGGGAAGCCTGGGGAGACTGAACAGGGAAACTGAAAGTGTAAATGGGAGACAGGAGAGAGCTGGAAGGGCTGTCACAGCCACAGAGGTAAGTAATGAGTGTCTGTGCCGGACAGTTCAGTCTCCCGCCTTCAGTTCCTTCCTTATAATTGAATCTAAGCTGCATTTGTGGCTGAAAGGTCGACAATTAAGACCTGAATCCAGACATGCCAAGGGCCATGGGCAGAGAGGCCAGAGCCTGTGGGAGAGGAGCTGGACATATTTGTAAAGACATGTCTAGACATTTCTCTGATATTTCAGCTTCTAGTCACCAACATGTTGCTGTCTACACACATGTCTTTTCCCATAAAAAACAAGCATGTACACTTGCTCCCAGATGCAGATACATCCAACCCAGATACTCCCAGGCACCTCAATATCCAAAGATACCTGTTCTCACCCACCTCTTTCACTCACAGGCCAAGTGAGACCCCCACAACGGACATGCAGATGCACCCAGCACTGCACTATTGCTAGACGTAGCACAGCACTGGGGTATGGCAGTGAATGAAGACAACCAAGATCCCTGCCCTTGGGGAGGTGACATTCTGGGGCACCATCCACAGAGATGCACTGACACGTCCCCTCAGACCCCTGCACACAGACTATTCACATACATGTAGGTGCTCAAAATGACTACAAACATGTATTGAGCACCTGCTTTGTTCCAGGAAGTATGTTTGGTGCTGAAGAGATACAGGTGGGCAAAACCAATACGGTACCCGCCCTCGTGACACTCTCATAAAGGTACACTTACAAACACGGGCCCAACAACTTCACATGCACCCTGCATGCACGCACGTGTGTGCACACACACATGGCTTTTGGTGACTTTAAATACAAATCCAGAGTCATGCCCCAGGAAGCAGCTCACTTAGAATGAGGAGGGGGTGCCTTTCCAAGTCCAAAGTCAGATCTGTAACTTGTCCATTCCTCTCTCTGGCTGTGTGTTCCTCTCCTGCAACGTCATGTCATCTCCTCCGCTCCTCCATCTCACATCCCTGAAATAATGACAGCGCCAGGGGCTGCTGCAGCCTTGAGCTCCCCACCTTGGTGTTCAAGACATCTCCTAGCCTCACAGTCAGGACAGAAGCCAAGCGCGGGCCCAGCCGCCAGGGTTTTTTGCTGAGACGTTGCATTACAACAGAGCCTGCTCCTTCCAGACATTTTTTTTCTTTTTTTGCTTGTGCTTTTGCTTTTAAAGAATCAGAAATAACTTGGCAGTAAAAATGTGCTTTGGGCTGAAAGCTGACTCCCAGGGTCAGAGCCCAGGAGAAGATTTCTGCTACAAAGTTTCAGGGAAAATAGCAGGCGCTCAGCACTTTTTATTTTCCAAGGGCTAGAGAGAAAATACAATTGGAGTGATTTTAGGACTTTGCGGGGCTCCTTTTCAGGTTGTGGTGTGTATGTGTGTGAGGTTTCTCTTTATTTCCCTGCTGGAGAGAGTGGCCGCAGAAAGAGTGAGCAGGGAAGAGGTGGGAAAGCTGGGTCTGTGGCCAGTCTCTGCCTAAGACCCGTGACCCGCTGGCCCCATAATGGGTCCAGGGTGGTGGATTTGGAGCCACTGACCCAGGCTTGGTTCCCAGCTCTGCCTTCTCCTAGCTGTGGGAGCAAGATTTTTTTGAACCTCTCTGTGCCTCAGTTTCCTCATCTATAAAATGGGGAAAACAATAGCACCTACTTCATAGGGCTTTTGTGAGGGTTAAACAGGTCTACATATTATACATTAAATAATTGTATCAATATACACTTAATTCAGAGGAGGCCCTGGTAAGCCATCAGAGGATACTGGCTCTTGTCGTCCTCCCATCCTTATCCTCATCCCTCTCCAGACTGTGGTGTCCAGCTCCCAGCCTGTGGGATGGATGGAGGGTGGAGCCCTCCCCTACTGGGGACTAGTGGCCACCACTGAGCTGACTATTCTGCTTGCCCCTGCATCCTCTCTGCAGCCTTCCTCACCCAGCTCTGTGCTCCAGGAACCTGGCCACTATGGACCGCATCCCCAAGACCGCTTTCCCTCTATTTCCACTTGGGTTTCAACAATGGGAGGTCAGAGGACAGGAGGAGAACGAGGCTGGGTACTTTTGCTCACACTCCCTCTGGTTTCAGCACCTCACTTCAGTTTCCTCTCCTGATCGCTTCCAGCTGTGGGTAGGTAGCTACTGGCCTCCTGTCACTGCTAGTCTTTGGGTACCTGACATCCTTGTTGACCTGCCCACACCTTTGTGAAAAGTGCTTTCCTTAAATGCTTTGGAGGAGAATGAAAGTAGCAACGTACAAGGAGACAATCGTGGCTGCACACGAGGCTTTTCACACAAGGATGTTCATCGCAGCGTTGTTTATAGTGACAAAAAAATGGAAGGAAACTAGAGGTCCAACCATCAGGCATCGAGTGAGTAATCCAGACGGTGCACTGGACTGCAGGTATTGAGAACAATGAGTGCAGAAATATTCACCAACACCGGGGAATAGTCAGTATACCTCTCAGGAAAACAGTAGGCAGCCGAGACTATGGACAGCCTGATGCCATCAAAAATAATATCCTCAGGTTTGGAAAGAGAGTGTATGTGAAGGACATATACAAAAACGTCGACTGCATTATCCTTGAATATGTGAATTATGTGCAGTGGTTTTTTTTCCCTTTGTACGTTTCTGTGGGGGGTTTTGCCTTTTCTGTTTTGAGCAAAAATTACTCTATTGACTAGAAATTATTAGTAATATAGGTGCAACTATTAAAATGATATTTTAAAAAATATTTAGAGTCATGGGAAAATAAACTAATAAAAGTTAAGTGAAAAGAGCAAAATCTCTTCTGATATACACACACACATACACACATTAGACATTAAACTGGGTTCTCAAACCTTACTCAGGTCTAAAGCTCCTGTACCTATGAACTGCCCTCCCCACTGGGGTTGGGGAGCCCCTCACTGCCAAAGGGACTTCATACTTGGCTATTTCCAGGGTATGTGACGTGATGGTGGCCCAGAGTGGGAGGGGAGGATGTATGTGCAGAAAATGCACCTGGAACTTTGGAGAGGACTGTCCCAGAGCCTTCCGGTGACTGCAGCAAAGTGGCCAGCAGGCTCCTTCTGCAAGGGGCAGGAGTCTCTCCTCCTTCAAGCATGTCTGTGATTGTTTATAACCTATCAGCAAGGACTCCCGGGGCTCTGCAGGGGGCAAGGGGCAGGACGGGGGTGTTGGTCAGTGAGCTCCCTAACATGAGAAAACAGCCTCACAGTGAGTCTAATCACCACTTTCCACAAGGAATTTCACCGTGCGTGCTCATTTGCTTTTTAATCATCCTCTAAATATGCATTTTCACGTTATACCCTAATGGCACCCAGAGAATCATTAGGATCTGTTGGGACCTTAATCCATGGCTTCGGAAGTCTCTAAGTATGTAATTTCACTCCATGACGCAGGTTTCTAAAAGTCCACAAATAACCATTTGCATGATAAAGTCACAACTCCAAAGTCAATTACAGCTACGGCTGGAGAGAATTTATTTCCTTTTTGAAAATTAAAATGTGAAATCAGAAAGTTGCCACACGAAAGCCACCCTTGCCTGGATGGGAAGAGGGAAGAGAACGCAGCACCCCCTGGGGCCCTGATTGACAGGGCACTGTTATGGAGTCACAGGGCAGGTGGCCTGGCTGGTGGCCTCCAGGGTGGTCCTCAGTGGGGCTGGCTGTGGGCTTCACCTTGCACAGGGATCATCCATCTTCCTGCCTCCCCCTTCCATCTTCACTTCCTGCCTCCTAATGGGGATTAGGGGTCCCAGCTGTGAGTCATCAGAGAGCCCAAGATGCATAGATACTTGAGGGGGCCCAAGTGACCCAGACATTAAAGGGTGTAGCCAAATGGCCATGGAGCAAATGGCCCCAGCTCATTCCCCATCTCAACATCCAGGATCCTGCATGCTGAGCCTGAGCTCTGAAGGGCCCCCAGTCAAGGGCCTACATCTTTCCAGGGGCCTGGATGTTGCTTAGAACTGTATGCATTTCTATAACACCAGGGCCACAGGGAAACTTGGGGAGCATCCCGTGCAGATACGGGATGAAGGCAAGATACCTGACTCAAGGTCATACAAGTGTTCGGCTGCAGAAGGGGCCTGGAAACCCAGCCTCTCCTCTCTGAGGATAAGATGTCTTCCACAGACACTGTTCATCCACCATGGTCTTATCCAGCCAATTGCAAACTGGAATAAAAACCATCCAGAATCATTTTTGTTCTCTTTTTCACGTAGAGATGTGCACTCCAACTTGAATTGATGGCAGAGTTCTAACCAGAATGAAACTGCTGTGTGTCTGAAGCATGAATGGACCTATTTAAAAAAAAAAAAAAAGATACCCCCAGAAACAGTGTGCACTGGAGCCTAAACCTGCATCCTCTATATTCTAAAATTTTGAAGCTAAGACAAGACAAGAGCCCAGAACTGTTTTTCGAGCTTAGCGGGCATTTCATTCAGTTGATGTTTGGAATTGTGCACAAGGTGTGCCTGGTCTCTGGGAAGGTGCCAACATCCTAGCAGATCCCCAGGCCAGTTTCTAAATGTCCTGCAAAACAGGTGATTTGCAGCCAATTGTTGAGTCATGCTGTCCCAGACTTACTGGAAGATGCCTCTTCTAAGATGTCACTGACCCCAAAGCTGGGGTCAGCCATGCCTCCCTTTGAGAAGAAGCCCAGGATGGGGCAGTGAGGATTCTTTGATCCAGAAATCACAGTGCCTGCCCCCACACTCCCAGCGACCAGCCGCGAGAATTTGGAAGACTTATTTCTACTCCCTCAGCCTCAGCTTTCTCAGATGCCAGATAGGACTAACTGTCCCTAATCTGCCTGGCAGGGATGTAAAGTTGAAAGGAAAAGACCACAGAACTTTTAAGTTTTATACTTTGAAGGGGCACATTGTTTTCCAAATATAAAACACTCAACAGATAAGGTACCATTATTAATTTAGAAAGCATGGCATTGAAAAGACAGCTGATGGTGTCTAAATGGTAATGATTTGTGCCGGCTCCCTGTGTTGGGGGGACACCCTGAGCCCTGGATTTGGAGTCAGAAGCCAGGGTTTGATACCTACCTGGCTCCGCTCAGTGTCTCTGCTAGACCCAAAGAGCACGGACTCATCCCACACACAGCAGGCTCTTAATAATTGCTCCCCGATGCGTCCAACTATTCCCTGAGTTAGACTCACGTTGCTTGGTTTAGTTCATGATCTAAAGAGGGATTTCTCCCCCATGTCTTCTGTACCCTAATGAAACACAGATGGGATTTTGATTACTACTGTTTATTGAGGGCTTGCTCTGTGTCAGACATGCACTAAACACTGAACACACAGCATCTCCTTTAATCTTCACAATGGCTTGCTGAGATAGGCTCCATCTCAGAGAAGGTAAGCGACACGGCCGGCTGGGAGAGGGGTCCTCAAAGAGTCCCTGCTTTTGGCCTCAACACCAAACAGCCTCTCTCAGTTTCTTGAAACTAAGTCCTCTGAACCTTAGTTTTCTCGAATAAAAATTGGGCAGAATGATGCTTCTCACTAACTGGTCTGAAGAGGAAATGAGGACTTAAGGGGAGAAAGCGCCTCACCCAGTGTCTGGCACATTGCACCTGCCAAGAAATGCTGGCGCCATCTTGTTTTGTTTTGACTTGTTGGTCTTGCCTCTAGTGGATGCTTAATGATCTACTCATGAAACACGCAGGCTCTGAAAAGTTCTAGATTCTATCTGAATCTGATTAAACCTCCAGCCACAACTCAGAGCCAGGCATTCTGATTCTGATATGATGACAATAAGACAAACAACGGCCTTTTAGAAGCCAGACACCTGATGGCTATCATAACAGTCTACAAGGTGGGACCCTCTCTCCTCACTGGAAAGGTGAGGAAGCTGTGGTGTCGAGCAGGCCACTAGCCTGCAGCACAGCACTGGGGGTGAGAGCAGAGGTCCAGCGGTTGGGCCAAGTTGGTACTCAAACCTGGCTCTGTCCCTTCCCCAGCTGGCACTTGGGGCTAGTTTCCCACTCTCTAAGTCCCCACCTCCTTATAGTCTTGGATCCCATAATCCACGCACCATGCTGGCACGTAGTACCACTCTATGAATTTTAATAGCTATTGTTTTTCCTGCCCAAGGACACACCATGGGGGAAGGGGCAGAGCCAGGCTTGAGTCTCCTGCCCAGCCATCCTTCCCGGCCACCTCACAACCTCCTGCTTTTAGCTGCACCATCAGCCTGCTCCTTCTCCCTCTGCAGCTAGCACATGCAGGGGGAATGGAGGTTCCTGGAGGGGTTTGACCTGCAATGAGGGAGGGATATCCACCCTAGAGGACCTGGGTAATTTCTCTGTGCCCAGAGAGGCTCTGGTCACCCCACCAAGCCTCCAGCAGCATAAGCTTAAATCCCTGCCCCACCATGAACTAGTGGGCCACCTTGGGCAAGCCTCTTTACTCCTCTGCTCCTCAGCTTCCTCCCTGGAAAACAGGGCTGATAAGGGCACCTACCTCTAGGGTTGGGCTACGGAGTAAAGGGCTTAATGCATGCAAGGCATTTAAAGCTGGTTTGGCATGAAGTCAGTGCTCTGCAAATGCTCAAAGATGCTGCTATAACTAATAGGAAGTGTAATTGCAGAAGCACTGTATTCCAGACTCCAAAGTCTGGACTCTCCCTCTTCACCACACCGTCTCAGCACCAGCCTGAGAGCCAGCACACGGTAGCTCCCAGCTCCAGCTCTGCTAGTGACCCAAGCACAGTCTCGGTTAGGCCACGGCTCCTCTCCCAAACTCAGTTCCCACACCATGCAATGATGGGTAAATAAGATGATTTCCAGGTCTCCTTCCCATCCCAGGACTTTGAAATCCCCTCCTTCTAAGGACCACAGCAACCACTGTGCCACATTCTCCCTCCACCAGCAGGGTCTGCACTGGAGGCATGTGGAGAAGAAGGGTTATTCACTCACTCATTCGGTCAACAAACATTTCAGAGCGCCTCCCACAGGCAAAGTGGGCTCTCTCGTCTTGAATGACCCAGCCAGGAACGGCACATCCACAGAACTTCCTTCCCCAGCTCTAATGGAACCTCCCACCTCCTTTCTAAGAATACTCTTGCTCTCTTAACAAGTGTGAGTTTCTGTCCCTGATCTCCCAGGTGGGACTGCCCATTGGAAACAGCACAGGCATTGTGTCCAGCAAGCCTGAGTTGACGGTCACCCTCCACACTAGGTAGCTCCGGGACACTGGGCCATGTTTCCCAGAGTGCAGGTCACAACCCATTTGTGGGTCATGAATTCGGTGTAGTGGGTTGTATCTGGCATTAAAACATAATGAAAGAGCAGCGAGTGGAACAAAATGGCACAGAAGATAAAGCGTGCTGCACGGAGGAAGAGGCGAGTGTACACGTGAGATATGAGTTGCATGCATTACCGTGGGATGTGCTCAGAGAAGTTTGGAAGCCACATACCCATACCGAGAGCACATAATTTGACTTCCCAGGCCTCAGTTTCCTCATTTACCAGGAAGGGATTTTGAAATGAGAACAGCATCAAGCCAGGCAAGGCTAGAGATCCCAATGGGTGCCTCCCTGGTTGTCTGGAGCCCCCCTCTGTCCTGACACACGAGCCTCAGTCCTCAAGAAGCTGAGTCACCAGTCCCACTCTGCCACCAAGCCCTCTGCCCTCAGGTGATCAGCAAACCAGTCAGAAGATGAGAACATGCATATCAATTCTGCAAACATCTGCAATCCCCAGTCAGTAAGTAAGGGAGTGCTTCCGGAGCCCACAAACATTGATCGAGCACCTGCATCACGCCAGGCAGCGGGCTGGGTGCTGGGGCACAGTGATGAGTAGGCAGTCAGAACACTGCTCCAGAGAGTTTACGGTGTAGCATGAGAAGCCAATAATAAACCCACAGACACATGCCCAGAATGCCAGGCTGGGCAACATGCTGGAGGAAATGAAAGCAGGGTCAAGGGCAGACAGAGATGCTCTTTCAGATTGGGTGGCCACGGTGATGGTCTGTTCATGCCCGGCCGGGCGCCAGGCAGAGTTCAGGAGTAAGTGTATGATGATGACAGGGCTCTCAGCATCGAGGAGCATCAGGAAGATGAGATTTACACAGCAGAAATAGAGGAAAGCTGTCCAAACGCCAGTTAACACTGGACGGGGTGGGGCGAACTACAGATCAGAGAGGGCAAGCCCAGGTGTAGCCAGGATTCCCTTTTTGCAAGAAGGAAGGGCAGATCTAATTAACATAAGTGAGCAGGAGGTGAGTGGGCATCCCAGGGCGTGGGGAAGTGGTGAGACCAGGGGGAAGATGGCCAAAGGGAGCCTGGTGCAGGAGGGCACAGAGAGCAGTGTCATCATGCCCACTAGCGGGGACCATGAAGGGAGACCTTGAAGAAAATGTGAAGGTCAGATGGAGTTTACCCTTGCGCCAATAATAACAACATTTGGGGGCACCTACCATGTGCCAGGGACTGTGCTAAAACTTTTTCACACGTTAGCTAATTTAATCCTCACAACCCTTGAAGCAGACATTACAACATTTCATCAAATCTAAGACTCTTTCAATTAGAAAATGGACTGTTAATTTTGGTATCCCCAAGAAAGAAATCTCGCTGCTATTTAAACTTTGACATGTCATGGACTGTAGGAGGCATTCCAACTTCAGAGATGTTAAAATAAAGATCTTAGCCTTGAGGGAATATGGCCTTGTTATTCACAGGAAGTGGGGGCGGCAGGAGGGTTGGTAACTTGACCCAAGTCTTACCACTCATAAGGGATGAGTGAATTTGAACCCAGGTCATCGGGCTCTGGAGCTTGCATCCTGCCCCGAGCCTCCTTCCTGTCTGTGAGATGCCAGGGCAGCAGGAAGGTGCTGCGCGGTTTGGAGAGGAGGCATGATGGGTGCTCCAGGAAGCACGTGGGGCAGATGGGAGAGGAAGAGGCCACTGACGGGGTGACTGTGAGAACCAGGCATGGGGCAGTGGTGATGCAACCAGCTCCCAGCAGAGGAGGAGGGGAATGAGGGGAAGAAAGGACTCGGAATACTGTGATCCCAGGTTTTAGTACAATGATCCTTTCCAGCCAGAGGCAGGGGTTTCTATAAAGGAAAAGTACAAGGGTATAGGTTTCAAATAATTATAACTTTCATTGACAGGAAGGAAGGACAAGTGGAGACAGAGAGGAAGAAGGAGGAATGAAGGGAAAAGAAGGCGAGTGAGGGATGAGGAGGGTAGCTACACAGATGAGCAGAGTGGCTGGGTGAGGGTCCTTTAAGAGTCAGTTTGGAACCCCTGAGTCAACAGAACCCTAAAGGGAAGAGGACTCTGGCTGATGTCAGACTTCTGGACCCTCAGGAGCCAGATCATCAAGGCACGGAACTCCCCCACCCCTCCCAGCTTCCTGAGGGCTCTAACCAGAGTCTCAGGTCCCCCATCAGGAGAGGTGATCTCTCCTGCACGCTTTTCTTACAGGGAGATTAGCGAGATTAGAACAAATCTCTGTGCCTCCTGCAAAACCCAAGACCTGAGTCTTCCTCCTCTTATGCCCAGGTGGGTACTTAACCTCCTTACACCCCCATTTCCTGTGGATAGCAATGCCACATTTCATCAATCCTAAGATGTTTATTTTAACATCTCTGAAATTGGAATGTGTCTTACAATCAATGCCACGTCAAAGTTTAATCAGCAGCGGCGTGACTTTCTTAGGCACACACACACACAAAAAGTCCATCTTCTAATCAAAGGGATCTTGGATTCCATGAAGTATTGTCATATCTCCCTCAATACCTTGGACACACCCTGGTGGCAGAGACTGTCTGCAGCCCCAGGCCAGGACCCCACTCCCGGTGCAGCCCTATTGGATTCTCCCCTTGGAGTGTTGAAAATGCACAGAACTGACCCTGGATCCCTCCTGAGACCTCATCATGGTTCTGCAGTTTCCTGGACCCACTTTCTGAGCCACACTGGGACAAGAAAAGCCCACCCGAAGGACACCAGGACCCCACCCTTTACACAGAGCCCTTAGGAGAAAAAAAATCCCTGCAGCTTTCTGCCCAGGAAAAAATCAACTGCAGTCAGCATCCTCAAGTGGTGGGACAACAGCCAGCCAGGGAGATAAGAGAGAAACGAAGAGAGAGGCCCCGGGGCTGAACAGGGTCAGGCGTCACAAGATCTAGTCCCCTGTCTCCCAGCTCAGCCAGGAGGAGAGCTGGCTTCTCTGTTTATAAAAATCAAGACTGATGCTTATCACAGGCATTTGTTCAGCATGTCAGTAGTGGCAGGGACTTATTAACTCCTGGGATGCAGAGGCGGGGCCCAGAGCAGGTACCCTGGAGAAGTGAGGGAGCTGCGGCAATTATTTGTTTGCAAGCCCGAGTATTGTATAACAACTGTGCATTGAACTGATTAAGGCAGAACAGCTGAGGAAGTCCTTACCATATCCTGTCATTTAACAAATATTTTTGAGCAGCTACTACACACTAGGCCCTGTGAATGGAGAACAGTGTGGACAGTGATCCCTTCCCTCCTGGAGCCAACATTCTGGAGGTGAGAGATAGATCACAAATGATAAACAAAACAAATAAGGTAATGATACAGTCTGTGCAAAGGTGATAAGAGTTAAGGAGAAACATATAGTTGGGGAGGGGGATAGGTCATTCTAGGGGCAGGTGTTTTGTCACTCAGAATGGTCAGGAAGGCCTCATTAGATGGTGACAAGATCAAGGAAAACTTCCCCAAAGTGATGGCTGGGCTGAGTCTTGAGACATGAACAGGAGCTCACCAAGCAGAAGGGGATTAGTGGGAAGACCCACCTGACACAGGAATCAGTATGTGCAGAGGTCTGGGGGTCTGCAAGCTCAGGGCCACCCTGAGGAGTTACCAGTAGGGGGCCCAGCCAGAGAGGATATGGGAGAGATAGACCGTGGACAGCTCATGAGGGTCCAGGATACCAGGCTAAGGCAGCCTAAGCATCGTCCACCTGGCCTGGGGAAACTTGAGGATCTGAAGCTGAGAAGTAATGTAGTCCCGTGTTCTGCTTTTAATAGGATTTGATGAGAATGGGGTATGAAAAAGCTCTGAAAAAATGCCAAATGGCATTCCCAAAGACTGTTCCACAGGACTCTTACACAAGTCCTAAGAACTCCGTATGAAAGAAAGGGTGTCATGATCCAAATAGTTTTGGCAAAAACAAACAAAATATATATAAATGTCTATATTTATATATACCACATTCCTTTTTTTTTTTTTGAAAATCACAATGCTGATTTGCAGTATAAAGGATCTGAGAAGGTCTGCAATAAACTTCCAACTTTGTCAATTCCAGCATTTTCAAACTAACTTGACCACACAACTGTTTTTTTCTTCTCTCTTCCCACACTCTCATAATACCCATGAACCTCCTGGAGAAATAGCAGATTAGGGGAAATGCTACCAAACAGTTCCCATTTTCTCAGTGTGTATGTTTCCTCATGCAGCCCGCCCCCATCTTGCCCCTGGCTGATGGTCACGTCTCTAGTACTCCTCAGCGGCAGCCCCACTCTGGTGACCATCTGGGCAGCCTTCAGCCTGCTTGCCTGCAGCAGGTGAACCCAGCAGTCACGGTCACTCCCTACAGAGATAGCATAATCCAAAACAGCAGATAATCCAAAAGCCATTTATTTTTGGCATGCTTAAGTGAGTTTATTTTTACTTCAGCCTTATCTTCCTAATTTGGCCTCCCTCAGACACATGCTAAAATGAGCTGGTTTTTTGGAACACACACTGAAGTGAAGGGGGGAAGGGGGCCCAGGGAGATGCCTGGGGAAGCCGCTGGGGAATTTCATGCACATTGAGACTACTGTATCCTTCCTCACCTGCCTGTTGAAAAGACTTCCAGATTGGGAACTGTGTGCTGATCTGGTCCCTGCAAACAGCAGCCCCACGGGAAAAAAATGAGTGGAACGTGTGGTTTAGTGAGACTTGTTGCAAAAAGCATGAGCTAAGTGTGTGTGTATGTGTGTGTGGGGTGTCTCACTCAATGAGATCCGAAGCTCCCTGCACATGTTCACGCTGCCCTGCCCTTGCCCTTTCCACGACAGTGCCTGACTCCCGGCTGCCAGCACCTGCATCTTTCTCCCTGAGGGTTTCTCTTGTACCAAAGCCACTTTGCCTGCCCACATGGTAGGCCCAGGGTGCCAGGGAATTAACACTTTCCATTCCCAATGCAAGAGGTCCTCAACAATGCCTGCTGGAATAGGGTATAAATACCCCAGCTCACTCACCACCCAGGTGGTGCAATTCTGAGGCTTGTGACTTTGTTAGATTCCTGGATTCCCCAGTAGGATCAAGCTGCAGTTGGCACCAGGGGTGAGTGACTTGAAAACCCGTCCCTTCTTGGCTGCATTCCCTGCCCTGTCTCACTGTCCTCCACCCACCACCCATCAGTGTTTACTGAGCCAACCTCCCGAGTAAACTGCTTACGCACAGATCCTTGTCTCAGTGTCTGCTTCTGGGGAGTGCAGACTAAGAAACCCAGCTCTTCCTAGAAGGAAGAGCTGGACACAGCCTGGTGTGAGTCTGGTTTTCCCAAGCATTGGAGAAGATGCATGACCTTGCTCCATCTGCTTCTTCGGAGGGTTCTGGAGGTCCCCACAGATGCTGGATAATCCTGACCCCTTGTTAGTATCTGCACCAAAATCATTTATACCAAGTCAGGCCTGGGAGGGTCACCAAGCAGGCTTCACAGGGACCAAAATATTCACAAAGAAATAGTCACAAGGATGCTGGGTGAAAGAAAGGATGCAGCTTTCCACTGTCTGGAGGCAGCAGGGGAAGCTCGGCACACACACCACTGTGGGATGGCAAAAAGGGGTCACCTGATTTAATTTGTAGGAATCACTGGTTGATGCCATTTGTTTTCCTAATTAGGAAACTATTCACCAAAGGACTTCTGCCCCAGCATCTGCCCACCATCTTGCTGACATGCTGGTCCAGGCCTCCCTGACCTCTCCCACCTACACTTGTATGTCACACACCCTCCACACTGGTCATAGGCTGTTCCCATTCAAATCTCCAGGTTTCTGGAAGATTAAGGGTGGCCAGGAGAGGAACAGTCAGCCCTGAGCAGCCAGGGATGGGTGAGTCTCCAGTCTGCACCTTTGGAAGACACCTCCATCTCTCTGGGTCCTTCACTGAGGAAAGGGCAGGTAAAGGACCCTTTTATGCTCATCTGTGATGGGCTCTTCACTCCTTCCTCAACTATTTGTTATTGTGCAGCTGCTATGCACCAGGCCCTCTTTTGGGCACTCGGGATGTATACTGTGAATAAGCCAGAAAAAAAGTGCCTGCTTGCACAGGGCTTATATTCTAGCTTTAAAGATCATCACTTGCTGGAAAGGACAGCCCTGCCTGTGACTAAAGGAATTGGTCCCCCAGATGTTCTGATAAGAGAACTGGCCCCACTTCTCTCGTCTCCTCCTGCCACACCCCCAGACTACCGAGGGCCCCAAATCCCAACCTAAACCTGTTCAGTTGAATTGACGGGTGGTCTCCAAGACCTCAGTAGCAGGTAGAAGGACCATGTTAGTTCCACCTTGTGACGTAGGGGGAATGAAGGTTTGGTTCTGAGGTGTAGGACCCAGGTCCTTCAAAACACAGAAAGCTCAGGATGGAAAGGCAAATCCCTCCTAAAGTACACACCTTCCCACTGATCCCAATCTCAGATTCTTAGGACAAAACTCACACCGCCTCATTTGAGTTTCAATCAGGGCAGAGTGTCAGGCCCTGCTCTATGCTACAAACTCTGGACAAGAGCAGAGAAAGTTCTTAAACTCCCTTCTACCTGCACAGCCAGTTCTCCACGTGGATTTCTCTGCTCACCTTGGGCACTGTTATCCAACCAGGATGCCCCACCAAGGATGCTTCCCCACCACCTGTGCAGGTACATTTGAAAGAAAGAGCCTCATCTCAATATCACTCTGTGCAAAGCCTAATTAGGGGGTCAATTAATGACTTCCCCTCACACACACACACACACACCCAGCAGCAGTACACACACGATGGCACAGTGTCACAGGGCTGGGGAGAACGGTTTATGGGATTAGCTGCACTTAAGGATTATCTCTGCTCCATTAGTGCAGACAATTGGGTGATGACAACAGAAACTGCATCACTCAATCAAGTGCCAAGAGGAGAGCAAGGGCGGCTCAGGCTGGTCTTTCCCCCACCTCCCACCCTCTTTGTGCCAACCTCTCATCTCCCAGCTGACCCCTTTCCAAGTAGCAGTGAGGGGTGAAGTACAAAGAGCCCTGCTTGGGCATCAGGCAACCTGATTTCTGGTCTCAATCCTGTTTCTAATTAGCTGTGTGACTTGGGTGAATGCCTTGCCCTTTCTGGGCCTTGGTTTCTTCATTGGTCAAATGACAGGACTGGACTATATGGCGACAGGACTGGACTATATGGCAACAGGAACAATTGTGAACATTTAGTGTGTGCTATGAACTCAGCCTTATGCTAAGCATTTTCATGTAGCATCTTATGTGATCCTGTGCTGATTTTATTTTGTTCCCTGCTCTCTCTTCAGTGCCTGACACGTAGTTAATGACTAATAAATTTTTGTTTATTTTATGAATTCTTCCAATACCTCTATGAAGCAAGTGTTACTATAATCCCACTTTCCAGAGGGAGAAATTGATGCACAGCAAATTAAGTAAATTGCTAAGTTCACTTCCTATTCTTCTGCCCTCCCTAGGTGATCTACTAAGTGCAGATGTCAAACGGGGGCAGACACTTTTTTTCAATACACCCAGAGCCCACGCTAGGGTACGCACTTAGTAAACACTCGATGAATGGCAGTGGGCATCATTTTCTAACATCTTTCACTGACGACCCCGCCGTACTTAGAACAGTGTGTGACACACAGTAGGTGTTCAGTAAATATGCACTGAGTAAATGAATTAATGAATTCTTGTAATTCTCATAACAATCCATGAAAAATAAGGAAACCAAGGTTCAGACAGGTGAAATGACTTGTCTATACGGATAAGCAGAGAAACAGGGATTCAAACACTGATGGGGGCCCAAATCTGCCCATCCAACCCCCCGTATTCATGTTCTTTGCTGTAAGACTTTGAAGTGCTTCCCATAAAGGGGCAAGGATATTGCCCCACCCTTGACTTTCATCTGGCTATTTGATTTGCTTTGGCTAGTAGAACAGGGTGGTGCAATCGTGTGCTAGTTCCAAGCCTGAACATCACGAGGTCTTACCGTTCCTCTTGCCTTCTTCCACTTCCCACTCTGCCAGGCTGCAAATATGCCTGGGCTAGCCCACTGGTCCCAGGAAAATGAGAGACCTGGGAGAAGAGCTACTCCAGCCCAGCTTAACATTGCTGCTTTCAGCCACTGGCTTTGAGTGTGGCTCATTATTCAGCAAGAGCTGACAGATACGACAGGTCTGCTTTCATTTCAGGTAGGAAAAGTGACACATACAAGTTGTGCTAATAACACACAGGAGATGCAGGTAAGTCTAGGGCAGGTAGAAAAGGCTCCCAGAGGAGGAGACATTTGAACTAAGACTAGATGATGAGCAAGGTCTATCATTCACTCAACCAATTCTAACTGAGCACATATGGTGTGCCAAGCACTGTTCTAAGAACTGGAATTTTTTCCGATGAGAAGGGGTAGGGAAGGGTATTCCAGGCAGAGGGAACAGCATACACGAAGGTATGATGGTCCTGGGAACAGTCTGGCATGTCTGGAGTATAAAGGGTGTGTAGGACAAAGTGGGAGACGAGGCTGCAAAGGCAGGTGGGCCGCGTGGAGGAGTTGGGTCTTATGCTGAGGTGACAGAGACCCCTTAAAGGATTTTAAGTAGTGTGACAGTGAGACCCAGCATTGG
This sequence comes from Hippopotamus amphibius kiboko, assembly GCF_030028045.1. Taxonomy (NCBI): domain Eukaryota; kingdom Metazoa; phylum Chordata; class Mammalia; order Artiodactyla; family Hippopotamidae; genus Hippopotamus; species Hippopotamus amphibius. The sequence continues at coordinate 36,690,378 of NC_080196.1, read as the reverse complement.
TTTTACACAGAACCCTCTGGTAGCCATGAGGAGAACTGCTTAGCAGGAAGCAGGAAGGCCAACCAAGAGGAGGTGCTGCAGCAATTGTAATTTAAAGCAGTGATGGAGGGGGTGGAGCCGGGAGCATGGGGGGACAACAGGCAGCTTTAAATATGGACTAAAGAGGGAAGGGCAGGGTGGAGGGGTCAAGGATGATGCCCTGGTCTCCAGCTTGGGCAACTGGGTGGAGGGTTGTGGGAAAATGAGAGGAGGGCCATTTCTGGGGGTGGGGGGGAGAAGAGACAGCTGGGCTATGTTCCCATTGTAGGAGGGGCCCCTTTCTTGCAGCCTTGGGTCTTACCCTACCACCTGGCCATCTGTCTGACCCACCCAGAGGTAGCCTGGCCTTCCTGTCCTTCCCCCCTCACCCCAAACAAGAAGATGTCTCCAACGGCCATGCTGTCCATGCACTCTGAGGACAGGCAGATGTCTCTGTGCTGACACAGCAGGGCCCACCAGGAGAGGGGTCTCCGGAGGCAGGGACCGGGCAGCAGCAGGGGGAGGGAGGAGCAGGCAGTTGCCACACCGGAGCCCGGCCCCCTTTGCCTGACACCAGCATGGAAACAACAGAGACCAGGAGGGAGAAGCAATTAGAAAGGCAGTGAGGAGCTGAGGGGCGCAGGGACAGGCAGACAGTGAGGCCGTCAAAGATTCAGAACCGCTGTCACTCCAGCTGTCCAGCTGGAGAGAGACAGAACTTGACTCAGGGAGGACCACAGAGGCAGAGGGAAAGGAGTAGGCAGGAAAGTACAAGGGGGGATGTGGAGTAGAAGGGAGAGGAGAGGAGGAAGGGAAGTAGAACTCTCATGAGAAGGGCTGAGATTCTCACTTCTACTCTGCCAGCAGCTGAGATCTTGATGAGCTCTGAGGGAAAGAGGGCGCCGGTGGGAGATGCTTAGAAGGGCCTGGATGGAGGACATCACTAAGACTCCCTTCCTAGGGGGTGCCAGGGCCCCCAACTAGGATCTCAGAGCCCAAGGCACCTGTGATCCGTGGCAGGGTCACCAGAAAGAGGGGGCTTCTCTGACAATTTGAAATGAAATGGGCACAGCGTTCTGATACTAACAGCCTGTTATTAAAATCAAGTGCTATTTTACAAAATGCATTTGCCAGGGAATGGCTAATTACAGGCAAGGCACATTTCTGTGTGTTGGTGTCGATTAATCCTGAACGGTTTAAGCAGTCGAATTTTATACATATAATTATCACTTGAGATTCACAAAACAGCAACAAGATGCTTTGGGGCTCTGTCCTTGAGGGACATTGAGGCTGAGGGCTGTCTTGTCAGGGAGGGTGGATGGGAAGGGAGGTGCTGGACAGAGAGGTTTTGCTGTGCTGAATCACATCACGGGCGGGCATTTCTTCCTATCAATCTCTTACTTCCCCCAGATGGAAAGGAATAAAGCCACTGATGAAGAGGGGAGGGGCCTCCTGGGCTGGGGGAAGCTGGAAACAGCTTCCAGACGGGATGCTAGCAAAGTTCCACCCCTTTCCAAGCATGGTCCCACTGTGGGACTGAACTTGCTGTGGGGTTTGAAACAAGGCGTGTTCTACTGTCCCACAACTCAGGTTTTTCATGTGTGAAATGGGCAGGCTGGAGAGTTTATCAAGCATGGAGGCCACACCCCCAACAGCAGAAGGAAGGGAGAGAGTCCTTATGGGGTCCTATGGTGCTGCTCAGCCAATGGAGGTGCAGGAAAATTACACAGCTTCCAGGAGCGGATGGGTCCTCAAGGCAGAGTAAGATGTAGTGGGTGGTGGGTGCTGCCAGCTACAAGGCATGTTGGGAGAACCTGGGGGGAGGGGGCAGCAGGGAGCTGGGGCAGCCCATCCTGGTGCAGGGAGAAATGTGGAAAAGCTAATCGGCAACTTAGGCCCGACTGCCCACTCTAGAAGGAGGGGTGCGCCCAGGTACAAGTCAGGCTGGGTCTAGAGGGTGCCCAGGGAAGTGGAGTCATGGGGGCACATGGGCCACAACCAAGGGAACGTGGTGCTCAGAGAGACTGGGGTAGAACCAGAAGGCTGATGGTCCAGCCTGTTTTGCTGGAAGATAAGGCCAAGGGCTCAGCCCACCACCTGAGGCACCTGAGACCTTACCCTGAATCTCATGGGGAGCTGAAGAAGTGATGTGTGGGGAGTGAGAAGGTGAAACAGGGAGGTCCTGGCTGCACACATCCCTAAGAAGACAACCACCCTCCCAACCTCCCCTGCTCGCCAGCTAAAGCTACAGGTGACCCACTTCACAGCTGGTATTGGGGTGGAACCCAAGCAAGTGGGGCCAGCAAGGGGACTACGTGAAAGTCATTATCTACCTGCGTGGGAATTCCTGGGCCCCTGGCCTTCACTATTTCAGAGCTCCTGAGGGCGGGGCCCAGGAGCCCTATGAGCACCACAGTTCAAAAACCACTGGCTTAGAAAGGCATCCGCACGGGAACCCAGAGTGTTTAAAGGGAAAAGAGAGAGTAGGGGACCAAAGCCTCTGATGCTTTATCTGCCGCCTGCCTCCATTTGCTTCTCTTTGCTTTGTGTGATGGACTGGAAGCTGGAGCTGAGTGTCAGGGGTAGGGGTCCCATCGGATGCGTGCAAGGGGAGAGTGGGCACAGGACTGGTTGACAAAGCTGCTGTCAGAGTGGCATGAGAGAGACCAAGTGCATCAAGGTGCATCAGGACCTAGCAAGTCTTCACAGGTGTTTTTACACAGCTGCTACCACTTTTGTTACAGTGGCCCTTATGGCTTCAGAGACTCAAGAGGCCTTTTGAAGGCCAGGGTGACAATTGTGATAATACCTGTGCAAGTGCCCGGCACACAGTAGGTGCTCAATAAATGCTCAGTATTGGTGAATTTGAACCCCTCCTCATCCCCCCTTTGAATGCCCACTGATGATTCTGACCTCCAGTTCTGCCCCTTCAGATAGATGGCATCACCCCTGAACTCACCAAGAATGGGTTTTATAAGGGGTCATCCCACACCCTGACCAGAGGCCTCAGCCCTACTGTAACAAGACTTTCTTTTACCAGAGACACTGTGAATAATAGTTCAGTCCACTGAGTACCTACTGTGTGCCAGCCCGGGACCAGGCCCTGAGAGCTAAGCTCAGTGTCAGCCCTTTCTCAGGGAGCACAGAAAGCTTGCTGGAGAGGCCAAGTAGGACACCCAGAGCCACAGACAGTCACATGACTGCCCCCAGGAGGGCAGGGAGGCAAAATCCATGGCCTTGTCTGAGCTCCGGTACTTCCTATCTCTAGGACAGCACGGAAAGGTGATTTGCCTGGCCCCAGGTCACAGAGCTGGTTAGACACAAACTGGGGCTCAAAAGAGGTCTTTCCACTGCTACTGTAGGATGAAGGAGATGAAGAGGATGAAGCAGGAAGAAGGGCTGGGAAGGCCAGCCCAGGCTTCGTGTCACTTCCCACAGTCCCAGGTAACTACACATTGTTTTACTTACAATCGTGAATAATAAGTAGGGGTACAGGAAGCCTGGGGATGATGTCGCCTCTGCCTGTTTCCTTAGCGCACAAGAGAAAATTAAAAACAAAAAAATCCTCCCAACCTTGATACCCTAACCTGCCAAAAACACATGCAGATCTCAAAACAAAGAAAAATCCCACTGGGGTCAACTCAGCTATCCCCCTGCCTCCAATAGGTTATAGCAAGACAGATAAGCTGGATACCTGCTCTGGCCCTGGTAACTCATATCTGGGTCAGCCACCTCCCTCTGCCCTAAATCATACCTCCAAACCTTACCACAGGCACACACACCTGCAGCCCTCTTCTCTCTTTGATTGTGAAGTAGGTGAAGCTTGGCCTCTGGTATTCCCCTTTTTTGCGCACCTTTTCCATCATTCCTGGGGCCTGGCTCACCCAGGCAGGGGACCAAGGCTCTCCTGCTCACTGTCTGCCCCCAACCTGGCCAGCCTTTAGACTGTGTCTTTTCTTATGAAATGAGAACGACTTTCTGTCCTTAAAGGAGTTTGGGGAGTCAGACGGATGGAGGAGATATTCCCAGGAGTGAGGGGCCTCCAGGTGCCCTGAAATCAGGCTATGATATAGGCTTATGAACAAGAACATACTGATAGTAGCAGCTCCAGCCTGTCCTCACCCTGAGCCCCCACTCCTAAGCCCTGCTCTGGGAAATCGGGTTAGGGGCCAATGGTTCCAGAAGCTCCAGACCCTATCCCTTTCTTTCCTGTTAGAAAGAACTATTGTGGCATCACAGATAAAGTACTGTACTTGGGGTAGGGAGGACTGGGTTCTAGTCCTGGCACTGTACCCACCTGGCTTTGTGACCTTAGGCAAGTTACTTCCCCTCTCTGGGCTTCAGTTTATTATCCATAAAATACAGGGCTGGTGTAGTTGGACTTGAAGATGTCCTCCAGTTCTGACCACTGGACTCTGTGACAAGGCAATGGCCCCGGCTCAGCTCCACAGACCCCTGTGGGGCCATGCTGGTGACTGGGAAAGGGGAGATGAAGACAGGAGCAGTCCCCAGGCCACCAGTGCCCACCCTGCTGTGCTTCCTTTCCTGTCTCAGAAGCCACCAGAGCGCAAGGGCGGCCCTGCTGCAGGCTGGCACCACAGGCAAATTACAGCCTCTCAAGGGTGCCTATGACAAATGACGACTAAATGGTTTGCTTTCCGTATGCAAATGAAGCCACCAATTTACATTCATTTGCACCTGATGGGTGTCTGAAATGGATGGATTTGATTTGTGCCTGATCTGTAAGTGTCTAATTTATTAATCAATAAAACGTCATGTACAGGCACAAGGATCCCCAGTTCCAGCCGGCCTCCATATATATGTAAATAATGCAATCTCTCAATCTACTTGTTATGTAAATGTTAATATAAAACTGACAGAAATATGCATCTGCAGAATCTTACCAGCACAGAGAACTGAGATTTACATGGGCTTCTGCCCACCCTCTGCCCCTTGGCTCTTCCTTCCTCTTGCCACACCTTCCTCTCACTTTTCCCTTATGCCAGTTGACCCATCTCACCTCCTCCAGGAAGTCCACCTGCTCCTTTGGCCTTCCGACACCACCTCCACCCAGAGGCCCTCGCTGTTACCCCCTGTACAATCTTGCCTTTCTCTGGCCCCAGAACTTTGCCCCCAAGACCACACCCTACACGGCCTCCCCACCCACGCATTTCTCCCCTCCCCATCTCTATGTGTTGAAATGTACCCCCTCCAAGGACCAGCTGAAAGTCACCATCTTTAGCCAGTGTGGACACTGAACATGCAGGCACAGACCCATTCTGGGAAGAGGGAGGGATCAAAGGTTCCAATTCTCAAGATGCTCCTGATTTAAAAAAAGCAATGTTTCCATCCTCTGTGTGCTGGGCGTTGCTCTGGGCATGGCTTGTGGGGCATCCCCTGCAGTGGGGGGCTGATGTTGTCCTGCTGTCCAGGTGATGAAAACGATGCTTCTTCAGAGAGTTTACCTACTAGACAGGTGCAAACTGGCAGGGCCAGGGTCTGACTCCAGGCAGCGCCATCAAGAGTTAGTCTCAAAACCATAGCACAGCCTTTACCCAGGGAACAGAAAAGGTCATTCCAAGTCATGGAAGCCAAATTAAACCCCTTTTATAGTATTCCTCAAAGGGGCCTCAAAACAAAGCTTAGCAAAGCCAGAAAACAATAGCTGTCCTGCCAGGAAGGCATCACACCTGGATCACATGACCGCCTGTCTTAAGCACATCAGTTCTTCATGTTGGCTAAATGGTCTTTCTCCATTTATTTTTCTCCATGTCTGACCTCTCCTGTCCATTGTGAGGGCAAGGTCAGCTCTGCCCGTGCCACCAGTGGCCGCCAGAGCACCCGGCACTCAGAAGACAAATGTGTGGAGCCATCAGACGTGCCAGAAGATCCCTCCCACTCAACCTCCTCCTGTCCCTCTTCTCCCTGTACATCCACCGCCTCCTCAATCCCAAGCTTCAGGAACCACTCTCAGCCCATGCTTTATAGATGAAATCTATAAAATTTGATAGAAAGGGACAAGAAAGAGATCAATATCCATTGATGTTTATTCTACCCTGGGGGCTTGACTGAGACCCAGGAGGTGAAGCAGCGTTCACAGCATCACATACCCAGGTGAGGGCACAGCCAGGTTCAAAGCCAGTTTGTCCAGCACCAGGTCCATCCTTAGGCAAGGTCAGTTAAGGCCTAAGCTGGATGACCTGAAAAGGGCTGAGGACACCCCCCATATCTTCCCGATCATCCTCCCTGCCTTATATCCTGCCATTAAAGATTCGGGGTTCCTCTCCCACAGGAATCATCTTTGAGAGTCTACTGATACCCACAGCAGTAACCAAAGGCAAGAATCCAGCCCAAGTGGTCTATGGATCTACCAGATCCTCTTTCCCTCAATGTCAGCATAAAGTGATGAGTTGCCAGCGAGGAGGGGCTGCAGGAAGGTAGGGTGGGCAAGGTTTTGATGAAGCCTATTATATTGGATTAGCCAAAAAGTTCATTTGTTTTTTTCCGTAAGATGTTATGGAAAAAACCCAAACACAGTTTCTGGCCAACCCAATATCTCCATCAAGAGGAAAAAGCGAAAGTTTTCTATTAGAAGGTGCCACTGAGGGCAGCAAATGGATTTGCAAGTGGAAGTTCATTAGTGGCTGTACGACCAATGGCAGCTAAGAGAAGTGCCTCTGAATATGGGACCAGCTAGAGGTAGTCTGCAGTGCTTCTAGAAATTCCTCTGGAAGATAGGTATTTCACTCACCCTTAAAAGTGAAATGGAAATTGACCTTCTCTGCACTGGAGAGAAGTTCTGCAGAAGCTTTCTGAAGGAAGAGCCTAGAGCTGTAGTCACGTTAAGTCTCCTCTTCTGGTCTCCTCTCCAACAACGCAAAGTTCCAGGACAGCAAAAGGCACGAAGATGAAAAATGGAAAGGGACAAAAGGAGACTAACATCCACTGATATTTATTCTAAACCAGAGGCTTGTAGATTTTATTTTATTCAATTGGCCCCATCATGTATGAGGTATTATACACTGGGAGATAGTGAGGCTCAGAGAAATTAAGAGATTTATCTAAAGCCACACAGCTAGCAAGTGGCAGAGCCAGAGTTGGAAAGCAGGTCTGTCTAACCACAAGGCCTGGACTCTTTCCAGTGTCCAGACTCCAGTTATGGTAGGAAAAGGCCTGAGCCACTACAGATGATATGCCAGTCTGAAAAAAGATAAGGAAGCTAGACTCCAGATCATTTAGAAAGAGAATGGATATATGCCTGGCTAGAGATATAGTGAGTATATAAGTGATTAAGGAGAAAGGTACCATATTGAACTAGAGAAGAGTTTGAAAATGATCTAATATAAATTATTCTACCCATTTATGATTGCTTAATGATGCTGTTTTCAAATTAATTAAAACAAAAACATGCTAAGGCATTAGAAACTACATGGTTATATCCTAGACTGGGGGCCAAGTTCACTTTGTAGTTTGGGTCATGTAAAGGAGATGGAGGAATCGCCTGCCACCAGACATAATGATAATTGTACATCCAATAGCTACAATATGAAGTTACTAACTGCAAGTGCTTTAAACACACAAAATCATACAATTCTATGAAGTGGCTGTTGTTATTCGCAATAAAAGAGGAGACTATGGAGCCTCAGAGAGATTAAGAAACTTGCCTAACGTCACACAGCTGGTTAGGGCCAGAGCTGGGATTCAAATGATTTTCTCTGGTGCCAGAGCTCAAATAACCCCTATAGCATATCCTAGGTGTTGTTGTTGTTGTTGTTGAAGAGGTATCTTACAGGAAACCATTGATTTTCTGTTGCCAATCCTCAAACCTATCCTCTTCCTGGCGGCTTGCTGAGGTGGGGCTACACAGCTGCCCTAGGGAGACCAGGCTGAAGGCAGGAATTCCTGGATGTGCAGGCACTCTAGGTACCCTTGTGGGCATGTGGGCCCAATAGAGGAGCCCATTGGGAAGGCACACCTTTCCCAGCTCTTAAAGACAGACCTGTTCTTTAACAAGGAGGAGGCTGGACTAGCTGACCCTAAAGCCCTCTAGTGCTCAGTTGTTGGGAGCCAATGCTTCTGTCTTCCATGCTTTTCTCTGGGCTCCTCTCTTTGGGGGAAATAGATGCCTCCCGTCTGCCCTGCTGCTGCTAAACTAGGGTTCCAAGGTGGAACCCCATCAAAGCCAGGAGGCACGGCTCATTCCACAGGATGGGAGCCCTGGCCTCAGGCTAACACTCCTTTCTTTGCTCTTCCAAGGGGCAGTCTTCTGGGTCGTCCGATCCTCACCCCAGGTCCTCACATATTCTCTAGGAAGCCTCCTAGAATGATCATTCTAACTAGGCATGCTGGTACCCCTATTCCTAATGCCCCAGGACATTGACTGGGCTCAGTTTGTTTGTGTGTCCGGGGAAGGCACTGCATGGGCAGTTCCTGCTCCTCCAGCTGGCAGGGACCTCCCCAAGGACACACATGTTCTAATTTGTCTTGATTCTCCCTATCTCCTTTTTTCCAGACCTCAAGGATGTTCTCAGGATGGAAAATACAAGATGCTTACGGTCTTGGCCCCTTTTGTCTTTTTTTTTAGAAAAAAAAAAAAAAAAGTAAATTTGGTGAGGAAATTATTTGAGGTGTTCTAAAGGGGAGCAGGAAAATCCAAGCAGCTCTAAAGGCACTGAGAAGATGTCAGAAGTTAGCCAGCACTTCAAAAGACCCCAGGACCTTTGCATAACCCTGGGCTGAGTAGGAATGAAAAGTCCCAATCATGACAGAAACTGAAATTCTACATCAATAGAAGGTATGAGGTGTGGACTCAGGGTCAATTTTACGGCAGTGGAAATAAAATCAAGAAAGGCTTATATTTAGTGCCCACCTAAATTTGTAGACCAAGTTGCCTACTGTACTATCCACATCGTTTCCTGCAGTTGGTCAATATGGGCTTAAGGGAAATTTAACTGGTCTTAATATTTGCTTAGACCAACTGGAATATAGAAAGGAAATAAATTTATTGCTAAGTCATCAAGCAGCGCATTTTAAACCCAAAATAAATGGCCTCAGGGTTTTCTATGAATTTAGATTATGCATAGTTTCTGCCACAGCTCCCTGTGTTCACACCACTAGTAATATTTCATGAAAGGCGGTGGAGAGTCTGAGCTGTCTGGGTTCAAATCCCAGCTCTGTCACTTACTAGCTGAGTGATTCTGGGCAAGGCAGTGAACCTCTCTATGCCTCCATTTCCCCAGCCATAAAGTGGGAGCAATCATTGCACGCACCCCACAGAGTAGATGTGAGAATTCAATGAGATCACATATGTGCATGCTGGCACACAGTAAGGTTCAATAAATAGTAGCTATTATTATTATTATTTGAACTTGAGGGATCCTTGCGGTTTTGCGGGGTTTTTATGAACTTCCTAATTTCATATCTCAGACACCCAAATAGAAGCACAAATGTTTACTTGCTTGCATACCTTCCCCTTTTACCCTGGTTAGAAGCTACACATGGCCCCATGGGGGGATGAATTAGGCAACATGCCTGTTGTAACACGGGGACATGGCAGGCCCGGGGCAGGCGATACAGAAGGAACTGGAGCTCAGATAGGCCCTCTCTTTGGGATGCCAGCTGCCTGCTCCGTGCAGACCCTGGACTCTGGGCCACTCAACATCCAAGTCTCACCCTCCTCCACTCTCTTCTGTGGCTTAGAAAGACACATGAAGTCTAATGGAGATAAATGGAAAGTTCCACATTTGGGTTGGAGCAATCGATTGCACAGGCATAGGATAGGGAAGCTCTGGCTCAGGAGCAGTTCCAGGAATGCAAAAGGGCCCCGTTAAGTTGGTGGGGGCGGGCAGTGATGTTCAAAACAGGGGATGGTAACTGAATTAAGTAGCTCATTATGAGAGAAAAGACTTGGAGGCAGGTAGTGGGGATGGAGTAAACAGGAGGCAGTAGTGGAGGCGGTGATGGTCAAAGTGACCAGGCTTGACCTCTCTGCTATCATGTGACCCTATCGACCACGTCCTCAATGAATCCCAACCCCCCTTCAGGGTTTGAGCCTCTCCTTCTGGCCACCCCTTCCCAGCTGCCTTGGAGACTCTCTCCTCTACCTGCCCCTGAACCCTGGTGTTCCCAGCACCCGACTCTGCAGGTTTCTCTCCTCACTGTCTGCACTCCACCCATGTAACCTGCCCCCGCTTCCACGCGCCCCAGACTGCCAGCCATCCACCTCCTCTCCCAGCCTGGGTCCCAGTTCACAGCTTCCCCCGACTGCCCCTCAGGTGCCCTAAAGACAACCTAATCCAAACCAAAGTCTCTTCTGCTTCAGTCCTGCTGCTACCTTTGTGGTCCTGGACTTGGTTACCCTCATCACTGTTTGCCTGGTTGCTCCAAACCTCAATCCTTTTTGGGGAGATGGGGAAGGGGAATATTTTTAAAAAGTTGTTTGTGGAGAGAATTCCCTTGTTGTCCAGTGGTTAGGGCCTCGTGCTTTCACTGCTTGCCGGGGTCCTGGGTTCGATCCCTGGTCAGAGAACTAAGATCCTGCAAGCCTTGCAGTGCAGCCAAAAAAAAAAAAAAAGTTGTTTGTGGAAATATAAGGTGTATACAGAAAAGTTCCATATTATAAGCTGAATGAATGAATTTCCACAAAATAAACACACGTGTGGAAGCAGCAGATCAAGAAACGGAACCAACCCAGCCCCCCAAAAACCCCATCCACACATGACTCTTGTTCAGATTTGCATCACCACAGATACATCATCTGTTTTTGTAATTTATATCAGTGGGATCGTGCAGTCCGTATTCTTTTACGTCTGGCTTTTTTCACATGCTCCGGAGACTTTGTTCATGAGATCGTCATGCAGAGTGTGCTGTGATTTTAGACTCTCACGCTTTACTGGGCAGTGCTCTTTGAGTCACGTCTCCTCTCCTCTGCTGGTGAGCCTTTGGGCAGCGTCCCGCTGGGCCTCTTGTGGGATATCTGGCGCTGCCGTGAACACCCGAGAACACATCTTTTGGGGGCATATGTGTGCGTTTCTGCTGCGTGTACATCTAGGAGGGAGTTCCTGGGTCACAGACTCTGCATAGAGACAGCTGGAGTCAATCCTGTGCGATGGTTTGCTAAGCGTCTGTCCTGATATAGCCTCCTTCCGGCAGCACAGAAGAATTTAAGTTGCCCTTGAAGCTGTTTTTGACTCCTCCCTCCATCTCCCTGGTCTCCAAGGAGCGTTTACAGCTGTCTTATCTGTGTGCCAGTTTTTTGTTTCTGAGGCTGCTTCCCATGGGCTCTGAATCCTGCTGGTCCTACTCATACAATAGCTTTTTAATCCCTGCTGCCCTCTCCAGCCCCACTGCCATCCCCCTAATTCTGCCCTCCTTCTCTCCTGGCTGGGCTGTCACCTACTCCCGTCCTGAACTGGCCCCCCTCCCCCACCCCATCCTCCATGTCTCAGCAGGATGTCCTTCACATCCACCATGGCCACTTTCTGCTCAAGAACTCAACAGTCCCCAGCACCTAAAGCAAAGTGGCCATGCCGGAACTTGTGGACACCTTGTGGGCAGGTGCCGTGTCTCCGCACAGCACCCACACAGCTCCTAGAGCATCTCTGTGCTCGATGCACATGTGATGATCCACTTCTCATTCCGGCCTCACTTAACCTTTCCAATCTCATCCCCTGAAGTGCCCCTAGTGACCCCCCACCAGAGATGGCTGCCCACCACCACATAGCCATGGAGTCGCCCAAGTATTACTGCATACCCACCATGTGCCAGGTAGATGCCCTCCCCTTGGCCTGAAATTTTCCCCCAACCTTTGGGGATAGTTTTAGGCAGGCAGCAGTCTAGTCCTACTTGGGGGTCATCAGATCCCAGAGATGGCAGGGACGGACCTCCAGTTCATGGCAGCTCACCTCGCCCACTCAAAAATGAACTGGCTGCCTTGTTCACTCCCAAGTGGCTTGGAGGGGTGGACGGGGCTATTGCCAGGGCAAGGCGCACCCAGCCTAATGTGACTGGTTTGTAGCTTGTGCCAGCTGCAGCAGGACAGAAGCCGACACGTTTCTCAAACCATCCAAGCCGCCACAGGTACATAAAGCCCCATCTCCCACAAAAGGGTCAGTTTTTGTTTTTCAGAAGGCAAAGAGAATCCCCACCCTGCTAAGATGGCCTCCTAGCCAGTTGCACACCCACTTGTACCCAAGAGCCAGGAAGTCTGGACTGCTGTGGGCAAAGCTGCCCAGCCTCCAGCTCCATGCAGCCACCAGGCTTGTAGTCTTACATTAGGGTAATGTACCTTGTGGTCACAGTCACCCTATAACAACCAGCTCCCCCCATCCCCCGCAATATTATTTTTCACTTTTGTTTAACAGTGGATATTTCACAAGATAGTGTCACAGACTTTATCTCTTACTGCAATAGCCCTATGAGACATAGACCATTATTCTCACTTCGTAGATGAAGAAACAGGCACAGAGAGGTTAAGTTACCCGCCCAAAAACACACAGCTAGGAAGTGGCACTGTTAGAGATTAAATCTGAGTTGTCTGGTGCAAAATTCATCCCACCCCCACTGCCTCCGCCCTGCCCACAGAAACCTTGCTCCTCCTCCAAGATGCCTCATCAGTTATTCCCTACAAAGCAGTTCTGGATTTCCCAGTCAGAATTAATTAATCTCTCCTCTGTGCACTTTATCTGAACTTTTATTATAGTAATTATAGCAGCCTGACTTTTATTATAATCGTTATTTACATGTCTGCCTCTCCAACTGGGCTGGGAGCTCATTAAGGGCGGAACCCTGTCAATTTTGTACCTTGAGCCCCGGCAGGTGGGTATTGAGCACCAGGCAAGAATAATAACAGCAAGACAGTAATGAAGGCCTCCAGCCTTCAGGCTTAATCAAGTCCTCGGCTTAGTTCACCTGGACTGCAGGTCAAGTACCAAGAGGTGACAGGCTGCCTATGGTTGTAAAAATGCAACAGAACATTTAAAGGTCTTTAGTGGCAGGGTCTTAAGTTCCCACAAAAGGAGGATATTTCTCAGAACTTCTACCGGGTCTCTATTTTGTTTTGCTCACTCAGTCTCTCTCCCCCCTCTCTCTCCTCCCTCTTCTCTTTCAACCTTTTTCTGGATCCTTGTCTTTTCTTTCTCTTTTCCTTAACTGGACAACATACAGAACCAAAATATATTTTCTATTACTTGTTGTACCAACTGAATTTTTTTTCTGTTTCCTGCTCTAAAAAGCATATGAGTGGGATGTTTTCTACTTTACTGCTCTATTGCTCAACACACACACACACACACATACAATTTTTCCTTTAAGGGACACTCAAGTCATCTTTTCTTTCAGTTACTGACTATTGACAGGGGAAAAAAAGCACCTCCTTTGTCACCCCAACCACACCAAAGTACAGTTTCCTAAGTGGCATCAGGTCAGCCAGCCTGCACCAAATGCCCCAGAAGCAGCGGACAGAACATCCCTTCTCTGGACAAAAAAATAAAGGGTAGACGCATCCCCTGGGTGCAGGGACCTGATGTCCTAATGGAGGGGACAAGCCCTACACCCACAGAAAAGACAGGTTGCTAAATCATAAGAAGCATGTTGTGGAGGAAAGGAGGATTTGGAAGCCAAGGCATGGACCTCAGGATGGCCTGGACTGAGGAAGGAGAGAGAAGGAGCGAGAAGGCAAGGTGGATGCAGGATCGGCACAGCATCATTGTGCTAATGTTATTACAGTAATAAGCTGAATAGCCACATTCACCAAGCACTTAGAATCCATCAGGAACTATTTTAACTTCTTTCCATGGACTAGCTCATTTAATTCTCACATCATAAGTATTCTTACAACTATCATCCCCGTTTTCCAGATGAGAAAACTGAGGCACAGAGGGACTAAAGAGCTTGCCCATAGTCACACAGCTGGTAAATGGCACAGACCAGGCAGTCTGAGCTGCCGAGCTTGTGCCCTGAACCACTTTCTAAACATTCGAGGGGGTTGGGAGCCCCGAGGCCCAGTGTTATCTCTGTCCCTGTGGACCCTGGGTGAGGCACTGTGAGACAGAAAGGCTCTGAAGCCAACTGTGTAACATCCCTGTGCCTCGGTCTCCCCATCTGGGAAGTGAGCTTCGTAACAATAGATGCTTAATAAAGATGTTATGAGAATTTACTGAGAAGGTGCATGTAAAGAACTTAAGGCACTGCCTGGCACAGAAAGAGAGCCTGATATGCATTGGGAATTGCTATTACTAGCATCTGGACTCCTCTCTGCCTCCCCTCTGTGGTCACTCTCCTTAGGACCCTGGGCACAGGCTACGGGCCACCTTGCTGGGAGGAAGAGGAAGGGGCAATGGAGCTCTCAGACAGGACCCGGACAGATACCACTTACTGAGCACTTCCCAAGCGTCAGGCACCCTGCATGCTGCTTCTAAAATCCCTGGGTGAGAGGCCCGCTATCCCATTTCACAGATGAGGTGCTCAGGGCAATGAAACAACTCGCCCAAGGCCCAGATGGAGAACCGTAGGGCTGGGATTTGGACCGAGGTCTGTCTGACTCCAACACCCAGGCTTCCAGTCACCTCCCTGGGGGCAGCCAAGGGTCAGGCCTTGGGTCTCAGTCACCCCAGAAAGCAAACTGGGACCAAAGGGAGAGAGGCCTTGGTGCTGCTGCCGTGCTGTGTGATCATAAAACACACCTCTCCATGTCACTGAGTCTCAGCCACCCTCCCTGTCGGATGCAGTGATGACAGGGAGTGCCCTCTGGCAGGCATCTGAGCACTTACAGTGAGGCGGCGTGACTAGTATCACTATCAGGATGATTATGAGGGTTCACCCCGAGTTAGCAGATGGACAGCTGTGTCCTGAATGCTCAGGGAGAGCTTAGGGCAGCCAGAAAGCCAGGCTGTGACCTGGACCCAAAGTTCCAAAGAGGAGGGAGGAGTGGAGCCTGGACCATCCCTGCCATTGCCCTGGTGTCCCGGGGACGGACAGGAACCTCCTGGGGTCAGGAGACGTCCCCACCGCACCATTCAGACATCAGATGTGACATGACTCCATTAACCACCTGGACCTGTCCTCTCCCGTCTGATCACCCCCACAGCACGGGGCAGGACTGTGAGCCAGGGCCCTCCCCCAGCTGGCCCCCAGCCCCACATGGAGAACTGTTCATACACATGAAGCCCCTGCAGGCACCAGTGGTGGCAGTGCAGGTGGGGAGAAGGGGGCAAGAAGGGGAGGAGGCCCTGCGCTCTGCTGATTATGCGTGAGGGCTCTCATTATGCCCATCTCATCACTGTGCTCAGGGTTTCCAGCAAGTGTAGAGAACCTGCGTCTGTTGATGCTTCATCTGATGTGCACAATGCAGAGGAAAAATAATTCGATTAGGGAAAGGGGACAAGAAAGACAAGGAGAGGGAGGGTGACCTGGTTTTGCAGCTGGCTCAGCGATGTACAGGCAGATGGTCTGACCCAAGCTGGGATGTTAGGAAGATACTGTACTGGCCCGGGATCCGGGAGTCAGGTGAGAGATGCAAACAAAAGAGACCGAGGTCAGGTGCCTGCTGCACGTTACCTGTCACCAGAGGCAACACTTCAAGCAGAAGCAGCACAGAAAAGAGACCTGGAAAGGATTATGGGAGGAGGGGAGAGGGCTGAAAAAGAGGCTAGGAAAGAGTCAGCAGCTAGGAGGGCTCTCACACACAGAGGGGCACGGCCCTGTCCTCAGTCTCAGGGGAGACCCAGCCCCGCCCTCAGGGAGCCCCAGTCTGAGGGGACACACAGCCCCGCCCTTGGGGAGCCCCCGTCTGAGGGGAGACCCAGCCCCGCCCTCAGGGAGATGTAGTTTGAGGGAGGAGAAATAACCTCTACTTTTATAAAGCTTCTAGTGTGAGAAGGGTCAAAGTATTGCCTTTTCCAAAGTGATACCCAGGGAATTTACATATATATTAACAATACCCCGAGGTCAGGATGTGACTTTCCATGTATTCAGAACTAAACAGAGTGATGAGGTGGGTACATGGATTTTTCCTCTGCGCACTGAATTATGTAAATGAAAAGAACCGGAGTGATGAGATTGTTTAGATAAATGCAGGGAAGATGGAGAGGAGCTTGTTCTCAACTGGGAACCACTGGGAGGCAGGTCAAGCTGGGCAAACTCAGACCTGTCCCCCAGAGCAGGAAGAGGGCTGGCCTGGAGGGGCCCTGTCCAGGATGCAGCTTCCACTACAGAACCAGAAGCCCAGCTTTTCAGAGGGCAGGTTCACCGGAGAAGCCATGCCAGATGGAAGACAGCTAAGAAGCCAGGAACTCAGATCTGATGGAGACTCTGAGGCTTTGAATCTCATCTCCTGTCCCCAGGCAAAGAGAAGCCCCCAGAGGATAATCACACCAGTAATTACCACTATTAGTGTAAAGGTACCATATATTGAGTACTTAACATGTACCAGGTACCGTTCTCATGACTTTCCACATATAAACTTTCTTAAATACCACAACATTAGGAGGTAAGTATTATTATCATTCCTATTTCTCCGATGAGGAAACTGAGGCACAGAGAATAAAAGTTACCACCAAAAGTTATGAAGCTAGTACGTGGCACAGCTGGAATTTGGACCGAGGGGATCTGACAATGTGGTTATTCATTTTTCCGCTTAATTGTTTCCAGGGACTGGGAGCTCACTACCTTAAAGACTGCTATTGCTAGGGCACCTTTTAGCATTATCTGAAGCAGAGAGCAGAGGCTCATCACCCTAGACATATAAGGTTCAATAAGACAGTAACCTAAACACTGAGAACTGTACCTGGTGCACAGTCCTCAGGAATATTTGTGGAATGAATCTCCTTCCAGTAGAAACATCCGCTTGGTCTATATCCCATCACGCCTGGGTTCCCATCACATCCCATCACTACATCCCATCACAGCCAAGGGTTCCAGCAGTGCCCCCACCATGTCACACCCAATGTGACCAGAAAAAAGCCCCAAGAATGGAAACCCAAATCAGGAAATTCCCAAGGAGCAAGTGCCATGAGAACTGAGGGGACAGAGCTGAAAACAAGGCCCATCTTAAGTGCCTCCTCCACCAGGAAGCGTCCCTGACTGCTCCAGCCCCCCTTTGACTTCCACTGTCTTTGCCTCTCCCCTGGTCCTGAGCCACACCTGATGGGGTTGGTTCCTGTCTGTGTGGGGGACCCACATCCCCACTTGACCCACAAGCTCCATTGTGGGAGCAGAGACTTGGCATCACGTGCCATCCAGTCTCCCAACGCCTTGACACAGAGTTAGGAACAAAGGGGACTCCTTCAGTGTGAAAGATGTATGGCCCTCCGAGGTCATGGGGAGGGGCTGGGGCACACCACCCATCCCAGCTCCTTCAACCCTCCAGTTGCAAATATGAGACCCCAGGACCTCCCAAAGTCTGATGGGGGCCTGTAGGCCCATGGAGCCCCTTCTCCTGCACTCCATCATCTTCCCTGTGGCTCCAGCTTCACCTTGCTCACGTTTGAGGATTAAGAAGAGAGGCAACCCCCCAGGAGCCTCCTCTCCACTCTCTGCCCTGGGTGCTAAGGGGAGGATTTGCCTCTTCCAGTTCTCTCTTTGCTGTTATGAGAAAGGGTAACAGGAGAATCAATTATTTGAGCCCTGGGCATTCAATGCTCTAGGGAGAGGCAGGAATTGAAGGGCTGCCACAGAAGGAAGGAAAGGGGGTTGGGGCTGAGTGGGGTGATGGGAAGCCCCAGCCCCACAGGTGCCCTCTACTTCCAGGTCTCTGCTCTGCACTCCCATCTGTGTGGCCCCCAGCCACCCACTGCCTTCCAGCTCACAGCTCATTCCAGAGGAGAAGGCCGCTTCCACCCCACCTCAGGATTCCTGCACCCCAATGTGAATTACCATAAACACAATGGGTCCAATTAGAGATTGGCTGGCTGAAGAGAAACATTCACACCCACAGCCCTCTTTCCCTCCTTTCCAGCGCCAGGCAAATCGACCACTATATTCTCCTCACTGCTCACAGCCTCTCAGGATGACACCCCAATCACCACAAACCTTAATCACCACCCCCCTTCCCCCGCCAAAATCACAGCTCTCTACTAACACCTCCCAAGACACATCCTATCCCATCCACACCCACATCCATCTCTGACTCAGGGCGTCTCCTCATGACAACTCTACCCCCAGCCTGCACCACCCATTCTGTGACACCCATTCTGCATCAGGCCTGGGACAGGGGCTAGTGGGAAGGAAGTGAGGTACGTTGTGCAAGCAAAGTATCAGATCCTGCAGATCCTGTCTTTGTTGTTGTTGTTGTTCATCATAAACATCTGCATTCATTCATTGTTTTTGGTTTTTGTTTTTTTGAAATATTGCATTAAGAGGTTACCTGTAGCATCCCCTTAAATTTTACAGCCAAGGAGTGCACCTCACCCTGTTCCTGCCCGGCACACACTCCCTGTGGTTGGGGGGAATCTGGGATTCTCTCCAGTCTCCTCCATCTCTAAGGACACAGCAGCCGACAGCCTGATACTCACCCCAGCCTCTACCCCTCCCCAGCCCCAAACCCATCACCCCTCCTGTAGAGTGAGACATCTCACTCCCGCTCTGCCCCCTGCTGCGGCCAGACCTGATGAACAGAGGGCAGGGGCTGATAAACAGCTGTTAGCACAGATATCTCAAGCCTTCCTCAACAGATCTAAGGTTGCCTTCCCTTTTTTGGGGGGGTCAGTGACCCCCATCCTGTCAACACTGCCCAGAGGTACTATTTCCCCAACTTTAATCATTTTGATGTTTCTTCCCTGACAGCCACTGACAAGGGTTCAGTGTAAGCCAGTACTAACCATTTGACAAACAGAGGAATAAGTAAAGATGGGGAGCTCTCACTGATGGAAGCAACAGCCACTCTCAGCAGCCCTGGGAAGCTTCCAGTTCAATTCGTTCATTTATTCAATAAATACATCGTGGGCACACCCATTATGTGGCAGGTGCAGTTCTAGAAGCTGTGGGTACGGCAGGGAACAAAACAGAATCACTGCCCTCCGGAGCTTCCGTTCAGGGTTCCACGGGGGAGGCACAACCCCACTCGCACAGACTCCTCCCACACAGACCGCATCGGCCTTCACTGGCACAGGATTCGCGGGCCCCCGTGGTGCTGGGGAGCCCAGGATGATCGGTTGGTGTGTCTTTCTGTCTTGAGCAAAAAATAAAGGGAGATCTAAACTCCTATGCAGGGTAGAAAGGCTTAAACGGGTGTGAGGCTGGGGTCTTAGTTTTCGATTTTGGCCCCTGCCCTATTCACGATGGGTAAGGTAATTCCGGACTCAGTTTTGCCACCTGTGGCCAGGACTGGCTAACCCTCACTCCTCCTCTCCCATCTCCATCACCCTCTCTGGGATATTGTGAGGTACCAGGAGAGGACAGGCACTATAACGCTTGAAATCTGGCAAATCTCCCCCAGTGTAGAAAGAGCGCTAGACCAAGAGTCAAGGTCATGTTCCTGGCATGGCCACAGGCCATGGAGCATTGCAATTGAGTGAACAGATGCTGAACTTGACTTGGTTCAATACCAGCTCTACCCTGCCTAGCGGCATGAGCTTGGGAAAGCCTCTGTGCCCCAGTTTCCTCATCAGGTGCATGGGGGAAACACCACACCTCATAGTGTCACTACAAGTAAATAGTCCCTGGCACTTAATTAAGTGCTTGTACATGTGGACGATCATGAGCTTGCTGGGTGACCTTGGGCCAACCCATCCCTCCTCTGGGTTGCAGGTGTTCCATCTGGAGAATGAACAGGTTGGACCTAAGCTCCCCTCTGGACCTCAAGTTTTTGTAAAGCATCAGAGCCTCTTCCCTCTGAGCCCCCAGCACCAGACCCTTAGTTATGGTCTGCCTACTTCCTCCCCGACAGCACAGTGGCCTGGAGCATCTCTCGGTGCCTTGGCCGGGGAGGAGGAAACAGCCAGAGCAGTCTGGGATGCTGTGGTTTTCTTTGTGGACCTGCTGTGACTGGCAGTGTGGGGAAGGAAGATGTCGCCCAAGGGGCTGCCAGATGCCTCTGCCGAGATATTGTTGAGAGCAGAAAACATAATGGTATTTTCATTATGAAAGGGAAACACAGAGCGAGGCTGTGCCTTGCCTTCTGCAGAGATGTATGTTTCATTCTTCCTCCCTGGAGGGCCACTCAGCTCAGTGGTGGAGAACGCATGCTGTCCTGGGGACACAGACAACTCGACCCCCAGAGGCCTGAGGGGCACAGCAGGGATCTGTGGTGCCCAGGAAGGCAAACCTCTCTGCGATGGAACAGGGCGGTTGGCAAATAAAGCCCTTCTCCAGCTTCCTCTTGGGGCTGGAAGGGGCCTGTCTGGGGTGGCAGGAGGCCACTGGGATCAGCAGGGAAAGAGATTTCTCTCCAGGAAAAGAAGGGGGGTGCCTTAGAGCCCCGCGCCTAAGCTGTGTCCTGGAGGCTTGCTCCCCCCCAACCCCATCCTGCAGCAGCCCAGAGCCGCCACAGACACAGGGTGCATGTGCCCTGACTCTGCCACCGGCATGTCGCATTGCTGGTAGAAGCATCAGGTCCTGGCCCTTCCCTGGCAGGCCAGCAGCAGGCTCCAAGCTTCCTGTGATGAGTGGCCACTTCAGCCCAGGATGGTTCTACCCAGCCTGGACTCTCCCCACTAATGCCGCTGCACAGAAGGGCACCCCAATAATCTCCCTACTCAACCTGTGCTGATGACACCTCCCTGAGCACCCGTGTGTGTCTGTAACACCTGTCCACTCATTCATGTACCTCATGTTCCCCCAAAGGACCTATCTGTGCCAGGCCGGGCCCCCGAGGAGCACACAGCTGAGCCCGGAGGCAGAATGTGTCCACTGGGGGACAGCTGAGGACTCCCTGAGGTCTTTGTTCACCATATCTCCCACTTCTACTGAGGCGTCAAGGAGTGATAGGGCCCTTGAGACCCAGGATGGGATGTGATGGGGATGGTGGCAATGACACTTGGGGCTGATGGTACGGGGGAGCCCTCAGGAGCCTCCTCTGCCCAACCAGAGAGTGAAGATGACAGAGAGAAAGCTCAGGGAGACACAGAGCTCACTGGTAAAGCCCCGACACACCGACCACAGGTGTAGGTGACAGGTCTCAGCTGCCGTGAATAGGGATGGTCTCACTTGCAGAGGATGCTGGGAAACATGGCTCATCTGAACATAGGCCTCAGCCAGGGCAGCCACAGACCCCCCAGTCCTCCAGCAACCCCCCGCCCATAGACACATGCCCAATAGTGGGCTTCCAGCCCATAAAGAGATTCTCATTATGTTATTCAAACTTGTGCACCTATCAGACACCAGAGCAGCGTGCAGAGGGTCACACGGGCACCCAGAGGCTCACCCTCACCTGTACATGGAACCCACACAGGCACACGTGTCTACAGAGACACAAACACGCAGCTGAGGATACCCGCATGCACACACACAAGGCCGTGCCACACACAGGTACACATCACCACACCCAGGTGCCTCTGCCCTCCCAACGACCTGCAGAGACTTCGCCACACACAAACTTGTGTTCACATGGACACACGTACAGAGACCTGGTCATTCAAACACCCACGTGCACACATTTACACACACACACACACACACACACACTCCATCTCCAGGCGGGCCGCTGCTTTGATCTGGATGCTTGCTGCAGGCGTGCTCCCATCAATTCTAACACGAGGAGAGACAGCACTGGGCCAGGAGGAAGCCCACACACTCCACCACAAGCTTCCTAGGCTCCTGGGTGATTGCCTTTTTCTGAGATGCAGACTGTGAGTTTTCCAATTAGGAAACCTGAGCCCTGAGAGGCTCTGCAGCAGCGGGCGGTCATTAAGGATGCAGCCCAGGCAGTGCTGGCTGGGAGGAGGAAGGAACCCAGGCAGGCAAGCGGATGGGTGGGCTGGAGGCACTGTAGCGCAACCCAGCAGGCTAGGAGAGACTTTCAGAGGCTCTGCAAACAGGTGGAGAGCACTGAGCCCCTGGCCCCCGCACCCAGCCTCAGCCAACAGTTTTCCTCACTCTCCACCCAGGACACCTGCACCACCTAGCCTCTGAGCCTGGCTGGGGGCAGAGAAGTAAGATGCTGTAAAGACCTCTTCATCATCCTCTGTATCCAATCCTGCCCCCAACTCTGACTACACCTTGCCTCTTCCCACAGGTGACACTCACCTTGGTACCCTGGCCCTCCTAGTTCCAGACAGAACACAGGTCCCTCAGGCACCTACCTTGAGCCCATCCCTAGAGGGATGGGTGCCCCCAGCTGCTCTCCCTGCCGGGGGGAGTCCCCTAGGTCTCTGTGGATGCAAGAGGAGCTGTGACTCCCCAGAGCCACGTATTCACATTTTCTCCAAGGTACCCAACACCAAAGCACCATGTAGACAAAGGCAAGTTTGCAAAGTGAATGGGGGCTATGGATCAGTGCTAATTCCCTGTCCCCCATCCTGTCACTCACATGACTTACCTGCAAAATGGGCAGCAAATCATTTCCAAAGTAAGTGGTTGGGTCTGATGACTTCTAGAGCCCCTGCCAGCCCCCAAAGCTGGGATATTCTGAATTAATCTTGAATGGTGGACCTTCAGACATCATCAGATACATTGAAAACGCTACACATCTGTTCCTGCTCCGACAGGTGGCAATTTCCGTGGCTTATTCGGTTCCTCCTTGTCAGCATGGAGCCCAGAGGGACAGTCATCCCTCTCATTCTGGCTTCTCTGTTTACACCAGTCCCAGAAAGCCTTCGGATTGAAGCCTGGGGCACCTGCATATTATATGCACACACCTATATGTGTGTGTGTACCTTTCTCATTGCCGCCAGAGATGATGGCTAGGTTTTCGGCAGCTGAGTCATATTCTTGGCTTCCATTCAGCTCTGGCCCGTGCACACCCAGGTGTCTTGCACATCTGTATCCTCCCCGCTCCTACTCCTGGCTCCCCCCATCCTAGCCCCACTGTCCTCTCTCCCCTCCTCCCTTCACTCACCTAGGGAAACAAGCTGTGTGAAAACAAGACTGATTTTTCACTGTGTTTGTAAATCTCTTAAGCTCTGGCACGGTGCTTTTTTTCAGCTCAAAGCCTAGCTGGAATGTTGCTGTTTTCGCAGAGAAAATCAAAGGAAAGGGATTATAATTATGGGTCAAGTCCTGAGCGGGAAGCAGCTGCAGGTGCTGGGGGCTTCCCTTGCTTGGGCATCTCTTGTATCAGCAAAGAGCCAGGCATCCTAGAGGCGAGCTGAAGAGGGACGTGACCTGGGTTTTTACCTCTTCCCATTCTCTCCATTTCTTGCTCCGGTGAAATGCCAGGCTCCCATCATCTCCTGAACTTGTCCTCGGTGAAGCAAATACTTGCAGCCAGGCTCTAAATGCCTAGCTCGTCAGCCACAGAGGGACTTGGGCCTGGCACGCTCACCCTGTCCTAGTCCCATCCTGGAGAAGCACCCTGCTGGCCCCCAGCTTCCTTCCAGGGACTGGCACGGCCCATCCCCTCCCACCACCACCATCCCCACCCCGAGATTCTGGGCCATCCAGAGACTGTCACAGGAGGACACAATCTGCCAGTCCTACCCAAGCCTTGGAAATGTTTTTCCAACCTGGCCAGCTGGGAGAAGGAAAAGAGAAAAGGGAGAGGGGAGAGAGAGAGAGAGAAGGAACACCAGCCCTCAGTCTGAGCTCAAACCCTCCTTCCTTCCCTGCAAGCACAGCGACCTGCCCAACCCACAAAAGTCTGCAGAGGGTCTCATCTGCCCCCACTAATGCCAGACCTGAAAGTCCCACCTGAGACTGATGTTTTCAGACCTCTTGTTTTTTTTATTTAGCACAAACTTTCAGCATCAATTTGAAGCTGCCATAAAGCCCCCAGGCCTGGCAGTCCTGAGGCTGAGCATTTCCACGTGAATTTGAGTCAACAGCCATGTATAATCCAGTGTTTCCTAAGGGGCAACACGCCATTGCCCCCAGGGGTCTGGGAGCCCAGACCTCCCTGCCCCAAACCCCCAATTCAGAATGTGTGAGCTGGAGAGCACTGTGGAGTCACTGGCTCCAGTGCCCTCCTGTGATGCAGGAGAAGGAAGAAAACCAGCCCAAGCTCCAAGGAGGGTGAGTGACAACCAGCTGCCCCCTCCCTACTCTTCACAAAACAGCCCTGCAGGTTCAGGGATGACCCAGCACGCCAGTCCCTGCAGAACCGGGGATAACCTGCATGTTCATAGCACTGGCCAGAAACAGCAAGTCCCAGCGCAGTACTGGCCCCATGGGTAACCTCAAGCAAATTGCCTTCCCTCTTTGGACCTCAAACTTGCATCTTTCTAAGGAGGAGGGTAGAGCAAATGGGTGGCATGGTCCTTTGCAGCTGTGAAGAGTTAGGATATGGAGGGGGCAGCAACGGATGGTGGTTGGAAGCACAGCATCCTGAATTCAAATCCTGATCTCCCAGTTAGGAGCAGATGACCCAGGGTGAGTCACTCCTCATCTCTGAGCCAGGGTTTCTGCATTGTAAATCCAGGGTAACAAAAGAGCCTACCTTGTGGAGTTGTTATGGGACCCAATAAGCTAATTCATGCAAAATGCTTAGCATGGAACAAGGTACATGGTGAGTGCCTAATATATGGTATTAGTATTTTCTCCTCTTGGAAACTGACCAGATAACAAGGCACCTAGTCCTCTAATTCTAAAGAACTGTGCACGATGGAGTCCCAGGGTGTGGGAGCACAAATGAAGGTGGGGTCACCTGGCAGGGCAGGACACCAGAGGGATGTGGCCCCTGCAAGCCCACTCACTCATTCCTGCTGCACAGCAAGGCTCCGCAGGCTCAAGAGGCTGCAACAACGTGCTGTTGGCCAACAAAGGGGAGAACACAAGCCACCTTCATTGAAAACATGTTAATCGAATGATTCGCATTCCCTGTCTCCCACACTCAGGCACTGGGGCAACCCCTAGAGCGTGGTAAGTGGGTTGCCATCTGCAGTGGTGGAGGCAGGAGGGGGTGGGGGCGGAGAGAAGGAGACACAGGAGGCCCCAGGGGGAGAAGAGGGAGGAAGAGGGTGGGAGAGTGGGGAGGGGGAGGAAACTGAGAAGGCGGAGAGAGGAAGAGGGAGGGGAGGAGAGAGGAGGTAAGAGGTAAACCGGGAGAATGGGGGAAGGATGCACAGGAAGGAGCAGAGGGCTGAAGAGAGGGGAGGCGGTGAGGCCCAGGACCTGACGTCTTGAGCTGAAATGGTAACTAAAGCACAATTCCAAAGGCCACAGACGTCCTTTGGCCTGTGAGTAGAGAGGTATTTTAAAATGGAAGCTCCATGAGGGCAGGGACTATTTTTAACTGTTTCTTTTTTAACTGTTCTTTCAGTGTTGTATCTTCAGGTCCTAGACTCATGCCTATCCAGGAAAGGATGCAATTTAACTACTTATGGAATGAGAACATTTCCATCAGGGTATCAACTAACAGGCTGTAGCCAAGTGGCTTCTGCGGGTTCTGCCGTGCACTCGAGAAGGGACAGGGTAGGGGCTCCAGAGAGCCCCAGTGGCTGATTTTGAGGACTGCAGCCTGTCTGGGGCAGGGGGCAGAGAGAGGCCAGCTCATGAGAGTTCAGCACAGCAGCCCACAGGCGGTGGGTGACAGGTGGTTTTGCTGGCAGGCAGCACAGGGACAGACAGGGCAGAGACAGCCTGGAACGCACCTGACCATACGGATCAGGTGTGTCTACCTGGTCTTAATGGTACGACACGTTCCAAAGGGTTTGTGCCAAACCCTTCCTTTCTGGGAAGAAGGGAGAGTGATGGACACCGATGACCAGCTGATACTGACCCCGAGTCTCCCCGCAGCCTCTGTAAACCCCCAGCCTGCTAGCCCGTGATTCAGTAGGAGCAGCAGTGAGTAGTCAGGTCCAAGTGGGTAAACCACCTCCTGGCCGGCACTGGTGGGGAGCCCAGGGGAGCCCCCGATGACATGCCCTTGTTGGCTTGGCCAACTCTGTGATATGGACCAGATGATAAATTGCCATTCACTGGCTTTGGAGTCTGGATTCAAACCCCAGCTCTGCAGCTTCCAAACCACGCAACTCAAGGCACTTGGTGAATAGTACAAGCTCGTGTTTACGGAGCATTTCCTCTGTTTCAGGCACTGTTCCAAGTGTTTTGCACATACTTTCACTACCATGTGTGGCAGGTAGTATTGTTATCCGATTTTTCAGATGAGGAAAATTTTTTTCCAGATCTTCCTTGGAGTATAATTGCTTTACACTGTTGTGCCAGTTTCTGTTGCACAACAAATTGAATCAGCTGTATTTATACATATATCCCCATATCCCCTCCCTCTTGAACCTCCCTCCCACCCCCCCATCCCAGCCCCCTAGGCCATCACCCATCATCCAGTGGATCTCCCTGTGGTATGCAGCAGCTTCCCACTAGCTATCTATTTTACATTTGGTAGTGTATGTATGTCAGTGCTACTCTCACTGCATGCCAGTTTCCCCACCCCCCACAGTGTCCTCGAGTCTGTTCTCTACATCTGCATCTTTATTCTTGCCCTGCCACTGGGTTCATCAGTAGAGACGAGGAAACTGAGGCACAGAGTCACAGAGTAAGTAGCAGAGTTAGGATCTGAACTCAGGCAGTCAGCCTCCCCAGCCCGTGCTCTCACCTTCACAACACCTATGTAACCTCTCCAAGCCTTCGTTTCCTTATTTGTCAAACAACGCTCATAAGTATCTTCTTTTTAGAGTTACTGAGAAGATTTGAAATAACATATAAAGTACTCAGTAAAGTAGGTGTTCAATAAACTGCAGCTAATATACTTTACTGATTTAAGAGTGTATTTCTGTTGTAAAACTGGCAATAACGTAAATCTTGATTCATGTCAGTAAATGGCCCCAAACCATGGTGACTCTCCTGCCCCATAAAACCTCTTTTATCTATTACATTATTCAGCTTATTGTATCTTAGTGCCCCTGTGTTGAGAATCCTTTGTTTCCCCTCCAGACCCACTGTCCAGCCTTCTCCACCCTGATCACTGCCCAGGAGGCCGATCTGTGTGTCCAAAATCAACGGCCATCATGCTCTCTGCTCCTGCTTGGGGCAGGTCAACAGGGAAGACAAGCACGACATGGAAAACTGGGTTTGGACCATTTATCCCTGCCCTCACCCCCTCCATATGAGTCTGGCTGTGACCTTCAAGCAAAGGTCACACACTCTCTGGGTTTCAGGAACCACCCCCTCCCTTTATCCCTTCAAGTTTAGGGGTGCTAACAGCTCCCCACTGTAACTAGCTCTATGGTATTGCATTATCCCTGTGGCTCCCCAGTGCCATGCCTGCACCTTTATAAATAGTTTCTTTTTAAATAACCCATTTGAGCGTGCCATCTGTTTCCTGATAGGACCTGACTGATAGTCCTATCAGAACTAGATGAAGCCAGAAAGCATCATTTTCACTGAACTCTGGCAGATTTTGGGTCAAATCTTGTTCTAATACTTACTGGTCATATGACTTAGGTAGGAATTTCAGTTTTCTCACCTATTTTTACATGGGAGTAAAATTAGGGGTAAAAATAGTAGTCACTTTATAGGTTATTGTGATCCAATGCACAAAGCAGGACAATAGATGATAGCCACCGGATTATTAGTGTTTTATTTATATTAGGAGCATGTATGGCTATCTTCCCCCAAATTCTTGATTTTGGTTTGGGGAGCTATGTGGTTCTGTGAAGTAGATTCCACCCCCTCCCAGCGCCGATCAGTACGTTTAATTCCAGAGGCCGCAGTGATTGGTTACAAGAGGAATGTATGGCTCCAGTAGGTCCAGTCAAAGTAGGGCTCAGAACTCCTCCCAAGACTGTTGGGAGAATGTGTTCTCTATCCTTCTAGATGGCTTGATCTGTGGACATAAAGCTATACCTGCTGCAGCCATCTTGCTACCCCAAGGAAAGCATCCTGAGAATAAAGACAGCTCACAGAGATTGAGGAAATGGAGCCAAACGCTGGTGAATCCAGCCTGAAGTCCACACCACTTTCTTCTTACACAAACCAATAACACTCATTTTTAGAACTCAGATCAAATTGGGTTTTTGTCTTCTTGTAATCAATTGCATATAGTGGATTGAGACTTTGCTACCGGAAGAGGGATGTTGACAAAATGGATCCTACAATGTCAGGCAGGGTGTTTACACCATGCCAAAGAGATGTGCTGGCAAACAACAAAGATGCTGCCATACAGGGCCACCACGGACAGTGCCCTACACAACCCTGGGGCATCACTGACCTTCATAGCCATCATCCATCTGTATCTTCACAAGACGTGCTTCTAACAAATGGCAGGAGAATGACGTGAGAAAAGGGGAGACTTTAAAATTGGCACAATGATGTCACCTGGGCAGCAGAGGGGCTATCATTCTCCAATCTGGCAAATTGTTAGCTCTTGATATGTAACAGCAAGGAGGGTGGTTAAACTGTTGCCTCAGTCTCCTGGGGTCACAGACTGTGTGCCTGTTAAGGCTACGGCAGGTGAGAAAAATTTAGCATGCTGGACTATATCGACTGCTTCTTGTGGCCTTCGATAAAAAGTGAGGTCCCACGACACAAAGACGACCTTTGGTTCAAGGTGGCCCTTTGAGAGCAGAGAAAAAAGAAAATATGGTTTTACTAAGAGAAGCTATCATTGCCACCTGTGGTTTATAATCCAAATTTTCTTGAGATTATGGTAATCTGGAGCCTGGCAGGGATGGAAAAGTGATGCTGTTGTGTGTGAGCAAAGGTAAGTGTAGGAACTATAGTGGAACATAAGATTGGGATCCACAGGAAGTCTGAATCCCTGGACCACACAAAAACATCTCTTGAAATAAACTCCTCCTAGCAAATGAGGACAATCTCTTCTGTTGTAAGGATGCAGCTGAGGTGTAGGCAGTGAGCAAAGGGCAGATCAGGGGTGCCTCCCTAACCCAAAGAAGAGGCCCCCAGGAGGTACAGTGTGGAGGCAGAAGCTATGAAATTAAGGGCTAGGGAATGAGCAGAGCAAGGAGGTCTGTTGCTAGGAGACAATTCTCAGGCTTAAGACTTACTCAGCAATATCTCTTGGCTGCTGTTATTGGCACATGGTATGGACTGGGAAGTAAACAGACTGGAAATCTAAGGTCTTTAGAGAGAGTTGCATTGTCAAATCTGGCTGACAATAGCCTTTCATTGCTCAAACCCTAAGGCAATGCCCAAGTTCCCAGCCTCATCCAATAGAAGGCAACTGCTAAAGTAGTAGAAAAGAGCGGTCCTCTGCTGTGTCCACCTCAGAGGGGTCTAAAGAGGACAATGGACCAGGGAAAGTCTCCCACCCATCACTGGCTAACCAAGGAAGATACACACTGCCAGAAGAAGATGCTAGGGACCACACACCAATGACAGCAATGTGGCTTTCCAATTTTACTTTTTTCCAAATGGAAGGGGTACGTTTTTGTCTGCTTGATTTGTTTATCTTTTTCAATTCTCATATTCTCTCTCCACTAATGCATACTCGGTGCATTGAGGCATAGATAGCTTAACACTTAACAAATCAGAGACTGAAACATCAGCAGTTTCATCTGGATTGAATGAAAAGGACTCACAGCACCGAAACATGCTGGCAGCAGCTGGGTGAAATCTCACAACGCCATGCTCTGGGCGTGAGCTGAGTGCATTGTATGTAGGCGAGTGTTTTGGAAAGTATACAGGTAGTGCAAGAGTATGTGTTGTAGCCAAAGAGAAGGACTGCCGTGGACATTCACAGTTGCCTTCCAAGGATCCATCATTAAAGCTCCCAAATTCTATTAGGACCTCCTGTGGGTCTTGGGAAGCTGACTCAATCTCCAAGTCCAGGGTGGAGCATCTACATGACACCAGGATGGTTAGTGATGGTTCATGACCCGAGCCATAGAGACTAGTTCCTGAGGAAATTGTGATCCAAATCTGTCCATTTAGAGTGACACTCAGGGACACAGTTCTGAGTAACAGGTAATTACAGAGGCCATCTTCGTGCCAGGCACTGTTCTAGGCAATGGCAGATCCTAAGGTGAACAACAGAGGCATGGTCTTTGCCCTCCAGAAACTCACATTCTTCAAGAAAGCACAGGATGCAGATGTGAGGCCAGGAAGGAAGTCAGCAGAGGAAGACAGGGCCAGCATGCAGAGGACAAGACACAGAGAGCCAATGAGAAATGGAGCCTGCCGCTTGCTCAGGCTGCTCCTGAAGTCCACATTACCGCCCGACTTTTCAAACACATGAACCAATAAACTCCATCAATGGATTTACCTACTTTGAGTTGGGTTTTCTGTTACTTATATTTGAAAGATATGCTGTGCATGAAACTCTTGAGCTTAATTCACTTCTTTGGATTCCATCATATCACCTAACCCACTGGCAGGAGCCTAGACTGTGATTGATAAATATGTGTTGGATGAATCAATAAATACGACAACCATTAAACATGGGAGAAGTGGCTGTGGGGGGAGCTGATTCCAGCACAGAACTATAGAGGCCATTATGCTAAGATTGTACATGA
Source organism: Hippopotamus amphibius kiboko (assembly GCF_030028045.1). Lineage (NCBI taxonomy): Eukaryota > Metazoa > Chordata > Mammalia > Artiodactyla > Hippopotamidae > Hippopotamus > Hippopotamus amphibius. The sequence goes on along the minus strand of NC_080196.1, from coordinate 36,659,842 downwards.
GAAGGGCCGACTGAAGAGTTAACAGAGCATTCTCCACACGAACAGCAGAACGTCTTATAAAAATAATTACTCTGATCAGCCCTGACATGCAAATGTGATAGTATCAAATATTAAGAAAGATCAGAGCTGGAAGGACGATTCTAGTCCATCACGTCCAATTCACCCACTTAACAGATGAGGAAATTGAAGCCAAAAGACAAGACTCACCCAAGTCCCACAGATCCAACAGCCCATTTACACAGGTAAAGGGCACACCAGTTCCCACACTGTCCCCTCATTGGCGGTCACAGCATTTTGCTCCATCGTGAGAACAGTGGTTCTCAAAGTTTGATCTCCAACCTGCAGCAATAGCCTCACTGGGGAACTCATAAGAAATACAACTTCTCTTGGGTTCCACCCCAGATCTACTGAATCAGAAACTCTGAAGTGAGCCCCAAGATCCTGGTCTTACCAAGCTCTCCAGGTGATCCTGATGTATGCTCAAAGCTTTAGAACCACTCTTCTAGAACTGTGGTTCTCAAAACTGAAGGTGCATACAAATTACCTGAGGATCTTGTTAAAATGCCAATTCAAATTTAGGACATCTGGGGTAGGGCCCAAGAATTGTCATTTCTAACTAGTTCCCAGGTGACGCCAATGCTCCATGGACCATAGTTCGAGTAGCAAAGCTCTCTGTATTAAAACACTGTCTTACATCCGTTGCCCATCACCTGTGGAAATTGGAACTTCTTACAGAGGTGGCTGAGCAGACAAAGTCATGTGGAACTTGAAAAAAGTAAAATCCCTGAGAAGTACCACACCATATAAAAGACCTATTTTATAGCTAAAGACATTAGATAATTCAAATATAAAACATAGGTGGCTAAAGTCCCAAAACCTATTTTTCTTGTCTTTCTCATTAAAAAAAAAAAAACTTTCATTATAAAAGCAATATCATAAAAAGGTTTTCAGAAAAGGAAAGGAGGAAAAACACTCATACTCTAATCACCCTAGCCCAGAAACTATTATTTTTTATCTTTGCATAATCTTTCCAATCTTTGTTCATAAATACCCTTTAAAATATAAAACCAGCTCCTATCATGTATTATGAAGTTTTCTTGACTAGAATAATTCTGTACTGGAGTGCTCTTATCCAATTCTCATTTATCTTAATCAGTAAAAACCCCATACTTAATCAGTCCATTAATATACTCAGCTATTCAACAAGTTAGTTAATTCTCTGGGCCATGGAGGTCCATCCACCCTGGATAGTGTTGTTCAAGGACACAGGGGTCCTTTGTCTCTCTCATGGCTTCTAACAGGTCTCTCCTCTCTCAGCTGACTTTCAAAGACTTCAGAGAAGGAATCACCCTCAACCTCCCTCATCTTCCCATCTACCCACCTACCTGGGTCCCTCCACTGACTGGTCCCTCCATTCTCATCACCTGAGAACCACGGCTTCCTTACTGGGTACAGGCTCCTGACAACCTTATCCCCATCACCTCCTAAGAGGGAGAAGAATGGTCTGTGGGATACACTACAGCAAAGGGAAGAGTTTGTGGAAGAACAGGCTGCCCAGAGGTCTGCGTAGGAACATGTGAGTGGACCCGGGATTCAGTTGATGAGATCACCTCACTTCCGGAGGCTTCTGTCTAATGCACTAATCTCAGACCCTCATCAGGGTCTTTCTTCTTGGGCCTTCCAAAATGCTGTCTTCCCTACCTTGGTTCCACCTGGAGTAAGCTAGAATTCAAGACAGAGAGAGAGAGAGATGAATGGATTGACAGATGGATGAATGAAATAGATGGATGGGTGGGTGGATGAATGGGGCAGCAGGAGGGTGTGAATAGATGAAGTGATACAGAGATGGATGGGTGGAGAGAAAAGATGATGGGAGGCAGTTTGGATGGACAAACTGACAGGAAGCAGAAAGATCCCAAAGAAATCGGTAGTTATTTTTACTGTTTTCCTTGCCTGTTTCCCAAGAGCAATCATGAATTCAGGGTAAAGTGGACCCAACAACTAGTTGTCAAATCATAATCACAGCTTCATAGAACCACCGACTAAGCTAAAATGGGGCCCCCTTTTACAGATGAGCAAACCGAGGTCGATGATTGGCCCAAAGTCTCAAACACTGCTTGTTTTTTATACTTTTGTTTTTCAGTCTTTCAGTCTCAATCCCCCTCTCTCCTCCTCCTCCTCCCCCTCTTCCTCCCTCCTTCCATCCCTCCCTCCTCCACCTCTCTGAAAAAAATCACTCTTGCCCTTTCACCTACATATCTTTCATCTATCTTTTATCCCCGCCCCCAGCAAGTTTCTTGGTTCAAAGTCACCCCACAGTAAATCAACCTACACAGTGGTTTCCACGGCAGAAGCAGGAGGGGAGGCCGACATTCTGTTTCTAATAAAGCCATTTTCAATAATGTATAATTAGAATGTATAAGAAAGGCCTTTTCCTCGCATGCTGGTGGAAAGTTCTTCCTGGCATCTAACATAACTCCGTCCTTCTCTTCACAGTTGATTAAATAATTTCCCCCACTCTCTTTTCCTTGGGAACGTAAGGCATTGTCTCTGCCAGCCTCAGAAAGGCCAGGACAATGGAAGGCACTCTGCTGGGGGCCCCTCTCCTGCCTGTTCCTCCACCTGGGTAGGGGTGAGGGGAGGCAGGCGGAGATGAGCTCACCACTGGTTAGGAGAGGAGACCCTCCCTGTTCTTTCTCTCCCCTCTGCACGTGAAGCTGAGCCGGCAGGATGCAGGAAACCTTTCTCAGAGTATTGATCACAGAGGGACGGGTGGCAGCCAACTGATGTACTGTCGGGGCCCCATCCGGGAGATAAGAGCTACATGCAGGGCCCCCTCCTCACAGGCCCTGCTCCAGGGGGCAGGGGGAGGAGTCTGTAGCTCCTGACTTTGTGAGAGAAATCCTTTATTGTCAGCCACACATCCTTGTACTCATCCATCTTCCCTAGCCAGTTTCTCTTCCATATTCCAAGAGGCTTCAGAAACCTCCCTTCCCACAGGAAGCCTTCTTGCTTGGAATAGATGAGCGGCAGCAGTGATTCTGGTTCAGCCCTCTCTACCCTGACTTGAACCCTCACCACTGAGCACTCACCCCACCTACATGTATCCCTGACGTCCATCTTGCCCATCTAGTTTCCTACATACAAACTACGGATTGTTTTACTGCGCTACGTCTTTCTTTTTTGCCTACATCTGTGTCCTCTCAGACTGGGAGCTCCCTAAGAACAAGACACATAATAAAAACAGGATAACCTTAACAATAATAATACATTGAGGAGGGAATACGGGGATATGTGTATAAAAACAGATGATTGAACCTGGTGTACCCCCCCAAAAAAAAAATTAAAAAAAAAAATCCTAATGGCAAAGATAAAAAAAATAATAATAATACATTGAGAATGTACTCTGTTCCAGGCTCTGTGCCAAGCATGTCGTGGGCACCATGACTCTCGCTGTCAGCAGACCTGCCCTCCTCAAGCTCCACCCACTCTGCCCACCTGAGCCACCTGGGAAGGGCCCCAACAGCTGGTGGGTCTAGAATTGGCCCCTCCAGAACGTTGGCCCAGGCTGTGGGGCCAGCTCTCCTGTCTCTCATTTCTTCAGCCTGCAGGGACCCAGCCCTCTGGCCCTTGCCCGAGCTCTGACACCTGGCAGGCCCCTCTCACCCCAGGGCAAAAGCGCTTCTGCCCAAAAGTATTAATGTGATCTGAAGCTGCCTTTGAAGGTACAGAGCAGTGAGGACGGTAGAAGCGAGGCCCAGTGCTCTTCTGAAAGGGCAGGGGAGGGGAGGGGAGAGACACCTGGAGTGTGATCCTTCTCCCAGAATGCCCTGACTCTGCAGGACATTCCACCATCGCAGCCTTCAGAAAGCACACTTCTCATCCTCAGGATGGTAAGTTATTCCAGCCGAGAGTACAGGTGGTGTGCAAAAGGTCACACAGCTGTTTAGTAATCGAGAGGGAGCTAGGACCCAGGAGCTTGGCCTTGAGGGTCCAGCATGATATCTACAAGTAAAGATGAGAATGAGCCATGCCCAGGGAAAGAAACTGGGGCAGCACAGGTGCTACAAACCATTGCATCAGAGATGCTCCTACACAGGCATGATTAAGTATGCAGATCCTGGCTCTGCTGTGTGACCTCAGGCAAGTTACTCACCCTTTCTGTGCTTTATAAAATCAGAATGAGAGCAGCACCTACTTCATAAGATCCCTGAGAGATTTAGATGAGTACTTACAAATACTTGGCAGGTAGTAAGTGCTATAAGAGGGATAATTATTATTGGTGTTGATGATGATGGTATTTCATTGCATGGAAGCCTTTTCTAACTGAACCCCAGTGGTTTTGCTGTTACCTGGTTTCTGTACTTTTGGTAAGGATTTGCTTGCCCATTTACCCGAACAGTAACAGATTCCAATGTTGAGTGGTGGACATCCCTGACGGGGCGCCCCGTGCCTGCTGACTCCCCACAAGAAGGGGAGAAGAGGTGTCTTCTGGCTGATGGGTATTTTCTGGTGCTCCCTGGCCTGAGCAAGCAGAAGTCCCCAGGGAAGCTGTTCTGATCATCCCGAGGGCTCCTCCAACACCACACCTCCTATAGCCCAGCTCGTCTGTGGATCCAGGCAGGAGCGGCACACCCAGGGCCTGGGAACAGGAGGAAATTCCCAGCCCACACCCCTCAGCGCTCCCAAGTGGACAGTGCAAGGATTCTCTTCTGGCTACTGGTTCATGGCCAGTGGAGGAACAGCCAAGACTCCTTCCCCTGGATGGTTGCAGGACTGGGCCAGTGCTCGCTGAGAAGGATCTGCCTCTCCATTCTAGAGCCCCAACACTGAGGGTCTGCGAGGATGGCTCTGCACCAGGGGTGGGAAAAGGCTGTGGCCACTTGGCTCCTATGGGGCTTGGACGGTCAGTGAGCTGAGGGTGAGAGACCAGTGGGTCACAGGAAGGGGGCGGGGACAGAGTGGGAGGAGATGCCCTCTATCCAACAGGGAAGAGGGTTCCTGACTTTGTGGAGTTTGCGGTCTAGTGGGGGAAGGTGAGGGCTATACTTACGTTAGAATCACTCAATAATAATAATTATTATTATTGTTATTATTATCAGCTCCTACTCCTATTACTCAGAGCTCCTCCTCTGCTCTTCCAAGCACTTTCCTTGCATCCTGTCATTTAATCCCTACACAACGCACTATGAGGTGAGTGATGTCATGCAGGTGGTGGGCACAAGGAGGCATGCAGAAGCTATGTAACTTGCCCAAGGCCCACAGCAATCAGAGGCAGCTCAGGGTCCACAGGCCAGGCTTCACCCTGACCCCGAACTGTGCAGGAGACAGAGAGTACAAGCAGCACACCCCCACAGGTGTGCCAGCAACAGGGGGAGACGTCCGCAGGAGTGACTTCTGAAGACAATGAGGATTAATGGGGGCAAGGAGCGTATGTTGGGGTGCAGACCCCAGCAGAGAAGAGCACCAGGATGGTGAGACGAAGCTGCTGATTGTGTTGGGGGTGGGCGGTGGTGAGGCAGTGCTGCTCTCTTCTGCATTTGTCCTGTGCAGAATGGGAGCCGGGCAGCTGGTGGGGAGGGGTCAGCCTCTAAATGCTCCTCTGGCAAAGACGATGCTGTAAATCAGGGCTCCTAAGTAAAGCCATTACCGTGCCTCCAGCGTTCAGTCTATTGCCTGATGCCACTGTTTGAGACATTACTCGAATTTAGTTTATGACTCTCGCTTCCGTAAATCCTGCCTAGGGCAGAACCAGGCATTGAATGCAACACCGCTGCCCCCTGGAATCCCCAGGCTGGGACTGTCCCAGGCCTGAGCAAGGGAGCCTGTCGGAGCCTGGCACTGGCTGGGGGAGGGATGGCGGGAGGGGAAGGTGGGGAGAGAATCTGAGGGGGCTACTTGGTCCCACCTGTAATTACCTGCCTTTTGACCTTGAGAAGTCATCCAGGCTCTGAGAACAGTGAGGGATCAGAGATCTAAGAAGGGCCAGGAGGAATGGGACTCAAGCCTGCCCCTCCACCCCTGCCCAGCACCCTCCCAAAATTGAGCTGCATTGACTCCGCCCCCTGGTCCCCGCCCCCGCAAGCCCCGGCCTCCCCATCCTGGACAGTCTCCCCCAGTCCTGTTCAGAAATCCTCATTTCTCCTTCTCTGCCATTCTTCCAAATCCCACTCATGTGGGAGCAGCTGGTACACAAGGGCTGGCCTTCCTCCCTCTTCCATTTCCCAGTCTCAGTTTTGACTTGGCCATCCAAAGCCAAGGACAGTTTTAACCATCTGTCCACACACACCTCCCCCAGACACCAGCTCCCAGAGAGCAGGACTGCGTCTCCTTCATCTCTGCGTTGTATTGGTTAGCCCTGGGCCAAGCGCTCAGAGGAAGCTCAGTAGACATTTGTTGAGAGATTTCTTCATTTCCGTGGCCTTAATGTATTACATTGCGGGGGATACAGAAAATGCTCAGTGAATCCAGTCCAGGAGGCCCCCTCCCACTGAGTCTGGGACAAGGTCCCACCTCTCAGAGATCACGTACTCCAGGCTCAATAGGTTCTTCCCATGACCAAGCCAGCAAGCTGTGATGCATCAGACACCATCCCTGGACAGGGGAGCCCTTGGGAGGCCAAGGACCCTCACATGTTCAGAAATACCTAGGCAGCAACAGGGAAATACAGAGGCAGGGATGTCAAGCAGAGGGCATGCCTCGCTCCCACAGGGAAAGGGTCTGCGGTTGCTGGCGTGCTGCTGAGTGAAAGTTCTCTGGATCAGCCAGCAGGAAGATGCTCCTGGAGGAAAGCTGTTCTTACTGACACACATTGGAACAGACAGAAGCTCCCTGCACCCATCACAGCATATCTGTCCAATCACTCCAGCTCCATGTTTACCAAATTGCAGTTCATGACCCATCGGTGGGTGATGGAATCAATGCAATAGATCATGACCAGCCTGCTTAATAGAACAGAACAGAACAGGAGAAGTTAGGATTAGATGGAATGGGATGGAATGGAGCGGAACGGAATGGAATGGGATGGGATGGAATAGAATGGAATAGACTAGGGTATTGTACTTAGTAAGGATGTTGTTTCACAATATCTTTGTTTCCATTATCATTTCCATGATACACACTTTGGGTATTTGTATGTGTCAAATGTACCTACTAGGTTGTGATGTAAAATATATTTCTTACTGTGGGTTCTATTCAAAAAAGGTTTGAAAGCCACTAATGTAGGTGACCAAGACCACCCCCAAATCTACCAAATCTACCTAATTAACTTGTGCTTCCCTCCCTATAATTTGATTCAGCAATTATGTGGCATGTCCATCTGTGTAAGGGATGTTTTGAACAGAATCTTTTTTTAAAAAATGTTTGTCATAGTTTTCTAAGTCTTCTATCTTGTTTCCATCCATAATACATCCTTTCCCCTACTCTTGGTCATTGCCATTCTCATTTTTACAAATAATTTTTTTTTTAAATTTTTATCGGGGTATAATTGATTTGACTCCGCGTGGAGCTATCCTCTACCTGGTGTCATAGCAGGGTGTGTTCAGCAGGGAGGCATGTCTGATGGAACCTCAGGGACACAGCCACCAGGCCATGAGGTGGTGCCGGCAGCTCAGGTCCTAGAGAAAGGGCAGCTGGGACAGCCCCCCTGAAGCTCTCTGCAGTCAGCCCCCTGCCTTCAGAAGAACAGAAAGCAAAGAATAAGGTTTGTATGGCTGCAGGCGAGCTGGCCTATGGGAAGGGGCCCCAGGGAGCTTCTGCAGCGACCCTCATTTTGTAGCTGGGGAACCTGATGCCCCTGCAGAGGGAGGCCGGTGGCCGGTTTGGGGCTGCCTGGAGTAGAACCCACATCTCCTACAACCTCCCCACAAGCACTACTCCCACTGCTGCCCAGGCCTGCCCAAAGGGTTCAGGGGGTTCCTGGGAGCAGATGGACCCACTGTAATTCTCTTCTTGAAATTCCACAGGAAGGTACCTTCACTCTAGGATTTGAGAGGAAGCTGCTCAGAAATAAGGGGAAGGGAGGCACACTTCCCACACTTAGCCCTGATGGGAGAGTTGGGATGAGGAGGGAATTCCAATGAGGACAAGCTCCAGAGGGGCTGGAGGAAGGGGAGGGCTGTGGCAGGTCTGGGAGGACCACCGAGGCTGCTCACTTTCCCTGGGTTCCGGTGAAGCCCCCTCCCCACTTAGGTCTCCCCACTTAGGTCTCCCCACTCTGCTCTGCAACCTCAGGCTTCAGGGAAACCTGGGTATCTCCCCTCCACCTGCTGACCTGGAGCCAGGAGTTCCAAGGCATAAAACCATTAGTCTTCCTCACTTCCATAGCCCCAGAGCCTAGTCCAGTGTCTGGTTCATAGCAGACAAGAAGTTCAATGAGTATCTGAAGAATGAACGAATGAATGAATGAATGAAGATGACAGTCCAGCTAGGGCATGAGGACAGTGACAAAGAGAAAGAGCATTTAAAAATGAACATGTGATGAGAGGCAGAGGAGGGTGCAAATGATGAATGAGGTGGGCGTTGTGGGCAAGACTGGGCTGGAACAACCTCAGAAGGCTTCCTGGAGGTGGGGGTTAGGAAAAGGCAGAAGGAGGGATGGCGGCAGCGTAGTGCTGGGATTGGAGAAGTACAGGGCACCCAAGAGGACAGAGGATGGATGTCTTATCTCATATTCAGACCTGAAAGGTGCCGGGGGGTTGGGGAGGGGGTGCTTCCTGGGGCTGGATGAATAGGAACAACTAGGAACTTGGCCCAGTGAATGCCAGGAAATGCGTACAAAGGAAGGAGGGGAAAAGAACCAAAAAAAAGACAAGATTTTCAATTTCACATCCCCAAGGGGAAATGGGGTCTACCTGGAGTGCAGGCCACTCTGCCAGGATGCTGTGGTTCCAGCCAGAGGCAGAGCTTGCTGGAGTCTCCTTCTGCTGTCCCCAAGTTGAAGGACCTTGCCGCTGGAGAAGGGGCAGGAATGGGGCCTCCTGGTCCTGCCATCACACACGTATAGTATTATCCAGCAAGAGAAAGCTCTCAAAAGAAACCCAGTCTATTTCTGTCACCACCTGGAAGTAAAGACTTCCCTAGAAATTGACGGTTGAGGCTCCATTGTATTAAATGTAAAGGCACTTACGCGCACACACACACGTGCGCTCCATTATTCCCAAGAGGCCCAATATGGGGCTTGCCAATGGCTGTGCCCCTCAAGGGGCTGCAGGTGAGTCTGAGGGCAGGGCTGGCCACAGAGGATGTGAGGGTCAGGACCTATGCCTCCGTCGGTGCAGGCGGGTGTGTCATATGGGTATCTCCCTAAGGCCCAAGTCCAGATTGTGACCAAGTGCAGATTCTGGTCTCACCCATGTCTTCCTGAGGGTTAACTCTAAGTTGACAGATGGCTCAAAGGGCACCATGTGCAGAGACCCCACCCTACACACATATACGGTACCCACAGATGACCCAGGTGTGGTTGGGTTCCTCTCTGCCCTGCTCTCAGAATATCTGCCTCTCTGCATCCAGTCAATAGCCAAACGTCTGGGACTTATGTCTCCCTCCCTCTCCAGCGTGGACACAAGAGGACAACAGCAGGCCCCGTGAGCTCCCTCCGCCTCCTCCTCTGGGAGGCCCTCCAGGGTCCTCAGGTTTGCTGAGTCCTCACTTTTCCATCAAAGGGAGGAAAGGCACAGAGAGCAGCAGCTGCCAGGAGCTCCCTGTCAATCCACTGTCACTTATCACAGAGCAGAGACCATTAGGGAGTGGTGGTTTTTAGGGACTTCCATCTGGATGAACATCACCTGTTGCTATTTTAAAAATCCACTTCTTTGTGACTAAGCTGGAATCCAGCTGAAGCAAAGGTACATGTGGGAGCAGCTGAGTCCCCAGACGTTCTGCCTTCCCCGTCAGCACGAGGGCCTGCCATGCGCCTCGGGGGCTATGTCACAAACAGTCTCATCTCCCGGACTGCTGAGAAACAAGAATAGAAACGAGGCTGGAAGCAATCGGGTGGATGTGGAGGGAGCGTCAGTCTCCCAGTGTCTCCAGCCCTGTCCCCAAAGTCTTCAAAGGCTTCCCTGCCTCCCTCATTTCCTTGCTGTCACCCCACAGACACACCCCCTGCGTGCTGGCACCGTGCTGGATGTGAGATACAGGTGATTCATTTTTCTTACATGACTAACACCACCAGCCATGGCCCAGGAACTAGGCTTAGTGCTTTACAGCGTTATCTCATTATATTACCTCATGTAATCGGTGTAACAACCCTGTGAGGCAAAAGCACTCTTTTTATCCCCATCTTAGAAGTGAACATACCGAGGCTCAGGGAAGTTAAAAGACTTTCCCCAAATCACTCAGCCATTAAAGGAAGGCTCTGGGATTAAAATTCGGGTTCGTCAGAGTCTGAGGATCATCTCTGTAACTATTAACCATGTGTGGGCCAGCTCCCAGAGTGTTTGGTGTCCAGTGGAGGACGTGGGCATGGGAAACAAAAATTGTAATATACAGAGTCCATCGTGATCAGGACCAAGAGTCAAGAGCAATAGCCATCCAACCAGCACAACCTAAGGGTCTACCATGTGCCAGCTGCTGCTTGAGGGCCTGGGGATACAGGTGGACACAACAAAGTCCCTGCCCTCATGCAGCTTACAATCGAATGATCCATCCAGCTGTCCAGGCCAGAAACTCTAGGTTATTCTTCAATAAGACCAACTCTTCTCACCCTTCTCACTCACAGCTCCCCGAGTCTGATCAAGGTATTATCTAATTGTCACCGAGTCCCATTGATTTCACCACCTAAGGAGCTCTAGCATCTTCCCACTTCTCTCCACTCCACCTCTACTGCCCCAATCCAAGCCACGATTATCTCTCTCCTGGACTACGCCAATGGCCCCTTAACTGGTCTACATCCATTCACTCTTTCCATCTTCCAAGTAGTTTTCCACCATGGAATTAAAGTAAGCTTTTCAAAACATACATCTTGTTCCCCTTAACTTAAATTATAATCCTTCAACATATATCCTCCCCATTACATATAGAATGAACAAACAACCAGGTCCTACCACATAGCACAAAGAACTATATTCAGTATCCTATGATAAACCATAATGGAAAACAATGCTAAAAAAGAATGTATTTTATATACATACATATATATATGTATGTATAACTGAATCACTTTGCTGTACAGCAGAAATTAATACAACATTGTAAATCAACGATACTTCAATAAAAATAATAATCCTTCAATGCCTTTCCACTGCCCGTAGCAAAAATACTTCTTAACAGCCTATTACACCCTACCTATCTCCCCAGCCTTTCCCTACACCATGACCTCGACAACCACCTCCACCATCATTGTAGTCACACCCTCCATCCCTACAATCACCCCAACCTCCTCCACCACCATCTCCACCACCACTGCAGTCCTTACCATCACAGAAGCATGAATCTTCGTGAAGCATTCCCTCCACGTGTGTGGCTGAGACGGGGGCTGTGTGCAATGATGGAGGCAGACAGCCCTGCCATCAAAGCTCTGACGATTTGAGACACAGACTCAGAAACACATCATCATGGCACCTGTCTGTTTAAATAAAAGCCTTAAGACTGATGTGGAGTTTCTAGCCTCCCCACATCTCTAAGAAAAATTCTCAGCCCATAGTAGAGGGTGCACTGCTCTTCCTGCCCTGAGGCAGGATGTATAACAGCCAGGACCATCTGGAAGAGGATTGGGACCCCAAGACAAATCACTGTTGGACCCCTAATATTTATATTCCAGCCAAACCAAACCTTGGGATGATGACCTTTGAGAGCAGCCTTAAAGAGAAACACAAAGAGTATGCTTAAAATAGAAAGAGGCAGGCCCGTTTCCTTAGAGTCCTTAGGGTAGCATGTCTGTAGCTCCTCCAGCTCCCAATGTTAAAGATGAGGACACAGAAGAGGGCCAGAGAGGAGACCCTCTTGATCACACTACAAGTCCCTGGGACAGCCAGGATCCAAGTCAGCCTCTGAGACTCTGTCCCTTAGCCCACCTGGCTTCCTGGAGAAAAGCAAGTAGAGAGCGGAGCCACTCAGGAAGGGAACAGCCTCCTCCAGGGTCCTCATCCCTGGGTCCCAATGAGGACAGGACAAGACACACTTTCTCTGTGTTTCTACTTGTCTTCCACAGCTGAGAAAAAACCAAATGGTGGACACGGCTGGCTCCCAGCCAATAGGATGGAATTATGAATGATGGGGGAGCATCTGATTGATGCCGCTTTGGCTAAAAGGAGAAAAAAGAAATCCCCCTCAACCCTAAAGTGCCCAAGGGGAGCAACCTGACCGCTTTATACCAACTATTCTAAAGCTGTCTTGGTTCTTGGCTTCCTCTCTGAGTCCCCATCTTCCTCCTTTCCCCTTCCTAATCTCAGCTCCAGAAGAGAGATGGGACACCAGGCTATGTAGCTAGAGAGGCCAACAGATGGAACCCAGATAGGGAAAGAACTAGTAGTTAGAACTTACTAGACATTTACTATAAGCTTATTTCTATACAAACACGTACTCTTCACTTTTTGGAGGAATTTGCATGCATTGGCCCATTTAAGCCCATAGCAGCTCCTTGCTGAGGAATTCTGAGGGGGAGGTACAGACATGGCCCAGCTGAGGTAGAGGCGCTGGTGAGGTGACCCTGGCAGGCATCCCACTGAGATTTTACCCCCAGGAGAACCCCTGAGATTCTTCTGAAAAATCCCTAAGAATTCCATTGTGTTCTTTGATGCCCCTAGACAGCCACTCAAGAACAGAAATGCCCAGACCAACCGCCAGGTGCCAGTTGATCAATTCACCGCCTCCCCAAAATGTAAAAACAAGATTCACTGTTCCCAGATGGTCTGCAGCTTTTCCCTCTCTTCTCTCTCTTATAAATCTGGTCTTTGGCTTTGTTAGTTGACAGCAGTCTACTTACTGTCCCCTCAGACAAGAAATGTTATACACCGATAACTGAGTCAAGGCTGGCACAGCCTGGGCTGCCCTAGGACACCCTGGAGAAATGGCCTAGCCTGTGCCCCCACAGAACAGTTAAGGCACATGTGCTCTGTGGTGTCTGCCCTGTGTGCCATGAAACCCCTATATGTGGGGAACCATGAACTGGCAGGAAGGCCTTGGGTCTCTAAAATGGTATACAGATGGCAGGAAATTGAGGCTGCAGCTTCTCTGTACCAAGGAGACTCACATGCATCTCAGCTCTTATCCATAGCAGCTGATGTGCCCCATGCGAGTGAGGGGTCAAAAAGTTGTTCAGGTGGGCAGGTACTGGGCCTGCCCATGAGATGAAAATGAAGATGCTTTATGTGCTTTATTTCCTGTCCTGTCCTGAATCCTCCCCTAGTGCTAAGAAACAAGGTGTAAAATAAAGCCTACTGTATCCTTAGAATTAGATGGCCAGTCCAAACCCATGGCCATCACTGGTGGCACTGCACTATCTATACGTCTCTGAGTTTTCACCTCCATTTCACAGATAAGGAAGTGAAGGCAATAGGAGGTCAAATGACTTGCCCAAGATCACACAGCCAGTACGTAGCAGAGGCAGGCTGAAACACCCATCTATACTGCCCCTAAGGGGTGGTATACAGTGCAGTACAGTGGGAAGAACATGGGTCACTTTGTCAAGAGCCCTGCCATCTAAACGCAGCTCTGGGACCCACATCCACATCTAGGACAATTGAGCCATGAGATGGAAATAGCTTGGTGGCCAGGGACCTGGGAGTCAGAAAGTGTGACTCTCACCTACAAACCAGGTACAGGGGAAGATTAAGAAAACATCGCAAAAAAAGAAAAGAAAAAGAAAAGAGAACACTGCAACTGTTGCTGGGAGAGAAGGGCTTGGGGATGGGAGCTGTTGCTGCAAGGGTGGACCAGCCTGGAACCTGGGTAAAATCGGTACATTTAGATCACAGGCTGGGAGGGCATCATAGATGAGGAAGTGGTCCTGGGAGGGATTTCCGGCTTGAAACCACCAACTCAAGGGCCAGAGGGCTGCAGAGTGGAGAATTTTTGCTCCAACTTGGAAGTCTGGCTTAGAACTCAGACAGAAAAGTCCTTCTGTGGTCAGGACAAGATAGGGTTTCTATCAGCCTAGAGTGACAGAGGTTTCAAGTGCAGCTGGGGGCAGGGTGGCAAGAAGGAACCCTACACTGTCCAGATCTCACTGATCAGACACGCCAAGGAGGATTAAGTAATCAAATAGGGAACAAGCGAGTCACCTTCTCTGTATGAACCAGGCCCTGAACTGCACTTGTGGTGGCAGAAGGGCTTCTGTCCTCTGATCTCTGAGCCTTCAATTTCATTCACAGTAATCCATCCTCCACACATCCACCCAGGCCAATTTCCTTAAAGGCAAATCAGACCATGTCATTCCCTGCTTAAAAGCCTTCCAGGCTCCCCACTGGCTTCCCCACCAAGCCTAAGCTCCTTAGCATGGCACGTAGGGGCCCTTCCTGGCTTGGCCCTGCCTTCCTGTGCCACCACTCAACTCCCCTGCCTTGGCCTCACTCTCTCTGCTCCCCCTTCAAGGACATCCTTCAGCGAGGCCTTCCAGCTTCATGATGTTCTTGGTGTTGTGAATGCCTGCCTTTCCCCTCTCCATGGTTCTCAACCCTGGAATCAGAATCCCAGGACAGCTTTAAAAACTCCAATGCCCAGGCCACACCCAGAACAATTAAATCAAACTCTCCTGAGATTGGGGCCCAGGCATCACTGGTTTTTAAAGACCCCCAGGTGATTTCAACGTGCATCTAGGACCCAGAACCAACCCCAACATACTCCCTTGAAGATTCAGCCCAGGTGTCTCATTTAATCATCAAATATTTATTGAGCTGGGCACTATTCTAAGCACTGGACATAAAAACAATGGCAGCTAATATTTATTGAACACCTGCCATACGCCAGACGTTGTTCCAAGTGCTTTATGTATATTAACTCATTAAACCAGAACAACACCTCGATGGGGTAGGTACCATTATTTCCTCCTTTTTACACACGGGGAACCTGGGGCACAGAGAGGGGAAGTGACTTTCCCAGGGTCACACAGCTGGTGAGCATTGCTGTGGGACTTGCACGCAAGCAGTTTGAGCACCAGTCTGTGCTTTTAATTCCTGCCCTCACGTAGTTCACAGGCTACAAGAGTGAAGCAATAAACAAATGAGCAAGTAGAGTAAAAAGAGGGATATGGGAGGAAAAAAAAAAGTGCCTGAGTGGGAGCAGCAAGGGTCTGACTTTAGACTGGGTGGTCAGGCCATCCCCAGGAGCAATATTTAAGCTGACCCCTGAAGGATGAGAAGGACCCAGCCAGGCAGAGTGTGGGAAACCGTGTTCCAGGCAGGGGGCCAGTGAACAGGACGTGTTCTAGGAACTGTGGAAGTCCAGTCGGCGGTGGGGAGAGGGCATAGACAGGTAAAGAAGCTGACGGGGTGGTGCCTCTGCAGGCCACCTAATGAAAGCAATGAGGTCTTCAGCAGGGCACACGGTGTCCACCTGAGGGTAGGCCAGAGGCGCCCAGTGCAGCTGTTTAGTGAGAGGCACCTGCTGTGGAGTTGGAGAGAATCGCCTCCTCCAGGAAGCTCTCTGGGTTCCTCACCTCCAACTGTAGCTCCATCACAGTGTGCTGCAATTGGCTGTTTCTCTCGGCCTCTCCTCCCAGACTAGAAGCACCTTGAGGGCAGGGACCAACCTAACTGGCCTCTGTAACCCGGCCACTGACCAATGCTAGGTGCTTGGTGAACAGCTGTTATCCATAAGTGAGTTGAATGAAGGCGTGGCAAGCTGGCAGCTTCCTGAAGAATTTCAGAGGGAGAAAACTAGGAGAGGTCCCTCTGCCTGCTTTCTCCTCCAGCAACCTGGGGGTTTCACAGACCTTGGCCAGAAGAAGGTCTGGCACCCCCTCTGCCCCCAGCAGAACCCCTCAGCCCACCCTCATGGCTGAGCACCCGCCTCCGACGGGAAAGCAGTGGTAGAGCTACACAATGTGCATCCCTCCCCCTCCAGCCCAGCAAACTCCATTAGGCTGGGCAATGGGGAGGGAGGTGACCACAGCCCAGAGCCCACCTGAAACAGTGGAACCTCGAGATTCCAGGAGGTGACTGATGCTTTAAATAGCTCAGGCAAATATTTAGCTGCAAGTCTGGGCACCCACTGCTGCTCTAGGTTTCTGAGAGTGAAGGAAGGGCCAGGCCTGGCATTGGAGCTTCTGTGGTCCTCCTTCTGCTGCCACTGCCACCACCAGGTGGGCCCCCAAAACCAAGAGATGTGCCATTAAATCAGAGGAGGGCAGAGGCTCAGAGGGGTCACCCAGGTCACATGGCCAGGTGGTGGCTAAGCTGGCCAGGACTCAGGTTTCTGGACCCCCAGCCCAGGGTTTTCTCCACCTGCCTTCACAGCCCCTGCCTATGCTCCCTGCTCCTTTAGGAATGTCTCAATCTGGCTTTGCTGAAGCTGCACAGAGCACAGAGCACCCGGAACAGAGGAGCCCGCCTGTCTCCTGGGAAGAGGCAGCCAGCCAGGTGCCCCTGCTCACTGTCACAGGCCCTTCTGCTTTGACGTTTTGCTAACAGTGTGTTGGTTAAGCATATAGGTCCAAATCGCAGTCCTGCAACTTCCCAGCTCTGTGGTCCTGGGCAAGTGACTTAAACTCTCTCTGCCTGGTCTTCTCACTATAAAATAGAAATGACGGTAACAACAATTATCCTCTGTCCTAGGGTTGTGGTGAGATTAAGTGAGTTAATAACTGTAAAGTGCTTAGAACAATTCCTGGCAGGTAGTAAGTGCTTCATCAGTATAAAAGTGAGAAGTTCCCAGGACAGACTCAAGGGACTTGGGTCCCTATGTGAGCCTGGGCTATTCACCAACCCACCATATGCCTCAGTTTCCCCATCTGTTAAATGGGGAGTAATTCATCCCTATGAGTGCCTTGAGGACAACCATGAAATGCCAAGAACCCTGAAAATAGTTCAGAGGTTTAAAAAGAAAAGTACCTTACAAGTGGGAGGCTTGACGGGCAGGTGACCCTGTGGCAGAGGCAGATCCCCATAAATCACCTCGACCCAGCAGGCTGCCTGGGTTTTATGGGCCCTGGGGGCCAGGATACTTTCCTGAACATCATTCAGAATTTACAGACTCTTGTCACTGTCCTTCCCAACTCTTTTATTCCAATTGCCTCAGAGGGAAGGCTGGCATTAATAGAGACTTTCCTGCCCTCCCAGGAAAATGCAGCCCGTTTTGCATTCAGTCCCCAGCAAGGGAGGAGAGGAGCTGTGAGGCCAGCAGGTGTGTCCACTGCAGCCAGGTGCCTTCTCTACAAGGTTCTGTGAGGATGGGGACTTCCCTGGTGGCGCAGTAGTTAAGAATCCACCTGCCGATGCAGGGGACACGGGTTCAATCCCTGTCCTGAGAAGATCCCACATGCCGCAGAGCAACTAAGCCCATGTACCACAACTACAGAGCCTGTGTGCCACAACTACTGAAGCCTGCACACCTAGAGCCCACGCACCGCAACAAAGAGTAGCCCCCACTCGCCGCAACTAGAGAAAGCCCGCGCGCAGCAACGAAGACCCAGCACAGCCAATAAATAAATAAATAAATGTATAAAAAGAAAAAGAAAAAAAAAAATAGAAAAACAAGGTCCTGTGAGGATGAAATCGGATAGTATCTCTAAAGCCAGCCAGGGCTCAGCAAATGTGGGCAGCTAAGAGAGCCACCATCCCTGAGGGAGTCTAGAGTGGTGGGTAAGGACATGGAGTAGGAATCAGACACAACTGGGGTCAAATCCTGGCCCGGCCACGCAGTGTCTGTGTGACCTAGGACTCATCCCAGGTGGCTGGGACTTCCCTGGTTTCAAAACGCAAAGTCCTGCATCCCAGGACTTCCCTCAGTCCCAAACAGAGTCAGTGGGTCACCTTAGACCCAGAGCAACGCCCATTGCTATTCTGAGCTTCAATTTTCACATCAGCACAAAGGGAGGTAATACTTACTTTGCAAAGGTAGTAGGGGAGTGACATGAGAGAATGCATGTAAATTATGCCACACACTGCAGCACTTCATAGATGTTCACTCATTTCATACGCACCACGACCCCAGAGGGCAATGCTCAGCAGGGGTTCCCCAGGGAGGGAAGGGGCTGCACTCAGCAGCCAGCTTCCCCTCTGATGCCTGCTGACCTGCTGGGCACCTGGGAGCCAGGCCCAGCTCCAAGCAGCTTTGCCTGTGATTGGAGCTGAAACCCCACTCTGGGGGCATGGTCAGCTGCTATGAGGTTCCCCAAGCCTTTCCCTTGGGTGAAGGAAAAGTATTATAGAAATCGAAGATGTGCAAGAATAAGAAAGCCTCTCGTACACCAGGAAGCCACCACACCTCTATCCCCACTCTCTCACCCCTACTACATGTCACAGCATGTGACAGATTGACTCGTAGATAAGAACGTGGGCTCAGGAGCCAGGCTGCCCGAGTTCACATCCAAGCTCTGCCCTCTTACTAGCTGTGTGACCTCAGGCAAGTGACTTAACGTCTCTGGGCCTGTTTTCTCATGTGTAAAATGAACTAATCAGTACCCACCCCACAGAACTAAGGTGGGGATAAAATGAATACATTAAGCTTACATTAGAACAGCACTGGGCCCACCATAAGCATTCAATATCCAGTAGCCATTATTCTGATGGTATAATATAATATAATTCAATCCAAGCATGACCTGGTCATTCCATTAGCCTCTTTGAGCCCATTTCCTCACCTTTAAATGGAGACAACTCGCTTGCCCTACTTCCTCACTGTCATGGGATCCAAAGTAGATAAACATGGCCGTGAGTGAAGCTTTAAAAACCATCAAGTTCTGTATATGTGAAAGGGATGAAAATAATGCATCCTTTAATAAATATAAAGGTAATAGAAACATAGTACTATGGGGTAACATGATACAATGTAAGATAACACTCTGCACTAAAAACTGAATTGAGGGAGACACAAGACCGCCGGAGAAAGAGGAGGAGAGGCAGAGAAAGGCCAAGCGAGACAGGGACAGCGAGTGAGGGCTGAACTTCAAGAGCAGGGAATCAATGCTGTACTGTAATTTAAAAACCAATATACAGTAAATATCAGCTCAGCGCCGCAGAGCAGCAGCATGGCCAGGTGGCCCGGCCAGAGATAACTCACACCCAAGCCGGGCCAGCCACCAGCACCCCGCCAGCCTCCCCTGTAACTCATGTGCTATTGCTCTCTCCCCCTCCCTGGACTTTACGCTGGGGCCGCTGGTACCTGCAGCACCTTCCAATTATGTGCCACATTCACACGGCCCAAGATTCGTGGAACAGGCTGATCACAAAGTCCTGGAGGTGAGCCTGGGACCTGGACCTCTCCACCCTAGACAGGAGGAGTGGGATGGGGCTTGGGTTCCAGGCAGCCTGGCTTTGTGCTGGGAATGACCCGAGTCAGTCGGCTCCCACCCCAGCTCTCCCCCTGTGGATCCACCACCTCCCTGACTCCTGTCCCCTCCCCGTGGTTACATACCCACCTCTCATCATCACCCCGTGTCACGTCCTAGACACAGACCCTGTAATCCATTCCTGTGCCTGACGCCCCCAGTTCTTGAAACCCCGGCCCCACAAGCATCCGTCTGGATCTGGTTTCTCCCTGCTGGAGGTCTCATGCCCTCTTCTGTGTCCTGGCCCAAGGCCTATTTTCTTGCCCCAGATGCTTTTCCACCTTCTTCAAACCATAAGATCCAGGACGTCCCTCTTCCTGCCACTAGGATCAGCCTTGGGGAATGGGTGTTAGAGGCGTGGAGGGTAGGAATCATGGCCCAAAGAGATGTTTCTTTCTGGCCTTCTCTCCACATGGAAACCAGGCTGAATCAGATGCCTCCTTCCTTGATAGAAGGTTCCCCAATCCAGGTTCCACATCCCCTGTTCGAACCCCAGCACCTTCCCACCCCCACCCCCATCCAGGGCATGCACAATGGTTTCAAAAGGACCCAAAGCGACATGTTATGTGGCCCTGCCACTAACGCCCACCCCTGAGATACTGTGTTGTGCTTTCCCCCGTGACATGTCCTGTAGACGCAGCCTAGGCTCGTGGACCTGGAACATGCCATGAACGTCCTCCCACACTGTGGCTTACTTCTCCAGTGATCTGACCCCAACACGAATAAGGCCCAGGTGGGAGGCCCAGTCCTGAACCCATTAGCCACCTTCACCCAAACCCTCCTCCACAAAATTCCCCCAACCCCTCAGCTGAACACAGTGTGGTTGTAAGGTGTAATAAGAACCCAACAGGACCAGGAGCCACTTAGTGACCTCTGTGCCTCAGTTTCTTCTCATGTATAATGGGTATAATCATAACATCTGTCCTTCCTGCCTGCCTCGAAGGATTGTCCAAAGAGTCAAATGAGAGCAGGTGGAGAGTATTATGAAATTGCCCAAGGTGCTGTACAATTTAGGGGGTGGTTGTCAGACAGGAGCATCAGTTAAGCTGGTCCATGGTCATTTCTCTCCACGCTTAGGAAAATGCCATGAATAATACCAGTGCACACTACACAGCACTCACCACATGCCAGGCATGGCTCCAAGTACCTCGCATATAGCAATTCATTGAATTCTCCTAACAGCCCTATGCCGTAGGTACTATCATTATTCCCATATTGCAGATGAGGAAACTGAGGCACAGAGAGAGTAACCTGCTCAAGTTTACACGACCAGGAAAAGATTACACAGTGTGAGCCCTAGGAACAGGGGGCCCAGTGCACGCACACTCCCTATACAAGAAGGATCTGCATCTATATATTTTAGTGCCTAAGCATTCCCAGATAATGTGCATGTTTCTTTCCTCCATCCTCCTCTTAGACCTAAATTTCCCAAGGACAAAAAGTGGGCCTTTCCCCATCTGAGGAAGGCTTCTCAAGAGGGAGCCTGCCTTGCCCACTTGTGACCTCTCTCTGCTCCCCCACCCAGCCCACAGCCCCCTGCCCAGGTTCTCGCCCATCTAAGGCCTGGGAAACCATCCTGCCCCCAGTGTGATGGCCCTCATGTGTCACGTGCTTAGAATCCGTGACTAGACAGAGGGGCCAGGATTTATGTCTATTCTAGAGTCTCCCCTCAGTTCCCCTTCTCCCGGCTCAGCCCCTGTGACGCACGTAACCAGGCCAGGAGAAAGATTAAGTGGTTCCTTTAGGGTCAGTTGCCCCTAAACTGGGACCACAACCCCCAAATCTCTTCATCCAGTCAGTTTGCATTTGGGTGAGATGGTAAGATGTCAGCTAAGTAGTAGGGCAAGGAGGGATCTGGGAAAGCAGCTTGAGACTGCATTTCTTACGTGGTCCTCATCACCTCTCCACCACCATCATCACTACCGCTATCGTCAGCTTTACATCACACAGTTAATCGTGTGTGACCTTCAGCTGAGTCCTGAGCAAACACGCAAACACACACACGCACACACACACACACGTGCATGGGAATGCAGGTAAGGGAAGGCACTAGAAACAAGCCAGAGCTGGGCACCCCCACCCCAACGCCCACCTCCACCAAGTCCTGGAGTCCACAGGCAGGGCTGGAAAAAGTACAGGAGGAAAAGTCGAATGATCGGTGTGGTGGAGGGCTGCGTGCACACACAGACCGGAGAAATGATTCATCTTTGCAGCATCTGGCCTGCGGGGTGGTGCACAGTAGGCACTCAATAACTGCTTGCTGAATTAAACTGAATCAGTAAGGACTGCTGACCAGCTAGTCATGAAAGAGATGGATGAAGAGATGGGCTTGATCACCAAATTCTAAACACACAGGCTCTTCTGACTTTAAAGGTTGATGGAGGGTGGAGGGAACACTTCAGAACAAGTCACAGGAAGCCTCGCTCCCACACTGGCAGTAAAGTAGAGAGCTTAATGGTCTCAACAGGTGGGGTGGACGGAGACCACGAAAACGGCGCCAGCAAATCATGATGACCATACCTTGACCCTTAACAAGCATCATGAGAAATGGCCATGACAGGGCTCCCTCCACCCTGGGAGGAAAGAAACAGTCCAATCCTCTCCCGCACTCACATCGGTGGAAACGAGGCAGAATTGGGGCTGGAAAGTTCAGGGGGCGGACCTGGGGTGGAATGTCTAAATTGCAGGAGATTGGCTGTGAATCAAAGCTCCTGAGAGCAGACCGAGAGCCAGGAAGGAATGCTCACCAAACAGCCACACGAGTGCACACATGTCCCGGCAGAGAAGGACAGAGGGCTCCAGTGCGGGTCCACTACCCAGCGTGTGAATCCCTTCATAAGTTCCAGACAAAGCTGAAAGAGAATTTATTCCAGGTTCCCCTGCAACCCAGTGAGTCCTCCACAACCCAGTGCCTTGTGCTATACGAGGACCTCTGACCTTTTACCTCCATGACTCCAGGTTGCCATCCATCCTCCCTCCCTTCAGCCCCAGGAGAATTTATCTGGGTGTTATAATGGCTTCATTACAGGCCAACACTGAATCAGAGGATCAACCTGGCCACCCAGGAATCTTCAATACCTTTTTAGAATGACCGGGCATCATCTTACGGCCCTTGTTGGGCATTTCCAGGGGTTTCCAGGAGTTCAGAAAGTCAAGCATGCCTTCACCTCCACTGCCGTCATTCAAGGGGCCCCACTTCTCCTTCTCATCAGGTGCTGAGACCCAAGCTGGAGATGGAGCCTAGCTCACGCCCCAAGCTCCTCTACGTCCTGCAGGCTGAATGACCACGTCACTCATTTGGCAGACCAGAGAGTCATGTAACAGCAAGACCTAGTTTACAACTAGTCTGAAGTAGGAGCCTGCACGGATTCCCAATATTAGTTGGGGATCATAGTAAATCCCCGCCCCCAGCTTATTTAACTAAAGCTGCCTTAACAGTGGGATAGATCAGGAAGGGTAACTAGGAAGGAGAGTGCTAGCTTTGGGCAGAAGGAGTAGAAAGTGAGTCTTAGGGAGGGGGAGGTGGGCGGACCAAATAGATTTTGCATCCCTGTGAAGTTTATTAGAGCCTGAGTTAAGGCAAAAGGGAAGACCTCCCTGTGCTGGCCTAGACCAAAGTGGGGTGTGAGGGGAGACAGCCCAGGAGGGAAATACAGAGGGAAAAGGAGTTGAGAGACTCATTTTGCTTCCCACGCTGTGTCTACTGTGAGTGAGTTAACGTAGGCCACGCACATACAGTTGTCCCCCCAGTAGCCAGGACCCCCACAGATACCCAAATCTACAGATGCTCTAATCTCTATAAAATGGCATAGTATTTGCACATAATCTGTGCACATCCTCCCATATACTTTAAAATCACCCCTAAATTACTACTACAATGTGAATGCTATGTAAATCATTGTTAATACATTGTAAATGCTACATAAATAGTTGCCAGCATGTGGCAAATTCAAGTTTTTGTTTTTGGGAATTTTCTGGGATTTTTTTTGTGAAAAATTTTGATTGAATCCACAGATGCAGAACCCACAGATAAGGAGGGCCAACTGTAAATGCACTGAGTTCTAAGGAGCCCAACTTTGGGATTCTGCACTCTCTCATGTTTTGGGGCTGCCCTGTAAATCTAGGACTGCAGCAAGGAGACCCGGACTCTATGCAAACAACCCCAAGCAGGTTGATAAATTATAAGAGCTCAGTTTTGCTATTTAATCCCACTTAGATTAATACCTAAGCCTTGTCTCTACAGGTCCAGTCTGTCTCTCAGGTAGGTCTGGTCCCTGTTAGCCTTGGCGCTTGGGGATATTCAAGAGAGCAGGCCTGGATCTGTCCAAATCAGACACCTGGCCTTCTGTTGCTCAGAAACAAGGCCATACACAGCCTTGCATCTCCTCCACGGGACCCCCACCCCTTCTGCACAACTTGCAGATACAGTGCAAGCAATCACTGGGAAAAAAATAAGGGCAATAGATCACAACACAGGTAGATAGTGTCATTGCTTAATCGTGCTTGGTGTATCAGGACTCAGCTTAACAAGCCGGGTGACCCAGTGCATAGTTGTCTCTGGTCTCTGGCTTCTCAACCCTTTTCCTTTGACCTTCTGTTCACAGACTAGCCTTGTGTTCCAGGAACATGCTCCAACCCTGCCCCTACCTCCCATCTTGATAAAATGGAGATGCCTATTCAGGAGACCTGGGGTGGGATGGGGCTTTGCATCACTAGCCTGCTTCCAGGTGATGTTGATGCTTCTGGTCCATGGACCACACTCTGGGCAGCAACTTGCTAGTGTGAGACTGACCTCACCATCTCCTGGATTCTCCCTGCCTCAAATCCACCTGTTTTGCTAATCCTAGTCAGTTAGTCCTAAAACATGCATTCTCAACGGTGGCAACAGCGCCCCCAAGGGGGCAAAACTTTGTTATTGGGAGGGGTGAAAAAAAGCAGCTCTTTTTGTATATAAAGCACAGCTATATCTACAGTACATAAGCAGATATACAGTATATCTGTGGTCTTCAAATGTCATGGGGGTGCGATTATAAAAAAATAGTGTCTAAAAAGTTTCCTTCAAGAGGGCAATAATGAAAGAAAGGTTGAGGAACACTGGCTGAAGGCTAACGCCCTTCGCCCTCTCTGGTGCCAAAGCGTCAATAATGGCACCTGATTGATTACAAAAGTAAATGATATTTGCATCAGTATATCCCTTCCTAGCTGCCTGCCACTAATCCCACCCAATTCTCTGGACCAAAGGCCCCTCTTCTGCAGGTTCTGTAGCATCCCTTTTCCCAGAAGATACAATGTCCACCTGTCCGGCTGTTATCTTATTGGGGAACTCCAGTCCCACATGAAACTGATACATTAAAGCCCACCTGTAATGCCCTCATGCCTGGGAATTATTGCCTTTGGCAATTTAGTTACTTGGTCTAAATTAGGAAGGGGTCACAAATATAATCCTGAGTGATAAAGGGCTTGCTCAACACACAAAGCGCATTCACACGGGACTGCCCTTACATCCACCTTAGGAAGTCAACATTAGCATCCCGACTTATCAGTAAAGAAACCAGGCTTCCAGGGTTCCCCCACCCAAGTCACACACATGGTAGAGCTGGGTCCCCTGACTCACAGTCCAGTGCTAACCCTACTGTCCCATCTTCCATCCTGTCCAGGAGGACAATCCTGACTGTTTGATGGGAACTTTTAAACAGACAGGTGTGAGTGAGAAGGGCGGGCAAGGATGACCGCGAGGAGACTGAGCTCCACAAGGCTCTGTGATGGAGGTTCTGAAGTCACCTCACCAGCCAGGCCAGGAGGCCAGTGGGGCTTACGGAGGTGCCAATCCCTGGTGCCTACTGATCCTCACGTTGGGGCAAAGGCAGTAAGGGCACAGGCTTTGAATTCATACAGATATGAGAACTGAGTGTCAGCTCTGCCACTTACTAGCTAACTGGCAGGCACCCAACTTCTCTGAACCTGGGTTTTCCCATGGGTAAAGTGGAGATGACAACAGTGGCCATTTCACAGGATTGGAAGAATTCAATGAAATAATAATGTGAAGCTCTTAGCACTGTGCCTGGTACATAGTAAGCAAACAAGAGATTGTTTGAAGGGGCTGGTCCTGATAGCCTAAGAAATTTCTCGGAACATTCATTCTACTTGTTCAATACCCCACGCCTGAAATTCCCCAAATTCCCAGTGGCCTCTGAGAATTTATGAGAAGACAAAATCTGCCTTCAATGGACTTCTATGGGCTTTTGTTATTCCTGAAATCCTCACCTCCTCCAAGAAGCCCTCCTGGTTGCCCTCACCTTGAGCATATTAAACATGGCTATTCTTCCTGGTGCCTATCTCCAAACCTGATTTCCTACTCCCTGAATACAGCTTTTCTGAGACCTGCCCATGATGGTTAGACTACCTCTCCACCCCTGTCCTGGTGATTCATTAGTCAGATACCAATAAATACATGTCTGGGTCCGAGCCCCTCTTCCCAACTAGATGTGCCACCCAACTCCACAGACTGGACCCAGGTCCAATCACAGACCCTGTATAGACCCCCACAAGAGCTGTGTCCATTTACTTAGCCTGGGCCTGACACCAGCCCTGTGAGTCCACTCTTGGGGCACAAGAGGCAGAGTCAGGGAAAGAAAGGCAGGGCTGAATTCTGGGAGATATTTCACACTCAAGCTTGAGATAGGAAAGGGTGACAGATGACATTTGTAAAACACAGAGCCCGAGCATCCTGAGCAAATGTGCATGGCTGTAAAAATCCAAAGCAAGCAAGAGGGAGGGAGGGAAGCAGGTGTCACAGTCCCAGAGGTGAAATCTGCTTCTCGAACATCAATTCACGAAGTTTTCTTGGAGGGCTTCCTGGAGGCTTTTAATGATCCGCTTATGTGTGATGGCATCAAACTCTCCTGGCAGTTATGTGGTGGTGGAGGCTGGGGACACCCTCCTCCATGTCTCTGAGGGCCCCTCCCTCTCACTAAACCTTCCCTCTCCAACCAAACACTCCTCCAGATCTGCAAGGGGTTTGGGGAGCACTGGGACAAACATGGGGTCATACACATCTGAAGGGCATGTGCTATTATTTCCTGTCACCAGATGAGAACACAGAGGCTTTAGCGGTTCACCCACAAAGACGCGGCAGAGTCAGCATTTGAACCCAGGCCTTCCAAGTATAGGTTCCCTTCCATTACGAGCACATCTTGTTTCATTGTGCTTCACTTTATTGCTCTTCACAGATATTGTGTTTTTTACAAATTGAAGGTTTGTGGCAACCTTGCGTCAAGCAAGTATATTGGCACCATTTTCCCAACAGCATTTCGTTCACTTGGTGTCTCTGTGTCACAGTTTGCTAACTCTTGCAGTATTTCAAACATTTTCAATTTTATTGTATTTGTTATGGTGATCTGTGATCAGTGATCTTTGATGTTACTACTATGACTTTCTGAAGGCTCAGAGGGTGGTTAGAATTTTTAGCAATAAAGTATTTTTTAATTAAGGTGTTACATTGGTTTGTTTTTTAGATATAATGTTCTTGTACACTTAAAAGATTCCAGTATAACATAAATATAACTTTTATATGTAACGGGAAACCAAGAAATTCATGCCACTCACTTTGTTGCAATATTTGCTTTATCGCAGTGCTCTGAATGGAACCCGCAATATCTCCAAGGTATGCTTATATACGACGACTCTATCCCTTCAAATAAGTTGAACCCTAAAACTCCAACTGTGCGCAAAGTAAAACTGCAAAACACACAAACTGTTCTTACTTTTGTGCAGGGTCCTGTTCCATTCAGCTCTCTGTGGTTGTTTTTGGCTCTACATCTCTGCTGTCAGTCTAGAAGCCTCTCCCATCAGAATGGGAACCCCCCAGACACCAATATTGTACACATCTCCACTTTAAGACAGAGGACTTTCTGAAGGAGAGCTGCTCCACCCCGCAGGCTGGAGAGACTTGACATGCCTGACACTCGGAGGCCAGAACCCCCCACCCCCCCACCCCCGGAGCCTTGATTTTACTTCAGAGCTGCAGCCAAGACACAAAGGCGATTTCCATTGTAGCCAAACCAGGGCTGGGGTGGCCAAAAGGCTGCCTGATTCTCCTGGTGGCCCCACCTACCTCGTCTGCATTTCCCACCCCTTCCACCTTCCATCTCTTCCTCAGTCTCACCTCCTGGAAGCTCCCTACTCACCCTCTCTCAGGCCACACTCCCCAGCTTCTCAGATTTCGGGGCCTGGGAAAGGAACTGGCACCTCAGAGAAGCCAGGAGCCTGAGCCCCAGCGCAGGCAGCCGGGCACCCAGTCCAACCTGACAGGGGATGGAGCTGGAAGGCAACCTCCCAGAGAAGCACCGCCAGCGGCTGAAACCAAAATGCCAAGTTGGCTGTTTGTATTCCCCAGGGCAAGGGCAGGAAGATAAGTAATTACATTCCTGGGCAGGAATTAGACCAGAAACTCTAAATTGAGGACTGGGCAGGGGGCCTGAGCAGAATCATGTGAGGAGACGGAGGAGAGACACGGAACTCCGCACGCCCAGCCAGAGTCAGAAGGGAGAGACGACATTCCAGCATCAGCAGAAGGGCCCGGGCAGCTGGTGAGGTCTGCGGAGGCTGCCGGCTCCGAGTGCAGGCCCTTGCGAGCTTCCGAGTCCTCCCTGCACGACCCTGGCCCCCTTCAGCCTCCAAAGGTACCCAAGAGCGAGTCCCATAGCCAGCTGGGTACTGCTGAGTGTGGCTGTATAAAGCTCTTCGCAGAGGGCAGCGACAACCCCAAGACCTGGGATCTGTGCCCCCAGTCTCCCCACAATTGCCCCACCTGGGCCTCCCTGCTGTGAGTTCCAAGCCGGCCCCCACCCACATACAATAACCCAACAAGAACCTCTCAGCCTGGCCCCTGGGACCTTCACTGCTCAGAGACAGGCAGTTTCCTGCCTTGCTTTGCTCCTCCCCAGCCGTAGGGGGTCAATTTCCTGAAGCTGCCCCCTTCCCCCAGCCCCGCAAGCCCAATCAGCCCATTGCAGCCACAGAGGGCGGCCTCCCTGACACATGCATGCACACACATACACACACACTCACACATACAGACCCTCCACTGTGGCGGGGGCAGAGGGTCAGCACCTACAGCCATGCCTGTAACTCCAGCTCAGAGGGCCGGCTTTGACAAGCTCCCTCTCCCTGCAGGTATCCAACGTCTGTCTGTGGACAACTCAGCAGGCGCTTGGTGTTGGCCTGGCTCAGTCCCTCTGCGGTCTCTGCTCAGGCTCCCTCCTATATCTCTTTCAGGTTCTGGCTCTTTCAGGGCTCTGTCTCCCTCGAACTCGCTGCCTATGTCCGTTGTACTGGGGTGATGGAAAGATGGGCAGGACACCTCCCTGTCGTCCCCTAGGGTCTGTGCAGAGCCAGGCACTGCTGGCCTCCTAGCAGCTGTCCACTGCTGTGCCTCCTCCCTGCCCAGGCCAGCCTTAGAACCAGGGCAGGGCTGGGTGGGAGATAGACCTACCAGCCAGGCACGGCTAATGCCAGTTTCCATATTGCTTCATCATGCCATCTGATGCCCCAAGCTGCACACACAAAATCTCCCTGATCTCTCTGCCTTTTACCTGAAGACAGAATAGGGTTCCTAAGGTTACCCTACCTGCCTGCCTCCCTAAACTGCAATGATGCTTTTCTTCCCTCCATCAGCACTGAGTCAACCCCTCCGCACCCGGCTCTACCCCACCCCACCCAGCCCACAGAGCGCAGGGAGCCCTGGCGTCCGACCCAGCCCCCAGCAATCGCTCTAGCTAGGCTTCGCATGTGGGGAGATGCAACAGAGTGGTCTGGCCGCAAAGTTCTCCTGCTGTTTCAACGTTTCTGTCTACCGGCGGCTCCTGTCTCTCCTTCCTGCTCTCCGGCCTCACATGGACCTGCTCTCCCCGCTCTTCGCCAGAGTTTCACGCGCCCCCCCCCCCCCACTTGGGGGGGAAAAGGAAATAAAGAAAAGGAAACCTCCCGCGATAAGGATGGGTGAAAAGAGAAGAGGGTATCCGCACGACTGCCTGGGTGAGGGAGTCCTCAAGTGAATAAGAAAGGGATGCAAAGTTCCTGGCTCCCCCGGGTACTTTCAGCCCCGCGCCGAGCTCCCGCAGACACCCCGATCGCTGAGACGCGGCGGCGGCGACCACTCACCTGGGCGAGGCAGCATCTACCCCCGGCTGGGAGGCACCGAGGCCGGCTCCGCGAGGCGCCCGGGCTCCCCGGCTTGGCCACGCATCCTTCCCCGCCCGAGACCGACTCGAGCTAAGCCCTCTGGCTCCGGCGAACGCAGGCAGATGGTGGCCTCGGACGTCCACGAGGGGAGAGCCCTGAGCGGCTTATTCAGTTATATCCACGGCATTTAGCAAGAAGAAGGGAGGAAAAAGCACAACTTGTTCTCTTCCAGATTAAAAAAAAGCAAAAAAACAAAACCAGATAATCCCTCCCTAGGAGGACGCCGGTAGGATTTTCCAGATCGAAGAACCCTGGGCATCCCCAGGAACCTCGGGCATCTTGGAATGTGGGGCGTCTTCAAGTTCAGACGAGCCAGCCGGTTGTGCGTGTGAGAGTGTGTGTGTGTGTGTGTGTGTGTGTGTGTGTGTGTGTGTGTGTATGTGTGTCTCAGCGAGAACAAGCCAGGCACTCACACCCACACGCACACAAACACACTCCCCCGCACGCCCCGCATGCACACTGCCCCCCTACGCGCGCGCACACGCGCGCGCCCCCGTCTCACACACACACACACACGCACGGCGATCGCACGCGTGGAGCCGGGAGGGAGCCGGGCGGGCTGCGGCGGCCGCGCGGGGCCGGCGGCGGCGAGAGCCCAGCGGCCGGAGGCTCCCGGAACCCGGGGCCGTGCGCGCCGTCCCCGCCGAGATCCCCGGCGAGGCCGCCCCCAGCGGCGGCCGGCGGAGCTGCAGGAGCCGGGAGCCAGCCTCGGGCCCGCAGCGCGGCGCACCCCCTTCCGCGCCGGCCCGCACGGCCGCCGGAACCGGAGGGCCCGGGGCCCCCGCGGAGGTGGCGAGAGGGCAGCCGCTAGCCAGCGGAGCCCGCACGGAGGGCCGGCGGGGGGCCGGGGAGGGAGGCGGGCGAGCCTCGCGCTCCGGGAGCCGGCAGGGCGGGCTCGGCGGCCCAGCGACGCGCGCGGCCCCTGCGCCGGGCGAGCGGGGCGGCCCGGGCTGCGCGCTGCGGCCGGAGCCGGTGCTGCCGCCTCACGTGCGGAGCGCGCCGTGCAGCCTTCAGCCCGCCGCCTGCCGGAGAAAAACCCCACCGCGCCGGCCCTGGGCTGAGGGTGGGGGCGGGGAGGATGGCGCCCACCCGGCCCTGGCCCGGTTCTCATTCAGACACCCTAGCGAAGCCACCCAGGGACAAATGAGCGCTCGGTGCAGGCACACGCACGCTTAGACTTTTCGTGAGTATCGCCAGAATCTGTGAAGTGTGCAGTGGCGCCAACTGTTTGCACTGCGCCTTCCCTTTCTTGGTCCTCCCAGCAACCCTCATTTCACATGTGAGGAAGCCGAGGCCCCGAAGAGTAAAGCGATTTTTCGAGGCACGTGGCATGTAGCTGAGTCCTCACTCCAACACGACTGTGGACTTAGCAGCAGAAGGTCTGGGTCTGGCCGGAGTCTCGTCTAACTTTCGTTTTCCTCTCCGCCCACTGGGATTAGCAACCAGTTCTCAGGAAAGTAGGACCTGGCTCTGCCTTAGTGGGTTTCCCAAGAGGTACGGGTACCTTTCCCACTGGAGGACCTGAAATTTTGAGATCCCTGCATGTACTCCAGCTGCTAAATCCAGAGAGAATGTCTCAATCCATCTCTCCTCTCCTAGTGGCTAACACCTCCCATGCACCGGTCCCAGATACCCACAGGGAGGCACATGTGGCATGCGGATGTGTCTGTGCAGCCCAGGATTGGCTCAGCTGCATAAATCTGTAATAAAAAACCCTGCCTCCTCTCTGTCTGTGCGCATAAGTGGGTGAAAATCTGGCGAAGCCCAGGCACCTAGACCCCCATGTGCTGGGCACCCTCCCAGTTGTGCACTCAGGGAAACTGCCAAATCAGTGTTCTGCAGACCCTGAAAGACAGGCCCTTCCAAGGGGGGATTCTAGAAAGCCTGAGGGGGAAAGGGCATGGCCAGGATGAAACTCAAGGTACGTCAGAGTGGGCTGGCACAAATAAAGAGAGGCAGAAACAGGCTGGGGATAGAGGGCGGGAGGAGAAATGAGGAAAGGAAGGAGGAAGGAGGAGGTGAGTAGAAGGAGGTGGGGGTAGAAACAGGAAGACAAGAAGGGAAGAGGTAGGGGAAAGGATGAAGGTTGGGGGAGGAACAGCAGGGAGAGTGTTTTCTTCCTTGCTTACCTTTGGTTTTGCATTCTGAAGGTGGGGATTCCAAGGGGAGGAGTTAGGAGTGGAAGGAGGAGCTATAGCCCAGATTCAAGTCTCTGAATTCCCCCCAAGGGTCAGGGGCATCAGGCTAGATTACCTCCTTACACCAGAGTCACCCATGAGAGAACCAGAATCTAATGGCAGGGATAGGATGCAGCTGGCACCGGGGCAGAGCTGGCACTGCACTCAGAAACCAGTAAGGCGTTAGGATGCATGAAGGCCAGGGATGCTGGAGGGGCAGCCCAATCCCTGCTCCAAAGGGAACCCAGTACCCCATCGAGAAGTTGTCCCTGCTCAGAGAGTGGAAAGGATATCCCATGAAAAGCCAGGACCTGGATCATTTCTTGCACTTTGGGTAATTCTGAGGACAACTGGCTTATTTTTTTGAGTAGTATTTGCCTCACTTGAGCACTCAGCACTGGACTAGGAGTCAGGTGGCCTGAATGTTCACCATGGCCTTGTACTAATGAGTAATGTGACAGTTCCCACCCCCTCAAAGGGGATGGCCTGTGTGCTTTCTAAGGGCCTGTCCAGCTCTAGGAACCCATGAGCAACCTTGGCAGATGGAGCAGGGTGGGGACCCAGATGCTCCTTGGGAGGCCAAGAGAAAACCAGTCTACAATCAACATTCATGGTGGAAAATCCCCAGAAGATAATCCACACCTCAATAATGGAAAGGTGAAGGATGGTGGATTTCCTGTTTCCTTGAGCAAGCCCAGAAGGGCTGGGTAGGGGCACTGCTGTGCCAGCTACCTGGCTGCTTTTACTAACTGCTGACAACAGAGGTGGGCCAGGGCTTCCCAAAGGGGTGATACTATCATCCTGTATGAGAGAGAGAGAGGTGGGGGTGGGGGGAGAGGGAGAGAGAGGTACAGGGAGGAGAGAAAGCTCATATACAATTTGTTCTTTTTGTTTGTTTTTATTTTTATGTTTTAAAGAACTTTTATTGAGATATAATTGACAATGAACTGCACATATTTAAGTGTACAATTTGATATTTTTTTCTTATTAGTAATGTATATATGGCAATCCCAGTCTCCCAGTTCATCCCCTCCTCCCCCCCCCCCCCCCCCCCCGCTTTCCCCCTTGGTGTCTATATGTTTGTTCTCTACATTTGTGTACAATTCATTCTAATGATGAGCATTGGGATTCTTCTACATTTCACATGTTCACTTTTCTAAACAACCCTGTGATGAACATCTTTGTAGCTAAGTCTTTGCCCACATTCTTGCTTCTTTGCTTGGGCTAGATTCCCTGAAGAAGGATCACTAAGCAGAAGGGTATGAACATTTTCAAGGCTCTTCATACCTACTTCTTTGTTTCAGTTTTAGAGCCAAGGCACTGAAGTGCAGGGCAAATAAGTGATTTCCCAGAAAGCTCCCAGCAGGTGCTTAAGAATGTTTTCACACACACCCTTTCATGTCTCTGTGCCTTGTATTTCACACCGCACATCAGAGCAGCACTGCATCCTTGAAGATGACTCTATACCCCAATGTGGAGAAAGCTCAAGCTCCTTCCCCGCATCATGACTCATCTTCCCCTGCTTTCCTGGGCCCCCCTGACCAGCTTCACCCTGTTGTCTGCATCCCTTGGCTTTCTGGCTGAACTATAGGTACCAATCCCACACACACTTGTGACCGGCTCCCAATACCCACTTGCTCAATGGAATCACAGTGCATGATAAGAGGAGTTCTTGGGAGGGGCTGGAGGTGGAGAGGCATTCAGCCTGATTTGTCCTGGGTCTTCATAACCAGTAGAAGGACCCCAGTGCAGAAGACAATGAGGAGCCTCTCTGTAGCCACTGAATATGAAAAAGAGAGGGAACTGGTGTAAAAAGCAGTGAGGGATTCAGGTAGATGGCAGGACAGAGCCAGGTGCCTGAGGATATGGAATCACAGGGTGGGGGCTGTTGAGCCTACTCCATAAAAGAAGAGCAGTCCGTAATCCCAGGAATGCACTAGATGCTTCTAGAAACCCCCTTGGCACATCATGGCCTGAAGACTGATTCTGTGGATCAGAGGAATCAGAGAGATCCTGGGGCACAGTCTCTTGAGGCCTTGGGACCTCCCTCCACTGAGTCTATCGCATGGCTAGAAGCTAGGAGCCAGTCCTAAATCCTTAGGCCCGTTCTCTCTGCTTCCACCAGAACCAACACCCAGCCTGATTCCAGTTTATCCCACAGGTCTTGTAGAACTTGCAGTGTTTCCTCAGGAGCTGAGGTCCAGCCCTGGAGCGCACTTTCTGGAGATGCAGGTCCAATGTCTTTTAATCCCCGCAGTGCCCTCTACCCCTCCTCCCTTCCCAAATGCTGGAGTAAGAAGCAGCCAGAATAAATCCCTATTAGTATGCATATGTATTCCCAGATGCCTTAACAGAATGACTAACACCACCTACAGCCATTAGCTGGAGTTTGTTTTCTAAATCCAGTTTACTTTTCATCATCAAGCTCTCTGTTTATCTCTCCCCCTCCCCCAGGCTCCATGGGCTCCCTTTACAACCTCACTCTCTTGCCCCAATACCAGGTCTGGGGTTGGGTTCCAGGGCATCAAAGGGTCAGAGGATCCTGAAAGATCACACTCAATCAACAAAGAAGTCTTTACTGTGTGTCTTCTAGGCACCACCTTGCACTCGGCTAAATACTGTAGGGGGGACGGCAGAGTCTCTTTCTGGAGAGAAAGGACACAAATCAGCACTGGCACAGCACCTTATAGTCTATA
This sequence comes from Hippopotamus amphibius kiboko, assembly GCF_030028045.1. NCBI lineage: Eukaryota > Metazoa > Chordata > Mammalia > Artiodactyla > Hippopotamidae > Hippopotamus > Hippopotamus amphibius. The sequence continues at coordinate 36,625,301 of NC_080196.1, read as the reverse complement.
AAGAGCATTCACAAATGCCACCTCACTTGTTCGTCATAAGAGTCGCAAGCAATAGATCATTACCTTGTTTTACAAACAAAGACGCTAAGTCCTATACAGGTAGCATGGTGGTTCTAAGAGTTTGGAGCTCTTGTTGGATGGCACTGGATTTCAAGCCCAGTCTTCTGACTCCACATCCCAGAATCCTTCCTGTGTGCAAGGCAGCCTCTCTAATACCAGCCTGGATGCCGCTAAGTGGTAAGTTACCAAGTGTACCTGAAGTACAGTAGACATCCAGTGAAAAGGCCAAAGCAACTACGGCCAAGTTGGTGGATGTTTTGCAGCTTGAGAGACCACCCTGGCAAATACACAGAGGTAGGAGACCTCGGAACTGTGAGGCAGTGTGGTTGAAAGCGCACGAGGGGAAGACAGAGGATCTGGATTCTGGTTCTTTAATGTGACCTTGGGCAACTGTTCCTCTCTCTGGACCTTAGCTTCTCCATCTCTAAAATGGGAGAGGTGGAGCTAAATGGTCTCTAGGATCCCAGTGAAGAGCAGTAAAGGAAACAGCCATCTGGAGCAGGACTTGAGGCAACATGCCAGTGACTTCCCTGGTTTTTGCCTCTTGCCAGGGAATCCCTGAATCTTGAGGGTGGTATTGAAGCAGGAAACATTGTCGGCTGGGGCAAGTTCCCGGGAGGATCTGGGAAGGAAACAGCTCTTAACTGGTCCTGCTGGTCCCAGTCTCCTCTCTTGCCATCAGGCACATACCAGTAAGGGTGCTAGGCAACATTTAGGGCACATGTGTGCCAGCCACTCCTCTGCACCCTGGACAATGGCCGTCTTATTTAATTCTCACAAAAACCCTCGGAGGCAGGTACGATTACTGTCTTCATTATACAGATACGGAAACTAAGGCACAGAGAGGCTGAGTGACTTGCTAGGTCAGAGAGCTGGTGAGTAGCAGAGCCAGAATCCTAACCCTGACACTCTTATTCCAGAGCTTGTGCTAGAAGTGGATGGTTGTGAAGTAAACTGGCTTAAGGGGAATCAAGGTAGGGATTCATTTTGTCATTCATTCTTTTTGTCACTCTCAGAATGGACGGGCAGATTCCCATCTTCCCTGACAGCTCTTAGTGCCTTTCTTCACCTCTCCCTGCCTTCTTTTTTTGTATTGTTTGGGTCATATAGTCATAAGTATGCAGTTTGTTTTATAATCCAGTAGACTCTGGAAGCACAGCTGTCGTCATTTATGTCCCTGCCTCACCATCCTTCACCCCAGAGATTTATCGCAGTGGGAGTTGATGGACTACAGAATTCTTTCCACTCCTTAATCAAGCCCTTGGCTTTTCTTTCAAAGGGACTCGAAGAGTGGAGCAGAAACCAACCCATTCTTGGTCCCAAGCAGGACAATAATTCAACTTCATCTAATAAAACTGCCTTTGTAAGCTTCATGTGAAAATACAGAGAAGGATTAAGGGAAAAATCAGCTGCGGCCTCATCTTACACTCTGGTTTAGCAAATGACTGTAATGTAAGGGAATTAGGTAAAAATAAAAAGTTTGGGGAAGTTTTGTATTTACAGAATAGAAGGATCACTTCCAAGCAAGAAAATCAGACAAGACTTCAAGAAGGCATTAAAATTTGAAGGATGAACAGCATTTTGGTGGGTAAAGAGATGGGAGAAACTGGCAGTCCAGGTGGGGGTAAAAGTCCAGTTGAAGACAAGGAGGCAGGACAGTAAAGTGAGTGCCCAGGCATGGGGAGTTTTCTCATGTCACCAAAGCAAGGCAAGAAGAAGGCATGGTGGTTAGAGATGTAGGTTTTAGATACGGACTCTCAGTTTAAATTCAAGTCCCCCCACCTGTAAGGGAGGTTACCTTAGGCTAGTTGCTGAGCTTCTGTGTGGTTCCATCCCCTCATCAGTAAAGTGAGGTTAACAATAGTGACAATAACAGTCCGGATGCGAGGATTAAATGACATAAATGACTTTAGAATATTAAAGTGGCACATAGTAAATGTTCCAGAGATGTTAGCTGTCATTACTATTATTATTATTCAAGAGCATAGTGGGAAATAAGAGCAGAAGGCTGGCACTACCTCGAAGGTAGTGGGTCCAGGTCCCTTTATGCAGATAATTGGGCAACACTGAAGTGCTTTGAACAGATCTATGTAGGGATTTGGTGGTTAAACTGCTGGGAGAAGTATCTGAATAAAAGAAAAGCAAGTATAAGTGTATTGAAATAGTTCAGGTGGGGGGGAGGGTTGACCCATCACGTCAGAGGCTACAGTACTTACAATAAAAGGGAGTAGATGTGAGAAGTAGAATGGGCCAGACCTCAGAGATGCCGAGATGTGAGGTCTGAGGAAGAAGATGATTGTGATCAAAGCCCACTTCGTGTTATGAAGACTACTTGGCTGGAAGGATGGTCGGTGTCCTTGAGAGATACTGGGAAGATAGGAGAAAGTGGGAGGGGAGATGGGGAATGATGAGTTCCACATTGCATGTCTGGAGTTTGAGAGCTTGGGGACACCGAGATCCTTTTGTTCAGGAGGCAATTCAATAAGTGGGTCGGGAAGAAAGAGTCAGGGGTAGAGTGGAGGTAGAAAGTCATGGAAGCAGAGGAAATCCCCAGGCAAGAAAGCATACAGTGAGAGGGAAGTGGAGGTTAGGAACCTACACTTATTGGGCTTTACTCTACCAGTGGTCCTGCACTAGCCATTTTACACATATTACCCATGATCCTCCCTGCAAAGTAGAATTTTGTTGGCCCATTTTATGGATAAGGAGACTGAGGCTCAACAAGATTAAGTAGCTTGTTCAGGGCCACCTTGTTAGAGAAGCCAGATTAGGAGACAGAGAAGCAACCCACAGAGGGATAGAACAGACTCCTATCATGGAAATCAAAGAAGGGGAGGGGGCTTGGAAGTTAGCTACCCCATGTTGCCATGCCAGGGCTCACATAGAAAGTATTTGTATGGCACGTGGAGAGTAAATAGAGAGGCTGACCTTCACAGGGGTGACTTGCCCTCCAGATTCCCTGGGCTCTACATGGCTATTCCCAGTTCTAAAGTAATCAATATCTCAGCACAGCATTAAGCAGGGATGACATTGAAAAGATCTGACAGCTGGTAGCCCCAGGTACCCATTAATAAGAGCAGAAACCCCCTACCACACCAAACATTGTTCTATTACATAATGAGACGGTCCATCCTGGGGTCCTAGAGCAGGGGCTTTGGCAGCCAGGTGGTGGAAAGGGACACATGGGGGACTCTGGCAGTGGTTTGAAAATATTTCTATATTTTCATCACCCATATGGCTGAATGGTGCATCTCAGTCCTGCCTGTGACCAATCTCCAGCACAGCCGTGTGCGGTGACACACCAGCTGGGACCACTGGCTCAGGATTTGGTTAAATCGTGTATTTGAGCTGGCAGTGGAATAGGTCTAGGGGGATGGTGACTGGTCAAGCAGAGCTATCAGGCTGGGTGATTTGGAGGTCATTGGTGGCCTTTAAGAGAGCAATTTCTGCAGTGTTATGGGTGTGGAAACCAGATTGCTAGTGGTTGGGACTGAGTGGGAGGTGAGGAAGTAGAGGCGGTAAGCGTATAATACTTTTTCGAGAAGTTTAGCTGTGAAAGAGGGTGGAAGGTGGGATGGAAGCTCAAGAGAAATCAGAGTGGAGGAAAGACTTTCTTGGGGGTGGGAAACACTTGGGTGTAAGCCAGAGTGAAGCAGCCAGCGCAGAAAGAAAACAAGGAGATCTTCCAGGGGAGGGGAGAGCAGGGGCAGGAAGTGCTCAGGCATGAACCCTAGAGGTAGGGGTCCTTCTTCCGCAGAGACCAGAGGACATGAACAAGGGAAAGGAGATGACAGATGTTTTGAGGTGGAAGGAAGTGATATATGGTCTGGATCTTGCAAGTTGAGTGGTACAGAGAGAGGAAGTGGGATTTGAGGGGAGAGAGAGGTGGGAGCAGCCCCCCTGGGGATGAGACTGGCAGTCTGCCAGCGGTGAGTATGAGTATTTCAGGCAGAAGGAAGGCCCATTGTTTTCATTATGCTGTGATGGAAACTCAGACAGGTCACGGGACTTTGTCTTGCCATTTGTCAACCTGAGGACAACAGAAAGAACCAGTATGTATGTGCTGTAGGATTTCAGGCAGTCAGGAGGGAGTGGAGACATATTGAGTGTGCAGTGAACTTGGAGTCCTTGTGAAAGATGAATTGTGGGGTCCTAGGTAAGCAGGCTAGTGAGAATAGGCAGGGGTTATTGATGGGGAGTGGCGTGGGCTTGCTCTGAAAGGGAACTGGGGTTCAATAGGCATAAAGTAAAAGATGGATAAGAACATGTGGCCAAGAGCAAAGGAGGAAATGAAGTTCCAGGTTTGGGGGATTGTGCTGAATGGTGCCTGTTTGCAGGTAACCCATACTTGCTCTTTCATACTCTCCCCTGTACCACAGGAATTTGGACACCTGAAAAACTCACTTCCAAGACTCCCTTGCCAGCTAGATTCTGCATAGGATCCACTGCGGGGAAGCACTCAAGTGAGATGAGAAGGCATGAGGAAGGTTGAAGTGATTTTCTGCTTGTGGTAAAAGCATGAGCAGGGATGTGGGATCCTGGGTTTCTGGACCGCATCGGCAGTGGTTCCACTCGTGTCAGGGAGTGCAGGATCCTGGGATCTGGACACTTTCCCCTTTTCACTCCTTCAGGTCTATGAGCAGTAATGGCTTTATGAAGTTACCAACCTCTGAGTAATAGCAATGTCTCTTTTTTGCTTTTAAGATCCAACCAACCCCTTTGATACACATTCCCTATATTAAATTTCCCCCCCTGTTTGAAATACCTAGGGTGGTTTCTGTTTTCCAGATGAGACAGTTTTACCTGTTAGAAAGCCCAGTATGTGACTAGGCATGTTATATGGATGGCTGAAGTAAGAGATGAAGGGCTTGGGATGGGGAGTTCTGAGGTCAAATAACAGAGAGATCAGGGAGTTAACAGCTCAGCATAAGAGTCCACAGTTGAGGCTAGAGAGGAACTCTCACATCCTCCTCGGGGCTCTGAATTCTATTGGGATCATGAGCTATTCCCCTAAATGTTCCTTCCCAACTTTCTCTCAGCCAGAGCACTATCTTTACCCCCACCTCCCCAAATTAATATCCTCTTCCACATCCCATGGGTTCTACTGATGGATCAAACTGTGATATGTTTGTTATCCATTCTCCCTGCTACTCCCTCCTAAACTATATCCTCTTCATAATTTTGCCACCTCCCCAAATCCTCAGGAATGTATTTTGTCCCCTGTTTTTGAAAGTCTTATTCCTTCATATAATTTCTTAATCTGGAGCCTATGGGGATCCTAAGGGTTAGAATTTGCACAATTTCACGTGTATGTACATGTGGTTTTTGTTTTTGTTTTTGTTTTCGAGAGAGAGGCTATCATATTTATCACACTTCAAAGGGATCCTTGTTCCCTTTACCTTGCGTGTGGTTCTAGGAAGAGAAAAAATGATCACTGATGCGTCTTAGAAACTTAATTTGTTTAAAGTCTCTAACTTTTCCTGTGACTTCGAAAAAGCCATTTTTCACTCCTTTAGACCCAGTTTCTTCACCTGTAAAATGGAAACAATAATTCCTACCTTTCAGGATTATTATAAGGATTAGAAATAGTGCAAAGGCCAGTACAGTGCTGGGCATGGGTGACTGAATAAAAGTCAGCTATTGGAATTGAGATGGTTTGGCTTCCTCCAGAAACAGACCTTGAGTAGGAATTTCAGTACAACTACTTTATTTGGGAGGTGACCTAGAAAATATCAATAGGGGGAGAGGGGATGAGAAGTCAAGAAAGAAAGTATTTTCAGTTGGAGCTCATTCCACTGGGGATCTCTGGGATACAGTGGGAGGCACACTCTGAATTGTCCCCTCCAGGGGTGAGGGAGTGGAGCATTCCTCCACCTACTTGACATCTATCATTGGCTAAGGGTTTCCAGGGACATTAACTCTCCAGCACAATGGGCTCCCTTGGCCAGGAAAAACCCTCAGGCATAAAGTCTTAGGTGTGTATAATAGCACGTTATTTGTATAACGTTGAATGCTCAAGAGATAACAGCAGGGCAATGACAGCACCTGTGCAGTGACTAATGTGAAGCCTTCTCCTATCCCCACAATCAGCATCGATAGGTTGCCCACTCCCTGCCCCATTAGCCCTTAGCTGGTCCTCTTTGCTCTGTGCTGGACTAGCATGTAGTACTCTGTGCACATGTATCTGTCTCTCCAAGAGGACTCGAAGCTCTTTGAAGGCAGGGGTTGTATCTCACCCTAGTTCTCTGAGACCAGGATTTGACACAATGGCTGATACAAAGTGGAACTATCTGGTACATGTTTATAATGAATGAACTGCCCTCGCAGTGGCTGTTTGGAGGTTTCCAATGATCCCACTCTGCCAGAGGGGTGACACCATTAAGCATTCCACACACGGTAGGAGATTTATGTCCCCTCCTGTTTCTGTGGCAGGTGCCTTTATCACAGTGTGTATGGTTCCCAAATCATTTGCCAAGGGATTCATGTCTCAATATTTTAATCTCCAAAGTGATGATATTAGAAATTCAATTTTAAAAAGGAACGGTTTAGGGTGTCAGCATGTTATGATAATTATCTGGGAGGGTTTTTATCCCCCCCGCTTCTTCTTGAACTGCACTAGTAAGCTCTTTTCCACCTCAATACAAAGAATGGGAAGAATACCGACTATTTATGTGTGTCCTGCACCCCCACCCTCATCCTCATCTCCCATCCCCATACTGCCAACACATGGGGAGTGTGCTCTGTTCCCTGGAGCACACGCCTGAATAAGCCTGATTGCTTTCCTGTATTTCTTTATAAAACTTTAAATATTCATCGCGCCATCAAATTAAATGGGATTCTTTGGCTGTCATTCTTTTCAACACACTGAGTTCTTTTCTCAAGTACCTGTCCTACCACCATTTGAAGCCTATGGAGGCTCGGCATTTATCTAACATTATCCCCTATAAGCTTGGCTCCCAACCAAGTGAGAAGGATGCTAATAGAAACAGAAGGGTGGGGCTTGTTGCTGAGGCCAGGAAGTCAGTTGGAGGTTTGAGGGGCAACAGAGAAAGACCAGCCATTTCTCCTAGCTCAAGAAAGGAGATTTGAGGATGAAAGGCCACATGGAAGAAGACACCGTGGAGTGGGCCAAAGGTGAAATGGAAAGCACCCCCAACAGGTCTATGTCAGTCATTGTTCTTCCCTCTTCACCAAATTTAAGATCAGAATTTAGGATTTCAATATTCCTGGGCCAGAAACAGGGAGCTGGCTTAGATGACATTTGGATGGCCCCTCTAGCCCCTCAAGTCATTAAATTTCTTTGTCTGGCAGTGATAGAAGCTTAACAAGAAAGGCCTGATGGGACTCTCCAGGAGAAATTGAGGGGGGGGGAATGTGAATATGCAAATCCGGCTGAATATTATGTATAGCATTGTGTTAAATTTCAATGCAATGCATTATATTTTAATCTACTTCCTCTGCCTGTGCTGTCCCTTAACAGGGGAATAGATCAGCGGGCAGCGGACTAACGTGCCAGGGACTGGGTCACCATCTCTGCGCTATAGCCATTTATAACCAGCCTGACGTTGGATGAAGTGCCCTGAGGGAGAAAGGCCCGCGCTGCGGCTACAGCAGGATCTGCGCGCCGCTGGCCGCCGGGTGCAGGGGGCGGGGCGGGGCGGGGGGGGGCACTGGAGGCGGACACTGCAGCAGACTGCATTGCGGGCCGCCCACCGTCACTTAATTATACACCGCAGTGCTGGACGCGGGAGTTCGCCCAGCTGTAGGCCGGCATGCTTCAGGAGCACGAGGTGCTGGACAGAGCACTGCGCGCTTTGGGAAGCATACTGACCTCTGAGGAACAGCACACCTGGACCACGAAGACTGCACTCGCAATTGGGAAAGCCTAGGTAATAGACATCCTCTCAGCGCAAGTACCAGGTCACAGCGTGGAATTGGGTAAGGCCCACCTCCTTACCCGGCCTCAACTTCTTTTCATTTGCAAAGTGAAAATTTGTTCCAGTTGCTGCGAAAGGACCTTCAGTGTCCTGGTCTCCTATGAATCAATTGCTTGTAAATGCAATAGATGCCTGTAGAATGATGGTTCTCAGGCCTGGCTGGCCATCGGTACCACCTGTGGAGGGAAATAAAGTGCACGTTCTCAGACCCAACTGTGGAGTTCTGATTCTGCAGGCTTGGGGTAGGACTAGGAGAATGTTTATTTTTAACATGCATCTTAGTTGCCCCTTATGCAGGCACTAGCTCAGAGGAGTTTGAGAAATACTGCTTTTGGAATACCTCTCTGGTGTTTTGATTTTCCCATCTCTCCACCATGACTTCTCTGCTGTCACATTCCCCACCCTCACATCTGTGCAACACACACACACACACACACACACACAGAGGCATCCCTGTGCACAAATAACTTATTTATTCCCCAAACTTTAAAAATACTCATTATGTTCCAGGGAAACCTTAGTTTTCTCAAAAAAAGATACACGATCTATAAGACAAAGCAGTTTCTCTCAACGAGGTCTTAGTCTCACAGGGAAGATGGACAGGCACACAGCTAACCATAATACAGAGTGATAAGGGCCCCCATCAAGGTGTGAGGCTGAGTGCAGTAGAAGCACAAATGTGCAGGCTCACGCTGCATGCTCATACAGGGGGGCAGATGGCTGTCACCCTTGGGCAGGGTGTCGCTCTCACCAGCCTGCTGCATGAATTTTTCATGCACGGTTTCCTCGGTGTTGTGGACAGCTCTGCATGTGTGTGGTGCATAGCACACTGCCAAGTTAAGTGATAATTGCTTTGCTCATTCATCATGGACTCTCAGGGAACACCTGACTTGCTGAAAGAACTCCCCCCCACTTAGTCTTCTGCATCACAGTCTTCTCGTGTATCCTCTTCTCTTTGTCTTCCTCATTTTCCAAGGTTCTCCCTCTCTCCTTTCTTATCCATGTCTCCATTTTGATGCCCCCCACCTCCCAACAAAGAGTGTCTTTTTCCCCAACTCCATTTCTTGTCCCTAGCTGCCAGTTGCCAACTGTGCTGAAGGTGTTTTGTAGCTGCTGCTAGTGAGGGAGTTCCTTGAAGAGATGGAGTTGGAGTGTTTGTCACAACACATATGGTGAGGGTGGAATGAGGTTTGACTCCAGCACAGCGACACTTGGGCTAGTTTGGTGCTGAGGTGGTAGGATTGGCAAAGTAGGACTCAGGTAAAAAATCAAAGACCTTAACAGTAACTGCAACCAAACCGGCTCAGCATTGGTCACAGCTCCGTCTTGCCCAGAGGCCTATGCACAAGACTCCTTCACTCCTTGGCAAATACTGAGTCCTTCCATCCTCCACCCCTATTGTTTGTCTTGCATTGTCTCATTTGCTAACCTGCCACCTGGTATCCCATTACTGTCCTTCTATCTTCTCATGGACCTGATGCTTTGGAGATTGTTATCAATACTCTGCACTCCACAGACATATCCATTTCTGAATACCCAAAACCTTTTCTTTCATCCAGGTTACCACTCTGATGGAGACCCTCTTCTAGGTCCTTCCATGCAAGTCACCAGTTTCTCGAGGTTCACACAAGTCCACACAGGAGATTAGAAGGCACAAGAATCCCTTATCCCTGTTCTGACAGTTTTTTTTCAAAGTCATCATGTTACTCCCTTGAATGAACCTGATTTCTAAGTCATCACAGTTTTCGCCAATGATGGCAGTGTTTTTAACCCCTCATTCCTGCTTCCGAAAAGCAAGGTTTGGAATGACTATTTCTGTGGCTGCTTTTGTTATAAGCAAAGCTTCTGATGTGTGCCCTACACACATAGTGCAGGGGTTTCCCCATTCTTTTCCCCCAGACCATGTCTTATGATTGGCTTTCTTGCCAGGACTATCCTGGACATGCTTCCCAACTTGAGTGGTTCTTTTTCCTTGAGTCTAAGCCCTGTGTCCCATATCAGCTTATCTGGTTTGATGTCTGATGTTCCAAAGTAGAAGTCTCTTTTAGAGCCAAGAGTATGCACCCTACGGAACTCAGTGTAATCCCATTACCACAAACACTCACTGTCGTGTCCCACCATCACATTAGCCTCCTTGGATGTAGAAGCTGGTTCAGATCTAGCTGCAGTTTCCTAGACCACTCCTTATGCTGTATCATTGACTAACGGATAATCTACTGGAGGAATCAGACATATTCCCATCAGTTTATTCAGCTCCAGTCCAACCCAGCCATTCTCTTGCCCAGTTGTGCCCTACATTTAATTATCATGACAAACCCATCAAGGTATTAGTGCTCCTTCTTTGCAGGTATGGAAGTTGAAGTTCACAAAGGTTAATTTACCCATAGTAACTAGTGGGCCTGTGACTATAACCAGGTGATCAGCCTTCTTCATCCAGGAAAGATTCTCAGACTGTGTGAGATTTTAGCTTTCAGCTTTAGAGACATTCCAAGTGAAAAGAAGAACTCTTTCCCTACTAGTTCTTCCAAGATGGATGGTTCTTCTCACTCTTGGTTTGGCCAAAGGAAGTCATAGAATTTTAAGGACGTTAAATATGCATGGCAAGTGCTGTCAGTGTCCTGCCCGTGTCCCCTAAGCACTCACTGATTCTGTGCTGAGAGTCTCTTATTGGGAGCACCTACATCTCCCTGCCTGAGGACTTTCTCCAGCAGTGAGAACACGCTTCCCCCAACCCCACCCGCTTCACAGAGAAGGCTGTAAATGCTAGGGAGTTAACACCTTGAGAGAAACATCCAATCAATGACAAATTTGAATTATGTCATCAATTACCTTGTCACCCCTCATGAGGAACAGCTCTGGAACATGTGTCCCATACCATCTCCCAAAAGTTCCCAGTGGGATCGAACCCCAGTTATCCACAGTGGTAAACTGTTCATACAGACATGTGTTGGCTTCTTTCCCTATCTCACTTCCTGATTCTGCTACTGGTACTTCCTGGGCTCATCTCCTGAATACGCTGTTTGCACTTGCATCCTAGACTCAGTGTCTGCTTCTCAGGGAAGCTAGGCTAAGACACTCTCCTTGGAATCTTAGAGGTCATCTGGCTCAGCCATCTCATGACTAAATTAAGTCCCAGAGAGGGAAGTGACCTACATAGGGCATACCTGGTAGAGGTGGGCTGGAGCCACAGAGGCCTCCAACTCTTAGTCCAGCTCCAGTTCCTTTCTGGGATTCCCCTCCTGCAACCCCTGGCGGCCACGTACTAGGCAGTCATATATCACTGTGAATGCACCATCAGGAGTTGGCAGTCCATAAATCTCATTATGATTCACCCCTGTGCTTTGTCAACAGTTCACACCATTCTGCCTCTCTGGCCAGCTATGGGCAGCAGAAATCTGCAGCCTCGACCCAGGTTAATTATACAGTTCTCCTGAGACTTTAGAACCAAAGAGGTTAAAACAAGCTTTGTGTCTGTGTTCTGGCAGGCTGCTCTACGCCCTTTTCAAGCAAGCCGCTGGTGCTGCTGAACACTGGCCTTGGTGCTGGAAGCTGGGTTGGCCTGGGCTGAGCTGGACTGAGCTGCTGGAGGTTAGAGGCTCAGGACATCATCAGAGCTGAACAGGAGCTTTGTGGTCACTATTCTACCTCCCTTGTGGTACAGGGGGAAATGTGAGACCCAGAGGGCAGATGGGAGTGCTCCAATGGCATGATTAAACGTGCTATTTAAGAAGATCAAATGTAACTTTGCTTTGATTGCCTCTGTCAATGGAAGGGAAGAGGAAGCTCATAGAATTCCAAATAGCATGTAATACAAAATAATTTCTATTTTTAGTGTAGATTGAACTCAAAGGCATTGGGGGGGAAGGGGTTGCAGGTGTACTTTTGTAATCACTTTGAGCCCTGCTGAATGAGGCAAGAGGCAGAAAGATGGAGAAGGTAGTGAGAAAAGTCAGGAGGTAGCCAGCCTAGGATTAAGGGTGCCCTGTGGACAGTCTACATGGGGGTAAACTACAAGCCATTCTGCAAATGCAAACGTATTTCCTTCACCAGTCTTTACAACATTGCCCTACACACACACATACACACACACTCCATGCTTTTAAGAGCATCATATCTGCCACCTCGTTCCAGAAGCTCCAGCATCCTCCTCTCCTTGTCAGTCTGCCACATGCGTTCTGAAATTCTTCATCTTTGGTCCATCCAACCATCTTCCCCTATACCTTTCCTGCTGAGCCCTGGGGAGAAAAATGTGCGTACTGAACTGGGACCAGAGTTTGGAGCTCATGCCTCAATCTAGCCCCTTATCCCCCTTGGGACTTGGACTTGGATGATCTCCTTTTCTCAATCTGTGTGGTGGCTGTCCTAACCTTCCTCAACTTTCCTGAAGACCTTTAAACTTCCCCAGTTTCCTCTCAATAGATGACAACACTTCCCTTTTAACAATGAACAATCGGGCTGTTAGGCATGGATTCCCTCAACCATATTGGAAATCTATCTGCTCTCATGATTATCCGTTCCTTCTTTTTTTCTCTCATAGAGGAGGAAGTATGCTTCTTCTGCCCGAGGAAAACCCTTCTATCCGTGATGTGGAGCCTTTTTCCTTCTACCTCTCTGAGGAACTTTTCTCATCGATAAAGCATCTTCTCCCCATCTACCTCTGCCTTTTACTGACTCTTACCTCTCAGCACAGAAGCAGGTTCAAGTTTCTGTCATTTTATAAAGTCTCCTTCTAACTAATCATCTCCTCTCTCACCTTCCTTTAAAAACCAATTTTTTTAAAAAAAGTAACATACATTTTTCTCACCCCAATCATCCCTCAACCCATTGCACTATGGGTTTTATTTAAAGCACTTCACTGAAACCACCTTTGTTTAGGACACCAATGACCTCATAATTGTGATGTCCAGTAGGCCCCTGCCCTGCATTCCTTTTTCTTACTTGGTTTTTCCTTACCGCTTCACATTTTTGAGTACCTTACAAAATCATTCTTTTTCCTTGATAATTGTGACTGCAGTGGTTTTTTCCCCTCCCTCTTGGGTCACACCTTCTCAGTCTCGAGCCCTTTCTAAAGATTTTGATGTTTCCCGGGACCCTACTCTTGATCCTCTCCCCTTCTCACTTTATGCATTCTTCCTGGGGGAACCCACCCATGCCCCTGGGCTTCTCTCCCCCAAGTTCATTGCTCCCAAACGCATGGCCCAGCACAGCCCTGTCCTCTGAGCCGGACATGAATATCCAAAGTCCTTATAAACACCTTCATTGGATGCGCACAGGCACCTCAAACTCATCCTATCCTCCACAGAAATTATCACCCTTTCCCCTAAAGTAGCTTGTTTTCTCTTATTTTCTATAGCAAAGAACTTGAGTCTGCCTTAACCATTCCCCACCTTCCTCATACCTTCCTATACTGATATTCCATACGTTATGCATCTGCAGTTACCTAACATCTAGTCTTGTGGCCATTCAACACACACTTGTTTATTTGCTGGTTAAACTTTTCCATTTGATTTTTAATTGCTTGTATATGTATTTGTCTGTCTGTCCTTGTTTTATTCTTCATAAATTCAGTTCTAGGCAGGGAAAAGGCGAATTGTCTTTAGTCACTTATACTTCAGCGTGAATGAGTTTTCTGATAGGAGACTATGATAAGGGACACAGGGAAAAGGCCTGAGTGCCTTAGAAGGTAGCTAAATGGAGACTAACGAGCACCCCAGGTACAGAACCAGGGAGCTGGAGCACTTGAGCCAACTCCGCCAACTTCCCAATTTTCTCCCAGCCTTGGCATGCAGTGTCCACTAGCTTCAGATTACAAGAAGCTTGTTATTGCTTCACATCCATCTCAGGCCTGACCCATCTGTGTCTGCCTCCCATTGACTATGGCACTTGGGGAGATTTAAAGATTTAAGATCGAGTTGTCTGGTCTATAAACATAAGCTATATTTTTTTCCTCCTCTCTCTCTTTCTCTTGCTTTCTTTCTTGCTTTTACTTAGCTAGAATGTAATTAAATTTGAAATGCAGCCAAAGCCGATTTGTGAGACAAGCATTTGGTTAGTGATATAAAGCCAACCAGGTTAAAAAAAAAAAAAAAAACTCAGCAAAACGTCAAAAAGGCCAATAATCACATTGTGATTGAAATTCAGGCCTTCCCTTCTCATCCCCTCTCCTATTAACTCGGACAAGAGCTGGAATTCCTCTTGGGACCTTTGCCTCATTGCGTTTTGCAGATAGGTCTAGGTGTAAAACTGCACATAGTGCAGAGGGAGATGGGTCTAGGTGTTTACGTGCACATAGCACAGAGGGGAGGGCCAGAGCATCCCCCCCTCCCACCACAGTTGAGGAGCTCTAGTTTGACCAACAGAATGCAGGATATTAGAAGTGGACTAAATTTAGCAGAATTAGGGGGTTAGGACATTGGGATATGGACAAGGATGGAGGGACAATGAAGGAGCAAGAAAGGATCCGTGCCGAGACCAGCTCGGCGACTCGAGGCGAGTGACGGGTGCCGCAAGCTTGAAGAAGACACAGACACAGACTGAAGAGAAAAGTGGGACCAGGGGGCTCAAGACCTCTCGGATCAAGAGCCCCGCTGACTCATCCCAGGTTGCTTTTATTGAGTTTGTGGGCTAACATTCTCAGGTTACACTCATAAACAATCAAAGGCCTCACATGACTGAGGCAATTATCTTTGTTTACTTCCTGGGTCTGAGTTGAGCAGGTGTGGATTTGAGCTGGGTGTGGAGAGCAAAACAGCCCTGGGGGCAGGAGACCTCTCTCAGATATTAGGGGTCTGTGCCCCACCCGTGTTGGCCCCTCTGCGACTGTGCCTGTCTTAGGTTGTTCCTCCCTTGAGGAATCTTACCCGTCTCTGGCTAACCAGCCATCCCTCAGGACCAAACAGGGTGATATTAGTCTCCACGCCCCGCACCCTCAGCTCCTCCACTGCTCAAGCAGGACATTCTGAATCCCATCGCTCGGCCCACATACTTTAACATTTTCAAGGTTTCAGAAAGGCTCCTGAATGTCTTCCCACAGATCGGCTGGTTGAAACATCAAGTCCTGGAACGTGAGGATGGAATATAAGAAGAAAAATGAGATGAAGAGTCAGAGGGAAGGTCTTTGAGGATTGTTCTTTCATAAAACAACAGATTCTTAAAGTTGGAAATGACCTCAAGTGGCATCTATTCTAGCACTACTTCTCTATCTTACTGATGTGGAAACTGAGGCCCAAGAAGGAGATGGACTTACCCAAGGTCACCCAGTGGCATCCAATCAATCATTGACACATAGTAATGTGCCCTGTGCTATGCCGGAGGCTCTGGGAGCTTCCAAGCTGTGTTAAGGTAGAGTTTCTCCTTCCTGTTACCTGAGTAGCAATGAACACACCCCTCCCAGTGGTGTGCACCCTCAACTTTCTGTGACCTGCAGCACACCTGCTCCAGGTTAGCTGTGACCCTGACCCTTCCTTTCCCCGCTCTTCCCAGGATCATTTGAGGGGAGAGCTCATTGAGGGGAGCGGAGTACAGGCAGGAGTGTGTGTATGTGTATAGGTGTGTATTCACATGAGTGTGCTGGACAAGCTGGAGCCCACTGGCCCCCTCTCATTCCCTCTCCATCAGAGAGAAAGGGTCCATAGGATGTTATTACTTTGGGTTCTCCATGCCTCTGCACCCTTCCTTAATGTAGCCAGCTCTTCATAACTCTCCTCTGTGGACATGTCGGGTAGATCTCCACTACCTGCCCAGTGATTGTATGTAGGCCCTGAAAGGCAGGGGTGATGCTAATGCTTCCCCAGTTGAGCATGTGGATTTTCTGTATACACCTGTTATATAGATGGGTGGATGGTTGCTGAATGGATGGATAAGCAATAGGCATTGAATGAGGAAGCAGAATCCCAGAAAAGTGAAATAACCTACCCAAGCTCACACCGTTAGCACTGGGCAGAGTTGAGACTAAAATCCAGGCCTTCTGACTCCTAGTCCAGTGCTCCACATGGCCTCCACAGCCCTGAGAGAAGGCCTTGAAAGGCAGAGGCAGACACAGGGATGAACCAGAGAATGACCAGCTTCTTGATTAAAGCCAGCTCAACACCCTTGCATGAAGTCCCTTAGAGCTTAAGAGCATCAAATCTAGCATCCAAAGGTCTGGGCTCTAGCCTAGGCTCTGATGTTGGGTGTACAAGTGGCATCTCCTCTTTCAGTCTCAGTTTCCTTATTTATAGAACAGGTTATATTTGACTGTATGGCATTCAAAGGGCCTGAGCCCTGATATTTTAAGACGCCATCATTCTAGATGCCAATGGATACCCAAGTCCCATTCATTCATTTAGTCAACAAACAATAATAGCAATAATAAAAAATAATCATTATGAGTGTTATATTTTCCAGCTGGATGGGAGATGTTTGGCTGGGAGGCTCTTCCTCCCTGTTGCTATTTGGGGAATTCAAAACTAAATATAGCCCAGTGCCAGGCATTCCAAACAGCATCATCTCAAATTAGGAAATACATTTGCACCTCCTATCAACAGTCCTGTGGCAGACATGCTGACAACTCTGGCAAAGATGCAAGAAGACTGTTTCCTCCCATGAAAAAATTCCACATCTGCCTCCTGGAAAAAACAGTCCAGAGATTCTGTGGAAAAACTGATGGTGAGGTAAGGGGAAGTCATAGGTAAGGATCGACCTTATCATTCAGGAAGACAGGCATATAATCGCTATTGTTTATTGAACACGTACTATGTGCCAGGTTGTGTGCAAAGTGATTTGTTTATGTTCCTTCTATCCTTATGGCAACCTTGAAAAATAATCTCTCACGGCCACATAGCTTGGAAATAACAGAGGAGAGAGACGCATCTTTGGCTGTCTCAACCCAAGGTTCATGAATCATCCACTGCATTGTACAGTCTCTCCACAGTTCCTTCCTCTCCTCCTTCCTCGAACACTAGTGTATACTGAACCGTATTTCTGACTCTGTACTAAACATACAGAGGTACATAAGACTCTGTTCTTGCTCCCAAAGACCTCCCAGGTAATGCTCTGTGGATAACATTAACTGATCATCAAAATACAGCGTGACACAAACAACGATAAAGATACGTACAGAGTGAGGTGGGAACGTAGACTGGGGGTGGCAGGACACACTCCAGAATGGAAGCAAGGTTTGAGCCAAAACATAAAGGGTGACCCACAGTCGACAAGCCATCGAGGCCTGAGATGGCACTCGGCAGAAGGAGTGTAGGGACAAAGAAAAGGCACACTGGGTTTGGGGGACAGCACGTGGTGTAGGGTAGAGTCTTGTCCCCTCTGTATCACACCATCTCCACCCCCAACATTAAGTGGTCCCACAAGTGAACAGAAGGAAGTTCAAGCAACCCAAATTAGAACTCTCCTTCCTACTTCACAAAATGAGAGAAGCATCAAGTCCTTTCCCTGGGAGACATCAAATCTCAGATTCAGGGATTAAAACGATAACATGCAGGAACGTGGATGGTGGCCTGGAGCAAGAATAACCTGAGAAAGCCCTACCCCCTCACTTGGCCCCCAAGCCATGCTCTGCAACCATAGCATCTGAGCCGGACAGCATCTCCAGGGAGTCAAAGCTTTTCCAATTGAAAGTGACGGCTGCCTTTGGCTCTTAGTGCCTTCCCATGGGCAGGCGGCACCTGGGAGATGGACGCACGGTCTCACCGAGCAGCATCAATGCCTTCCTGCTCCCTCCCCGGCCACCATCTTCCTTGGCTCTCCTCCTCAGTTCTTTACACCCCTCAACCCCGTCATTTCCTCCCCCTCCTACCGGATCCCTCCCCATCCCCTCTCCCCTCCCTCCCACTCCTCACCTCCATCCCTCCACATTCTCCCTCAGTACTTCTCTCTCCAGCCTTAGCTTCATGATGTCAGAAAATAAAAACAAGCCACTTTTTATGCATTGTTCCTAACCCGAGCCAATAAAATGCTCCTTTCATCTGAGGAGAAGGGAAAGCAATAACTCAGGCATCAGCAGGGAGCACAGCACTCGTATTTGTAGTCCACGTGGAACTCTGTGGGGCCGGCTCCTCCTGCAGCAAGGCCTGCTCCCAGAGCAGCCAGCAGGGTAGAAGCTGCAGGAAATAGCCCGGAGGGGAGTGCAAGCAGCAGGCTTGACAGGGCTGTGACCTGACACCACGTCCCCTGCCTGTCAAACCTGGCCCCTCCCCACAGGATGTGGCTGAGTCCCACCACGTGGCCAGGACCCTGGGACAATTCCCATCATCCCTGTGCAAAGAGGCTTCAAAGAGCCTGAGCCCAGCTCAGAGGTGACTTTCAGGGCAGCCCAACCCTGCCCAAAATGTAAGAAGCTGCCATGAGCTGAGAATGCCCAGTCTGAGGGGTAGAACCCTTTGCTGGCCTCAGGGACTCCCAGCTGGATGGAGCAGCTAAAGTTCATAAGCCCCAAGCTTCCAGTTTAATGGGACCGGCACAACCCCTCCCCTCAAGGAGTTCCCAAGTTGCTAGCTAACTCTCCTCAGTACTTGAAGCATACTAGAAGGGTGAAGCCATAGAAAGAGAAAGAAAGCGCGTGGTCTTTGGAGTGTGAGGTACTGCTGACTATAAATAAATCCCAGCTCAAGGCTTAACTGACATCTTCATCTGTAAACTGGGGCTTCTCTTCCTCTTTTCTTAGCAACCTGCATCTCAGAGAAGGACCATGGAAACCTTTAACTGTCATGTCCTCTAACATACCCGTGGGCAGGACCATGGAATGTTTGCCTATGCCTCCTCGTGGTCTCCACCTCTGTGGCCATTCCTGCCAGTCCCTCTTTCCTCCCTGCCCCCGTGACCCTCATACCAATCTCTGTGTCTCAGACTCTTTCTAGAGTAACAATAGTAGCATCCTTTTATAGAGGGCCCACTTCGTGCCAGGCACTATACTAGTTGCTTAATAAAATCTCAATCCCTGTCTCTTGATTTTAGATCCATTCCCCTTCCAGGGACTGTCTGTGTTGATTGCCAAAGGTAAATTCCACTTCCCTGCCATTATCACACCCCACCCAGATTGGCTGCAGGTTCTGGGTGCCCTATTACTGGGATATCGGTTGAGTAACAATGTTATGATTTGTAAACCTGCCCAGAACAATCAGCCAACACAGTCTCCCTGGGCCTCTTATACCGCTTAGCGTTACAACTCCCACAGCCCAAAGTCCCCCTCAATGAGTTCATTTCTTTTTTTCTTTTTTTTTTTTTAATTTTTTGCTTGAAGTATAGTAGATTTACAATATTGTGTTCATCTTTGCTGTACAACAAAATGACTCAGTTATACACATATATACATTCTTTTTTTAAATATTCTTTTCCATTATGGTTTAGCCCAGGAGATTGGATATATTTCCTTGTGTTATACAGTAGGGCCTTGTTGTTTATCCATTCTAAATGTAATAGTTTACGTCTACCTTGAGCCCTTTATTATGAGGTTACAAATCCATTTTCCAGATGGCGTTGCTGGCACAAGAGAAGCCTGGGACACTGGCTCAAGGCCACCCACTGTCCTGCACCAAGAAACATGGTGAGTGTCCGGAGGTGATGGAAGGAGTGATGGAAAGGATGGGGCGCCACTTCACCAGTCCGCAGAGTAGAGGCTCCTGTGAGCCATGCCTGCCCAAGTGTGCAGCCCCTCTCCTGCCTGCCAGCCACCAGGTGGGCTGGGCCTTGCAGCTCTGTTCCAAGCTGCTGCAGTGGTCAGAGGAGAAGCCAGAGAGGTGGGCCCAACGTGAAGCTAGCAGGACTGATGCCCTCCTGCTGGGGGCCCCGAGGAGCTATGAGGATGGCTGCCGGGCAGTGAGAGCCAGGCTTTGAGGATGGCCGGAATGGCAGCCCCCTGTCTCTGAACAGCTGCCTTGAATGCTGAGTGACCCAGGCTTGGGTGGTACTATGGCTTCTCGATTCCTCTGCTGAAGGGCTAGCAGAGACAGGTCAATGCCCATGACCATCTCTTACTTAGTCTCCAGAATAGTCTGGAGAAGGGGAGGGAGTGGGGAAGAAGCAGCTCTTAGCTAGAGACTTCTGGCTCTTTCAGACAGGCTCCCACCTGCTCTGGGTGAGAGAACATCAGCTCTACCACCCCCACTTCCTCTGGGATCCTCCAGGTGAGTGACCTGTCTTGTCCCAAAAGTAGGGGATCAGTAATGTCTTAGCCCCCTGGAGGACCCAGGAGAGCTGTAAGGTGACCAATTATCCCAATGTGCCTGGGACTGAGGTGAGGGAAGCAGCTTCCTGGGATGTGGTACTCTCAGGGCAAAAACTGGCAAAGCCTAAGGAAGCTAGGATGAGCTTGTCACCCTAAAGAATTGCCTTTTCCTGCCCTTAATGGGTGCCTGGCTCCTGGCTCCCATCTTCCTTCTTGTTCTTTAAACATCTCTCTGGATTAAAAGTTCCTTGTTCAGCATTTATCCCAGCATAAAGGATACAGGGAGTATATTAGAGAAATGAGTGAATAGTTACTATCCCCATGGCCACAGCCTACGAACACTGAAACCAAGCAATGCTGGTTTGCAGAGCACCCGTGAGAGAGGTGTAATGAAAAAGAGAATTGGCTGTCTTCCAGGGAAGCAGGTGCTCTGACCAAGGGGCTGGCACCGGTGGCCTTGACCATACAGCTTCATTAAGGTTGCCCACTGCTCATCCCAGAGGATCTCAATGTGAAGACCTGGCTGTGAAGAGGGATGTCGTGAGACTGGGAGATTTCAGTGAGCTGGTGTGCGTGGTAGTCGGCAAGGAGTGTCCTCCCCCTCCACTCTTGTTCACCCACAGCTCCTAGAACTCTTTTACTCTCCCTTTGTTGGTCCTGGCATTCTCAGCTAATCTTGGAGCTTACCTTTTCCAGGAAGTGTGCCAAGAGGAGGGGTTTCAGTGAGTTTCCACTAATCTCTATCCTACCTCAGGTGAGATGCATAGATGTCATTGATGAAGGGGCCCCATTCCAGATCCAAAGTTGGTGAAAGATATATATCTTCTAACCTGGACTTGGAGGGACAGAGCTCCTGAGGACAGGGCCCAGACACAGCTGAATGGAGGTGTCAAATCCTCAAATGCAGCTGGGCATCCCTTCCACCACTTGGCATGGCTGTAGCATGTGTATTGTGACTTTTAATGTGACTTTAAAGGCCTTGCAATGTAATTTAAATTATAATATTAACAGTGAAGGAAAATGCCTCCTCTCTTCCCATTATTGTATGTGTGTGTGTGTGCGCGCGCGCATGTGTGTGTGTGTGTAAAATACCCATTACATATATCTTTTACTCGGGCATTTACAAACCAGGCGGGGAGTCAAACAGTTCCCAGACCAATCTTCCAGGAAAGCGTAAAAGCAGCTCCGAGGTTCTAGATGTTTGGGGAGAAAAACAGAATAACTGGCTAATGTTCATAAGAACTAGTAATTGGCAAATTAGGACTCAAGGTACTTCTTTCCCAAAGAGTAATCATTTGTTTGTCTTAAATGAACAAATGCGTTGATTATGATTATCAGCACGTGAAAGTGTTGACTGAGCCTGACTAGCAGCTGTGAAATGCAAACAAACATGTGAGGACATAATCACATTCTCAATCCCACTAATGACTTTGATGAAGGCAGAACATCGTACTAAAAGCTGGAAAGCTTAGCCTTGAGGTTATATGTTCATATGAAAGTTCTTTAATTAATGCATGCCATCTCTGTTCTTTGGGGCAGCCTTTTGCTGCAAATCTGCCACGTAAAAACTAAGCATGCTGGTATTTATTTATCATTATAAGGAAAAATCTTATTTCCCATAAATTTTGGGGTGTATACAAATACTTTCCGACAATATTTTCATTGCATTTTTCCAACAGTTTTTAATGAAAAATTTCAAACAGAATGAAAATAAAAAAGATAAATTTTCAATGAATACTATATACTTATCACCTATATTCTACAATCAACATTTTAGATATTTGCTTTGTCATGTATCTATCATCTATCCACCCATTAATAAATCTTATTTTTGATGCATTTCAAAGTCTATTACAGACATCAGTGCAATTCACCTTTAAGTACCTTAGTATATATATCAACTAGAAGACCTTGGTATATATATCAACTAGAGTTTAATATTTGTTTACAGTTAAGTGAAATTTACATATAGTGAATGCATCGATCTTAAATATAACATTTGATGAGTTTTGACAAATGCATGTCTGTATAACCCAAACCATCACTCCAGAAAGTCCTCTCATATCTCTTCCAATCAATCTCTGCACCACCCCCGATCCCCTGCGAAAGGTAAGCACTGTTCTGTTTTTTTTTTTAACCACAGAATAGTTTGCCACTTCTAGGATTTTACATATGGAGACATAAGCATATAGTACATACTCTCTTGCATAAGGCTTCTTTCACAAAGCATGTTTTAAAGCTTCATCCATGCTGTGTGAGTCAGTAAATTATTCCTTTTGAAGGCTGAGTAGTAGTTCATTGAATGAATATCTCAGGGTTTGATTATCCATTCTCCTGCTGATGGACACCTAGACTGTTTTCAGTTTGGGGAAATTATTAACAAAGCTGATATGAACATTCTACACAATACTTCTTGTGAACATATGCTTTCAATTCATTTGGGTAAACATCCAGGGATGAAAGTTCTGAGTCATGGGTTAGATGTGTGTTTAGTTTTATGAAAAACTGCCAGAACTTTCCAAAGTAATTTTACCTTTTTACATTCCCATCAGCAACAATCTGAGAATCCCAGTTCCACATCCTCATCAACAGTGGTGCTGTAGTCATTTTAATTTTAGCCATTCAAATGGGTGTGCAGTAGAGTGTCATGTGGTTCTAATTTACATTCCCCAAATGACTAATGATGTTGAGCATCTTTTTTCATATGATTATTGGCCATTCATTAATCTTCCTTTGTTAAATGTCTGTGCAAATCTTTGTCCATTTTTATTGAATTGTTTATCTTTTTATTATTGAGTTGCAGGAGTGATATATACATTCTGGACACTAGTCCTTTTTCAGATATAAAGTTTGCAGATATTTTCCTCAATCTGTAGCTTGCCTATTTGTTTTCTCAATAGTGCTTTTTGATGAACAGAAGTTTTAAATTTTGATGAAGTCTGATATCACCATGTTTTCTTTTATGGTTATTGTCTTCTTTAATTCTGTCTAGGAAATCCTGGCTATCCCCAAGTTACAAGGATATTTTCCCAGTTTCTCCTAGAAGCTTCTAGAATTTATGATCCATATCAAATTAATTTTTGTATACATGTAAGGCAAGGGCCTAAATTCGGCTTCCCATGTTAGTCTCCAGTTCTTCCAGCACCATTTGCTGGAAAGACTTTCCTTTTCTCCATTACAATGACTTGGTGCCACTGATGAAAATCAAATGTTTGTAGATATATGAGTCTGTTTCCAGACTCTCTGTTCTGTCCCACTGATTTACTGGGGGATCCTTACATCAGTCCATACAGTTTGGATTAATGTAGCTTTTATAATAAGTCTTGGAGACAAGTCTCATAAACCCGCCAACTTTATTCTTTTTTAAAGGGTTGCTTTGGATATTCTAAGTCCTTTGTATTTTCATATACAATTCAAAATTAGCACGTTACTTTCTTTTTTAAAAAAAATCTGTTGCGATTATGATTGGGATTTCAGTAGTCTAAGGGGGGAATCTAATTTGGGAAGACTTGTCATCATACCAGTTTTGAGTCTTCCAATTCATGAGCATGGGCTACCTCTCCAGTTATTTAGACCGTCTTTACTTTCTTTCAATGTTTTGTATTTTTAGTCTTGCATTCATTTTCTTAAATTTGTTCCTAAGCATTTTATGATTTGTCACTATTGTAAGTAGGTTTTCAAGAATTGTTTGTTACTGATATGTATTTGACTTTATATTCTATGATCTTCCTAAATTCACCCATTAGTTCTCGTAGCTGTTTTTTTGCAAAAGCCCTAATTCCTTAGCACATTCTATGTAAGCAATTGACTCATCTACAAATACAGTTTTACTTCTTCCTTTCCAATCTCTGCTTTCCTTGCCCTACTGCATTGGCCGTCATGTCCAATACATTACTGAGAGTGGACATCCTTGCCTTGTTCTCTGTCTGAGGAGTATTGGGAAATAATTCTCCATGAATCTCTCAAATTCGTGCAAGATATTTCTCTTCTGTAAGAGAAATGCTTATGGCAGAGGCACTAGCCTCTGGATTATCTTTTCAAGAATGTTGCTACAGCAAATAGCCCAGAAGACAGAGATAGGGGATCCCTCTGGAGAAGAAGGACAATTTATTTGCTGTCCAATTTGTTTAATAGTCACTCCAGGGCAAAGGATGGGCTGGTTTTCTTGCAGCCCCTTGTGAAAGATTAAGGTTCCTTAGGCTTGAGGTCCTTATTCTGTGACACAAACCCACTTGGTGTGAGCATTCATTTAAGCCCAATAGGACTTGGGGAGGAATGATGAGAACATGCAGTTTATGCTACCTGCTGGGCTTTGAGTAATTAAGTCTTTTGTTTCTGACCCAGGAGTCACATGTCACCTGTCAGCATCTGCTATGGACTGAAGAGTGTCCCCCCAAATTCACATGTTGAAGCACTAATCCCCTCATTGTGACTATATTTAGAGATAGAGCCTATAAGAAGAAAATCAAGGTTAAATGAGATCATAAGGTTAGGGACCTGATCCAATAGAATTGCTGTCCTTAAAAGAAGAGATGCCAGAGAACCCACTATCTCTCTGTATCTCCCTTTCTCTCTGTCTCTGTGTGTATGTCTCTCTCTGTCTCTCTATCTCTGTCTCTGTCCCTCTGCCATGCTTAGAGGAAAGGCCATGTAAGGGCAAAGCACTGTCTATAAGCCAGGAATACAGCTCTCACCAGATACTGAATCCTGCTGGAAACTTGAGTTTGAACTTTCCAGCCTTCAGAACCATGAGAAAATAACCTGTTTGTTTATGAATAAAATACCAATCTGGTATTTATCTATGGCAGCCCAAGTCAACTAATACAATATCCATGAAGCTAAGATAGGCTAACTTGTTAGCTTACAAGTAGGGTAAAATTCAGACTTCATATTTCTTGAAGAGAGAAAGCATTAAATCTTTAATCATTAAGTATGATGTTTGCTGTAAGGTTTTTGTAGACAATTTTAGTCAAATTGAGAAAGTTCCCCTCTATTGTTAACTCATTAAGAGATTTTAATATGATTGCACATTGCATTTTGTCAAATGCTTTGTCTGCATCTGCCAAAATGATCATTTTTTTCTCCTTTATTCTATTAATATAGTGAATTACATTGATTTTTGAGTGTTAAACCAATATGGCATTACTAGAATAAACCTTACTTAGTCACAATGCCATGTAAATATGTATGTATTGCTGTATTCTTTTTGCCAATATTTTGTTATGAATCTAGTTCTTTCTTTCATTAAAGAATCTGTGTTCATGAGGGATGTTGGTTTACAGCTTGTATTTTCTTATACTGTCTTTGGTTTTGGTATTAGGGTAATGCAGACCTCATAAAATCGGTCAGAAAGTGTTTTCACCTCCTTTATATTATTGAAGAGTTTGTATTAGTCAGCTTAGGCTGCTGTAACAAAATACCATGGACTGGCTGGCTCAAATAACCAAAATTTATTATCTCACGCTTCTGGAAGCTGGAAGTCCAAGATCAAGGTGATAGGAAGGTCAGGCTCTGATAAGAGCTCTCTTCCTGGCTTGCAGATGGCTGCCTTCTCCCTGTGTCTGTACATGGCAGAGAGAGAGAGATAGAGAGACAGAGACAGAAAGGGCAGTAGAGCTCTATGGTATCTCTCCTTATAAGGACGTGAATCCCATCATGATAATGGCCCTCTCATGACCTCATCTGAACCAGATTATCTCCCCAAAACCCCATCTCCAGATACCATCATATTGGGAATCAGGGCTTCCACATATAAATTTGGTAGGAGGGGGACCCAGTTCAGTCCAAAGCAGATATTGAGTAGAATTGGTACTGTTGCATTCTTAAATGTTTGACAGAATTCGTGAAACCACCTGAGCTTGGGGTTTTCTTTGTGGAAGTGTTTAATTATGAATTCAATTTCTTTAATGGCTCTAGAGCTATTAATACTTTTCTATTTCTTCTTGAATCAGTTGTGGTAATTTGCTTCTTTCAAAGAATTTTTCCATTTAATTTAAGTTGTCAATTTTATTGGAATAAAGTTATTCATATTTCCTTACCATCTTTTAAAATGTCTTTAAGATCTATAGTGATGTCCTCTCTTTATTCCTGACATTAGTAATTTGTGTTTTTTCTCCTTTTTTTCTTAATGAATCTAGCTAGAGGTTTTGTTGTAGCTTTTGATGGGTAATTTTTTCTATTATTTATCTGTTTTCAACTTCATTGATTTCTGCGCTTATCTATATTCTTTCCTTTCTTCTCCTTACTTTGAGTTTGAATTGCTCTGTTTCTTAAGCTTCTGAAAGTGGAAATTTAAATAATTGATTTCAGGCATTTCTCCTTTCAAATATAAACATTTAAAGCTATAAATTCCCCTCTCAGCACTGCTTTAGCTACCTCCCACAGATTTTGATGTGTTGTATTTTTCATTATCTTTCATTTAGGAATATTTTTGAATTCTTCTTATGATTTCTTCTTTAATTCATATTTCTTTAGAAAAATGTTTCATTTCCAAATCTTTGTAGTTCTGCAGATATTTTATTGTTATTGATTTCTAATTTGATTTTGTAGTAATTGGAAAACATATCCTATGTATTTCCCACTCTTTTAAACGTATTGAGACTTGTTTCACGGCCCAGAACATGGTCTGTCTTGTAGAACATACATACAGATTCCACAGTTGTTGGATACAGCATTCTATAAATATTAACTAGGTCAAGGTAGCTGATATGTTGTTCAAATCTTGACTCCAATTTTTGCTTCTGGTTTCCTTGCCTTAGACGAGGGAATTGAAAACCGATACAAGAATTTGAGCTGCTGTGAGCATCAAATAAGTATGTAAAAATATGTAAAGCACTTGGTGTGGGCAATGCTGAAAAATGCCAGTTACTTTTCTCTTCCCCTATGTCAGGCTCTCCCTGGAGTCTAATGATCAGCCAGGATGAATTTAATGAGCCAACAGATTCAAGAAAGGTACACTCTTCCTGGCCCCTGCTCCTTCACCCCAGTCATCAGAACATGACCCCACGGTTCTTTGATAAGTGACTCTATCTTATCTCTTGGCTGCCTTAGAAAATATTTTGGTAGAGGATTCGAGGATCTGTTAGGAACCTGGGTCAGACAGCCTCAGCAGGTGAGTTACAGGTGCCACAATTTCCTTCGTTTACATATCTTATTTCCAGGACAGACATCACTAAGGGTCACAGCTCTATATTCCTCTCAGAATCTGCGGATGAGGCTGCTAATGGCCCCCAATAGCATTCTCCCCTCCTTCTTTTATGACTCTATTATTTAACCCATTGTTAAAATGGATCCCCCACATTTTAACTGGACACACGGCCACTCAGACAATGACATCACTTCCCAACCTCTTTTGCAGGAAGGTGTGGCCATGTAACTCAGGTCTGCCCAATGGGAAGTGAAGAGAAGTAGTGTGTGCAACTTTCTTGGTATGCCCTTGCAGTGACAAGGCATGGTCTCCCCTTACACCTTCACCAGCTGGAATGCAGATAGGGTATTGGTGATCTAATATCTTGGAGCATCAATACAGAAGAAGTTTGAATCCTTGGCAACTCTGGGAGCAAGGAACACAAGACAGTCCTGCCTACACTGGATGACCTACTATAAGATTTTTAACTGGGAATAAAATTAAATTCAATCTTATTTAAGCCACTGTATTTTGGGGTCTATTTGTTACAACAGTCTAACCTGAACTCTGACTAATACTGAAGCCTTCCCAACTCAGAGGTCCAGAGGACCTCTGCCAATGGATTGATGTTTCACTTGAAACCTGTTGCCATCCTGATTTAGGCTTTAGATCCCAGCTGGGTAGACTCTCATCTTTATGAGGCCAGGAGCAATATTTGCCTTGTTTACCATGAAGTGTCTAGCATCTAGCTCAGCAGGGGCTTAATAAATATGTTAACAAATTTATGAATGAATAAACCTTGTCCTTCACAAGATGTAACATTGGCCATACCACCTCCCCTTAGAATAAGAAGAACTGTCCACTACATCACCTACATACCCACTATAAGAAAGCACAAGGAGAAATTTCTTGAAGCTTCATGACCCAAACAATCTTCATTTATTCTAAGCAAAATCTCCTGAGATTTAAAAATAATCTTAGGCCCCTGTTAAAGTTTATTGTCCTTTGGCTTTCAGGAAAATTAGACTTGATCTTGGACTCCATTATTTCAAGTGTATAGCACCCACAGCAGATGTTATGCTGTGCCAAGCAGATTCCTCCTTCAGGGCCCAGGTACCCTCTCCCCCAGCTGCTCAGAGTGCTGCCTGTTGGCCGCTCACAAATAAATCCTCTCCTGGACTTGCCCTTGGCTAGGGCTGCCAGATGAAATACAGGATACTAAGTTAAATTGGAATTTCAGATAACCAATACTTTTTGTAGTGTAAGTATGTCCCATGCAATATTTGGGATGTACTTATGCTAAAAAACATGGTTGGTAACACGGAATTTGAACAGAACTGGGCATCTCATTTATTTATTTGGTTGAAGACAGCTGCCTTGCCCACGGTCACACCGCTTCTTCCAGCAGCCTACATCCAAAGACTGACCCATGCTGGGGTAGAACGGCCTGGACTTCTTGCCTTGATTCCATTTCCAGAGCTTTTTGTAGTGACTGAGGCATGGCCCAGACTCTCCTTATGCCTGGTTCTGCTATTCTCCTTCTGTTCCGCAGGCATAGACCCCAGTGCACCCCTAATAAATTTCTTGTTGCTAATGTCCTCAGGCTCTGCTTCCTGAGGAGCCAGGCCTGAGAGGACACCTTTTAAGCACAATCTTCCTCCCTGGTTTTGCCTCCTTCACCCCATTTTCCCTTTGTCCATGTGTCCTAATTTATTTTATCCTCTAGCACTATATGTGTTTTTCTGAAGCCCTCCAGATTCTCTTATGGAACAAGGTGGCATATATATACATACATGTCCCTTTTTTTTCTACCTGCTGTTTTTAGTAAAGGATGACTATAAAAGAGCCCTGGAGAAGGAATCCCAGGTATTGTTCTAAATTCACAAATATGACCTGTGACCAGAATAAGTCACACGGCATCTCTGAAGACATACCTGTAGAGTGGGGATAATATTTGCCCTAACAGATCTGCACGGAGGGGTCAGTGTTGTAGGGCTCTGCACATGTAAAGCTCTTTATAACTCTAATTCGTGCTGTGATTTGGGTCAAGCCTGAACCTCAGACTCACGAACTCCTTGCTGATGGCCCATGCATTCCTATGTGACAGAGGCCTCCATTGCGCCAGCGATGGGCATCCTCCAGCTGGTGTGATGCTGCCTCCTGTGCATCTTTCTACACTACGTACTGTGTTTCCAGGCTGATATTCAGATAAGTCTTAGGAGATCACGGAGATGGGTAAGAAAGAGATGTCTCAGCAGCCTCAGGAGAGCAGGAAAAGTCCTGTGCTTCTGTTTAAACTGCGGAGCCAAATACCCACCTGGAAAGCAAAGGACACACAAGGATGGCAGGAATGAGCTAATGGTGTCTTGAAGAAGCTGACTAGCGGAAGAATTGTGCCGAATGGGGAATCCAGGGGGAGAGCACTAGTGTTGGGGCCAGAGGGCTGCAGTCTGGTCAGTTCTGACAACACAGGACACAGGCATGGCCGGTGTGGTCAACTGCCCAAGCTCAGACTTTGAGAGCCTCAACCTTAGCCATATGTAGAATCATCTGGGGACCAATGAAATCTCTTCAGGTGGAACAGACAGCAGTGTTTATGAAAGCTCCCCAGGTGAGTCCCACGTTCAGCCTGGGACTAGAGTCCAGGCACCTCCACAGATTGCCCGGGTATATGGCCAAGTCACTTAACTTCTCTGAGCCTTGCTTTCCTCATTGGGAAAAGAGAATATCCACCTGGGTGCCCAGAAGGATGTTGAAGCCCTAACCCTGAGTACCTGTGAAGTGACCTTATTTACTGATGAGGTCTTTGCAGATGTGGTCAAGTTAAGATGAGGTCATTAAGATGAGCCCTAACCCAGTCTAATGAGTGCCCTTGTAAAAAGGGAAAGTTTAGACACAGAGAGCTGTACAGAGGGAGAGCATCATGTGAAGACTGAAGTCCTGCTACCATAAGCTAAGAAACCACAAGATGCCAGGAGAGATGCCTGGACCAGATCCTTCTCTAGTCCCTTAAGAGGGAGCGTGACCCTGCCAACATCTTCATCTCAGACTTCTGGCCTCCAGAACGGTGAGACAATATGTTTTTCTTGGTTAAGCTGCCCAGTTTGTGGTACTTTGTTACGGCAGCCCAAGCAGACTAATATACCACTTGACAGGAGTTTTATAAGACTTAAGAATAAAATATGTATAAAGCCTCTGACACAACATGTACACTCAATAAATTATGGTAGGAATATTATTTTACTTTTCGGAGTCTCAACTTATAATAAATAAAGAAATGTAATATAGTGGGGCTGTGTGACCATGGACAAATTTTGTAATCTCTCTCTCTGCCTCAGTTTTCTTAACTGCAATAAGGGCAGTGATGAGAGCACCTGTTTCATTGGATTGTTGTGAGAATAAAATAAGCTCAAATATGGAGTGCACTTTGAAAAGTGCCTGGCACGTAGTAAGTTCTCAACGAATAGGATGATGATGATGGTGGTGGTGGTGGTATAAAATGAGAGGGAAGAACGAGATGGTCCTTAATGTTGCTGGCTAGACAAGCAGATAGGACTGCTTTTAAAATGGTCAAAGTAAAGAAATCTTCTGCTTTTTCTGCCGTTTGGCTACAGAGAGAAACTAGGGAGAAAGTAAAGATTTTTCCAGGGAGTCCAAGAAGAGAAGGCAGTGCATTGGGAGCCCTTAGGTGCCCCTGACACTGGGTCCTGGGGTTCATCTCTAAACTGGCAACTGCTGCCGGTCCTGGAATATGTACCATGATGGTTCCTTACCCTAGTGTGTCTTAGCTCGAGGATCACAGGGCGCCTGAGCAGAGACAGATGGCCTTGAGGAACTGTCACCTCTATGAGGCCCTCAAGCTCCGGGGTGAGCTGAGGAGGGCAGCGTTCTGGGGAGGTGCCACCTGACCCACTGTGCTGAAGAACCCAAAGGGGTTGGTGAAGGTGATGGTGAAGGTGATGGTGACAATGTCTGGGTCTTGCTGTGATTGGAGGACCAGGCCAGCCCATGCTAAGCTCAGGAGGCTGGGAGAATAAATCTGCCCTTTTTTATTGATGCCCCCGCCTCGTCCTCCCAGAGAAATCTGATTATCTGGGCTCTGCTGGCAGATGTCAAAATGAAATGTTTGCTCCCAGGTCTCCACTTTGGGGGAGAGGGGGTGGCTGGGGCCAGCTCCTGCCTTCCTGTCAACAAACCATCATTAATCCCCCTCTCTTACAGTCAATATCTGATGTCACTTTTTCTGGTTTATGTGGCTTGGTGACCTTCCCTTATTTTTTTCCTAACAAAGACGGCTCCAGTGGGGCCGGGCCTGCAGTGAGACCTTTAATTCAAAGGGCGTTAAATCAGAGGAAGCCTTCCAGACAGCAGGCAGCTCCTGGGGTCAGCTCCTCGGGTCTCCAGCCACCTGCTGCTCTGGCCACTGCTGCAGCACATTTCTGTGGCAGTGATGTGATGCTTTCTTCTTGGGAGTTTCTTACTTTGTCTTAATAAGTGTGCCTTCCAGAAGGTTCCAGCTCAGTTGCTCGGGGTGGGGGGGGGTGCCCTGGACTCAAGGGTTATGTCTCCTGTAGTTGCCCCTTTGCACCTACACACACACACACACACACACACACACACACACACACAATCTACCCTGGCTTCCCCGACTCTGTCTCCCAAAGCCACTGTCATGGCTAAGCCACAGAAGTTCTCAACGCTGGTTATGTACTGGTATCACCAGGGGAACTTTAAAAAAATATAGATGCCTGGAGAAAAATGTACCAAGCACTTCACAAAAGAGGCTACCTAAGTGGCCAATAAACACGTCCAGGTGCTCAGCTTCACTGCCCATCAGGGAAATGCAAAATCAACCACAGTGTGACCCCCCTTCACACCCACAGCCTGGCTGAAAGGAAACATACAGATGATACCAAGTCCTGGCTGGGCTGTGCAGCAACCAAAATGCTCCTACACCTCTGGCAGGAGTGTAAATCGTGCAATCACACGGCAGAAAACTGCTCGGCAGTATCTAAACTAAGCACAAACTACCCCCCAGTCCAGCAT
This sequence comes from Hippopotamus amphibius kiboko, assembly GCF_030028045.1. Taxonomy (NCBI): domain Eukaryota; kingdom Metazoa; phylum Chordata; class Mammalia; order Artiodactyla; family Hippopotamidae; genus Hippopotamus; species Hippopotamus amphibius. Next base: position 36,592,975 of record NC_080196.1, on the reverse strand, counting down.
CTTCCTCGGTGTGTATACACAGAAAGGCATGCACATAGATACCAAAACACACACATGCGTGTTCATAGCAGTGTTCTTCATAGTAAACCAAACCAAAAGCAATTTATATGCTCATCAGCCAGGGGACTGAGAAATAAAGGGTGGTGTCTTCCTACAATGAGATTCTAGGGCACGTTGAGAATGAACAGATACAATTGCAAGCAACCATCGGGATGGCTCCCACAAACATAATGTGCACGAATGAAGCCAGACATACAGAAAGTACACACTTTTAAAATTCCATTTTATGACGTTTACATACAGGCAAAACTAACCCAAAATGTCAGAAGTGGGAATGTTGGTTAACCTTAGGTGGAGACTAGCAGGGGGCGCGAGGAGGATTCCAGATGGCCAGCAATGTTCTGTTTCCTGAGTTGGACATGAGTTTTGTGTGTGTTTTCAGTTCGTGAACATCCATCAGATGTGTACATTTAGGATTTGCACACTCTTCTAAAAGAATGTTTTATTTCAATAAATAGACTTTAAAAAAATTACCAAGAACCAGACTCCACCTTCAGAGATTCTAACTTAATTAGTCTGGGATTCAGCCCTGGCATGGGTGTTTTTAAGTTCTAAAGTGCAGCCAGAGCTGAGAAGCCTGGATTTAGAGAGTGGGGGTTTGGAGTCAGAGGCAGCAAGCCTAGGACTAGTTCTCCCATGAACTTGCTTGCATAAGTTACTGAGTCTTTCTGGATCTGTTTCCTCTTCCCCTTCTCCTTCCTCTTCCTCTTCCTCTTCCTCTTCCTCTTCCTCTTCCTCTTCCTCTTCTTCTTCTTCTTCTTCTTCTTCTTCTTCTCCTTCTCCTTCTCCTTCTCCTTCTCCTTCTCCTTCTCCTTCTCCTTCTTCTTCTTCCTCTTCTTCTTTTTTTTTTTTTGCCATGCCTTGCAGCGTACAGAACTTAGTTCCCTGACCAGGGATCAAATCCATGCCCCCTACATAGAGAGCTCAGAGTCTTAACCACTGAAGCGCCAGGGAAGTCCCCTGTTCCTTATTTTTTCCTCAGTCCTGTTTCCCCCAGGATAACATGAGAGGGTTGAACAAAAGACCCAATAACATTGAGGAGACGCCATTGGGGACCTCTGAGAACCAGAGCTCAGAGACCCACCTCCTATGATTTGTCCCCTGCCCCCTCCCTGTGTCTGGGAATCTGTATATCATGTATAGCAAGGCAGAACCATTTTGGCTGATGGAACCAGAGTGGACCTCCTGACCCTGGAGGACTCTGTGCTACATGGAGGTCAAACAGTACCTCCGCTTAAGCTCAACTGAGAGAAGGAATCTTCCACCGATTTTGTAAGCCCAACTTCCCCACCTGTCCCTTCCCAACCCTTCCACATAAGAAAAGGAGGGAGGAAAGGAAAGCAAGAGAGGAGTGGCCAGCTTTCCCCTTTGTCCAGAGTGTTTCTCAACCTTCGATATTCCTAACTCTTTAGCACCCCAAGCTGAATCCCAAAGACTTTCAATTCTGGATTTGCTCTGCCAGCCAGGGAGAAGTGCGCTTTCTTCACTTCCCACCCACATCCAGGTGTCGGGGACTGTCCCCAGGTACAGGGCCTGGAACCCCACAATTTCAACTAAAAGATTCCAGGTTGATTAAGCAAGCGGAAACCATGCCGAGGAAAGCCAGGATGCAGATGTTGGCAAGCTCTTCCGCCTTGAGAAAATGTCATCCCCCTAACAGGGAATGGGGAGGGGGGCCAAGCTCAAAAGTTTCCTGCCCTCCTCTGAGTTCACTGAGAATTCTGTTCCCACATTAGTCATCGGAATGCTTAAGAAGATGACAGCTGGGCTCCCAGATGGGATAGAGGGGGCAAATGGATGTGGGGGACGACTGCCAATCAGGCGATGGGGGGCTGTCTGAGGAGGTGAGCCCTTCCTCATTTACATTCTCCCAGGGAGTGTAGGTGGGGGCCAAATACCTCAGCACTCTGCCCCAGGCTTGGCCTCCGGGGCTGGGAAGAGTTGGGGAGAGGAGGCGGGGTTTAGTGACCAAGCAATACCTTGTTTTCCAAAAGTCCTCACTCAGCCCACAAGCAAAGGTGCAGTTTGTTGACGCTGAGGAAGATGACATCAAACAGTTTCAACCTCTGCCACAATTGGAAAAGCGTTACTCTGAAAGAGAAGGGGATCTGTGTTTTGTCATGGCCAGTGGAGCAGAAGTACTTATCAGCTGTGAGAAGAAAATTCCATCTGCTTCAGATGCCATTTGCAGTTGTTTATCACCCCTGGACCTAAAATGTTTGAGTTTAAAAACTGAAAGAGGACTTTAGGAAGACCTGGTAAAGACCAGCATGTACTCCCAGAACATCAGCAAATATCTAGCTCGTATTCGCTGAGCATTCTACACACGTGGAAAAAAGAAAAGAGACTAAGAAGGATAAGGCATAGAGAGAGCCACACACAGTGACTACCACTGAGAGAAAGATGGACAGACAGACAGATACATACAGAAGCGAAGACAGAGAGAGATAGGTACTTAGAACAGAGGGAGAGTGACAGTATTCCATGCCCAACAGAGTAAGACATAAATACACACAGAAGGATGGAAGATCCATTGACACCACAGGTAAACAGATGACTCTTGTTTTGGTCTCCTCTTCTCCTCTAGCACTAGGGATCCCCTGGCTGCCTTCCCTGCAGCGTCCAAGAGTCCAAAACCTTTAACCTCTCCTCCCCTTTGCTCCAGACCCCTGTCCCCGTAGCTACACTGTGATGAGTAATTCCCCAAACCCCTGTGTGTATTTTTCATGTAAACCCATTTTGCTGAAATTGAGCCTTCTTATTGTAGGAGCTGAGGCATATGACTCTAAGCTCACCTGTGGAGGGAGATCAGAACAGCAGGGCCAACAGGTTTGTTGGATTCCTGAGGGCTAGAGAGCAAAACCATGATCCTCCCTGAATCTCTGAATCAGAAAGCTCTGCAGGATTTGGGCGAGGGGACACTGGTGGAACTACAGGTCCAAAGTGTGGGACAGACATGCAAGCCAAAGTGAGAGAGGATATGGGGCTATTCTAGTTGGTTGGAGATGGAAATGGAGTCAGGGAGGTGGCAGCCACTTAAGGACTGGTAATGACAGAAAAGAACTATTTCTACTAGGTCCACAGGTTGGCCTGTGGAGGCACACAGCGCCCTGAGGGAAAGACACCTCCACTGGATAAAAATCTCTCCCTGGTGTTGGATGTGATTTGAAGTACCTTGCATCCATTAGGATGCTTTGAGCTGTCAGTAACAGAGTATCTAACAGTATTTATTATTTATATAACAAAAATCTGGAGATAGACCATTTCAGAGTTGATTATAGGCTAGTCACTGAATTCAGCTCAGATTTGAGGGGAGAGGACATAGACCCTGCATCTCAATGAGAGTGATGTGACAGACTTTGAGAAGCAAAAAAGTGAAAATAAACAAGTGTTCTTTCAGACAACAAATTTTGGGGTGGCTTGTTACACAGTATCATTGTGACAGTGACTGACTGATACACTTTTAAAATCATATCCTGCTGGGAGTCAACCACTGTTGTAAGTTTAGCCTAGTCTGGAGGAAATAGAACTAGAGAAAGAACATCCAAGGGGGTCTCCCTGCTCCAGTTGTTGCTCCCCTCCCCTCCTTCTATCTTCTTCCCCCCTCAATCACCCTCTAGACTGAAGGCCACAGAAGCCCCTCTGCCCTCCTTCACCTCCCACCCCCTTCATGTTGTGCAGTCCCTTTTCCGCATCCACTGTTTGCAGACTCCTTTTTACAGCCAAGGCTACACAACCCCGGTGGAGCCTCCTCATTTGTTGCTCACAAAGCCTCCTCTGTGGACCTTTTTTCCTTAAAAATTCCTTTCTTTGTATCACATGATTTTGCAGAAGCTTTTTCAAGCTAGAGGCCAGCTCCTTGGAAATCCCACAGGCCAGTCAATTTGCTGAGGCAATGAGACATTATCTTCTGCCTTTTCCCCAGGTGGCTTTGACACTTTTAATCTTTATCCATCAGCCTTCTCTGGATAGCTCGCCACAGCTCACCTGCTCCCCATTCCAGCCTCTGTGTTCATGGAGTGGTCTGGCTTCTGGTTTCTACTCTTTATTCAAGATGGAGTCTGTTATGCCCTAGATTCCAGGAATGCTGTGGGCCTGTGCTAGGAACAAGGGCTGCACAGTTCAGGGCCTTCCCTAGAGGGGTGTGCATCTGTATTGAGAGGCATGTATAAGAAGTAAAATGTGCCGTAAAAAGTTATTAGAGGGACGTCCTAGGTGGCGCAGTGGTTAAGAATCCTGGTGTCCTCACCCTCAGGTGCGACAACCCTGAGGCTGTTCTACACAGTGGCCAGGAGGTCCCCAGTGGGATGGAGACCCACTTCTCCACAGTGGCAACTGCTTGTTAACATACCCAGTGGTGGCTCCCTTCCCCTCCCCACCTCACTTCCCTACACCCCTGCTAGCGTTTCCAGGGATCACATTCCATATAAAGTATGTGCATACAAATCCATGTCTCAGGGTCTGCTTTGGAGGGAGCCCCCAATAAACATAATAACAATGATAATTAGTAGTAGCAATAGTAGAGTAGTAGCAGTAGATTGGGAACTTATAATGTGCTCGGCCCCTAGTAAATTGCAATGCCTGTAAGTGTAGGTACTGCAATTTTCTCCATTTTGAAAAGGAGAAAATAGGCACCCGAGGGGAGCTCTGGCATAAGGGAAGCCCTTTGGCCAAAATCCAGGATCCCAGTTTCAGGTCTGGGCAAGCAGCTCAGGATATTGGGGAACCTGTATTACTCCAAAGCCTCAGTTTCCCCTCCTTTCATCAGGAGGATGATACTCCCTGCCTGCCCTCCTCATAGGGCTTGGGAATCTACTGTAGCGTGAGGGGTTTTAAGTTCCGACAACATAAAGGGCATGGAAAGCTTTTGGAGAATCTGAAGCTCACTGTGAAAGTAAAGGTTGAAGGATGTGTGGAGTTCTCCTGGGCAGCTGCTCCCAGCACTGGTGATTCGATCCCGGAGAAGTGAGATCCTTGAAGGAGCAACTTTGGAGTCACAGCCATAGGAAGTCTTCTTACCCAGGAATCCTTGTTCTCGTCTCTAATGTCTTAGTCCTGTGTTTGCTTGTTTAAAATCTCTCCCTCACTCAGGGGCTCCCCGAGGTCAGGGCTGTGTCTACCCTCAGACTGGGGCTCCCTGAGGCCAGGGCTGTGTCTCCCCTCAGACCGGGGCTCCCTGAGGCAGGGGCTATGTCTCCCCTTCCCACCGGTTTCAACAGTGGTCCCAAATGTGGGAAGCTGTTGCAGAAACCCTTAGGTTGAGGATTCCCAGATCAGGTCCAGGGCTCTTTGAGCAGCTGTGGGAACTGGGCAGTGGGGATCCTGACCTGGACTGACATGGAGCAGAGAGCCCGTGTTAACTGCCCCTGTTAACTGAGGGTGTCCTAATTCTGTTTGTGTAACTTTCCACTTGACTTATTTATAGGTGTCCACACTGAGTGAGTTTACTGGCAGTGGTTCTGACACTTTTAGGGATCTCTGTGCTGGACGAGGTGCAGGGGTGGGAGCAGTAAGAGGAGTGAGGAGTGAGAGGAGAAAAGAGGAGGGCATTTCAGGGCAGAACCAGTAAGGGGGATGTGCCCTGGGCCCCAAGCTCCCAGATTCCCATAAGAAGCTATATGCGCCAATTTGTGATATTTCGCATAATGTTTTTTTCAGAGGTTTACAGGATATTTCTTGGTGGATGAAATTCAATTCTGCCTGGAGGCCTGGCCTGGCCCAAATCAGAAGTGGGTAAGACATGTTTTTGGCTGCAGGCCTTATCTCTCTGGGCCTTCCATCTTGTAGGGTCCCCCCTGCCTGAGTTCCTCCATGCCCTGCTTCTCAACCTACCTGCGCTGTGTCCCCCAACCTCAGGGCCCTGTTCTGTTCACCTCTGTTACCTTAAGCTAATGCTGGGTCTTCCAGATGGCAGCCACCTTGTGAAGACAACCCTGAATTGAACCAGTCCTGGTGGGAAACCCACACTGAGCACTTCCCCTCCACCAGCGCCTGCTCTGAGCTGTTCACATACATCACCTTGGTTCCCCTCATAACCTCCTTATGAGGAACAACTGGTGTTATGACCTATTTTACAGATGAGGAAACTAAGGAACAAGGAAATTAATTGACTTGCCCAAGATCACACCATCAGCAGCAGAGGCGGCTTGAACCCAGGCTGTCTGCTCCTGGTGGTGAGCAGCTCCCAGAACTCAGGGACTCAGAGGCTCTTGCAACCAACTGCCCAGACCCTCTGACTGTGTTCTCTTCTCTTTCTTCTAAGCAGTTGGCATCTTTGCTCATGATATAATCTTCCCTTTATTGTTTGCCTGTGACTGTCTGTGTTTCCTGCCAGCCCGCAGGCTCCCTGAGGGCAGGGACTTCCAGGTTCCGGGAACAAGACCTGTCACATAGGAGCCATTCTATAGAATGAATGAAGAAATGACTGGCAGCAGAGGTGGAGGTGGTCACCCAAGCGATGGGCTCCAGTCACCCAGTGAGGCCCCAGACCCAGGCTCAGAAGATTGTGCGTGCATGAGTGTGCGTGTGTAAGCATGTGCACGTGTGTGCGTGAGTGTCTGTGTGTCTGCACATCTGTGTGCATGTCCGTGAATGTGTGTGTGCAAGGTCACGTGTGCCTGTGTGCTTGAGTGTGTGTGTGCGTGCACTTGTCCAGGCGGTGCTGGCAGCTGTCAGCCTGTTGGGCCGGCTGGGCTGCGAGCGGCCTGAGTCTCACAGCCGCCTAATCATGCCTGACAGATTGATTAGGGGAGAAAGTTGCTGTGTCTCTATCGCAACAGACAGGGTGCGCGGGTCTCCACTTAACCTTTCCCTTCACACAGGGATGGAGGGGGTGCAGGCCAGGGTGGGGGAGGAGGGGCAGGGCGTGAAGGGTAAGCAGGTCTGTGGAGCGACAGGGAGCGGGAGCAAGCTCGGTGGTGTGGAGGGAGCTGGAGGAGCAGGAGGTGGGAAGCGGTTAGCAGAAGTTGGAAGGCAGCGGAGGTGGATGTCTGGCTGGCATGGCAAGGCCAGGGCTTGTCTCCATGATGTGATCCAAGGAGCCCCAGGGCCACGGATGTCCTCCTTGGGTCTCAGCATTGCCCTCTCTCCCCCTGTGGGACGGGCGAGTGGGGTTGTCCTGCAGCAGGGCTGGAGGCCCTGGAGCCTGGCTCTGCGCATGCTCAGGAGGGGCTGAAGGCGCACGGTCGGGGGCCTTCGGAGCAGAGCCGCGCCAGCAGCTGGGGTGGTGCTGAGGGTCGCTCCGCCTTCAGTTGCGAGCAGAGAGGAGTGCTAGCTGACAAGGCTGCAGAGCACCTTGGAAAGGAAAGCAGCCGCCTGTCCCTCCCCATTCTATGGAGAAGGAAATAGTCCAGTGCAGGGAAGGAACCCTTCCAGCTCAGTTACTCACCCACCATCGGTGGCATCTATTTACTGCCTGCTTGGGGCTGAGCCAGGTGGGTGCTACAAGGTGGTGGATGAGATGGGCTCTGAGGCAGGCATCGTTGAGGGCCTTCCCAGATCTGTCCCTTCCATCCTGGAGGCCTCACAGGAGGAGACCAGAGGGGCCTATGGTAACAGAGCAGACTCTGGAGAAAGAAGCACCTGACTCCACCTGGGCCTGGGGTCTTCCTCACAACCCCCTCAGAGTCACAGGATGCAAAAGAGACCCCTGTGTTTTCACCCAGTCCACTCGGCCTGGGTGAAGAGGCCCCGTTGCTTCTAGCAGCCAGGACACTAAAGTTCTGAATCATTGTACTTTTTAAATTAGGAAAATCTAGTGTCAGATGTTATGTGCCACCAAGCCACTCTCTCTATTATCTTTGTGTAGAACTTGTAAAAGTTACTGGTTAACCAGGGTAAAAAAAAAAAAAAAATCTGTATATATAGTAGGTTAACCTCAAATATTCTAATTTAGAATGCTTAGGGAGGAAACATAAAATTGGACAGATCCAACAGAGTGTTAACAGTAGTTGTAATTGGGGAATTAGATTTGGGTAACTCTTATTTACAATTTTCTGCATCCCTTCAATTTTATCACGAGAACAATAGACATTGCTCTCCTAAAAGCATTATGCCTGGCTTTGAATACACACAGGATCCCGATTTGGTAAACAAAACACATATAGCAAAACTACTGAAAAATAAAATTAAAAAAAACAAAGAGGTAGCAGTGGCTGTGTTTTGAAGCTGTGAGAGATTCTTTTTCTTTTCTCTTACTTTCCGAGCCCTGAAAACATCTACATTACTAAAACTGAGGGTGCAGCGTGGGCATGGACATAGTGGGGAAGGGGAAAACAGTATTTCCAACAAATAAGGAAATCATTCCTGGCATTCTTTTTCACTGCCATCCAGAGGAACAGAGGAAGATAATTGTCGCTTTGGGTCTGGTTCGGAAGCCCTTGGAATAACACATACAGTGACATCAGTGCAACAGTGAACAGATGTTGCTAATGGCCTTCCCGAATCTATTCCCCTCTTTGTGTCTCTGCCAGAGCTCTGGTTTGGTTCTGTGTACCCTCCTCTCAGAGGCCACATGTGCAGTGCAGGTGTCCCATGCCCTGGATTAGTCCCCGGCGCTTCTCAATGGGGCATTCGCCTTACGGGATATGTAGCATTTCTCCCTCCCCCCAACCAGGGACTGTGTGCTCAGAAGGAGCCCCAGATGTTAGGACTTCTAAAAACTCTTCCCCACATGTCCAGACGCCCTCCAGCGCAGCTGTTACACCCTGGTTGAGGACCACTGGCAGCCAACAGCAGTGACTTCATTCCCCTTGCCAGGGACTCAAGAAAGGGCAGGTACTATGGGTTAATTTGTGTCCCCTCCCTCCCCCAAAAGATATGTGACAGTCCTAACTCCCAGTACCTGTGAATGTGACACCCAGAAATAGGGTCTTTGCAGATGATCAAGTTCAGATGAGGTCCTTATGGTGAGCCCTAGTCCAATGTGACTGGTATCCTTATAAAAAGGTGGAAATTTGGATACAGGCACAGACATGCACAGAGGGAAGACAGTGTAAAGAGACCCAGGGAGAACACCATGTGAGGATTCAAGTGATGTTGCCCAAGCCAAGGAAGGACTGGGGCTACCACAAGTGGGAAGAGCAAGGAAGGCTCCTTCCCCTGAAGGTTTCAAGGGGAGCATAGCTCTGCTGAAACCTTGATTTCTGACTTTCAGCTCCAGAATCATGAGACAGTAAATTTCTGTTGTTCTGAACCACCCAGTTTGTGGTACTTTGTCACACCAGCCCTAGGAAAATAATACAGCACGTGACCTCCTTTTGGCCAATAATATTCAAAGGAAAGTTATCTGGGAGAAATGTTTCCCACTAATACAAAGAGACACAAAGGAAACAATGATTTATCTGATAATGATGTTGTTGTATCTTTATGTGATGGTAGGAACTGCTGCAGCCATCTTGTGAACTTGAGAGACAAAGCTGATATAATCAGCCTACAGAAGAAAGAGATGGAAAGAACCTGGGCCATTGATGATTACTGTTGAGCCTCTGAAACAACCAACCCTGTAACTTCACAACCTTGGGACTTATTGTTATGTGAGATAGTAAATTCACTGATGGTTGAAATCATTTTTGACCTTGGCTTTCTGTTTCTTACACTGAAGTGCATTCTCAATGACACAACATATGGTGTCAATCAATCAACAGACTCTCAGTCTAAGGCCAATGATGGATGTCATTGAAGAGGCTGCTAACTATTGATGGCTCAGCTTAGAAGTAACCAAACCTTAGTTTATCAATATTAGGTCCATGAACATATGGCCCTAGAGAGAAATCTGAGGAAGTAATTAGTTGCTTTCATCATAGTCAATTTTAATTTTTCAGATATAGTCACAGAGATGTAGAGAATCACAGCCTGCCTGAACAGGGAGGGGGCTTAAAGTTCATCTCATGTGGGGGTTTTCAAAGCGCAGTCTGGGACCTCTGGGGGCCACAAGGTCAGAATTATTTTTATAATAATATTAAGATGTTAATTGCCTTTTTCACTTTTCTTCTCTCATGAATGTGCAATAGAGTTTTCCAGAGGCTGCCTGACATGTGATACCACAACAGGTTGAATGCAGACAAAGATATGAGAATCCAGCTGTCTTAAATAAGGCAGACATTAAAGAGATTTCCAAAAATGTAAAAGAAGGCTTCTCTTCTTAAAAATTTGTCTGGTCAAATACAGTTATTTTGCCTAAAAATATTATTTAAGTTAACTCGTGTTTGTTATTGTTTTATAATAATATTTTTGAAATTCCTCAGTAGATAAAAAAAGATGTAACTCATATAAATAGAAGTTCTTCCGAGACCTCAATAATATTTAACAGTGTAAAGGGGTCCTGTGAGCAGAATGTTGTAGCCATACTGATCAAGTGACAGCACAGTTGACCCAGGGAGGGGAGGGGGCAAACAGAGTGATGGAAACTGGATCCGCTGATAACAAAAGCAAACATTTACAGGTGCCTGCAACGGGCCCCGCGTGGTGTGGCGCGTTCACACTTGTTACCTGTACCACTCTCACGTCAACCATTTATCCTTTACAACCTGCCTATGAGATAGGCAGGGAGATAGGCCCCATTTTGCAGGTAAGAAAATCATGAAGTCGGCAAGATAATTCCTTGCCCCAAACCTCTCAGCTAGTAAGTGCGGGAGTCAGGAATTGAATCTGACATCGCCACTAATGTTTCCGAATCGGGTGTCTTTAGCCTCTGTGCTTTACGGAGTCAGGAACTCAAGCTGGACATTGAGCAGTATTTGAACTTCAGTCCATGCTCTGGGCTCTCTGGGACCCAGTACGTTCATCTGTAAAATGGGCATGAAAATAGCTAGATGGTGAGGATCAACAGAGATAATGAATGAGAGAGCAGTCTTCAAACAGTAAAGCTGATGTGATCATTATGACCAGTCATTCCAGCTGTGCTCTCCTTTGTGGGAACCGTTTTTGGGACTATTAGAAACATGGACCCACTCTCATGATTGAACACACGTATGTATATGCACATACATCCTCACTGGCAAGGTGACTTGTGATATATACACTTTTATATTCATACTCATTCAAAGATTTGCTTTAATCTGTAAATATTTAAGCTCTTCTCTCTCTCTCTCTCCCTCCCTCTCTCTCTCTCTCTCTCTCTCTCTCACACACACACACACACACACACACATCTTGGCAACCTTTGTGAAGCTGGCTGAACCAAGTTAAAAAAAAAAAAAGAAACATGAATATCCCCACAGCTAGAACAAGGATCTGTCCCAGGTGCTGGTCAGTGGGCCCCCTCCTCTCCGGACCACAGTCAACAGCACTAGAGATGTGACAGTCGTTTACAGGCCTCTTCTGAGTCTTTCTCTCACAGCACAAAGCTAAATAAGCACAATTTCCAAGCACTATTTTGTGAGGCAAGTAATAGAGCCTGAAACGATTCTTAGATGTTTACTGTAGCAAAAGCACTGAACTGAGATGTGCTTTAACAACACTATACGGTAAACCAGGGAGGGAAAGGCGAGCCCTGGAGACTGAGTAGCCGGACTGACTCTGGAAGAGGTAGGCCGCGTCTCAGGCTATGGGCCTGTTGGACGTGCCCTGGTGGTGCCAATGCCCTCCCAGCCCTGCATTTGCAGTGGGGGAAAGAGTCTGGCCTGGGTCAGGAGACCCGTATGCCAGCATCCCGCCCCAACTCTTTGCCTGTAGGTGTCCTTAGGCAAACCACACTCCCTCCCTGGGCCTCAGTTTCCTTTACTGAGTCCTAAGCATTGACCAGATGACCCATAGAATTCTGTGGTCGTTGCTGATGAGGTCACTTGTGGTCATACCACAGTGGGGCTGGTGTCCAGAGCAGCAAGAGTGAACTCTGGGGCCAGAGCCTTTAACCAGGTATTTCATGCCTCTTGGGAGCTTCCCAGCTCCCTAGAAAGCCTCCTAAAGTGTATGTATAGGGGGTGGGAGGTGCTCAGACCAGCTCTGGGAGGGACAGATGCCAAGAAATGGAGGCAGAGACAGAGGGAGAGAAGCCCGAGGAGGGAGAGACAAAAGTATCTCTCTGGCCCTCGTCCCTCCAAGATACTCTTGCCTGGCAACCCCTCGGGCCTGCACACTTTTGCCCCGGCAGCCCCAGCACTCCTCACGTTCGCCTCCCCACAGCTACCCCTGCCCCTCCACCCTCTTTAACTGCCCTGCTCCCTTCCCCTCTTTTCGAGCTATTGCTCTGGGCTCTCAGAAACCCTAGAGCTATCTTTCTGCCTCACTCACAGTAGCTTTCTAGTACCAGATGTTCGGACAAACCTCGTTCTCTGCTCTTGTCATCTCAGTGTGTGGCAGAAAGAGCTTCTGCTTTACAGTCAAAAGAACCTCTGTCGCTCACCAGCAGTGGACCTTCAAGCAAGTGGTTTCTGATCCTCAGTTTCCTTATTTGTAATTCAGGGCTAACAAGGATACTTGACAGAATGTTTTGGTGATTAAACATGAAGGTATTTTGTCAGCCAATATGGCACCTACGTGCTATAATTTAGCTACATTGTGCTCCATTTAATTTAATGTCATCACCCTCCTCACAGCCCTCATGGAAATGGTGACGTTTGCACACACAGGCATGTCTTGGGGAGGAAGCCTGTTTATCTTCCAGTGGACGCTTTACTGATATACACGCACACAATTGAGGCTCCAAAACTAGAGCTTGGGGGAAGATAGGTGAGGGGGAAAGGGTGGTGCACCTCACAGGGAGGAAGGAAGGAGGGGGTGGAGGACACAGAGAGAAGAAGGGACAAAGGGGTTTCTGCTGGTCCTGTCCCTTGGTTCTCTCACCTGAATATCCGCAATTGGGTTGGAAGAGACTCATTATTGCCTGGATTGCATGAAAAGATTCCCGGAAGTACCTGCTTCCCACTTCCTTCTCTTGGTGCTCTCTTGATTCCAGTGATACCTCTCTGGAATCATAACCCTGACCAGAATAAAACATGAGCAAGAATGTGTGCCTGGGCCGACAGCTGTGTGAACCCCAATTCTTCCAACTTCTCCACCTAAGCTTACCTTTGGGGGGAGAGGGCTTTGTAATTCACAAAGATGGAGGGAAAATGTTTCCCTCTCGTCTGCCCCTTGTCACTCCATGTGGCAAATGCTCATGTTCTCACTGCCTGAGTCACACATGCTAGTAAATAGTATAAACATTGATCCACATATCTTACTTTTATCGCTGCTGTTCTACCAGACTCCTTGAACAATTCCTTGAGGCCATTTCTTTGTTAACAGGTGGAGTGACCGGGGGAAGGGTCAACACCATGTGGACACCCTGTGGCTATGCTCTGGGGACCTTGGGCCATTGACCAATGTCAGTAGGATCTCAGCACCTTGACACAATACACCAAAGTGCTGGGAGTGAGGGTGGTGTAATCTTCTATGTGGGGTCTAGGCTCCAAGGAGAAGGGATGAAATCTTTGATCTGTACAATATCTAACTTGGGGCAGGAGAGAGGCATCAAGAAAATTAAGAGGACACTTGGCGAGGGCCTAGGCCAGAAGGAGTTGGAAAGAGGTCGGATAAAGAAAAAGAAAAAGGGTAAGACTGAAAGGTAAGGATGGAAAGGAAAGAGGTAAGAGGACAGCAAGTCCAGGTTGTCTTCCTCTCCCCCTTCCCAAGCCCAGGTAGAAAGGGAAAGTCCCTATTGAGACCACAGAAGTTGTGAACATGCCTCCTACAAATGACCTTGGAGAGCGAGCTTGTGGTTCCAGTGAGCACATCAGCACGTGCAGTGCCCTTGAAAAATAAGTCCTCTCTTTGGCAAGGTCACCCTGTCAGATGAGCAAAGAGGGAGCTCGGGGGTAGCCAGATGGACAGGACCTGCCTCCACAATCAGCTATAGGACCCCACCTTGCCCCCAGGGACTCTGCCTTTTAACCTGCTGGGAGCAAGACCTGTGTCTACACAGACAAAACAGTGAACATTTCCACACCTAAGTGTGAGTTGTGTAGATGGAAGGTGGACAAGGTCAGTCTCTAGGGGAGGGTTTCTCAACCTCAGCACTGTTGACATTTTGCGCAGGATGCTTTTGTTGCTGTGGAGCTGATCCTGCATCATAGGATGTTTAACACCATCACCTGTCCCTACCCACTATGTGCCAGTAGAAGCCCTGAACCAAAAATGCCTCCAGATAGTACTGCAATTACCCCCATAGAGAACTGCTGCTTTAGGGGCGATCTGCTTCCTGGAATGAGTTTTCAGAAATGGTCACTCTAGCTTCCTGGGTCTCTGGATGACCCACCTCACAAACTGGCCTCCATGTGTAACCTCAACCCTGTCCCATGTCTGATGGTGCATTTCCAGAAGCACCAAGGAGGAGGCAGTTGGTATAAATATCAAAGACGGATGTTTTTCTTCTACCTCTGGGTCCACTCTCCAGACATTCCTACAAAGTCTGGTAGAGACTAGAGACAAAACACAAAAACAAAACAAACAAAAATCTGTAGCACTGGTCAATGAGAGGCAGAATCAGAGAGGAGAATGCTGACTTAGCAAAGCCTGGCCACAGGGGCCCTCCACCCCTGGGAACATGGGCACTTCCATCTGGCCCCTTTCGCAGGTAGAAGCAGGAGGCACCTGGGGGGCTGCATCTACATGTGTGCCCTTGATCTTGATCAGGCCCCTCCCTGCCTCTGTCTTTCCACCTATGCAATGGAAAGTGCAGAACTGCAGAACATCTAGCGTTTCTGCTCAAATCTGATGAACCAAGTTCCCAGATTCTCTAAGATTGTAATTAGAAAAAGCCTGATCTTGTGGTGCATCAAGGATGTGCAGAGCGTGCTATGAATTTCCCCAGGTTACCTCTTAATTACCTGAACGGATATAAGCAAGCATCGCTAATTCTAAGGGAGAAGATAAATCCAAACTTAATCTGGCTGGCCATCAAATGCAACACGATTCTCTCCCTCCCTCTCTCTCTCTCTCTCCCCCTCACCCTCCCTCCCTCTCTCTCCCCTCCCCTCTTCCCTCTCTCCCACCAATCACAACAAATTGACTTGGAGCAGAGGCCCTGTCAGGAACATTATCTGCCTGTTCAGACCAAAGGGGTTTTCTTTGTGCATCTCGCTGTGATTCATCTTCAGAGGAATCGATTCCTGGGCATCCATCTCTGCATCTGCAGAAAAACTCTCTAAAGCGGCTGCTTCCCCACTCTGCTCGGACCTCTGGCTGTCACTGGGCAGCAACAGCTCTGCGGTTTGCTTGCTTCCGCCCCTCCAGGAGAAAAATTACCCAGGGGTGGGAGGAGATGCTGACACCACCGATGCCATGCCGAGCTAAAAGCGGCTCCTTGGAGGAAAGCATGTCAGGACAATGGGCCCTGGGACGAGACCCCCAGCCATCGCCCAGCTCCCTCTGCCCACTCGAAGGGCAAGACTCCCACCTTGTGTGCTCCACATTGTGATTATTTATGGACTTGTAAAGTGTCCTTCAGGCAGCTCATTCTTCTCAAAGAGCTGTAAGCCCAGAGAGGGAAGACACCAGCCCAAATCAGGACTCTTGGGGGGAAGTTGGAGGGGCTGGGGGCTGGGAGAGACCCCTTCAACCTCCCCCACTCACTCAACTGCCTTTCAGGCTGACCTTGAAGAGTGGAGACTGGCTCAGATTTCCTATGCTGTGTACATCCCCGGAGCTGAGGGCCGTGTGCTCCAGAAGAAGGGAAAGCACGTGGGTTTGCTGAGAGGGGTGATTGAGAGCGGGTCCAGGGTTTGGCCAAAGGCAAAAGGGAGATGTCAGCTTGTCTCCTGCCACCTCCCCTCCCTGGAACCTCTCTACAGGATCCCCACTGTTCCTATCTTGGGGAATAGGGCTGGACCTCAGAATATCATCTTAACAGAGTGGCAATAACGTGTCAAAGACATCCAGACCCCGTCAGTGTCTCTGTCACCCCCTGGACCCCCAGGTGGAGGTGCAGACCTCTGCTTTGTAGGCAGACTGAGTACAGTCTTAACACACCCCATTCCCAGGGCTGGGTAAGCAGAGATCACTGGTCAAGCCACTGGGACAAGGCTCTGGAAGCCCCTCTGGCTGAGGTCAAGGGTGGGGCCGTGGGGTTCCCCTGGGCCAAACCAAAGGTGATGGGGATTTCCTAAGCATTCCTGACAGTGATGATGGTGGCCCCCTGAGGCTCCTCAGTCTGAGATGGGGCAAGGCTGGGACTCCAGGAAAGGGTTTTTCAGTAGCAGGCATACTGACATCTGGCTCAAATTGATCGTATCCCTGGCCATGTCTTTCGTAGGAGAATACATCACTCATCAAAGATCAGAACAGGAGTGGACTGAGAGGTCTGACATGTGAGCTGACTAGTGAATAACTAACAACACACAGCAGCCTAGGGGGAGGGGCACCTTTGTTCCTGGAGTTAGTGATTAAGTGGTTGGTAATAGAGAATTGGACCCCCCGTGACCTGGAGCAACAGGCAGTCCAGGCTTGGAGGGGAGCATGGTGGTGAAGCACCTGATCTCTGACATCAGATGGCCTGGGTTTGAATCCTGGCTCCAGAACCAACAAGCTGTGCAACCTTGGGCAGCTTATTTAACCTCTCTGTGACTCAGTTTCCTCAACTGTAAAATGGGACTAATAATAGCAACCTACCTCCTAAGTTTGCTGTAAGGATTTAATGAGATAATAGGACAGTGTCTGGCATAGAGTCGATAGTACATAAGTGTGACTTGCTATTATCTTTATCTTTATTACTGGACTCAGAGGACTTCAATTTGATTTCCACCTGATTCCAAGTCCCACCCTTGAGCCAGGGACTTAGTTTCTTCAGGCTTTGGTTTCTTGTATGAACTGGCTCCTACCTCACAGGGTGGCTCTACCTGTCAAAGGCATCAGACCCTGCTGCGACAAAACCCTCTTCCACCCCCACCTCTGCTCCCCAGCCCCACCTCCACTGCCATCTATCATTTCAGACCAGCTCTTTACTGGCAACTTCAGAAGTGGACGCTGACCTCCCGAGGCACACCCTGCTGCTTGTGGCCACGCAGCAGCTGCTACTTTCCTCTCTCTATTGACACGACACCTATTTTGGATGGGACTGTGCCAAGCCCCAGGGGATGAAAGCTGTGTGGTCTAATTCAGTCATGATAATCCCATTCCCACTTGCCAGTGATTGGTCTAGGACTGGGCACGTAACCCTGCTCTGGCCAATGAGATGACAAGGAAGCCTAGGGGGAGGGGCTTGGGAAATACTTTCTTCCCAGGAGGAATGCCCCTCCCCCTCAGCTGGCAGTCATCTTGCAACCTTAAGAGACAGCGTGGCCCCCTGGCAGAAGGGACAGACAGAAAAGGCCAGGGCTTTGACAGCACTGCACTGCCCCAAACCTGGAATTACCTCCTGTGGACCTCTGGTTATGTGACCTGAATAGGCCCCTATAACTGAAACCCTTGGCCAGATATTTGATTACTTGCACCTAAGAGATTTACCAAAAACAATTTTCACTGCCTTATTTCTTCCTAAGGCTTGATGAGGCAGGGAATCCAACTAGTACTGAAGCAACCGCATTCCCACACTCACAAAGGCCACCTTGGCAACACCTGAGGAATGAAAGCATTTTTTGGGCCAGGTCTCAGTGACCAACACACAATTAACTGTGACTCATTGCATATTTCAAATCAAAATATATTCACTATCTAACCCTAAATACCATCATATGACTTGTTCCAGGGAGATGAAATTCCAATAATATCCTATGGAAAACTCCCCCATACACAGATTGACACTTGCTTTCTTTTCTTTAGTTCCAAATGGAGATAACAACAGATGGGACTTTAAGAAACCTCCCCTGCAGTGTCCTGGAGTATGTGATGTTGGGGTATATGGACGGAATGGAACTTTATACCTGGGCGGCTGCCTTGAAAAGGACACATGGAACATGAACTGACTCCCTGGGAAGAGAGCAGCCCCCCAAAAGCCTGACGGCAGGAATAGAAGGCAGCACTGTTCAGGGGTTCCAAGACTGACAGATATGGGTTTTCAATTCCTGATCCATGTTAGCTGTGTGACCCTGGACTCTTCACTTCACTTCTCTGCGCTTCAACATCCTCAAGAAGACAGTGGCATCACTTAGATTCATTGTGAGAGTGAAAGGTGCTTGGGAGAGGGGTTAGGGAAATTGAAGCTACCGCTCGTACTCTGGCACCACTGAGACTTTGGATAAGGTGATCTCCAGCAGAACTGCAAATCCGTCTGGGGGGGCAGGCAGAGGTCACCTGAGGCAGCTCAAAGGGAGGGAGATGGCTGTGTCCACCCACCAAGGTATCCAGGCTGAGCACGCGGGGCTCTGGGTGGCACTAACCAACCAGGGAAATCCCTCTGTGCTTTTTGGGGGACAGACTCTGCAGTGGAGCTGAGTCTGCCGCTGCCTTGCTCGGATCCGCAGGAAGAAGCTTAGGTTTCCTGGGGGTGAGATCCTAGAGGATCAGGGTGGACGCTCCTCAAGGCAGCATGGAGTAGTAAGTTGTGTTTGGGAGCCAGAGGCACCAGAGTTTTTATTTCAGCTCTGCCCTTTGCCAGCTGAGCTGCTTTGGGAAATGGGCTTAACCTGTATATGCCTCAGTTTCCCCATTTGGAAGATGGAATTCAGCCCCTCTGTCACAGGAGTGGGTGGGATTTGGTGGAGATGTTAGTTCTCGGTGACCGGTGCCAGGGCTCCTTTCCCTGACATCCATAGGCATCCCAGGTCTGGGCTACCCTATGGAAGGGCCCAGTGTGTGTGGGAAGGGAGGAAATGTTGTGTGTTGAGGAGTGAGAAAAGTGGCTCATTTTCAAGTCCAATTCCCCACTTTAATTGAATTTTGCTGAAAAGCCCCGTGCAAGCAGTTTTCCTGCCATTTTGCCAGATTTGATTCTCGCTGATAACACAAACGCGAGCAGCCACTGAAGACAGATTACTGCTGTTGGCAGTGGGATGAGAGGGTGCGGATGAACCACTGGGCCCGGGGCAGAGCAGAATGGACTTTGTTCTGATTGGGGCCCCTTTTGATGTGCTTCACCCCAGCAAGCCTTGCTCTCACCCATCCTGTCTGGGCACCCCCAGTTGATGGGTAAATATAATCCTCAACCTGGGAGGTCAACCCAGAAGAGGAGGTGAGGTGACACCCATGGGTCTGGTGGCTACACTCCCTTTCAGACCACGTTGGGTCTTTGGAAAGATATCATCATAAAGTCTAGGATCAGTTTACCAGGTTACCTGGCAACAAGCAGGACACTGATGGAGCAGGACACTGAACGGGTGAGCTCTGATGACGGAGGGACATGGGAAAGGGGGGCTTGAAGAGTGGTGCCAGCTGGGGCCCGAATCACGTTGCAGCCTTTTGCAACTCTATATGATGGAGCGAGGCTATCAGACTTCAAAAAGACCTTTGTAGCTTCAGTTTCAAAGAGGGTTGACCCCACCCTCCTCACCAGCCGAGAAAACACAAGGAAAGTTTTCTCCCACATCACTCCTCCCCACTCCGTGCATCCCACACGCTTCAACAGGACAAGAAAACGGGGGATGTTGTAGCCGTCAGCTCAGGGTTAGCAACATAAAGCAAACGAAAAACCAAATGGGAGTAAAAACACCCAGCCTCCTTGCAGACAATCATTGCCATCTTTCACAAGAAACTCCAGTCATTTTCTTTAAATGGAAGATCCTTGTCTGGAAAAACTTACATGCAACTTGAAGGCAAATCAAATGAAGAAATAAAAACTCGAATAGAATTCTAACTCTGGCCCCAGAGGAATTCTGAATGAACACACATCTTAGATTTCTCTTTTGATATTATATCTTCTAAAATAAAATATTTTAGACATAAAATACAAAATGAATAACATGATGAACATCATGTATCCAGCAACCGCTTTATGAAATAAACATTATAGTTTCAACTGAAACTCTTATTAAACTCTGCCTAGTCCTGATTCCTGTCCCTGTGCCCAGGGCCACCACAGCCCCAATCTGGTGTTTGTCTGTTATGCCCATTCCCTAGCGGTCTGTGTGCTCTTACCACAAGACATGTATCTATAAACAATATATGGCACTGGCTTAGATGTTTTTCAGCTTTATATGAATGATACTATTAATTGCATCTTTCTACAACTTGCTTCTGTTTACAAAATGTTACGTTTGAGGCTTTTCCATGCAGCTCTGATTCAATCATTTCTCTGCCATATAGATGGACATTTTGGTTTTCCCCAATTGTTGCTGTTGCAAACAAAGCTAAATGAGCATCTGCGTTCATATCTCCTTGTGCACACATGAGAGAGATCCCAGACGCATACCTAGGAGGGGAGTGGTTGGGTGGAGGGTGCACCCGGTCAGTCCCACAGAGGGGTAAGTGGAACACATGAGGGGGTGCCACAGAGACGCACTAGTTGAGAACCTCGAAGGTCTGCATGGCAAGAAGCTTTATCCCAAGGGAAGGATATATAGAGAAGGGTGGTGTGTGTGGGGGGGTGGGTATATGTGTGAGTGGTTTTGTGTGTGTACATCTGTGTCTGTGTGGTGTGTATATGCATGTACACATGTGTGTGTGCACACTCATGTGTGTGTGTGTGTGTACATGTGTGTAATATCCATGGGAGCGGTGTGAACAGTGTCCTTGTCTGTCTTTTTGACTAGCACATCCTAGCACCTAGAACGGTGCCTGGATCATTCAATAAACATTTATTGGTTGGAAGTACGCCATGTGTGTATATGTCTATGTGCACCCTGTATATGTGCTGGGCACAGGTGTGCATCCCCGGTTAGCGGGATATGAGAGCTGGGAGCAGGGACATGGCCTGCACCCAGCCCCTTAGTGCAAACAGAACAGCAGACCATCAAGTTATGAAGAAAAGCCAGAAGTTCTGAAACTTGAAACAAAGGGTAAACACCATCTGCATTTCTGGGAAAGGATCTAAGAGGATGGTTCTTGGTAATTAGACAATAGGACAAAGCCAAAAGAAAACTCGGAGGATGGCGTTTGGTCATCTTCCCCACAATAGCAAAAGTCCTCTTCTTCAAGTTTGAAGAACCAGCCCAACTGAAACCAAAGAATTGACAAATGGAAGCAAAAAAGGAATGAAACAGACAAGGCAGAAAAACCAGTGCTGACAAATTATGCACAGCAGTCAATTCTTGAGTAACCACTGAACTGGAGGGAGGGTGGGATGCCTAAGCTTTTGTTGTCCTTGACCTTAGGTTGTCACCCTTGCCTTCCCAGGTCACAGCAGTTTGGGGGACAACAAAGAAGAAATGATCTTCTCTGTTGTTTCTGACTTTTTGTCCACATGATAGGAATATGCCAGGCAGGGATTCCTCCAGGAAGGATAATGAGGTCGATAGGCAGGAAGAGAACTATGTGGGGGACCAGGATACATAGGCGACTCAGGAATCTAGGTGAGCAGGCAGGCTGATGGTCAGTATCAGGGGTCTGACTGCTAGCACCACAGGGAGAAGGTTCCGCCCACTGGGAGGAGAAAAAAAAAGTAGGGTTCTTGTCTCTGGGCCAGTTCCTGGCAAAAGCAAGGCAAGCACTAGATAGAGGGAGGTTGCAGGCTCTGGAGGGTCAAATCCTGCCACCTACTACCCATATGCCCTTGGCAAGTTGCTTGCTTTCTCCATGCCTTGATTTTGTTATCTGTGAAATGGGAATGATATTAATAGTAACAGTGATTTCGTGCATTCCACAGGCCAGGTGTTGCCATAGGAGCTGTTTACACATCATATAGGCGGGTTTTCTCACTCAATCTGCTTCACAGATGAGGAAAGCAGGGCTCAGAGAGAAGCCTCCTGGAACTGTCATGAGGACCTCAAACATACAGCATGTGCAAAATGCTTCACACAGCTGTCTGTGCTTGGGTTGTGGCTACCATGGTGGGGCTCGGGCACCAGGCCAGTTGCCCAGATGGAGCCTCAGCACAGGAAAGGGTCAGGGCATCTCTCATACCTGGGGATTGAGAAGGGCAGGCATCAGGTCTCAGAACCAAGGCAGGACTTGCTTTTGAGACCTCAGCCCATCCATTTATTTCTCCAGCGCCCTCTCATCAAGGGCTTCCTGTGGACCAGCCACTGTCCTGAGCACTTGATGTGTGCTCTCTCCCGTGCCCTGCCAGGCAGCCTAGCACAGAGCTGTGATTCACTCACTCTGGGAATGATGCCACCTGTCCAGATGGCTCAGTGGCAGAGCTGGGGTTCCAAGCCCAACCATGCTCCCTTCTCAAACCTCGGCTCTCTCCCTGGCCCCAAGTACCCCTTCCATCTTCTCTGCCTGCTTTACTGACATCTCAACTTCAACTCCATCACCGTCCCACCTCCTGCCCCCTCATGCTGGAGACAAGCCAGGAAGCAGCAGCCATCCTGCAGCCCCCCGGCCTGGGGCTGCTCACTGCCCTAAATTTTAGTTTGGAGAAGCAGAGCGTTTAGGCGTTTTAAACACCTTTAAAAATGAGTTAATTTGCTCCCAGAAAAACTCACTCTCTCTCGTAAGGTAATAGGGCAGCCTGTGCCTGGCATGCAAATCGCCTTGCTTCGTGCTTCGCCACAGTCAGACTGGTGTAACGACCCGAGAAGGAGCTCACACAGACACACACACACACACAGCCACATGACACGCGTGAGAAAACGCTGCGCACAGAGACAAGCGTGCAGCATCAGACACAGCACCATGCCACATGTGCTGACTCACAAACACAGCACAGGGAAGGCTGGCTCATGGCACACGCTCGGCCCTTCCACACCAACACTAACTCCAATCGCAGAGGCCAGGAGAGGCTCCCCACTCTCATCTCTGCCTGTTGGGATGACGGCTGCCGGTGGGAGTTGAGGGACGGCCGCTTCTCTGGTCCAGGAGGACCTGTCACCTCCTGACCCGTGCTGGCTGTGGTGCCAAAGGTGGGGTGGAACCATGAGAGAGGGGAAGACTCTAAAACACAGATGTCTGGCCTCCCAGCTGCCGCCCAGAGCTTTGGTTAATCTCTGGCCCTGGTGACTAGATCTATTTATTTCCAGCAGAATAAATAATCGATCATCATCGATTTTCTAAAGAAAACACTACTTTGTGGGCTCTGGCACAAGAAGTAAGTGCTGGGGGCTGGAGTCCTGGACAAGGAAACCACTTGAGCCCCTGCGTCTGAGCTGGCTTCTGTGTGGTCACCTCGTCCCTCTCCAGAGACCAGGGCAGGACCAGGGAATCAGAAGCGTAAAACACTCACCCCACTCCAGGAGGCCTCCAAGCCCCTGTCACGCTCCTCCCTTACCCAAGAAAGAACCAGCAGCCTCCAAACCTTATGGGGTGAGGGGTCTAGATCAGTGTTGCGTACTCTTCTCTTCAGCATCACCCTGGGGACCTCCTTATAGATTTGCAGTGATTAACACCGCAGATTTACTCCGTATCTGCGGGGACCACAAACCATTGTAATAACTGAGTTGATGCCTTCCCCTCCCCCAGCAGAACCTGTCTGTGCCCCCGCAGGGACAGTATTTCCCTGATTGAAGTGTTCCTGCTCTGAATCAGTGGGTCCCAGCAGAGAAAGCCCCCAGCCCAGCCAAGGGGAGGCAAGAGGGGGGCCTGCTCTCCCATCAGAGGAGTTGGGACATGGAGAGCCAGAAGCAAAGAGAGCAGCACGGAGCCCAGCCAGAATGATTAGGTCTCTGGAGATTTCTTAAAGGAAGGAAAATGAGCCGATGTTCCTGATCTCCAAAAAACTAAGTAAATTTCAGCAGTGGAGACGGATGCACTTCCTGGCACCACAGAGCTGATAAGCACCATGGGGGCTTGAGGTAATTACTTGTTTATTGATTGGCTGAGAGCAAGAGGGAAGCATCACAGGGTGGATGAAAAGTGAGGTGTGGCGGGGGTGGGGCACAGGAGGAGGGCTCACCGTTCAGCACCTACACTGATTGGCTCTGAGACTGTGGACGAGACACAAAAGCATGACTCCGCGCCTCAGTTTTCTCACCTGCAAAATGGGGGTGAAACCTATCTTAGAGCGTGGTGGTGAGGATGACATTGTAGGATGCCTAGCGCCACCCCTGCAGATTCTCCACCAAAGTGAGCTCCTGTAGGGATTTTCTTTGATTTCCTCCCCAGGTTTGTTCTCCAGCCTTCCCCACCCTGCTCTGTCTTCTCCTACAGCATCTTCAAGACGCTGGGTGTCAGTCAGGGATCCCCTGGAGTGCTATGCCCAGCGCTCCCAGCCCACCATGCACAGCCCTGACCTTAGGAGAAAGTGCCAGGCCAGTGGTGCTGTTTGGAACACTGACCATGTGTCAGGCGTGGTGCCAGGCATCGGACAAAGAGCTGTTTCATGTAACAGTCTTCTGGTTTTCTGTTGCTGCCTACAAACACCCTGAAACTGTGACTTAAAACAATAAAAGTTGTTTACTTTCCTCATGAATCTGAGGGTTGGCCAGGCTCAGCTGGGTGATTCTCACTCAGGGTTTGTCCACAGTGAGCGACAGTCAGATGGAGTCAGAAGTGCCTCACTCATCCGGCAGTGGACGCTGGCTGTCACCTGACCTCAGCCGGGTGAGCTGGGAACACCCACATGCGGTCTCTCCCTGTCCCTTGGCTTCCTCACGGCAGAGAGACAGACAGAGACAGAGAGAGAGTCCAGTGGAAGTCGTATTGCTTTTTATGACCCAGGCTTGGAAGTCGAGCAGCAGCACTGCCACCATATTCTTTTCATTCGAAGCAGGTCAGTGAGTTCAGTCCGCGGTCAAGAGGGGAGAGTGAGAGTTTAAGACCTGAAGGGAGGAGTGCCATGGATTTCAGACGTGCTTTAAAATCACAATCGCTCGTAACAATCTGCAAGGTACCCATTATCGTCTCAATATACAGAAGAGGAAGTTGAAGTTCCCAGCAAGTATATAATTGCCCAAGAATTACTCAGTTTTCCTATGAAGTAGAGAAAAATCCTGCCTTCAGGAGTCTTACATAAGAGAGATACACCCAAGGTGATATCTCAAGCCGAGGGGAGACCCAGCCCCGCCCTCAGGGAGCCCCAGTCTGAGGGTGTTACTGAATCAAAAGCCAATCTACTGACACTGGATTTTGGTGAAGGAAAGAGCAGTGGTTGTTGCAGGGTATCAAGCAAATCCAGGGTAGCTGGTCAGAAAGCACTTTTAAAGGCCAGATGAAGGAGGGGCGTGGCAGGGTGGGAGATCAGCTAGTGCACAACTCTCTGATTGGTCGATGGTGACGTCATAGGGAGGCGTCCCATTGTCAAGCCTCAGGCTCCCATAAGTCCCGCGGCTCTGTGCTCCTGCTTATGCAGTAGTTCATTTCTTCCATTTGATGGGGGTTTTAGCCCCTGAAAACCTCTGGTATTAGGCACTAGATACTGTTACCTAGGTACTTCAGAGAGAAGCTGAAGCACAGGATATGGTGAGGGGTCTGTCCCCGCCTCATCCTAAGGCCCCAAGTAGCCCTGTTCAGTTACAGACACAGCCCTGCCCTCAGGGAGGCCCGATCTGAGGGGAAGATGCAGCTCTGCCATCAGGGAGCCCCCAGCTTGATAAAGGACTCAGAGCCACTTATCTTCAGGGGCTCCCTGGTTCTTTCTGAACGCATTGACGATAGCCTCAGGATTTGTTCATTACAGTGGATAATAATTTGCTTTCATACAGTGGATAATAATTTGCTTTGGAATATGGAGGGTATCTCTACCGATGTCTTTTCAAAACTTTTTAAAGTGAATTAATGGAGAAAAACTCTTCTATGTCTACAGGCCAGGATTTCATTCCTCATGTACTGGAAAGGGACTTGGACTGGGAGTTAAGCAGTGGGGTTTTACTCCCAGCCCTGGCAATAACCTAGAAGACTACTTTCCTTCTCCAGGCCTCCATCCATAGCATGGCAATCCCCTGGCCTCATTAGAATCAGTGACACATTGAAGATAAACTCCATGCATGGAATGCATAGCTGAGCCAGGATGAGAACCCAGGCCCTACTAGGTGCACAGTCCAGGGCTGTCTGAGG
Source organism: Hippopotamus amphibius kiboko (assembly GCF_030028045.1). Taxonomy (NCBI): domain Eukaryota; kingdom Metazoa; phylum Chordata; class Mammalia; order Artiodactyla; family Hippopotamidae; genus Hippopotamus; species Hippopotamus amphibius. Next base: position 36,566,974 of record NC_080196.1, on the reverse strand, counting down.
AACATCTCCACTGGAGGACCAGCCAAGTGGGTGGAAGGTCCAGTGGGTTTCTGGAGGATGGAGAGAGTCAGGGTGGAGCTGATGAGGAAAAGCAGAATCCCCTTTCATCCCCACGGAGATGCCAGGTTCCACCCTTTCCTCCATGTGCCTCCTCCTCCCACTTGGTCCCAAGAGCACCCAGGGCCTCTGCACTCCTGCAGCAGGTGGGGGAAGGGGTCATATGGACATTTGGACAGGCCCCTGAGGCTGGAAGCTGTAAGGAACTGGAAAGAGACCAGAGTCCTTGGTAAGGCACATTTCCTCTCAGAGGCCCATTTCCTCATCTAAACACTGGAGACAAATCTGCATTCCATATCCACCTCACAGAGTGGTTACAAGGGTAAATCAACTCACACTGGTGTGTACTCACCCTGTGGAAGGAAATTCTGCTGTGGTTATTTTTGTTTTAAATCTTCATAGGAAAGTTTCTGACTTTCTATGTGGTGCAGTAGCAAAGTTTCAGACTTCCTAGGTGGTGCAGTGGTTAAGAATCCACCTGCCAATGCCAGGGACACGGGTTCGATCCCTGCCCCAGGAAGATACCACATGCCGTGGAGCAACTAAGCCCGTTGCCTGTGCTCTAGAGCCCATGAGCCACAACTATTGAGCCCATGTGCTGCAACTACTGAAGCCCATGCTTCTAGAGCCCGTGCTCCACAACAAGAGAAGCCAAGGCAATGAGGAGCCTGCACACCGCAACGAAGAGTAGTCCCTGCTCACTGCAACTAGAGAAAGCCCACATGCAGCAACGAAGACCCAACGCAGCCAATAAAATAAATAAATGTATCAAAAAAAATCTTTATAGCAAAGTTTGGAATATTGTTCCCATTTTTGCGGAGGGGAAACTGAGGTGGTCCAACTGGGAGAGCTAAGACTTATAAGTAGTAGTGTGAGAGTTACTCCAGATTTTACCATTTATTCATTCACTCAGCAAATGCATTTTGCTGCTCCAGGCACTGTGCCAGACCTGGGGCAGAAAGCATTGAACCAAGGCCCTGGACCTTGCCCTCCCAGGGTGACAGTTTGGAGTGGAAGACAGGTTTATAGAAAGGTGATCACGTGGGCACTGAGTGTTCCACATGTGGAGAACTTCAGGGCACTGCAGGACAGCCCATGAGGAGAGCCCGCCAGGATGGAGATGGGAGAGGCTGTCCTGAGGAAGTGATGTTCAAGCTGGTGTTTCCAGGAGGAACTAGAAGAAACTGACTCACCCACTTGAGGAAACATGAGGTGTTCCCCTATGTCAGCAAGACCAGGGACAAGGGCCAGCTCCTCTCTGTGGGCACTGAGGAGGATGTTGGGTGGAGGCCCTGGGGAACTGGACTCCTCACCACAGGAGAGAGAGGGCCTTAGGTCCTCTGTGCAGAGTCTGGGCCCTGAGGGTGAACCAAAACAGCAAATCTCCCCAAGTCACTCTGGACAGTCACTGGAGATGTATGTCAACCCCCTTGTCCCTATTTTTGGCGAACGGGGATGCCCCTCACATGCCCCCCCCCCACCAGCCCCACCACAAAGCAGACTAGTGCACCCACCAGAGGCCTGGACACAGTCTCCAAATTTACTTCTGCCTTTTCGCTATGCTCAGTTATTCCATTCTGTTCTCTCTGGGTCTCCTTATCTGCCTCGATTTCCTCATCTATAAAATGGGTCTAATAACAACACCTTCATCATGGATTGCTCAAAGATTAAAAAAGCTAATATAAGTAATGTGATTAGAATAGTCCCCAGCACATGGTACATGCTCAACAATTGTTATCTATATGGTGCCATGATAGTTGTCCCGTAGGTAAAGACTGGGTCATGCTCTCTATTTAACCCCTTTCAAAAGCATGTGTGTAATTTTTGGTGGAAATGGCGATGACAGTGGTCATGATATAAGGAGTGGCTTCAGTGATGATGGTGTCAGTTTTCACAATGATGGTGTTGGTGATGGTGGTGAGGACGAAGTAACAATGATGAAGACCCTTGGTGGTGGTGACTGATACCCAGCAAGGGCAGCTTTAGGGATGTGCTTCCGTCCCAGGTCCCAGTTGTCTTGATGAGACTCTGAGGACATGCTCTGTGTCTCACTCCTCTTGGATCCCCCCCGGCCCCAACATGCGCTGTGCCTGGTAACCACCACACAGTGGGTACACAAAGCATGTTTGCTGGATGAAGGGCAGAGCTCATTCCAGACAGTTCTCTTTCAGCTTCATCATCACAAGAAAAGGAATGCTACCCTTCTAGTAGCTGCTTCTATATCTCTTATGACTCAGTTAAGAGATCTTGGTTTCTTTACCCAAATCACTCTCACTGCAATTGAAGGTCCTTCATCCTTCCTGTTCCATGGAAGGAACAAACCTGGTGGCACCCCACCTTTTTCTGGAGCCCTATGCTGATACAGAGGCTGACTTGAGGTATCACCCCTGCCCTGCAAGATGGCTGAGGGTGCTTGTGGCATTGCCTCAAAATCGACTGTCAGTGACAGAGAGATGCTTGTCAGGAAAAGAGAACTCTCATTTCTGCAAGACATCAGGGACCAAATAACCCCAAACGGTCCTGGAGCCACACGTTCAAAGCCAAATCACTTGGGCAGAGTCTGCCCTACCCAGGTCCCCCACCTGAGAGGAGACCCTTCTCCAAAGCAGCCCCGCCCTTTCGGTGAGCAGTCTCCAGGTGCCCAGATGCCATGCCCCCTTCTCCATCCCTACCATAAAGAACAGAATGGGTCAACCAGGTCTCAAACTGAAGGCAAACTGGGGCTAAGACAACTAGCTGTCATTTAAAATCCATCCTCTCCCCTTTTCCCTTTCTATTAGTACATCTGTTTTTCAGTTGGACACAGGATTGTCCTAAATTTAGCATAAAGACAATGTTTCTTGGCCTTAATTGCAACTAGGTATGGACTATACAACCAAGTTTTGGCCAATGGGATGTGAGAAGTAATAAAGCGTGGAACTTCCGGGGAATGTCATTAAAAGGAAGGGAGCATGCTCTTCTGCCTTTCTTTTGCCCTGCTGGCTGGAATGTAGACATAATGAATGGGGCTCTAGCAGCCATCTTGGACCATGAGGTAATGTTGGGACAGAGGCCTTGAATGGTGGGGAAATAGGATAGCGAGAGCCTGGATACCACGTAACTTTAGCAGTCTAGGAGTGATTACTTCTGGATTTCTTGGAAGTGAGAGAGAAATAAATGTCTCTTATTTAAGCCACTGCTATTTTGTTTATTTTTTCATTTTCTGTTACAACAGGCTAAACCTAATTCTAATTGACATCCATGGACCAAAACTAGTCCCCAGGCATATTTCGTTTGCCTACACACTAATATTCAAATATTTTAAATTCAAGCCCAACATGTTAAAACCAAGAGTTTTTTTCACATAAAAATTTGAATTATGACTCCTTCTGAAACTGAAATTCAGCCTGGCAATATTGGAAGAAGCTGAATAACAGCTGCCCTTTTCCTCTGGAACCCGGGTCCTTCTGCTCATCACAGTCTCCGCTGAGCCCATTTTACTCTACATTCCCTCCTGGCCCCACTGGCTCTGAGTTTGAGTCCCTGTGGCAGAGGTTCCCATTGTCCAGACTCGATTCCCTAGGAACCCTCCTGGCCCTGCCGTCTCCATATGAGCCACGGGGAGCCTGGACCCCTTACACACACTCTGGAACCAGTCTGAGTCTTACTCTCTGGCCCAGCCATGGGGTGGGAGCTTTCTCAGGGAAGGAATTATATCTAGAAGCAAAAGCAAGATGGGAAACAGTTCTGGGACTAGAGCAGGGGCTTGTCCTGGGCCACCAGGTGGTCTACGGCAGAGCAGACCAGGAGTCTGGTGTCCTGAACCCTGGCCCAGTCCCCAAAGCTCCTGCGTCTTTGGGAGAGAAGTTTTGGTAGAAAAACTTTCCTGGGAAGACAGAGAGTTTTTCTGTTCTTCTGAAACAAAAACGAAAACAGAAACAAAACCAACCCCACCCACTGTGTCCAAATCCAGGCAGTGGTGGGAGAATGTGGACAGGAAGCTTCACGTGTGGCATCTTGGTGAAGACTGGCCACCTGCCTCCCCCTTTGGACCCTAACTGCAAAATGCCTGTGACAGGGACAGAGGCCACCTCACAGTGAGAGCTGTTCTATTTCAGTCCCAGGCTAGGAATTCCTTCTTGAAGAGGTAGGAAGTTGTAATTCTTTTATTTTGGCATCCCCAGCTAGCAAAGAGTCTAGTATGTGGAAGAGTGGATGGATGGATGGATGGATGGATGGATGGATGGATGGATGGATGGATGATGAAACAGCAAGAGTTCAGGCCCTGTGCAATAAGCCCCAGATGGATGGCTCAGTCACAAAAGCTCCCCTTCCCCTCCCAGGCTCCTGTTCTTAGGAATCAACAAGCACTCCTGAATGGGGGTTCTGGGCCTGCTGATTCCAATCCCCTTCCTTCCCTCCACTCTGTAGACCCCTCCTGGATGGAGGAGAGAGCCTAGAAGTACAGACAATTTCCCAGGTGGCCATGGTAGCCTCCTCAATGGCACCCGCTACTCGTGGTCCCTGCTGGCCCCAGGGTGAACTAAGGCACAGTGATGCCCCATTTCAGCACCACAATGACCGATGGGAAATTGTTCCACTATCAGAATCCATGCTTTGTCTCTACGAGAAGCAAAATTAACTAGAACGTCTAATTAATCAGAGAAATGTGCAACATTGCTGTTATTTTTAATTCCTCTCCCACATTAATGCATTATTGGTTTGCTTTAGAACTAATTCACAGCCTGGTCTTGATTCCCTTATCTCAGGGTTGCCAGCTCCGGGCTGGACGTGAAGGAAGCTCTGCTACTGATTTCCCAGCCCTTCAAATCATCCCAAAGCACATTAGAGTCACATAAACAGGACATGTAATGAGACAGCCCTACTTTGCTTTGATACTTTTAATTACCAGCCTGAGAAAGACAAGGAAGAGGCGAGGAGGCCCAGGAGAGATGCCTGGGGCCTGGTGATGCGCGCATGTTGCCTGCTGCAGGAATAAAGTCAAAACCAGCTGGCTCTTCTCTGAGCACCTTCCCTGTCTCATGGGCGCTGGTGGTTTCCAGCAACAGAGAGACACAGGGAACGTGTAGGGTAGACCTGTGACTTGTACTATTCAAGGTACACAGAAAGAGGTTCTTTTTCAGAACTGAGGTTCCTGGTCCCCTCAGAAGGCTGGCAATTTGGCAAGGAAACTTCCTGGATGGGAGATGCCAAGCAGGGACTTTCATCTTCCTCATGCAATCATGTGCTCATTCGACCAGCACTTTTGGAGCACCTGTTGTGCTCCAGGCACTGTCCTAGTTATTGATGATACACCAGTGAACAAAAGACACACCAATTCTGGCCCTCATGGAGCAACCACTCCAGCAGGAAAGACAGACATAACAATAAGCACAGTAAAGCAGTACATTACGTAGTTTGTTCGTGTTGGAAGATACATATTCATGGATCTTGCATTTCTGCACATCTTGCAAGTAAGAAACTAATTGCTTCTTGCTCCGGATAACTCTTTCGAGGATGTTTGTGTAGCAAACAGGCTTGGAAGCTAGAGATCATGTCCCCCCTGCAGCGGAGGGAGACATACTTTCTATCCAGTCTGATAAAATTATTGTCTCTTCTGGAGCAAAGGACAAGCATGCTTACTGTCTGTTATGAAGGATTCAGGTTCCCCGAGCTCGAGTTCCTCTCCTGTAACATTACTTATCATGTGGGCAGGTCTCATCCTGTCCTCTTTACATCACCCTGTGGGAACCAGGGCTCAGGAAACTGGTGTGAAAATTACATTAGATAAGGTGAAATGAGATTTGTCCCCCATATTAGTGAGAATGGTCAAGAACACAACCTCTGCACTGAGACACATAAGCCAGCTTCATTGCACAGCCCGGGGTCGTTCTTTTTTCTTTTAATCTTTATTGGAGTATAATTGCTTTACAGTGTTGTGTCACTTTCTGCTGTACAACAAAGTGAATCAGCCAAATGTATACATATATCCCCATACCCCATCCCTCTTGAGCCTCCCTCCCAATCTCCCCATCCCACCCCTTTACGTCTTCACAAAGCATTAAGCTGATCTCCCTGTGTTATGCAGCAGCTTCCTTCTATCCATCCATTTTACATTTGGTAGTGTGTATATGTCAATGCTACTCTCTCACTATGTCCCAGCTTCCCCTCCCCCCGGTGTCCTCAAGTCCATTCTCTACGTCCTCATCTCTATTCCTGCCCTGCCACTGGGTTCATCAGTACCATTTGTCTAGATTCCATGTATATGAGTTAGCATACGGTATTTGTTTTTCTCTTTCTGGCTTACTTCACTCTGTATGACAGACTCCAGGTCCAACCACCTCACTACATATAGCTCAATTTCATTCCTTTTTATAGCTGAGTAATATTCCATTGTATATATGTGCCACATCTTCTTTATCCATTCATCTGTCAATGGACATTTAGGTTGTTTCCATGTCCTGGCTATTGTAAATAACGGTGCTATGAACATTGCGGTGCATGTATCTTTTTGCATTATGGTTTTTTCTGGGTACCAGAACTACCATATGCCCAGTAGTGGGATTGCTGGGTCATATGGTAGTTTTGTTTTTAATTTTCTAAGGAACCTCCATACTGTTCTCCATAGTGGCTGTACCAATTTACATTCCCACCAACAGAGCAGGAGGGTTCCCTTTTCTTCACACCCTCTCCAGCGTTTATTGTTTCTAGATGATAGAATTTCCCTGGACTTTCTCCTGTCAGGTACAGGTGGAGGCTCTGCAACAGTCAACACGTCCTGCTGTATCAGGAGGGCTACGGAGAGGAGGAGGCAGCGTTGTGGCTGAAGGCAGGTGACAGGACCACTGTCTGAGCATCCCAAAGCCCTCCCTGACAGCTCTGCCCTGAGGACATCTGGCTGCTCTCACCCCCCATCAGAGTTAGTCCCTGCCTCCCAGGGTGGTGCTGAGATCTCTCAGGTTCTCCCCTGGATGTAGCTTTTGTCTCCCTAACCAGGTTGTAAGCCCAGGGCAGATACCACGCGTCTAAGCGTCTCCAATCTGTCACACACCTGGCAGAGTGCTCTGCTCACCATAAACCATCAATACATTCTCAGTGACAATAGCAGCAAGCCTCCTACTCAGTGCCAAGCACAGTCCTCCCCTCGCATAACCTGTGCGAGGGTCCGGAGGGACCCTCCAAGTTGTCGTCCCATTCAGCCTGCTCTGGTCGTCTGCCCACTTCCCAGGGGCACAAGCCGCTCCTCCCCCATCCCCAATGGGTCCCAGCAGAGAAGGAGATGGGGATGCCTGGTTAAGTGCTTTCCTGTCTGCATCCTCCTCCCCCAGCCTCCACGACTATTATTGGTAAGCGAACCAATTTTCTCTCCTGACATCTGTAGCTCTTAGCAGTGAATATATTTGAAAAGCTCTTTATGATTACTTGAAATCTTCCCTGCAATTTGATTCCTGATATTTCTCTTTACCCACTGAATGATTCTTTAAGTCATTATTTCTTACTCTGCAGGCCTGCCCATCTCCCCACCCCCACACAACACCTTGGATATTTATCCACTTCCTGAGGCAACCTGCAGAGAAGCAGGCAGGCCGGGTGAGGGCCCACCTCCTCCCGCCTCCACCCCCTCCATCTACCCCACCCTCACTGCTTTCCCAGATGGACAACCCCCTTCTCCAAACCTCACACCCAGACCAGGACTTGGTAAAAAGGAGGACTTCTCAGAGGAGCGGGGTCTCCTTCTCCATCTGCCATGAGCTGCAATCACCACTCGCTGCTTGTTCTCATGATTATTTCCAATTTCCTCCAGAGCGCTTAGCGTTCCAGCCTCAGCACGTGAAGCAACTTTTCCTCCAGGGGGACAATACAGTTCAGGAATAATACTAGTGATTGTAATACAAATTTAAGTTAGAATGGGTCTCAGAATACCGGCGGCTGGTGGTGGGGATGCGGTGGGGGGCTGAGTGGTGCGTTTAGGTGGCCCTAAAGACATTGCTCTGATGTACCTGATGTACCTTCTGCAGCGGTGGGGGCGGAGGGAGGGGTGGTGAAGGCTCTAAAGGCACAAAAATGTCGCCGGATCCAAGGTTAACACTGCTGACGTCTCCCAACTCCAAGGCGCCTGTGTCCAAACACGGTGTTAAGAGAGCCCCACAGGGCCTTCCTGCTGTCCTCTCACCACCAGGCACCCAGGACCCCTTTGGATCTGGACTCCAGATACCTTTGCAGTAGCATCTGTCACCATGCCTCCCATTCATTCACTTATCTATTCATTTAGGCAACAAATAGTTCCTGAGCCTCTGGTATGTGCCGGGGAGGCTGCCTGGAGCTTGGAGGACAAACAGGAATAAGTCAAGTTCCTGCCTCCTGAGCTCACAGTCCAAGGGACACAGATGTGGCCGTGCAAGAGCTGGTGTGTCTGGAGCCTCAGAGCTCAGGTCCTGGAGTCAGGCTGTCGGGGTTTGAATGCCAGCTACTACTTGTTAATAGTGGGACTTTGGGCAAGTCTCTTAACTTTTCTGGGCCTCAATTTCCCCATCTATAAAATGGATATTAACAGCACTTATCTCAGAGGATTAATATGAGTTATTAGATGAAAATCTGTTAGGACAGAGCCTGGCAGATATAAATGCTGTATAAATGTGAGCTATCCCTGTTGAAAGGTGGGATTTATTCTGTTTCCTGGTACCTTTGTAGAAAGAGGTCTTATTACATTGGTCATCATTGAAGGTATTCAAGCTTTCTGTTCTCAGGACAAGAGGAGACCAAAGATGTCCCCTCCATTTCTCAGTAAAATAAGAAAAAAAAGCTGAGAACTGGAGAGTTTAAAAAGACTACTTGGGGTGGGGGCTGGAGAAGTGTCCCAAAGAGATAAAGTGAGTTATAGAGGTAGAGAGTGCACAGGGCAATGGATAACCCTTGACCCCCATCTACTCAGATCCAGAGAATGTGTCCTGCTTATGCCTGTGGCTCAGGAAATGGGTATGGGAGCAGGTTCCCTCCAGAGGGGCTCATGGGGTAAGCTCACAGGTTTTCCCAGATTCCCTTCCCCTAAAGGGCCATTTGCTCTCAATCACCGGGCAGTAGGTGTCACTGGGTGCTTGGTCACTGGGTGCTTGTTCACTGGACCGATGTGATTCTCCTATTCTGTGAGCCTGTCCACCTAGACTGGATGGTTCGGAGGGTGGGCCACATCCCCCCAGCCAAACTGGAAAGGCCCAAAGCCAGCAGGGTTTCCAGGTGCATGTAGTCTCCTCTCAGTCCTCACTATGGACCCTACCCCCAGGGCTTAGGTCAGCTTGGCGGGAGGTGGGGGGTCAGATGCTGTGAGTCATGGAAACTGCTCTGAGGTTGGGAGTGTCCTGTACTTCCTGACATGCTGCTCATGCAGATTGGGTTGTCATGCTGGAACCAGGCAGTCCCACCCCCAGGCCCCATCTCTGCATCTACAGCATCCCCTTAACCCCAGGTCCTACCACCAAGATAACCTGGGTGTAGCTGGGGTGATGTACTGCTCAGAAAGGTCCACAGGGAGGAGCCAGAGGGCACCTCGTCTCTATCCGCTGTGCAGGGAGGGGCCTCCATGAAGTGAGATGAAACCTCTGAGCAAATATTGTTTGGTGCAGCACCTAACACTGTTCACATCCATGCAGCAATACACTTTCATCCTATGTGCTAGTCAGGATGGGCCTTACTGTCCCCATTTCACAGATTAGGAAACTGAGGCTTACAAAGGTGAAAGGGCTTACCCCGGGCACACAGCGTGTAGGGGCAGCACAGACTCTACCTCCACAGTCTCCTAGCTCGTCCTCAGGCCTCGCTGCCATATGTGTAAGATTCCTGCTTGCATCTGGCGTCTCAGCTGGAGAAAAGCTCAGAAACACAGACTCCCCAGGAGAAAGACCCAGGGGAGAGTCACATCAGGGATTGCCTGCATCCCTATCTCTGGAAGTCAGAAGAACAGTTTCCAGGGCTTGCCAGGTCTGCTTTTATACCTGTTGGGCAGGCAGCCTGGAGTGCAGGTCACAGGGTGAGTGTGCAGGGGCTTGTTGGGCTCTTCTGCAAGTGAGCAGCTGCAGGATGACATGCACATGGCCTGGCACAATGGGGCTGCTGCCGCCAGAACCGTTACTGCAGTGATTAATTAGGCGCCTTCCACACAGAGCCTCTGGGCTCCTGGGGCTGCTTGTCAAAACTGCAGGGCTCAGCAAACTGTGGGGCACCAACCCAGAACCAGCATGCAGACCTGCCAAGCCGGGGAGGGAGGCCGAGGCGGGGGAGGTCTCTGCTACACTGAGGTTCCATGCCCGGCACAGGCCCACTCTGCCTGGGTGCAGTAGCCAGCCGTGGGAGTGGGTCTTTTCTTGCTTGTCCTGAAAGGTTGAAGGACCTCACCAGCTTCAACTACCATTTACTGAAGACCTGCTTTGCGTATCTGCCACCTCAAGTGCTTAAGTGAGTTACCATGTGTCATCCCCACAGCAACCCCATTTTCCAGATGAAGAAACTGAGGCTCAGGGGAGTAAAAAAACTGCTCAAGGTCATGCAGCATAAATAAGGGGGTGGAGTAGGGCTCTGTCCTACTCACAGTACTAAGCCCCCACGCACCCCCAGTTGCTTTATCAAGCCTACAAAAGAGAAAAGGGTCCCATTGCCTCCAACTTGTGACCCCTAAGACCAAGTCTCCCCTGCCCTTAGCGTCCTTCTTCCTCACTTAGGGAAATCACTCATGAGTCCGCACAAATGCAATAATCACACTCTTCCTTACATTCCCTCATCCAACATGCATGTACTCTTCTGGAATAGGGATGGGGTGGGGCTGGAATAAGTGGAAGAGGACATACTGGGACCTTCACCCAAGCACAGGCAAAAGGAAACGCTCACTTGCAAGTGTCCACCTGCCTCTTCTCCAGGTACAGGCTGGAAATACTTGAATAACAGATTATGGTCATTTTAGCTTCTAGACTGCTCCATCTCCCCAATCCCTAGTTTAATAAACTGACGCTCTCAGCAGTGTTAGGGTCATGAGTTAGGCTGAAAATAACAGCCAAACATATCCACCCTAAGGGAAGCATCACCACCTGTGGGATCACTAGTCCTTCTCCATGGGATCTGGGCACACTTCTGCATCTACCAGTCCATCCTGAGCATGTGCGTCGAGTGTCCGTTGCAAGGGGCTAGGTACCCAACAGTACAATGAGGAAAGAGGCTGCGCCTCAAAGATCTCCCCCTGGTGGAGGGGACAGGAAGCGCATGGCTGTGACTGCAGGTGAATAGTGTAGATGTGGTGGGTGGCCCCCAGGTGTTACACCAAACAGGTAACACTGCGGATGGGGAGGGAGGCAGAAGAACTTTTAGAGGCCAGAGAACAAGTTGTCACTCGAGGCGTCCTCAGTGGGGACAATAAGAATCAGAAGAGAAAGGCAACTGAGAAGGAGCTTCAAACACAGTGCTGCCCTGGGAGTGCTCAGGTGAGCCTGGAGTGGGGCAAGTGTAGAGTCCACGTCAAAGAGGGACTGTGTCAGTGGCTGGGCTCAGTGCTTTGCCAGCATCATCTCATATCTTCACAGCAACCCTCCGGGATAAGGGTGGTAGTATTCTCTTCCGCAAATGTGGAAACCGAGGCTCAGAGAGTCTGCTAACTTGCCCAAGCTTGCAGAATTGGAAGGACAGATGGCCAGTCATCTACTCTGTGGGTCAGATTCACCTTCTGGGTTGACCGGAGGAGGGGAGAATAAGGAGCCCAGGGACTCTAGGTCACATGTGGCTGGTGGAATGCAGCTGGACTGCAGGACCACTCCAGCCCCTTGGAAAAAGCTAAAGTGTATGCCCCAGAATCCTCATATCTGTGGTGAAGCAGCTTTTCCACACCAGCGAATGGGCTGTGGGGATGTGAATGCTGAGGATAGAAAAAGGCGGAGAGGAGTCTAAAGGGGGATAAGGGGGTATTAGTCTGCTCGGGCTGCCATAAAACACCACAGACTGGGTGGCTTAACTACAGAAATGTACTTTCTCACAGTTTTGGAGGCTGGAAGTTCAAGATCAAGGTCCCAGAATGGTTGGTTTCCTCCAAGGCCTCTTGCAGCCTATTTACATGGCTGCCATTCTGTGTGTGCTCAGCTGCTGTCTCTCTGTGTCCTAATCTCCTCTTCTAATAAGGACACCAGTCAGAAAGGATTAGGGCCCACCCTAAGGAACTCATCTTAACTCAATCACTCATCTAAAGGTGCTATCTTCAAATACAGTCATCTTCTAAGGCGACTGTATTTGAGGTTAGGGCTTTGATATATGATCGGGGATGCGGGGGGACACAATTCAGCCCATAACATTCCACCCTTTGGATTCCCCCCAAAATCCATGTCCTTCTCATGTGCAAAATACATTTACCACCAGGCCAATGGCCCCAAAGTCTTAACCCATCCCAGCATAAACTCTAAGCTGCAGGGATATGACCTGGGTCCCAAATGACTATAAATGGATAAAGGTGAAGGGGAGATAAAAGGAGGAAGGAGGGTATTTCTGGGGCTGCAGTTCCATAAAGGAGACTATAATCTTTGGGTGGGGCTGGCAAGGATGCATTGAAAGCAAATGTCCTGACCCTGAGGCCAGGCCAGGACCATCCTCATGGAAGAGGATTGGGTGAGTGAGGACAGGGTGGGGTGAGAGGCTAGGAAGAGGCGGAGATCGTGCAAAGCTTTGGGTATAAGAGATCTGTCTGCCTGCTCGGCCTCTGTGTGGAAACAACCGTGTGTGTGTGTGTGTGTGTGTGTGTGTGTGTGTGTGTGTGTGTGTGTGTGTGTGTTTAAACACCATTATTGTTCTGCATTCTCTGCATCTGCAGCTCACAGACATAGGAGCCAGGATGATGGCTCTACTGATTAGCGTTTTCATTCACTTTAAGATACAGAACACAAGTCCCTTTTGAGACACGTTTTGCTGGAGGTAGATGCCTTTACCTTGAATGCTGTTGGGCCTCTTAGTGCCCTGGTGTCTAAAAGAAGGTGTGGGCTCCCCTAGAGAGGCAGGGAAAGACCCGATTCTGGGTGGCCTCTCCAGAGTGGCAGAGAAACACCATAGGGGCCTGAGCCCAGGGATACGCAGCTTCTGGGGCGGGGGATGTGCTTTAGCCTCTAGAGAAGCCTGCAGAGCCCACCCTGCCAGCCCATCTTGAGCCTTCAGTGACATGAAGCCCTTCAGAGTCACAGGGCCCTCAACCTGTGGTTATCAAACTTCACTGCACACGATCATTGCTTGGGCAGCTTGCTCAAATAATAGAGTTCTGGTCTTTCATTTGCGATGTCTACAACTAAGATCCAGGATCCAGCACTTCAATAAGCAGCTCAGGGGAGTTTTATGGCCCACTGACCAGCAATTTCCAGAAACCTGGGTCTTATTCAGACCTTATCAGGGTGAGCAGCTGGAGAAGCGGGGTCCTGAAAAGTGGTACTGAGGCTACCTGACTGGTCACTCCATGTGTCCTTCAGGAGCGAGAAAGACCCCTGTGGGGGTGGGGGGATTATTAACCCTGTCAGATTCACTAGAGGTAATATCCTTCCTCTGTCAATGTCCTCAGCCAAAGACCCTGGAATCACACCAGCAGCGGAACAAGTTGGGTTTATTACTTGTTGCAAATGAGGGCGAACATACACCATGAGGACTGTGGGGCCTCTCAGTAAGGGGACGGAGCTAGAGAGAAGCTGTTGTAGGACCTGGGCTTCGGTCAGGCGATTTGGGGAGAGCCCAAGGAAGCAGTAGTCTGCTCAGGATTGAGTGCTGTTGGAAAGTGGGGCAATCCTTTGAGTGGGTATTGCCATCATTTTGATCCATAGGGAGGTGAACGTTGTAACTGGTGAAAAAGCAGCAGTCACTCACGTTAGCTGGGAGAGGGGGGTGTTTGGTATTTTATGGTCTGGACAGCATTCATGTTTTGTGTGTGTTCAGACATGGTTATGGGATAAACTTATTTTTGGCTTGCTCTATCGTGGTCACAGGGGTCTTGTCTGATGCTGAAGTTCTGGGAAATCATTTGTATTCAACAGGAGGGCACCAAGGCTAACTCCCAGGCATCAGGGCTGCACTTCTCCTTCGTATCACCCTATCATGCCCCCTGTCCAGGGAGATGGCGTGGCTTGTGTCCTGTCCAAAGGAAGGACAACCACAGTCACTTCACCGACCTCTATCTCCAACCCCTCAGCTACTCTGACTTCCCGTGAGGCTCCAGGTGCTCCTTCCCCAAATCCACGCACGGAGTTGGCTACCTCCTCAGGCTGGTCCCTCCCCAACAATGGTTTCCCTCCAGTCCCTTTAGCCACCGGCTGCTCCTCCCACTAAAAGTCACACCCTGTGCAAAGGAGATACCCTCCCCCGCCACCCCGTTCCTTTGTGTCTTGATTTTATGTTGCTGCTCTGCTGCTGATTTCCTGTGCAGCTATTACCGTCACCAATGAGAGACCCTCAGTCAATTTCACCCTAGAGTACTCGGCCCAGCCAGACCCTCATACAAGAGTGGTGAGGGTGGTGGGTGACGGGTAAGGTGTTGAGGCTGATGGTGTTTCTAGTGTTGATTTGGATAAGGGTGGTAATTTGGATATCATAACGGTGATCACCATAAAGCGGCAGTGACAGTGATAGAGGTGTTAAGGATGGCGATGGGGGTGGTGATGAAGGTGATGGTGATGCTATTGTTCATGGTTGCGGTGGCGATGGGGGCAGTGTTGGGGTGGTAATGAAGAGTTCACGGCCATCACAATGATGGGGAGGGCAAATGTGATGATTATGAAAAAGATTAGTTTGTAGGTTGAAACCCTTATTCTTTGACGGTGTTCGTGGAATAATCTCAGAGACTTTATTACGTCATCTACTTCTTTCTTCAGGCAAAGAAACTCTAAATCAACTTTCTAAGGTTGCTTATGGGCAGACAGTGATGCAGAATGAAGCTGGTACGACAGGTCTCCCATCTCCCACATCAGCAGCCCCAGGCTTGCGCCACTTCCAGGCCCATGGAAAGGAGATACAGACAGCTGCTGCATTTCTGGCAGTGTCCTCAGACAGAAGGGGGCTCCCTGACGGGCACTGACAGCTGAGAAGCATCTGGGAAGACTCAAGAGACCCATCTCTGACAAGACCTGTCACATGCAAGCATGGACAAGCATGGATACAGGATAAAGGGTCTGAGGCCGCAGAATGAGGGCTGTCCCGCAGGGCAGGGGTGTACAGAGCAGATGGGCTAGACCAGAATACTCAGAAGCCAAGATGCAGGAGGGTTTGGTAAGCTGACTCAAAGTGAACAGCTGGGAATGGAGAAGGCAGGGATGACACCCTGGGATGCAACTGGCTGAAGCTTCCAGGGAAGTCACTTATTTGGATCACTTGCCTGAGGAGAGAGGGCTCTGAACCCAGCTCGAAGGTTGCCTCTAACAATGGACCATTCCACCCTCCGTGCTACAGGAGCCCCAGGGATGGACCTCTCAGGGCAGGGAAAGCCTAGGCCTGTAACAGGGGCTGTTTACACCCTACCCTGGGAGGTCCTGACCTACTCCACGGGACTTCCAGGACTTCATCCCTCTTTAAGATGCTCAGGACTCAGAGGAATAGAGGTCAGGGGGCCTCAGGTTTAAAGAGATCCCCAGGGAACTTGTGCATCACATGGTGGCCTTCACAGTGCTTGTCATCTGGGGAATCAGCCATGTAATTTCCCCAAGTGGACGCTCTTTTCAGTATCCATTGAGGCAGCAACCAGAGGTCAGCAAGAACAGGAAGCCACTATGACCCCGAGGGCTGGGGGGACGACAGGAGGTGCTGTTACCAGAAACCAGATGCCGAAGCTGTGTGGCAGGAGCTAGGACCATGTTGGAGATTCAGCCACCCTGAAGACATGCATTAAAGCAGGATGAGAGAGGTAGAAATACCCTGGCATCTCACTTTTTCTTTTCTGTAGTCTCACTATTTCTCCTATTGGCTGACTCTGACAAGAAGCCAGTTGGCAAAGGAAGCTGGGAAGCATCGTATGCAGGGGGGCTGGAAATAGATCTGAAAGCAACTAAGCATTGACCACTCTAAGTTCTGACCATAGGAAGCTGAACTACCTTAAGTTAAGGTCTTGGGGGCTCAATGATAAACATCCCTTCCCCTACACCTAACTCAGACCTTTCTGAGAAATAGATACAGGACTCAAGCAAAGTGGAAACCAAATATTACCTTCAGTACTACTGCAATAGTGAAGACTGCGGCATTAAGATCCCTTAGCCAGGTGGGCTTGTGACACCTCGTGCTTGAATTTGCCAGACTTACTGAGCCTCAGGAAGAGCTGGACATCTGCAGACCCACCCCCACTTCCCTTGGTGAGGAGAAGCAGAATATCTGTGCTTTTGTCAGCAGGAAGATCTCGCACGTGGAGAGCACTCAGAGCCTCTCCCGAACCCACCCACAGAAAAATCGCCTCTTCCGCAGGGGGCCAATGAGAGAGGCGATGGAGAGAGAAGAAGATTGTTGCCGTAATGAAGGGTTCTCCACGCAACCGAAGACCAGATGACATAAAATCATGGTCTCCAGTTGGGAATGCTGAATCACCTCTACGAATCCCTGCCCAGTGGTTGTCCAACCTCTCTTGAAAATGGTGAGTGATGGAGACTCAGAACAACATGACAGAGCCCATTCCATCTTTACACAGTTCTGATGGTTAAAATGTTCTTTATTGTAATCTAAATTTTTCCTATAGTTTCTATTTCTCCTGGGGGCCGGGGCTTCACATAACACCTCTGATTCTTCTTCGGCAAGAAGAAGATGTTGAAGGTGTACTTAAAGGGGGCAAGTACATCATCCTGAGATACAGCTTCTCTAGGCTAAACACTCCCAGTCCTTTTGATTGGCTCATTTACGTGCATAGTTTCCCAACCATTCAGCACTCTAGTGTTCTCTTTATGGATAGATGGCTTTGGTCAGTGTCCTTTTTAAGGTGTGGCACCCAGAACCAACCACACCAAGAAATTGCTCTGTCATCTCTGCCACCCAAGTGGCCACCCTGGAGCCCCCCCCCCAACCCCGGTACAGGGACTTTAGAGTCACCATCACTAGTCCTACCCAATGAGATGGGTGCAATTGTTTCCCCATTTGGAGTTGGGGAAACTGAGGTTCAGTGAAGATGTGACTTGCTTGGGGTCTAGTAGTTAGCAAGTGACTTGGAGCTGTCAGATTACAAAGCCTATGTTTGCTCCCCACGGACACACTGTTCCCAATGCTAAGAGTAACCCCTTAAAGACCCTGTGGTTGGAGACGCACAGAGAAGAGTGAGCTCCTGGATCCACAGGGAGTGAGAGGAAGATAAGGGAAGGGGAGCAACAGAGATCCTGAACCCCAGTGCCTTCTGTGCCCCTACGTGGGTGCTGTGTTTGCTGGCCCAGCGACCCTGGCCTCTTGACGGGGGAACGTGATCTTTCTTCTTCCAACAAACCTAGAGAGGGAAGTGCACAGAGCAGCAGTGTCTCCTGGCTCCTCATCGACAGGAAACCCCAGGACACAGAGCCGCACTTTTCTCATATTTATTTGAATGTGTTTTAGGCAAATAGCCCCTGTAGAAGTGTTCATTTCTGTAGCGGAACAAAGCCCTCAGCTGTTGCCAGTGTCTGAGACAGAAAGGAAATCACGTGTTAATAATTCATCAGAGGGACGTGTGTGTGTGTGTGTGTGTGTGTGTGTGTGTGTGTGTGCATGTCTACCTGAGAAGAAGTCTCACATTTCTCATTTATAGGCCTCTGATACCATCTGACAGAAATCCGTTCTTAAGTGAAATATTGAAAGGTTTACTCTGCAATCTTCAGCAGGCCTCCTAAATTGCTGTAATTAAGGCTAGTAAAGAGGGGTGGCAGCAAAGAGGGGAGACCAGAGATGCTGAGCCTGAAAACACACACACACACACACACACACACACACACACACACACACACACACACACACACACGACTGGCAATTAAACACAGCTGATGGTTGAATTCCCAAAGAAGAGTTGTAAAAAGGCAGCTCAGGAGCTCAGGCCCCTGCTCCCAATTCAGAGCCCCCGCCCCATTCAAATCCACTTGGGATCTAAAGTCTCCAGCCTGACTTGTCATAGTGGTCAAATGGCCATTTCAACGGCCTTGTCTGCTCTTCACTTGCAGCTCAGCTGACCCAGCACGCGGAGGGCTGAGAACCAAGTCTTTAAGACAAGGAGACGCCCACCTCAGGGGGAAAGCCACAGCCCCTCGCTCAGGAAGGGACCCCTGGTGGTCTGCCTATGTGACCCCTGCTGCCTGGAGGATGGGCGTCTCCATGACGGGGTGATGGGAGGTGGTCAGGATGGGGAGGTGAGGGAGGGCGAACTGGAGACTCAAGAAGATGTGGGCAGGCCAGGAAAGACAAGAATAAGAAACACAGGAGCACACCACAGGGAGTGAAGGATTTGTATTCTGTTCAAAAATCAAGTTTAGGGCTCTGTGACTCAGAGTAAGGAACAGACCTGGGAGAGTGTGAGGTGTCCTGAGGCCCTGGCTTTGCTCATGGCGGGGATTTCAGAGGGGCTTCCCTCTTGCTCCTCTTCTACGGATCTTTTTCTCACTGTGTGGCCTTCCCTTCCTCTCTTCCTCCCTCTCTCCCACTTCCTTCCTCTCCTTCTTCCTCTCGAATCTTACCTTCTTCCTCCTTCCTGTCTTTCTTTCCCGACAGAATCCGAAGCAGTGGTAAACATTTATCAGAAAGGTTTTAATTAAAACGTTAAACACTCAGCTGCGGCCCCAGCGACTTTCCCAGAACTCTATGTCCTCTCAGCAGCTAATTATTTAAAGTAAAATAGTGGCTTTCAGTCTGCTCGTGAGAGATTAACATATTAATGGGGAGGTAATTATGCTCTAGCCTAGACTTTCTGTCTTGGAGTCGCAGCTTCAATGGGCTGTGTCCCGGAGGCCTGGTTCAATACACCTGCTCAGGTGTCTTGTCTCCCTCCGGATCCCTGAGCCAAAGCAGGAGGCCGGGCTCCCTTCTCCAGAGACCCTGATTGTCTGAGAACTCTCCATCATAATAAGAAATGCGTGAACCAGAGAAGGAGGGAGATGGTGGGAGCAAAATGTGAAAATGAGGAAAAGTGGGAGCAGTGGAAACAGCCACGGGCCTGGGAATGGACATAGAGCGCAAGTGTTGGCAAAAGGTTTCCAGCAGCTGACACAGATGGACAGTCCAGAAAGGGAGTCTGTTTCCTTCCAGATTAGGGGGTTGCAGTGGTGGATGGGGCAGGGCAGGAGGAGGAATCAGACCTGGAGTGGGGTCCTCTGCAGTGGCTGTGAGTCTTGATCACTTGCATTTATTCATTTATCCATTTATTTATTCATTCATTAACTGTTTCTTGTACATGAGCAACGTGCCCGGCATCGTATCATGCTCTGGGTGTCAGAGCTGCAAATCCACCATCCCTGGCCTCGTAGAAGAGCCTAACAGCATATCACCTACATGCACACTTGCTCCCTGGTTTATCTCCCTGAGACACAGACCCATGTGCTCTGCATTTCCAGGGTGCAAAGATCGTCAGACTGAAAGCCATGGCGGAAGCATAGAGGTGAACAGGAAAAGATGCCTCTTCCCCACCACTCACCCTGACATGAAGAGATGCCCATGTCCCAGCAGGTCATACCTGGAAGGCCTTCCAGGCCACTGGATTAGTCTAAATATCTCCTTGTATAGCTGGGAGACTGGCCCAGAGAGGGTGCGACACCACTTAAAAATTGCACAGCTAGTCTTAACTGAAGTGGGACTGAAGCCAGGACAAGCCCCACAGATATCCCTCAAGGGGTGATGTCAGACAGGAGGGACTGTCCACAAGAATGCACCTGTCAGACCAGGATCCACGTCTGCCCAGCACCTGGCGAGATGTGAGGGGTGGAGTAGACACAGTGGTGCATGGTGTTTGGAAGCTTAGTGTGGAAGAGAAGAATGCAACAGATCTGGGTCCAAATCCCATCGCAAATGCTTAGTTGTCAGGCAGGCTTGTGTAAGTCAGTAAAGTTTTTGGAGTTTTGTTTGCCTCCTTCGTAAAATTGACACAATAAAGCCTATCATCCCCAGAAGGTATAAGGACTAGCATGTATGTAGAGATGCTGGTACAGTGCTGGCCCAGGAGATCAATAAAAGGAATCATTACAGCACTAGCTTGGCCACCAGGACAAGTCCAAGTGTCTTCTAAACAGGCACCCCTCGAGCTGAGGCAGTGACCCAGGAATTTCAGCGACAACAGGGCAGATAGACTTTGGTTTTGTTACTGTTGTTGTTGTTTCCTGTTTTTTTTTTTTTAACATTTAACAGATAATCCAATAATATAATTACTCACCTGTGGGTAACTGGGAATTAACTCACATTTCCCACCATGAGGCATTATGGCTGAAAAACCAAAAGGAAAACATCATGTGTCCTTCCCATTACCATATGCAAGAGACTAACTCAGTTACATCACATATGTACTCCAGCCTTTTTGTCTCCATCTGGCAGAAAAGCCATGAAGACACTGGGTGGGGTCTATGAATCCCTAAAATGTTGATGTGTATCTTCGTTTTCCAGAGAAAAGAGTTTGTAGTTTTCCTCAAGGCACCCTTCCTTCAGGGAATCCTTAACCTGATGTGGCAGATTCATCCTCTGCCTTCAATCTGAGATGGACCCAGCCCCGCCCTCGGGGAGCCCCAGTCTGTGGGGGGACCCAGCCCCGCCCTCGGGAGCCCCAGTCTGTGGGGAGACAGCCCCGCCCTCGGGGAGCCCCAGTCTGAGGAGAGACACGGCCCCACCTTCAGAGAGGCTCAGTGTGGGAGGGGACACAGCCCCGCCCTCAGGGAGCCCCAGCCTGAGGAGGGACACAACCGTGCCCTGAGGTAGCTCACATCCGATGGAGGAGAGACAACAGCTGTTCCCAGGCACATCCCAGTCTGAGGAAAACAAAAAATATCAGAAATAATTCACACATGCCAAGCAACATGGTACCAACGGAGCCCCAGGCACTGGAAAAAGATGCAGCAAAGGCAGGGTCCAAGCAGAGACCCCAGGCCAGGCTGCCCCTGCGCCTCCCGTGCAGCCCCGCCAAACGAAGGCTCAGGCTAAATCCAGGCGGCACGTGCTTACAGACCCTTCAGTGGGCAATTCGTATTCTAAACATGAAATTAATTTCTCCTACAAATATGAGAACCTAGTAATTTGTTTCACTTTTATTTTATTGTCAGATAGGATTCATTTTCTACATGATTTTATGGTTGGATAGGATTCATTAGAAATTTTCCCCCAACTCCTTCTCTTAAAAAAAAATCCTTCTTCAGCTGCTCAGTCAGCAGTTGAGCTGGCCTTAGCTCTCCTCGGAGTCACCCGTTCCCACACAACTGCATCGCCGTAGCCCCGGGTTCTGCTCCTCAGTTTCACTTTAATTTCCGACTCTGAAGAGCCAGGTACTGAAATGGAGATAAATCTTTCTGGACGCTCGTGCAATGGGACCTTTGATAACGGAGCAGTGGGGAGAGTTAATGGCATCAGGGCTCCTCCGCGTTATTTCCAGACATCGCCACCCTCACTGGCTCAGAATAAGGCCTCTCATTTATTTAGCACCCACTGTGGGTCACTTAACTTTGTTACCTGCTCTTGCTTCTACCTCTGCTTGAGTTCTTCTCATCACAAGGTCACTGAAAACTGACTCTTCTGGGGTATGCGAGGCCTGTGCTTGGATAGGACACAACTGTCAACCCAAGCCCATCAAACAAGACGCCTTCAGCCTGGATCACAGACCCTGCTTCCCTTCGTGTCCTGCTCACTGACCTCAGCACTACTCAGAATCAGGCCCCTGAGTACCCCCCCCCTTTCGCTATACAAGCAGGGATTTGGGCTTCATCTCCCCCTCAGACTGGGGATCCCTGAGGGCGGGGCTGTGTCTCCCCGCTCCTTTACATCTCTTCGCCTCCGGCTCCACCTCGATGTTTCAGAAGCGGCTTTACCTTTGGGAGTTGGAGACTCTGCGTGGTACTGCGAATCCCCAGGAGCTGCTTCCTTCACTGTCCCTTATACTGATGACCTTGGCCTCCAGAAAGCGAAGAAAACAACCTCCATAGAGACACTCTGAAAGGCTCTGCCAGGTCAGCGGCCCCACCGAGGCTCTGTTCTGCCCTGAGCCTTTCAGAGACACCAGTTCTCAGTACCCGCTTGCTCCCAAGGATACCC
Source organism: Hippopotamus amphibius kiboko (assembly GCF_030028045.1). Lineage (NCBI taxonomy): Eukaryota > Metazoa > Chordata > Mammalia > Artiodactyla > Hippopotamidae > Hippopotamus > Hippopotamus amphibius. The sequence continues at coordinate 36,544,738 of NC_080196.1, read as the reverse complement.
TTCCCTTCCCCCTCTCTTCCTTTGCGTATAGCTTTTCTTTCTTATGGATGTTATTGGTGGAGAGACACTGTGGATGGCATGAATAATAGATTATTAATTTGGAGCCTCTCCAGTGAGTGAGACTTGCCACCCAGTGCGGACGCATGTTATGTAACCAGCAAATTACGGTGGCATCAGAGGCAGCGTGTCTGCTAAAGAGAGTAAGATCAGAGGAGTGAAAGAAGCAGGGAGCAAGGCCACTTCACAGGAGGGTCTGCGGGGAGCCAGGCTCTGGGCTGGTTGTTTTCAGCTGTCTTCCCTCCTTTAAGCGTCACCGTGACCAAAGAGGAGGCACTGAAACCTCTCTGTGGAGAGAGAATGGGCTGGTTAAAGCCAAGCTGCCTGGTGCTGAGGCCTGCTGAGCTCCCGGCTGCTGGCCTATACCCAGCTACCCAGGATTGCTACCCTGAAGTTTCCCCATCGTGGTGAGCTGGCCGGGGCTGTGCCTCAGAAGGCCTGCTGCAAAAGGTATCACCAGGGAGACGGGAAAACCAGACCTAGGAGGTGTCATCTCTGGAAGAGGAAGGCCCTGGCCGTTCCCCCATGTGACTGGGTGTCTCCACCAAGGCCCTTGGAGGGTTAGTTAGTTAAACAGATAATTATGTAGATGTTGAATTACAATCAGGGTCTGTGCTATAAAGAGAAGTAGGGGGTTAGTGAGAAAATGTAACAAGGTGACCTGGCCTGTGTGGGAGTGACTGACCCTGACACTCAGCCCCTGACAGCCTCTATGTGATCCTGGTCTGATGGAAGAGACACAGCCCTGCCTCAGGGACCCCCAGTCTGAGGGGAGACACAGCCCCGCCCTCAGGGAGCCTCATCTCAAGAGGAGACTTGGCTCTGCCTCAGGGAGCTCAGGCTGATGAGAAGATAGAAGCTCTGCCCTCAAAGAGCTCCTAGATAAAGAAAACAAACAATAAACCCCCCAAAACAGACCCTGCTTCCCAGACTCTGAAAATATACATTTTTTTTTCTGTGTACAACAGAGAGGCCATTTCTAGTAATCTTAGTAAGAAACTAGAAGACAGGGTGAAAGGCATAACAGACATCCAGACTGCTCCTCCTAAAGTCTGGGTGGAGGGGGAAGATCTAAGGATGCATCTGTAAATTTTATACTTTCACAGTGTCGAAAATCTGCTATAGTTTCCAGCTGAAGGTAGCTGATAGGACACATTCACTTAGCTCTGATCCTTCCACAGAGTCAAAAATGTAACTAAAGAAATAAATAAAATAGAAACAATTATTATCTCTAAGAAAATTAAAAATAGTTTAGGCAGGAAACTGTTATCATACATGGCTCTTTCTAAGCAGCATTTATATAATCACAAATGTTAATGCAAGCATTGAATACTTATTTTTAGCCACAAATTGTGATAAAACTCTATGGAAAGACTGGTGGGGAGAGTGATTATTCTGGGAGTGATAGGAGGGATAATATCACAATGCTAAGTGCTCAAGCTCCTTATCAGGAAGTCACCAGATAATGTCTCAAAGGAAAAAAATCAAGAAAGAGCCAATAATGAGGAAATAAATACCAGAGGAAATAACTGAAGAGTTGAAAGTTTCCCCCTGAGGAGAGGGATTTTGGATGGGAAGGTTGTAGCTGGTCACTGTTCTTTTGCATTATAATCTATTTGACATATAAGAAGCTTGGATAAAAATTGAAATTAATATTTTTGTAATGGAAGGAGGATGTGTCAGACCTTTGCTCTCTGTAGGACAACAGGTACCAGGTGGTTAAGCCAATCAGTGGATAAAGTCATCAAAACAGCATCAGAGGAAGGAGACCAGCAGGACTGTCTCCACAGTTGCCACAGTCCAGCTTAGCGATATCCAGAACCCTACGGTCCATCTCACCTGAGTACACACTGAGCTGGAGGGAGCAGGGCAGCCACCTGAGAAGCTGACTCTAGACTAAAAATATCAGCCACAGACGTTCTCAATGTGACCAGTCCACTGGCGAGAGTCTGAATTCCTGCCTTTTCAGGACTTTAATATCATCAAGAATAAAATTTCTTTTGTCTAGCCCTTTACAGTTTACAAAGCCCTCACATGTATGACGTGAAATGTCAGCATTGGGCCCTCTCTGTCCAATAATACTCTTCTCCTTTTACAACCGGAAGCACAGGGCCTGGAGAGGAAAATAGTTTACTTAAGATTACATCCTAATAAGGAGTGAAGATGGGCACAACCATGGTTTGTCCACCTGGGTGGCACTATGGGATCACCTGGACAACTTAAAAAATATACCCACGCCCAACTGAACTGGAGTTTTTGTCATGGTTTAAAGTCTCCCCAGGTGATTCTGATGCTCCACACCAGGCTGCCTCTGGTCCCCCTTAACTAACCTTCTGTCCTGCTACTCGACACAACACACACCCTTCTGTGGACCTCAGGGAAGGCTAGGTCATCACAAGAACAAATGCCACCAAAATTTCAGTGGCTTTAATATGACAAAGATTTGTTCATCACACATACAAAGTCCACTGTGGGTCCAGGCAACCCCCCAGGGAAGCTGTCCCCCACGTGATAACTCAGCGTCCTCAGCTCCTTCAGTCAGTGGCTCCTTCATTGTAGCACAGGCTTCCACAGTTGCCAGGGTAGGAAAGTGCTGAAGACACTTGCACTGTGCATTCATGCTTTAGTATGTAAGAGACACACAGGACTTCCACTTGCAACCCATTGGTCAGATCCAGTCTTGTGACCCTCACGTAACAGCAAGTAGAGGGTTGGATGGGGCAATCCTCTCCTGTGCCCTAAAAAGAGGAAAACCCAATATGGGTAAGCACCAGTGACATCTACCACAGCCTTCATGGCATCCCGGAAATGCTCGCTGCTCCCTGCATGGCCTCCCCCAACCCCCCACCATTCTCCCTTCCCTATGGCTCTTTAAGGCCTGGCTGGAATCCCCTCTCCTCCTGGAAGCACTCCTTGGCCACTGGCCATCACTCCTTTTGGCACTGGCCATCAGTAGTTCTCATTATCTGCGGGATTCATTTTGGCACTTATAGTTCATTAAGCATTTTCAAAGCCTTTACATATCCTCTCTTGCAAATGATTTCACACCCTGGACTTTGTGCAAAGTATTGAGAGGGATTGCTGGTCTGGCCAATAGAGTTTATCAGAAAAGTGGGAGGGATGGGAGCCTGGGAGTGGGTTCCTTGACACCCGAGCCTTTGTGCGTTGCAGGGAAGGGAGCCGAAAGTACTAGGGAACCCTGGGGCTTAGAAAGATTGTCTTCAAAAGCCCCTCATCCTGAGAAGCTTAGGCTGAAAAGTGAGCACCCGTTAAGAGTTGGGCGTCTTGGCAGAAGAAGGCCTCCCTTAGAACTGCTGATTATCTTAATGAGGGAATAAGAAGTATTGAAAAGGCTACAGGATGCATGGGAAGCCCACCAACCAGCCCAGGACTTAAATCAACATGTTCAAAAGATGGGAGGTGAAGGCCGTATCAGCCTCTGCACTCCCACTGCACCCCGAGCAGACGGGTCCCTGCAATTCCCACACGCTGGGGTCACTGCCTGCTGACATGGCTTTATTTATTTATTTATCTGTTTATTTATAACAAACATAATACTATCTATGCACAGGAACTATCACATGTGCTTTATAAATACTAATTCATTTCATCTTATTTCAACACTGTATGGGTTATAGTTCCCCTCATCCCCATCTACAGTTGAGGATAACAAGGTTAAATAATTTGCTCAAGGTCATCACTTGTGAGGGGCAGAGCCTCTGGCTCCTTCACTACAAGAGCACATCTTTAACACAGATGCAGAGAACAAACATATGGACACCCAATGGGGAAAGCGGAGGTGGGGTGGGGTGGGGCACGGTTAGGGTGGGATGAACTGGGAGATTGGGATTGCCATATATACATTACGAATAAGAAAAAAAATATCAAATTGTACACTTTAAATATATGCGGTTTATTGTATGTCAATTGTATCTCAATAAAAGTTCTTTAAAAAAAGAAATAAGTGAATCAAATTATATCATGTTTTACTATGGAGAAAAATAAAGCAGAAAAAGAGAAAAAAAAGAGCATATCTTTATATGCTCAGCACTAACAACAGCAAACAGACAGGAGGCATTTCAATGCTTTCTGAATGAATGAATGCTGTCTTGTTTCCCTCTGAGGCCGGACTGCCAGGGTTCAATTTCCAGTTCCATCACTTACCAGCTGTGTGAACCTGGGCAAGATATTTGCCTCTCTGCACCTCTGTTTACTCATCTGTAAAGTGGGGCTAATAAGCTTCACAGTTGTTGTGAGGATTAAGAAAATTAAGAAAACTAATATATTTAAAGAGTAACACAATCCCTGGTATAGGAAAGCATTTAATAAAATGTAATTGTTATTTCACATGCTATATCTTAGTTCACCAAATGGTTAGCTTCTGTAAGTAAATAGTAACCATTTCTTTTCGTTCCTGACACTACCTAGAATGTGTTAGGCACACATTCTAAATATTATCACAGAATAGGGGATTGTCTTAGTTGTCTATTGCTACATAAAAAAGGTTAGCAGCTTAAAACAATGCACATTAATTTTCCAGGAGCTTCTGTAGGTTAGGAATCCAGGCATCACTGAACTGTGTCTTCTGTTTCATGATCTCTAAAAAGCTACAACCTAGATGTCAGCCAGGGCCATGGGCTCATCTGAAGACTCAACTGGGAAAGGATCTGCTTCTAAGTTCACTTGGTGGTTATTGGCAAGACTCAGTTCTTCCATGACTGTTGGACCAAGGGCCTCAGTCCCTTGCTGGCTGTTGGCAGGTGGTGACCCTCAGCTTCTTGCCATGAGGGCCTCTCCAGCGCACTTTATCAGAGCAAGTTCATGAGAAGAGGAGCCAGGAAGAGACAGAGAGAGAGCTAGGAAGAGAGAAGTCACAGTCTTTTGTAACCTAACCACGGAAGCGACATTGATCTCTTTTGCCCTACTCTATTGGTTAGAAGCAGTTACTAGGTCCAGCCCATACTCAAGGAGAGGATCGGGGGCCCATGTCAGAAGCTGCTGACCCCAGGCTCAGACGCACTTGTTAACTGAACTCAGGAGCCAGCTCTGCTTCAGATGGAAGTAGGGAAGCTGGAGAGGCTGATGTGTAGCGTCCTAACTAGCTCTGTCTCTAGGGTAAGCCTCTTTGAACGCCTTGGAGCCTTGGCGTCCACCCCTATAAAATGAGCAGCCTTGACGAGGAAGATGCCTCAGGTGCCCTGCACCTGACATCCTGGAGTTCTAGCTTCTTTGAATTTAACCGATCTTGATTCAACCAAGCTGGCAAAGTCAGAGTACTCTGAATTCTTGGAAAGCTGCTCATCCCTTCCTGGCTCCCAGCCTAACCAGGTGAGGGGTGGATCACAGACTCCCTCCCACCACGCACACTGCCCCGTCCCACACGCAGTCTTGGTGGAAGGAAGGACGTGGGCGAGCAGCGTCCTCAGCAGAGGAGAGGTCCCAGCTGTTGCTACTTGCCTTCCCCGCCTCCTTGCCCCGAATTGCTCTGGTGGCTGAATCACTGCCCAGCCAAACTGGCCAGGCAGGCCGGGGTCAAACCCTCGGTGAGATGAAAGGCCCTTCCGAGGTGCATAATTCAGAGCTGCAAGCCCTGCGCAGAGCACGTGATGAGAATAAATGTGTGTCCCTGGGGCTGAACACAGCTCTGCGGCATGGCGGGCCCCCGCGCTCCCCTCGGAATCCTTCTTATCTCTTGTCCCACTGCTCCTTTCCTTCCTCAGCAGCTCAGCGGCAGCCCACCCAGCAGGCATTCCTTTTCAAACAACACCCTCTTTTCCCTACAGAGAGAGTGCTACGTGGGTACAAGGAGGCTGAGAAACACGGCGGGGGATGGGGTTCTGGAGAACCTAGCTTGGGTCCTGGCTGTGCCCCTAGCCTGAGGTGTGGTCCTGAAGGAGTCCCTTTCCCTACTGAGCTTCAGTTTCCTCATTCTGTCAATGAAGAGGTTGGACTAGATGACTCCCAAAATCTCTTCCAGCTTCCAAATCCTACGGTCCTGACATTTTCCTAAAGTGATCAGGGAACATAGGGGTCAGAGGATGAGAGACGATGTGTTTGGCTATAATTAACTGAACCCCCAACAAAATGTGGCTTCTGCGCATTTATCCCAATCAGAAGTAGGGAGATAGGAGGTTTCAGGGTTGGGGCAGGGGTTCAGCAATATTACTTTCCCGTCTTCCTTCACTGCCAACTCCAGTAAGAGATGTCCCCCCTCGGGGGCCTGAGATGGCTACAACTTTCGGCATCACATCTTCCTGTGATGGAGTCAAACACAGCAGGGAGGCAGAGCGGTGGGTTCTCCCTGATGCTGCTGCATTGCAAGGGAGAAGGCCTCTCCCAAAGACTTATGTCTTATTATTATTCCTCATGTCTTATTATGGGTTGAATTTTACCCCCAAAAAGATATGCTAAAGAACCTCAGGACATGACCTGATTTGGAAATAAAGTCATTGCAGATATAGTGAGTTAATCTGAGGTCATATTAGAGCACCGTGCACCCCCTGACCCAGTATGACTCGTATCCCAATAAGAAGAGGAGAAAGACTCAGTGGAGAAATGTCCACGTAAAGACAGATACAGAGAGAACACCATGTGACAATGGAGGCAGAGATTGGAGTGCCAAGCCAAGGAGCACCCAAGATTGCCAGTGACACCAGAAGTTAAGAGAAAGGCAAGGGACAGATTCTCCCCTACAGCCTTCAAGACAACAGGGCCCTGCCAACACCTTGATTTTAGACTTCTAGCCTCCAGAACTGTGAGAGAATAAATTTCTGTCGTTGCAAGTCACCCAGTTTGTGGTAGTCTATTGTGGCAGCCCTAGGAAACTAATGCATGCCTCATGTGCCAGGACGCAGTCACATCCGCTCAACTCCTGGCAAATCACCATTTGGTGAAATGAGCTTGGCTGTGCTGCGGTCAACCATGGTTCATCGTGGGGGCTGAGCTCCTTGCTTCTGGGACAAACCCAGGCTCTTACAGACTACAAGAAGAGGGGGTGATTGTTAGATCAAGTCGAACACACACATCTGGAATATGAGAAAAGTGAGGCCCCCCGTTCCTTCCCGCCCATGTGGTGGTGTGCCTCCTCCTTGTAGGTGTGTGATAGCGATAGCTCCATGTGTGGGGCCTTGCCCACTGTTTATTTTTGCTATGTGATTCTGGCTCATACCGATTCCAGCATATTGCTAAGCAATGGTTGACAAGAGGCAAAGTAAGAAAAGGATACGGTCAGAGCCTTCAGCATCCCAGCTCACACAGGAGATGAAAAGAAGCACTGGGAAACCTGGGCGCAACTCAGACTGGATGAGAAATGGATTTGGAAGATACAGCCTGAGCTATGTCTTCCTAGAGGCTGGGTTCTCAGTAAACACGGAGGCTGCACAGGGAGCTGAAAATGGAGAGGAACAGGAAAAGAACATGAGACTTTAGGATGAAAACACTCGTAGTCTACCCCCAAAAGATGGCTCTTGGGATCCTGGGCTGCAGTGGAAGGCCTCCTCATAGAGAACCAGATAAACACAGACACATCTAGGAAAAAACAGTCCTACTGTGGCCACATGTATTAGAGCCTCTCACAAGCATCTCACACCCACATCAACTCACCTTTCCCCCAAATGCTCTTCATGCTGTGCTTTCCGTCTCAGCACAAAGTATTTCCCTTTGCTCAGTTGTGCAATCTGTAGTCACAGGTGTCCCCCTTAACCCCTCCTCTCCTGTCACCAAGTCCTGTCAATCTCTCCCCTAAATGCTCCTGAAATTCTGCATTTCTCCCGGCCCCTCCGTCCACGGGCCTTGCTTGCTGAGACTACTGCAGTGAGCTCCTTACTCTGCCTGCCTCTAATCTCCGCTCCCCACTCCTTCCCTCCACATTCCCTGCAGCCGGAATCATCTTCCAGAAACCCAGATCCAGTCACGTCACAGCTCAAAACCACTGGTGGTCCCCCATGGCTTTTGTATTAATGCTCAATGTTCCTAACTTTCTTTCAAGGCCCTTCATGACCTTCCTCCTATTTCCCCTGAAAGCCTCTCTCACCACGGCTCCCCGACCCACCCGCCCCCAATCTCCATGCTCCACAAAGAGACTCTCCTCAGTTCCTCCAGCCAACATGCTCTCTTGAGCCCCCAGGCCTTTGAACCTGCAACTGAATCTCCCATGTTACCTGATCTTTCCCTCTCTTCCTCTCTGATTCCTCTATACACATTTCAGGCTCAGAAACCACTTCTTGTGGGAAAATCTCCTAGACCCTCCCCCTAGTCTGGTCTGAGTCAATCCCCTTTGCCCAGCCCTGGTCTGCTCTGTGTTGCAGGGGGTGGGGAATGAGACTGACCCCACTGCCACCCACTCCCGCAGGCCTCCCCTGTCACCTGGCTCCTCCAGCAGGGAAGTGGAGGGCAGGAGAGAGGGAAAGGAAGGGCATTTCTTTCCTCCCTCTCTGCCTAAGGCACCTGGGCAGCAGTGCCCCCTGCAGGACTCTGGCTCCCACTGCAACACACTCACCGGTTCCGCTAGGGACCCTAGCCGGATCTCATCACACTGCTTCCTGCCTTTTACCTCTGTAGCAAGGATTGGTAGCTCCTTCCTGCTGTTGCTAATTTCCAGTTCAGCTGACCCCTTCTGTCATCGTTTAGCCAATTCTCTCTATTAAATTACTTCAGTTATAAATACCTTAAGTGACTTTGGTTTTCCTGGTTCCATCCAACTCACATAGACCTTCCTCATAGTACAGTTCACTGCACTTCCCTAACCTGCCCCATTTCATCTTGAACTCTAAGGGCTGCTTTGCTTGTGTCTATTCTCCACTAATGGGAGTGCTTCATGAGTGCAGGGACCACATCTGCTGGTTTGCCACTGTACCCCACTGTACCCCTGAAACGGTGCCTGGACACAGTGACTATTTAAGTAACATGTGAGTGAGTGAATGAATGGACCAGTAAATTTCACGCTGAGTTTCTTGCCCATCTTTCCAACAGCCCGTTAAGTCTACCTTTCTCTTTCTCAGTCTTGCAAACCTCCTTTCTCCAAGAAAATAATCCCTACTGCTTGATCCTTACCTGGCAGATTTCCCCTTTGCTTTGCTTCATTAAGTAGGTAGAAGTAATACAGAGTAAACAATCCAAAGATCCCTGCCCACACAGACTTCCCATTTGCTGGGTGTGGGGGCTCAGCCAGGGCTGTTGGCCAGAGAGGGCAGAGCGTTACAAGGCACAGGGACCTGCACAGAGCTGGATGATGGAATTCTAGCTGGGGCTTGGATCGTGGCAGGGGACATGGATCTGGAGAGAGCCTCGTGAACAGGAAGATCCTTGAGCAATCTCCCCTTCCCAATGACCTGAGCCTCTGGAGGCTGCCCTGCAGCCCAGCTTTGTTCAAGTTAGGTGGAGGTGCAGAGAGAGGAAGATGCCTGGCTGCCTGGCTTTGTTCCCAGATGTGGGCCGAGTGGAAAGGCCATGCATGGTTTGGCAGCCTAGCGTGGGAGGGGGTGGAGTGCCAGGTAGAGGGAGGGAAGCGCAGGCACTGACCCAGGACAACGGCTGTGGTCTGAGCTGCTGTTTTCCCTCCCTCCTTCCTAAGCCCACACATCACATTTCAATCAGCTCTGAGGATCTGTGCAGCGGCGGCGGGCGGCAGCGGGAGACAGACGGCTGCAGAGACACAGAGCATCCAGCCACGCCTTTTCGGCCCATGCGCTGATTGGAAATAAGCACGAGGGTGACATGCAGCAGCGGCTTTCTCACCATATGCAGCAGAATCTGTTTCCAGGGCTCAGCCAAGAGCCAGCAGAGAAGAGGGGAGGGCAGGAAGACACTTAGGCAAAGGCTCAGGGCCGGGGGCCTTGGGGTCAATTTGTCCATCCCTCTGCCTCCAAGAAGAACTTCAAAGAGTCCAGCCCAGACAGACTTTATTGACTTTACCCAGGTAGTGAGATACCTCAAAGGGTAAATTGCAGGTCACACATGTCTCAGGCAGAGGAGAAGATTCAATGGAAGGGGAATCTAGACCAGCACAGGGACGGGCAGATCTCTATCCCCATGCCAGCTAGAAGTCATCTTGGAAATGTGGTGTGGTAAGGAACGGATAGGGCAGAGGGAGCTCTGACCAGTGAGGGTAGGGGGTGGGGTGGAGAGAGGGGAGCGTAAGGTCAGTGCTGCCAGAGATGTGAGAACAACAGCACTTACTGAGTGTATCCCAAGCTCCGTGAGCAGCACCAGGCACTTTTATTCATCATGCATTTCATCTTTAAAATAACCCTCTGAAGTAGCTACTATGTCCTCATTTTTACAAAGCAGGGAAATCAAGGCTTAGAGAAGTAGAGAGACTCTCTAGGGTCACATAGCTAGGTGTGAGTAGCCCAGCCAGGCTTGGAAACCAGGTCTGAAATCCGTCACCTTTGCAGTGACATCTGTGCTCTGTCCCACGGGCCCAGAGTCAGCACTGGGGTGCTGCACAGGGCCAGACACGGGCCACAGCTCCCTGATAGCCAGCAGAGGGGCAGCTCTAAAGCCAATGCTGCTGGGTGGAGGAATCCCAAGGGTCTGCTTCCACCTCTGGGAGGCCTTCACTTAGGGCACCTGGAGGCCCAGTCATCTCACCTCAGGCTTCTAACATCTTTCCTGGTTATTAAGGGGGGCTGGGGTCCAGCTTCCCCTCCATCCCTGCAGCCTTACAGTAACTGAGTGCTTGGCCAGCTCCCTAAGCATCTTCCCTGCCACCCCCTGCACTCCCTGAGCTCAAACCCTCTCTGTCTCTCACCCGGCCCAGCTGGGCAGCCCCCTGCCCCTGACTCATCTTCCATGGAGCGGCCACCACAATCCTTCTCAAAGGCAAATGTGGTCATGTCACTTTTTAAAGTAACTTGACCAGGACCCCTTTTGCCTTTTGGATAAAGCCCAAATTCCATCGTTTCACATTCCAGCTTTTCCTAAGCCCGCCCTGACCTACTCTCCCAGGGCCTCCCTCTCCCACATCCTCCACACTACCAGAAGCTGGAGGCCTGGCTGTTCTCCCAAACGTGCCTCACATTTCCACACTTCTCTTCCTTTGCCTGGGTCGGCTTCTGTGCTTGGTTTTTTCCCTCAGCAAAATGTCACCTTTCCTGCCCAACTGAAATGTCAGATGCTCTATGAAGCTTTCCCCAGCAGCTTCTCCTCTGTGCTGACTCCTCCCCCGCAGACTCCGGAGCTTGTGATAAAGAAGGTGAGGATAATCCAATAACCTCAGTTAACACTGGAGAGCACTCGCTCTGTGCCACGCGCTGGTCAAAGTTCTTCTCATGCATTAACGCCTTTAACCCTCACAATGACCCTAAGAGGTGGGTGCTGTATTATCCCCATGTTATAGATGGAGAAGGAAGGACCAGAGAGGTTAAGTAATTTGCCCAAGGTCACACAGCTGGTGAGTGGAGAGGAGCTAGTATCCAGCCACAGCCAAGTGGTCCCAGAGCCTGCACTCTTTAGCACTCTTCAAGACCCCCTCCACCTCAAGAACACCCATGAAGTGAGTATCTGAGGGTACCTCTACAGGAGCAAGGCACACCTGATCACAGAGGTCATCACTCACTTGTCTCCCCTGAAGGCCTGTGAGTTCCTTGAGGGTAGGGCCTGTCTCACGACTCTCTCCATGTTTTGTTTCTTTGTTTGCACAGAGGTCAAGGAGAAACAAGGCATTTGTTGGCAAAAACAAGTGAATGATGTGTCCTGATGATTATTTAGAGTACCACTCTACCTGAACCACCACAGGAGAGAGATAAAGCCTCCCAGAGGCTGACCCAGTTGTGAGATGACCCACTTCCCCACTGTCTCCCAGGTAGGTAAGCAATGAGGCCAGGGAAAGTGTCCTCTCTCAGGGCCCTTCACGAGGCTCTCTCCATATGGTAGGGGTGGGGGTCACACATCTCTTTACTGTGCTTTGGGCCAGGGCTCAGGGCAGAGGCAAGGTCCACCTTTTCCCCCCAGACACCTAGGTCCCTGGTAATACCCCATGGGCTCCACTCTTTGTGGGCTCCCCAGGCCCCAGAGGCACGCCCACCTGCCCCTTCTCTGACCCACATGCCTGTCTGTAGAGCAGGAAGCAGAGCTGGACTTATAGAATTGGGGTGGGGGGGATGTGATGGGTTCCAGAAGCCACTCAGATCTATCATGTCCACCCTGAGCACCCACCTGATCTCCTACGAAATCCCCATCTCCACCCTACCAACCACCCGGTTATCCAGATGAAAAACCTAGACCCTGCCCCCCTCCCATCAACACCTTCCTCCCCCTCATCCACACACCTAACCAGCCCCCCACCCCACCCCCTGGGTCCCACGATCCCATTTCCTAAACATCCCTGAACCTGCCCCTTCTCAATCCCCAGGGTCGCAGGGTGCATCACTGGCAGCCTGGAATGGAAAGGCCCCTGTCAGCTCTCCCTGCCCCCAGTGTGCCCCCACTGCCCCCTCCTTCTAATTCCTCCTCTGCTGCCACAGAGAACCTTGCAATTTATGAATGGAATCACGTCATTTCCCTGCTTAAAAGCTTTCCATGGCTCCCCACTGTCCTGGGTCCTCCTGCTTCCCCTGCCTCTGCCCGCGGTGCTGCTTCCCCACTGCACGGCCTTGGCCATGAGGTCCTGCCAGAGCCCCCCATCTCCACCCTCCCTCTTCTCCCCCTGGTCCTCAACTCCTCCCCTTGGCTCAGCTAGTGGCTCCTCCAGGAAGCCCTCCATGAACAGTCCCCTCCCCCCTCCCTCCCCTGAAGTCTGGCCTCCTGCCCCCTGTGGACTCTCACATACCCTTTATGTATAAATATCTCCTGAACTTGCCACATTTTAGGGAAATCATCCCCTTGTGCGTGTTGCCCCTTTGAACTGTTTACGGACAAGATCTGTCTTATTAATGTTCCATTTCCTGTCCCTAGTTCAGCACCTGGGATGGAACTTGGCGGACACTTGGTGAACACGTCTTAAATTGAACTGAAAACAGCACAGACTCATCCATCTGTAAATAGGTGAGAACGAAGGGAGATACTGAGCGCGAAGGGCTTACTGTAGGCTCTGCGGTTGTTCCCTATCACCGTAATCGCTGCTGCTATGACCCACGCAGTGCCCATGAAAAAGCACTAGACCAGGCATTAGGAGATGCAGACTCTCATCTCAGACCCCACATTAACTATCAGGGTGACCCTGGGCAAGTCAATTATCCTTTCTGAATTAGTCCTCATAAACATGATTTTCCTTCCTTGTTTCACTTCCATTATCGAATGACTCCCTATTTTATCCCCACCTCTCCCTTTCTTCAGCACAGATAATTAAGAATTTGCAGATACCTAGCAGCATACCTTGACTTATGAACCCTGCATTTATGGATATTCCCAAATGCATAAGCCGTCAGACTGATAACTAATCACAGGGGAGGCCTCTTCTCCCCTCCCCTCTGAGCCATCACCCATGTCCCCACACGTTTTTACATCAAAAAGTACAACAAAGAAAATAAGCCAAAAAACAGTCCTTTACATACATTAAACCGTATGACAAACAAGTTACATATGTCTTATTTTCTCATGTCTTTGCAGGCTGGTAGAACTTGGTTGTGAATGAATAAGCACTAGCCTGGACCACTATGTGGGGACCAAGCCCAGTGGTGCCTGCCTCTACAGCACTAAAGCACCAGCAGCCTCTCGGGTATCAAATCCCACCCAGCCCCAGCCCCACCCAATGGGAAACTGCAAATTTCTGCCAGCAGAGAGGGGACAGAGTCTTACCAAAAACAGCACTGCAGGTCTGTATCAAAGCAACCTGCTCTTTCAGAAAATCACTAAAACTGCACCAGGCTATAAAGAAAAGTGGTTCTTAATTACTCCCATCAGTTCTGAAGAAAAGAGAAGGGGTCCCCCTCAAAGAAGTTTGAGATTGGAAACCATTTCCTTCTAGTGTGGGCAGGGAAGAGGCAGGGAACTACATTACCCAGAATCCCGGTGGCTGAACCCGGGCCGACCCTTGGCTTCCAATGACTGGCAGTCGCCCAAGCTAATGTGCCAATCAGAGCGCGAGACTGAGGATGGTGTTCCCAACTGTCCCACCAAGAAATGCAGGTGGAAGTGAGGAAGGGAAGATGAAAATGTTGAGTTTTGTAAGACTGTTATTAGGAAAGAAGTCTTGAGCAAAACAGTCTGCTGATAACTAGTCGCTTAAACGGTGGCATGGTGGAGGGACTGCAGAGCCCAGATGGACACACCCACCCTTCCCACCACTCTGTGCTCAGAGAATCTTTGTCCTGATGGGGAAGACACAGCCTCTGCCCTCAGGGAGCTCCCAGTCTGACTGGGGAGACAGGGCTCCCAAGTGATGGGGAGGTTCAGAGTCCACTCATAATCCCAGCTTCTGCCCAGCCCTCTGCACTCCCTGCCAAGGTGTCCTCCGCAGCCAGCTGGAGCCAGCTGTGCAGCTGTGATGGACACAGGTGGCTTGGTGCTTGTCCTTGTCTCCGCTCCACTGAGCCCAAGGTTGGGCTGGTTCCGGAGATGAACGGACAGCTCTCATGCCAGGGAGAAGAGCTGTGGGGAAGCAGACAGGTCCAAATGTAGCGTAACTTTGCAGCTGGAGCAGGTGGCCCGCCAGCGGCAAACTTCTCCAGAACTCCTCTTGGGCAGAAATCTATTCCTAGCCCTCCTTCCACCCTCCACACCCCCGCCCCACCCCTGATGCTCTTCTCTATTTTCTCCCCTTTTTCAAAAACTGGCTGGGCTCACCTCATTCAGGAAGCTGTCAGAGTGACCGTCCCACCTCTGTCACCAGCATTCTGTTTAGGGCAGGCAGCTGCACAGGGCTGCCACAGACACAACCTTTTCCGATGCAACATCCTTTTCTTTCTGGGGGACTCTCTGGTGCCTTTGACCCTTTCAGAAGTCCCTGGACTCCCCCAAAGTAGGGCTTGGGTCCCCCCCTTTCAGATTGTCCCCCTCCCATCTGGCCCAGTGCTTCCCAAGTCCAAGATCTCTGTGACTGTCATAGCCGGGGGGCTCCACAACGGGGATCCATCACCTCCAGGGGACTTGGAACAGAAGATCTATAATTGAACCCCATCTCTGCCACTTGAAAGCTGTGTTACTTTGGCTAAGACACCTCACTTTTCTGAGCCTTGGTTTCCTCAAAATATGGGGAGAATAAGAATACTGCCTCAAGCTCACATGGTGATGGAATTGCTTATAACAAATGGTTAAGTGTCTGCAGTGCTAGTTACCATTATTGTTTAGCTGAGAGTTCCCTGGGTGCAGCCAACATCCAGAAACCTATTCCTAATGTATAAAAACAGATAAAAGGAGCTGCTCAGTTTATAGCCAGGATGGGGTTCCTGGAAGCCCCTCCTTCACCGCCTCCCCCACTTCCTTCCCCACAAAAGACCCTAGAGTCACCAAAGAGCATGGTTGTGAGGTTAGAACAACACAGAACAACAAAGCCCAGCCCTGAAGCTTTGCTCAGCACCCATGATTTGCCAACTGAATCCAGGTAAAGTCCTCACCCACAAAATGGAATTAAAATCTCTCCTTCAGAGGCTGGCTGGGAAGATATAAGTGGATTACTAGAAAATGTGAAAAATTGTTATTATTGGAGCATAAATGTTATTATGCTCCAATATTTCTCTCTCCTGAGGCTCTTGTTAATTTTGTTTTTGGGTCTTTCCTTGCACACAATGTGGTGGGCTGATTGTGTGTTTCATATTTCCAGGGATGACCTGGAAAGAAGGGATTCTGTGGAGAGATGGAAGACAATGCAGAGATGCCAAGGGCTGAGTCCAGGGGAGTGATCTTTCCCATGCCTTTTCCATGTAGGGAAAAGATCAACCTTTGAGTCTAGGGCAGTGCTGGGCAAGATGGGGTAGAGATGGCAAGAATCTAAGACTACTCGGAATACCTGACAGAAAGGGACAGGAAGAGAAGTCCTGTGGCCAATAGGGACCTGCTCAAATGCCACGTCTTTGAAGCCACTTCCATCCACTCCACTACCAACCAGGTGGGGAATCCCTGAAGATTCGGTGGCTCTTCCAGGCTGATCTTTAGAGACAGCCTGTTTTTAACTCACCAAATGTATCAATTAGAAATTCATTCAGCTGCATCATAAGAAAATAAACTTCAGTTGTTTAAGTCACTCCCCCCCCCCCCAAAAAAAATGCATTCAGCTGCAATTAACAGGCAACCCAACAAGAGAGCTTAAATGAAAAGGAGATTATTTTTCTTAAATATGAAGAAATCCAGCAATAGGGGTTGCTGGTATTGATTTAGCTGCTCAATCATGTCACCAGAGACCCAGGCCTTTTCTACCATCCCCACGAGCTGGCTCTCATCCTCCTTGCTTAGAGTCTCATGGACGCGGGATTGTATCTGTGGCTCCAGGCATGACAGTCTCATTCAAGGAAGGAGGAAAGGGGGTCAGGAGAGGGTGGAACCGTCTGGTATCAGAAAAAAGCTGTAGGGACGTGACACATGCAGCAGGTTGGCCCCATCTACCCAGGAGGAGCAGACAGGCCTGTGGAAGTACATTCAGCCTTTTGGACTGCTGGCCTCACCCTCTTTCAACTTGCCGCTCACCTGGCTCAGGTTTCCAAAGGATCACCTGTACAGGGATGTGCTCATCCAGTGTGAAATCGTTATCCAGATGGAGAGGGTAGTGGGCGTGTGGGAGGATCCCATTCTGGACGTGTCCTCTCCCTCCTGGTGGCCCTCTGGTTTCCCTCAAGCACTGGAGATGGAATCTCTGGGAGCAGAGCTGTGCCTGTGGGAGGCTGTCAGCTCAGTTACTCTACTGATTATTTACCCCACCTTCCTCTCACTGCCCCCACCCCCTGTAGTAAACTGACTAGATGCGCACAGCGTGCCAGGCAGAGCAATTAGCCTCATCAGAGATGCAAGAGCACAAAAGACCCCTCCCTGCCAGCTGTCTCCTCCAGAGGGTTCTAGGGCATAAGTTGGAAAATGACAACACTGAGTTCATTAATTAATACTTCATATCGATTTGCTGCCTTTTCTCACAAGGACAAGCGGTGACTGGGGGCTGAAAGGAGCGCTGTGCTGGGGGTTCCAGTCCTGGTCCCACCACTAACCTCACAGTGTGGCCTCAGGTAAGGCACCTACCCTCTCACTTCCTTCTTCTGTAAAATAGAAATGATAATTGTTGCATCACGAGAAGCGATGAAACCACTCAAAACCCATGTTAGCAACTTATTTTAATATTAATTATTCAGGAAATTTCTGTAAAGATTGAAAGGGAAATAGTTAAATGTTATAAACTGAATTACATTCTCCCCCCAAAAATTCATTTGTTGAAACCCCCCCCCAGTACTTCAGACTGTGACTGTATGTGAACATAAGGTCTTGTAAGAGGTAATTAACTAAAATGAAGCCATTGGGGTGGACTCGAATCCAATCCAGTGACCTGATAAGAAGTAATTAGGACACAGACACGCAGAGAAAGAAGACCATGTGAAGACACAGGGAGAAGCTGAGCATCTATAAGCCAAGGAGAGAGGCATAGAAGAAAGCAGCCCTGCCAATGCCTTGATCTCAGACTGCCAGCCTCCAGAATTGTCTGCTGTTTAAGTCACCTAGTCTTAGGACTTCCTAGGTGGCGCAGTGGCTAAGAATCTGCCTGCCAATGCAGGGGACATGGGTTCGAGCCCTACTCTGGGAAGATTCCACATGCCACAGAGCAACTAAGTCACCTAGTCTGCAGTACATTGTTATGGCAGCCCTAATAAACTAATACAGTAAATATGGTAGGTTTTAAAAATTCGAGGTACCTTCAGAAGGCAACGTGTCACTTCCCCACCAGCACAACACAGGGTGTCTGAGTGGAGAGTCCCACATTGCCAGGCCCTGGTCAGGGCTAGGGAGTCACACCTGCTGTGTGGGGAGGATGAATCCATCCTGAACAGGAAGGTGCTATTTCAGGCACTCCCTTCAAATCATAGACTGAGCGTTGGCATGGCCCCAACTACCCACGTTGACATCACATGAGCCCAGCAGCAACCAGCTCATGCCAATCACAGAGGCAGGGGTGAGTGTATGGCTCATAACTTGTTAATAATATACTGGAAATTACAAAGCTCGTGACTAATTTGCTTGTTTAAAAAATCAGACAAGGTTCAGGGTTATGCTTGAGGCACTGTCACTTCACTCAGCCATCCACTCACTCGTTTCATTTCTTCATCATGAGTATTTTGAGAGACTACTGTCTGCCAGGCGCTGTTTTAGGTTTTGGGAACAGAGAAGAAAACAATCAGCCTCCTTGCCTTCAAGCAACTTCATTCCTCCGGATAAGAAAATGATTTAAGCAAATAAAGCAGTACACACACACACACACACACACATACACACACACACACACACAATAAAGCTGCATAAGGGAATAACACATGCAGGGGATATTATTTTACAAAGATTCATCAAAGAAGCCCAGAAGAATTCTCTGATTGCCATTTGGGATAGACCTGAAGGAAGCAAGGGAGCAAACCATGCAGATATGTGGGGACAGAGCATTCCAGGCAGTGGAAACAGCAAGTGCAAAGGCCCTGAGGTAGGAGCAGGTTTGGTGTATTCAAGGAAGAGTGAGGAGACTGAGGAGGCCATGCGACTGGAACAGAGGGAGTGAAAAGGAGAGTGGTAGGAGATGAGGTTGGGGAGGGAGTTGGGGGACAGCTCATGTAGCCAGGATAAAGAGTCAGGATTTTATCTGGGGTGTGGTATGAAGCCCCTGCAAGATTTTCCACAAATGAGTGACATGCTTTAAAAGGATCCCTCTGGAGGGACTACCCTGGTGGTCTGGTGGGTAAGACTATGTTCCCAATACAGGGGGCCTGGATTCAATTCTCAGTCTGGTAACTGGATCCTACATGCATGCCACCACTAAAAGATCCCACATGCCACAACTAAGATATGGTGCAACCAAAATAAATAAATATTAAAAAAAAAAAAAATCCCTGGTTGGGGAAATAAGATCCTGCAAGCTGCGTGGCATAGCCAAAAAAAAAAAAAAAAAAAAAAGGATCCCTCTGGCTGCTGTGTGAGCAATAGACAAGAAAGGGCAGGCAAGGAAGCAGGAGACCAGTTGCGAAGCTGTTGTCCAAAACAGAGACAGTCAGGTAGCCATAGGCAGTGGGATGCAGTCACATTGAGGTGGATTTTGAAAGTGGACCTGGCAGGATTTGCTGACAGACCGGATATGAATTGTGAGAAAAGGAGAGTTAACAAAATTTTGCCTGAGCTCCTGGAGGGTCAGCTATCCACCCCGACATGCTTTCTACAGGAAGGGGCAGATTTGTAGCTGTTTAATCTTTCCAGAACTGCACATAGACACAGCTCCTCCTATCTGTGCTGCAGTCTGGGAGTGGATGCAGCATGTGACGTTATCTGCCTCCAGTAGCACAGTAAAAACCACTGCCCCATCCCATGTCCCCAAGAGAGAGATGGCCCTTGTACTCTGGTCCACCATGGGCTGGAAGGCCCCTGAGTGTAAGGGCTGGGGGAGACCTTAGTCACCACCTATAGGACACCTACATGAAATTACCTGAGATGCCTGCTAAAGACAAGAGCTCAGCCCAGCCCACACTTTCTGAAATAGAACATCAGGATCTGGAGGCTGGAACCTGTAACACGTTCTGTGGGTAAATGTCTTGCTCTCCAAAGTCTCTGAACTACTGCTCTAGTTGAAGCCCTTCAATTTGCAGGTGAAGAAAGAGAGCCTCAATGCCAGCTCCCACCTGGGCCTGGTCCCTTCCACTATACCAAACTGCCAGGGCCATGGGCCAGTTGACATCACCCTTCTTGGCTTCCCCAGCTCTCTGCCTCCTCTCCAAAGTAGGACATCAGTTATAAGGGACCCAGTAAGGATGTGTGGTGCTCACAGGTTAGCTGAGGGGGCAGTGGGTCATTCCCAGGTGTAGAGGATAAAGACAGCTGGATGGGTGGGAGAAGCCATGGCTGGATTGCTGTGAGGGGTGTGAAGCCAGGTACAGAAGCAGGGACGTGGGAGCACTCCTGACACTAACCCTATGGGGTGAGTGTTACTGGGACTGTCAGGAAGTGTTCCCTTCCATGAAGCCACACCCTAGCACACTCAACTTTAACCTCAAAGGAGAAAGGCTGACCCCAGGCTCTGATTAAGCCAGCCCATTGATCTAGGGCTCAGTTTTATGAGCTACAAAATGTAGCCTAATTCTTTCACGGGGCTGAATTGCCAGCTTGCTCCTAGAGCCATATGTCAGACACGGCAGCCAGCGGGGGCAGCCCATGGCCGTCCCAGCAGCGTTATGCTTGGCTGACTCCCTCTCCCTGAAGCCCCCAGGTTCCAGGGAGCATTGGTGGCACAGAGCAGGGTGGGGGTGGTTTGGTTGGTGGAGAGGTGCTTGCAGTGAGATGAACTAGCAAACTTCCCAATTTGCTAATGTACAAAAATTAGAGTAAAATCAGCCAGTGTTGACCCTGGCTTCTTGGAGCTCCATTAAACCATAAGAGTTTAATTATACTGATAGGTAAGACTTTGATTCTCTGCCTCCAACATTTGGGCCATCCAGTTACATGCCTGTCCTCCCTTACACAGCCCCTGGCAAAGGAGGCCTCTGCAGCAATGGGAGAACTTTCTTTAGACCCCCAGGGCCAGGTGGGCCCTTCAACTGAAAGGTATGGGTTCCACATTCTGCCTGAGAAAAGGGAGTTCATTGTCTTTAATTCCAGGGGTTCCATGCTAACCTCCACATGGATGCCCTTATGAATGCACATACACACACACACTGAACACAGATACACATAAACACACGCCTCCCAAACGGGAGGCCCCACAGATACAGACCCAAAACACAGGAAATAAAAGTAGGCGTCATTGTAAGTGCTTACAATACATCAAGCAATGATCAAAGGGCTCTACAGGTGTTACCCCATTTAACTCTCAGAAGAACCTGCAGGTAGATGCCCTTGCTGTTATCAACTAGATTTCACAGATGAGGAAACACACAGGGGTTCCCAGCTGTACATGTAGAGCCGATAGTCTAGCGAGTCTTCGGGGCCTGTACTCTCAAGCACAACCGTTCCGGCGTCTCACCATTACGCAGGCCACCCAGGGCACGCGTCCCCACACATATGGTGCCCCACACCCCACTTGGTAACCACACACACAGACACTCGCATGACTCATCACACCAGGTCCTCAGGACACGCACTGAGTTAGGGCGTACAGCATCTCTCCTTGTCCCCGCTCCACGCACCCCCCTCCAGGGAATAGCAGCACCTCCGGATGCTGCTCCAGGCTCATGGGTCCCCCTCTTGTCCTCAGAGCCTAAGAAATTGCACATTTGTCTCATTCAAATGCAGGCAAATTGCTGAGATGGGTTAAATCTTTGTTCAGGCTTCTTGGCGATAGGCAGATCAGGAACAGAAGCATGAACTTTAAATCATCTTATCTAAGTCCACAACATTTAATAAATCTGTGGTCGGGAGCTTTTTCACTTGCTGCTGGCAGTTAAAGAAAAGGGCAGTTTTACAGCTAAGCCCTAATATGCTGGCTCATGACAAAATCACTCCATGTTCTGACTTATCAGACTCCATTATCACTCCCCTAAGCAGGGACGCACTGTTTTGTTCCAGCACTAACACCACTAGCTCAACATGCGTGAGAAATATTGAAAGGACGGAGGGACTTCCAGTCTCCAAGCAAGTTCTTGGGGTGCAAGTCCTTCCAGATGGGGTGGGAGCCCTGCAGGAAGAAGTGGGCACTGTGGGGAGGAAGGAAGAGCAGCCGGCTGGACACTGCCAAGTGCTTCCCCAGAGCGGGGACATCAGTGCCCCACCTCCAGGCTGCAGAGAGAACACTTGGGCCCATGGCTGGGAGGGAGCAAGGGGCAGGGCCACTGTCCACCCCTCTGGGGCTGAGCCTGGCTCCAGGAGGTATTGATAACATAGGCTCTGGGTGTGAATTCTGACTCAGCATATGCTGACCAGGCAAGTTCAACCTCTCTGGGCCTCACTGTCCCAATCTGTGAAATGTGGACACCTGTTTCAGAGTTCTTGAAAGAATTAAATAGAAAATGAGTTTACTCTTAGGGTTCTTGTTCTAGAAAATATCTCATCCCAGAGGACCAGGAGCATTTTAGGAAACCTTAGGAGGATCTGTACTTTCCTTGCAGGGAGGGGTGTTGCTGCATCGTAGACAAAGAATGTCAGAATTTAGAGATGGGGTTTGGGAAGACAGCCTTCCTGATGGTCCTCCAGGATTTCACCTCCTGCTGTCCACCCCTAGTGAGGTCCCCTCTGACACTGAGTCACGTGGGCCTGTGTGGCACACAGAATGCAGTGGAGTGTTGATGTGTGACTTCCAAAGCCAGGCCTTAAAGGCACGAAGCTTCCTTCTTGGCGGCTGGGATCATTTGTTCTGGGGGAAGCCAGGCACAGGCCATGGGGTTGCCCAAGCAGAACTGTGGAGAGGCCCACGTGGAGAGGGACTGAAACCTCGGCCAGCAGCCAGCACCAAATTGCCAGCCATGTGAGTGATCCTCAGGCCCAGTGACTACGGAAAAGAGAGACTGAGGCGGAACCACCCAGCCAGCCACTCCTGCAATCCTGACTCGGGGGAAATCATAGCGATAGCAAATGCCTATTGTTTCAGGATGACATTACACATCCAGAGTGACCAGAACAGGATCAAAATCTTGATTTTTCAGATTAGGCAAGCCCATAGGAAAGTGGCTTGCCCAAGGTTGATAGGAACACAAAGACTAGAATCAGACTTCTGGGTCCTCAGCTGGCGCTTTCCTTGTGCTACCTTGAACCTAGTGCCTGGCCTGGCCTCTGCAAGCTGGATTCAGTGGAATCAGGGAAGTATCACGCTCCACCTCTCCCTGCCCCCAGCCTCCACTGAACTTATTTCAAGCTCTCAGTCAGAGACCAGGTTATTAAACAAGCTGCTATTAAAGTGTGCCAGCGACAATGAACGCTTACCAAATACCCATAGACATCTCTGTCTCCCAGCTTGCACTGAAGTTAAGTTGGGATGTGTGACTGGTTCTGGACAATGGACTATCAAGAGAAATGACGTCACTTCCAGGCCAAAATATTTAAGGGTTGGTGCTTGACCCTCAGCACTCTCCTTTCTGCCTTCAGCAACCTACAACTCACCTATTCTGGAGTCTGTCCCTGTAAGAGGCAGCCTGGATTCCTGAGGCACCACTTGGAAGAGAACTTCACCAGAGAGCCAATGGCCCAAGAGCAGACTTCACATGAACCAAAAATAAAATTTTATGTATTAAGCCATAATTTCAGGGATCGTTATTGCAACCTAGCTTAACCTAACTAATATACCATCTGTTCCAGATAATATAATTACTAGTTGGCGTAGGGTTACCTAACTCATTTTGGACTATGTTGGAATGAGGAATAGCTGCTATTGGGTGAAGTCACTGAGATTTCAGGGTTTTGTCTGTTATTTACATCAGATCCTCCCATCTCATCTTTACTAATAAATTAATCATGCATACATCTTATAACTGAGGACCCCTTACAAATGAGAAAATAGAATAATGAAAGACAAAACCAGACACAAATATTGTCAGTAAGTTTATGTCTGAGTACAAGTAAAAGTAAATCAAACTAATGGCAACTAAAACTATGAAGGCACATTGTTTATTTGACAAAAAGTTAGAGATAGGTAGTTTACATATTAGTTGAGCAGTTCGATGATGACATCAAGGATCCAGACTTTCTCTCCTACTTCTATGCTTCCTCAGCTTTCTGGTTTTCATTCTTGTTGTCTTATGCTCAAAAGATGGCTGCCACAGCTCCAACCATCACATCCTCACATAACCATTTTTTAAAAAATAAGTTTGTTTGTTTGGTTATTTATTTGTTTATTTATTTATGGCTGCATTGGGTCTTTGTTACTGTGCGTGGGCTTTCTCTAGTTGCAGCGAGTAGGGGCTGCTCTTCGTTGTGGTGCGCAGGCTTCTCATTGTGGTTGTGGAGCACGGACTCTAGGTGAGTGGGCTTCAGTAGTTGTGGCACGTGGGCTCAATAGTTGTGGCTCAGGGGCTCTGGAACACAGGCTTGGTAGCTGTGGCACACAGGCTTAGTTGCTCTGCGGCATGTGGGATCTTCCCGGACCAGGGATTCAACCTGTGTCCCCTGCATTGGTAGGCGAATTGTTAAACGGTGCACCACCAGGGAAGCCCCTAACCATTCACCTCTTAACAGACGGGTTTTGTTTGGGTAGTTTCCAGTAAAATACTACCCAGTCATAAAAAAGAGTGAAATGATGCCCTTTGCAACAATGGACCCGTGGATGGACCCAGAGATGACCATATTAAGTGAAATAAGTTAGACAGAGAAAGACAATTATCATATGATATCACTTATTTGTAGGATCTAAAACATGTTACAGATGAGCTTATTTACAAAACAGAAACAGGCTTACAGACATAGAACACAAACTTATGGTTACCAAAGGGGAAAGCGGAGGGGAAGGGATAAATTAGGAGTCTGGGATTAGCAGATACAAACTACTATATATAAAATAGATAAACAACAAGGTCCTACTGTATAGCACAGGGAACTATATTCAATATCTTGTAATAACCTGTACTGGAAAAGAATATGGACAAGAATATGTATATATATACATACACATATATACACACACATATATAAAGCTGAATCACTTTGCTATACATGTGAAACTAACACAACATTATAAATCAACTATACTTCAGTTATAACATAGTGCTTCTCCTACAGCCCATGCTCTGCAACAAGAGAAGCCACCACCATGAGAAACTTGCACACTGCAAGGAAGAGTAGCCCCACTCGCCACAGCTAGAGAAAGCCTAAGTGCAGCAATGAAGACCCAATTTAAAAAAATAAAACCTTAAAAAACAGTGCTTCTATGAATATTCTACTACATGTCTTTCAGAAGAGTATATGAATGTATTTCTGTTGGCTATATTATACCCAGGAGTAGAAATACCAAAATTTCCAAAGAGCTGTCCAAAGTGGTTTTATCTGTTGATTCACACACTCACCACATATGAGAGTTCAGTTATTCTACATCTTCCTCCCAGGATTTCCCATCCTTTTCCTTATCCAGATGTGTGGCGGCATCACATTGTGGTTTTAGTATATATTTCCCTACAGACCAGTGTATCCTTTTCATGTTTATTGGCCATGCAGCTATCCTTTATTGAGAACGGCACCAGGTTTTTATCCATTCTGTCTCTTAAATTGTCTTTTTCTTATTGATACATCGTGATGTGAACACAAGGACCTGGTACTACCTTCCGCCACACACATGATGACACACACACACACACCACACTCTACTTAACTCACAGAAACAAGGGGGGTATGAAAACCAAGCCCTACGTAGGCAGAGAATGCTCCCAGGAGAAGGGTGTTTCCCATGGGGCCGAAGTCCACTGTTCAGCCCCAGTGTCCTCTCCTCTTCTCAAGGCCAGACACAGATGAGACAGAGTGAGACGCGGGGCACCACATCCATACAGTAAATAATTGTCAAGTTCAGGCTACGTCCCGAGAACAGTTCCGGAGGCTGGAAATTCTACATTTGGACAAAACAAAACAGAGCAGTCCTCAGGGACCCAGGACGTCTATTGAACATGAAAATGGTGCTCAGCCTTTTCTCCTCCAGAGCTGGGGTTAATGAATGCCCTGGCTAATAATAATAATGAGCTATTAACATTTATTACATCCCAGGTGTTATTCTAAGTGCTTCTCAGGTGTTAAGCCAGTGGCCCTCAAACTTTAAGGTACGTCAGTATCGCTTAGAGGGTGTGTTCAACAGACAGCTGCCGAGCCCTGCTGTTCCTGACTCAGTGGGTCCAGGAGGGGCTTGAGAATCTCCGTTTCTAACAAACATCCAGGCGATGCTAATGCTGCAAACCTTTTTTTTCTCCCCTGAAGCACCACACCGCTTGCGGGATCTTAGTTCCCGGACCAGAGATCGAACCTGTGCCCACAGCAGTGAAAGTGCAGAGTCCTAACCGCTGGACTGGCAGGGAATTCCCGTGCTGCTGATAAATGGAATATTTATAAATGGAATATTTCCTGCCACATCAATAAACAAAGGATGTCACAGTCATCAACGATTGCAGCCCTCCAACCTGAGCCGTGAGCCCATGAACTGAGAAAACTCAGGGCTGAAAAGAATGCCTGCCATCTAGCAGCCCTCAGATGGCAAGCCACTCCCTGCGGTGAGCCCTGAGGAAACTCAGGATGTGAAAATACAGGCCCCCCGATAGCTAACGTGCATATCAAAGGAATAATTTCAGTGAGCTCAGAGCTTGCATCTTCCCATACATAGAAAAGCACTAAATTCCTTAACTTGAGATATCTGGTTTTCTTTAACCAACAATAATCTTCTGATGCTCTGACTACCTGTCCTTTGTTGCAAAACTCCTGTGTATCCTGGCTCCTCCCCGTGCCTCCTCGGAGAGTTTCTCAGAGCTATCTGAAATGCTGTCTCCCTGGCTGCAGTCCTCATTTTGCCCCAAATAAACCTTGACTCATGGGACTTCCCTGGTGGTGCAGTGGTTAAGACTCCATTCTCCCAATGCAGGGGGCCTGGGTTCAATCCCTGGCCAAGGAACTAGATCCCATATGTGGGCCACAACTGAAAGTTTGCATGCTGCAACTGAGGAGCCCACCTGCCAGTGTAACCAAATAGATAAATGAATAAAAAATAAATATATTAAAAAAACAACTCATAACTGTAATGTTGTGGATATATTGTTTTTAAGTCAACACTGCAAACTTTTAAACCTCAGAGCAACCCTGTGGGGTAGGCACTCTTATTATCCCTATTCCTCCGTGAGGGCACTGAGCCATAGGCAGGCTGAGCAGTATCTACCCGTGACCACACACTCAGAAGTAATTGATGGAACTGGGATTGGAGTTGAAGCCATGTATCTGTGGATGTTTCACTCTTGACTGTTAAACTGCACCACACTGTGCCCCCAAGTAGCTTGCTTTTAACGTCTCCCCCACCCCCAAGACGTCCTGCTTAACTGCAGAAATAAGAGCCTCCGATTCCCATTAGAGAAATCTGTCCTTCTTTGAGGGTTCCTGAATGGACTGTACAACCGCCTTGTCCTGCAGAGAGATGCCAGCTCCTGTGATGGGTGGATAAGCCCTGAGGCCAGGAACACATGTTTGAGTTTTGCAGCTTAAAGATTTGTATTTGAATCATAACCTCAGGCCTCATTACCTTTGAAACCTTAGGCAAGTTAGATATCTGAGCTTCAGTTTTTAAATAATTGTTAAAACAGAGAAATACAAAGTTATTTAAAACCCCAACTGACAAGAGCCCCTTTATCCTAGCAGCTGGAAGAGCATAATTCCCCTGCAGGCTAAAGGCTCTTTGTTGGAGAGCCTCTCCTGATGGTGGTGTGAAGGGAGAAGGTCTGGGGGGAGCCATGGACTTCTCAGGGTTGGGGGGGGGTGGGGAGGCGAAGGAAAGGGTTAGGAGACAGCAGGGCAGGCAGTGGGGAGAGAGGCAGGACAAGTCATTCCAAAATGACTTGGGGCTTTCAAAGGGGATTTTTTTTTCAGCTTTTTTTTTTATTTATTTTTTTGACATATAATAAACTGTATATATTTAAAGTGTACAGTTTGATATTTTTTTCTTAGTAATGTATTTATGGCAATCCCAACGGGGATGTTTTTAAAGTAATTTTTTTTCTTTTTTTTTTTAAATTGAGGTATAGTTGGTGAACAATATTATATGTTTCAGGTATACAGCCTAATGATTCACAATTCTTAAGGGTTATCCTCTATTTATAGTTATTACAAAATATTGGCTACATTCCCTGTACTGTGCAATATATCCTTGTAGCTTACTTATTTACGCATAGTGGTTTGTATCTTTTAAACCCCTACCCCTATCTTACCCATCCCCCCTTCCCAGATACATGGATAAAAAAGAGATATACACATATCTCACCTTTTTTATCTATCATTCATTTTTATATTCATATTTACATATATATACAGACATGTATATATTTATATACACACACATGCACATGTGTGCGCGTACAGACGCGCACACACACACACAAAATGGAATACTACTCAGCCCTAAAAAGAATGGAATTTTGCCATTTGCAGCAACATGGATGGACCTGGAGCGTCTAATGCTTAGTGAAATAAGTCAGACAAGAGAAAGACAAATACTACTTTATCACTTATAGGTGGAATCTAAAAGATGAAACGAAGTAGTGAAAATAACAAAAAAGAAACAGACTCACAGAAATAGAAAACAAACCAGAAATTTGCATTTTGATGGCATGATGTCACCCCCCCTTCCTTTTGGTTACCTCCAAATTCAACTACTTACATGGCTGCATATTCCTGGTATTGAGCGGAATTGAGACGAATAGGTGTGGTTTCAGGGGGCTCCGAGGAGCCTCGTCCTTTATGTCTCAGTGCAGAAAGAATTCAGCAAGAGGCAAAGCGATAGATAAGAAGTGAATTATTAGAATAGGACGCTTGTGAGGCTTACAAGCAGGCGGGCAAGAGGGTGCCGCCCCTAGACCTTAGTGGGCTACAGTTTTATAATCAAAGGAAAAGTGGGGAGGGGGAAAGGAGCTTCTTTGTCTTTCTTGAGTTGACGTCATGCTTCCATCATCAGCTCCTCTTCCAGGTTGGGCAGGGGAGCTTCTTGTCCCTACATGGTCAAGCCAAGACTGTAAAAATTATTTCAAGTCTCTGTACAATGAGCAGCTTTCCATAAATCATTGTATTTTTATGTGTGCAGAGAGCACATCCTAGGGATCATTAGCTTACTGAGCTCACTGGGCAGGATGTGGGTCTCATGCCACCATTGTTTTATTGTTTGGGGGCATGCCTCGTGCTTATGTCGTATGGTCTTGTTGCTAAGCAAGGCTGCTTGGTTTTGTGGTTAAGCAGACCTGCTTTCCTGAGTAATCATTAGCTTACAGCGGTGTCCCGTACTTTTTTCTACATACAATCCCCTAGTGGGATTAACTATTTAATCACCTATTTTGTCCCTTTACTCTGTCCCTATCAGAATGAGTGGAGGGGGGCCAAGCGTAAAGACAATTTCCCCATCCGAAGGATATAGATGGACCCTCAGAGGATGATCCACCATGGTGATAAAAAAGCACACTACTGTTTTCATTTTTTTATTTTTTTAAATTAATTAATTAATTTATTTATTTATTGGCTGCGTTGGGTCTTTGTTGCTGCACACAGGCTTTCTCTAGTTGCAGCGAGTGGATGCTACTCTTCATTGTGGTACACAGGCTCCTCATTGTGGTGGCTTCTTTTGTTGAGGAACATGGGCTCTAGGCATGTGGGCTTCAGTAGTTGCAGCACATGGGCTCAATAGTTGTGGCTCACAGGCTCTAGAGCGCAGGCTCAATACTTGTGGAGCATGGGATCTAGGCACGTGGGCTTCAGTAGTTGCAGCACACAGGCTCAATACTTGTGGTGCATGGGCTTCGTTGCTCCACGGCATGTGGTATCTTCCTGGGGCAGGGATCAAACCTGTGTCCCCTGCACTGGCAGGCAGATTCTTAACCACTGCACCACCTAGGAAGTCCCAACACACTAATGTTTTTAAAATTGGTATTTGTGCCTCAGACTGGAGGATCCCTGAGAGCAAGATCCAAGCCAAAGACCCCTTCCTGTTCGGACCCAATCAGACAGATTTGTGTGAGGGTGGTGACTCCAGCATGGTGGACATGCTAGATGACCTTGAGCCTTTTTTCTGCCCTGGGTTCTTTCTTAATCTAGTACCTGGGCTGGAAAGCTGAGTGTGCCTGGGGAGGGGGTGGGGATGGGGCCTGATGGAGGTTTTCTATGTACATTGTCCCACCAAGGCCAAAGAATAAATCTGGAGAAGTTTCTAATTAAAGATGTAATCCTGCTAGGAAATAATGAATCCAGCTAATAAATGAAGAAAGAATAGTAAAATTAAAATACCACCATTTTCCAGCCCCTGTGAATGAATGCATCCAGGCATTGCTCATTGGGCCACTAACAGCACAAAAAGAGAGACTTTTCTCCCTTTGGATGGATGAATACAACACCACCCATGAGGCAACCTTGTCAAGATAATCCTTAAAAGCCAGAAAGTGGAAAACTACACAAAACAAACAACCCAATTTCATCCATAAGTTGCAAAGAAAAAAAAGAGAGATGGGAGGACCTATGGATTAATAAAGACTTAAAAGACATATCACCCATCAATCAGTTTGGACCTTATTCAGATCCTGACTCAAACAAATAAATGGTTTAAAAAATATATTGTAGAGGCTCGGGACTTCCCTGATGATCCAGCGGCTAAGACTCCTCTCCCAGTGCAGAGGGCAGTGACAGCATCCTCAGCCCCCTCCCTCGGTGCCTGCGCCTTCCAGTTGCGTGTGTGTCATCTCCAAATGCTCACGCTTATTGAGTACTTGCTAAGTGTTCTGCACACCGAGCCAAATACTTCACCCTCTGTCAGGCTGGGCTCTGAGATGCAAGCAACAGAAATGAACTGTGGCTGATTTAAACAGGAGAAGAACTTTCTAAACACATCTTTGGTTGCTCATAGATACTCTAAAGGGCCTAAAAAACCAGGTCTGGAGCTACGCGCTCAAGAATAACGCCCACGGTGATGCTGCTAAAGTGGTCCAAATTTGGACACTACTGCTGTGGGCTGGCCCTAGACTTGGAGCTTACACCACTGACGCCAGCTGGCCACTGGCCACCAAAGGAGCAGCTACTGCTTCCTCGTAAAGCTGTTGCAGCAGCCGGAGGTAACACTTCAGGGTCCCCCGAAGCCTGGGGCAGGTGCATCTGATGGCAGAGCCAAGTCTTCTGTAGTGAAAGTCTTCTGCCACCACTGAGACCCCCATCACAGGGAGGGAGTGAGGTGCTGGCCCCAAAGAAAGACTGGTGTCTACTTCACAGGCGTGATCTCGTTTATCTCCTTTGAATCTTGCAAGCGTGCTGTGAAGTCAATGGATACATCACCCTCATATATCAGAACAGACACTGAGGGTCAGAAATACTAGCCAAGGACATGGAGCTGGAGGCCCAGGTGTAGGATTTAGGGATGTCTGACTCCAAACAGCTCATCCCCTAACCATACTGTTGTCCCCAGGTCTCCTCTCTGTAGCACTGCCAGACAGAAAGGGGCCTGTTTCTGAGAGCATCTGCAGGAGAGGAAGAGCCAGAGCCAGAGCAAGAAAGAGAGAATATGTGTGTCTGTATGTGTAAATGTATACGTGCCTGTGTGTGTGAATGTCTGTGTCAATGTGTGTCAATGTGTGTGTCAGTGTGTGTGAATGTGTGTGTGTGTGTGAATGCATTATATATGTGTGTGAATACGAGTGCCTGTGCAAATGTGTGGTGTTTGGTGGGGGACAGGTTTAGGATCTCTCCTGGACTTTGTCCACTTTGGCTACCAGAGCCCTGACCATAACTGTCTGATGGTCAGACTTTGTCTACCCTTTCCAGGGATGTGTGTACGACAATACCCACAGGACCATCTAACTCATGACTTGACAAAGTTGACCGAAAGCTCTGTGAGGTGAACTGCATGCAGGGTTTGTCACCGGCGCTGGTCACTTACACACTGTCCTGTATGCTGTACTGATGCCCACTCCCTAAACAGCAGCTCAGTGTGCAGTTCGGGATGGATATTTAAAAACCACACAGGCTTGGAAGGAAACGTGGGGTCTCCTGAAATCAGTCCCCCTAGACTGAGCTTCACATCTGTCTTGTCCTCAGAGCCCAGTGCTGCCAGCACCTGGCACACAGCAGGTGCTCAAGAGCTATTTGTTGAATGAATGAATGAATGAGCGGGGAGTGAGGGAATGAATGAGTCGGCCTCCTCACAGATGATGTCATAATGCCCTTAACCAGCGTGATGTGATCAGTGGCAAGTTGGGCTCCTCCTCGAGGCTGGTCAGCCTCAGCCCCTCATCCCTCTGATTCCCACGTGGTCCATGTGAAGCTTTGATGTTTGTCTCTTGCTTCTCCTCGCTTGTCCCCACATCTCGGTCTTTGCTTATTCATTTGCTTAAAATACTCTTTCAGAGTCTGAAATCTGTCCCCATTAGTTTCTACAGGGAGGCTTTGATTCCCTCCGACAAGCTCTGGAAACCCTGAGTTGGTGGATGAGTCGCTCTCCATGCCTAGAAGAGACAGGCAGGGTATGTGGGCTGGGCAGCAGCCACCAGAGACGGGAAGAGCCTGGGTCTGCTGACGGGATGGCGTAGCCCCCCACCAACCCCAACGAAGGGAACCTGAAGCCCAGAAGGCAGCAGGGCTGGGTGGGAACTGCGCTGCGATTTTCCTGACTGCCTAGCATCTTCTCATACAGGACTCAAAGTTCAGATGACTCCCTAGAGACCCAGGATCTCGACTCCAGGCCTGGAGGGGAACCCAGTCTTTCAATGACGGAAGTGTCCAAAAGCAGTTACGTGCTCATTGCTTCGCAAAGGGTGCTTCAGCGGCATCCCCGCTCTCCGTTGCCCAGACTTTGCACCCAGGGCTTTGAGGCTTTGTTCATGTGAGTCTAGGGAGTTGGGATTCAGCGTGGCAGCAGAGGCTGTTGGCTGACCCAGCCTGCAGTCCCTGCGCTGGAGGGAGCCTCCAGAAAGGGAAGCAGCGAGTTTCCAGCCTCAGAGCTGGTGTCCGTGCTCAGCGCTGGCCTGAAGGCGCCGTGCATGCCGGTTTTGTCTCCCCTCCGCGTACGCCTGCCCTCTTCTCTCCTCCAACCCAAGCCTTCTCTGGCAGTGGCAGGAAGCGAGAACTGTGTCACAGGCAGGCAGGCAGGCACGCTGAAGGGGGACAGGCTGGGCTTGGGGAGTGTGTGACCACTGTCTACTGGGGCTCACAGCGGGGGTGTGACGTTCTCCTGGGCAGCTGTGTTTTTGCATCACTCAGCCCCCACGTCTGTCCCCTTCCAGGGAGTCCTGAGGCGTGTACCAGGGCCCCCGAGAGAGGGAGGTGTGCTGGCACGTTTGAGGAAGACCCAGGAGGCAGTGTGGCGTGGGGCCAGGAGACAAGGGGAAAGATGAGGAGATGAGACCAGAGCAGGGCTGAGGGGCCAGGTGTGGCTTCCAGAAAGACTCTTCCGGGCATTTTACATGTATTAACTCAAATAATCCTCTCTCACCAAAGCACTCAGACATGAGTGGGATTGTCATCCCCATTTTCCAGATGAGGAAACTGAGGAAAAGAGAGGTTAAATAATTTCCCAGGGGCACAGAACCAAGATTCCCGCAGTTCTTACCTAGACTCTGCACATC
This sequence comes from Hippopotamus amphibius kiboko, assembly GCF_030028045.1. Taxonomy (NCBI): domain Eukaryota; kingdom Metazoa; phylum Chordata; class Mammalia; order Artiodactyla; family Hippopotamidae; genus Hippopotamus; species Hippopotamus amphibius. The sequence continues at coordinate 36,511,394 of NC_080196.1, read as the reverse complement.
TGACCACTTGGCTACACTGCCCCCTAATGGTGACTCATCAGCTTTAAAGTCGGACAGATGCGGACTCCAGCGCTGGGCTACAGGGGGGCCGCTGCACGAGCCCGGCAGGGGAATCCCTCTGTGTGCTTCTGTTTCCTCGTACCCGACTCCTCCCAGGGTTACAGTGACATGGGATGCAGAGAAGGCGCGCATGGGGCTTGTACGGTCTGGGGAGGCATGTTCCCCAGGCCAGTCGTAGCGAGTGAGAGTCGGAGGAGCAGCGCGCAGCTCAGCCAGAGAAACACCGGGGCGGGGGCGGGGGGCGGGGGGGGGCGGGGAGAGGGCAAGAACCACCAGGTGATGCGCCTGAGCGGAGGGAGCCACTCTGTGTGAGGAGGTCACCGCGCAGAGGAACAGGGCCCAGAAAGCACTGGGCCGTGCTTCTTCACTTGAGAGGCTCGGCGTCAAAAGGAAGGGAGCCAACAGAGAAGAGGACGTGAAAGCCAAGGGAAGAATGTTCAAATTAAAGGACAGGTTAAGTTAAAAGTGCAGAGAGGGCGGGCGAGGCAGGCAATGCTGGAGAAGGTGAGAGGAGGACAGGTGCTCTCAGGGCCTGTGTCCGAAATAACCTGCCGCGACCTCCAATCTGCTGCCCACAGCCTGGTTTAAGTGACACTGGCTGTTCGCAGAGGTTGGCACCATGTGTCACCATGTGGAGAGTGTGGCACTGTTTGTCATTCGTGGAGTTTGGTTTTATTTGCAGAGCTCAGTGTTGTTGGGAGAGGCGGGTGCTGTTCCTGGGCTGCGTGCCGTACTTGTCACCGTCTCTGTTGGTGTTGTGGTGTCGACCGAGCCCATTCCTCTGGTTCATCCACTTGTTGAGCTCCTCGATGTTGAAGCCACTGTCTCTGGATGCCCAGAGTCTGTCACTGTCACAGGCACGGGCTGCAGCACCCCTCCCTGCCTTGTTTGCGGAGTCCGTCCCAGTTGCAGTTACGGTGTCCGCACTCTGGGTGGCATGGATGCAGACGGAGACAATCCCTCTGTGCTACTTTCTGCTGAGCCTTATCACTGTGGTGTCACTGTTTGCATTGTGGTTTGCAGAACCCATTGCTCTCTGTGCCTCTGTTTGCAGAGCCCCTCACTGTTTGTGACACAATAGCAGACCTGGCACCACGGGCACAAATTCTCCGTAGGTCACCACAACCCTACAGAAAGCCCATCTCTGATCTCTGGTAACCACTGCTCCCCCCAAACCAGACATGTACATCACCTCATTCCCCCCTCCGTAATACCCTCCCAACGCCCTTGAACACCAGCTTCTGGGGCCTCCTAAGACCAAACCCCTGCCTCGGCTCCCTGCCCCACCTGACGGACCCCACAGCCTGCCTCTTGGAGCTTGATTTCATTGCAGAGTCCCAGCCCCACGGGACGGCTTTGGATCAGGAGCACAGGCCAACCCGCCAAGGAGCCACAATTGGCAGGAAAGAAAAAAAAAAAGATACAGAAAGAGAGGAGCCATCAGGAAAGATGAAAGGGTTTTGCTTTTTCATCTGATGGGGCTTGAAGGCTGTCATTGGGAGGGAGATGGCTCCTTGTGCACAGGGTGTAATTAATTAAGGGCAAGGTGGGCAAGTGCAGGCAGCTGGTGTGAGTGATAAAGCAGCATCGCAAAGCCAGCCCCCAGCAGTGATGGAGATTAGGGACGCCATCACATGCACACACAGGGCTCGCTGCTTCAGCAGGGCGAAGGGGGCAGGGTTCTGCTGGAGGGAAGACAGGGACAAAGCACTTGTGGGTGACGCTCTGGCTCCTTCAGACCCTCGGCGCCTTGAAGTTCAGCCCCCTGGTGGGAAAGCCCAAAACACCCATCATGCTGCCAATCATTTCTCAGAGGAAAACAGGAAATGAGACCATGTGTTAAAGGGGGAAAATCGAGAGAAATTGTTGAAAGAAAGTTAAAAAAAATTTTTTTAAAGCATAAGAAACCTATATACTATTGACAAAAAATAAAAGCCTCCCTGAAAGCCTTGAAAAATATGTGCAGAGGATCAAAAAGACTGGTTTCTAGAAAGGAGAAAAAAAAAAAAACCCTCTGAGTGGCTAACTAGCAAGAAAAAAGAGGTTATGCCAAGGAGAAGGCACCAGTTACGTGTATATAATCTACTCATATATTTACATTTTATTATTAACTATTAATCACAGGAAAAGGTCAGATGCAAACTTGAAGTCAAATGTCCAGGAAAACAATGTGAGAAGCATCTCGTGAGGAATTCCAAAGCCAGTAACAAGAGTGCCTTTAAATACTTCAAAGTCAGGGAGGTAGGAGGAGCATGTGAGGGATCACAGTGCAGAAGGCACTCCAGGGATGAAAGGGGTTGGCAAACGGGCTCAGCGGACTCTGTGCCGCAGAGAGGATGGCCCAGAGACCCCTGCCCCAAAATAGCCTTTGATGCTGAGACTAAGTGGACAAGAAGAAATCCTAATGATGAGGGTTTACATCATTTTATGATTTACTTTTTTTAATCCACTTGCATCCTCTCATTTGATCCACACACCAGCCTCTAGGATGAGTAGGAAACGAATCTTTAGTAGCCCCATTTCATGGAAGAGAAACCCTAAGATCAAAACTGGCAAAGAAACAAGTATCCTCAGCTAGGTCAAATCTATGTTGAATCGAAAGCCCAGGGCTCAGACCATTAGACCCAAAGGTTTAACGTGATACTGTGCCATCTTGGTTTGGTTTCCTGCAGAAGCAGACTCCTGAGGCAAGGATGGGTGTGCATGTAGTTTATTTAAGAGATGAAGGACATGCTGGGAGGGACGGAGGTGAGGAACCAACATGGGATGTGTTATCAAGTTGGTTAACACTGAGGAAGTAGGAGCTCAGTCCTGCAAGGACCTGCAGTCACAGGGTGGCACTGACCCTCAGAGTTTCTACCCAGAGGGCAAGGGAGCTGAGATATTTATCCTCCAGCTTTGGGCAGCCATGGAGGGCTGCTCCCAGGGGCCTTAATTCCCAGCACCTTTCTCCTGCCTCAGCAGACTCCAGAGAGAGTCCTCAGGCCCAGGTACAGGTGCTGACACTTGGCATTTGGGCCAGCGCAGGGAAATGTTAGGGCTGGTGGCACATGGAGGGCACTGATAGCACCTGCTTTGCATTCTGCCCAAATTCTGCATTTCATTCAGAAATGGATATAACTAGGCTATCAGGACCGGCTGAAATCCACCTGAACCTCCTGGAGGAACTCAAGGGTGAGACTGTGAAACGGATGTCCAAGTTATGCTGTCCTGAACATTCGCTCGCTGAGTTTGTGTCCTGGCATATCGCCAACCACACTTGTTCTTAATAAGTGAATCCTTGAGATACGTGTTACCCGTAGGATATTGTCATTATTATTATCTTCAAGATAGATACAATTAAGCCCACATCGCACACGAAACTGAGGTTCTGAGAGATTAAATAACTTGCCCAAAGTCACGAGGTGGAGGGGCTGGATTTGGACTCTGGACTTCCAATCCTAAAATCCATACCAGTTTTTCCCATACCTCACAGAGGTGGTCCCTGGAAACATGAAAGGTGACACTGCACTTTCAGAAAGCCCCTTCCCTACCCTCTTCCCATCCTCTCCCCAGGAGAAGAAAAAGCAGGAAGGAGTAAAAATGGGTAAAGTACTGTTTAGGTTAGTTCCTGGAGCCAGGTTCTCACTGAGATCAGAAGGGAATTTGGAAACAGAAATCGACTCACTGACTTAGAGGACAAACTTAGGGTTACCGGGGGTAGGGGGAGGGGGAGGGATAGATTGGGAGTTTGGGGTTGACATGTACACACTGCCATATTTAAAACAGATAACAAGCAAGGACCTACTGTATAGCACAGGGAACTCTGCTCAATATTCTGTAATACATGGGGAAAGAATTTGAAGGAAAAAAAGATACAGGTATATGTATACCTGAATCACCTGAAACTAACATAATGTTGTTAATGAACTATAGTCCAATACAAAATAAAAAAATAAAATTTTTTTAAAAAGGAAATTTGGAGGCTGTGTGTGGGCCTCCCTGACACCTGTCCACACCCGAGCTGTAGCCGGGGGATCTGTGGGGATGGCGATAGTCTAGGTGTGTGTGTGTGTGTGTGTGTGTGTGTGTGGTGGGCGGGGCGGGGTGGGGGGAGGGCAGTAGGCTTAGCCTCAACATGCACGGGGGACCCAGCTGGAGAGAAGGTTTGGGACCTGGACTCAAACCAGGAGAGAGCTGAAATAACCCATGTGGTGAGTGTCTTGGGGCTGAGAAAATGGTCAGAGCCCTTTCACACCCTCGGCTGCCTGCGTTCCCTTCAGCCCCACCGCTTCATGAAGTCCCCTCTTCCTCTCCTGCCTGGAATTCCTCTTTTTTTAGAGCAGCAAGCCCAGCACTGAGAGGCAATAATTGGGAATCTTTTGTTGTACACAGTCTCTGCCACGCTCCTGGGGTTGCAAAGTTACTTTCTACTGCCGGGCGCATGGGGCTCGGCCCTTTTCATTTATTTGAACATGTATAGTCAGAAAGTGAAGGTGTGAGGTGTGGGGAGAGAGAGCGATAGAGAAAGACCTACAGAGGGAGAGACCTAAAGGGAGAGGAACTGAAGGCAAGATCAGAACACTCGGAGAGAGAGAGGCAGGCAGCTACCAGGAGGAGAAACAGGAAGTGAAAAAACACAGAACAATGAAAGCCTGAGAGGCAGCTGGAGTCCAGAAGAGCAGGAAGGAGACACAGAGCCCAGGGCCAAGGGATGGGAGAAGAGGGGGGAGGTAAATAGCAGGGGGAACAGACAGATGCAGAAAAAATGCACACAGGAGATCCACGCAAACTGGGGAGACAGGAAAGGAATGCGAGCCAGGTGAGGCCCCCAGTGCCCGAGTCCTGTGGTACCTGCACACAGACCAGCCCAGAATGTTAATTACAAGCTGCTCTTCAACAGTCCTGAAAGCTTGCTGGTTCCCTGAAAGGGGAAGCTGGGAGGCGTGGAAAGAACCTGCATGCAGCACGTAGCACCTCCCTGCCCCTCCCGGGGAAGGGAAGCAGCAGAACCTTTTGGTGGATCACAGAGAGAGGAGCAAGACAGTGTCCCTCAGGGCCGTCCATTCTTCAAGGACCACAGAGCCAGAAGAGAGGCTGGCCAGCTGGGCTGAGGAGGGTCTGGATGGAGAAACCAGGGAGAGGAAGGAAGGGAAGAGGATGCTCAGGAGGGAGGGAGGAGAGAGGCAGAAGAGATGGGAGACCCCTTGGGTTCCCCGCCAAGTAGAAAAATCTGACTCTTCTCTTCAAGGGTCCTATAAAGACTGAGAATGCAACTCCCTTCGGGGTAATGAGACTCATCCCTTTACGTCTAGCCCTTCAGCCCACCTCATCTCTGAGCTCTACAGCCCCAGACCCTCCAGCTAATACCTTCTGTCTTCAGATCAGGTCTCTAAGCCAGGTGGGGAGATAATGTAGGGGCTCCGACCACAGCTGTCTGCTCCCCTCTTGGGAAAGGCCCCCATTTCCCTCAGCCTCTCCTCTGCGCAGGTGCCCAGGAAGCCCCACATCCATACCCTCTTCCTCCCTCACCAGCCAGCTGCCAGACACTGCTCAAGTGCAGAAACGGAGGCTGGAATTGCTCCTATGGTTCATGGTCAGGGGATAAGGGGCTGCAATGGGAAATCCTTTGCCAGATGGCGGGCCAAGAGAGACCCTGGGTCTTTTAAGTCCCCCAAGACTGGTAAAGCGGGATTGCAGTAGACCTGGGCCTTTCCCACCCTCTGTGTCCTGGGGCCCCAGACCTCAACAGCTTCTCTGAGATCCTGGTGAGGTCTGGGCACTTTGCAGGACACGCTCCCATGCACAGGCCTTCAATGGCTCTCCTCCCACCCTTGCACCCTCTTTGCATCTTCACACAGGCGCACACCACCCAGAGCCAGGCCTGCACATGCGGTGTGAACACAAGCTGGGGTCCATCAGCATGGGGACATACGCTAAACACATACACACGCACGTCTGTCTGCCTGCAGACAGAAATGCCAGTAAAAGAGAGCACTCGAGCACACAGGCTCACGCATAAGCAGCCAGCCCAGTGCTCCATAAATACAAATTAAATTAAATATGCACAAGCACACCCATGGCAAGTCATCAGGCCCCTGCTCTGCCCAAGGCAAGGGTGTTGGGCTGAGCAGCTTCTGCACAGCTAAGGAGCCTTTGATTTGACAAATAAATTACATTTCTTTCCCAGTAAAGGAAAGGCTTTGAAGATTCAAAACTTCAGGCCTGGAAGCAGTGACCACCCTGGGCGATGGGGCAGCAGGTCAAGCACTCCTCTCCCTGCTCCTGTCACTGCAGGAGTGTCCCCGTCCCTGAGGCCTTGAAGGGCATTGAAAGTCGTGATCTTGGGAGGCTGTGACAGGGTCAGTGGGTTCCACGAGCCCGGCTGCCTGGTGGAGGGAGGGCTGCCCAGAGGTCTCGGGGCGAGTGCTCTGAATACGGCATCAGACCATCTTGGGGGTCTCTCCTCTCTCTTTCAGACACCTCCTTGTTTGTTCCTTTATGGTGGCCTCCCATGAGTCTGTCAGGCTAACCCCCTCCTGTGTTAATGATATGACTTCTCTCATCGTTCTGGGACGTCCCTGTAGTCAAGAGAAGGAACCCATTGCTGGGACAGGAAGGACATCCAGGCAGCACCCTGCTCTGCTGTTATATAAGCTGGGCTGATATAGGAGACGCTAGAGACCCTGGAGATTTAGGACAAGCTCTTCCTCCACCCTTCCTCCACCCAGCTCATCATCTTCCTCTCCTGAGTGTTCATAACGCTTCTTACAGGCCAGCCCTTCAGAGAAATAAAATGTTACTGCTCAGTCTTAAGTCTGCTCTCCCAGCTCAGAGTGTTTCTCAGGCAGGGGAGGTCTCAGAGCTACATGTTGGTCTCCAAGACACTTCTCAGCCAGTCCTTCAACTCCAGGACACCTGCCAGTCCCTGCTCAAAAGCCTCCCACATTGATTTTGAATCGTTAAATCTTCTGAAATGAGCAATGTACTGCAAAGGTCACTGCAACACTCAGAGTGGTCTGTGCTGCCTGGTGACCCCGGGGACATGCTGGAGTCAGTCCCAGACGGGCGGGGAGGGGAGGGGGAAGATGTGAGGAGCAAGCCCTCCTAGCCTGCAGGTGTGGCTCTCTGCCAGCCCCTGTACACACCCACCTGAGCCTCCTTCTCTCTCTTTGATCAGAGGCACACTACACACACAAAACCGTTCATCATCAGAGTTAGAAAGAACCTCAGAGTTCACCCAAACGCCTTATTTTACAGAGGAGAAAGCTGAAGCCCAAACTGGTGACATAACTTGTCTGAGGGTGCGCAGCCAGTCAGGGGCAGAGCTGGGGCCCGAACCTCCTCTTTGTCATCGCAGTGTTCTTCAAATATTAATGTACAAGACATGGCAAGACGCTTCCCTGAATTCTAAAAGGTGATTATTTTTACAAACACTCAGGCCCTGTGACCAGGCTTTACCTCTGCTTGGAGCTCCTTCCTGCCAACAGTCTCCCAAACATTTCTTTCTGGCAAACTTCTATTCATACTCCTAAACCCAGCTAAAATGTCACCTGCTCCTTGACTCCTCTCTTCACTCCCATCCAGTATCTACAGGTTCAATCTCTCCTTTCTTGGAGTGATTCCACAGCACTTCATACGACTCATTAGGTACATAAGAGCTGGAGTTAACTAGTTAATATGCCCACTTCTTTCCCAGAGCCGTGAGCTCCTTCTGGGAGTTGGGGCCTGGGGGCTGGGGAATCACAGTAGAGTCTATCACAGTGTTTGGTCCAGCTGACATAACTAATTGAATGTCAGTTGTTCATGTCAGTGGACTGTGGAGGGGAGGGATAGTTTAAGAATCATCCTTAGGATTCAAGATCAACTTTCTAGAAATATCGCTCAGACTGGGGATGATGACCCTGTGTACTAGGCTTTCTCTCCAGATATCTTTGTATCTGTGAGGACCCCAAACATCACCCAGTAAATTCAACCAGGGCAGAATGGATCCAGGGAAAGACATGTTTCAGGGGTGGGAGGTACCAGAGGACCTAAGAGGGCCACTGCTTGATCTTTTTCTGTTGGGATGGGATTGAGGCCAAAGTAGCCCCTGGCTTGAGACCCCAGACACTGATCTATACTTGCTGTTGCTGGGAGGTGAGCAAGCCTATTCTACCCTCCTCTCCTTCCCCAGCATGGGTCACTGAAGACTCACACACCCTGAGTAGGTGTTGAGATGGCCCCTCCCCTCTGACAAGAGGTGTGGCCCAACTCAGTACTGCAGCAAAAAAACTGGGCCGAAAATCAGATTTGAGGTTGGGGTTCAGGATAGAGTTTGAGTAAGATTAGAGAGATCAGGTTAGGGTTAGATTTGAGAGGCTGGCTACCACCACTCGTAGGGAGTTCCCAGCCTCATGAAGCTCCCAGTCTGACAAGGAGACAGAAGGCACATACACAAACATGGACATCAGGGCCCAGCAGAACAACAGGACTGATCTATGAGTGGAGAGGATGGGCAGGGGGAGTAAGCCTCTGGAGGAGGGTAGAGAACAGGAGTGGCTGGGGGATTCTCTGGCCTGCCTGCTCAAGCTGGTGGTGAGCCCGCCAATGTGGATTCTCTCTCCAGAAGTTCCTGGTGGCACTCAGTTACACTGCTCTGTGTGTGTCTCCATGTGTCTGTATGTCTGTACATGTGCCTGTGTGTGTGTGTTTCTGTTTGGCAGAACAGAGAGAGATGGGAAGGAAATGGGACAGGACATTCAGAGATGAGCGACTAATTTCCTGTTAATGGCTGGTTGCTTGGCAACCCAGCTTCTTTCTGCCTGTTGACCTCAAAATTGGACTGCGGAAGTTTCAGTGTTAAAGCACCTCCCATGGAAACTCGATGCTGTGAGAGGCCAGCCCGTTCCTACCCAGCTGTGCCCTGCTCCACCCTGCTGGGTGACAGAGTGGTGCATGGACGCCAGGAATCAAAGCCACAGGCACACACAGCCTCACAGCCTGCTAGAGTCTCTCATTCTCTTTCCTGCCATCTCCTCCACGAGCAATCGTGTACACATGCACACACATGTGTCTCTGTAGCACCTGTGCACATGTATAGACATGCACTAGACCATGGCTCACCAATAATGATAATAATAATAATAATAATAATAATAATAATAATAAGCTGCTACTATATTTGAGTACTTACCATGTGCAAGGTATTTTCCTAAGAGATTTGTATTAATTTCCTCTGTTATTTTTCCCTGTGGCCTTATTGTCCATATTTTATATAACAGGGAAGCAGAAAACTTTTCCAGGAATCAAAGCACTCATATGGAGATGTTACAGAAATCCAAGGCTGAGGGGGGCCACCCAAAAATGACCTCCGTCTATATCCCTCTTCCCTACCCTCCACAAGCCTTCTGACACTAATTCTATCTGGAAAGTAAGAGACCTAAGGACAGGCATTCCTTTCTTCTATCCAAACAGCCCAGACCTCAAGGGACCCCCTGTTCTCTGCCATCCTTCACCCGAGTCATTGGACCTGGGACAGATGCCCAAGCTGGTTTGTGCCTTTGCGTACGGAACAGAGATTTAATACCAAATATTCTGTGCCCCCCTACCAGAATCATAATTTATTGAGTCAAAATATGCCACTTAAGCAAACAAACAGACAGTTCTCAGACTTCCTTGCAGATCAGGATGGCTAAGAAAACATATGGGGAAGTCATTGGGTGGGGCTTTTAGAAAAGGTTTTTAAAGGAGGTTCTTGTGTGGAGAAAAGGGAGCCCTTGTGCAGCGTTGGTGGGAAGGTACACTGGCACAGACTTTATGGCAACTGGTACAGAGCCTTCTCAAAAAATTGCAAATAGAACTACCATGTGATTGATCCAGCAATCCCACTTCCACGTATATATCCAAAGGAAATGAAATCACTGTCTTAAAGAGATATCTGCACCTCCCCCCCATGTTTCTTGCAGCTTTATTCACAACAGCTGAGCTATGGAAACAAACTAAGCATCTGTTAACAGATGAATGGATAAAGAAAATGTGACACACACACACGCAAACACACACACACACACACACACACACACACACACACACACACTGGAATATTATCCAGTCATATAAAAGGAGAAATTTTGCCATTTGCAACAACATGAATGAAACCAAAGGGCATTATGTTAAGTGAAATAAGCCAGACAAAGACAGACCAGTACTGCATGGTATTGCTTATATGTGGAATCTCAAAAAAGAAAAAGTCAAACTTACAGATACAGAGAGTAGATTGGTGGTTGCCAGGGGCTGGGGGTTAGGAAAACAGAGAGAGCTTGGTAAAAGGGTACAAAAGTTATAAGATGAATAAGTTCTGAGGATGTAATGTACAACATGGTGGTTATAGTTCGTAATAGTGTATCACATATCTGAAATTTGCTAAGAGAATAGATCTTAAGCATTCTCACAAAAACAAAAAACACCAAAACCAAAACAAAACAGAACAGATAATTATGTAAGATGATGGATATGCTAATTAACTTTGATTGTGGGAATCATTTCATAGTGTGTATGTATATCAAAATCATCACACTGCACACTTTAAATATATTACCATTTTGTCAATTATACCTCAATAAAGCTAGAAAAAATGAAATAGAATAAATTTTAAAAGAGGGATTCCTCAGCTGATAGGTGCTCCTTTGCTCTCCCTAATCCCTCCAGCTTCCTGCCTGGAACTCCTATATGATGGCTGGAATTCCAGCAACTCCCTCAGGTTATGAGGCGACCTTGAGGAACAGAAAGATGAATGGAAGCTGGGACATTGGTAGCACCAAGGAGCCCTCTTGATAGGTCTGGATTGCTGACCCCCGTGGCTTCTTTTGCATGAGAGAAAAGCAAGCCTTAACTTATTTAGACCAGGAGCCTACTCAGTATTTGGGTTTTCTGGCATGTAACCAAACCTCATACTAACAGATAAGGCAGGTCTCCAAAAACAGAAGGTGTCAATCTTCCTTGACCCCTGGAAGCAGAGCTGAGCTGAGATGAGCTGGGACCCCCACTGGCATGTGAGACCCTTCACTGTGAATCAGAGCCTGTGCATCACTGCCTTCCAGGAAAATGCTCGGTTGTTCCTGGGCCTCAGACTTCCCCACCACAAACGCTGTCATCTCCTCCATAGCCCTCCCCGAGGCTGATCCAGTGGGCTCTCCACCTCCTTCCCTGGTGAGATCTTCGTTAAGTCTCCTGAAGCAGCTGGTAGACATACAGAGTCTGAGGTACACATGCTGAACCTACCGCTGTTCCATCCTCAGTCTGCGGGACACAGGGGTGGTCAGCCGTCTTCTGGAAGATCAGAGATAAAGAGAGAAGGTTAAGGTAATGCCAGAGGGGACCTTGGCCCTGAGTCGGGCTGAGTCAGGGAGTGAGAGCCAAGATCGGTCAGCACTCAAATAGGGAGCAGCCCAGTTTTGTTTTCCACTCGGGCCTCTACTGGGCAAGGTGAGTGAAATAGAAGAACAGGGGTTGGGGGATGGGAGGCAGCAGACTGGTGGTTGGAAGACCTAGATCAAAAATCCCAGTTCTGTCTCTAACTTGACCAGAAAATGGGGGCTGGGCCGGGTGAGCTCTGGAGTCCTCCCTCCCTACAGATGGTGGTTATTAAAGGAGTTTAGTACACAAGATTCCCTCTGTTCTCCACTGCTCTCCACACGGGCCTCTTTGGTGTCCGCCCCACATGCACTCCAGGTGTGTTCCTTTGTCCTCACCTTTGCCCGTGTCGGGCCTTCCCTGGTCACCCTTATCCCAGGGAGCACCCTGATCACTCTCATCTCTCACCTTGCTTTGGTTTTCTTTATTGATTAATATTCGTTTCTTTGTTCGGATGTTTTCTTCTCTCCCATATTTTTGATAAGCTCCACGAAGACAGATTTTGTCTGTTTTGGTGCATTGCTGAATCCTCAGCACCTGTAACAGCTCTTAGTAGGTATTTTTATAAGTAGTTAAATGACTGGACGAGAACATACATGTGCACAGATATCTGTATAGCTTCACTACGTGCATATACACAACACACACACATCTCTCACACACTCACACAGTATGGACACAGGTCTATTAGCTTTTGGTGTGAGGGGAAGCTCCAAAACACTATTCCAGAACCTCTCAGAATTACACCAGCTGGAAAGGCAATTCCAGAATCTCATTCTTAGCAGATGCCAGTCTGCATAACAAAGCACATGAGGTATGGCAATGAAATTTAATGTTCAGAATGCAGAATAAAATATTTGTATTTACATGCCTTTTATACTCTCTGTGTAATGTCACAGTGTTTTCACAGATGCTCTTCTTATTTAACTTGTAGCTCCGCCCCCCCGCCCCCACCACGCACATACTTCTTCTTGTTCTACAAGAGACTCCACTAGCAACACTTGTGGCAAAACGTCTGGAAAGAGAGGGCTGGACAACTTATTTGACCAGTTTGTGGAGCCATGGAGCCAATGGCATCCCTCCTGGACAATTCCTCAACTCCCCTCGTGGTAGGGAAAGGGAAGGAGCCCAGAGGAGACACAAAATGGGTTTGCAGCACATAAGTAAACTCCATTTCCCCCTCCCTTTCTTATTTATGTCACACAATAAATTAATTAGTTCATATTTGCTAACAGTAAAGAGAACCAGGTCAAAAGACCAGAGCTTCTTATTGGGACAGCCTTTCTGTTTTATGGGTACATACTGGTATTGTGTTACAGAATGACATAATTTATCTATTTTGAATGCTCATTAAGAGCTGTTAAACTTTATCATTTATTAACAGACTAATAATTTGATTTAAAAGATTAAATATAGAACCACTAATGAACTAAATTTAAATAATTAAGTCTGGTATAGGTGGAGAGGGCCTCTAGTAGAGGACTGTGTTCTGCTGAGTGTTTTGTGTGTGAAAAAAAAGAATACTATGTATGGCCAGACTCCGAGGTTACACACGATGCAGGCATGTGTGCTCAGCTCTGATTCTCCTGGGACAATGACTTTGGCCCCTGTGGATTAACCCTCGCATGCCTGGCTACCCCTAACCAGGAAGGCCAGGGCTGTCCAGACCCAGGTAAGAAGAGGAGGAGAAGGAGGCAAACAACCTTTGTCATTGGACCACGTTCAATTATAGGCGTGGATTCCAACTTTTCCACCTCTGAACACTAACCCCTGGGCTTTAGTGTACACAGTTCTTGGAGAGGACCTTCCTGAACTTGACCCCTGTGTACTTTACCTGCGGAGATAGCCAACTCCACAAAGAGTTGCAGAGCAGCCTCAAACATCCTGTTTATAGTTCCTGATACCAGTGCTGCTCCCATTTTCATGTTTACACAGAGAATTACTTGGGAATGTTGGTCAAAATGCAGATTTGGGTCAGCAAAGCTGGGGTGGGCCTGGGCGTCTGCATTTCTGACAAGCCACTGCCATTCCAAATGCTCCAGGGACTTATTGGAACAGAGAGGCCCTTTCTTTTCCCTGGAGGCTCCACTCTCTCAGCCACATGTGGCCCAACCCCAGGCCTTCTTGCAGCCCCAGCCTTTAGGCTCGGAACTCATCCTGCTGGTTGAGGGTAGGAGGCGTTGGAGCACTGCAGTCTCTCCATTGGTGCTGAGTGCAGGACCCTCTACTGGGGGCTGAGTATGGAGCAGGGCAAGCTGGGGATCCCCCTGCCCTGTGGGACTCATAGGCCCTCAGGTAACAAGCCAGGACAATCCCCATGTGATCTCTGGTACGAAGGAGACCTGCGGGGCCCAGGGGCTTATGGATGGAGTAGTTATCCTGACCCAGGGGTTCAGTCAGGTACCCAAGGAAGAAACCCTTAAGTGGAGGTGGGAGGAGATGCATTGGTGTTGGCCAGGGAAAGTGGAGTGGAGACGGAGGAGGAGAATTTTAATGGCAAGAACATGTGCAAAGGCTCTAAATGGAGAGATGGCCGTTTTCTCTCCAGTAGCACCTGCTCCTGAAGCTGGCTCTGCAAAACACCCCCACCTCCAATCAGATGAGAGTTCACTCCTTCCTTTGAACCCCCCGTGTTTTGCTTTTTCCTTCCTATGGCATTCACCTTTGTGCCCTCTGATGCGATACCCACGAGTGAACTTCTTTAATTATCACTGTTGGCCAACGCTCCTGAAGGCGGGAGTAAGAGCTGACTTGCAGTGTAAGCTTCGGCAAGTGCAGACAGGCCCCACATCACAGGAGTGTGAGCATCCACTGAGTCCCCACTTGCAAGGCACTCACATCCTGCCAGGCACCCATCAGGGGCTCAGTAAACAGCTACAGAACACAGAGCATGATTGTAGCACATATTATGGAGCCAGACTGCCTGAGCTCAAACACTCCAATTCCCATTCGTGTGACCTTGGGCTGCTTAATCTTTCTGGGAGGCCATCTCCTTGTCCATAAAACAAGGGAAACTCAAAAGATTATAAGCTTTAATGAGATACTATGTTAACTCTATATGTGTATCTAAAAACTGCTTAAATAAATCTAGTAGTGGATATTATTACTTGCTATTATTTGCCTATCTGGTAGCTGAGATCAAAATGTCTTCACATGCAAAAAGTCTTCTGTGAGTTTTGCCCAGCTCTGATTCTGAAATCTATAACCATTTTCATAAGCAGATAAATTGGGACAGTGCAGGAAACCTTTCCCTTACCCGGTTCTCCTTCCCAGAAGTCTTAGCTGATCACTAGCTCTCCCCATCTTCTGTGCAATCAACACATCAGCGATGGTCCTGCATTCCTGATTGAACCCAATATGCTCCCTTGAATCTCTAAGGTACATTAAATTGCATCCAAAAGAGTGACAATGTTCTCTATGTCTTGCTGCGTCTTATTTACATTTGAAACTTCATCGTGTGATACTTAAGATGAGTCTGTCCTCAGCAGAGGCAGGGCTTAGAAGTCACACAGGTTGAGGGTCAAATGCCAGTTTTGTCACCCCCCTGAGAGTGACCCGCACAGCAGAGGATGGCAGGCTGCTCTGAGGAGTCAGAACACCTGGCTCCGGTTTCAGCCCTCCACTAACAAAGGGCATGCCTCAGGCAAATCGGTTTCCTGTCTGAGTTTCAGTTTCCTGATCTGTGAAGTTGGACTAATAATGACACCTCCTCCAAGGGGTCTTGAGAACTAAATGAGATAATGCAGGCGCAGCACGTTAGCCAATGGCCTGACATCCAACCTGCTGCTGTATTGTATTATCAGTTACCAGGCTTTCCTCTTCCACCTCTCCCTCCAGCTCAGCACAGCGCTGGCCTGGGAGCCTGCAGGACCTGCAGGAGGAGGAGAAGGGCAGTGTTATGGGAATGGGCATCCAGGCAGGCCTGCACCCTGCCCCTGTTGTTTTGAAGCTTTGGCTGCAGGTATAAAAAACGTTAAAGAGTAGAAAGTGCCGGCACTTGAGAGGAGTTAATGGAAGATGACAAGGGCCCTGTTACATGAGCCCCATGGGGAACGGCCTGGGGAAGACCTTTTGGAACAGAAAATTTCCTGCCCCTGCTCCTAGCACCTTCTAATGGGAGGTTGTCCAGGGCTGGCAAGAGGAAGATTTATTCTGGGTAGAAAATTGCATCCCTCTCCGTGGTGGTATTTCTTCTGCCTCTGCCTCCTTTGGAATGTAAAAGCCAGATCCAACAAACTCTGTAGCTTCGTGAACTCAGAGGTCCAATTTACATATAAATGGAGACCAAGAGCTTCAGAAGGAAAAGGATGTTGGGGAAAATCCAGAAGAGAAACATTACAAGAGAAAACGGCTGAAAGAAGGCTCTTGAGGCTGGCTCTTGTGTGTCCAAGCAGGGGGACCCTTGCCAAGGTCCAAGTGGTCAGAAGCTGGGGACCTCCCTGTGGCTTCCAACACAGTTCTCCACCCTGTGAGGCGTGAATGGTAGACCTAACAGTTAATGGGGACATGGAGTCTGTGACATACAGGACCCTATACTGAGTGCTTTATGCTCACCACACACTTAGCTCTTAAACAGCCTGGGTGGGGTTGGTGCCGTCACAACCTCCATTTTACAGATGAGGAAACTGAGGCCCAGAGAGCTTAAGTAATGTGCCCCAGGTCTACTGGCAGCTCTGAAGCACTGCAGAATGTGGCCTCCTGGGACTGACCCACATAACTCCCCAGCCTGGCCCCTCCCAGCACTGCCCACCCACCTCCTGTCACTCCCATATGTCTGTTACCAAGTCCAAGCTCGCTCTGCTCACCGCATGATAGGTCAATAAATCAGGAGACAAAGTGTTGGGGCAAGGAATACAACTTTATTCGGAAAGTTGGCAGACCGAGAAGATGGCAGACTGTGGTCCCCAAAAAACCATCTTATTGGGGCCTGGATGCCAGTTTCTTTTATAGAACAGAGAAGGGGAGGAGGTAAGGAAGTAAAGTAAAAAGGCCATGTATCTTGTAAAACATCTCCTCCATGTCCTGAATCAGGGAAGGGATGTGTTAGTTTCTTCTTTTCTGCAGCCATTCACAGGTGGGCAGGGTCAGATTGTCTTCCTGTGAGCTGAACAAAGGTACTTTAGTTTAACATTCAGGCAGAGGGGCAGGGTTCCCTGAGGCAGGCCATCATGTATGATTAAGATAACAAAAGCAACGAAAAGCAAAGGTTAACGTCAAAGAAACAGATCCCACGTGGAGTCAAAATTGGCTCTTCCCCATTACATCTGCTTCCAGAGGTTGCCCAAATCTTTCCCACGAAGCTTTGGATTTGCCGAATTAATAAATTAGAGAAGAGATGTGGCTTTCATCTTGCCCATAGAGACTCTTGGGAAAAAAAACTTCCAAAAACCCTCACAGGGAAGGTGCGTCCGTCGACAGAGATATTTTTCTAATTAGGCAGAAATAAAAGGGGAAGGTGAACCAGCCCCAACATTTTAATCCATTGGATAAATCAAAAGAATCATCCATTCTTAATGGTTAAGAAGCTGATCGAAGGAGAAAGAGCACAGAGACATCTAAGTAACTGGGCATGAAGCTGTTTTGCTTTTGTTTTCTTTTTTAGGACTAATATCTTTCCTATTGACACTTTTTCTTTTTTTCATCTAGGTGTGATTGAAACTGTTTGAGTTGTGATGTAGCATCTCAGAGTTCCCTTGTGCCTCCTCAAAATATAAGGACTTACAAAAACGCTTAGTTCACGCTTGCTGACCAGATGGCCAACTCTGTTTGAAAATGTCTTCCAGCTGTGGTCCAGCACATGTCAGGGACAAAAGAAACTCGCAAGCACAGAATATTTGGGCTGGAAGAGACCTTAGAAATCCCTTTGTTCCATCCCCCTCATTTTACAAAGAAGGATGTGCAGGAGGTGGGTGAGAGAACTTGCCTGGGAGCACATGGCTGGTTAGAGAGAGACCCAGCCAGGCCAGAACTGTGTCTTCTCACTCTCAGACCACTGTGCTTCTCCCTCAGCCCTTTGGTGATGGAGGAAAATCAGGACACTCATTAAAAACACACTCCATTAGCAAACTCAGGTAACCTCATCGGTTCTGGAAAGCAGGGGCTACTGAGTGCAGCCTGGGAGAATAAGTACTCACTACTTGGTTAACAACATCATAACATCTCTCTTCATTTTTTTTTTTGGCTGTGCTGCATGGCTTGCAGGAGTTGAACCCGGGCCACAGCAGTAAAAACCTGGAATTCTAACCACTAGGCCGCCAGGGAACTCCCCATAACATCTCAGTTTTAAACAAATACTTTTTCTCCATTAGAGCCCTGCAAGGACAGAGCACACCTTGCTGAAGTCACCTTAGAGTTAGGACAGTTTCTTGTTTCCAAGGAAGAAAGGAAGCTGACAATGGCTGAGGACCTACTGAATGGTGTTTTTGCCTCCTTTAATGTTTACAGTAAATCTAAGAGGTAGGGGTTTCTGAAATCCTGTTCTTATAGATGAATAACCTGAGACTCTGGGAAGTTCAGTGACTTGCCCCAGTTACACAGCAAGTAAGTGGCAGAGCTGGGTTTCAAAACCAGGTCATTTGATGCCTGGTTTGAGGCCCTTCCTTCTAGCTCAGGATCTTGGGGACATATGGAATCCAAATTGTCCCCTGAAGGAAAAACTGAGTGTAGTAGGAAGAGTACTGTGGCTTTCCATGAGGCAGACCCCATGCTGTCTAGTTCAGCACACTGTCTGGCACGTAGTGGTGGCACATAAATATTTCTTGAATAATAATTGTTATATATAACAAAGGACGTATATGCAGGATCTATATAAAGAGCTCCTAAAACTCAATAATTAGGAAATAAACAATCTATTTTTTAAAAAATAAGCAAAAGATTTTAACAAATGGTTCACCGAAAGGCAATGCGATGACCAATAAGCACCGGAAAAAGCACTCAGCATTATTAACCATGAGAGAAACATGAATTAAAGCCATAATGAACCATCATTACACACCCACCGATTAAAACATTAAAGAGACTAACAACACAAAGTGCCGATGAGGATGTGGAGCAACTGGAACTCTCCTGCATGTGGGTGGGAATGCAAAATACTTGTAGACTTTGAGAAAGGTCTACAAGTTTCTTGTAAAATGAAACATACAATAAACCCTATGACCCAACAATTCCTCTCCTAGGAATTTACTCAAGAGAAATGAAAACAAATATCCTCAAAAAGACTTGTACAAAAACACTCAGAGCACTGTTATTCATAATCATTCAAAACTGGAAAAAACCCAAATGTTTATTAACAACAGAGTGGATAACCAAATTGTGAAATATACATCCTCTGGATTCTATTCAACAATAAAAAGGAATTAATTATTGATTCATGCAACACCATGGATGAATTTCAAAAAAATGCTAAGTGAAAGAAGCATTGTTAAAAAAAGGGAAATATTGAATGATTCCATTTATATGACGTTAATGTATGGTGTAAAATATCAGAACAGTGATTGCCTGGGAGTTTGAGGCAGGGATTAACTGAAGGGGAACAAAGGAAATTTCTGGAGTGATGGAATGTTTTGTATCTTGATAAGGATTTGGGTTACTCAGCTGTATACATGTGTCAGTGTTATGATATGCAGGCTGAAGTGTTTAGAGCTGATATCTGCCACTTTGAAGTACATAAAAAATAAAGTGGATTAAAAGATGAATAAGACAGTACCATCCTCTCTCTCCTCCCCTCTGATCTCTTACTGGGGCTCCCCACTACTAAAGTAGAAGGAGATTGTGACCAGGGTTAGGGCTCAGATAGAATTTTATCTGTGAGGTTTTAATTTTTTCCATTAGAGAAAACTAAGGCACATATAATAAAATATTAACAATTATCCAAAAACAAAAAGATAGATAAGGGATGAATACATGGAAAGATATGTGAAAAAACAAATGGAGCAAAATGCTAATGTAGAATCAAGGTGGTTTGTGTATGGTATCCACTGTGCATCTTATCTCTATGTTTAAATTTTTTCATAATACAATTTTGGGTATTATGAAGAAAAAAATGAGCAAGACTTGGATTCCACTTTTGACTCTAATGCATATTAGACCCACTGGCCTCTCCCTGCCCACCTTTGCAGCCCCATTTCTCTCCACTCCACATCTCATTCGCCACACTGTGACCATAAGGACCTTCTTTCACTTCCTCAAACCCACCATGTACCACTTTGGGCCACAGGACCTTTACATATGCTGTTTCCTCTAGGAGGCTCTCCTTCCTTTTTACTCCCCCCTAGATAACGTCTCAGGCCTCAGCTCAAGCAGCCTTTCTCTGGGTATTTTCTCTCTCTATCACCCACCTCCACTAGCTCTACTACTTTAATCCTTAAAGAAACACACCTTTTTCTGTCATAGTGAGACTATTCCATTCGTGCCCCTGCCCCATGAGAGTGACAGCTCCATGACAGCAGGGTCATGTCCATTTGGGCTCACCAAGGTACACCCACACCCAGCACAGTGCCTGGCCAGAGCTCCTGCCCATGAAAGCTCTGCAGAATAAATGAATTTTCCCAGGCCAGTGAGCCTGGGAAAGGCACAGCCTTCCTTGGTTCATTTTCTTGGTTATCGAATGATAAGCTTGGTGAAGAACAGCCTTTCTTTTTGCACAGGCCATTTCAGACTAAATATTCAGAAACTGCATGTTTTTAATTCAAAATGAAAACAACTTTAATGAATCCTACAGAAAATATAATGTATATTCCTTCCACTAAGGTTATTCACTTTGTTGAATAAAAGAATTTCAATGAGAAAATTGATGCTGTTTTTTAGCCACTAAAATATTCCTAGTTGGGTGTTTTGAAAAGAAGCCCAAGGATAAGAGGCAGTTCTCTAATCTCTCACCTCTTACAATTCAGAGGACGTTAGAATCACAAGACTCATTCACAGCTGTTATCTCATTCCTTCTTCTAAACTAGGTAATGTTATCGTCACCTCTTTGCAGATGGTGAAAGTGTGGCTCAGAGAGGTAAAGTGACTTGCCCAAGGTCACACAGCAAGTTGATGACAGAATGCACTTGAGTTAATTCATTCAATCAATGGAATACTTTCTGAGCATCTGCCCACCCTTCCTGCATGTGGTGCCATGTCAGGTGCTGGGAATCTAGTGACAATAAGATGCAACTGCCTGTCTTTCCCAGTTTGGGACCTCCCTCTCTTGATTATATGATCTTCTCTCTACTTGGATAGAGCAGGACAGCCAATCACCTCAGATGTCTTGGACTGAATTCTCCCAAAGCAGACTGTGAGACAAGTAGTCTGTCAGGACAAAGAGTCCACCGGGGAGGCAACACCAGAAAGTACCCACAAAGAGAGGAAATAAGAAAAGTAAGAAAGCTAATCCAGGGAGAGTTACTGCTGTGGACAACTAGGGGCCGATCCCACTGGGGAGCTTTGGGAAACCGTGTAGGACCTGCCTCAGAGTTGGGTATTTACGTACCAACTGCCATTCATTATGGGGTGGTGGCTACTCCCCAGGGTAACTTCCTGGCACTTCTGCTCTGAAGGAAGGCCCAAGCATGCTCTAGTGGAGAAAGTCCCCAGGCAGTGCCCACACTTGTTTGCAGAAAGAGGCCATCATTACGTCCAGAAATGATGTGCTGAGGTGCGTGCTGAGGGGACACAGGTGCGGCACCAACAGCATCTGCAGTGCCAATCAGCCAGAACCCTGGAAGGCCAGCCGTGGGCACCCTGGCTGCTCTGTGCCATTCTGTGGCACAGTGCTCCCCTCCTGCAGCTTGGTCCAAGCCACAGACACCAGCCCTGGTGGTACGAGGGCCTCAGCCCTGGCTTCTGAAGAGACCCCGCCCAGTCCTGGGCACCATCAAAGCAATTTAAAATCTCCTCTCTCATGGATGGGCCTAGAGACGGTCATACAGAGTGAAGTGAGTCAGGAAGAGAAAAATATCGTATATTAACACACATGCGGAATATAAGAAAAATGGTACAAATCAACCGGTTTGCAAGGCAGAAATAGAGACACAGATGTAGAAAACAAACATATGGACACCAAGTGGGGAAAGTGGGGCGGGGGGGAGGTTGGGGTGGGATGAACTGGGAGATTGGGATTGCCACATATACATTACTAATAAGAAAAAAAATATCAAATTGTACACTTTAAATATATGCAGTTTATTGTATGTCAATTGTATCTCAATAAAAGTTCTTAAAGAAAAAATAAATAAATAAAATAAAATCTCCTCTCTGCCTCAGAGCTGCTGGTCCTGGGAGCTTTTTCTTCTCATCCTGCTATTTTGTGGTAACAGGAAGGCAGCTGACGTATTTGGGGGAAATAAGACTGTCTGCCATGGAGCCTTCCTCCCTGTCTGCCATGTTTCCTTCATCCATAACAGAGGCTGTGAATTATGCCCCAGTCTCTGTGCGCCTCTTCTTGGTTTTAGTATCACCAAAGTTTTAAAGGAGCCTCTAGCTGCTTAGCTACAGACTACATTTCCCAGATTCCCCTGCAAGTAGAAATGGTCGTGTGACTAAGTTCAGGCCTTGGGATATGAGTCAAAACACCTTTCAGGGCATATCCTTAAACAAAGAGCCTTGCTGTCTGTCCATTTCTTCCTAACTCTTCCCACAGGCTGGAGATTGGTCATCCCTGGAGCAGTCATCTTGGACTCAGTGATGGGTGGCCTGTGTGGAGGGTAGCAGAGCTGCATCTACAGCCCAGGACTCTGGATGGTCCACACCACCCACCTGCCTCTAGCCCATCTCAAAAGAGACACTTGAAACTAACACAACACTGTACATCAACTATACTCCAATAAAAAATTTAAATACATAAATAAATTGAAAACCAGGAGGAAAAAAAAGAGAGACACATAAACTCCCCTCTTCTGTCCGCCACTATGTCTTGAGCCTCTATTACAGCAGCTTGACCTGTACCTAACTCAGCTATCCCTAATGTCGCTAGCAGATCTAAGGATGGCTGTTTCCATAAGCAATATTCTCACATGCCAGGTCTCAAAGAAGTGACCACTTCACCCTAACCCCCAAAGTGGTCCAATCTCTTGCTCCAGTCCCCAAAGTGTGCTGCTGGTTTACTACCACCTCTCACCTCTGTCTCCCCAATGTGTGACACAGCCTTGCCCAGTGAAACGAATCTCGCAAATTTTGATTCTGGACACCTAGAAACCAATCATCTGGTCACCTTCTTCCGGGCTTTTTATTGTGCAGACACCACGGAGAAGTCTGGGCTGTGTGCTGCTCAGGTCATTAGGGCGGATAAGTGGAGGATGGGGAAACGGCTCTGCCAGAGTTCGCCTCATCTCCCCTTTTGCAGCAAGAGGGATGAAGGAAAGTGATGAGAGATGAACAGAAATCTCTTAAGAGTGGGGATCTAAATGTTCATCGACAGAGGAGTGGATAAAGAGGATGTGGCACATATATACGATGGATTATTACTCAGCCATGAGAAAAGAATGAAATAATGCCATTTGCAGCAGCATGGACGGACCTAGAGATTGTCATACTGAATGAAGTCACACAGAGAAAGAGAAATATTGTATGATATCGCTTATAAGCAGAATCTAAAAAGAAATGATACAAATGAACTTACAAAACAGAAAACAGACTCAGACTTTGAGAGCAAACTTATGGTGGAATGGTTGGGGGAACAGATAGTTAAGGAGCTTGGGACAAGTACACACTGCTATACTTAAAATGGATAACTAACAAAGACCTACTGTATAGCACAGGGAACTCTGCCCAATGTTATGTAACAACCTAAATGGGAAAAGAATTTGAAAAAGAATAGATACATGTATATGTATAACTAAATCACTTTGCTGTACACCTGAAACTATCACAACATTGTTAATCAACTATACTCCAATATAAAATAAAAAGTTAAGGAAAAAAAAAAGAAGAAGAAGAGCGGAGATCAAGTCAATGCCGCAGGTTTTAGATTGCTCCTTCCAGAAGGTCTGGGTCTCCACCTAGGCACCTTTATACTGGGAGGTGGAGACAGGACCAGGAGACCTGCAAGTGAGTTTTGCTCTAAAGCTCTGGAATATACTAAATAAGAATTGCTGAAAAGTCTACATGCCCATGAGCTGCTTGAGAGCAGGAATTATGCCTGTGCCCCTTTCTCTTCCCCAAATTTTGTACAGTACTGGACTCTAGATGGTCTCAAACATATTTATTGAACAGATTCATAAATGAGTAAAAAACATCATTACAGAGGTTTAGATATTCTACATTCAACACTACTGTTCTTCCTGTTCCTGTCTTTTACCCCACAGCAAAATAGAGACATGGGGGAGCGTGAGCCAAGAGGAGAGGCAGGCCAGCTCCTCCAGAGAAAGTTCCAGCTCTCTCCCCAGAACTGTGGAGTCATCTTGTTTGTCATAGCTGATCAAAAAACTTTTGTGTATTGGCCTCCTAAAGAAGACAGGTGTTCTTCAGGGAGAAGGACTGTGTCATTTTCTTTAGATGAATACACAGTGTTTACCAGTGCTTGGTGTGAAGTGCACCATGTGTTAGATAAATATTGTTGGATGAATGAATGAGTATAGTTTCCCACTGAAAATGGAACTCTCAAACACATTTCCCTATTAGAAAGTCGTTGAGGTTGATAACATTGTTCCCAGATGAGAAGAGAATCTCCAATCAGCCAAGAAGTCATCTGAAAGCAGGGCTGTGTCCCCCCTCACACGGACTGGGGCTCCCTTGGGGCGGGGCTGTGTCTGCCCTCACACTGGGGCTCCCCGAGGACAGGGCTGTGTCCTCCCCTCACACTGGGGCTCCCTGAGGCCGGGGCTGTGTCTCCCCTCAGACTGGGGCTCCCTGAGGGGGGCGCTGTGTGTGTAACTGAGCAGGACCCCATGGGGCCTTCCTGGGACAGACCCCTCCCCATATCCTCTGCTTTAGCTCCTCTCAGAAACCTAGATAGTCGTATCAGAGGCACATTTCTGAGTTGTTTTGCAGATGCTAAAACCCCCACCACATGGAAGGAGTTCATTACCTGATGACCCTGAGCCCCCAGACCTAGTGAAGCATGAGGACTGATCATGTGATGGTACCCATGATCATGTGATGGTTCCTTCACCATCAACCAATCATAGCAATGTGCACGAGCAGATCACGTGCGCTGCTATGCCCCTTCCTCACCTGACCTCTGGAGATGCTTTCCAGACTAGTTGCCCTGGACTCCTTGCATGGCTCCCTACAATAAATGCTGCGCTTTCTTTTACCACAACCCAGTGTCAGTATACGGGCTTTACTGCATGAGGGTGAACAGACCCAAGTTTGGTTCAGCAACACCCTGGGACTGGGGCTCCCTGAGGTCAGGGCTGTATCTCCCTCAGACTGGGGCTCCCTGAGGCCGGTCTGGGTCTCCTCAAACTGCACACCCGCCCATCTCCACACCTGCACACATTCTGCAGGACAATCCACCGTGAAGTCCTTCCTCCCATCAGTAGGGTCCTTCTGTTGGTGAGCCCTGTGCATGTCCTGTTGATGAGCGTTTTAACATTTCAGTCCGAATCTGTTAAGGAATCATTAACGCAGGGAGGAAAAAAAGAGAAAGAAAAATGAAAGCTGGGAAAGAAAGGCCAAGTAGTGGCTAAGTTCGTTCCAGCAGGCGGCCCTCAGCCTCGAGGGAAAACTCTAATGCATGCACGAAAAGCTCATGAATAATTATTTCTGAGTGGCTCAATTTTTTTTTTTTTTTTTTTTTTTTTGCTTTTTCCAACGGCTCAATATTTTAAATGCTGGATATTTTTTCTTCCTCGGGAGCATTGCACAACTATTTATCTCAGTGCCGAAGCTGGATGGAAGGTGATTAAGTTTGATTTCTGGGTTGAGGGACGAGCAGGGGGGAAAATGGTGTGGAAATGGTGAGCAGAGGTGTATGGGCATGGGGAGAGGGAAGCAGATGGGACCCCCTAGGCCAGCATCTCTTGAGGTCAAAGAAGAAATGTCACCACCCAACAAACAAGTCTGTTTGGATTCTAGTATCCAGCATCTAAGCTTCCTAAGAAGCTTCAAGCTTGGTGTTTCTGTCCTCACCAGCCATGACATTGAGGGGCAGACAGCTGAGGTGGAGGAAAGATACAAATGCCAGCTACTTGACCCACAGTTAATGTCAAGGCTTTGGGGAAATTAAAACTCGAAAGTATAGGAGACCTCTGAGCCTGTGTGATGATATGACTGTTCCCTCCCCAAGGCAGGGGTGAAAGAACCCCAGTTTCTCCTTTGGAGAGTCTACCCTGACTTCTCCCAATGGTTCTAAGGACTGGAGGTTAATACATTGGATAGGTGCTATTATCCCCCCCCCCCTTTTTTTTGGCCGCACCACATGGCATGTGGGATCTTAGTTCCCTGACCAGGGATCAAACCTGTGCCCCCTGCAGTAGAAGCAGGAAGCCCTAACCACTGGACTGCCAGGGACATCCCTATTTCCATTTTATGTTTAAGAAAACTGAGCCTCAGAGAGGCAAGTGATTGCCCCAAGTCTTCTGTTCTTTGAAAGATGAAGCAGAGAAAAAGTCCCAGGTGTCTGGACTCCCAGGTAGCCCTTGTCTGCTACACCATCACTGGCTTAACTGTTAGGTGCCTCCGTGGTGGCAAACAGTGATGAGACACCGGGCGGGTGAAGACTGACTAGCACACCCTAGCACACCTGGCGCATCCTTCAAGCGCACGTAAGCGTCATTTCCCCCGAAGCCTCACCCAGTGCCTCCAGCCTCCTTCCCCAGCTGCTCTGCTCCCTGTGGCACCTGCTGTCTCCCCTTCCCCTGGGCCCTTGCCAACATCCCGTCACTCTTGCCCATACGCAGGCCTTAGCATGCTGGCTTCAGGTTGTGCATCTGGCTTCCTCAACAAGCTCCTTGAGGCCAGATGTTGTGTCTTATGTTTCTCATATATCCTCCCCGGGGTCTGGAGCAGCACTGGGCACAGGGAAGAGGTGGAATGGCATCCATTAGCACGTCATCATCATAACTGTGAGCTTTTATGCAGCACTTCAATTGTGCCAGGTTACTGCTGCTGTAAGAGGCTCATATACATTGTCATTTAATCCGCAGCAACCCCATATGACGGGTATCATTCTCCTCCTTCCCAGGGGGAGAGTGTGCACATGAAGGAGCTGAGGTCTAGGGAGGTTAAGTAAAATTTCCATAGTTATATAGCAAGTAAGTGACCAAGGCAGGATTTGAACCTGAGCCATTTGGCTTTGGCCCTAACTCTTAGATGCTGCATGACACTGCCTTTCAGAGTAGAATCCATGCATGTGTGCTTATTTATTCATTTATTCTTAAATTTGCTACCATTTATTGAGTACCCACTATGTCCAGGGCATGATCTTAGTGCTTGACCTACACCTCTAGTTCTCACATCCGAACTGCAAACATGGTGTTATTATTATCTCCATTTTATAGTTGAGAGAGGCCAGGTTGCTTTCCCAGGGTCACACGGCTGGTAAACAGTAGGGCAGGGATTTCAACCTAGGTCTGGTGTGAGTGGTTCCAAAGCCTGAGCTGTTTCCCTCAGTTATGCTGCATCTACCTTCAGTTACTCTCCAAACTCAGCCCAGCTGAGAACCCAGCACAGAGGACGTGCTAGCAGGAGGAGCCAAAGGCTTCTGGAGCCTCTGGCAGTAGAAGCGGCGATAATAAAGATGATTCTGGGCACGCCACCACAGCCTCGGCCATTCCAGACCATATGGCCACTTTAAGCTGACCCCCAGCGATGGCCATTCTCCAGCACAAATGGGGAATCAGACAAGATAATATACATGTGGCAAGGTCACAGATGTACTCACAGTGTGTTCAGATGTGCGAGAAACCCCTTGTCTTTATTTACCATCAGCTGATTGGCTCTCTCTCCCATGCTCCCAGTCTGTGGGTGATGGGGAAGGGGATTTTAGCCCGATATGATAATCTAGGTCTGATTCAATAGTTTAAACAGTCTTTTAAGGGAACCAAGCAGTTTCTTGTGGACAAAGTGCTGATCTCTCAGTTTCCTACCTGCTCTCCGGGATGGCATCTGCGTGGGAGGGCTGTGGCCTGCATGGTGCTGCGAGAGAAGGGCACATCTGGCCTTGAGCCAGTCCTTGGGTGCGTGGGTTGGTGCCCAGCAAGATGGGGTGGTGTGTTCTACCCTAAGTGTTCAGCAGGCCCTTCCCTGCCGATGCGCAAGGCTGTTAGTCTTCTGCTCTTTCTCCCCTCCATCAGGGCTGCGTGGTCCTAGCATTCTGTATAGAGTTGGTCCCATTTTGCCTCTTGATGGTGCTGAGGACCCTCTGAGGTCCTGCCTTGCAGCCTTCTCTGAACCCTCTGAGAAATTCCCCAATCAGACTTGCATAACTTCAGGGCAGGAAGAAGCATCTGGTCTCCACCTCAGGCACACAGGAGTCAAGGAGTGCTTAGAGACCCAAACTCATGCCCTCCCTCCACAACACCCAGGTGACCTCAGTGCAGCCACTGGTTATGGGGGTAGGAGCAGCCTGGGAGGTGATGACCTTCTCAAGTCCCAAATGAGAAGAGAATCAATATCTCCTTTGCTCTCAGTGTCTCCTTCACTTACGCAAATGACTTTCTCCTTGGGGAGTTCAGCCTGGAGAAAGATCAGATGCGGGTCTTATTGCCTACCCACCCATCTTCAGCTCCCTTGTCCCCCGAAGACCCCTAGGACAGGAATGAATGGGCTCCTATGCTGTCTGATGGGCATCCCCTGTGTAAAGCACTATGGCTGTGTCCTCTGGGTTTGCTAACATGTATGAGGCATGTACTCTGCCCCAGATACTGTCTACCTCACAGCTGCTCCACAAAGGAGGCACTGGTACAGCCCCTGGGTACAGATGAAAAGGACCCAGCATATAGAAGTTATCTGTCCAGGGTCACAGTGCGTGAGCCCCAGTATAAATCCCACTTGACTCTCAGAGCCCTTGGAGACCATGGAGTCTTTGTTCAAAGCAAACCCACCCTCTCCTTCGTGTGGATGACAGACTCATGGCTCAGCCTTGGAGGAGGAAGGCTGCAGGAGAATGCAATTTAGTGAGGAAATTAAAACACATTGATTTCATATTTGTAAAATAGTATCCCTATCACAAATTAGATAGGTGTTATAAACTGTAAAGCCCTAAACAAAGGTAAGGGATGATTGTCCTTATGGAGACATCCATTTTATTGGAAAATTGGAGGAGGCTGTTCCTGCCCAAAGAATGGAATCAGGAGATCTGGGTTCTAATTCTAGCTTTGAGACTTTGGGGAAGTAACTTGTCCTCTCTGAGCCACAGTTTCCTCTTCTGTCCTGTGATGGAAATGGCTCTCTAATGCCCATGAGCTCTAAATGCTACATGTCTCTGCAGGTCACTGAGGAGTTGGAGGCCCCTTGCCAACATCCCCAGACTCGATCCCCTAAGAGGTTCACACCAGGGATGCTGATGCTGAGGGACCAGGAGTTTTGGTCCCACATGGTAACTTATGCTGAGCCTGGCAAAGGGTCCTGCCTGGCCTGCAATCCTCTCCCTGTCCCTCCAACCTGCAGAGGGACTTGTACTTCCAGCTCCACAAGGTGCATCCTTCATTTGGCAACTCCAGTCAGCTGAGGCTGGCACCCGCCTTCTGCCCACAGAGCCCTCCATACCCTTTGATTTTATAATACAAGCTTGCAAAGGTCAAGGTGGTTGTACAGGGGGATAGTGAGGTGACAAGAGGCATTTTCAATACCTGTTAGATGGATCCTTTCATGCAGGGGCACACACAGAAATGAACGTCCTTTCCCCACCGCGTGCGTGCACACACACACACACACAGTTTAAATAGGACAATGCACAGTTCACTAATAATAATAATATCTATGCATTTATTGAACACCTACTATGTGCCAGGTGGTGCTCTACTCTTTGCATGTATGACTCATGTAATCCCCCAACCCACTCTTCGAGACGGGTTCTAATATTTACCCCTGTTTTACAAATCTGCACCCAAGGGAGTACTATGACAACGGGATGAGAACCAGTCAGGTCCAACCCAGCAAACAGAAACCACTCAGGATCTGAACCAGAGGGAATTTAATGCAGAAAGTTGGTTGCCCAGATGAGGGGGGAGCCCGGAAGCTGACAAGAGACAGTCACACAAGGCAGAGCCTAGTGAGAGCAGGGAGCCACGAGGGCTGGAGATGGAGGAGGAGGTGGTGGAACCAGGCTCTAGGGGTGGAGCCACCAGGAACATCTGCAGCCTGTTGAGAGGGAGCTAGAAGCGGAGGAAAGGCAGACCCTGATGGAAAGCACCCAAGGGGGAGAGACACGCTGGTTTCTCCCTTTCTGCTGCCCTCCCATCCCCACCAGGGCCTCCTACTGGTGAACCCAGAAGCCAGCCAAGCCAACCAGGGAGCCTGAGAAACACAGCCTGCAGGGGTGAGCCCACCCTATAGAGCAGAGCAGGGGAAGAGAGAGAAGCAGATCTGAGGGCAAAGGGGCCCAGGCCTGGCATAAGCTACAAAATAAATCCCAATTCAGGTCAACCTCGAGTGTCTTTCCCTCCAGAAGCGGGGAGACGACCTATACCTTTCACCACAGAGGACAAAATGGATAAAGACTCTAAGGGATCGACAGTTCAGTGAGACTGGACTTTTCGGGGGCAGGGCTGTGGGCTGCAGGAGGAGGGTGGGAATGGGGCTAAGAGACAGACATACGCCTGCAGACCTAGAGACCCTTGCTCCCAGAGCTGAGCGCTGTGTGGACAAGTGGACGTGAGCCCACTTCCCAGTCTATGGATGAGAGCAAAAGGGAAAAGACAACCAGGGCACGTTGGTGGTGAGATGAGAGCCAGTGGTGGCAGCAGACGCCCCCAGCCGCGCAGCACTGGTCAGGCTGTAGATGCAGGAACGAAGCGGGATCCCTGACTTCCCGGTGCAGGCTGAAGGGAAAGTTGCGGAGGGAGAGAGAATTACAGCCTCTCAGTCTCTGAAGATAGTTTATCCTGAGCACCTTCGATTGACTCTTCCAAAGACAATCCTGGAAGAAGGATTTGAATACAAGAGGTTAACTTGGCTCGTGGTCCCAGGAAGTACCAGGGCAGGGAGGCAGCCGAGTCAGGGTGCGCTGTTGAGTAGGTAGGACTGTGCGCCACTGGGGCTCAGCCACTGAGGACCTCTGGGACTCTGTGTGAACACACCTCTGCGTCGTTCCACTGAGGGGCAAGGAAGCTGGGGAGTTAACCCCTCAGCTTTCATGGGTCATAGGCTGGGAGCTGCCTCTACCCTTCCCTCCCAGACCCTTCAGCCTGCCCCACGCAGGAACCATGGTACGCACGGACACGGGTGGGCCACCAACCACCCCTGCTACAGTGGGAATGGCGGGGTGTCCTTTAGCTGTCCCAGCTAAATGTGCAACCACAGGGGACTCGGGCTTCAGGACGTGTAGGGGTCAGAGGGTGACAGGATAGAGCTAACTTGAAAATCTGAAAGAATTCAAGAGAATTCCTCGTCCCACCCTCCCATGCCCACATTAGTCTGCCATCTGTAATGACTGCACCCCTTCCCCTAAACGGGAGGAAATCATGAGCTCTGGAAGGAGATGGAGGCTGATGGTCCTTCCGAATTTTCATAAAGATCGAATTCCCTTTCCTCCTCTTCCCATGCAGTCCAGCCCTCCCCCCACACCTGGCCTACTCATGCCCCAATTAAGGACCCTACACCCACGTTGTAGGGAGACCGTCTGAGGCCGAGTCTGGTGAGAGAAGAAGGTTGTGGGGTGAAGAGCATGATACAGCTCCGGTCCCCATCCTTTTATGCTCAAGAAAGGGTTTCATCATGGTGTGGGACCAGGTTCCCTCACCTGCTGCTTTTTTTCTCTCCCACGCTCCTCTCCCCTCCTCCAGTTTGTTGCTTCAGAGACCAGGATGCACTGCCTTTTATCTCTACCTCGAGTATTCCGAGCTCTAATTAAGTTCATTTCAGCCCTCTGATTTGAGAAGCCTTATCAGGAATACTTAACCTGTGCAAATAATATGAGGAGCCAGCCAGCACAGGCCCCGCATGCTAATGGACCTCCACACAGGAGCAGCCGGAGGGCAGAAGGACCCGAGCAAGCAGCCAGGTCACCACGAAGCTCCTGGGAGGAGGGAGGGAAGAAGGTGCCCATCTAAGGAGAGGAGAGGATCTGGTCTGGGCCCTTTGGGACCCCCAAACCCTGGGCTACCTAGCAACTGGATTGCTTGGCAACTGGGGTTTAATGAGCTAAGTCAAGAGATGCCAGATGCCCAGCAATGTCCACCGGCCTGGCCCAGCTTCACGGGCTGTGCTCTGTACCCCACACACCTGGCTTCTTGGCACATGTCTGATGGGCAGAGGAGAGGGCTGGCCAAGGATGTCCAAGGGAGACAATCTTGACCCTGGAGCAGTGACTTGTGAGGACATTGAGAAGGAAAGGATGCCAGCCTGGGAACACCAGTCTCTCCTTTGCCAGTAACCAGTTCAGACGAGGCCCCCTCTGTGGCCTCAGTGTTCAAGCCGGGGGTGGACAAGCTCAGGGCTTTGGCCTGTGTCACATGGAATCCTTGGTTCTCAGGCCTTAGGACCATCCGAGGCTGTGTGAGCAGAGCCCCAATTGCTACACCTCTTCAATCAAAGCAGCTGCTGTTTATCTGTTATCTGTTGGAAGGTTTGTGGGAAATAAAAGGTTAGGTTTGTGGGAAATAAAAGATTCTGTAGCTGAAAATTAGTGCAAAGCATGGGGCTAGGTGATTTCTTTGCTTCTTTCCAAGTCTGACAACCTTAGCTTCCAAAATCTGAACAACAGGATCCTGGTTCAATGGGCTCTCTGTTCCCAGAGCCATGGGACCCTGGATATACTACATTTTACTTCTCAGCAATGTTTCTCTGGAATCTGGATACAGATTATCCTGACTTCCTCAATCACACACGCTTCCCAGAGATGTTGGCTGAGCTGGTACAGATGAGCTGGTGGAGGAAGAGCTGAGGGACATTCCGAAGTGACTGTCCTTGGGAGTGATCAAGGTCTGGGGGACCTAAACCCACACAGCTGGAGGCATATCCAGAAACAACCTGAACCTGTGAATGATGAGAGGCTGCAGAGTAGAGGCAAATGATGTAGGTGGGGTAATCAGGGAAGGCTTCCTGGAAGAAAGGGGCAGGAAAGGACAAGAATCCACTAAAATGTGAAAGAGTCAAGAGTGAGGGAAGAGCATGTCTAGAGGGTGCCCCCTCCAACAGATCCTCAGATCCTGCAAAAGATGAGAGCCAAGACGAGGCAGGCCTGGTACACCCAAAACATTGGATTCTCCCCATCCTCAGAGGAGCTGCATCCAAACTCCTCTGGGGTCTGGGGCAGATCTGAGAGGCTGCACATTGCTTCTTCTCTATGAACATGAAGGGGAAATACATTTAAACCAGGTTCAATCTTTCAGACTAATTTCCCTCACTTAATAAGCCCCGAGAGACAAATAAGCTTTAATGAAGTTTAGGAGAGAAGGAAAAGGCATGAAGACATAGCTGACCAGGAAAAGGCAGGAAACAGGGAGGCCAGGCTCAGACAGCAAAGACTGAGGCTGAAGCTTGGCCCTCACCCCACCCACCCACTGCTCTTTCTCCACAGCCCACAGCCAAGTGTAGGGCAAGAGAGGCCAAGGATGACGGCACAGAGCCTTGCTGGGCATCTTCTGCAGCCCCTCTGTATCTGCTCCTCACTGGCCTCCCCTGTCTGCACCCCAAGAGGCTGCTTTATGTGGAACCCCTCAATGGACCCCCACCTGCTGGCTTCCAATTGGGTTTGGTCAGTGAAGAACACCAGCAAGAGATAAAGGCAGGGAGAAAATGAGATTGGGGTGCTCATTTCTCAGGCCCCACCCAGTGGGGTCCTAGCTCCTGTCAGGCAGTCTTCTCCACATAGCTCACTCTGTCTCGGGGTCTCAGTGACTGTGACCTCCTGCTGACCCTTCGGATCTAGCCGTGGGGATGGCCCTGCTGTCACTAGCCCCAGATACTGCATCATCCCTTGTGGTTTCTCTGCACCCTGTCCTCACCTCTAAATGGACCCTTTGATAAACTCTCTTCACATTACCTGATTTGAACATGACATTTGTTTCCTGCCTGGACCCTGGATGTGATGTGAGTCTCTACTTCAACCTGGGGCTCCCAGGTCTTGGGGCACTTAATCCACTCACTCTCATCCTGGCTCCATTCCCGAGCCCATGCCCCGCTCCATCTCTCCGAGGCATTATTTCCAAGATTCAGACTCCGCTCTTTGAGCTCTGTACCTGGCAGCACACTTCTTTGTGAGCCTGTCCCTCTCATTACAGACGCAGGCACAATCTGGTCATATTGAAGAATAAATACAATGCCAGTGCTTAACTCCTGAAAAGGCAGCTTTTCTCCTGGATTTCCTAGGTGCAGGCTGTGTTGAGCTGAACCAGGTTGATCTAGAAATTAAATAAGGATTAAGAAGTTGGAAGACGCCTGCTAATCCAGCAATCAGACAAACTTGTGCAAAATAATCCCACTTCCTTTCCTAAAATATGAATTTGAAAAAAAAATCAAACAATTGGCTCTTTTGTTAATTAGAAGATCAGCAAAAGGTGGACCAGTCAGGTAAGCACATCCGGCGGGGAAGGGAAGAGAGCTGAGGGAGAGGCCCACAGAGACCCATGTTAACGGGAGACCCATGTGCCTTGGGGTCTGCAGGGATGCCCTCTCACCTCCACATCTGGCCTGAACCCCTCGCTCTTTCTGGCAGCCTGGATTTCAAGCTGTCTCCAACGCTGATCTCTTGGATTGGCCTCCCCATGATAAGAAAGTCAGGGTCAATGGCCAATATTATTTTCTTCTCCCAAACTCACTTCCCAGGAAGACTACACATGGGATACAAGAAAGCATGGGGGGATCAACCCAAAACCCTTGGGGTCAACTCAGCTCTGCCAACAAATGTTTGTGTGATCTCAGGCAAGCAGCCCTACCTCTCCTGAGCCTCGGTTTTCTCATCTGTGAAATGTCTTAGACCATGGGGCTCTTGTGAAGATAAGGAAAATGACCTAACTATCTGGCACGTGGTAACTTAAAAATTCCAAGTCTCCTTCCTTTACCTCCCATCTTCCTTCAAAGATAGAACCATTCTTGGGGCTTTTCCCCACCTAGATTATTGCAATAGCATCTGCAGTGAGTATCTATTTCCCCTTCAGCCCGTACCACCTCCCTTCTGCCATTTTCTGGCAGTAGATCCTTCTGTCCTTCACCACTTCCTTTAGAGATTTGCTCTTCCCAGACTCCACCTGCTTTCTGTGGGACTGTCAACCCTAGGACTCCTGCTCCAGTGCATCTCCAAGTCGCAGCAATTAGACCCTGATGCACGGAAGTCACCAATCAGAGCCTTTCCTAAGTTTTCTCTTTTTCCTGGTAGTAAATGTAAAGACTTGACCCCAAAGCAGCTCTCAGCCATGTCCCCTGCATGTGAAAGCTCTGAGGACAGGATGAGAAGGGGAAGGAGTCTTGGGGACTTAAACCCAAACCAGTCACCAAGGTCCTCAAAGCCGCTCTTCAATTCTGTGAGTCCCCTAACTAGTTCCAATCAGCCTGTTTGTGCCTGAGATAATCAGGGTTGGTTTTGAATACTTACAGCCAAAGCCTCTTAACTGGATTCCCAGAATTCTCTTCTGATCCACTCCTATCTGTTTCTCACATTTCCTGCAGAGTGAACTTCAAAACTCACAAATCCAATCATGTTCCTCCTTGTTCGCATGCTCCCTGTGGCTTCCTACTGCTTTTAGGATAAAGACTAAAATCTTTCATATGGCCTGGCAGGCCCCACCCACCTTCCCAGCCCCTTCCCTCATCAAATGCCCCCACCCCCACCCCCACCCCATCCCTTGCTCCCTCTTGTGTTCCAACCACTTTAGGGCCTTCGTTCTTACAACTTGGAGGGTCTCTCCACTCACTCTTCACCTAGAAAGCTACTCAGACTTTGCATCTCAAGGAGAGCCTCACTTCCTCTGGGAAGCCTTCCCTGATGCACCGCCATCCTCTTCCCAACTTGGTCAAGCCCCTGTAGCAAGTTCCTCTCACCATTTGTAATCTCGTGATGATAAGTATCATTGTTGTATTCCTGTCTATCCCCCTAACCAGACTGCAAGCTGCACAAAGGCAGGAGCCACACCTCTTTCATTCCCTCCAGATCACTTCTGCCTGGCACAGTGCCAGCATAGTAGGTGCTCATCAAAGCTTGTTGAATGAATGAATGAGTGACCCATGTCCAACCTATGACCTAATCCTGATTACTCTTCATTCATGAAATCTCTCTGGATGCTTTTCCAGACTCCCTTCTTTACTAGTCTCTCCCTTTCTGCCTCCAACCAGTCCATCAGACTCCTTTTATCTGTAACTTCCAAAGGCTTCCTAGTGCCCAGCATATACAGAAAACATCCACTCACTGGAGTTCCCCAATTTGTCCCTGCTAGACAGCAGCCACAGTCATCCTGCCATCCCCCCGCCTCCCCATACGCACACATTCTTCACATGGTTGCTCGTGCTGTTTCCCCTGCCTGAAGGGCCTCCCTTCTCTCTCTCACCATCCATATCATACGCCTTCCACAAATCTCTGTGCACAACCGCTGCCTCTATAGAGCTCCCTTAATTAAACTCTCCCTGCAGTAAGTCCTCCTGCCTCTGAGTTCTCCTTGCAGCAATCCATTGATTATATTTAAGCTGAGAACTGTTTTCCAGATATTTCCTAATTGCTGCATTTCCTTCCAGGTCTCTGAGCCCTTTCAAATGCATGATCTGATTTGATCCTAAAAACTTTACAGGGAAGTCAAGGTAAGTATTTTAAGGACTAATTCACTGTAAGGATCAGAAACCCACCAAGTTAGCTTAAGTAGAGGGGTTTTATTACAAAGACACAGCTGAAATGCTCAGATCCTCCCTTCAGGTTGTGGGCTGGTCTTGAGGGGCCTGGAAAGGCATCCAGAAACCTTTCTCTTTCTCATCTCTTGGTCTCCCTCTGTCCATCTGCTCTGCCCCACTCTTTGCAAACCAGCCTGCTCGGAAAAGCTCCCCGTAAAAAACTCAGTGTCCACACACCTCTGAGTTGCCACGTGCCAATAATGCTACTTGCTGGCTGGTGACCTTGGAAAGCATCACCCCCCACCCCCCGCAATATCCCTCAGTCTCAGTTTCCTCATCTTTAAAAGAGGATAATAATAGCATCATCAGTACAGGGTCACTGTGATGTATAGCACATAGCACAGGGCCTGGCACATGGGAAGTGCTCAAGCAATGTTAGCTGCTAACGTCTGCTCCAGTAGGTATTATTACTCTCATTTTGCTGTAATTGAAGGTGGCCTAGAGCCTTTTATCTCCTGTGTGGAGCCCCACGTGGACGCAGACCTGGACCCAAATTTGGTTCAGTAACATCCTTAGAATGGGGCTCCCTGAGGACAGGGCTGTGTCTGCCTTCAGACTGGGGCTCCATGTGGTAGTAGACCACCTATTAACATCCAACTTGGAGCAGGGAAGTGGCCTGTGGACACCCACTGCCCCTTCACGCTTGACCTTCAATGTCTGGGGCAAGGCATTTACTGCCCAGGAAACTGGACTCTTCCCACTCACAAACACTCAGGGCTGATGAGGTTTCTCTGTGCCACTTCCTGCCACTCTAATTGCTCCATGCCATGTTTTATGTATTTTAATTAGTACTTTAAATTTTACACCTAAATCTCAAGGCACTCTAGCAAAAGACCCCTCTTTAGAAGTTGGAATAAATAAATAAAGTCTTGCCAGGCAGATGACAGCCAGGAACCTTGAGATAATTCATATTAACCTGTCACTCTGCCACCACTATTCTGTCATCTGGGTCATTGAGGGCATGTGTCTAGGGTCTCCCCAGCAGCCCTTTTTGCCTTCCACTCCTGCCTCTTGGGGGGCACTGCTCCTCCAAAGGTGGAATCCTGATGGTCACCTCATTCCCCAAATTCTTTCCTTTAAGACACATGTTCCCAGGACTTCCCTGGTGGCACAGCGGTTAAGAATCTACCTGCCAATGCAGGGGACATGGGTTCGAGCCCTGGTCCGGGAAGATCCCACATGCCGTGGAGCAACTAAGCCCGTGAGCCACAATTACTGAGCCCATGTGCCACAACTACGGAAGCCTGTGCTCCTAGAGCCTGTGCTCTGCAACAAGAGAAGCCACTGCAATGAGAAGCCCAAGCACCGCAACAAAGACTAGCCCCCACTTGTAGCAACTAGAGAAAGCCCACGTCAGCAACGAAGACCCAACACAACAAAATAAATAAACAAATTTATTTTTTAAAAAAAGACATTTTTCCAGCCAGCTTTGTTCAGGTGCTATCATGGCTGCTGTCCAGTGGTGGTCCTTCACCTGTGGTCAGTTACATTTACCTGGAGAGTCTGTGGAACATACAGATGCCCAGACTCCTCCCCGGAGGTCAGGTTCCATTGGTCTGGAGTGAGGTCTTGGCGTTGCTGATTCCAGTAACTCCCCAGGTCAGCCTGTCTCGCAGCTGAGTGCAGAACCAGCCCTGTGGGAACTTGGAGCTGGACAAAATGCAAGTGGCTCTTGTGGGAGGCACACTCACCTGCCCCATTAAACTGTGGGCACCATGAGGCTGGGATCCCATCTATCTTGCTCATCGTTTGTGTCCCCAGTGGGTCAGCGGGCTGCCTGGCATACAATAGCTGCAACAGAAATAGTTTTTGGATGAAACCTGAGCTACCCCTTCCCACACACACCCTCTACTCCTCACATTCCCAGCGTAGGTCCTGCCACTTAGTAGCTAGGTGGTCTTGATCAAGTCAACCGATCTTTCTGAGCCTCAATTTCCACATCTTTAAAATGGAGATGATGTCAGTAATCTACCCACAAAGTTGTCGTGTGGATTAAGAAAAGGCATTCACTTTCGCCAGCGCTGGGGGCCTAGTAAGCACTCAGCAAGCCTCGGTGATCAGTACTGGACACATTCACCATCACAGGGGAGGCCCTCTGCTCCTCTGTCCTCCTCGCGAGTTCTCTGGGCTGAAGTCACACCCAGGGAAGGCAAGTGTGGATGTCAGCAGGAGCTCCGAGGCACAAGGTCTGCCCTGGGAACCCAGAAATGCAGATTTGGGGGTTTGCTTCTGCTGATTTCCTCTGTGACCTTGAGCTGTCTCTGGACCTCTCTGAGCCCCTACCCCCACCAGCTGCCCTCGCCCGTCTCCCTGTGCAATCTGCAGCTCTCTGGTTAAGAGGGTCACGTTGGTGACCGCGGCAGCCGCCCTTGAAACTTCCATGTGGTATCTGACCAGCAGCAGCCAGCCCTGGATGGTCTTTGGATGAAAGCAAAGCACACAAATGCAGCTGTGGAGAGAAAAGTCCCTTGATTTGACAGCCCCTGGAGAATTGCTATTCTAACAGACACGGAAGCTCGGTCCCCCAGACACAGCCTGCAGAGCCAGTCAGACTTGTAGGCCTTCTCCCTGTTCCATCAGCTCTGGGAGGGGGACAGAGGGCATGGAGATCATTTCTGCTCCATCATCGCATGACAATGGGTCACCTATGGTTGGGCACCCCACCTGGATGGGAAAATGGCGTGTTGGTTGGAGACTCCTTCCACAGGTCCTGGAACCTGGCTGGACCACCTTCTTCTATCACAGCCTGTGAATTCCTAGGATGGGCTCATGGTGGAGAGGGTGAGGAGGAAACCTTCGCTGATCCTGGAGGTGGGGAAACAAGGAAGCAAGCTCTAAGATTTTTAATAAACCAACTCATAACAGTACAGGCTTCCTGCCCACCCGAGCCTGCTGCAATTTTCCTACTTAGAACTTCCAAGCATCACATGCCATCTGCAGTGCAGAATTGCACGCTCCTGTATAAGATGTGGGGCTGGTTATTTCCAACCCTAGGGCTGTGCCTTTCTAAAGGGCAGTTAATAGAGTGGGCAGCACAACAGCTCAGAATCAGAAGGAACAAGGATCAAAGCCCAGTTTCACCCATTTGTAGCTGTGCAACCATAGACAACTTACTTTTACCTCTTTGGGCCTCTATTTCCTCATCTGTAAAATGGGGACAAGAATACCTCCTCCCTAAGATTACTAACCAGCTGAAATTGAACAATCCATCATGTGTTTAGTGCAGTGCCTTGCCCTAGGGCAAGCTCAGCAAGTTGATAATGATGATGACAATGATATTAACAAGTCCCAATTGTCCTTCAGCATCTAGAGGGTAGGAGCATGTCGTAGAGCTCTTTTAATCCCCTTGGCGCACAGCTGAGGTCAAAGAAAGTCGAAGAAGACTGG
The DNA here is from genome assembly GCF_030028045.1 of Hippopotamus amphibius kiboko. Classification (NCBI taxonomy): domain Eukaryota; kingdom Metazoa; phylum Chordata; class Mammalia; order Artiodactyla; family Hippopotamidae; genus Hippopotamus; species Hippopotamus amphibius. Next base: position 36,471,674 of record NC_080196.1, on the reverse strand, counting down.
AAGGTTTGCAGAGCTACAGAGGGGGGGCCTGATTCCCTGACTGTGAGAGTACAGCACATGCCCACATCCCTGTACACCTACCCTGCAGATTTCTTTCCCAAAACACCACAATTCACAGTCGCCTCTTGTGCCCCAGTCCTGCCCCAGTCCTCGGTCACCGTCACCACTCAGGCAGGGAGAACACATGCAGTCTTTTACCAAGGAAGGCAGGAGAGGGGCCAGGGCCAGGGCCAAGGGGGAGCGTGCCGTTACCTTGGCAAAGAGGGACATGATTAGTCCACGGTACTCTCCTCTCATTAAGCCTTCACGTTTGTACCTGAATTAACTTCACATCCAGTTAAGGTGTGTGGGAGACTCTGTCCACTGGTGGCGTAACAAGCACAGCTGTGACTGTTGGGGGAAGAGGGGACTGTGATGACCCACCACCCAGAGCAGGAGGAGCCCTGAGCTTCAGGAGGATGTGGAGGAGGTTGAGTTTCCAAGCTCTGCCCTGTCCCACTGGATCCAAGCCAGAAAGGGGCATCAGGAAGAATAGGAGGGTGCTGCCTCTGGCCCAGGGAAAGTGGAAGCACAAGTCCACATGGCCACGTGGACAGGTGTTGACCTCTTCTCCCATCTCTCCTGCTGAAACAGACCTGCGCCTTCCTCCAGGCTCAGATTTTACAAGCCCAGGTAGGGCAGGGGAACACCCATTCCAATGAGGGAGGCTTATTAAGTGTCTCTCTCCAGCTCAAGTTGGGACCTAGAGTGTCAGAAACAGGGGCACACGTCTGCACCCACAGGCAGGTGTTGGTGGAGGCCTCCCCAGGTTCTGGTTTTCTCCAAAGGGGGCCTATCTATCTTTAGCTCCCTGGATCCCAACTCATTAAACTGCCAGCATTTTCTCGGCACCATTCTGGGATAAGCAGTTAGCTGCTGGCGCCTCCTCTCTGGGAGCTGGGCCCTATCAGGGCATCATTTTTCAGATGCCAGGAGTAGGAGGCCACCCTGCTTACCCAGTGTTAACAGGAGAGGATGAATTAACATCTCCACAAATGGAGGCTGTAGGTGTCCCTCCTCCTTCCTCTACGCCTCCCTCCCCCACCCAGTTCAAGACACTCAGGTCTCCTCAATAAGCAGCCCTCCCCACCCCAGCCTTGAGCTGCGTACTTAAAGATGTTTGATTAAAGGAGAGAATGGGAGGCACCCACCCTCATACATGCGATGTTTCAGTAAAGTACAGGCATACCTCGTGTTATTGTGCTTCAATTTATTGAGCTCAGTAGATGTTCCGTTTTTTTACAAATTGAATATTTGTGGCAACCCTGCATTGTCAGGTGATGGTTAGCATTTTTTAGCAATGAAGTATTTTTCAAGTAAGGCACGTACATTGGTTTTTAGATACGGTTGCACACTCAGTAGGCTAGAGTATAGTATAATCCCAACTTTTATATGCACTGGGAAACCTAAACATTGGCCTGCCTCCCTTTATTGCAATATTTGCTTTATTGCGGTGGTCTGGAACTGAACCCGCCGTATCTCTGAGGTGTGTCTGTATTTGCTTCACGGTCTTTGTCCTCTAGCGGTTTAAAATCGAGTGGGAGACAAGGCGGGCAGCACAGACAGACATAGTTAGCACGGGGAGGGTGATGAACACTCAGACGTGGCGGATGGTTAAATGCCAGGGTGAGGGTTTGGGACTCGAATCACACCCTTCAGAGGAGGGAGACTATTGTGGGCTGGTTCTGAGTCACCAGCGATTTCTCAGAGGAGGCAAGATTGGGACTAAGCCTTCCTGAGAGCCTCCGTGCCGGGCTGTGAGCTAAGTGCCTGACGTCCGTCTCCCTTAGTCTCATTTAATCTTTACAACCACCCCTTGATCTGGGCCTTATCATTATCACCCCCAACTTAGAGATGAGGACACAGCTCAGGGGTCTCAGGGAACCTCCAAGATCACAATTCTGGTAGGAAGATTTTAAGCTGGGCCTGTCTGACTCCTAAGCCCTTGCTCTGGATCTTAATGCTTTCTGGCCTCCTCCAGCCTTGAAAACAGGTAAAATTTCCAAGGAGAAGAACTAAGAATCAGGGCATTCTTAGAGAGGCAGAGCACCAAGAAGATACGCAGTGTCAGTGGGTCTCAATCTGGCTGGAGTGAATTTCCAGGCCAGTGGTAAGAACTTAACTCTCTTTTTAAGAGGTGTGTGCTACTATCTGCAGCCCTAAGAGCTCTTCATTGGAGGGGAGGGGTTTTGGGGTTCTTTGATTTGCCAGGACCCCCTCTGGGAAACCCAGACCACCTTTGGGTATGAGCAGTAAGATCTCCTTGGCGATCCTGTCCCCAAGAACTTCAGGGTTTGGGCTTTCAGAGACTCTGCAACCCAGCTGATCTAATACTTTCTACTCAATTCAGATCAATAAACATTTATGCTCCAGACACAAAGTACTAGAAATGATTAAGGGACGATCCTTGCCATTAGGAAGATTATAGGCTGGTAGGAGTGATAGACACAGAGGAAAAAAAATCAATATGAATGATAAATGAAAAGATAGAATGCATGGTCCCCACACTTGAAACATCAGCCTGCGAGGAAAGGATACAGGAGTCGAGCTTTGAAGGCTGAGGAGGTGATAGGGGAAGAAAGGGGGAAACGGCACCCCAAGTTAGAGGAAACCACATAAGCAAGGTCATGGAAGTGTGGAACAGGACATTTTGTGTTTGAAATTATAAGCCAATCGATTTATTAGAGCTCGGCCTTGCAGACAGGGAGTCACATGAGATGAAGCTGAAGCGGTAGGCAGGGATGAAGCCATAAAAGTTCGTGGGCCTGGCTAAGGAGCTTGGGCCCAATCCTTCAGAAGACTGAAGGGCTTCCAGCAGAGTCTAACATAGTCAGGTCTCATTGTAGAAGCGTAACCTTGGCTAAAAAGAGGATAGTGGCTTTCACTGGGCAAGACTGAAACCTAGGAGGCTGGGAAGGAGGACACTGCTATATTTCACCCAAGATGTGATGAGATCTCAGATCAAGGCACAGGGAGTAGGGCTGGAGAAGAGGGGACTGAGTCAAGAAATACTTACAAGGGAAAGAGATGGAAAATCCCAGGTAGCAAGAAGGAAGAGCCTGACGCCTGCTGACTTGGGTGACTGAAGCAGGTGCTGTTGCCTTTAACTAGGATTTACAACACAGGGAGAGAAGTGGGTTAGTGAGAGAGGATGATGAATCAGGTTGGGTTTTGTTGAGTTGATGATCCTTAAAGTGACATCCAGATGGGTGCTTCCAGGAAGTACCTGGAATCAAACTCAGGTGAAAGACTGGAGGTATAACATTGGGAGACATCAGCAAAGAGACGGGGTTAAAACCAAGAGAGTGGATGAGCTCAACTATGGAGATAATGTCAAGAGAAAAGAGGGAAAGTCCACAAATAGAACCCCTGGGGAATAGCCATGCTCAAGGATTGGACAGAAGAGGAGATGCTCAGAAGGAGACTAAGCAGACACAGCCAGAAAGTTGGAATCCAAGGGAGCAGAGAGTATCAAGGAAGAAGTAGCCCCAACATCAAAGGCATCCAAGAAAGATCATGACTGAAAAGTGTCCACAGCCTTGGCAAAGTAGAGGTCACTGGTGGTCTTACAGGGTCCTGGCAGGAGAGGGATGGCACTGGTAAGTTTGGTAACTTCAGGAGAATTTAACGAAGGGTTTTGACAACAGTGGGCATGATGTAGGGAGAGCCTCTAGGAGGATGCGATACCCTGGGAGGGGTAACAGGCAACAGCATGAGTGGTAATGACCCTGAGCAGAGGGACCAAGAAGAGAGAGGGGTGAACAAACCTGCAGACAGGGAGGGCGGAGATGAGAGGGCTGTCCCACAGGCTTGTGAAGTGGGTGAAGGGACACAGCAAGCCTGCTGAGACCTCACAGGTAGGGAGCTGGGGAGATACTCCCTGGCCGACTTCCTCTTCCAGTCTCCAACCTAGGCTCCCTATTGGAAACACCCAACTGTAGGCAAGTGAGACAATGGACAGACGAAAATCCTCCAGGTCAGCCTCTGGAGAAGGGCAAACAGTGAACACAGAGGGATGGAGAAGAGATGCCCAGAGTGGAGGTCTCCCCAGAGCCCTTCAGTGGAGCAACGGAAGAGGCTGGAGACCCGGGGCCTCCAGTGGGGGAGCATGTGGCAGGTGCTCGTCTTGCCTGCCAGCATCCCTTCAACGCCCTTCCCGTGCATGGTCAGTTTCTCACCCGAGAGTCAGAAGGCTCTCTTTCCAGCCTCCCTGGCAGCTGGGGTGCAGTCATGTCACCCGAGCTCCACCAATCAGCCACCCCAGGGAGACGCTGGATGGAGGACGGAACGAGGGGTGGAAAGAGGTGCTGCGTGGAATCCATTTTTGGGTGAGGGTGGCTTTGGAGTCAGCAGTTCCAGACTTTCAGAGTCCGGAGTCAATCATGGGGGCACAGCAGCTGGGGTTAGCAGAGCCTCCAGTGTAGACAATGGTGAGCTGTGGGCACCGCTCCCCGTGTGCAGGATGCAGGTCTTCTCGGGCCGTCCCAGAGCTTCTGGAAGGTCCTTGGGAGCCCTGCATTTATTTCTTTTCTGCTTAAACTCGCTAGAGTGCATTGTATTACTTGTTACTAGAATACTGACTGATGAGGAGGGAGTGGGACGTGAGGACATGGGCACAGGAAGCCAGACTAAGCTTTTAGGAAAAAGAGGGAAAGGAAAGAATGAGGGTAGAGCATTGGGTCAAAGAGGAATACTTTCAGGAAAGGAGGGCACTGGGCAGATTTACGAGCTGAGGAAGAGAACTCAGAGAGATGGACAGTTGCAATTATCCCCACCCTAGAGCTACGGAAACTGGGGTTCAGAGAGGCTAATGATCTGCCCAAGGCCACACTGGCAGTAAGTGGGGGTGCAGGAATTCCAATCCAGGCCTGCTGGCTTAAATACTTTATACTGCAGGCATCTTCTGTAACAGCCACCCAGGCAGTTCCGTCCAAGGTAGTTTTCCTTAGAAATGTACAAGTCATACTTGAAGCCCAATTTGAAAGGACAGAAAGGCCCCTAAGGACAGAGTGAAGAGTGAGCTGGTCAGCTAGTCAGAGCAAAAATGAGAGCCAAGTTCATGGCCAGTGAGTCAAGCTGGCTTCAGATAGGAGACCTAGTAGTATACGGTGCTTAGTTCATCCCCCTAAGACACCTCATCCTGGAGTAAAATCGTTTCCAAGATAGCTGTTGGCTGTGTGGGCTGCCACTTCGAAAGAGGCTCCCAGAGGGAAACAGAAAGGAGAAGGGCTTATGGAGCACAGCAGACCAATCCCTTGGAAAGTGGGTACCCTGGAACACAGAGGAAACTCCTGAAAGTGCCTGCATGGCTTCATCAAAGCCAGCTCTTGCATATTTGGTATGTTGACGTGTGTTCAAGGAGAGGAAAGGCATGGAAGATTTTGATGAATAAATGCATGGAGAGATTCTGAATTTTCACTTAGAGAATCTACCAAGTCGGCAGAGTTTACAGAGTATACTGTTTGCGTTACATTTGTGTCCCTACGCGCAGAGGGCTTATGGAGATGTCTGTAGAGTTGACTCACCCTGGAAATTTGGACCTCTGGGCAGGGCCCACCCATGCAGGCATGCAGACTTACTCCATATATGTGAAGTCTTTGTCTTATGAGGGTGGCATCTATTCCCCACGAGCCTCAGAGAGACCAGCTTTACCTAGAAAGCCTGTCACTCTAGCACAATTAAGGGGCTAATTTCTCAGCTGCTTTTTCAATTGACCATATCAACAAAGTCTTGAAATTTGGTTATTTAAAAAAATGACATATAAAGCTTTTTCCTTGGTGAACACAGTTGAGTGTAATTTCAGTAATATTTCCATTAATAACCTGTAATTAAAGCATCTAATAAAGATCAGTAATTCACTTAGCTGGATTTGCGTTTAAAAAAAAAACCGAAAAAAAGAGAAAAAATGCAGTTGTGGAACTCAAATTCCATTCTTCTGTTAAATGAACATTACGGTTTTTCTGGGTATCTTAATTGAACCTCATTTTTTAACAGGAATATTAAACAAATTAAATTAAGCAAGTAATTTCCCTTTTTAGGATTAAAAAAAAGCCTTTGAATGGAAAAGCTCCTCTAAAACACCTATTAGTGGGAGGGGGTGGGGCAGCAACGTGGGCAAACGTGCTGCTTCTACTTAAGCAGCCGTGAGCTGACGGGCTGCGGTCCTGAGCGGACCCCACACCCAAAGCTCAGGGGCCTGGAGAAGACTCACAGGCCTCAGGACCTTTGTGGTTGGGATCCCATAGGCTCTGGCCCAGGGTGACTGAGAAACCTAGGTGGTGAAGGAGCCAGGACCAGACAGGCCACTAGAGTCAAGAAGACCCAGCCCGTATCACGGTTCATCCTCCCATCATCAGTTCGTGGGGTTGGGATTATTTGCTTCAATTTATAGGTGCAGAAGCTACAGCTCTGGAAAGTCACAATTTGAGACCAGGTCTGCCTGGCTCCAATGCAGGGCTGTTAGACTGGGGTAGCAAACTCCAAGATGGGACTAAAGGTGCACGAGATTTATGAGAGGCAGTGCCTGTGAGGGGAGGCATGCAGAGGATGCTGAGGGAAGATGGAAGAGCTGCCTCACCCGGCCCGGGTGCAGATCTGGCCCAGGAGAGAACCAGAGCAACCAGGAAGGAAGGTTGTGTGGGAGCATCTTAGGCTGCAGTACAGTCATGAAAGGGTCCAGCAAGGCTGCCAGAGTCCTTGAGCCAAAGTGGCCCATCAGAGGGGTCCCACATCTCAGGAGTGGGTCTGCCATGCTCAGACACTGGCTGAGAGCAAAGTGATCTCAGGCAAGAGCTGTGGGTCAAGCAATGGTCCCCGCAGCCAGAGCTCTAGGAGGTGTGTTTTCACAGCCACCCCCTCAGCACTCTCCCTTCACCGTTCCTTGGGTTCAGATGGCTTTGACACCAGGGACTGGCAAGGACGAGGTAGCTGAGGGATATCAATTCCCAAATCAATCGATTTTCAGACAGTGTTTGAGAGCTGGCCATGGGAGGCAATAACTGTTTGGTGAACAGAGTAGAAGGAATTAGGACCCATCCCGGGCTGGGGATGAAGTAGGGCAGGGTGGAAGAAGTAGACAGGAATTGAAGTCCCCAGTCGCTGGCTGGGATGGAAGACTGCCCTGAGGATGTGCTGGACGCTACATAGGACTACATAAAACCAGGGGAGAGAAAATAAGCAGGGATCCAGGCTTTAGAACTGGCTCACCTGGAGATCAAGATAGGTCAGAGGGGTGAGGGTCCCATGAGCCACACCTCTAGCACATTAGGCCCATAGGCTAGTGGGGAGCATCATCTCACCAAGGAGACGTGCCCAGGGACCCTGTGTTCACGGCTGGACCTCCACACCCAGGCCTGCAGGGAGCCTTGCCTCGCTTCACCCCACTCTCTGACTGTGGTTTGCAAAGTCTTAGATATAGGGCAGGGCCAAGGGAAGTAAGTATAATGGAGTAAGGGGATCCTCTGTGGGGAAGGCACTGTCTCTGCCTTAGAGGGACTTCCAGTCTAATGGAGACAATACAGTTCCAGCCCTTGAAGAGTCCCTGATCTGAGAGAAAAACACAGCCCCTGTTTATTCATTCCATAAACATTAACTGAGCACCTACTGTACACTTGGTATATTTCAGTGGCCAAACAGAAATGATCCCTGCTTTCTTGCAGATTACATTCTATTAGGGAGGTAGGCAATAATTAATATAATAAATATGTTTTCTAGTGTGTTAGAAGCTGAAAAACACCATGGGAAAAGAGAAGAAATAGACAGTGTAAGGGAGATGGGGTGGAGTGGAGAGGGTATCTCAATTTTAAACAAAGCAGGCAGGGTCACCCTCCTGGAGCATGGACGATGCGGGACGAGCCAGGTGGAAATCTGGGGGAAGAGGTCTCTGTGCGGAGCCCTGGAGGAGGGGGGTGGGCTCGATGTGTTTGAGAACAGCAAGGAGGCCCCCGTGGCCGGGGCAGAGTGAGTGGAGGGGACGAGTGCTGGGAGAGGAGGGCCAGGAAGGTCCCCATCAGGGGACCTTATCACACAGGGTCCTGCAGGCCACTGTGAGGACTTTGGCTTTCTCACTGAGGGAAATGGGGAGCCAGGGCAGGATTCTGAGCAGAAAAGAGACTGAACTTTTAACAGGATCACTTTTGTCGTTGTGTTGAGAATAGACTGCGGGAGTGAGGAGTAGGTGGAGAGGTCTGGTCGGAGATAAAGCAGAGTGATGAAGTGACTCTGGCCGGTGGTAGCAGAGTGACTGGTCAGAAGGGGACCCACCGAGTCCGGGTGTGGTTTGAAGGGTTTGCCGACAGGGTGGATGTGTCCTGTGAGAGGAAGGCAGCGTCTCCATGAACTGAGGAGGATGGCTAACTCAACCCTCTGCCCCTGAGGTGCCCCCCTGCACACTCACACACACACAGCAACAACACACAGGGCTCCTGAAGTCACGAGCAGTCAGAGAGTCAGTGGCGGGAGCCCATCCCGCCTGGCCCCCACCTCACCCCGTCCCCGTGCCAGGAAAGGCATCTTGGCGAGCGTCCACCCTGAGCCCTACACCCACCCATATCTCTTAGGTCAACACTGCCGTCTCCTGAACAGCCCCCGGGAAAGCGCAGTAACTCAGCTCAACGGCGCAGCTCCAGAATCTCGTGTCATCCTCACAGCTAATGATTACTGTTTTATCACAGGCTCGTAAAGTCCCCACATTGCCGTGAATCACGGACACTCTGCCCACGGGAGCCAGAGAATGTGGCCAGCTCCCCAGGGTGCCGGCTTGACAAGCAGCTGCTGCAGTTCGCCTGAGGTCACCTTTCGCTACTGCAAGGGTGTTCCACCTGCCCGTGCTGGAAATCAGGGAGCAAGTCATTCTCTCTGGGGGTGGAGTCTCCAGCTCCCTGCTGCGGGAAAAACATTAAATGCATAGTGTTCTCTGGTGTGACAGACTAAATGGCTGACAGCATGGTCTAGAGTAGGTGTCCCCAGCCAGTACCGGTCCACGGCCTGTTAGGAACCCGGCCGCACAGCAGGCGGTGAGCGGCAGGCGAGCAAGTGAAGCTTCATCGGCTGCCCCCCCCATCACTCCCCATAGCTCCCCAACACCCACATTTCACCTGAACCTCTCTTCCCCACCCCCACCTGCCTGTGGAAAGTGTTTTGGTCCCTGGTGCCAAAAAGTTTGGGGACCGCTGGTATAGAGGAAAGTACCTGGGATTTTGAGTCCAAAGACATGTAACTCCTGTGTTTGCTCTTTCCTAATTGTATGACCTCCGGCGAGCCATTTAAAGCATCCTAACCTCAACGTTCTCCTCTGTAAAAAGGTATTGTGAAGCTTGAATGAGACAGTGCCTGCAACACGCTTTGAAAACAGTGAGTCACTAGACATCTAAATTGCAGGTTCTATTAAGCCAGGACCCAGACAACCAGGACCCAAACCAGGGAGACCCCTGGAACGAGGGAGGATACCAGAGCTGAGGCAGGGCAGTGGGGTTAGAGCCAGGACGAGGACACCTGGCATCACAAACTAGTGGAAGAGAGAGAGAGAGATTTGTTTTAAGGAATTGGCTCAGATGGTTATGGAAGCTGGCATGTCTATAGTCTGCAGGGTAGGCCCTCAGGATGAAGATTCAGTTCAAGTCTGAAGGCCTTCTGGTGGCTGGATTCCTTCTTGCTCAGGTGCTCGGGGGAAGGTCGGTCTTTGTTCTAGTAAGGCTTTCAACTGATTGGATCAGGCCCACCCACATTATGGAGGACAATCTGCCTTACTCAAAGTCTACCAACTTAAATGTTAATCTCATCCACAAAATACCTTCACAGAAATATGCAGAACATTTGACCAAACATCGGAGCACTGTGGTCCAGCCAAGTTGACACATAATCTTAACCATCACAAGACCTTATGCAAAACTCCTTCATATAAGATAGATACAAGAGACCCCATCAGAGTTGAGGAGGGAGAGGAGGACCACAGCCCACTCACTCTGCAGCCGCTTGTCTTCTGCAATGACTGCAGAGGCTCCAAAGAACCCAGTTTGAAAAACCACTGGTCTAGTTTCCGTTGGGGGTAACCATCACCTAAGACGTAAGGTAACCAAACTGCACACAGGTAGTTAGTGCTGGTTTCACCATGTCATAGCTCCCGCTAGACTGTAAACTCCTTGAGTATCTGACCCATTGCCTCTGCATGCCCAGCTCATAGCAGTGGGCAGATGCATAGGAGGTAGTCACTCTGTATGTATGTTGAACGAAGAAGTGAATGGATGAACGCAAGGACAAAGACCATTCAAAACCTGGAAATCCAAACTGAGAAAGAGGTACAACCTAGAGGGCAGAATCAGTGGCAGGATCAGTGGCAGTGCCTCAGAACTAAAGCCTCACCTCCCCCCAGCCACAGGTAAGACCAGTGACTGGATTCCAGAAGAGCCCTGGGTGCTAAGATGCTGTCGTTTGCCACCCCTGACAGCACACGCAGACAAAACTCCTCCTTGGCTTTCGAGCACACTCCACAACTGTTCCTGCAGCAAGTTCACTGTAGGCTGGTAGTAAAATGAGTCTGCATCCTGGGAACATGTTCAGAGTGATGAGAGAAGGCAAATCGCCCAGAGAAGCTATTACAGAAGGAGAAAACGGATGTTGTCCCAGGGTGGCAGCGTCTAACAAATGGGAGAACGAGGACATATCTGTTGAATAAAAGCCAAATGCAGGGTATGCAGTATTAGTCAATCTTACAGGCACGTCCTCTGGCAACGACTGGTCTGAGGGGTTCTGGGGCGCAAGGCAGGACACACCATTTGGAGGAAGAAGTTGTTTGTACACTAAGCGAGGCCTAGGAGCACCTCTGGGTGGAGATGGGCCTCCTTATACCTGGTAATTAATCAGGAACAGAGGTTGGCATCAGCCCTGTCTCTATCTCTGGAGCCTGCAGAGGCTGAGAAATTTCCTGCCAGCTGTCAGCACAGCTGCTTTTGGGCCCCAGGGTGCCACAGGTAAAGGGAGAAGGGGGACCATCAGGGCAGAGAAGGAACAATGAACAAAGGAAAAAATAATGACAAAGGAGCATTTTGGCAACTCTCTTCTCCCCCTGCCTGATGTCAGAAGATGTTCCTTTTAGGAGTCTGAGACCAGTGAGGGAGGGGAGAGAGACACCTTGCTACAGGGCTGTGGTTTGATTTCTGAGCAAGACAAGCAAACCTGTCCCCACCCTACCTCTGGGCAGTGGCACTAAACCCTGACCGCAGGTTAGTCACCTGGCGCCTTTTAAAAAGTACGGATGCCCAGGCTTCAGCCCAGGGAGAATCTTACTCAGTTGACTGGGGGAGAGTCCAAGCATGAGCATTTTTGAAAGTTACCCCCACAATTCTAATTTGCAGCCAGGACGGAGAACCTCTGCCTTAGAGCTTTAGATCCCCTGCCCCCACCCCTGAAACCTTCCCCTCCACACCCGCCCTCTGACCTGGAGATGCACAGAGGCACCCTTGGCCATGTTCCTACCAGCCACGCCTTTTCACAATACCCTGTGTTTACACATGCTCCTTTGGGGCTTCCAGACTTCCCACTTCCCCATCTTTCTGTTTGGCAAATTCTTCTCCAATCTTTCCCGCCCTAGCCTTATGCCATCTCCTCTCTAAAGCTTTCCCTGATTTCTGCAGACCAAGGCAGCCTGTGTACCTCTGAGCCCCACCCCCACCTCTGTGCTGCTGCCTCTGTGAGTGTGCCCGCCACCTGGTACTTCAACTTATCTACTCATCTGACTCTCAGCTAAACACTAAGCTTTTTGAGGACAGGAATGATTGTGAATTAACGTATATTAACATATGTAGATGTGTTCATATAATTTGTATAATTTGGCATTAATATATGTGCATATTTTAATATATTATATTTACTGACTGCTTTATTTAGTGTCTGCTATGCACTGGGTGCTCTGAGGACCAGGAATGTGACGATGTGTAAGATTGCCGTCTTCCTTTTATATTCCCTATGGCACACCTGCCACAAGGAAGTTCCATAAATATCTGTTGAGTAAGTGAAGACAACTTTCTGATTGAAGAAAGATAAGATAGTGTATGAATCAGGAAATGTGGTGGAGATAATGCTGTATGTGCCCATTTCTAAGTGCGCCCGTGAAGTTAGATTGGGTGGGTGGGTCTGTGGGATGTGGCAGAAGTGGTGTAAGCCATTTCCAGGCCTGGCCTTTAACACAGCCCGTGTGATTCTACGATTCTCTCTTCCTCTGCTCAATGACCGGGGGCTGCACTGACACAGCCATAAGACACAGGAGAGCTGTTCCAACTCTCAATGGCCTTAAAAGGGAATGAGAAGGAATGAGTAATAAACCTTTGGTGCTTAACCTACGAGGTTTGTGAATCAATGTGTCACAGGAACAAAGTCTAGTTTATCCTGACTAATATAGGCTGCTTGGCTACAAGTAACAGTACATGACTAAAAATGGGGTAAAAATAGAAGTTTACTCCTTTTGTGGTGAAGCTTGCAGAAGTAGGTGGTTCCTAGGATTGAGCAGGAGCTTGTCCACATTAAGAAGGACCCATCCATCAATCCTGCCGCCTTCAGTGTGTCCACCACACCTCCGTTCATACTGGCAGGGTGGAGTCCACAGTTCCCACCATCACATTTTCACATCACAGGACAGTGTCCTAAGCAGTTAAGAAGGAGGCAAAAGCACCCTCTCATCATCTTTTCTTTTTTAGGAGAAAGCAAAGATTTTCCCAGAAGCCCCAGCAGACTGTTCCTTGTATCTCATTGGCCAAAACTAGGTCACCTGACCAAACCTGGCTGCAAGAAGGGCTGAGAGGAAAGAATGAAGTATTTCCCTATTTTGTGCCAGGAAGTGGGCTGCGCCAGGTGGGAACGGCTGCATGTCTCTGCCTCCCCACCAAGCCTGGGGAGGCAGAAACTGCCTTATGAGGCCCAGCCAAAGGTAGGCGGTTTGCCTGCTTAACCTTAACTGTGGCACATCCCGTGTAAGAACCTAATTACTGATTGTAATTTATACCTGAGTTTGTGGTTTGGGGAGAGCACCAGGGGACACATTGCTGCCTCTGAGACGCAAGATACAAAGGCAGGATCATTTGTTTTATTTCTTCCTTCAAAAGATTCTTATGAGGCATGTCTTTTATGGCTACATACTCATTATATTTCAAATGCATTCAAGTATCCTTGATGTATTGCTGAGAGTCTGGATGATTTTTCTTTCCCTCCAAAACACTTGTGAGAAAAATACTTGTAGGTAAAATTGGGCACGCTTACAGGAAGACTGTGTTGTGGAAACTCCTCTGGCTGTATTAGCACTGAATAGACCATGCAGGCCAGGCCACCAACAAGAGTTAAGGAGATGCTCACCTAGACACTGTGATTTAGGGGGCCCCCAGGGCCATACTGCACCCTGGAAACCTCTCCCCCAGATCCCTAGCTCCCACATGGAATCACTCTTTAGGTCAAAGCATTGCTCCCTCAAGTTCCCTGCAATGTTTATTTAATGGAAGATGAAAGCCAGTGGGCTCCCTGGGGCTGCTAGGAGGGTAGCCAGGACAGATATCCAGCTGATTGTTGAAACACTGACATCCTCCCCTACCAGGCAGTAAATGGATGCTGTCCTGGGATGTCTTTCCTCGCTGCTGCCACAGCCCCTCCCTTTAGGGCTCCAATCCTCCCCATAATTCAGCAATGAGAGGGCTCACTTCTAGTGCTGCTGTGGTCCATTAAGATCCTTCAGTTCTGATTGGTCACTGCTCATACTGGTTGTTAACCAGTTTGACTGTCACTTCCAAATGCAATCCCAAATAGTCTATCTGAAGGCTCCTGTTTTAGCTGAAAAAAGCAAATGTTGCTTTCTATGCCCTAATTTACCCATACTTTTTTCCATTTGAAAGCAAAGTTTTGAAATACTCTCCGCCAAATTAAAATGTTGCTCCAAGAAGATGCACAATGATCACCCTGTGGCTTTGGTCCTTCCAGCACCTTTGCTGCATGCTCCCTGGGTAGTTGGGGAAACCAGTTGGAGAATCAGGGATTTAAAGTCCTGTCCTCAGAACATCACTGCACAATTGCGCATACGGCTCCTAGAAGGTAAAAACCAACTCCCTCAGTCTCCAGTCTGTACCCAAACCTTGTTTAAGACAAAACTCAACTGCTACCCCCTGCCGGCTGTTCCCAGCGCACCAGCCTAACAGGGTCATTTCCCGTTCCTCCAATCTGTTCATGCCTTTCTGTCTCTAGGCCTTTGCTCATGCTGTTTCTGCCAGCGGGGCTGCTCTTTCCTTCAGCTCAGGCTTCAAAGTCAACCTCAAAGCTACATCGTCCCCCTCCAGAGCAGACCCCCAGGCTATAATCTCTTCCTCTTCCTTGTTTTTTTAACCTATCCTGTGGCTCACGTCCCTTTCTCCCCAGCATTAGAGTTATTTATATTGATCTTTTGAACTTGACTACGAGCTCCTTGAGGGAGGGACCATATAGCATTGATCTTTTCATTCCACACAGTATTAACACCATGCTAGACATGCAGCGAGCAAGCAGAAAATGTTTGTTTAATAACTAAAGGAAAACACTCACCTTTTCTGTCATGACATTGGTTAATTACACTTTCATTTCATGAGATAGGATGGATGGAGCATGGGGCAGGCCATTTTGATGGGAAGACAAGAAAAGGTTTAGATGAAGGTGGGCCCCTAGACCACCCTGGGACAGCATAAGGATAAAGATGTGAGGGGCACTTCCTTCCAACCACAGGTTTGAAGAGACAGCTCAGTCCTGAGTGTGGCTCTGGAGACCCAACCACTGGGTTCAAAGCCTGGCTCTGATACGGTGTGACCTTGAGAAAGTTCTTAACTGTCTGTGGTTCAGTTTTCTCATCTGTAAAATGGGGATAACAGTAGTGTTAACCTCATTCATTTGTTGGAGAGGATTAATGAGTTAATACATGCAAAGCATTAGAACAGTGGCTAGCTAGTCATGCTCACTTGGTATATAGTGACTCCCATCATATTCCCTGGGATCTGTCCAAATCTCAGTATAGCCTAGCAAGCTGGATCGCCCATGTTTTCATCCTTTTTTCCCTTGTGATAAATATATCACAGCCACTCAATCCCATTTCTTTCACCTCCAGACCAATGTGTACGTCAACTTGAGGATATTTTTAACATTCTCAGGTTAAGCATGCTGGACTTATAGCTTTTAGAAGCCAAGTCTCTCTGCTGACTGTGTAGGATGTTTTTGAGGTTACCAAAAAAATAGGTACATAAAAGAACAAGTTAAATACGTGTTCCAATGCCCACCTTTTGCAAAATTTCCTTTCCCTGCCAGAAAGTAGTCTCTTCACTTTTATTATGGTACCTGACATTATTGACACTTAGAAGTTAACTCAGGTAATTCCATGGTGGTCCTGTGGTTAGGACTCGGCGTTTTCACTGCCAGGGCCTGGGTTCAATCCCTGGTTCAATCCTGGAACTAAAATTCTGCAAGCTGTGAGGCATGGCCCAGAAAAAAAAAAGAAATTAATTCAATGTAATAAACTTCTTTTTATGGAAAGGGAAGGAAAGGGAAGGGGAGGGGAGGGGAGGGGAGAGCAGAGGGAAGGGGAAGGGGAGGGAGGTGGGGAAGGGGAAGGGGATGGAGAAAAAGGTAGTTTTAGTAAAAAGCCAGCAGTCATTCACAATTCAGTGTGAATTTGTTAAATCAGATTCCCTTTGTAACACTAATCTGAGACCAATCCACTTGGTTAACAGAGGTATGGGTGGATTGGCATTTAAAACAGGAAAAGGCAATTTCGGAGCATATTCAGGAAGGACAGGCCTGGGGGAACATCTAGAGTAGAGCAGTAGGGGTGGGAGTGGGTGATGGGTGGCCCAAGCACCCTTAAATCAGGAAACTGAGTCCAGGAGATAGGTAAGGGCCAGGGAACAAAAGAAAGATAGGAAGGAGCTCTGAATAAATATTTTACACCTTAAAATTTAGCCCAGTGATTGCTTTGGATTTGAATGTAAGGCAGATGTTACAGCCTAAAGCAATCCAGTATTTCTAGCTGCACAGATTTGGTGATGCTGTTCCATCTCCAAAGATACTTTAGCCGGAGGGTTCAACGAGCTGCAGCAGCTGCCTCTTGAGCATCTGCCCTCCCCACTCCTACCCCTGCCCTGTAAGGAAGGTGAGAGTGCTCTCTCCATGGTCCTCAGAACTGATTCACTGCACAAGCGTGGCAAGCAGTTACCTCAAACTTCATCCAATTCCAAATCCTCCTGCTCCATTTCTGTAGAGAAAACACTTTTCTCATCCAGTCTTGGTGACTCAAAGGCAGTCACTGGAATAAATTGCCCACCCACCACCCCCAACTTTAGCCCCCACCATCCCCCATTTTATTTTTTTTTAGTAAAGCAGCTTAATGGGTTTAGACAGATGACAACTCATCAGAGAATCAGAGAGCTGGAAGGACTAATCTAATCCAACCCCTTCATTTCACAGATAATGAAGCTCAGAGTCAGAGAGGGGGATGGCTTCCCCACAGTCACACAGCAAACTGAGTGTGGAACCACATGTAGAAACCAGAACTGCTGGCTCCCAGCTCCCCTCTGCCAGCCTTAAATCTGCTTTGGCTGGCGGTGTGGAGAGCCCTATCGAGGGCTGGGATGGAGTGTCTGCCTG